>NC_091620.1:48545421-49775421 GCF_027580195.1 Bos mutus
GCATTGCCTTTCTTTGGGATTGGAATGAAAACTGACTTTTCCCAGTCCTGTGGCCACTGCTGAGTTTTCCAAATTTGCTGGCATATTGAGTGCAGCACTTCCACAGCATCATCTTTCAGGATTTGGAATAGCTCAACTGGAATTCCATCACCTCCACTAGCTTTGTTCGTAGTGATGCTTTCTAAGGCCCACTTGACTTCACATTCCAGGATCTGGCTCTAGGTGAGTGATCACACCATCATTATTATCTTGGTCGTGAAGATCTTTTTTGTACAGTTCTTCTTGCCACCTCTTCTTAATATCTTCAGCTTCTGTTAGGTCCATACCATTTCTGTCCTTTATCGAGCCCATCTTTGCATGAAATGTTCCCTTGGTATCTCTAATTTTCTTGAAGAGATCTCTAGTCTTTCCCATTCAATTGTTTTCCTCTATTTCTTTGCATTGATTGCTGAGGAAGGCTTTCTTATTTCTCCTTGCTATTCTTTGGAACTCTGCATTCAGATGCTTATATCTTTCCTTTTCTCCTTTGCTTTTTGCTCCTCTTCTTTTCACAGCTATTTGTAAGGCCTCCCCAGACAGCCATTTTGCTTTTTTGCATTTCTTTTCCATGGGGATGGTCTTGATCCCTGTCTCCTGTACAATGTCACGAACCTCCGTCCATAGTTCATCAGGCACTCTGTCTATCAGATCTAGGCCCTTAAATCTATTTCTCACTTCCACTGTATAATCATAACGGATTTGATTTAGGTCATACCTGAATGGTCTAGTGGTTTTCCCTACTTTCTTCAATTTAAGTCTTAATTTGGCAATAAGGATTTCATGATCTGAGGCACAGTCAGCTCCTGGTCTTTTTTTTTCTGACTGTATAGAGCTTCTCCATCTTTGGCTGCAAAGAATATAATCAATCTGATTTCGGTGTTGACCATCTGGTGATGTCCATGTGTAGAGTCTTCTTTTGTGTTGTTGGAAGAGGGTGTTTGTTATGACCAGTGCATTTTCTTGGCAAAACTCTCTTAGTCTTTGCCCTGCTTCATTCCGTATTCCAAGGCCAAATTTGCCTATTACTCCAGGTGTTTCTTGACTTCCTACTTTTGCATTCCAGTCCCCTATAATGAAAAGGACATCTTTTTTGGGTGTTAGTTCTAAAAGGTCTTGTAGGTCTTCATAGAACCGTTCAACTTCAGCTTCTTCAGCGTTGCTGGTTGGGGCATAGACTTGGATTACTGTCATATTGAATGGTTTGCCTTGGAAAAGAACAGAGATCATTCTGTCGTTTTTGAGATGGCATCCAAGTACTGCATTTTAGACTTTTGTTGACCATAATGGCTACTCCATTTCTTCTGAGGGATCCCTGTCCGCAGTAGTAGATATAATGGTCATCAGAGTTAAATTCACCCATTCCAGTCCATTTTAGTTTGCTGATTCCTAGAATGTCGACATTCACTCTTGCCATCTCTTGTTTGACCACTTCCAATTTGCCTTGATTCATGGACCAGACATTCCCGGTTCCTATGCAATATTGTTCTTTACAACATCGGACCTTGCTTATATCACCAGTCACATCTACAACTGGGTATTGGTTTTGCTTTGGCTCCATCCCTTCATTCTTTCTGGAGTTATTTCTCCACTGATCTCTAATAGCATATTGGGCACCTACCGACCTGGGGAGTTCCTCTTTCAGTATCCTCTCATTTTGCCTTTTCATACTGTTCATGGGGTTCTCAAGGCAAGAATACTGAAGTGGTTTTGCCATTCCCTTCTCCAATGGACCACATTCTGTCAGACCTCTCCACCATGACCCGCCCGTCTTGGGTGGCCTCATGGGCATGGCTTAGTTTCATTGAGTTAGACAAGGCTGTGGTCCTAGTGTGATTAGATTGACTAGTTTTCTGTGATTATGGTTTCAGTGTGTCTGCCCTCTGATGCCCTCTTGCAATACCTACCATCTTACTTGGGTTTCCCTTACCTTGGGCATGGGGTATCTCTTCATGGCTGCTCCAGCAAAGCTCAGCTGCTGCTCCTTACCTTGGATGAGGGGTATCTCCTCACCGCTGCCCCTAATCTTGAACGTGGAATAGCTCCTCTAGGCCCTCCGGCGCCCACGCAGCCACTGCTCCTTGGACCAATAATCTTGTGCAAAGTGAGCAATCTTCAATTTGCAGAATGTATCATATGCTTCCATGCTTTGGGGCCTTCCCTCTTGTTCCTTAATTATTATTCCATCTTTCAAAGCTTATGCAAGGAACTACTCTGAGTCTCCTCCTTACTTATCTATTTCTCCAGTCAAGCTTTATTGAGCAATAAGTTTGCTAAAGACATGGGGGTGGGGGGGTTGGTTCTACTTTATTTTATTAACATTAACAGTTTACATCTGATGTAGGACATCTTGAAGTTCTTTGGAAGTCTATTATTTTCAAGAAAATTTTCCATTACTATATTCAGCATCCTGAATACTTTAATTATCTTGTGTCTCTTCACATGAGGTAAAAATTCAGATTGTAATCAATTGATGCTGTCCTTTGTATCCAGAAATGATAACATCTATGACACTAGAGAGTCTTATCCCCACACCTTGTAATATGCACTGGCTTTAAGCTCCTTCTTCCTATGGGGAGTATATTCATTGTAAAAGGCAGTACAGGGAAACAAGGAAGCAGAAACCTGCCCCAAGATCTGCTGGTCTCACCCTTTTGTGTCCCACTTGTCTGGTGTAGTAAGATGCTTCACTGCCAGTCCCAGATGAACCCGTCCTCCCGGAGTTCACCCCTTACATACTACTCTCCCCTGTGGTGGACTCTGGGTTTGGCTCATGTGACTTAATTTGGCCAATTATTAGCAAGTCTGATGCAAATAGAAACTTGGTAAGCACTTGCACATTGGAATGCTCCCTTTTGACACCATGCCACCACCATGCTGTGGGGAAGCCCGTATTACTTCATGGAGAAACCAGATGAAGGAAAACTGAGACCTCAAACATGTAACCTCTGTGTGAAGTCATTTGAGCCATCGCAGCTGAAGCCCCACATGCCATGGACAGAGACCAGCTGTTTTTACTTTTTCCTGCTTGAATTTCTCATCCACAGAATGGTGAGTAAATGTATTTGTATTGTTTTAGGCCACTGAGTTTGGAATGGTTTTGATTCAGCCGTGGATAATAGACAGGAGTTGGAGAAGGCAATGGCACCCCACTCCAGTACTCTTGCCTGGAAAATCCCATGGACGGAGGAGCCTGGTAGGCTGCAGTCCATGGGGTCGCTAGAGTCAGACATGACTGAGCGACTTCACTTTCACTTTTCACTTTCATGCATTGGAGAAGGAAATGGCAACCCACTCCAGTGTTCTTGCCTGGAGAATCCCAGGGATGGGGCAGCCTGGTGGGCTGCCATCTATGGGGTCACACAGAGTTGGACACGACTGAGGTGACTTAGCAGCAGCAGCAGCAGCAGCAATAGACAGGAGTAAGTATAGTGTAGGCTTTGCAGGTGGCAAAGTAGTAAAGAATGAAGGAGATGCGGGTTCAATCCCTGGGTTGGGAAGAACCAGAGAAGAAAATGGAAACCCTCTCCAGTATTCTTTTCTGGAGAATTCCACGGACAGAGGAGCCTGGTGAGCTACAGTCCAGGGGATTGCAAAGAGCCAGACATGACTTAGTGACTAAACAACAGCAATGAAGTATGGAGTGGTAGTTCAGGGCATGCTTTCTGGAGCCTCACTGTCTGAGTCTAAATCCTTACAAACTTGCTCTGTGACCTTGAGCCAGTTACTTACTTCCTTTGCACTTCAGTTTTCTTGGTGGCAAGATGGGAATAATACTAGTGCCTAATTATGTTATAGGTTGCTGTGAGCATTAAATGGTTTTATACAGGTTTGTGTGAAAGTTGCTCAGTTGTGTCTGACTCTTTGCGACCCCATGGACTATACAGTCCATGGAATTCTCCAGGCCAGAATACTGGAGTGGGTAGCCTTTCCCTTCTTCTGGGGATCTTCCCAACCCAGGGATCAAACCCAGGTCTCCTGCATTGCAGGAGGATTCTTTACCAGCTGAGCCACCAGGGAAGCCCAAAAATACAGGAGTGGGTAATCTATCCCTTCTCCAGTGGATCTTCCATACCCAAGAATGGAACCAAGGTCTCCTGCATTGCAGGTGGATTCTTCACCATCTGAGCTACCAGGAGGCACTTAGATCAGTGCCTGGCCCCTAGCAGGCACTCTATGTCTGTGAGCAGCAGCTACGTTTCTAGAGCCAGCTCCCAGTGCGATTAGCTTGGTTACACAGTTGCAGCAGGACCAAGCTGGGGGCTGCTGGAAGGGGCTGAGGCATCTGAGAACAGAAAGATGCCCTTGATAATGGGCTGATTGCATGGAATCACTGAAGTTGGAGTCCTTGCAGTGCTGGGATGAAGAGCTATCATTCCTCTCAAGTCCCGTCTCTTCTGGAGGCTGTTTTCATTCAAAGGGGAGACTGATGCATGGTTTAGAGAACTCTGTGTGGGAGCCACAGGTATTGAACTGGAGTTAGGACTTGCCCTGATGGATTTGGTGTTGCCCTGAATTAGCTTCACTGTGTTGAATAAGTCACTTAGTCCCTGTGGACTTCAGTGCTACATCTGTTAAAGGAGGGAGGGTCAGCCTCACGCGCCTCAGAGTTGCTTGACCCACTTTTCTAATGAAATGAGGATAGGCCAGATGTCAGACCCAGGAAGAAGCATTTGAGAGCAGATGATGCCCCATACTCCTCAGTCAGTGCCAGAGACTGATTCCAGAGCTCATCCCCAGACCAGTTGGAGAGCATCATTTAGAGCTCTCTGTAAACCTGCCCTCTTCCATCTCACTGCTTGCTCCTGCTGTGGCTGTCCCCACCTCCTACCTCAGCTCCACTAGTATCACCTCTTTGCCTGAGGCCACATTTCTGTTGTATTCACCATTGTATTTTCAGGGCCATCACTTAGTAGGTGCTCAGTAAATATTTGGTAAAAGAACAAAATAAATCACCCATGATTGTTCAGAAGACAGGGGTGTTCCTTGACTCCCTACTCACCTTCTTATTAACTCAGGAGAAGGCAGGTGCTACAAGGACGACCAAGCAGTCTCATAGGAGCTCACAGGAGGGTGATGAGGAGCTGGACAATGGGCTTCTGGGATTTAGAGTTAAGTGTAAATTGCTCGCAAATCTCCAGAATGTTTCAGGTCTCTACAGCATCAAGGAAGAGTCCTTGGAACTCTTCAAATACAGCAGCTAAGTTTGATAAAAGCTCCTGCTGCATACATGACCACATAGCCATAAAGGTCAAAGCCTTTCCCCTCCCTCACACAAGATGATAAATACTGATAAATACCAGCGTCAGCCCGACCTGGTCTGAAAGTGCTGTGGGCACTTTGCCACATGTGGTCTGCTGATTGAGTCATTTTATTTATAAAATCTGCTTTTAAAGCTTCCATTTATTAAATTTTCAATAGATACCAAACTGTGCTGAGGGTTTTAGTAATTAATCGGGTTTCCCAGGTGGCGCTAGTGGTAAAGAACTTGCCCTCCAATGCAGGAGACACGAGAGACACAGGTTTGATCCCTGGAATGGGAAGATCCCCTGGAGAAAGAAATGGCAACCCACTCTAGTATTCTTGGCTGGGAAATCCCATGGACAGAGAAGCCTAGCAGGTTACAGCCCGTGGAATTGCAGAATTGGACACGATTGCACAGGGACACTCACATACACATTCATCTATTTCTAATGTTTCTAGGACTTTTGATTTGAAAATACAGCAAAGTGCCATTATGAAATTCTGAATTATTTCACTGATCTATTCTCCTGTCAAATCTAGTGTTTCCATGTGGAAATTCCTTCCTGACATTTCTCAAGACATTTAGATATTTTTCTGAATCCCTGGAAGTATATTGAGTGCCAATCATGTCGAGGCACTGCAGTGAGGATTGTAAATAGGACATAATTCCTGTTTTCACAGAGCTTGTAAAATATGTCATCTAACCTTCATGACAGCCCTACAAGTAGTTAATATTCCCATTTTACAGAAGAGGAAGCTGAGGCAGCAGTGGACACTGGTCCATTGTATCCCTGTTTATCATCAGAGTTCCAGTTTATCCAACAAGAAAGTTTGTTTTGAATTATTCAGTGCGTGTGTTTCATCATTCTGAGCTATTTCTATGTGTCAGTCTTCCATTCACTTGCTGCCCTGGAAATCCAACATTCTAAGTCGCCGTGGCAGGATGGTAAGACAAGTAACTGGATATACAGCCCAGAATATTACGCTTAGTATTCACTACCCTGCATTCTTGTTGCTAACATACTCTGGGAATTTGCTACCCTAGGCAGGGGAGCTATTGACTTTTTGCTAAGATTTTTCTGACAATGCTAAATGTAAGATTTGAAAACTGTATAAAATGAGCATACATGAAATTATGAAGAAAATCTGGAGATATTTTCTACCTGTATAAAATCCAGGATCTTTTTGTTTCTTTATATTTACTATGAGAAAATGCACACCATGAAGTTGAGGCTGAAGGCAACATAAATATTCTGGGATGTTTCCTTCATCTTCTCCCATTTGGTGAGCTAGTCAATAACCTATTTTTCAAGCTTACTACATAAAGAGCATTATGTGTGTTTTGGGAGTGGGGGATTTAGTTTAATTCCTTCCTTGTATTTATTGAAAATGTACTACATATAAGGCGGAGTGTTATGTGCTGTGACAGATCATTCATCTTCCATGGGAACTGACAACAACTTGAGGAATAGTGGCAGCTCAGGGGTGTGTCAGCAGAGCCTTGAGAGCAAGTTGGATCTCAACAGGTAGACATGTGTGGATGGACACCGGTTCTGAAGGCTCGGTGTGACCAAAGGCATAGCAGAGAAAATGTACAGTTGTGTTCAGTGACAAGTGTAGCCAGTCTGGAGCTTTGCAGGTGTGGGGCCTAGGAGGAAGGGAGAGAGTAGAAGCTGATTCACTGGCAAAGTAGACTGCATTTTTGGATGACAAGTTTGTTCTGTAACACAGTGGGAAGAAATCAAAAGTTGTGAACAGAAGATGAAATGATTCTGTTCTTTTGGGAAAAGAAGCAGATATAGAATAAGTTGCAGCAACAGCTAGCTGAAGGAAGAAGAGAGAAAAGAAAATGGAGTTGGTTGCGGGGGAAGAAAGAGAAGGAGGTGAAGGGGAAAGGGGAAGTCCTACCCACTTTGCAGTCTCCATGGAAGCATTTGCAATATCATAGGAAACTCATTTGGGGAAGGAGGGCTAAGTAAGACTTAGAGATACAAAGAAATTGGGTTTGCAGGCCTTTTGATTTCTGGCTTTGTCCTTGGTTTGCTGGAGTGGTTCAGTTGGGTTTATATGGCCAGAAAGACCAAGAAGGTCCAGTTCAGTCAGTTGGGCTTTAACGGTTGAGTCATTCCATGTTTACCACCCAAGTTTGAGCAGAGGGGAGGTGGCTCTGGCCAGCCTCTTGTGCTCCAGATTTTCAGGCTCTGGCCTGAAACTAACTTCAGTCTCCCCAAGATCTGTACCACTAGAGGTTATCAAGACTTTGCAGGGCAGTCTGAGTCAGCAATTGTTATCTCTTTTCTGTTTCTTTTTAATAGTAGAACTGTTTCTTTAAACACACAAAACAATTCATGGTAAAAACAAGCTCTGTTAAACTGACAGATGTGGAGTTACTGTGTTTGAAAGCAGAGATAAGTGGCTGCATAAGCCCCACCCCCAGATATCCCTCAGGTGTTCTCTGATCACAGAGTGTTCCATGCAACATGGTTTGAACATCCTGTTTTAGGTCCAGTCTTTCTAGAATCAGTTTTGTGACCAGAGATAAAATGGAACCAAGAATTAAATTCCCAGGGGATCTATTATTAGGGAAGGGAGCTGGTATCTATACGGAGCTGAGAGAGCTGAGGGGCAGAGAGGTGGTGATGAGGTTTAAGAGAAAAGAATGGCTGAAGAACCATTTTTCATGTTGCTCATATTTTTGCTGGGAACTTTGGAAAATATAGCAAAATGCTGTTATGAGACTCTGCATTATTTCACTGCTCTGTTTCTCCTCTCAAAGCTAGTGTGTCCACATGGGAATTCCATCCCAACGTTTTTCAGGAAACTTATGTTTTTCTAACCCTGGAGAAGGAAATGATAACCCACTCCAGTATTCTTGCCTGGGAAATACCATGGACAGAAGAGCCTGGTGGGCTACAGTCCATGGGGTTGCAAGAGTGAGATACAGCTTAGTGACTGAACCGCCACCACCATGATTTTTCTAAATCTCCAGGAAAACCTGTCAAGAAATTGGGAAAGAGGAAAAAAGTATAATTCTCCTGTGAGAACTAAAGATTAATGATCAGCTTAGACCAAGTACTGATCAGAAGGAATCCACTGACACCAAATTGAAAGCATGAGCAAGGAACATTTACTCTCATTTACATGAGAGTTCTGAGGTTAAGGTTGACATTTCCATGAAACTGGTTAGAAGCACAGAGGGAAACGCTGTTTTAATCTATCAGCCAGCCTTGCTTATAGCTGAGGCCATTGTTATGTATCTGTTCATGGGCCAGTCTGCTGCTGTTGGTGACTCATTCATGCAGATAAAATAAATATTAATGAATTTATATACATAATATACTTTATACAAATCATATGAGTGGTGGTCCAAGAAATAATGAATTTGGAACAAAATAAGGTCTTAAATGGGGAGTTTAGCCTTTGATTCTTTGTAGTGCTATTAACTTTGCTAGGATATCTGAATGTTATTTGTATATTACCAAATGTTTGCTGGTGTTTTCCAATGTTTTAATATTTTCCATATGCTATACTTCTCTGTAAATACTGATCAAATTAAAGCTTATTAACTAAACAATTTTTAAGATATCTATGAAGATGAGTAAAGAGTATGAAGAATATTAAAAGTATTTTAAGAATAGTTTATGATTTGGGAAATTCCAGAGAATTTCCAGGAATTCCAGTTCTGTATTTTGAATTCTGATTAATATTTGTGAAGAGTTTGGAAACATCACTTAGTCCAATATCTGGGCTTTAGGTCTGAGTGATTAGTTAAATGATCTCAAATCATCAAGATAGATCCCAGCTTCATTTATGCTATGACAGTGACTCAGTAAATGTTTCTCTTCAGGACTAGCTTGAAGCCTGCATAAGTACTCACAGTTGACTTTGGAAATAAAGATTTTTTTAACCATTAAAAATGAAGGGTTCAGAGTTTTCTCTGATGGAACAATTCTTTAATATATCTTTCTAAAATTAAAATGAGATCCAAGAGACACTAGAGGAGTGTATATATTTATCTGTAAGTGGCGTTTGTGTGTGCACAATGTAAATAAGGGTTCATGTTGCCTTCTCTCCATCTGAAGGAAAGTGATACTTCTGTCTGTCTCTCTTTTTCCTTTTTAATGTGTTGATTCTTTCTCAGCTCTGAATCACAATATGGTGTTTCAACATATAAATGATGAACACAAGAACAATGCGAGCATTGGGTTGACTTATCCTTATGATTTCATTATAATGTGCACATATAAGGTAGAACATTTATCATATGTCATTGCTTTTGACTGGCTTTAAACCACAGCTCTATTAAAGGCTTTTTATTAAATAGGTTTGAGTTTGATCATAAAGCAATTCTGCTTCCTGAAATCTCATTTGTCTGAAAGGAGCATTGCATATTTATACTTAACATTTCGGGGTCAAACAATGGAAGGAAGGTGACTGTTTGAATTATTGCACTATTTATAATCAGTGGTTGCAATAAAGCATTATCTCTAAGTTTGACTATCACTGAATATGGTCTTCGAAAATATATTGGTCTCTCTGTCTATTTTATAGCTGGGAGGGAAGCTATGTTGACTTTTTCTTCTGCCAGAAAAGGAAGGAAGAGATTCTGTGATCTAAGTTGGAGTCTGGAACAGATGGGGAGAATGAACTTAAAATAAATTAACTGAAATGCTGTATTTACATGACTTTTGACACCATCAACCCAATGTACAGCTAAAAAGTTCTAATACTACTGGTCTACCCAAGACCTACTGTGTCAGTTGATAATATGCTATGAGATTTAAGTTGTATCAGGTCCTTGTATTATGTAGAAGCCAATAATAAATTTTTGGAGGATGATTGTTCCTTTTAAAGTCAATCAAAGATGTTGTCTCTAGATAAGGAATGATTTTAATGCAGAGGTGAATGAAGAAAAAGTTTTTCTCGATCTTGTTCACTGTTACCAAGCAATAAAATAATGATATCCTTGTTTGCTGTTTCTTTGAAGATATGCTAGGTCAATTCAACCTTTACATTAATACAATCAGATTGTTAACAAGTATATTTCAAATTATTACATATTAATTATCATTCCATAGCCTTTATAAAATATTTTCAATATCATCTAATCTTCAAAACATTGAAATGAGGATTATTGGTGGGTACTTGAGTTAGGAATAGCAGCAGAAGGTTATATTCTGTAAAGAACTTTCAGTTTCTTTAGACAGTGATTGGAAAGTCTGAACATCCATGAGTAGAAAAAGTCTAAGTAGAAAAAACGAGAAAAAGCTAAGAAATCCTTTCCCTGTGCTTTGAGAGTGTACTTTGTTACATATTTCTGGACTTGACTGGACATACTGGACCCAATCTGATTCACTCTCTTTTTCACATGTTGGGAGGGGGTGGTTGCGATTACAATTATTGTAACTTTTTTTTAAAAAATTACAGACAGATTGGATTTCAGATTGCCCAATCACTAATTTAAAAACTGGACGTTACTTGACTTGAATGGTTGGACAATGATAAAAAAATTTGTTCATGTTAAATAAAGTAGTTCAGTTCAGTTCAGTTCAGTCGCTCAGTCGTGTCCGACTCTTTGCAACCCCATGAATCACAGCACACCAGGCCTCCCTGTCCATCACCAACTCCCAGAGTTCACTCAAACATACATCCATTGAGTCAGTGATGCCATCCAGCCATCTCATCCTCTGTCGTCCCCTTCTCCTCCTGCCCCCAATCCCTCCCAGCATCAGAGTCTTTTCCAATGAGTCAACTCTTCGCATGAGGTGGCCAAAGTACTGGAGTTTCAGCTTTAGCATCATTCCTTCCAAAGAACACCCAGGGCTGATCTCCCTTAGAATGGACTGGTTGGATCTCCTAAGAAATTAGTTAGCTACCATCAAATCTTTGGGGGAATGATGAAGTGAAGTGAAGTGAAGTCGCTCAGTTGTGTCTGACTCTTTGCAACCCCATGGACTGTAGCCTACCAGGCTTCTCAGACCATGGGATTTTCCAGGCAAGAGTACTGGAGTGGGTTGCCATTTCCATCTCCAGGGGATCTTCCCGACCCAGGGATCAAACCTGGGTCTCCCGCATTGTAGGCAGATGCTTTACCCTCTGAGCCACCAGGAAAGCCCAGATGGAAAGTTATAAATAGGCTGAGAGAGATTCAGGTAGACAGAGCAGACTGGGGTAAAGCACTTGACTTTCCCATTGGAGATAAAAAAATTTTCAATTAGAAATAATGGAATTATGAAATATTTAAACTTGAAAGGAATAGGAATCTTTGTTGAATTAATTTTCCCTGGAAATGCCCAGGAGGGTGGAAGTGGTACTTTCTGGAACAAGGGTGGCTGGGTCTTGCTTTGCACGATGGGGAATGAGAGGAAGAGGAAGCGACTATCCCTTCTGTGTGTGTGGGCTCCATGCCTGCATCAACTGGGTGGCTGGCAGGAGCATTGATAGCATTGTTTTCAGACTCTTGTGTCCCTAAAAGAGACGTTCCCAGAGGAATACTCTATTTCTCAGGAGGACCCAGACACTAAACTCACAGGCTCTCCTCCTGCATCTGGGTATGAGTTCAGGTAAAGTGTCAAGTTGAGTCAAAGGATGCGGTAACAGAGGAAAAGGACTTAGAATTTCCTTTCTCCCTTCTTTGTCAGAAGGCCTACTACAAAGCTCCCTTAGTGAAAAGGTGAAAATGGGAGAGTGGTGAAAAAGATCAACATGAAAATATTTTAGGATTGTCACATATGATTTAAATTAGTGCTCTGCTATCACGATTTCAGATGTATAAGTATTTTGTCAATGAAATGCAGAACATAGTTCACATGTTTATTTCTCTGCTTGTTCATATTATTCTTTCACTAGGAACTATGAAAACAGGAGGAGTTTTTTAAAAAAAAAATTTGTTAGGTGATAGAGATCCCTAGAAAATGGGCCACACATCTATGACTTACTTTTTAACATGAACCAGGCCCACATTTTTAATCCCCAAACACAAAGTTGGTATTTTCCCCCCTCAGTCAGACAAGTACAGACTAATCTAGAATTAAATATATCTTGGCTAGTTGTGGCAAGCTGATGACCTTAGTTTTCCTTCTTAATGCCCCCGAAGGGCAAAAAAAAAAAAAATTTCCTCACAGTATAAATTGTAGTAAAGGCAGAATAACTGTTAGCAAGAGTCCCCAAAGTACAGTGATGTGGACCAAAGCTTTGATTGCCTGGGCTGATAGGCAGTTATGCTCCATGCAGTCACTTAAAGACTTCAGTGCCTGCACTATTTTTGTTCCATCATCACATGGGGGTCATTTACTTCATCTACTAAATCAAAGCTGGCTTATAGATGTGGTCATATTTCATATGTGTCATATATATGGACATATATGTTGTATATATACATATATATATGTGGTCATATTCCATATAGATGTGGGATTCCCTGGAGGCTCAGACAGTAAAGAATCTTCCCGCAATGCACGAGACCTGGGTTCAATCCCTGGGTCGGGAAGAACCCCTGGAGAAGGGAATGACTACTTCTTGCCTGGAGAATCCCATGGACAGAGGACCCTGGTGGGCTATAGTCCATAGGGTCACAAAGAGTTGAACACGACTGAAGCACTAACACTGTCATATTCCAGCTAATGGGAAGGAGAAAAAATAGAAAAAAAAAATCTGAGAAAAGAAATTGTCTTCTGAGCAAGTAAGGCATAAGTTGCACACATCACTTCTGTTCACATTCTGTTGGTGAGTCCTTAGTCACATTTGTTATTGTTCAGTCACTCATCCATGCCCGACTCTTTGCAACCCCATGGACTGTAGCACGCCAAAGCATACTCAAACTCATGTCCTTCACCATCTCCCAAAGCGTACTCAAACTCATGTCCATTGAGTCAGTGATGCCATCCAACCATCTCTTCTTCTGTCATCCCCTTTTGCTCCTGCCTTCAATCTTTCCCAGCATCAGGGTCTTTTCCAGTGAGTTGGCTCTTTACATCAGGTAGCCAAAGTATTGAAGCTTCAGCTTCAGCATCAGTCCTTCCAATGAATATTCAGGGTTGATTTCTTTAGGATTGACTGGTTTGATATCCTTGCAATCCAAGGGACTCTCAAGAGTCTCTCCAAAACCACAGCTTGAAATCATCAATTCTTCAGTGCTCAGCCTTCTTTATGGTCCAACTCTCACATGCATACATGACTACTGGAAAAACCATAGCTTTGACTAGACCGACTTTTGTTGGCAAAGTGATGTCTCTACTTTTTAATATGCTGTCTAGGTTTGTCATAGTTTTTCTTCCAAGGAGTAAGTGTATTTTAATTTCATAGTTGCAGTTACCAACTACAGTGATTTTGGAGACCAAGAAAGTAAAGTCTGTTACTGTTTCCATTGTTTCCCCATCTATTTGCAGATGATACCACCCTTATGGCAGAAAGTGAAGAGGAACTAAAAAGCCTCTTGATGAAAGTGAAAGAGGAGAGTGAAGAAGTTGGGTTAAAGCTCAACATTCAGAAAACGAAGATCATGGCATCTGGTCCCATCACTTCATGGCAAATAGATGGGGAAACAGTGGAGACAGTGTCAGACTTTATTTTTCTGGGCTCCAAAATCACTGCAGATGGTGACTACAGGCCATGAAATTAAAAGATGCTTACTCCTTGGAAGGAAAGTTATGACCAACCTAGATAGCATATTCAAAAACAGAGACAATACTTTGCCAACAAAGGTCCATCTAGTCAAGGCTGTGGTTTTTCCTGTGGTCATGTATGGATGTGAGAGTTGGACTGTGAAGAAGGCTGAGCACCGAAGAATTGATGCTTTTGAACTGTGGTGTTGGAGAAGACTCTTGAGAGTCCCTTGGACTGCAAGGAGATCCAATCAGTCCATTCTGAAGGAGATCAGCCCTGGGATTTCTTTGGAAGGAATGATGCTAAAGCTGAAACTCCAGTACTTTGGCCACCTCATGCGCAGAGTTGACTCATTGGAAAAGACTCTGATGCTGGGAGGGATTGGGGGCAGGAGGAGAAGGGGACGACAGAGGATGAGATGGCTGGATGGCATCACTGACTTATGGACGTGAGTCTGAGTGAACTTCGTGTGTTGGTGTTGGACAGGGAGGCCTGGTGTGCTGTGATTCATGGGGTCGCAAAGAGTCAGGCACGACAGAGCGACTGATCTGATCTGATCTGATTTGCCATGAAGTGATGGGGCCAGATGCCATGATCTTAGTTTTTTGAATGTTGAGTTTTAAGTCAGCTTTTTCACTCTCCTCTCTCACCTTCATCAAGAAGCTCTTTAGTTCCTCTCTGCTTTTGCTGTTAGGCTGAATGTGTACTCCCCAAAGAAACTAAAGCTGAGGTAAAAGGTTTATGCAGAGTGCTTATTAATTTGTTTGTAATAAAAAAAGAAAACTTAAATGTTCAATCTCAGAAATGTTTAAAAATCATTTTCTGTACAACTAAAATCCTGTTTTTGAAGATTATGTGAAATAGATATTAATACACTAAAGTATTAATAGTAGTATCTCTGAGAACTGAAGTTATAAATGACTTTGTATTTTCTCCTTTATGCTTTTCTGTGTTTTCTAAAGTTTTATATAATAAGCATATCTAATTTTATGGTTGAGAGAAAACATTTAGTTAGCTTTTTTTTTTTTTTTAGCAATAGGGCTAGATTCTTGCTGACCAACTACAATAAGCTTTTTTTTTCCTCTTCTTTTTTTTTTTTTTATTTTATTTTTACAATAAGCTTTAATAGATTCTTTCAGGTAGGATAGAAACAGAAATTCAAGCCACTGAGAGAAGGGCTGAGTTCAAGAAATGACTGACGGTTTACATAGTGTGTCATTTCTAATGTTTAACTCCGAGGGGAGGAGAGCTGGAATCTTTGACCATATTTCTCTTCTACCTGCGCTTCTATGTTTGCCTTCTGTCTATTTAAGAGTATTTTGCTGTTGTTCTGCAGGGTGGCAAGGGCCTGGTTTTCACAGCTTCACGCCCCACCACCTCTCGCTTATAAATAGAATCTCCACTGATTTACCACTGCTTCAGTACACAAACAAGAGGATTCTTTGCATGAAAATACAACCGTCTAAGTGAGCAAAGTCGTAGTGGTCAGAGTTGGTGTTGGAAAAGTCCAACCCAAAGGTTTTTAGAATGGGGGAAGGCACGTGGGAAATGAGAAATGTTCTCCTGTATTGTTATAGCATGATGATGAATTGCTTTTGCTTTTCCAAAACCAGGCTCCAGCTCCTCTGTTCACCTCTATTATCTACTGCTGGTCTCCAAAGGCATATTACCATATTAATTCATTGTGTTATACAATTTGGTCAACTAAATGAGCTTACCTTATGCCCTCTTAATGGCATTGGCTTTTAATATTGGTTTCGAGGGATACATTTAACAAAACAGATGCGTCAAGGAAATGTATTTAAACTCAATTTGGTTTTAAAATGACTAGTGGTCTCTCTAATGAGCCAGGTACCAAAAAAAGAGCATTGCAGGCAACACACTGTGATGAATGTGGAGCCTCAATGCTGAAGTATCCCTAATGCCCAGGGTGATCAGATGTGTGCTGGAAACAAAGTCATGCACTACAAATGTGCCGTTATAAGATCTGAAGTCTAAAGAGGATAATACTGGTTACTTAGAGAAGCTGACCTGCATATGAGTGAGACTGAGATTTAATTGCATGTCATAAAATGCGGCCATCTCACTGACTTAGTGAGACAGCCTGAAGAAAGAGATGTGTGATAATGGCAATGAATGGTGAATGACCCATGCCATTAGTTCATACTTGCAATTTGAGTCTAACAGCAGAGTGGAAATATGGGTTTAGAACCATGTACACTTAGACTAGAATTCCTATTTCCTCACTTTGTAAAATTTAAGTTATCATGGGAGAGTCAAATTCACCTATATAAGACTTCAGTTTCCTTGTCTGTAAAATGGGAAAATAATACTAAAACCTAGAGTTGTGAAGTTTAGCAATAATACAAAGACAGCGCTTGGCAGGTAGTAGCATTTAAGAAGCATATCTGTCCCTTTGTGTGTGTGTTTACAATCATGAATTTACCTACCTCATAATAGTTACTGATTTTTTTGGATTGTTAAACCAATGACTGAATACATAAATTCCATTCCCTTGATAGGCCTCAGTTGGCTTTTCACATTCAAAATGGACTGACCACAAGCTTATTTGATCATTTCTTCCCATGGGAAGGATGATCAGGATGAATTGCCGGCCTGTGAGGCAACTCCAGCAACTGGCCTGACCAAAAGAGCAGCCAAGACCATCAGTCTGGATGTACAACATCCTTATCCAGTGGCTACATATTGACGAACTAATAACCAGTGCTTGGAAAAATAGTGCAAGTTAATGATCTTTCTAGGATGATATGATGAATATTTTTCCATAGAGGGCTGTAATTTCCATGGTAAGAGTTCATCACACTTTGTCTCTTCATCCTGATTACAACAGTGACTAGAGCACAAATTATTTCTTAGGGGAGACAAAAAGAAGCAATTACATTTTAGCTTGGCCACTTCTTCCCTATCATACATAACACCCTAGATCCTTTGGTCTACTCTCTCTCCCTCAGACAGCTTAGTTTGGTCCCCCTCATAAACCGTTACTATGCCATTCACTCTACCAACAGGTGTCTACATACTTACATATGCCAGACATTGTGCCTGCCCCTCAAAGTGCTTACAGACTAGGAGAAAGCCATTTCTCCTTAGCAGAATTCTGCTCATCTTTTTATATGTCATTCCAACTCTTACCCACTTATTAAAGTGTAGATAAATCCTTGTCTCTTCAACACATTGCTGGGAAGGTAAAAGAGTGAATCTATATAGAGAGCAATTGAGCAACATCTAATAAAATTAAAATGTAATACCATTTAGCCTAAGAGTTTCATTGCAAAATATTTACCCTAGAGATATATTGCACATGGTTAAAATACCATAGTCACAAGAGAATTCATTGCAGGAGTGTTCATATTGGGAAGATATTGAAAGCAATGTAAATGTCCATCAGTTGTTGACTATATTGTGGTGTTTACAGACAATGTGAAATGATGGAGCTAAAGAAATAATGAAGAGTCTCTGTATTTCCTGATGAGGAATGATCTCTAAGATATATTGTTAAATGAAAACAAAAACAAAGGGCAGAAGATTATATAGAGTGGGCACAAGATGTTTAAGGAAAAACAAACCCATATTTATGATTGTTAGTACACAGAAACTCTCTGGGAGGATCCAGAAGAAACTGTTCCCTGTGGCTGCCTCTGGCAAGGGGGGCTGGGCTATTGTGGGCAAGGAAGGAAAGAAGAGTTAATGGTTCACTCCACCCCCTTTTGTACCTTTTTAGAGTCTGTGCCATATGCATGCATATCATCTATTCAAAGTAATGTCCAATTTAATTGTAAAAAGTTATGACTCAAAAAAAAAAAAAAAAACAACCCCAAAACCCAAATAGGAGGAAGTCCCTGATGGTCCAGTGGTTAGGATTCCGTATTTTCACTGCTGAGGGTTCAGGTTCAATCCCTAGTCAGAAAACTAAGATCCTGTAAGCCACATGGTGGGACCAAAAACAAAACAAACTTAAGTAAACAATTCTTTTGACTTCTTCAGTCTAGGTATCTTTATTCCTCTCAGAGCAGGCAGAGTGGTGTTTTGTACCTGAATCTATAATTTCCTGTCATGAGATTCCTCTTGTATTGTGGAAGCATTTAACACTGCATGTGTGTTAATATCCTGGAGCAGGGCATGGCAAACCACTCCAGTATTCTTGCCTGGAGAATCCCATGGACAGAGGAGCCTGGTGGGCTACAGTCCATGGGGTGACAAAGAATCAGACACGACTGAAGCAACTTGTCACACATGCACATGTGTTAATATAAAGGAGGAGTTCATGCAATGTTATCTGGATGGAGTTCAGCATGGATGCTTTCACTTCTGCTGGGCACAGGGGTGTCACATGGGCAGTGGTTGGTGGAAGGTAAGGGTCCTCACCAGAAATTGGCCAGAGGGCAGCACAGCCCAAGGCAGTTCCCTTCAAAGGTCCTGAGTAGTTGCAGCTTGACTTAGGCTTCCACATGGAAGGCAAAAGAATCCTCCTGGGGAAAAGAATCATTTTCATTTCTTTCCTGAACAAGCCATTTTAGTCAGGAAAATATCTTGATAACCTGTACCCAGAATGGAAGGCAATGCTCTGAGGGCATAAAGTCGAAGGGGATCACAAAGAAATAGCTACACATCTCTGCATTGAAAATAAATAGGAATTTGGAAGTCAGAAAGAGTACAGGAGAAGGGGGCATGGGAGGAGATAGGGGCATCCTGGGATTGTGGCTTTGCCAGAGACTGAAACTGAAAGAGAAAACTGGCCTATAAGCAGTTCTTGGCCCTCAGGTGGTTGGGGGACTCTTGAGAACAGGCATATGTTACTGTCATTTAAATAGATTTTGTTTCTATGAATCAAGTGCCATTTGCTCCAAGTGTAAGAGTTCAGTAAAATGTGCTCCTACACACCAAAGGCTTTATGTTAGCAGGCTTCAGGGGAGTCCAGGAGAAGACCTGGACTCTGTGGCTGGATTGGTGATCACATTAGCAGGAAGAGACTGAGAGAGGATCTGACTGCAGCAGGCGCTCAAGGTCAAAGGGGACCATGAAGACAGTCCCCGGGGTGTCAGAGAGAGCTATGGAGGGTGTCAGACTGCTCAAGAGAGGTGATAGGAGACTTGGGACCATTTTATACAGATCTCAAAGAATAAGATGATCTCAGTTGCCCATTTTACAATTTGTAAACCAGCAGGTGAAAATGAAAGAAAAATTCAGTCTTCTGGAAGCCCAGGTGAGACCTGTAGGCATTTAGGGACAACTGACTACACTTCCCACCATCTATGACAACATCAAGCATTATAGGGAAACAGGCTAGAATCATGCCACTGCCTCTGGCTAGATCTGTACTTTACCCAATAGAGAATTCTTTGATATTCTCCATCTTTGACATCTGCCAATTACACAAACTATAGAGGGGAGTAAGAATGAATTTGTTCTAAATTGGTTCTTGCTATTGCCCTAATGATTCTTAGACTACAACACCATTCTGAGATTCTCAGATAAGCTTACATTACTCTCTGTAGAACTTTGCAAAGTAGACACTGGCATCTGCCTACGCATTTTGCTGAATTCAGTATTTGGACTACTAAATGTAGTATAAAATACAACAATCAATAAAAATATACGTTTAAGTTCTTCCATTACCTTCTCTATATTTCCCCAGAGTCTGTTACAAGTCTTTAATATAACAACAATCTGTAAATGCCAGCCCTACCCCCACTTTCAACAATGCCATTCATCCAAGAATCCCAAAGTGTTTTTTTAATAACAGACTCATTAATCCTCATAACACTCCTTCATTTGACACATGTAACTCTCACTACATGATATGTTGGTACTTACTCTGGATTTAATTTAACAGGTTTTCCCCATTGTGGGTAGTCATTTACATTGACCTCATTTTGGTTGAGTTATTGCTCAGATTTGAACAAGTTTGAATGGCCTTATCCCAAAATGACATCTTCTGGCAGATAGAAGAAAGCCATCTGAAGAAGAAATTATTATTATATTTTTTAAAGGAGAGGTTTCAGCAACAAATGGCCCTATAAATAAACAACTAGATTTTAATCATGGGCTGAGAAAGTGAGACATTTTGCTATTTTATAAAAACATAAAATTGAATGAATTTCAGAATTCATGGGAGGGAGAGAACAAAGGCTTAAGCTGAGACTGAGAGGCTCTAGGTAGCAGGAGCTTAATCTCTTGCCTGATCAAAGAAGGTAATTTTTTTATAGTTCCTCTTTTTACACTTTTCCTCTTTGATCTCTTTCCTTTTTGTGGTCAGATACCAGGTGGCTTTCTGGAGTTAAAGCCCAGCAGGAGTAGAGCACCATACCAGACTGGACTGAGGTCTGGTGTCCAAGAAAATGTTGCTAGTAGAATGGGTTTTGGAGGTCGGTTGCAATATCTATTGATTCAAGCAAGCTGACAAGTCCAAGGAGGAAAATCACATGCACTGAAGTTGGTGGGAAAATGGAAGATTTCTAGAGTCTCAGATAGACAAGGGGGTAGCACTTTACTGGGGACTTTGGACAAACTTTGATGAGCTGTGTTCTTGTGTTATGTCCTCTGCTGCTGCTGCTGCTGCTGCTAAGTCGCTTCAGTCATGCCCGACTCTGTGCGACCCCAGAGATGGCAGCCCACCAGGCTCCCCCGTCCCTGGGATTCTCTAGGCAAGAACACTGGAGTGGGTTGCCATTTCCTTCTCCAATGCATGAAAGTGAAAAGTGAAAGTGAAGTTGCTCAGTCGTGTCTGACTCTTTGCGACCCCATGGACTGCAGCCTACCAGGCTCCTCCATCCATGGGATTTTCCAAGCAAGAGTACTGGAGTGGGGTGCCATTGCCTTCTCTGGTTATGTCCTCTATCCAGTGGTTATTTCTCCATCACTTTTAAAGACATGGCACTCTGAACCAGACATCTTGTAAGCTGACTCCTCCCTGTGGTATTTGCTATCACCTTCATAGAGATAAATCACAAATCTCTCACATCAGCCTTTACCTCCTAGAGAAGTGATTCTTAACCATATGAAGCCCAATGCCCCTTTAATAACAAATATTTCATAATGTCCTTTTTATTGTAATGAAATTCATAAACAATATAAATTACCTATATACATAATTTAAAAAAAGAATAACAACGCAATGTGTATCTCAGTATGTAAATCCTTGGGCACAGCTACACTGAAAAGTGAAGTGTCAGATGTTAATCTTACCAAAACATCTCAGGGATAACACAACTACAAAGCCAGGAAATGCAGGTGTACTATATTGATAACTAATACGATGCCTAGTGTTGCCACTGGTTGTATTTCTTTGTGAAATGGTCAACAGTTCTTGGGTTTCCCTGGTGGCTCAGGTGGTAAAGAATCTGCCTGTGATGCAGAAGATCTGGGTTCTATCCTTGGGTTGGAAAGATCCCCTGGAGGAGGGCATAGCAACCCACTCCAGTATTCTTGCCTGGAGAATTCCATGGACAGAGGAGCCTGGCAGGCTACAGTCCAGGGGGTTGCAAAGAGTTGGACACAACTGAGTGACTAATCACAGCACACACAGCAACAGTTCTTGGTCAAATTTTAAACCAAGCAACATACAATCTATCTACCTCATTTTACTAGGAAGAAATTGGTGATTAAGTAAGAAATAAGCAACTTGTATAAGGTCATATGGACTGTCAGCAATAACTGGCAACTTGAACCCTGACCTCTTATCTCCAAAGCCCTCTTTCATCCACGTCTCCTCCCAGGAAGGCTTGAGAAATGATGTTCAGAAAAACATCAGGACCCCTACCAGGCCTGGAAGTGGGGACAAACTCAATTCAAACTTAAACTTCTGGTTAAGAGATAGAGCATGTTTGTTTAGCACCCAGTCCAGGCAGGAAGGGGTGAGGAGAAGATTCTGGGCTTGGCTCTCCAGGATCTGTGTCAGAAAAACTGAGCTTGGTTGGAAGTGAGTTAAAGTCAGCTGAGCAGGTCTGGACTCAAGGATCTCTTGTGCTGCTATGTGTTTATGGAAAATTGGTTTTGTTTTTCTTCTGTTTGCTAGAAAAACTCCTTTGGGAAAAATCAAACACTGCTTTCCCAGGACTGAGAGGAAACAAGAGTGTCCCCATACTTTGGCAGGCCTAGAAAGGAGTCTCTGAGAATCCCCAGAAGCCCACATGGTAGAGGCAACCAGTAGGGAGCATTGAGGGAGAGCCACGTGATGGATCCTGCTTGAGCCGGCCTCACTTGTTGGCACACCCCTACTACCTGCTGTGTGTGCCAACTGTTTCATGCCTCTTCTTTGCTCCAGGGTGCAAACTTCCTCCCAGGTCCCTATTTCTTCTCCTATTTCTATTTTTTATGGAATTTAGAACTATAAAGTGACAACAAAATGGGATGGTAAGCTTTTCAATCCCCTCCTTTCTACGGTGTTCACAAAATGGACAAAAAGGCAAGAACCTACACAAATATGTTTAGGCTAGTACATTCAAAAGAAAAGAAGTGGCTAAAAGTCCCTCAACAGTTCAGTGACCCTTACTACCCTTGGGATTGCCTCGTCTCCTGACCTTTCTCACATTACAGGCTCCCCGGGAATCACACTGCCCACAGCAAGCCCACTGTGGGTATTTCTGGTACAGATTCTTTGCAGCTTTAGGGAAGGAAGATGCTATGAAACACAAAGTACTACAGTAAGAAGGTCTTCTAATTACACTTTCCCCAACTTCTGGGAAAGAAGATTAAGTGGCCAAAAATATTTTACAGGCTTTTCCATTTCCCCTTCTTCTTACTTCTTTTCTAGCCAGGGTTAGAGAATCTTGGGTTTACCACATGGCAGTATACTTGGAGTTTGAGAAACTCAAATTATGAGGAAACTGCTATTCAGAGAAGTAGGGCTTAGTAAAGATCACAGAGGTCTTCCGGGTCCCTGGGACATCACTCCCTTCAGGATGAGCATAAGCTGCTTTGGTAAACGTGTGAAGGGATAAAGCCTCTTCCAACAGCCCTTCAGAAGTGAGAGAACATGGGGGAAGAGTCTATTTGAAAAACAGTGAAAAACAAATAGAAGAATGAGAGTGCACAATGGCTTCTTCTTGGAAGAAAGAAATACAACAAATGATTATGGTTGTTTAGTCGCTAAGTCATGTCTGACTCTCTGCAATCCCATGGACTGTAGCCCTCCAGGCTCCTCTGGAGGGATTTCCCAGGCAAGAATACATTTCCTTCTCCAGGGGATCTTCCCAACCCAGAAACTGAACCCTCATCTCCTGCATTACAGGTGGATTCTTTACCGCTGAGTCACCTGAGAAGCCCATATAGCTACGTTCAGTTTTCATAGCAAACACTTATGGATGGGTTACCACTTGTACCTGGCCCATAGTTTAAAATGCAGGCTCTTTATATGTATACATACAGCTGATTCAACAGAAGACAAGGCAGTTGGGTGGCATCACCGACTCAATGGACACGAGTTTGAACAAGGTTCGGGAGATGGGGAAGGACAGGGAAGCCTGGCGTGCGCTGCTCCACGGAGTCTCAGAGAGTCGCACGTGGCTGAGTGACTGAACAACAGATAGCTGATTCACTTTGCTGTACAGCAGAAACTAACACAAAACAGGCTGGAGAAGCTGAATTTCAACATAGCAGATGAGTCTGAATTCCTAATACAAGTGGTCCTGGAGCCCACTTTGAGAAACTCTGAATTGACCTGATTCATTTATAGACCATTTGGTTTCCCCTTTTCAGTGCTTGCTTATCTCTGACTATCCAAACCATTTCACATAAGCAGACATGGATTAATAGGATCTTTCTAGAAAAATCCAAAGATGAATACATCCAAAGATGAGAAAAGCCTGGTAGAGTGTTGGGATAAATGAAAGCCCCTCTTGGCTTCACTTTCAGTTCAGTCACTCAGTCGTGTCTGACTCTTTGCGACCCCATGAATTGCAGCATGCCAGGCCTCCCTGTCCATCACCAACTCCCAGAGTTCACCCAAACTCCTATGCATCGAGTTGGTGATGCCATCCAGCCATCTCATCCTTTTAGAATGCTTTAAAAAAAGCAGGCATCCTCACTCCAGTTCTATTTGAGCTGCAGTTGGAACCCACTCTGGTCCTCAGCTCTGGTTATGGGACAATGTGGTTTTAAGAATGTGTGAGATTTATAGCTTGAAAAGTGCCAAAAAATCAAGAATTTAAATCCTCCCTGATTTATGTCTAGCTTGTTAGAGGCTCTAGGGCTTTAGAAATGCTAAATGTTTGAGTGATGCTCTGAAGGTTGAGCTATATTCCTCTTTCAGCTGATTATTATTAACAATGGTTGCCTCTAAAGCTTTAGTAGCTCTCAGCTGTAACCTTTACACTTGGTACATTCCTGCTTTGTGAGGGGTTATAAATTCCATGATTTAAAAAAAATTAGGAACATTTTTGAATTTTTGTAGCCAACAGTTCCGAGATTGGTTACCTGGGAGATGGAGGGTTAAGCATCCTTTATCTCTGCTCACATATCTGAGCTACTTTCCTGTTGAATGCTGCAAGTGTGTAATGAGTGTTTACTAAAGAACAATTCTTAACCCAAGAAGAGACCATGATAAGCACAGTCATTTGTTGTCTGTATTTGTTGTTGCTTATTATGGATCCAGGAGCATTTGGTGTTGAAAACCAAACCTGCATCCCCCACATGGTTACTGTAAATGATTTAAATCAATTCCTTTTACACAGCATCAGGAAGTGCAATATGTAGTAACTAAATATGCCATTTAAATTCTTCTCAGGCGAATGTTAAAAGGTGGGGAGGGGAAGCTGAGATTAGTGAGGTAACTGTATTTAAATATTTTTGATAGGTTTCTAAGATACATGTCTCTTTTTCCAAAGCAAATGCATTCATGCCTAAGAAAAAACAAACAAACAGGGAAAATGGCTCTTGTGTTTGTGAGCTCATGAGAAATGCCAAAAGAGTTGTTTGTGCCCAGTCG
The DNA here is from genome assembly GCF_027580195.1 of Bos mutus. NCBI lineage: Eukaryota > Metazoa > Chordata > Mammalia > Artiodactyla > Bovidae > Bos > Bos mutus. The sequence goes on from NC_091620.1 coordinate 48,570,251, forward strand.
CAAATATCAGGGTGTCTTTATTGTTAAGCTTTGATGCTTGGAATCAGGCGGAACGTTTCCATGACAACCAACAGACATTATGTTTATTTACTGAATGGCAGGGAATGACAGTGTTGGCCAGTGACATTTTAGTTTTTTTCTCCTCTTTTTCTCCCCGGCAGATTTGTTTTAGTTGATGAAAATGGCAACAGCATCTTTCATTTTATTTGTCAGAACTTCTATGGCCAAAGTAAATGGTAGTTTAATTTGATTCAGCTCTTCCGTGAAACATCCTTTATAGACCCGTTGCTTTATGGGTTTTGGAGAGCGCTTATGGTGGGCAGTTGCTGGTGAGATGATTTGCAAACTGAAAAGCAAATTTCAGGTTTTACTCACTTGAAAGCAGTCTAATAACTGCATTCCAGGCTGTCTAAATTTACATAGGTCTCATTAATGTCCTCTAAATTTCATATGACCTTGTTTTTGCTCCTACTGATACATTCATAAAAAGGGTCTATTAAGACTTTTATCAAGACTACAACCCCATCAGAGACGGGAGATGGCGCTGCAGGGTGGGTCGGGACAGTTTTTTACTGATTGTAAATAACGATATACTCCTATCTGCCTGTGGCTTGTCTGCCCTCTAAATTATTTGCGGTCAATTTTTAATGCTGAATAGGCTTCCTCCTACTATCCAGCTGGTGTGTGCTCAAGGGATATAAACCAATGTTAGCATTTGCTATGAGAAAACACAATTAACAAGGCAAGCTGCTATTGCAGGGTGGGGGGCAGGGGTTGCGGGTACAGTCTGGGGTGTGAGTTGGGAGGAGGGGATGGTTATATTTGCTAAAGCAAAGAACTGGCTTTTTCTTAACTCCTGTTTAGTATTATCTGTGCTACTGCTCTGATTAATTTGAACAATTGAAATGAGACACTTCCAGCTCTTAAGGCAAGATCTCCAAGTGCTTTGGGAAACAGTTTGTGACTCTTTGGAGGTGCTTAAAATATTATTGTCTGAATCACTTTTCCCTGATTTTCTGTGGCTTGTGTAGAAATTAGCTTCTTTCATAGTAGCTTCATAGCTTCATGACATTCATCTATTGCAGGCCTGTTTCTTGCACTAGAATGGAAGCAGCCGGAAGGCAGGGGCTGTGTCTTACTGATCGTTGTATCCATAGCACCTGGCACAGTTTCAGGTGTAGCAGGCATTCAGGACACCTTTGTGGAATAAAGGCGTGAATGATGAAGGAGTGAATTATCACAACCTTGCTCCTGAGTGAAATCAACATAGGCCTTTACAATACCCCTACATGTTACTGTCTGTTTCTAGTTCTGTGGGATTAATGCACTGCCCACTGAAGGAGAAGAGGCCCACAAGAGGATGTTGTTCTGATTTGTGGTATGTGTATGCATGGATATACATGAAGAGAAAAATACAACAGAAAAGTAACACAGGAAAGGAGGAGATTCTGCTGAGAGCCATGTCTTGCCACAAGGAGACTGAAGTAGATGAGGCAGAGCACTGAAGATCTGGAACTCAGATTTTCTGGCAGTTGACAGATGACATCTTTGGGTCTCAATGGCTTCACCTCCAACATGAGGGGTTGGGTCAGATCAGCGTCTCTCAAATTGTGTTCAGTTGGTTCCAGTGGACACCAAGGCCTGCAAGTGTTAATAGCTCTTCTGAAATAACCCCAAATCAACTGAACAATCAATTCTGTGTAAAACTAAATTAAACAAGAATACTGAGAATGCCAGGAGTTAAGTGTAGACTGAATCTTAAAGGTCTTACAAATATGTGGTTTCCATGATTCTTCAATCAGGAATTCTATCAGAGGAAGCTTGCAGGCAAAAATTACGTTTTTACAGTCTTATTTGATAACTGAACCACTGCTCAGAGACATCTCTAGACATTCATGGGGCACTGGTGACCTGGATTAGTAGTTTGTTTTTTGTTTGTTTTTTTTTTTTTTTCCCCAGAGGAAAACAAATTCAAGATGATTGTAATTCTGCATCATGCTCGTATTTTATCAAGGTGTTAAAAAAAAACACTCACTGGTATATTTCACCACTATAATAGAAAAAGAACAGAGATTCCAGTTGAGCTATTTCAAATCCTGAAAGATGATGCTGTGAAAGTGCTGCACTCAATATGCCAGCAAATTTGGAAAACTCAGCAGTGGCCACAGGACTGGAAAAGGTCAGTTTTCATTCCAATCCCAAATAAAGGCAATGCCAAAGAATACTCAAACTACCGCACAATTGCATTCATCTCACATGCTAGTAAAGTAATGTTCAAAATTCTCCAAGCCAGGCTTCAGCAATACGTGAACCGTGAACTTCCTGATGTTCAAGCTAGTTTTAGAAAAGGCAGAGGAACCAGAGACCAAACTGCCAACATCGGCTGGATCATCAAAAAAGCAAGAGAGTTCCAGAAAAACATCTATTTCTGCTTTATTGACTATGCCAAAGCCTTTGACTGTGTGGATCAGAATAAACTGTGGAAAATTCTGAAAGAGATGGGAATACCAGACCACCTGACGTGCCTTTTAGGAAATCTGTATACAGTTAGAACTGGACATGGAACAACAGACTGGTTCCAAATAGGAAAAGAAGTACGTCAAGGCTGTATATTGTCACTCTGCTTATTTAACTTCTATGCAGAGTACATCATGAGAAAGGCTGGGCTGGATGAAGCACAGGCTGGAATCAAGATTTCCGGGAGAAACAGATGACACCACCCTCATGGCAGAAAGTGAAGAGGAGCTAAAAAGCCTCTTTACGAAGGTGAAAGAGGAGAGTGAAAAAGTTGGCTTAAAGCTCAACATTCAGAAAACGAAGATCATGGCATCTGGTCCCATCACTTCATGGCAAATAGATGGGGAAACAGTGGAAACAGTGTCAGATTTTATTTTTGGGGGCTCCAAAATCACTGCAGATGGTGACTGCAGCTGGTGACTGCAGCCATGAAATTAAAAGATGCTTACTCCTTGGAAGGAAAGTTATGACCAACCTAGATAGCATATTCAAAAGCAGAGACATTACTTTGCCAACAAAGGTCTGTCTAGTCAAGGCTATGGTTTTTCCAGTGGTCATGTATGGATGTGAGAGTTGGACTGTGAAGAAAGCTGAGCACTGAAGAATTGATGCTTTTGAACTGTGGTGTTGGAGAAGACTGTTGAGAGTCCCTTGGACTGCAAGGAGATCCAACCAGTCCATTCTGAAGGAGATCAGCCCTGGGATTTCTTTGGAAGGAATGATGCTAAAGCTGAAACTCCAGTACTTTGGCCACCTCATGCAAAGAGTTGACTCATTGGAAAAGACCCTGATGCTGGGAGGGATTGGGGGCAGGATAAGAAGGGGACGACAGAGGATGAGATGGCTGGATGGCATCACTGACTCCATGGACATGAGTTTGAGTGAACTCTGGGAGTTGGTGATGGACAGGGAGGCCTGGTGTGCTGCAATTCATGGGGTCGCAAAGAGTCAGACACGACTGAGTGACTGAACTGAACTGAATTATAGATAACCAAAAGTAAAAAACCTGCACTCATTTGTGGTTTGACTACACTTAAATTCACTGATAATGGTCAGGCCACCAATTCCCCTTGATGTGGGCTGACTCAGATAGAGGTCTTGAGAAATACATGACTTCCACAACATCTTCTGTGATTCGTCAATCAGGTATTCAACCAGAGGGAGCCCATGGGATCTTCCCTAAAGATCTCAAAGGAGGATCAAAAAGATGAAAAGTAGTATATTTATCTTCTTTTACCACAAGCCTTCCTCAGTTCTGCTTCAGATATAATGTTACCAGCATCATTATCAACAACAACAAAATTAACAGTCACCTATGGGATTAAAAAGTGCTCTGGATACAATACATGGAATTTGTCAGGGAAAGGGGGAAGGAGAAGAAGATAACTTGTATTTATTTAGTAGCTACTACACAATGGGGATCAATTTGACCAAACTCAAAAGAGATGGTGGAAGACAGAGAAGCTACTGGGGGGTTATAGTCCATGAGGTTGCAAAGAGTCAGACATGACTTAGCGACTGAACAACAACTACATGCTATGCATTATGCTAATGCTTCTTAGGAGATGTGGGTGTCGTCATTTCCCTTTTACATGTGAGAAAACTGAGGTTCGTGGTGACTGGAGGGTCATCAGCTAGAAAGGGGCATAGCCTAGATGAAAATCCTGGCATGTTACGACATCCTGGTATGTTATGACATTTTCTTCTGCAGAGAGGAGAGGATCTAGACCTAGAGTGAGTCAACACTAGCAGCTCTAACTAAGTCACAGAGGCTGTAAGGCAAGAGGAGACGGCATCATGATTTTGGGGGTCAGAGACAGAACCAAACAAGATGTGGGGTGTGAGTTGATGTTTGAGGAAGTAGAGGATATAGAAGCATGTTTAGAATCATGCTTAAGCAAAAGAACCACACTGCTTCTGATGCTTTGCAGATCTGTGACCACATGCTGGTATCAGAAAGAAATGAGAGGGCTTGAGGGCCAAGTTCACAGTTTCCCCAGGCTCCAAAGTTTCAGGGGGTCATGTCATAGCTGGCAGACACTCATGATCTTAGGGTATGGCTGCTGTAAATTGAAAGTTTGTGCTCTGTCCCAATTCCTGGGTTGAAACATAATCCCTAACGTATTGGTATTTGAAGCTGGAATTTTTGGAAAGTGTTTAGGTCAAGACAGTGGACCCTCATGAATGGGATTGGTGTCCTTACAAAAGAGACCCCAGAGAACTTCCTTGTCACTTCTGCCATGTGAGGACACAACGAAAAGATGACTGTCTAGGAAGCAGGTTCTCAAGACAGCAAATCTTCTGGCACTTTGATCTTAGACTTCCCAGCTTCCCTAACTCTGAGAAATAGATTTCTGTTGTTTATAAGTCATCTAGCTTGTGGTATTTTTGTAATAGTATTCCAAACAGACTGAGATGATGATAAAACTATAGACATTCCTGGGCACCTGATGTTACTGCAGTGGGCTTCTTCTACTTTAGCTCTTTGGCAGACTTCATGATCTGGCCTTTGCAGTGGCTCCATTAAATACTGTATAGTGAAAAGAAAGACATGGAATCTCAATTGGAAAATGGGCAAGAAGACAGAACTGTCAAAAAAAGCTCTTGTGATCTTACATTTCTATTTCCTCTGCTTTCTTGCATTTACTATATTTTAAATTACTCCAAGTGGACCCTAACAATGACTGGTCTTCCACTTAATATAGCTGAGAAGTTCTGGTGAATGCTGTGGAATTCTTTCTCCTCTCTTGGAAATAATCTTGGTTTATGATAATGTCAGTAGTTTCTCTTTAGGTTAACTCTAATTGCTGTCCCCTAAGCAGCACCTGTTCATTTTTCTTTTACAGCGCTTATGGGCATTCTTCTGTGGCATTATTCCAGCAATCAGAGTATTGTTTGAATAATGACACATTAAATCTTGAAGTAAGTCATATAGCATTTGGAATCTGAGTTTTGGGTCACAAACAGAATGCTTTCAAAATATTGAACCTGCTCACTTTAACAGGTAGAAGACTATAAGAAAATCACCCATTTTATATTGAGTATGCCCTACATATATGAATACAAATAGCCTTAGAGCTTGCTGAAGGTATATGTGTATGTGTGTGTGTGTGTGTGTGTGTGTGTATATATTTAAATAAGCATTTGGCATTATCTCCAGCAATCAAGACTTGGAAAGTGATTGTGTCATATTACTTTAGCAGTAGACAGGATATTTTACAGATCATCTCATCTAGGAGTTTTAAAACTGTGCACCCTGGAGCTGAAGGATTATCTAGAGCTGCCACAGGAAATACTGGGCTCCATGTGTCTATTCTGTTACAAACAAGTAGCTCCTTCATTGGGCTTCCCTGGTGGCTCAGCGGTAAAGAATTTGCCTGCAATATAGGCGATGCGGGTTTGATCCCTGGGTTGGGAGAATCCCCTAGGAAGAGGGCACAGCATCCCACTCCAGTATTCATGCCTGGAGAATCCCATGGACAGAGGAGCCTGGTGGGCTACACTCCATAGGGTCGCAGAGTCTAACACGACTGAAGCGACTGAGTATGCGTGCACGAGCCCCTTCATTATTTCAGTGATTGGAACTCCTCATTAGACTTCATTTGAAGAAGGGCTCCAAAGTGATAAGAAAGTCTGGAAACCACATATCTAGTCTAGTCCCTTTATTCCAGATGAGAACAAAATCTGGAGCAGGCACATAACTTTCCTTCAGGTAGGATGCTAGTATCAAACTCTCGGCTGGACTCACCAGCCTCACTTCCCATTGTATAGTTTTCCCACTTGGCAATAATGTTTGCCAATGATCAGATTTATTTGAGGTTCCTGGTTCAGAGACAAAAATTTAGACCCTGAAGGAATCTTTACTTTTTTCATGATACAGAATGATGTGTTTGTGCTCACATTCACTGTCAACACACAAGGAAGATACAGATGCAAATATGAGGCAGGAAAAGAATAATGGTCAAAATGGTCATGACTTTTAATAATTGCTGTGAACTTCAGTGTGCAGAATATTATTATTGAATTTCAATATCACCGCCACACTTCTAAGAAGTCTTCTTGAACCACAGAGTGATAAAACATGGAAACTACATTTCCCAGACTCCCTTGTCAGGAGAGTCTCTGTCAGATTCAACCAAAGGGGGGTACCCTCTGGAAATCTGGAAGGCAGGAGGAAAGGAGGAGCTATTAGCCTTGTAGAAGCATGAGCAGACAGCTGAGGTAGGATTTGCTGGTAGCTTACATTACAACATCTTCCTGAGAATAATCTACCTCTGCGCCACAGGCAACTGAGATCATCTTTCCAAGAATCAACTACGTTTGTGCTGCAGAAGCTGTGACTGGTGGTGGTGGTTTCCCACCCTGTGTTTCTGGATTTCTTGAAAGTGGCCTTCCCGAGCTATACTCTCATGACCTTCCAATTGCGTGTCCTCTAACTCCCTGGGTTCAACTTCTTCTTGCTCAGAATATCAAGTGCACTTTCTGTTTTCTGGATTGAAACCTGGTAGTTCCAAAGTTTGATTTCTTCACAGAAAGGACATAGCTGGGAAATAGGTGGGTGGCAGGCATATTGATACATGAAGCTGGAAGGAGACAGCTTCAAATGTTGTTTAATTCCTATGAGGCTGCCCTCAAAGCAAGGAGAACAACAAAGAAAGAGGAGCCTCTGTGGGCAGAGCCAGAGGCCCTAGAGAACAATGGGCAGAGCAGTTCTACCCAGAGAACAGAACCTGGCAGTGAGGTACTGTCCCCTCTCCAGGGTTGGGGTCCTTTGGAGCATTTCCTCAGTGGGACTTCAGAATTCTTATGGTTCAGTGACTCACATGGGACTTCCCTTCTTCTTCTTCCAAATGGAGGGGTTTGTTGAAGCTGTCCTTGATGTATTTCCCATTGTTGGGGTTTATGTGGTGGAGTAATAGGGTGGGCAGCTTTTTGTTTTAGGTCATAGGTTATCAGATCAAAAGGAGTCTCATTTGGACCTGATGGGTAAGTCTGCACTTCTCCCAGAGATCCGAGACTCAAAGTTCGGATTCGAAGATTGGATATAACTTTGAGTTGCTCCTCTTGGAAGAAGTGAGTGAGTTCCATGTGCTGGAGAAAGAATAAAATGGATATTTGATTACTAGAATATAAAAGTGAGTCAGCAACCTGCTGTATGCTTACCCATCTTATTTATTTTTTCTTGAGCACAGAGAAGATTCCATTTCCCAGTTTCCTTCTCTGGTTGGTTGGTGCATCTAGTGGTTTTCTAAACAGCAGAATGTGGTCTGAAATGATGTCTATCACTTTCAGGTATTGCATAAAAGTCCCTGTATGATCACTTTGTCTTTCCCCTCTGATGTCAACCATAGTGCAATAGTTGAAAAAAGAGTTTCAACATAAAAGGAATCTTCTTTGGGGATCACTGCTTTAGAAAATCCTCTCTTGACTCACATTAGCCTAGAAGTGAGAAAAATAACCAAGGTTATTGTGATAATGATGTTACCAAGGTTTTTAGTTGTTTGTTATAGCACAAGTGTTTCTTGTCCTGATTGAGTCATAAGGGAATTTAATAATGTAATTAGCATAAAACACCTTGGTACCCTTATTTGAAAAGACCAAGAGTGAGGCCATGACCTTCTAATTGTGGTGGGTTTTCTGATTCACCCTGATATGATTTTTAAATCCCTACTTGGTCTTTTCAAGTAGGGGTACCAAGGTATTTTAATTCTGGGATACATTATTAATTTCCTGGTAAATCTGCAGGAAAGAGGTATTTCCTCTATTCCCATACCCAGGGATAGACATTTTTGCATTTGATAGTGAAGAAATACACCTTAGAAAAGAAGTCCTTTGATTCTGATGATCACAAATGAGAAACAAGAGAAGGCCATGCTCACACAGCTCCCAAGAAGGATGGAGGCTCTTCTGTGCTAAGTGAGTGTTAGCTTTGTCTACCACCACACTGCAGATGGGGACCTCAGCACATTGCAGTCAAGTCTGGCTTGGAGGATTGTGGGCTGAGGGGAATCAAGGATGAAGGGGTACAGGAGGTCAGCTGGGGTTAATGGTGCAGATCTTAGGGATACTTTTAAAGATGCTACACTTGTCACCCAAAGTCCCATACTTTAGGATGAGTAGTGAGACTCACAATAGAACTTTTAGTCTAAGCATGGATTGATTAACTTGGCTTTTAAAGAATATAATATATATGTATTTCTTAATATTAATTGCAATATTTGTTAACTGAAGAACATTTAGGAATTATAGAAAAGCATAAAGTAGAAAAAATTCATAATTCACAACCCAGGAAATAATCACTATTGTTTTCAGTTCAGTTCAGTTCAGTTGCTCAGTTGTGTCCAACTCTTTGTGACCCCATGAATTGCAGCACACCAGGCCTCCCTGTCCATCACCAACTCCCGGAGTTCACTCAAACTCATGTCCATCAAGTCGGTGATGCCATCCAGCCATCTCATCCTCCGTCGTCCCCTTCTCATCCTGCCCCCAATCCCTCCCAGCATCAGGGTCTTTTCCAATGAGTCAACTCTTCGCATGAGGTGGGTGAAGTATTGGAGTTTCAGCTTCAGCATCAATCCTTCCAAAGAACACCCAGGACTGATCTCCTTTAGAATAGACCGGTTGGATCTTCTTGCAGTCCAAGGGACTCTCAAGAGTCTTCTCCAACACCACAGTTCAAAAGCATCAATTCTTTGGCGCTCAGCTTCCTTCACAGTCCAACTCTCACATCCATACATGACCACTGGAAAAACCATAGCCTTGACTAGATGGACCTTTGTTGGCAAAGTAATGTCTCTGCTTTTGAATATGCTATCTAGGTTGGTCATAACTTTCCTTCCAAGGAGTAAGCGTCTTTTAATTTCATGGCTACAATCACCATTTGCAGTGATTTTGGAGCCCCCCCGAAATAAAGTCTGACACTGTTTCCACTGTTCGCTGTAGTGCTTATCAATCTTTTAAATTTATATACATATATTTCAAAATCAAAGTTGACTTAAACTTTAAGGGTACTTTGTATTAATTGGTATAGGCCAGATTATGCTGCTAGAGCAAAAGATCCTCAAATTTCAGTGGCATATAATATTAAAAATTTACTTCTCATTCTAACTACATGTCTGTTCAAGATCAGATCCATCCGTGTTCCACATCACCTCCATTCTAGGGACCCACAGTGAAGGAGAAGCCACTGTTTTGAACAACCTCCTGGCAGAGAAAAAAGAGGAATACCTTATGGTGGTCTTTAAGCCTGTGCATAAAGTGACACATAACACATGTCATTTCTGCTTTCATTTCATTTTGGAAAGCACATCATGTGCCCAAGTGGGTAAGAAAATAAAACCCTCTCAGGGAAGAGCAGTAAATATCTGTGAACAGTAATGCTCAGGCCACTTAGCTTGTTTAATGTTCCACACTCTCTTGCAAGTACTGGAATTATTATTAAATTAATGTGATATTGCTTTCTCCATGTGACAGTTTTTGCATATCTCCCACCTTCATTTCCTCACATTTTTGTTCTCATTGACACAGGAAGGAAAGGTGGGGGATGGGTTGGAGACCCTTCCACCGGTGGAAATGAATTTGTTATCAATAAATGGCAACGGTAGGCACAGGAAAATTCTAGAAGCTTACAGAAGTAAATCCAAAACATAGAATTATCACCAGCAGGAATTTTAAATTACATTCTCAATTCAAGAATTAACTTATTCAACAGAAATCTTCACCAAATGGTGGTCCTTATCTGGCTTCTCCATGCTGAGAGAGGGACAGCTTCCTGGCACCATGGCAGTCCTGTCTAGCAGCTGGCTCAAGGGTCCATATGTAATCAGAGTTAGTGTTTTAGGTTCAGATGCCCACATCTACCTATCTCTGTCAGCCTCCTACCTTCTGTTCTCAAAGGCTCTGCCTAGGGGGTCAGCATGCAGCTTCGTAAATCTGAAATCACCTGCTCATTTTCTCGGTACCCAGCTGTTCACTGAATGGTTTAAGAACAGAAGGAAAATGTCCGTTCTCCAACCCCCATGTGCTTCTGGCCCTTGGCTTTGTGGACATCACCTCCTGTGCTAAGGAGGGCACAAAACTCAGCCACCATCCATTATGTCCTCGCCAGGGCCCACAAGTGTCTGCCCAGAGACAGGGGAACATTCATAATGCTCTGTGGCACCTTCTGATGCTGCCCCTGCCCATGGCTTTCTAATTGGCATGCTGAATTCCTGGGCAGCAGAGATTGTCCCCATTCTACTTTCATTCTTGTGTAGTAGAGATCCAATTATTTGCAGACTGTAACAAGTCATATTCATCCTTATCTTGCAAGTGTGATTTGACTTCCAAGTACATACACCCGCAGCGTGCCCCTCTGAGCCCTATTGCTTGACTTGTCCAGAGGTCACCTTTCTGTGGAGCCCCAGTTTTAGACAACCAGCAGCCCCTTCTGACTTTGCACCATTTGTCTTTAGCCTGTGTCTCATGTTTACTGTCTCTGCTCTCTCTTCCTAGTCCTATTTAGGGGTTGTTTGCATCTATTTATTATTCAGTGGAGACTGTACATGTTTTGCATTCAATAAGTCACTGAACACACAAGCCTTCTTACTGAGCTGGACTGGAATATGGCATTTGCTAGATCAACTATCCTCTCCAGAAGGCAAAAGTAATCTTGCCTCCCACTGTGTCTGCTGGATTCTTTCAAATGAGCACAACTCTAAATACAACAGTGTCCTTTAGAATTTTGTTTTCAGTCCTGCCCCTCTAAAGGGGTAAATCCCAATGTCTTTCTAATTTTTAAGTATACCATACGTTGAAGAAAAACTTCCCAAGCTTTTGAAGACAAACACCAGGTGGCTGAGTGATAAAGAATCCACTTGCCAATGCAGAAGCCACAGGAGACACGGGTTTGGTCCCTGAGTCAGGAAAATCTCCCAGAGGAGGAAATGGCAACCCACTCTAGTATTCTTGCCTGGAGAATTCAATGGACAGAGAATCCTGGTGGGCTACAGGCCATGGGGTCCCAAAGAGTCAGACCCGACTAAGCACATATATCAGGAATGGAGACAGTTCCTGTCCACAGCATACACACTCACAAATTTGACTTTTTTTTTTTTTCCCCCCAAATGTCTTCAGCAAATGCAGAGAAAGAAGAGAATTCTAATAGCACTGTCTGCAAATATGGGCACTTCTTAAGGAAACAGTAAATTTGATGTCAATAAAAGAAAGATGGAAGATGGATATAGAATGGTGGGAATGGGGGGTTCAAGGATGAAATGGGGTTAGCTTTGATACATTTCATGATACTTTGAAATGCTGAGACTTTTTGAATCCACGTGCCCTGTGTTGCCTAGTCAGAATGAGCTGAGAAGGAAAAAGTAAACAGGAAAGCATCCTAAGACAAACTGTTCCTTTTTCCCAGGGAGTGCTCTATTCAGATATTTAGAGTAGCCTTCTGAATGCCTGGAGTTTATCTTTGGCTGCAAGACAAGCAAACACTGGGCCTGGAATCAGGAGAAGAGGAAGAGAAAGAATAACAACAAAAAGACCCCTTGCCAGGCGTGTAGAAGGGGAGGTGAGGCAGAGCCAGGCTCCTGACTGGCACTGCAGGGTTCTGAGGCTGGGGCAGCTGTGGAGCCCATCACCTCGGGAGGAAGGGTTTGTTCTGCTCCTGATTTCCTGGCTCCCAAACTCCCTGCACATTCTCTCCAGCTGAGTTCATTCTTGGCTGGTCCTCAAAGGCAAGAGAGCCAGGTGCTGGGGTAGAGCCAGGTTAGAGCCTGGAAGTTCATCCACCTTTGTGATGTTAATGGTAAGGGAGGAAATGTGAGATAGAAAGCTTACAAGACTCTTTTTTTTTTTAATTTTTATTTTTAATTGGAGGGTAATTGCTTTACAGTGTTGTGTTGGTTTCTGCCATATAACAAGGTGAATTATAATCATAATTCTCTATAGCCCCTCTCTTTAGAGCCTCCCTCCCCCATCCCATCCCATTCCTCTAGGTCATCACAGAGCACCAGGCTAGGGCTCCCTATGTTGCATAGCACTCTTGATTCCACTCTGAAGATGATCTGTGAAGGCTTTTAAAGGAATCAGATGGTAGCTTAAGAATGGTTTTTTTTGTTTGTTTTTAAGTTGAGGATTTTTTGCCTCTGTGAAAGCAACACGCCCCTATGTGTTGGTAGCTGTTTGTCATTAGCTTCTCTTTGGCTGTATGTAGGGGGAACAACGCAGAAGGCACTGGCAACCCACTCCAGGACTCTTGCCTGGAAAATCCCATGGACGGAGGAGCCTGGTAGGCTGCAGTCCATGGGGTTGCTAAGAGTCGGACACAACTGAGCGACCTCACTTTCACTTTTCACTTTGATGCATTGGAGAAGGAAATGGCAACCCACTCCAGTGTTCTTGCCTGGAGAATCCCAGGGACAGGGGAGCCTGGTGGGCTGCCGTCTATGGGGTCTCACAGAGTTGGACATGACTGACGCAACTTAGCAGTAGCAGGGGGAACAAATGGCTTTTGTTGTCTGCAAAAGATTTACCAAGTTCCTTGGCCACCCTGTTGCATAATGTCTGTGCTCCAGGATTTGTGAGGAGTGGCTGTGAAAGAACAGGCTTGCTCTCTTTAACCTTGTTAGTGTAGGGTAGATATGGAATAAAGCATGTATTGTGCTCTTGTAAAATGTCAAAAGCTAAGGAGCTTCCTGGTGTCATTGAAGTTACGACCTATCTGGATAACTCTGTCTCAAGACTCCCAAAGTGTAGCTGATACAGGGTCTTTTCTGGCTCCCAGCCTAACCAAATCTAGTTTTCATCTGCCACCCACTCACAGCAATAAACTCTTCCCAACATAACAGAATCTATGCTCTCTAAATACTTCAGTTGGCATCTTTATATCTCAACAGAATACAAGTCTAAGCACCCAATAGTCCAGGATTATCTTTGAGAGACTGGGTGGGGGATATATTTACTTTTTTTTTTGTACTGTTATTTTCAGGGAAACAGAGGTATTCATTTTATAGTGCTAGCCCAGAAAAGTTAAATTACTGATATCAGTTCAGTTCAGTTCAGTCTCTCAGTTGTGTCCGACTCTTTGCGACCCCATGAATCACAGCACGCCAGGCCTCTCTGTCCATCACCAACTCCTGGAGTTCACTCAAACTCATGTCCATTGAGTCGGTGATGTCATCCAACCATCTCATCCTCTGTTGTCCCCTTCTCCTCCTGCCCCCAATCCCTCCCAGCATCAGGGTCTTTTCCAATGAGTCAACTCTTTGCATGAGGTGGCCAAAGTATTGGAATTTCAGCTTCAACATCACTCCTTCCAATGAACACCCAGGACTGATCTCCTTTAGGATGGACTGGTTGGATCTCCTTGCAGTCCAAGGGACTTTCAAGAGTCTTCTCCAACACCACAGTTCAAAAGCATCAATTCTTCAGCGCTCAGCTTCCTTCACAGTCCAACTCTCACATCCATACATGACCACTGGAAAAACCATAGCCTTGACTAGACAGATCTTTGTTGGCAAAGTAATATCTCTGCTTTTCAATATGCTATCTAGGTTGGTCATAACTTTCCTTCCAAGGAGTAAGCGTCTTTTAATTTCATGGCTGCAATCACCATTTGCAGTGATTTTGGAGCCCAAAAAAATAAAGTCTGACACTGTTTCCACAGTTTCCCCATCTATTTGCCATGAAGTGATGGGACCAGATGCCATGATCTTAGTTTTCTGAATGTTGAGCTTTAAGCCAACTTTTTCACTCTCCTCTTTCACTTTCATCAAGAGGCTTTTTAGTTCCTCTTCACTTTCTGCCATAAGGGTGGTTTCATCTGCATATCTGAGGTTATTGATGTTTCTCCTGGCAATCTTAATTCCAGCTTGTGCTTCTTCCAGCCCAGAATTTCTCATGATGTACTCTGATATAGGATTAATATAAACTATGTTCAAAGCTCCAAGTAGAAAAGAAGTCCTTTGATTGGATTTTAATATATCCAATAAGTATAAATAAGACAAAAGGATAAACGTAACAGACAGATGTATTTGGATCAAACAAAGAATATCTTTTTGACAGTAGACCTGGTCCCCAAAAATGGACTGTCTTGGTTTATAGTGGACTTCCATTAGTCAAGGTGTTCAAGAAAAGGCTGTAAAAATATTTGATCATTAACTAACTCTAAGGTATAAAAACAGCAGTGAGCATTTTTACTTCATTAATTAAGGTGTTCTTAATATGTGAACCCCTATACATGAATGTAGGATTATTTTTAGGTACACATTTTTGGAGGAGATTTTTTTCTTTGGTTTTTTTAATCACAAGCTCTTTTATATGATAAACCAATCAATTAGCTCTCCCTGTAAAGAGTTAACCTCTCTATGTAAAGATTCCAACTTAGTCTTTAAGTCTCCACCTTAAACATGATTGTTATGATAAAGTTCAATAGACATTTGAGGATGATTTCTAATATGAAAGATGGGAATCAAAATAAACAAAATAGTAACAGTAATGCAGGGAGAAGAGAAAAAAGTAACAACAACAACAACAACATAACTCATTTTTATACCCAGAGAACAAAGAAGATACCTTATACAACAGTGAGCTATGGACTATATAAAAGGAACATAGAAGCAAAAAGGAGCTCTTGGAAATTAAAATTATGATGGCAGACATGAAAAATTAACAAGAATTCGAAGACAAAATTGAGAACATTCTGGGAAAAGATGAGAGAATAAAGAAATGGAAAACAGGAAAAAGCAATGAGAATTAGTCCAGGACATCCAAAATTTGAATAAAAGGAAGACCTTGAGAAAATAGAGGATGTCATCAAATAAATAACTCAGGGGAAATTTTCCATCCCCAAAGTACATGAATTTCTAGGTAGAAAGAGCCTAACAACTATGTCCTTTAATCTATTTTTAACAGGTTAAACAAATACCTATGCCAAGGTATATAACATTTCAGAATACTGTTTCAGGGAGAAGATTCTGAGTTTCCAAAAGGAAAGAAAAAGAGAAAAACAAAACAAAAAGCAAAATACAAAGAGGTCATAAACAAAAATGAGACAAATAGTTCAGATACAACAGGCTGGAATCTATTGAGTGGAATAGAACTCTTGAACGGTAAAATTGAGTAAACAATGGATTAATTTGTTTATTTATTATAAAGGGAAAATTGTTTCAACTCAGAATTTTATACCCACCCAAAGATGGTAGGAATGGTGTGGGTGTTGGGGGGACAGTGAGGATGGGACAGGAACAGGAGAACAGCAACTTTTTCACACATTCAAGATACTGTACAATGGCAAATGTCTAAACAGCATATATACCAGAACTTCTGGAGCACTGTTCACCAGGGATATTCATGGTAACAGCATCAGTAGCAGGTGTGAAGTTTTCCCACTGCTCACAATGCTCTGGGAAAGAGCATAGGCTGACAGAGCTAAATGTCAGACTCTAGAGAAAGTACTCAGATACTTGGACTTCGGGGGTTTTTTAACTGCATACTCAGGGAAGCATCAGTACATTCTGTATGTAATCAGAGGCCAGGATACAAGGGTAATGGTACTTGGCTGAAACTTATTTCCAGTCTTCTTCTGCCAAGACACTATTTTTAATTGGAGATAGCACCAACCCCACCCCTAGAGTGATCTGAGTGCTGAAATCCAAGCCCTGAGGTTGCAGCCGTATGAAGAGTCAGGTAGTGGTGGATCTTATATCGTCAACATTCATGGTTAGTAAAGCACCAGCCCTTCTCCTGGAATGACTGGGGAACAGGGATCCAAATGCTGATGGTTGGAATTAGTTGCCAGAAGCACCAGGCACATCTTGTTTAAACTGAGCTTTGAAGGAAGTCAACACTTGCCGGTAGGTCAGTTTGTAGGAATATTGGTCTTGAACAATTTATATTTTTCCTCTCAGATAATTTACTTCACATACACCCTTTCTGAGGAAACTACTAAATGATGCTCCACCATACTGAGAGAGTAAACCAAGATAGAGGAAGATACACAATCTAAGAGAAAGGAGAGGCAAAGATAATTACCAGGATGACAGTGAGGGGAAATCCCCAGGATGATAGAAATTTTCATATCCCACAGGATATTCACAGGGGTGAAAAGGAGAACAAGACCATGGATTTGGAGTTGTTGGTTTTACTTCCATTTAAATATATTTCACTGTTGGAGTCACTAGTCATAATTTTTCCTTTTTTAGTTCTTGAGTCACTGATACGGAACAAAGCAGGAAAAAACAAATTTAAATATAAATCCAGTCATGTGTCAGGAGGCTCCTTCTTTGGTCCCCAGAGTTCTTAGAGCCTGTCCTGACTCCTGGCTCCCTCGGCAACCCGACTCCCTGAGAGGAGCCAAGTATCCTTTGTGGTTATCTTTCCAAGGAAATTTGGGGAGAATGACATCAGCAGAAGAGCCAGCTTAGATAATATAAAACAGCTGCCTCTCTACACTTTTGGATCAACTCCTTTGTGAAGTAAAGATTTGCAACCTTCTGCATGCACAAAACGGAGAAGGCAATGGCACCCCACTCTAGTACTTTTGCCTGGCAAATCCCATGGATGGAGGAGCCTGGTGGGCTGCAGTCCATGGGGTCGCTAAGAGTCGGACATGACTGAGGGACTTCACTTTCACTTTCCACTTTCCTGCATTGGAGAAGGAAATGGCAACCCACTCCAGTGTTCTTGCCTGGAGAATCCCAGGGATGGGGAGCCTGGTGGGCTGCTGTCTCTGGGGTAGCACAGAGTCGGACACGACTGAAGCAACTTAGCAGCAGCAGCAGCAGCAGCAGCATGCACAAAAATAATCTGGGGAAATTGAAATATAAACATATGTATATATTTTAATTGAAATATGCATATATATGTATATACTTTTTTCCCCCTGACTTCAACAGTAAAAGGTCTGATTCACTGGCTCTGAGTTAAAACCCAATTGTCTGAATTTTTAACATATAGGTGGTTGAATTACAAACCCACCTCAAAGAAAGCCTACTGGAGAGACTGAGCTCTTAGAATCCAGAAGATCCACTAATGAGGAAATCCCGTGAGCATACTCCCCTGTCATTAACCCCAGAGACATGGAATCTGTTTTCAACAAATGAGCTGGCATTTCTTTAAAGACAATGTGGAGTGGTCCTAGTTTGGGAATGAGCTTGTATGGAAGAAAGCCATCTCACATGTCTTCTGAGGACTATTTTGTGTTCTCAGGGGATGCTTCAACAATATGCTGTTAGTGTATAAATAATTTAGTGACATAAAAGTGATGAAGCAGAATTACAAGTAGGATTTTTAGGAGAAATAATCTTGCTTTTTGTCCAAGCATCTAAATAATACTTATTTGGCTTCAAAAAAAATACTTATTTGGTTTCAACAGAGGGCTCAATTCTCTCCTGTCAAAATCGTAAAACTCCAAGACCCATTTTTTCCACAAAGCCATCACCACCATCAGTATTGCTACTAACTCCCAGAGTCCCCCCAAAACTTCATTCTCCCATGGAAAAATCCAAGGTGGTTCTGTGAAAGCACTTATTTTCAGCTTTATATATGTGTTTGTGTCTCTAACCAGATTACAGACCTCATAGGAGTGAAAAATATATTTTTAATCTTTATATCAACTTGCTGCTGCTACTGCTGCTAAGTCGCTTCAGTCGTGTCCGACTCTGCGAGACCCCATAGACGGCAGCCCACCAGGCTCCCCCGTCCCTGGGATTCTCCAGGCAAGAATATTGGAGTGGGTTGCCAGCTCCTTTTCCAATGCATGAAAGTGGAAAGTGAAAGTGAAGTCACTAAGTCATGTCCGACTCTTAGCGACCCCATGGACTGCAGCCCACCAGGCTCCTCCGTCCATGGGATTTCCAGGCAAGAGTACTGGAGTGGGGTGCCGTTGCCTTCTCCGTTATATCAACTTGATGGGTGATGATTGTGGTGATCTATCACTATTGACTCAGTTAAATTATATACTTTCCACAGTCATTCAGTATACAGCAAATGTAATTCATAGTATTTGAAATATTTTAAAATTAATACTTTTCTTGTTAATAGTAAAAAGTTATGAAAAATGGAAATTTTTTCCAAGAATATAGTTTCAAAATGAAAATGAATTTTAGAATAAGTACTTCCAGAAATTTAACTGGATAATATCTACTCTTTCATTTTAAAAACAATGATATTAATAGTATTGAATCACTCCTCAATTTTTATAATGCCCCTAGAACCTACTTTCTCCACTTTTAATAATATAATAATTAAAATAATATTGTGTATTAATGATACTATACACCTAAGGTGAAACTGGGAACTGAGACTTTAGGTAATTGGGAAACTGGGCAATTAGATAATTCATGCTTCCAAAACTTTTAACTCCAAATATAGAGATCTTAGGTGAAAGTTGTTTATTTTATTCTTTTAGGCCTCAATTTCCATTTTTCTGCATTGACACACCCAAGAGATCATAGTAGGGCATATAATAGTCAATCCTCAATACTCATGCACATTAGCTTGCTGCACACATTACTCCAGAGCCTCCCAGAGCTCACCTGCATGGGCTTCAGCTGGTTTCATTCAGGTGCATCTTGACCGGCCCTGCCTCTCCTCCTACCCAGCACATCTCTATCAAGGGAGTAGCCATGGAACTGCTAGTGCCCACACATGTGCAACCTACAAATGCAGGGTAGTTAGTGCCCCATAGGACAACCTCTGACCATTGCGGGCGTGGGAGCCAAGGCATAAATTATTTTCCTTTGTTTCCCTCAAATGGATGGTTCTGAAATACCATCCGAAACTCAGCCGTTGGCTATTTGGTCCTGGGGATTCGAGTTACCAGTTGCTTCTATTATATGTCCATGTATTGGCATTCCTTCCTTCCTCCCTTCCTCTCAGCACCCCGCCCCCCCAATATTTATGTGCATAAATACTGAGGATTACATTAATCAAATATTCTCTCATATAGGCTCTATGTTATGAGGAACCTAAACAGTGATACGAGATTTGAGAGTAGTGGGGAGATAACAAAACTGTGGGGGTTCTAAAGTTTGATTTTTGAGATGCAATCGGTTTTTTTTTTCTTAGGCTGATTTAAAAATATGCTTGTATTACTTGGTCATTAATTGCTTGGTGAAAGAAAAGAAAGCCATTTTGGATTAAAGTTTTGTCCCAGATCATCCACAAAGTAGATAGTTCACATTCAGATAATCTATGAATGACCATAGTCACACTAACACTAGTGGAGCTACTACCTAGAAAAATATGTAAGACAGTGATGGTAAATATTTATTTATTATTATTTTAAAATTCACTTGGCTGCACTGGGTCTTAGTTGTGGCATGTGGGATCTAGTTCCCTAACCAGGGATCAAACCTGGGTCCTCTGCATTGGGAGTGTGGAGTCTTAGCCACTGGAGCACCAGGGACGTCCTACCAATAAGTATTTTAGTATGATCCATTGGATCTCTAATCCAATAAGTGAGTACAGTGTTTAGAAAAAACTTCAAAGCCATTAGAACACCAAACAGAATTAGCAAGAATGAATAGCAATATAACACTTGATTGTCTTACAAAGTTTCCCGTACTGTGTAGATCTATATCCTGCAATTGGTATGCGT
Organism: Bos mutus; assembly: GCF_027580195.1. NCBI lineage: Eukaryota > Metazoa > Chordata > Mammalia > Artiodactyla > Bovidae > Bos > Bos mutus. The sequence goes on from NC_091620.1 coordinate 48,590,352, forward strand.
CAGGTTTCTTTTAATCTGTGTTAACCCCTTTCCTCTTGTAAATGCCAATATTTGTTCAAGAAACACAATCATTTGTTCTGTTCAGTTCAGTCACTCAGTCGTGTCTGACTCTGCAACCCCACAGACTGCAGCATGCCAGGCCTCCTTGTCCATCAGCAACTCCCAGAGTCCACTTAAACTCATGTCCATCAAGTCAGTGATGCCATCCAACCATCTCATCCTCTGTCGTCCCCTTCTCCTCCTACCTTCAGTCTTTCCCAGCATCAGGGTCTTTTCAAATGAGTCAGCTCTTCACATCAGGTGGCCAAAGTACTGGAGTTTCAGCTTCAGCATTAGTCTTTCCAATGAACATTCAGGACTGATTTCCTTTAGGATGCACTGGTTGGGTCTTCTTGCAGTCCAAGGGACTCTTAAAAATCTTGTCCAACACCACAGTTTGAAAGAATCAATTCTTTGGTGCTCGGCTTTCTTTATAGTCCATCTCACATATCCATACATGACCACTGGAAAAACCATAGCCTTGACTAGACGGAACTTTGTTGGTAAAGTAATGTCTCTGCTTTTTAATATGCTGTCTAGGTTGGTCACAACTTTTCTTCCAAGGAGTAAGCGTCTTTTTATTTCATGGCTGCAGTCACTATCTGAAGTGATTTTGGAGCCCCCTAAAAATAAAATCTGCCACTATTTCCACCGTTTCTTCATCTATTTGCCATGGAGTGATGGGACCAGATGCCATGACCTTAGTTTTCTGAATGTTGAGCTTTAAGCCAGCTTTTGTTCTGTAGATGTCCAAATTCTAGCCATTGTCCTTCAAAATGAAATGAAAGTACAAGAGAAAACTTCTCTCAAGTATTGTCAAAGGGCATTTTTTCCCCTTGATAAAGATTCTATACACCTTATTGAGAGAGTCAGTTCCTAGGCAGGTTGATAAGGAGTCTAGGGGTTCCCAAGGAGAGAGGGGTCTGGAATTCTCAAGGAGGAAGAAAGGACAAACTTTTTTTCTTTCTCCACATTCCTTAGGATTATATAACAATAATGTATCCTGCCTGAGGACAGTCTTTGGATTAAACCTGGCTAATTCTGTTATCTTAAAATGTAAATTATGGGAGTAGGTCTGATGAGGTCTTTACAACCTCCAGGCATTCTTTGGATGCACTGGAAAGTATAACTTCATTGTTAACACTAGCAAGCGGGTACTCTTTCTGCCCCCTTCTGATGCCTATGTCAGAAGCTTTCTCTATCTCCTTTATACTTTAATAAAACTTTATTACACAAAAGCTCTGAGCAATCAAGCCTTGTCTCTGGCCGTGGATTGCATTCTTCTCCTTCAGGGGCCAAGAATCCTGGTGTATTCGCGTGATTCAACAACCTTTCATTATTCCTCTGGGGATTAGTAGTCCTACTTAATACAAGAGTAAGTCAATAATGAAATGTGTATTTTCCCATTACTGGAAAATAATGGGAATTTTAACTCAACCTTGACAGCTTTACATTTATAAAAATTTTAACCATTTTTCTGCTTATAATTTAAGTGGAGAACAAACACTGTTTTCACCAACTATGCAATGCGTTTTGTAACTGTCATCAGAATCTGGTAAGCCTAGACTTATGATGGATTCCAACACATAGGCTGTACAGATGAATAAATGTGGGCTCAGAGATGCCAATGACTGCACATCAGCATCACTCAGCAGCCTAACGGCACTGGGCCCAGAATCCTAGACTCCCGCTTACCCATTCTGATTACCTGTGACCATTCTAGTGGCCACTCTACTCTGCTCATCCATTGGTTGCAGCCTTACTTGACCAAGGCTGTCAGTGCTTCTGAGGTCAGGATGATTCTGTCTTTATTTTGCCCAAGACCTTTCTATAAATTCATTTGTATCATTTTTTTTAGATTCCACAAATAAGTGAGATATTGAATGATATTTGTTTGAATTACTTCATTTAATATGATAACCTCTAGCTCCATCCATGTTGCTGCAGATGGCATTATTTCATTCTTTTTATGGCAGAGTAATATTCCACTGTATATGTATTTATCCATTTATCTACTGATGGACAGTTAGACTGCTTCCATGTCTTACCTGTTGTAAATAGTGCTGCTATGAACCTTGGGGTGCATGTATCTTTTCTAATTAGAGTTTTCATCTTTTCTTGATATAGTCCCAGGAGTGGAATTGCTGGATCATATGGTAACTCTATTTTTAGTTTTTTAAGAAACTACCATATTTTTCTCTATAGTGGCTGTACCAATTTGCATTCTCATCAACAGTGTAGGAGGTACCTTTTCTCCACATCCTCTCCAGCATTTGTTATTTGTGGATGTTTTGATGATGGCCATTCTGACCCATGTAAAATGATATCTCATTGTAGTTTTGATTTCATTCTTAAGATGTTAAGCATGGCTTGTGAGTTCAATTCACAGATATACTGAACTATACTAAAATGTATCTGAAAGTTTGCTGAATTATTGGAAGACTGATTCTTGCTATGGTCAATACATTGCTCTTTTCATCATTATTTCAAAATATTGTCCATGAACTCAGTTATTCTACATGCTAACTTTCATCCTTAACAGTTAATATTTCTGAAGATTCACCCAATTGAGAGAGAAAGATAGGAGTATGAACTACCATGAAATATATAAGTAACATAAATATGATTTAATGAATATAATAAGCTAAACTTAGAGTAAGTGTGTTTCCCATTTTTATAGGAAAAGATTAAAAATTAAAATCTTTGTCAGTAAACATTAGACTTCTTGCTAATTGTTGTTTAGTCATTCAGTTGTGTCCAACTCTTCTGTGACCCCATGGACTGTAGCCTGCCAGGCTCCTCTGTCCATGGGATTTCCCAGGCATGAATACTGGAATGGGTTGCTGTTTCCGTTTCTAGGGGATCTTCCAGACCCAGAGATGGAATGCACATCTCCTGCATTTGCAGGCAGGTTCTTTACCACTGATCCACTAGGGAAACTCCTCCTTGCTTATTAGTTGAGGTAAATTAACAAAGAAGTCCTTTGGAAGGCAGCTTCAGCTGAGTCCTAGTGTGAAGGCTGTATCAAGGCTGCTATTAGTAGTAGCAGGAGTTTTATTGCCCTGCTATCTAGGACCTTGTGTCCTGGAAGAGCTGTGTTTGGGTTCAGCCTTCTGTGGGGAATAAATCTAAGGAGTGTCTGAGGTACTGGAGAGCCTTCCTGTTCAAAGTCTAGATTCTTCACTGACTGAGTGTATGACTTGGGACAAAAATTTTGAAACTTTGTCAAGTCCTAATTTCCTAATCCAGAAATGAATTTTTAGAGAATCAGATGAAATAATGATTGTAAAGCGCTCAGTACACTGTCTGGCATATAGAAAACACTCCGTTACTCCATGAACTCTGCTTCTTATCATCTTCTACAATGTACGAGACGGTTCTTTTAATTCAACGACAGTATCACAATGGCCCATTAGGGGAGGGCTGAACAGCACTTCATTTTGACAAGGTAAGATGAGAGATGAGATGCATCAAAAATAAGTACTAAGTAATGTGAGTTCATTTTTTCCCATAGGATCATAAAATAGAAAAAGAGTTCTGCTGATTAAGAGAAAATATTTAAAATGATCATGGAGATGTCTTTTTGTTTTATAATGAAAAAGCTCAGTATGTACTATTTTTTAAAAAATTAGCAAAAGCTATCATCCCTACAATCATCAAAATTAGTGGGGCTATTGATTTATTTAGGGGGCTTCCCAGGTGGCTCAGTGGTAAAGAATCTGCCTGCCAATGCAGGAGATGCAGTTTTGATCTCTGGTGGGGGGAAAGATCCTCTGGAGAAGAGAATGGCAACCAACTCCAGTATTCCTGCCTAGAAAATTCCATGGACAGAGGAGCTTGGCGGGCTATATAGTTCATGGGGTCACAAAGGAGTCAGATACGACTGAGCGACTGAGCATATTGATTTATTTAGCTTGATTTCTTGGTTTGGATTAATTGGTTGGTGAGAGTGTATTGAAAGGAAATTAATCTCTTGATAAGAACAGTGCTAATGTTAATGGATAAACGATTACATACACACTCTTATCCATTAAGGGAAGCTGGAGAAACCTGGGTAGAAGTATATTATTTGAGGGTTGGGAAGAGGCAGCTCTTACTTGAAGCCACCCAAAGAATCTATTACAGCAGAAAGAAGAGAAGGGAAAAGGAAAAGGGAATAAACAATGGCAATGTGTGGGGTGTGGATGGGGGTGTGTGGTCCTGAAGCCTGACCATTTATCACATGAAATATTGGACTGGGCTGAGGTTGGGTAACTTCGGACACTGGAAAGGCCTGATCCTTACTCTCTGAACCTTGGGGTAATCTTTAGACATTACCATTAATTATTTAGACTCAGAAGACTGCAAAAACATCTTGATTCATTGGCAAAGTGACAAGCATATGGTGTGTTTTGCAAAGCCCTAGATTTCTGTTGAGAGGAAGCTAACATTAATTTCTTACAAATTCTACAGGGACTTTCCAAGCCAGCCATTGTTAACATAGTTTGACATCAAAGTTGAAGAGCTGGGAGGAGTTTTGAAAAATAAGTTAGGTCCAAATTAGTAGCTTTATTCAGGCTGGCAACAAGGAAGCTTCTGAGACACTGTAGGTCTCCCACAAAGAGCGACAGAGCATCGGACAGCTTTGCAGCTTGATTGATAGTAGAGGTGGCAGGTCTATTTAGCAGGTCCTACAGGATGGTGCTTAGAATCTGGTGTTTCCTGCAGTGCTTGGCAGTCTGGCAAGCCTCAGGCAAGAGTCCCAGTTCAGACTCAACAGACATGTGGTACGATCATGGTCAGGGCTGCCCTCTGGGTGAGTGAGGCAAGTAGCCCACCAATACCCAAGCTGTTGGGGGGCATCCCCTAGGGACGGGAGAGATGTGTGGGTGTATATGAAGTAAAAGATGTACAAAGAACGCCTCACGGTTTGCAGATACTCATTATTGTTTGGGCTGCTTCTGACAGGGCTTCTGATTTGAGCTGCAAGGCTTCTCTTGTTTTAAGGATTTGTTCCATCTTCCATCCTGCCATGGACTCTTAATGACTCTAGGGGCAAACAGTTCATATCTCACCCCCTATCTTCTCTGTGGTCTTTGGATCTCCTCAAATCTCCATCAGAAAGGTGTGGTGAAGTTTGAATTTCATTTATTGTACAAATTTATAGAGTGCAGTTTGCATAAGAATTCTGTCTCTCATGGCAATAAAGTTTAGTGATCAAGGCATAAATATTAATAAATGGAGCTTTTCTTAGGAACTACCAGAAAAAAGCTTTTGATAATTCAAGCAAAGGCAAAAAATTAAAACATGAACTATTCATATTAAGGGAGAAAGTGTACACAGATGTAAACAGGATTTAAATAAAAATATTTATAAAGAACCTGAGGTATTTACTGTGGGCTGAAATGGCCCATTCTAGATTGTTAACAGACAGTTTGACCTCTTCCACCCAGGAATAAAGCCTCTACTCTGAGAGGGGCCGCCATCTATTTCAACATGCTTTAGGCCGATTCATTCATAAATTATGTTAAAGATATAAGCATTGGCCATAGTTTAAAAACAGTTCTTTGTCTGGAAAACTCTTATATCCATTCTAAGCCTTTTTGGTTACGTGTATACCATTTCCCTTCTGTCCCTAGAGAAAATAAATTCTAAAGAAGATAAAACCTTCTCTTTTTTCCCCCGGTAAAGCCTTTTATATATGGTGGTCATGCAGTCACTCTTCCATCTTCCCCATGCTTTACAATCCCAGTTTTATTCATAGTTCCCCACGGGTGCTGTTTTCCAAGTGTCTAATTACCTGTTAAGCATTCCTACTTGTAGAGCGTCCCCATATTTCCCTCCCCATATTGAGGGCCTCTTACCTACACCCGGAGATTCTAGGAAAGTGGTAATAACTACCAAGAGCAGACTGTTCATCTACTTTGGGACTTCAGCTTGTCACTTTTGTTCATTTGTGCTTTACCTGTGCTGATAAAATATCACAGGAGCGTGGCCACACCTTCGTGATCCTCTCCCAGGGTCAAACCTACATCTTCTCAGGTGTGGACAATGCTTTTCAGATAGCTGAGTCTCTTCTTCACCAACAGGGTGCTCACCACTATGGGGATGGTATTTCATGGTTCCTCTTTAGACTTTGACACATCCATCTAGCAGCCTTGGGACCCAGTAAGGAGGATGCAAAGGACCACTCCTGGTCAATTAAAGGCCAGGTCCTCTTCCGTGCCTTGTGTGTGCTGGTTCTTTGTCTTGGTGTTTTGTCTACAGCCCTTTCTTCTCAATGGAAATCTTCTCCTCTTCCTTAGGGATCCAACTCAAACATCGTCTCATTAAACCCCTATGATGGATGGCATGTTCCTCTTCACTTTGTACTCCTACAGTCACCCTTACTATCCAACTCCCCAGTGGAGGTCAAAGAGAGCAAAGTAGGGGCTTTATTAAATTTGTTATATTCCCAGAAGTTAACAGAATATTTGGCATACAATAGATGTTGTATTCAGAGAAGGCAATGGCACCCCACTCTAGTACTTTTGCCTGGAAAATCCCATGGATGGAGGAGCCTGGTGGGCTGCAGTCCATGAGGTCGCTAGAGTTGGACACGACTGAGAGACTTCACTTTCACTTTTCACTTTCATGCATTGGAGAAGGAAATGGCAACCCACTCCAGTGTTCTTGCCTGGAGAATCCCAGGGACAGGGAAGTCTGGTGGGCTGCCGTCTATGGGGTTGCACAGAGTCGGACACGACTGAAGCGACTTAGCAGCAGCAGCAGCAGCAGCAGATGTTGTTATTTCCTGAATTAATTAATTGATCATTTTATTAAGTACTGGAGTTGGGAGAGAAGAAAGAATTGAAAGTCCCTAACATAGAACTATTATGCCACAGAGTGGCTCAGAGCAAGGGAGGATAGAGAGAACAAATGGTAAAGAATCCAGCCACAACAACCCTCAATAGTGTGTGTGTGTGTGTATGTGTGTAGAAAGATGAGTTGACAAAGAGTGCTTGGTGACGAACCACAATACTGCTGTTTTATAGCCATGAAGAAACAGAATTTCAAGAAGGAACATTAAAAAACTCTTGCAAGAGCACTCTGCCTGATTGAGCGTCTGCCAGCTCCGTAACTTAATGTCGTGCCTCTCTTCCTCACTTAAAGCTTTATTTCACTTCCAGAAGCATCGGCGCTCTCTCCTCTCTCACTGTCCCCCTGCCTGCAATGCCCTCTTCTCCTGCTTGTCTCGGATACCTCACCTCCACCCTCACTGTCATGCCCGCTCTAGATACCCTCCTCACCAGTCTCCACAGGCTCCCATTTACTCCTCAACCTCTTGCTTATTTCCTTCCCAGAACCGATCAGATTTTTAATTACTGGAAGCATGCATGCACATATTTTTTCATCTGTCCTTAGGATGTAAACTCCACAAGAGATAACACTTAATGAGAGAAGACAGAAAATAATAACAAAAGGCATCTTTGGACCTCGTTCCCTGCCAGAGTTCCCTGCTGTGTACTATTGGCAAGAGGGTAGTTTTCCGCTCACTTCAACAGTCATCCGTGCCTTCCGCCCCCTACCCTGTTGTAGTGCTGGGAACTAGACTAGACACTCTCTCGCTCCTTAGCACTAAATTTCATGGGCCACTCTCACCATTACCCTGCCAAACCAGGGCTCTTCCAAATTCCTTTTTAACAGATATGAAGGCTCCTTTTACTTCCGGGTCTTGCCTTTTCAATAAAGCTAAGCTGTAGGGCAAAGATTGAAAAGACGCCTTTGGCCCTGGGAGACCCTTGCAAGGAGGGGCACCATGGGGTGGCTTCATTGCTATTCTGGGCTTTGGAAATGGAATAGTGGGTCTCATTGCCTCCCCACAGCTGCTCTGCAGGGAGCATGTAAAATCTCTGCAAACAGTCCCAGTGTGCTTATAAAACCTCAGGTCACTGACAATTGCAGTGCTCATTTGCTGTGGCCAATTTAGCGCTAATAAGCTGAAACTGGGCTTCTGGGATTTGTTTCCATGGCATGTAAACTCCCTTTAGAAACAGAGTCCCCCCCCCCCCACCCCACCCCAAAGAGATTGCAACCTAATAGGTTTCTTTTTTTCAGTCTCTATTTTTGTGAACTGACTTGCAGTCCGTTTAGGAAGTGCCAGAATCATCACTTCCACCTTCGTCAGAGGCTGTGCTCCACTAGGGGGCAGCCCAGCTGCCATTGGACCTGAAGGGACCACGGGCAAAGAAGCTGGAGCCCCTGGTCTCTCCCGTCTGGGGAAATGTGGCGAGCGATGGCTGGGAGGGTCAAGTTGCCTTCACATCTGGGTAGCAGACCTGGGTGCGTGCACAGTGCTCCGAAGGCTACGGACAGGCCCCACGCCAGGGTACCCAGGTGGGCCTCTGTACTCTGGCCCTGAGGCCCTCTGTGGGGGCTGCCCTTGGAGAAGCCCAGCTGAGGCACGCCCACTACTCACAGATGGTTCACAGCCTCCCTCCCAACCCCTGACCTGGGAAGGAGCCCTCTTGGAAGGTGTGGATCATTCCTGTGGGTGCAAGTCAGAAGTCTCTCCATTTTGGACTTGATTCCCTGTGACTTGGAGGCAGGCACCAGGCCCACAGAGCACTCAGCGCACTTCTCCCTGCTGCTAGGAGAGCTAATTAGCCACCAGGCCTCACAGTTTCCATAGATTTGGAACAAGACGGATAGGGGGCTCTTTGCCTTCAAGGACACAGTGTACCTCTCTCCCAACAGACAATCCCTGTGGATTGAGGAGACCTGGTAGACTTAGAGTGGTTGCCATTTTGAAGCTCCTCTGTGATCGCTGACAATCCAGATTTGCCCAAAATAAGCAGTTCTGGTGTTCCTTCCAGCCTCCTTGAGGCCTGGGGACGCTGAAGGAAAAGCTCCCTGGTTCCAACCAAAGCAGCATTTTACCAGAAATCTGGCTATCGCACAGCCTCGCCGTCCCCATGGGCTGATTATAGAGTGCAGTCACCTAATTGTTTGTGATCTGCCAAACCCTGTTAGGAATTTGCCTGTAGCTTGGAAGTCCTGCCCAAAACTTCTCTCTAGTTCTGGGCAGAGACACTCGGAGACACCTCTGGGGCCAACTTTCTTTCGTCACGTTCGGCTAAGATGCAAGCTGTCCTGAGAGAGAGCCAGAGTGACTAGGGAAGTGGGGGTGGGGTGGGGTGACCCTGAGAGCTGAGCTCCTTTCTTAGCTTCTCCAGTGGAAGATCACCACTTTGCCAGCCCATACTCCATCATCCACGAAGGGCAGCTGAGGACCCAGGGTTCAGGCCAGTGAGGACAATGGCCAGTTGCCATGGCGGCAGCAGAAATCTGCCCTTCCTGGCTGATGCTGTTCCTCTGAGATGGGAGATTGCTATGAGGTGGATCACTGCAATTTTCCTTTGAGAAGGAAGGTTTCATTGTGTACATTGTGGTGTGTGTGTATGTGTGTGTGAGATGGAGAGAGAGGGAGAGGGAGAGAGAGATGGGGGGAGAGAGCAAGTTGTGGTTTGGGTTACTGCAATTTTTAACCTAGTCATTTCTCAACCACATACATTTGATACAAAATGCATAACCTATACTGGAATCAAACTATTGGCAATGAACTAACCCTGCCCGGTGTTTGGCCTCCGTCTGGCCTGTGTCTCAGGACCCCTCTCAGTGCTTACAGTTCTGATCCTCACCCATTGTTGGACAAAACCCCATGCTTTCCAAGGCGCAAGCTGCCTCCTTCTTCCATAATGAATGAGAGCATGTACCGTATCCATTTATGCCCATCAAGGGCATATCTCACATCCTGGCTGCTGTTGAAAGGGAGTTGGCAAGTAAGACAGACACCTGGTGGCCAGATCCCCTTTGACATGATGAGTGTTTGCTCTCTAACCCAGCTGGGAGGCAGGCACTTGCTTGTTGCTGGGTGAGGGGAGAGATCCCTGCATAGAGGGGAGGCCAAGTCCTTCCCAAGGGATCAGGAAACACGTAGGCTGTCTCCCTCTGATCTCCAGTTGCCAAACTATCTCTACAAGCAGTGTGGTCTCGTCTAAGGAAAAAGTTAAATCCTCCTGAGCAAGATGTTGGGATGTTATTCATTCCTTGGGCATTGGCTTAACAGTGTCTGCCAGGTAAATTATTTTCCACCTTTTTATTTCAATTTTTCTCTGATTTCTACTCTATCCCACTTTTGCTCACCCTTGAAAACTGCTGGCAGCAAACAAGAACCCGATGAGACTAGATTATGTGGTTGGCGCACTTGGAGTTTTGTAAAGGAAATGGGCTACAATTTCAGATCTCATCACAGGGAGACCAGAGAGATAGGTAAACTCTGCTGAGAGGTGATAAACTTGTTGGTTACGGATGCTCATGAGGTGAGGTTTGTCTTCATTAAGGCCCACAGTTTTGAATTTTCTTGTTGAATAGTTCTTTAAAGAAGTCCACTGGCCAAAAGACAAGAGCAGAAGGGTGAAGTGTTGGCAGTGTAACACATGGAAACACTAAAAAAACCGAGGGTGCTTGTTCTGCAGAAAACTAGAAGGACCAGATTTTAAGCATTTAAAGGGTTGCCACTTAGAAAGATCACAGTTGTTCTGCATAATCTTCGACTGACAAAAGCTGAAAGGAGCCAAAATTTGAGAAAAAATTTCTAACACTTGTCTGATTGTCCAATTCATGTTGGAATAAATATGAACCAAACATAGATGAATAAAACCTTGATGATCTCTGATTCATAATTCTATGATTTTCTTTTCCTAAATCTAAGTCTCCCAATAATTATATTTAATTTACCACCTATTTAACAAGTCACCTTCATCTTTACTCCTCAAACAAACTTGCTGGGATACCATGTAGGCAGTTTACTTATTCTCAACTGTCTGTGTTTGTTTATTCCTTTGCTCTTCACCAGGAGTGCGTGAGCCTCCTCCATACCCAGTCAGTTTAGTGTTGTATGTACCCAGTTGCTACATCATTATTTTTACTGGTTGGTTCTATTTATTCTGTTGAGTGCTATGGTGAATGTGACATCTCCTGCCTAGCCCATCCCCCCACCCCACTACCAAACAGAGAGGGCCGTCACGAAATGTGGTTACCGTGAGCGTGGCCTGGGGTAAATTCTGCAAAAGCCCTGACATGTACTGATAAAGGATCTTCAGCCTTCTAGCCATCAAGTCCACGCAAGATTTTTAACTTCCATAAACTTCAAAGAAGAAGGTAGCCACACTGAGGCCCTGTGCTGGATTTTACCAAGTTTGATGAGTGTCTAAAAGTATAGCCTGCTTAGATATTGTTGCCATTTAGAATGTTGGCCAAAAAAGCAGATAAATTTGTATACTAAATTTACTATGCAAATAATACAATTGTGTGAAAATAAGTAATTCATGTTCTAGTTTTATTGGTTTTAATCATTCATTCAACAAATATTTATTGAGTGTCTCTTATGTCCGATGACCTGCTGCTGCTGCTAAGTCACTTCAGTCGTGTCAGACTCTGTGCTACCCCACAGACGGCAGCCCATCAGGCTCCTCGCCCCTGGGATTCTCCAGGCAAGAACACTGGAGTGGGTTGCCATTTCCTTCTCCAATGCATGAAAGTGAAAAATGAAAGTGAAGTCCCTCAGTCATGTCCGACTCTTAGCGACCCCATGGACTGCAGCCTACCAGGCTCCTCCATCCATGGGATTTTCCAAGCAAGAGTACTGGAGTGGGGTGCCATTGCCTTCTCCCTGATGACCTGAGGTAGACTGAAAACACCATCAGATAAGGCAGCTGCCCAGAAGAAGCGTTTGTGAACTTGCACACTCCTGAGATTATTTTGAAGGTGAGATAACATAATAGATATGAAAGCACTTTTTTAAACTGTGAAGTACTGTGTATTTGTAACTAAAAAAAACCCAAATCATGAAGTGTGACATTCATAATGTCTCTGTTTCATTTTAAGTGACCTTAAGTCTATCCACACATATTTATTGTATAATATATACTACAAGCAGGTCTTTTCCCAATGTCATTACTAGACCATCCAGAACTCACATCCAAGTCTCTGAGACAGTCACGGCTCTTCCACTAGCCACTCCTTCACTGCTTGTGCGGGTGTAGGCCTGGGTCCTTTCTGCCTGATCTGATCATCACTTCAGACTCCTCCGGTGTCACTGGAACATGATGGCGTTCTCCCACCCCTCTTCTACACTCTGTATCCTCTGCTTCTCTAGCCAGAAGATATGTAGCTGGCTCTCTCACACAGACTTAAAGTGAAGCAAATGCTGTGAGCAGAACGTTGATCATATTGCTGTGATGTAGCTCTTAATAGGCAATTTCAAATAACAATGTTAAAACTAAGTGTTATCATAAAATATTATGCTGTTTTAACTATCATGATGCAGTTCTCAACTTAGAAGTAAGCTTTCGGGTTGGTAAGAATTCATTTTGTCCTTGAGTGACCTCTGCTGGTGATTCCAGGATAAAATTGTGTTTAAACGCTGGATTAAAGAAAGAAACTAGGAAATTCTGAAACGATGGCCAAAGACACAGTGGGAGGAATCCTCAAACACCTGTATTCTCTCCGGGCAAACTCCTTTGGCCCTCAGTGTGTGCACTAAGTCACCATGCAAATCATTTACTCCTCACTGAACTCTCTGCAGAATTATTATGAACGTCTTGTTCAGTAGCTAAGTCGTGTCTGACTCTTTGTGACTCCATGGACTGCAGCACGCCAGGCTTCCCTGTCTATCACTACCTCCCGGAGTTTGCTCAAACTTATGCCCGCTGAGTCAGTGATGCATCCAACCATCTCATCCTCTGTTGCCCCCTTCTCCTCCTGCCCATGAATATCTTACAGAGTAGGAAAGGGACTGTGAGGGAGGTTAAACAACTTAAAGTCAGTAGTAGAAGCAAGATTCCAACTCAGGGTCACCTGGTCTATACCCTAGGCTGGGTGCTGGGGTTTCCCCGTTTGACTTCAGGAGCCTCCTCTGCTACCCCAGAGAGAAGGTAGGATGGTAAATAAGGATGCACAAATAGGCCCTTACATGGGCTTCTTGGGGAAGAGAGTTTCTACTTAGGAGTGAGACATTACTGTCTCCATAAGAAAATGGCAAGTCTTCTCTTCTCTTCCTTTGAGTGTGGTGGGAGCTTAGCCCCCAGGTTAGCTAATTTGTGAATGTTCTAATTTAGGTCATGGATTTTGCTTTCATTTTCATGATCAGTTTGAGTCTTCAAAAGTTTGGCAATTACAAACTTGTGGGTATGGAAATGTATTTTCCATATTTTCATGTTTTATGATTAATGTCATAAAAGCAAGTGAATGAAAGTGTTAGTCAGTCATGTCTGATTCTTTGCCACTGCATGGACTGTAGCTGGCCAAGCTCCTCTGTCCATGGACTTCTTCGGGCGAGAATACTGGAGTGGATAGCCATTCCCTTCTCCAGGGGCATAAAAGCAAACACAAAGCCAATTTTCTGGGCACAACAATTTAGCACCGTGTTCCTGCCCATCTGGAGTTTACGGCTATGTGAAGCCAAGTTTTAAGTGGAGGGAAAAGGGAGAGCCACTGACACTGTCACCTTCCAGTGTGGTAGGGAAGAGAAAGGGAGAGAAACTTTCAGAAAAGTTGGAACCTGAGCTTCCAAGTAAAGTGGGCATGAACAAGCAAAGGTGGACTGCACAGGTGGGTGAAGGGAATGAGATGAGGAAACACCTGGAGATGGGAGGCAGGTGGCCTTCTTGGGGGGCTGGAAGGAGACTCTGTCATCTGGGTGGAAGGTGGAGATGGAGGTCATTGAGGTTGGAGGGGGAGACTGAATCCAGGTGGTCAGAGGTGAACCCAGTGAGAAGAGGATCTCACTGAGAGAGTGGAAGGTCCTGGCAACGTCTTGGGGTCCTTGCCAACCCCATGGATATTCATTCAGATGTTTGAAAAGACGTTAAGAACTATCAGTTTTAATACTGCCCCCCATTATTGATTCCTACTATGTTCCAGACACTAAGCACCTAATAGGCATTTTACTCTCAGTTATCCTGTGTCTACCCTGGTGGCTCAGATGGTAAAAAATCTGACTGCAATGCGGGAGACCTGGGTTCGATCCTTGGGTTAGGAAGATCCTCTGGAAGACAGCATGGCAACCCACAAGTATTCTTGCCTGGAGAATTCCCCATGGACAGAAGAGCCTGGTGGGCTACAGTCCATGGAGTCGCAAGGAGTCAGACATGACTGAGCGACTAAGCACATACACACATCCTGTAAGCAGATACTGTTTTCATCCTCATCTTACAGGTGAGGCGCTTTAATGCTCTGGAACACACACAGGTGCACTAACCATCTGTGTGTCTATGTTGCAAGTTGAATATTCAGTTCAGCTCCCCTTCAGGCTGTAACCCTCTGCACTTGACAATGGGTCATTCACTCTACAGATGTCTAGCAAAACATCATCTCCATTGTGGAATGAATCTTTCTTTTCTCTGTAGGGACAACAGTACAGGAAAAGGATTAAGTGTCCTAGGATACGTAGGTAAACTGAACAAGTTTCTTTCCCAAGATAAATGTGCAGTTGGAGAGTTCACCTTTGAAAGGAAAAGGAATTTATGACAGTCATTCTGAAAATGTCCAGATGGTGGCGCTACTCCCTCAGTGATTCCACACCCTTTTCTATTCCTTTTAGATGGGTTTCGATGAGAAGAAAATTCAGGAAACCTTAAGATTCACATATTTTCTAATCTATGGTTTTTATCAGGACTCATTATTTTTCAAGACTAGATTTCATTAGGTAATATAAATCAAGGTAAGTTGGGAACTTAACACAATTAAACTCCTGTTTTCTGTAACATTCAGCTAGCTGTTTAGAACTTCTCTGAATCAATTTTTACAAATGAAAAAACCTATCACAGTTAGGATTAATTTCCTCTTATTGGAAATGGAGTGGCATACAGAACAAAATTATGTTCTAATATAAGAACAGTACCAAATAAATATAGAGAGGGAAGGATTTTAATACCCTCAGCCTAAGTATAAAGTAAATTCTAATGTTTTACAATTAGGTGAAAACCTTTCTTGACAAAATGAATACTTTTTCTTCAGATATACAGCCACAGACATCAAGAGGTTTTTTCTTTGTTTTCAGCCTTATCTCCCCCCTCCCCCCCTCCCCCAGCACCCCCCCGCCCCCTGCACCCCAAAAGGCTTTGAAGTGGCTACTTGGTATTTGTTGTATTAGTAGAATGGCCTGATTTTGGCCCCTGTACAGGCATCCAGGCCAAATGGTTAAATGTTTGATGTTTTTGTATCACCCCCTTCTGAGGATTGTGTCTCTCCTTTGTTTTATTAGCAGTACTAAAGCCAGCAGACCCACGGCCCTGGAGAAGGAGAATTGCATTATTTATTCTCTTGGAAGTAGCTTTAAAGCATTACTTTCCTCCCCAAACAACGTTTTCTAAACATTCTCTCTGATTACACAAAATTTTTAGTCTGTCCAGCTAAACCATATATTCTAAGAGACATTTTCAAACAAGTGTGTTCAGGAACTCAAGTGTTCAGGGACAAAATGCAGCCGTCTGTGCCGCGTCTAGAAGTTAAGTTGCCTTCTGATAGATATACAGCGTGTGTAACTGCAGGCTTGGGAGGTCTGTTCATATCCGTGGGAGTTAACAGCATAAATTCCAAGGGAATTCAGAGAACAGACACTTAAAATAACACCAGTAAAGTCACACTAACTGCAGCATACTCAACACAGCCTGTTTAATGTGGTGTGATTTTTATTAGGTAACGTGTGGTAACTTTAAGCCACAAAACAAAAACAACTAAATAGGCAGAACTTGGGATAATCCCTTTCTAAACAGTTAATGAGAAACAAAGTGGAGAAAACCACTCATCTGAACCGGATAACAAAGAGATTTTGTGTAGGGCTTTCTCCAGCCACTTTCTGTGTTCAGATAACTAATATCAGCAGTCAGGTTTCTAAAATTCATCGCCCGTAACTTTTAGCTGAAGTGCTCTCTCTTCACAGTCACTGTGGTGGCAGCTCATGCTAACGGGACATTTGCTGGAATCCCCCTGTGGCGCCCTGGGAATAGTTTGTGTTTCTTGGTAAAGGTTATCTTTATTTACCCATGTTGTGGGTCAGCAGAAGAAAACCCAATGCATTAAAATGTCATGGGGCCTTCGACTTTTGTGTCTTGCCAGTCTGGGGTCCTGCAGTGGATCTTGTTCAAATCAGAAGTTCAACAGCTGTTAGGCTTTTGGTGGAAATGGGGATGGGCTTGGTGGGTTATTTTGTACTCATTGTATCAGGAGAAAATTAAACACAGAAACAGGGCTTTATTAACCAAGCGGAGAAATTCGAAGTGGGTCTATGAGGCATATGTACAGATATTCTTCTTCTTTTTTATGTTCTATCTCTCTCCCATGCCCCTTCATTAAAAGTGATTAGGTATCCTGAAAAATTCCTTTTATTTATCAGTGAGTATGTAAAACTTTTCCACTGTTAATATTCTGCATCAGAACCATTTAGTCCAATGTCCTTTCTAGAATAAACCCTTGCAAACCTACCCCCCCATGAAGTATGTAAACTTAGGACATGGAGGTTTGAACAAAAGAAATATAAATAGTTAACTCTGCTTCAATTATTGAAGGAGATTCCTATTTAATAATGAAGGAGACTCTAAGAAATAGATATATATTTGCAGATACTTTGATAGAAGTAAAACATAGCATTTTGTATTATGGAAAATTTTTTTTTTTTTCCTTTTGGGAAAGTACTTTTTTAGTAGAAAAGCACCATTTATTCTACTTTTCTAGCATTCAGTTAATGTACTTTATTCATGAGTGGAAAGAAGTAATTATTAATGATTCCATTGTGAAAGGCAGAGTGGTAGCCACGTTTATTCTTAACTGTATTGGATGGAATCCACAATTAGTGAGGTCATCATTTTACCCTTTCAAAAGTAATCATGGTAACCTGGAATACAGTAATTGCTTAATATGACTTATCTAAAAATGCAACAATGAATTAACTACTAATTATCAAAGATAGTCACCATCCCAAAGCACAAAATTAGTGATATCTCAAGCTCGTTCTCTGTTGCACGCCCTTCATCTCTTAATGGCTGCTGTTTTTTTCTCGTATAGCTTTCGCTAAGTAACTAGGGGTGGTCATCAGACAATAAATTGTTTGATATCTCTTTCAGTTTCCTTCAAGATGGAGTGCAGCTTGCCCCTGAGAAATTTAAAACACTTTTGTTTGTTGTGGCTTAAATTGCCTCCTGACTTTTTTTTTCCCCTGGGTAGCTATAGTTTACTATTATCATAATAGAAAGAACAAAATGAGATGGTTCCAGAGAATATACCATTTAAAAATATATTTCACCACCCTAATTCCCTTTTGAAATAATGTTTCTGTTAGTGATTAAATAAGGAGTTTGAGTGAGTGTCATAGTCTATAAATAAACTTGAGAACATGCATTATAAGGAGCCATATTTTTACAATCTCATCTCCACTAAACA
Organism: Bos mutus; assembly: GCF_027580195.1. Lineage (NCBI taxonomy): Eukaryota > Metazoa > Chordata > Mammalia > Artiodactyla > Bovidae > Bos > Bos mutus. The sequence continues at coordinate 48,607,851 of NC_091620.1, forward strand.
AAACAATATTTTCTGGCACCTGTACACTCAATGTTTCATGTAGTTCTTATTATGGAATTTCCTTTCTCCTTTTGAGATTGAAGATAATTACTGAATGTGATAGAAACTTTATAGCCATTAAAAATAGAACAGAAAAATGTTACCAGACGGCAAGTTGTTCAAAATAAATATGAAACAGGACTTGAGTCCTGTTTCAAACACCGGTTGGCCCCGTTAGGTTCCAAAAGGATGTAGGTCTCATTTCTTGCCTCTTGATTTAAAAGAAGAATTCTTTTAAGAGGTTAGGAAAATGTTTATCAAATTATTGCTTAAATTTTAATTTAGTAGAAAATCTGGCTATATGTAATTGCCTTTTTTGTGTGTATAAAATGATTGAATGTTAGAATTTTCAAATAGTTTAACCTGTAATTGTCCTTTTCCAATCAGCTTTGGCAATGCTATATTGAGATTTGGATTGGTTTAAGTAGACGGAATAGCATCCAGAAATATAATGGTGGAAACAATAGTACATGGGTGCCCTCTGAACTTCCCTATTCACCAAGACTTACTGACTTCTTTATTATGGGGCAAGAAGAACGAGATTGGAAATGAAATCAGACACATAGGAGCATCTGTGGGTGCTTGTTCCGCTAAGTTTGCTAGGGCTTTCAAAACTCCTGATCTTTTATATGTTTATTATCTGGTTTGTGGGGATGGTAACATACATGTATACAGATTCCCAATCACACAGTATCATTTACATTAATTATATGCGATTTTCTGTGTGTGCACTGCACTTAGTTGCTCAGTTCAATTCAGTCGCTCAGTCGTGTCCGACTCTTTGCGACCCCATGAATCACAGCACGCCAGGCCTCCCTGTCCATCACCAACTCCCGGAGTTCACTCAGACTCACATCCATCGAGTCGGTGATGCCATCCAGCCATCTCATCCTCTGTCGTCCCCTTCTCCTCCTGCCCCCAATCCCTCCCAGCATCAGGGTCTTTTCCAATGAGTCAACTCTTTGCGTGAGGTGGCCAAAAGTATTGGAGTTTCAGCTTTAGCATCAGTCCTTCCAATGAACACCCAGGACTGATTTCCTTTAGAATGGACTGGTTGGATCTCCTTGCAGTCCAAGGGACTCTCAAGAGTTGCTCAGTGGTGTCCAGCTCTTTGTGACCCATAGACTGTAGCCAGCCAGGCTCTTCTGTTCATGTGGATTCTCCAGGCAACAATTCTGGAGTGGGTTGCCGTGCCCTCCTTCAGGGGATCTTACCAGGGATTGAACCAGGTCTTCTGTACTGCAGGCGAATTCTTTACCATCTGAGCCACCCTGAGGGGGAAACTCCAGATCCCTTTTCTTTAAAGTTACCAAAAATGTTTAGATCCTTAAAAAAAAAAGGAGTGGAAGCATATGGCAAATCTGCTAAGATCATTTGCAATTTAAATCTGAATTAGATCAGCTTTGTTTCCAAATTCATCCTCTTACAGCTCAGAAATAAGGTCTTTCTTTAAGATTTTATAATAACGTTGCCTTTATTGTATCTTATTATTTTGTTTTATTAGCCTAAATATGGAGTGATAGTCACAACCTCCTTTGTGGGATTCTTGTGGTTAGTTTCAAAATTGCTATATGAAAACAGGGCCCAGCTCCTTTAGAATGTAAATTGTGTTCCTTTTCCCCAGAGTCAAGGATCCTGTCTATTAAGTTTCAAATTCATTGAAAATACCGCCAGGCTCTGTTTCACCAAAAATGACAATGCTTTTCTGCTTTTTGTAGCTAGCTGTTTTGTTTTAAATTTTTATTGGAGTATAGTTGCTTTACAAGAGACTTCCCTGGTGACTCAGATGGTAAAGAATCTTCCTGTAATACAAGAGACCTGGGTTCGATCCCTGGGTTGGGAAGATCCCCTAGAGAAGTTGTTTACAATGTTGTGCTAGTTGTTATCTAGTGTGGGAACCCTTTTATGTGTAACTGCTCTTAATATTCTGTAGAAAACACTTTGGGAAGATTTCAAGATGTTGTGTAATTGCCAAGGACTCTAGATTCAGTATAGAGTATAGAGTATACTGAATAGGACTCTATTCAGTATACAGTATGGGTGACCCTGTCTAACTGGTCAAATTTCTGTGCTGTTGAAGGTAAATAAGAACAACAGTGCTCTTTCCAAATAGGGGTATTTACCATTGGGTGAAGTTAGTGTCCTAAGACTGGTCCAGGAGACAGCAATTACACGTTTTGGGCAAGAAGCATAGCAACAAACAGGGAGATGGGAGGCACTGCTTGCCCCTGCACTCAGCGGACGTGCTCAGAGTGGAGACAAATCTCCATTTGACTTCATGCTGCCTGTTGCCACAGCCTTTTCCAGAAACATGACTCCCATCAAGGAACTGGGCAAGGTGGGAACGTGGAAGCCTTACAGGAACAACTCTACCACCTCCCAGCTCAGATCTCTGCTTCCTAAATCTGGTTGTCAGAGTACAACTGTTCAGCTGGGGAACAGTTTATAAAGTTGGAATTAATTGGCAAGTGTCTTCTTGAGAACACTGGACCTGATTTTGCCTGAAGATAAAGCTTGAAGGTTGCCCACTGATGGTGGCAGTTGTGCCCATGAGGTTGCAAAACTGAAAATGGCCCCGGGGGTTTTGCCCAGTAAGGATAGGAGGCGGAGGTCGTTGGAAAAAGAAAGACTTGAGAGTGAGGCGTGGGATGGCGGGTTGCTCTTTGACTAATTACAGTGGCTTTCAAAAAAACGTTAGCATTTATCTTACTGCGACATTTGCCTCATTGAAGCTGAGCTGTTTTCCCCTCTTTTCAATGAGATATTGAGGGAGCTCTGAACTCTGTGGCAAATGTTAACTTTTTAATGAAAACCCTTGCACACTGTGTCCCAGAGGCAGGGCCTTTGTGGGACTGAGAAGTAAGCTAAACGAACCGCTGCTCAAAATTCCAGGAGGTTAATAGGCAAATCAACCTAGAAATGGAGAAACCAGCTGTAGCTCTTCTCTTTCCCTGCTTTTCTTACAATTCAAGGCATCTGGGCACCATCTTAGTGCACAAATATCCCATTTTTCAACTTCTGGGGGGTTTTTTGGCTAAAGGAACCATTTGTTTTTTATTATTATTAATGGCATCCTCTATTTGACAGGCTCCAGACAGCCTTGCCAGCTCAGGTCACTGAGGTGGGCTGGGGAGGTAGGAACCATAGCTTGATCCCTTGCCTGACTGAAGCAGAAAGGTCACATTGCCTCTTCTTCCTGCTTCCTGTCACCAGTCCGCTCATGGGGAGGGAACATGGTGGGGATGAAAAGTCCTAGACCCGCACAACTTGAGCTGACAAATAACTTCAGGTGGTCTAACCCATGGATCCTCAGCCTTAGCTACACACCAGAATCACCTTGGCAGCGGCCGGTGGGGAGGGGTCGGTTTGGAAAGACTAATACTGAGTCTGCTCCACCCCCACCCCAGAGATTCTGGTTTAATTAATTGGGGGTGCAGCCTGGGCATGGGGATTTTAAAGAGCTCCCCAGAGGATTTTAACATGCAGCAAAGATTGAGAACCCACTGGTCTAACCCAAACTGAATTCTGCCGTTCTACATGATGGGAATAGGCATCTCCCTCTCCTGAACAGCCACTGACCACTCTCTCTCACACCTGCCCCCACCGTTCTTCACTGACCCTTACTCCAAAACACAGCCCAAATGGTTCAGTGACCATTGGGACTAACCAGATTAAACATGATTTTGCTTTATAATAAGATTTCTCAGAACTTGAATATAATCCTCTGGAGGGTTCAGGGGGAAGATCTTCCCACATCTATTGAACCCCTAATTTCATGGTAAACTCAGGGAACCAGGGAGCCAGTGACCTATAGACCCTCCCTCCTTGGGAAACACTGCCTCTGATCAGTCTCTTGGGCTCTGTGGGAGAGGGAGAGGGTGGGATGATTTGGGAGAATGGCATTGAAACATGTATAATATCATATATGAAACAAATCGCCAGTCCAGGTTCGATGCCTGATACTGGATACTTGGGGCTGGTGCACTGGGATGACCCAGAGGGATGGTACGGGGAGGGAAGTGGGAGGGGGTTCAGGATGGGGAACACGTGTACACCCGTGGCGGATTCCTGTTGATGTATGGCAAAACCAATACAATATTGTAAAGTAATTAACCTCCAATTAAAATAAATAAATTTATATTTAAAAAATAAAAAATAAATCATGAAAAAAAAAAGAAGCCCTAAACAGATGGGTTCACTTCTTTTGTGTGTACTTAATGTATTTGACACTCCCAGTGGATCACTTTTAACACCTCTGTCTTCTATACAACAAAATTATTTTTAGTAATAAACGTATAATCAGTAATCACTATTTTGGGAGGTTTTTTAGTTGTAAAACAGTTTAATGTTTTTAAAGGATACATTTTGATGGAAAAACATGATTCAAATTCCATTACATATTCCATGAACGAATGAAAATTTGCATTTGTCAAACAAAAATTTTACATCTCACCATGTGTACTGTTTCCCTCTTGTCAGTTTTAAACAAGTAAAACCTCCAGGTAGTGGTCACATAGAAAGACACAACTGAAGTAACTCAAGTTCTGGGTTTTGTTTTTATAATCGCTTGCTGTTATTGTTTATTCCAAATCTACTGTTTGGGAGTCTGTCATATCCTGAGGCTGAAGATGCAGACTGAGCTCAAAGCAAACTTGAATGATTCCCAATCATTACAAACTGATTCTGGAAACAAAATACATATAGTTGAGTCCATGCTTATTGGAGCCCAACTTAAAAACTGGGAGTTTTTAAATTAATTTCCGTGTAGCATACAATGTTTATTAAAAGACAAGTAATAGGAATATGCTCATTTGAAGTATGTATGTGTGTGTGTGTGTGTGTGTGTGTGTGTGTGTTTGGTTGATTGATTAGAATCAATTGCTTAAACCTTAGACCAATAAAAGATTTGAGGGGAAGGAGGAGAATTTTATCACTGACACTGTTGAGCATGGATGAATCATGATAATAAAAGGCAAACTGGCTTTAGTCAGTTTTGCTCTTATTTAAAATTCTCTACAGACAATGCAACCCCCTTTTCCTTATCCCCAGGGCAGACCATTCCCATCACTTCATCCTGGTACATCATTCTCTATATCCACGGTCACCAAATCTAAGCACGGAAGGTGGAAAAAAACCCAGGTCTCCTAATTCCCATATCAGTACTTTTCTGTGCCTAATGTGTTGAGAAAAATACATTTGTCTCTACAAAGGTTTTAGAAACATTGGATGAAACCTCCAAACTACCCTATAATGAACAATAATAGCAACACAATCTGAAGTGTAAGAGTCAGCCAAAATGTCTATTAGTCCATTTGGTTCTGTGTGAACTGAGTTTCAAATCATTTCAGCTCATGGGTTTGGGTGACATGTGTCCCTTTAGAAAATAGAGATCGCTTTAGCTTTAATAAGAAGAAAATTGTTATTTCATTTTATTAACAGGAAGCTTGTATCATACTAAAAAAATTCATTGTGTTCAGCTTGAATATTGTATTCATTATGTTTCTTAATCTGTGTGATTACTACCTGTGTAATTTGATGTCTGGCATCTGCTATCAGAATTCTTTTAGTCCATTATATTTCCCATCTTTTTTTGGTAATGGAGGATAAGATTGGGACATGGAAAATTGCAGCAGACTGCCTAAGGGGAATTGCAACCAGCCGGCAGCTGGATAGAGCAGGAAAAGATGTGAAGTTACATAAAGAATTAGAGAAAGGTGGCCTCTAGTTCTGCAATCTGCTGGCACACCACTGAGGAGGAAATGGAATTGGCCAGTTTTCCAATGTGGTGATTGGCCATTCCTGAATTATTCCCAATAACTCAGGCCGGCATTATCCATTCAGAAAAATTATTAGGGTAAAATATGTGGGGGTGTAAATGGGATGTAAGTGTGTAGTACACACTTACAGATTGTTAAATGGAGTATCAGAGGTAAGAAGTGGGGATGGGAGCCAAACTAACAAACTTGCACCAAATTACGGTTAGATAGATATGAGATGCACAAGTCACACACAAAAACAAAAAGAAACCAATCATCCTTTTCTTTTTTCTGCATTCTAACTGTAAGCAGCTATTTCATGTAACAGATAATACGAGTCAGGTGGTTTAGCATCAAGGCAAGAGAATGAACACTGACATCAGATATACCTAAGTGTAGATCCTTTTTCTGATCCATACAAGCAAATTAAAACTCTTGTTTCCCTTGTTTAAAGGGGGAACTATAATATCTACCTTATCAGTTCAGTCGCTCCGACATGTCTGACTCTTTGTGACCCCATGGACTGCAGCATGGCAGGCCTCCCTGTCCATCATCAACTCCTGGAGCTTGCTCAAACTCATGTCCATCGAGTTGGTGATGCAATCCAAGCATCTCATCCTCTGTTGTCCCCTTCTCCTCCTGTCTTCAATCTTTCGCAGCATCAAAGTCTTTTCAAATGAGTCAGCTCTTCGCATCAGGTGGCCAAAGTATTGGAGTTTCAGCATCAGTCCTTCGCAATGAATATTCAGGGTTGAGTTCTTTAGGATTGACTGGTTGGATCTCCTTGCAGTCCAAGGGACTCTCAAGAGTCTTCTCTAACACCACAGTTCAAAAGCATCAATTCTTTGGCATTCAGGTTTCTTTATGGTTCAACTTTCACATCCATACATGACTACTGGAAAAACCATAGCTTTGACTAGATGGACCTTTGTTGGCAAAGTAATGTCTCTGCTTTTTAATATGCTGTCTAGGCTGGGCATAGCTTTTCTTCCAAGGAGCAAGCGTCTTTTAACTTCCTGGCTGTAGTCACCATCTGCAGTGATTTTGGAGCCCAAGAAAATAAAGTCTCTCACTGTTTCCATTGTTTCCCCATGCCATGAAGTGATGGAACCAGATACCATGATCTTAATTTTCTGAATGCTGAGCTTTAAGCCAACTTTTTCACTCTTCTCTTTCACTTTCATCAAGAGACTCTCTAGTTCTTATTCGCTTTCTGCCATACAGGTGGTGTCATCTGCATATCTGAGGTTATTGATATTTCTCCTGGCAATCTTGATTCCAGCTTGTGCTTCATTCAGCCTGGCATTTCACATGATGTACTCTGCATAGAAGTTAAATGAGCACGGTGACAATATGCAGCCTTGACATACTTCTTTCCCAATTTGGAACCAGTCTGTTGTTCCATGTCCAGTTCTAACTGTTGCTTCTTGACCTGCATACAGATTTCTCAGGAGCATGTCAGGTGGTCTGGCATTCCTATCTCTTTAAGAATTTTCCACAGTTTGTTGTGATCCACACAGTGAAAGGCTTTAGCATAGTCAATGAAGCAGAATTAAATGCTTTTCTGGAATTATCTTGCTTTTTCTGTGATCCAACAGATGTTGGTAATTTGGTCTCTGGTTCCTCTGCCTTTTCTAAATCCAGCTTGAACACTTGGAAGTTCTCGGTTCATGTACTGTTGAAGCCTAGCTTGGAGAATTTTGAGCATTACTTTGCTAGTGTGTGAAATGAGTGCAATTGTGCAGTGGTTTGAGCACTCTTGGCACTGCCTTTCTTTGAGATTGGAACGAAAACTGACCTTTTCCAGTCCTGTGGCCACTGCTGAGTTTTCCAAATTTGCTGGCATATTGAGTGCAACACTTTAACAACATCATTTTTCTAGGATTTGAAATAGCTGAACTGGAATTCCATCACCTCCACTAGCTTTGTTTGTAGTGATGTTTCCTAAGACCCACTTAACTTTGCATTCCAGGATATCTGGCTCTAGGTGAGTGATCACATCATCATGGTTATCTGGGTCATTAAGATCTTTTTTGAATAGTTCTACCTTGCTGCTGCTGCTGCTAAGTCACTTCAGTCGTGTCCAACTCTGTGCAACCCCATAGACGGCAGCCCACCAGGCTCCCCCATCCTTGGGATTCTCCAGGCAAGAACACTGGAGTGGGTTGCCATTTCCTTCTCCAATGCATTAAAGTGAAAAGTGAAAGTGAAGTCGTTCAATCGTGTCCAACTCTTCGTGACCCCATGGACTGCAGCTTACCAGGCTCCTCTGTCCATGGGATTTTCCAGGCAAGAGTACTGGAGTGGGGTGCCATTGCCTTCTACAGTCTTGTTATTAAATTGTTCCATCTAAAACCATATATGGTTATGTAGCAAGTCTATTCAGACCATGGCTCATAAATGGCCCTCAATAATTGGTTAGAATCATTTAAAGTTTATGGGCTTCCCTGGTGGCTCAGTTGGTAAAGAATCCACCCACAATGCAGGAGACCCAGGTTTGATCCCTGTGTCAGGAAGATCCAGTGTAGGATGTACATTGTAGTGTTATTAGAAGGTGAAAAGAAGTTAATACATGGGGATTGCCTGGTGCAAGTTTATCTACCATTTTAGCACCTTTGTGTGGCTTTATGTGAGTGTGCGTTCTTATTTGTTTGATGAGGTCTGGTTTATTCCCTAGGGGTGGGCATACAGATTCCATTCCACCCTCAGTTTAATTTGGTTCTTGAAATCCCAGTAGTCCTGGCATTGCTGGCATCAGTAAGAACACCTTGTCTCCTCTTCCCATTTTCCATCTCCTACTCTCCCTGACCATTGTCCTTGTGTCCTCCTTTACCCTCCTGTTTGCCCTCTCTCTCTCCACAACCTGAATATTGTTTTCCATGAGATCCAGGATTCATAACAAATGTTGAGAAAAACAGAGACCGTTACTTCTCCTCCACATCAAGGTCAGACCCCTCACTCCCCACCCCTATGACAACATGAACCCCTGCAGAGCCAAACCTGGGAGCACTGAGGGGTCCCATTCTGGGCCTTCTCTCTGCTTAGGGCCATCCGGTGCAACAGAAGCCCGCACAGGGGAGCTTCGGGCAGGCGCAAAGAGCTTTTTCTCTCTGACCCTAACTGGGAGACCCCTGCGCAGTGGCACTGTGGCTGACCCTCTGCATGTGCCCATGCTTTGAACTCCCACTTCCTTCCCTCCTGCAGAAGAGGATGGGGGGACCTGAACACGTTCATGCTCTCTGAGCAGACTTCCTTTCCATTAAATTGCGAATCATCAACCTTGTGGCCCTTTCCCTCGCCTACAGCCTTCTCCCCAACCAGGGCCACTCTCTGCCTAAGGAATGGGCCAAATTGAAGGTTTAGGAGAAGTTAGAGAGGATTGGATACTAGCGTTTACCAGCAGTGTGACTCTGAACAGCCTCTGTAAACTCTCTGGGTCTCAGTTTCCTCAGCTGCCAAGTGGAGATAACAATGCCACATATTTTGTAGAGCCATTTAGAGAATTAAATGAATGGTGCCTAGATACACAGAAGGAACTCAGTAAATGCGAGCAGCCTTTCCTTCCATTCTGTTCTGTCTATATTATATTTTTTTTTACCACATTAGTATTTTTAAGGTTAGTTTGTATCTTATAATCAATAATATCTTGTGATGAAGTACAATAAAAACTATCACTTATCAATGGCCTACTGTCTGTGATTTTTTTCTGCTTATTATCTTTTTTAATTATCCCAGTAGCCTCATGATGTCAATATTATTTCCTCTATTTAGTCAGTGAGGAGGATGAGATTCAGAGTAATCACATAGCTGGTAAAAGGCAGAGCTACAGCAGACTTCAGAGCCAATGCTCTTAGTAGGCCCCCAATCACCCATGTCAGCTTCACCAAAAATTATAAACTAGGGGAGACTTGTCTCACCTCCTTCGCTGAAGCTCACCAGTCTCTCCTAGCATTTCCCTCTATCTTATCACCCAGGGCTGAGGAGCGCATGCCAGAAACGCCATATACAAAACTCTTCGTTCTCTGCTGTCCACCTGACTTGATTGGTCTCATGTCCTGGAGTCAGTTGAGCTGTTACCTATGGTCATTACTGACTTAGCTGGTCAAGACTGAAAAAATACAGTAAAAGGGGCAAATATTTATATAGCACTTGTTATATATCATATCCTGTTCTAAGCTCCTGGAATAAAACATTCAACCTCACAACATTCAACCCTGTGAGCCAAACACTACTGACAACTCAGTTTGACAGATGAGGAAGCTGAGGCATGGAGAGGTGAAGTGACTTGTCCACGTCATGCAGCCCGCACATGGTAGAGTCAGGATTGAACTCCCACCATCTGGTTTCAGAATTTGCACTCAAAAGCCATCATCCAGACTGCCTCTCTATCTCCTCTGAAAAGAAGAAAGAGAGGACATATGTATACCTAGGGCTGATCCATGTTGATGTATGGCAGAAACCAACACCACATTGTCATTATCCTTCAGTTAAAAATAAAGACAAAATAAAAAATAAAAAGTTCATGGTTAAAAAAGTAGAGCCCTAGAGAAAGAACACTTCAACCAAATGTAGTCATCTTCTGAAGCAGTTTTCAGCCACGAGACAAATTGTACAGAGTGGGCTGTACAAAATGGCTCTCCAGAGCCATCATCTTGCACTTTAAGTGGTTTTCTGTAGCTAGCCTTCATTCTTTAGACAGAGATGTGTCTGTCCTTTTCTTTGTGGCATCCCATGAGACCAAGATCGTCTCCAGGGCAAGGACCATGTTCAGGCTGTCTTCTTGCATCTCTGGGCCCTCTACCCAGGCTCTACTTTGGGCCCTCACTGCTTTCTCCTAGACCACAGCAACCATAGCCCAATTGTCTGCCTTTTCCTCACTAGCCCTGCTTAATGTTTTCCATGAAAGCTGTTAAAATGCACAGCAAGTTATGTTGCTCTCCTCAAATTCCTCCTGGCTGATAAAAGTTTCTCCAGTTATGCTTCTTAGGACACGATAGCTCTGTGAACAGGATTTCAGTGGGAAAAAAATACCATGGAGAGTTTTATGATGAAATTTACTGATATCTGTAAAACTGCAACATTAAGTGTATTTATAGTTATTATTATGTAATTATTTAACTTTAAGAAATGTACGTGTTCAAGAGTGCACATTCCAGAGATTCGATCTGAACCTGGATACCTAGGCAGCATTTGCCTACTAAAATTGTATTGGATATTGTCTATATGATGCACATAGATTTTGTATGTGGCTTATCTTAAACATCAATGTATACTTGTGATATTGTCTAGCAAACACTATATATGAAAGCTGTCTAATAAAGCTTTCTGGGATGATAGAAATTTTCTGTATCTACACTGTCCAATAAACTAGCCATTAGCTCCAGGTGGCTCTTGATTTTTTCAAATATGGCTAGTGCAAGTGAGAAACTAAATTTTATAATTTACTTGATTTTAATGAATTTAAATTTAGATAGTGCCATGTGGCAAGTGAGTGCTGTATTGGACAGCACAGCTGCACATGGACTACATGAATCCACATTTGTTCTTTTCTTGCCACAAGCTGATTTTGCTGGGTGGCCATTGTTTTCCATCTCCTTTGGTCAAGGCTGATATTCTCTCGGCAAGCCAATTTCATCTTATGCTACCTTCTGCTTTGCTTTAGTCATATCAAAATCTTTCTTGTTATTCATGTATATTCTGCTCATTCTTTCCTTGTTACTTGGCTCACTTTCCTTGCTGTCTTTTCCTCTTCTACTCATTCTTGAGATTCTGCTCAGGTTGTCTGCCATCAATACTTCTATTCTTTTACTATGTATATCCCCAGATCTTAGCAGAATTCCTTTTTAGTTCCATTGATAACATCATAGTCTATCTAGGAAAAGTGTATCTTCTGCGGTATTTATAAGGTAGCATTTTGTTGAACACCTTTCTTAGATGAACAACAGAGTAGTAGAAATTGTAACAGTTCTCTTCCTCTGCCATTTCTCCTTAGTGCCTCAGAACAGAAGAGGTGTGGCATATGCAATACATTAGTTATCTATTGGCATGTAACAAATTATCCTAAAACTTTGCAGGTTAAAACAACAAACCTTTATGATCTCAGTTCCGGAGGGTCAGGAATTTGGGAGCAGGTTAGCTGGTTCTAGTTCACAGTTCCCGTGAGGCTGTAGTCAGGCTGTCACCTGGGGCTACTGTCATCTGAAGGTTCAGCTGGGGAAGGATCCAGGTCCAAGCTCATTTGTGTGATTGTTGGGTGGCTCAGCTTCTCACTGACTACTGAGAAGAGAACTCAGTTCTTTGCCATCAGGCCTCTCAGTAGGCTGCCTGATTGTCCTCACAAGCTGCCGGGTAGCTTTACTTAGAGCAAGTGATTTGAGACAGAGGAGGGGTGGTGGAGGGAGATGGAAGCCTCATTATTTATGTCTCAGAAGTGACATGCCAGCCCTTTTGCCATATCTATTGGCCACACCAGCCAACCCTTGTACAGTGTAAGAGGGGCTGCACACAGGTATGAATACCAAGAGGTGGGGATTTGGGAGCTAGCTCTCATCCACCTTAATGGCACTATTGCTTTTCAGGGTCTCTGGACCACTGTAATAATGCTGGAATCAATGAGTGAGAATGCTACCTAATATGTCCTCAGATGTCAGACCCTCAGCAACCAACTCTGTCACAGGGCCTTCTCGAGCATGAACACAGATAAGAAAACCCACAAGCAGAGTTTGGCTCAGAACCTCCCTCTTGTCTTCAGGCCCTCAGCTTTGTCACCAGATGATGCTTACCCAGGCAGTATAACCCCTCTCGGGCTTCCCCTTGGCCAAGTCAACCCTCTAGCATCCTCATTTGTAAAATGGGCATGCCAATACTTCCCTCGTTACCCAACAGAACTGGTGTGGACCAAAGAAGAGAATTTAGTGGAAGTGCCCTGTACTCTACCCAGCATCTGACATGTATGGTAAAACCTTGGTGGGCCTCACACACTAGTTTCTGAAGCCCGCCGCTCAGCCCCCTCCTCCTCACACCTGCTTTCCCACCGTCACATCGCTCTCTACAGGGCCACACAGTGCTTCTACTTTAATAAGTCCGAAGACCAGCTGTTTTCTTTTGGTATCCTTTTATTGCAGCTAAAATTCCAAGGGCTGCAGGGGGAAAGCTGCTGAAAACACAACAGGCCCTGGGCCTCACTTCAAAGCAGCTTTCATCATTCTTCACACGCCATTTTCAGGACCCTTGTCTGTTCTCTCCCGGGAACCAGATTCCCCTGGAGATTTTCCTTAGTGATATCACTATTTACAGAACTCTGGCCTTGGACATCATATTTATATCTGATTTGTACATGTCCACATGGCCCATAAAGTTTATAAGGGGGTTAGAGAGCTTTTCCTTATTCATAAATCTTTCCCCACAGACTCCCTCTAGGAGTGGGGAAGAAGGAGGCAGGAACAAGAAAGGAAGGGGGCATGAGATTGAAGGGAGAGAAGAGTCAGAAGCATGAAGTGGCTTTCCTTGAACTTCTCCCCATCATTTCCTTCCTTCCAGAGGGGCCTCTTTGAGGGCCTGAAAGCTGACTGCCATGAGCAGGTCAAGTAAATCTCCCTTTCACCACCTGTGAGATGGAGATAATAGGAGTGCCTATTCACGAGGCTATTCTGAGGATTACACAAGGAACATGAAGCATTTGCCATGTGCCATAGAAGAATAGCAAAAATGCAATGCATTTTAACTGGAAGAAGTGATGAGACTCCTGTGCTATCCATCCACTGCCTGGCCTCTGTCCCCCAGGCATCCCAGACTCATCACCTAGCTGACTCTTAACTTGTTCTCACTCTGAAGACCTGGCTGCTCAGAACTTCTTCCTGTCATGGGCCATCTGACACCCCCAACCCCCCAGTAAGCATTGGCATAAAAATAACTTGTTCTAGACATAGTTTCTGTATATTTGAGGCTGAGATTTTCCCCAAGTCAAAGTAGATACATTACTGGCTATAACTCTGTGAATGGCTATGTGAACATTTCTGAAATTTACTCTCCCTCAACTCCTACCTTGCTTAAAAGGAGATGTCTGCAGGCCAAAGGAGGTACTCTGGAAGAATAATAGATCAATAATACTTCACCCCTGGTCACACAAATTCCCTTGGCAGTTGCAACCAATTGGGGTTCAAGAAAGTCATTAAAGCATTGTGTCTACTGAGGCAAGGCAAATGAGAGAAAATTATGAGATTATTTTTTGAATTGCCTTCAAATATCAAAATAGGTAACTTGGAGTAGCTTCCTGAATTATCTACAATTGTCTTGAGAGTGCTCTTGTCTCTGAAACCCAAATACCATCTCCCAAATTGCCACTGTCCTCCATAATGAAACAAAAGTGATCTTTTATAAATTTAAGTCTTGAGAACCCAACACCCTGTTTATAAACCCTCAGTGACCTCTCCTTCCTCCCAAGTTGAAAACAGAACAGCTGAGTATGACCTTCCTGCTCTGATGGGGCTATGTCCCCATTCCCTGGCCCACTGCACAACTCATATGAGTTCCTCCCCACTTCCAAGCTTCACATGCCCTTCATTCTGCCTGCAAGGCCATGTCCTTCCTCCCTTTGTCTAGTTAACTCCTACTCATCCTTCAGATCTTATCTCAAAGACCGCTTATTCTGAGAAGCCTCCCTGACACTCCCCCAGTTCACTTAGACCATGTAGGGGTTGTTAGTCATAAGCTGCATCCAACATGGCAATGCTTTCCACATTGCTCTTACATGGCCCACTGTGTATTTATTAGTATGGTGCTTGAGTCTGCTGCCGGAGTGTGTGTTTGCTGAGAATAGGGGCTTTGTCTGTTTTTTCCACCCTCTCAGCTCCTTGAACAGTGCCTAGAACCAACTAGGTGCTTAATAAGTACTTGGTCCATGAATGTCTGAATCCCAGAGTTGGTGGATAGTCACCCATTTCTCCATCTTGCAAGACCTTGATAAGTAGAATGTGACCCACATCAGGGTACTGTCTGATGGATCCAGAAAGTCCCTAGATTTCCTGGAAATAACTGAATCAGAGCATTTTAGAAATAGAAAAGAAGTGGGAATTTTATTAGTCCAATCCTTCATTTTATAGATGAGGAAACTAATGAGCAACAAGGTTAAGGGCACTCAACTATTAAATTACAGAGTTGAGGCTTGGATACAGTCCTCAGAATCCCTGCCATCTACACTTCTCATTAAACTATTAGTTGTAGATCCCCAAAATGCCAGATAAATGCATAATTCAGATATATTTGTAATGGTAAATGGTCCAGGCCACCCTCCCCTGCCCCTCTTCCCCAATCTTCACATGGCCAGTTCCTGTCCCTTCCTAAGAAAATATAAACCTTCCTTACATTATCACTATCCCCTGTTCTGATACCACGGAGGGCCCTCCCTTTGAACTGTGTGTTGCCATGGCAACTGCTCCTTCACAAATATCAAGATTACTGCCCACAATTGCCTATGCTGACGTGGATGGCTGCCAAACAAATCATAGGCGATTTTTTTTTTTTTTTTTTTTGAGTCAAGAGGGCCGAAAGCCTCAGATCAAGTTCAAATTATTTGGAGGATGTGTGTGTCAAGGACACTTAGCATCAGTTCTGATGGGAAGGCAGATAAAAGCTTGATTTAGGACAAGGGTAGGGGAGGCACAGGACAGCTCAGCCTCAGAGCTTGGAGAGCTCTTCCAGAAGCTCTTTGATGTGAAGGAGATGTTGGAAGTTGTGTAATTCTTGCAGGCGGCCCAGACACAAAGGCTGCTCAAAAAATGCAGAGGGGCCAAATATGCCAAGAGAGCTTGTTCTGTCCTTTATTTTCCCCTCTACTCCATCTCCCCTTCATCCTTCTCAAGAACCCCAGATCCAGCATGCAGGTTTTGTCCCAAGGAGAGAGACATTCGTGCCACAGGAGTACATTTACAGGCTATTGGACTTGGGATGTAATTGGAGCTGCAAGGGGTTCTGTATATTAAGAGTTGTGGTCAACATGGTTATAGAGACTAGTCTAGGGGTAACCTAAGGCAAGTTCTGATTGCTTAGGATGGAGATCTCCCATCTCATGAGAGAGAAACAAATGCCTTACAAATTGGTCACATCCCATTTAGCTCATATTAATTTACATCACCGACCCCCAGGGCTAACAGGCAGTATTTTTCTTCCTTTTGTTTCTCCTCTCCATCCCCCAAGTAACTTCCTCTTTTCTTTTCTCTTTCATCCAGTAGTGTCGGCCTGACTGTTTCTAGTTTGCTGGAGTTCTATTTTGTTATTTAACTGTTGCGCCTGCCAACCCCCAGATCTTTCACGATGTAAAACCCGAGCTACATATGCCCCCTCATAGCCTGCTTTCCATCAGCTTTGCCTAGATCAAGTTGCTGGATCAGTCCCGTGTGTTAGTAGTATAATAACTTTCCCGAGCAGGACAAAATTGGTGCAGAGAGTGTTGCCTTTTCTGCTTCAAAGGCTTGAGAGATTCCTTTAACCACAAAAATGAGAATAGAACGTAATGGATATACGAGGGTCCCACGATGGCAATCTCGCTGCTGGAAATGTTCATGAATTACCTGTAATTTACCTCAAAATGTACCATATGTTGGACTGCAAGATGCACTTTTCCTTTTTTACTTAAATGGACTGCTATTCAGAACACTTTTTTTCCCTCTTGACATGGGAATGGATGTGGGGAATAGACTTGGGGGAAGGGCCCCACAGAAGTTTCACAAATGAAAGTGGGCACATGGTATCATGCAAATGTTTTGTACAAGGGAAAGAAAATGGAATTAGGTGCATTCCCCCCCCCAACCCCCGCTTTAATACACCATCAGTCCCACGGGGCCAGGATGGGAAGATAAAAGACACTTTTGGAGGGAGGAAGGCAATGAACCATCAATTCACCAGTTCCCTTCATGCATCTCATGCAAAGGGACAGAAATGACAGACCCTTCCATGGCTTGATTTATGCAGTCAGGAGATTTGAAGAGTGGCTCTGCCAAGACAGAGGGAAGCCCCATCACCTAGGATGCCCCTTGCTTTCTGCCCTGTCCTGTACCAATCTGCCCTGCACTCTCTCTTCCCTGTTTATTGTGATAGCTTATTACTATTTCTGTAAGTGTCAAAATTTCACTTCTTCAAATCTTTTGAGTACCTCCAGAATCTCAGCTTCCAAATCCTCATGAAATTGAACGGATGCAGACAGCGAAGAGACAACAATGGCAAACCTTATTTTCCACGCAGAGCCACAGCCTTGTCACTAGCCCTGCCACATCTGCGTTTTTTGAAGGGAAATGTCATAATATTGCTAATCAATAGGAAGAGTGACAGGCCCATTTGTCAAGAATAAGCCAGCACTGCAGCTGTTGTCCTCCTCTGCATCTTTCTCTTGGGCTTTGCAAAGGGAAGTCCAGGGAAGGGCCTGCTGTGTGTCTGGTATAGCCCCCTTCTCTGATGGAGGACAATAGGGAGCCTCTGGATGGAGGGAATGCTGTGACAGCTTGCTGATGCTCAGAACAGGTTGGGTCGAATGCAATGGCTAAGGGAACTGGGGAAGAAACATGGAGTTTCTAATAGTGGCGTGCAAACAGAACCAGACACGCTGCAAGGGGAGAGGATCTTCTGTATCAGGAAGTCTATTGACCCTTAATCCAGGGAGTGCAGCTGTTTATGTGTTTCTTTTGAGCTGCAGATGTTTCTTGCTGGTCCACTGATCAGAGGAACAAGCAGGTCATCTCAAAGGAGAGAAGAGGGGGAGGTGGGGTTGGGACTCCAACTTAATGATGAGTTTCATCTTTGCTCTGGAGGAAAATGTAACCAGAGGCTAGAAAATGGTGGCAGGGCAGGCTGCAATCTCTGCCCCCCACACACCAGCTCCCCTGAGCTGATAGAAATCCGGACAGGCAGAGCTCGCCACAATAATCAGATCAGTCATGCGTGTGGCCTGGGTGTATGTGGAGGTGACAGGACTGAAATGCCCTTTTCCACCCTACCAAAATATTTTTTAAATTAGGGAATTAATCTTGATCGACTCTTGTATCTCCAGCTTAGCTGACCCAGATTATTATTATGGCTTTTCATGCTTGAGGGGTAGTCCCCAAAACCACTAATTTTGTTTGGTACAAGGGAGAGAATACTGATATTAATGAGGAAGCCCTTAAAGAAACCCTGGAAACACTGGTAACTTTCAATTGGCACTTCTCTTGTTTCTTGCTCTTAAAGAGAGGTGATGCTCTAGAAAAATGCCTTTTTTCTAAAATTAGCCTCAGTTTTTGGCATTAGAAAGCAATTAATACCCAATTTAAAGACAAAGGTGGTATTGTTAGTGTATTGTCAGGTATGAATCTTTCAGAAAGATATGGAAGTAAAAATATGTCAGGAAAGAAATTTTTTCAAAATAGTAGTCCAGCCTCGAGGTCAGTGAATGAATATCCATATGTTTGCAGGATCCCGGATGCAAATGCCCCTGGAAATTTTTGCTTGCTTAAAGGAAGATGCTGAGTTTAAAACACTATAACATATGGTTATAGACTAAGTTATGTCCCTTCCACCACCCCCCAGGTTTGTATGTTGAAGGCTTAATCCCCTAAGGTGACTATCTGGAGACAGGGTTTTAGAAGGTCATTGAGATTTACAAGGTAATTTAAGAAGATAATAAGGATAGGGTCCCTCCTGGGGTTGTGAAGATTCCCCTGAAGGAGGAAATGGCAACCCATTCCATTATGGTTGCCTGGAGAATCCCATGGACAGAGGAGCCTGGGGGCTACAATCCATAGGGTCACAAAAAGTTGGACCTGACTGAAGCAATTTAGCATGCACTCCCTAATCTGATAGGACTTTGGCCTTATAAGGAGAGGATGATGGGAAGATCTTTCTCTCTATTATGTAAAGAGAGAGCAAGAAGGCAGCCATCTGCAATGTGTGAAGAGAAGCTCTCAACAGAAACTGAGTCAGCTGTTGCCTTAATCTGTACTTTTTAGCCTCCAGAACTGCAAGAAATAAATTCATGTTTTTTAATCCACCTAATGCCAACCCACTCCAGTGTTCTTGCCTGGAGAATCCCAGGGACGGCGGAGCCTGGTGGGCTGCCGTCTATGGGGTTGCACAGAGTCGGACACAACTGAAGCGACTTAGCAGCAGCAGCAGCAGCAATCTATGATACATTATGTCAGCCTAAACTGATTAGCACATATTTTTCTCCAAAGTAAAGCACCATGATAATAATATTCCAGACATGGAAACTTTGTAACCCCCCTAGAAGCACAAGTACAGGGCAATAAGATTGATTTTTAAAAGCATATTCAAGTATCCATGCAAATGAGTAAAGATCTTTTCATGGTAGTTTACTTGGAATACTGATGGAGCCCCACTGATAATGCCTTTATTGGTAATACTTTTGAACCATCTTTTTAGAATTCAGAACCAGCAGCATATTGGTGAAGCTCTTCAGTAGAGACATGCTCTTGTTTTTAAGGGTGGTTTAATTTACTGCTTCTATGTATAAGTCATTCAGAGCAAGTCTGGCAATCTATCTAGTAATCAGAAAATTTACCATTGTTTGGATCAACAACAAGGTGTGTATGTGCAATGATAAGGCTCATGGGACTTACAATTATCTTAGAAGATTATTCTGAAAGTGCAGCCTGGGTCACAATCAGTCAGGGAGCGTCACGGAGCAAGAGACTTGCCTTGAGGGGAAGGGACTCATGGCTTATGAGTACCTTGTTCTGTTACCTTAGCTTTTGAGTTTATTTGATTCTTACAGAATTTTGACAGGCATATATTTTCATCCATGGAAAAGTACCCATCATTTTATTGGATAAATCCTGGTAAGTTTGTTCAAGCAAAACAAAAAACTCTTCACTGACACTGATACAATCAATAAGCACAGATTCTGGAGCAGACACAAGTGAGTGTGAATCTCAGATCTGCCATACAGGCTGCATGGCCTTGGGTCCATCCACATAAGCTTTCTGTGGCTCAGTGTCCTCATCTGTAAAATGGGCTGTGGTGGAGTACTAAGTTAAATTAGATGAGATAATGTACATAAAACACCCAGAGGAATGTTGATGTATAGCAGACATCTATTCATGTTAGTTCCCTTCTTGTTTGCTTTCATATTTTGGGATCAAAGCTGATGCCCAGAGGCAGGGATAAAATAGTAAGTATTCATACTGTCAGCTTGACAATGACATAGAGGTGGAACAGAAGGAAGGTGCTTTTACTCTAACTGTGAGGTATCAAAGGGAAGGGCCCTTCAGTTTGTAAAAAATGGCTCTAAATGGCTTTCCTTTCCTCATATGATAGTTCTGGCTCCTTTTATTTAAAGCTGTCACTTGGCAGCTTTCCTTTTTATCCCTTTGCCTTCCTGCCTCCTTCCCTTGCTTCCTGTTGGGGATGATAGTATCAAGGTGCCTTGCTTTGGATTTTTGAACCTGGAGAAGAGTTTTCAGGCTGCAGATTTATTTCCCATTATGTCAGAGCTGACCACATCACTGTTCAAGGGAACGTGTCCAAGATTATGAAGTGAAGAGTGGTGGGAAATAAAGACTGTTGATCAAGGCAGAATGAGCACCAAAGAACAGTCCAGTATTTCTTTTGACACTTGTTTCTTTCTTTTGGCTTTTGTCTTCACACAAGGAAAACTTCCTGAATCTTATTTTCTTCTGGATTATCAGAAATGGTAAATTAGTCTAACACAGTTAGGGGTACCTTTTGGGCTGTGTTTGTCTATGCTCCTCTCTGCAACTGACTGTTTTTTTTTTTTTTTTTTTTTTTTTTTAAATTTATTTTTTATATTTTTTTTTTTTTCTAATTTTATTTTATTTTTAAACTGACTGTTGAGGTGTTCCCCAGTCCCGAACCCTTGATCCCTATGGAGGTTTTGGCAATGATGAGGAAAGAATAAGACTGTATACATCAGTGTCTGACCAGAGGTTATTGTTACTTTTCTAAACCTGCAGGAACATTTATCCCTTCTGGTGGTTTGTGCAAATAGTCTCACCCCACCTCTTATCTGAGTCAAATGTATTCTTTTTAATGGCTGACCCACAAGCAAACTATCCATTCATCTGTGATGGGCATCTAGTTAGCAACTTGTTGAGGGGTCTAGTAATTGACATAAATGATAGAAAGATTTAGTATACATGAAGAGGTTTTCTTATACTGGTGGTTTGTGCAATCTTCAAATGCAGAAACTACCGTGACAAATTTAAGAACTAAGTGACAAATGAACTAAGGTTGCCAACTTTTTTCATTGGTATCATTTTCAACAAACAACTGGCAAACAGCATATTGTCAAGCAAAAGTCAGCCGACATGGACTAGCTGTGGCTTACGGAAGGGAAGGTGGGTGATCTAATGTTCCATGTACTCTCTAACCGGAGAAGGCAATGGCGCCCCACTCCAGTACTCTTGCCTGGAAAATCCCATGGACGGAGGAGCCTGGTAGGCCGCAGTCCCTGGGGTTGCTAGGAGTCGGACATGACTGAGCGACTTTACTTTCACTTTTTACTTTCATGCATTGGAGAAGGAAATGGCAACCCATTCCAGTGTTCTTGCCTGGAGAATCCCAGGGACGGTGGAGCCTGGTGGGCTGCCGTCTATGGGGTCGCACAGAGTCAGACACGACTGAAGCGACTTAGCAGTAGCAGTGCTCTCTACCTTAGTGAGGAAGGACTCTCTGGGGGTTAAAGTTATATAGAAGGCAGTGATATGATACACCAGGCAAATGCACATATGTATACACTTTGGAGTCAGGCAAACCCAGATTTGAATCTTAGCGTGACTGTAAGACAAGTCATTCACCTCAGCCTCAGTTTCTACCTGTAAAATGAGAAACATAATACTTACCTATAAACGAAGACTCAGGGTATCTCTGTAGGTTGCTGGACTGTTATGTACTACTATTTTGTAATAATCATCTACTTCCCTGTAGGGTGACCAATGAAACTGGGAAATTGATGGGGCGGTAGTAAAACAGTGGAGGCCAGTTTGCAGAGTGAGAAAGAGGATCTGTGGTATTTATAGTTTACTGTGATAAAATTCTTTACAAAGCTAAGTTGAAAGGAAGTGGTTTTAAATGTGCAGAACTAACAGATTATAAGATTTTACAAGGTGCTGCTGTTATTTGGAAACATGTAGTTTGCTTAAGGAGCCGACAGAAAGGGATCTGTGCTTGTTTTATTCTTAAGTGGAAAAATTCCCTGAACTGTTTTTACTAGCGACTTGTAAAGAACTAAGTTGAACTGAAGAAAAATGGGCTGGGAAGTGAGAGAAATGTGGGTTTAGCCACAGAGTATGCTCTGGTCCTCCTCATTAGAGAGACCAGCATTTGGTACTATTAAATTGATTGCTGGAGCTTCCTATTAGTATATCCAGATTTGACATACCCCCTAGGAGAGTAAAACAGTGACCCTGAGGTCAACTAGAGGGCTAGAGAGCTTGTTAAAAAGGAATCTATTTTCCTTTAGCCTCTGCTTGTTCTTGGAGTGAGTGACCTCCCAACGGTTGAACCCCACAGCTCTTCAGACCCTGCCCACTGCCACAGGCAGATACCCACCACCCAGACAGCCAATGGTTCAGCTGGGTACCATGCTTCCCAGTGAGCTCTGGAAGTTTAAGAATGGTTTGGTGAAGAGGTAAAAAATAAAGCCTCAGATCTGATTTCACCCAAGCCTGCTTAAGTGCTTTTTCAGCTGTCAAAAGCTTGTGCCAACAGTGTCCAATCTACACACTCAGATCACCTGGAGATATCTCTTACTAGTCCCAATGCCAGGTCACAGTCCATACCAAGTGCATCAGGTGACCTGGGGGGTGGAGACAGACATCAGTACTTTTTAAAAAGCTTTGGGTGATTCCAATGTGCAGCAAAGTTTGGGAACCATTAGACTGAGCTATACAAACTAGATATTATCTCAAGGCTTGTGAATGTATTTAGAATACCTGACACTTGGTAGATACTTGATAAATGATGGCTCCGTTTTCTATTAGAAAGTTTGGTGATAATAATAATAATAGTAATAATAAAGAAAGAAAATGAAGTCGCTCAGTCATGTCCAACTCTTTGTGACCCCAAGGACTATAGCCCACCAGGCTCCTCTTTGCGACCAGGCTTCTCCATCCATGGAATTTTCCAAGCAAGAGTACTGGAGTGGGTTGCCATTTCCTTCTCCAGGGGATCTTCCTGACCCAGGGATTGAACTTGGGTCTCCTGCATTGTAGGCAGATGCTTTACCATTTGAGCCACCAGAAAAGCCCCACCCAAATAATAGCCAGCTGTTACATTATCAACCCTCCTGAGTTGGTCCTCAACTGGGGTCCTCCAGGTCAGTGTCACCCGCACCAGTAGTAGGAGACCAAGTTAGGTTCAGAAACAAAGGGAACATTCTAAAGAGAATGGAGATGGGTGAGTTCAGCTCTAGAGCACACACCCTCTGGCCCTGCTGTGGAGGGTGGGGGTGCCGCTTTAGAGGGGGTGGAGCTCTCCAGGGTCAGGTGCAGGGTGCTGCTTTAGAGGAGAGGGGGTGGAGCTCTCCAGGGTCAGGTGCAGCTGTGCTTCTCAGGCTTCAGATCGCAGTGCCCTGTGCAGCCTCTCTGCACATGGCCCACCCCCACCATCCTGCATCACAGTATCTTGTGTGGTGCTTCTGCACACAGTCCCCAAGCTGAGGTGTTGGCAGGGTGGTTCTGCACCAGGAACTCTGGTCTGAACAGCTGGGTGTGAGGGCTCTGGAGGCCCACGGCTCCCTGTGAGCAAGTGAAAGATAAAGGACAAAGAAAAAAACATTAGACTTTATTACTCAGATTCTGTTGTTATTCCCTAGGTATTGTTAATGGGCTTTGCCTGTGATAATTACACATTTAGGACACTTTATAGTTTACTCTTGGGCTTCCCTGGTAGCTCAGATAGTTAAGAATCGCCTGCAATGCAGGAAATTTGATCTTGATCCCTGGGTTGGAAAGATCCCCTGGAGAAAGGAATGGCCACTCACTCTAGAATATTCTTGCCTGGAGAATCTCATGGACAGAGGAGCCTGGTGGGCTACAGTCTAGGGGTTACAAAGAGTTGACATGACTGAGTGACTAATACACTTACTTACAGTTTGTTTTTGCTGACTGTATAGAACTTCTCTATCCTTGGCTGCACAGAATGTAATCAATCTGATTTTGTTATCGACCATCTGGTGATGTCCATGTATAGAGTCTTCTCTTATGTTGTTGGAAGAGGGTGTTTGTTATGACCAGTGCATTCTCTTGGCAAAATTCTGTTAGCCTTTGACCTGCTTTGTTTTGTACTCCAAGGCCAAATTTGCCTGTTATTCCATGTATCTCTTGACTTCCTGCTTTTACATTCCAGTCCCCCATAATGAAAAGGACACCCTTTCTTGGTGTTAGTTCTAGAAGGTCTTGTAGGTCTTCATAGAACCATTCATCTTGAGCTTCTTCAGCATTACTGGATGGGGCATAGACTTGGATTACTGTGATATTGAATGGTTTGCCTTGGAAACGAACAGAGATCATTCGATCATTTTTGAGACTGCATCCAAGTACTGCATTTCGGACTCTTTTGGCTACTCCATTTATTCTCAGGGATTCTTGCCCACAGTAGTAGATATAACGGTCATCTGAGTTAAATTCACCCCTTTCCAGTCCGTTTTAGTTTGCTGATTCCTAAAATGTCGATGTTCACTTTTGCCATCTCCTGTCTGACCACTTCTAATTTGCCTTGATTCATGGACCTAACATTCCAGGTTTCTATGCAATATTGCTCTTTATAGCATCAGACTTTACTTCCATCACCAGTCACGTCCACAACTGGGTGTTGTTTTTGCTTTGGCTCTGTCTCTTCATTATTTCTGGAGCTATTTCTCCACTGATCTCCAGTAGCATATTGGGCAACTACTGACCTGGGGAGTATCCTATCTTTTCACCTTTTCATACTGTTCATGGGGTTCTCAAGGCAAGAATACTGTAGTGGTTTGCCATTCCCTTCTCTAGTGGACCATGTTTTGTCAGAACTCTCCACCATGACCCGTGCATCTTGGGGGGCCCTACATGGCATGACTCATAGTTTCATTGAGTTAGACAAGGCTGTGGTTCATGTAATCAGTTTGGTTAGTTTTCTGTGATTGTGGTTTTCATTCTGTCTGCCCTCTGGTGGAGAAGGATAAGAGGCTTATGGAAGCTTCCTAATGGGAGAGACTGACTGAGGGGGAAATGGAGTCTTGTTCTGATGGGCAGGGCCATGCTCAGTAATTCTTTAATCCAATTTTCTGTTGATGGGTGGGGCTGTGTTCCCTTCCTGTTGTTTGACCTGAGGCCAAACTATGATGGATGTAATGATGATAATGGCAACCTTCTTCAAAAGGCCCCGTGCATGCATTGCCCCACTCGGTGCCCCTGACTCTGCAGGAGGCCACCGCTGACCCACGCCTCCACCAGAGACTCCTGGACACTCACGGGCAAGTCTGGGTCAGTCTTTTGTGGAGTCACTGCTCCTTTCTCCTGGATCCTGCTGTGCACAAAGTCTTATTTGTGCCCTCCAAGAGTCTGTTTCCCCAGTCCTGTGTAATTTCTGGTGGCTCTGTGGTGGGGTTAATGGCGACCTCCTCAGAAGGGCTTATGCCATACGCAGGTCTGCTGCACCCAGAGCCCCTGCCCCTGCAGCAGGACGCTGCTGACCCATACCTCCACAGGACACACTCAAACACAGCTCAGGCTCAGTCTCTGTGGGGTCTCTGGGTCTTGGTGTGCACAAGGTTTGTTTGAGCCCTCTGAGCATCTCTGGCAGTTATGGGATTTAATTCTAAACATGATTTTGCCCCTCCTACCATCTTGCTGGGGCTTCTCCTTTGCCCTTGGACATAGGATATCTTTTTTTGGTGGATCCAACATTCTACTATTGACAATATTTCAGCAGCAAGTTGTAATTTTGGAGTCCTTACAGGAGAAGATGAGCGCACATCCTTCTATTCTGCCATCTTGAAGACTGTGGCTCAGATCATGAATTCCTTATTGCCAAATTCAGACTTAAACTGAAGAAAGTAGGGAAAACCACAAGACCATTCAGGTATGACCTAAATCCAATCCCTTATGTTTATAGAGTGGAAGTGACAAACAGATTCAAGGGATTAGATCTGATAGAGTGCCTAAAGAACTATGGACGGAGGTTCGTGACATTGTACAGGAGGTAGGGATTAAGACCATCCCCAAGAAAAAGAAATGCAAAAAGGCAAAATGGTTGTCTGAGGAGGCCTTACAAATAGCTGAGAAATGAAGAGACGCTAAAGGCAAAGGAGAAAAGGAAAGATATACCCATTTGAATGCAGAGTTCCAAAGAATAGCAAGGAGAAATAAGAAAGCTTTCCTCAGTGATCAATGCAAAGAAATAGAGGAAAACAATAGAATGGGAAAGACTAGAGGTCTCTTCAAGAAAATTAGAGATATGAAGGGGATATTTCATGAAAAGATGGGCACAATAAAGGACAGAAATGGTATGGACCTAACAGAAGCAGAAGATATTTAGAAGTGGTGGCAAGAATACACAGAACTATCCAAAAATATTGTCATGACCCAGATAACCACAATGGTGTGATCACTCACCTAGAGCCAGACATTCTAGAATGTGAAGTCAAGTGAGCCTTAGGAAGCATCACTACAAACAAAGCTAGTGGAGGTGATGGAATTCCAGTTGAACTATTTCAAATCCTAAAAGATGATGCTGTGAAAGTGATGCACTCAATATGCCAGCAAATTAGGAAAACTCAGCAGTGGCCACAGGACTGGAAAAGATCAGTTTTCATTCCAATCCCAAAGAAAGGCAATGCCAAAGAATGTTCAAGCTACCACACAATTGTACTCATCTCACATGCTAGTAAAGTAATGCTCAAAATTCTCCAAGCCAGGCTTCAGCAATATGTGAACCATGAACTTCCAGATGTTCAAGCTTGTTTTAGAAATGGCAGAGGAACCAGAGACCAAATTGCCAACATCTGTTGGATCATTGAAAAAACATGAGAGTTCTAGAAAAATATCTACTTCTGCTTTATTGGCTACACCAAAGCCTTTCACTGTGTGGATCACAACAAACTATGGAAAATTCTTGAAGAGATGGGAATACCAGACCACCTGACCTGCCTCCTGAGAAATCTGTATGCAGGTCAAGAAGCAACAGTTAGAACTGGACATGGAACAACAGACTGGTTCCAAATTGGGAAAGGAGTATGCCAAAGTTGCATATTTAACTTTTATGCAGAGTACATCATGTGAAATGCCAGGCTGGATGAAGCACAAGCTGGAATCAAGATTGCCAGGAGAGATATCAATAACCTCAGATATGCAGATGACACCACCCTTATGGCAGAAAGTGAAGAACTAGAGAGCCTCTTGATGAAAGTGAAAGGAGAGTGAAAAAGTTGGCTTAAAACTCAACATTCAGAAAACTAAGATCATAGCATCTGGTCCCATCACTTCATGACAAATAGATGGGGAAACAATGGAAACAGTGAGAGACTTTATTTTCTTGGGCTCCAAAATCATTGCAGATGGTGGCTGCAGCCATGAAATTAAAAGATACTTGCTCCTTGGAAGAAAAGCTATGCCCAACCTAGACAGCATATTAAAAAGCAGAGACATTACTTGGCCAGCAAAGGTCCATCTAGTCAAAGCTGTGGTTTTCCAGTAGTCACTTACAGATATGAGAGTTGGACCATAAAGAAACCTGAGCACCAAAGAATTGTTCCTTTTGAACTGTGTTGTTGAAGACTCTTGAGAGTCCCTTGGACTGCAAGAAGATTCAACCAGTGTATCGTAAAGGAAATCAGTCCTGAATATTCATTGGAAGGACTGATGCTGAAGCTGAAACTCCAATACTTTGGCCACCTGATGTGAAGAACTGACTCAGTAGAAAAGACTCTGATGCTGGGGAAGATTGAAGATGGGAGGAGAAGGGGATGACAGAGGATGGTTGGATGGCATCACTGAGTCGATGGACATGAATTTGAGTTAGCTCCGGGAGTTGGTGATGGACAGGGAGGCCTGGCATGCTGCAGTCCATGGATTTGCAGAATCAGACAAGACTGAGCAAATGAACTGAACTGAACAGTTTGCTCTTATATTTGTTTTTGTTTTAAACCTCACCATTCTCCCGTGAGTTGAGCATAAGTAACTGAGTACTACAGTTACCATCTTTGAGATGAGGAAAGGGAAAGCTACCTTCCCAAGCAGAACTTGGCCTGAAGCTGGGTCATTTGACTCCTAGTCCAGTGCTATTCCCACCACATAACACTGACTATGCTCAAAGAGCTCCCACCAGAGGCTTGGGGGAGGGAAGAACACATGTATGCATAAAAATGTACTGAGAATGCACAGTAGGTAATAGAACACTCCAAGTTACTAATGAGTTGAGAGCATTTGTAGAAAGCCAGGTGGGGGTCCTCACCCAGTGTAAACTTCTCAGTGCTGCAGCTGGATTGGAGGGGTGGCAGGATCCTCTTGTTCTTCCTGAACTTAGCCAGTGTACCAGACATGCTTGACCTCTTAGGCAGGCACAGGATGAGAAGCTGAACAGATCAGGGACTAGACCAGACCTGCCAGGGCCTGATCTGCTCCTTCCATTTGCTGAACATGAGAGGAAGTACAAAGTTGGGTCCCCCATACCTGAATGTGAGGGGGCAGGAGGGTCCAAAGAGGGACGTCCTGCATTCTCCCCAGGTCCACGGAGGGTGTTAACAGCTAACCCCATCTGCTTCCGCTGAATCAGATAACTCTTTCTTCCTCTTTTGGAGAAGGCAAATTGTGAGACTTGAGGAAGGTGCTAGAAGCATTGGTTTTCATATTTGCTCTCTTGTGGGCTGAAATGGAATCAAGTATACATGGGAATGGGAGTTAGGATTCTTCCTGTGGCAGGTAGAATGTGACTAAGAGCCATGTAAATCTTACTGGAAACAGGAGCCATGAGGAAATAGGATGTTGTGGGCAGGATGAGGCTCCATGAGGGCTTAGGAGTTGACTTGGGTCTTGAAGAGGAAGTAGAGTCTGAGAAAATGAAGTCTTTTACTGAATATCTTCTGATTCCTTGATTCAAGGTGTATGAGGTGGATTTTAGGGATTGATTTGAATAAATCTGATATGGTTAATAATTTACTAACTAATCAGATGAAGCTGAAAACACCACGCTGGGGGTTGTAATGGAAGCCTAGCATCACAAGGATGTGTGACAGGTACAGGGTGTTACTCAGCCAAGCTAGCTAAACAGTCCCTTTTGAAATATGCTACTTTTTATTTACTTCTGAAAAGCTCAGGAGGATAAATGTTGCAATTTTGAGGAAAAAGATTCATCAGATCACCATGTACCGTGATGTACTGGGTCAATGTTGTCTTGAGACATTGAATCCTGGGTTTTAAGCCTAATTCTGACATATATGCCAGTGGCCTCAGACATGTGGCATGTCCCCTCCATGGCAGTTTCCTCCAGTGACTCAAGGATGATAGTAGCATCTATTCCAAAGAGTTGTTATGAGGTTTAGATGTGATAAAGCATGAATATGAAGAGTCTAGCTCCTGATGTACATTATGTGCTTAATAAATGCAGTTTCATTAATTACTGGCTTTATTGTCATTACTAGATCCTGAGATTCATCCTGCTGTAAAAATGATTCTCAATGATTTTTCAGGGCCAGAGCTGTCTAATCATGGCCAAAAACTTACCTTGCTTTGCTTTTTGTCATTTTTGGGTTTCAGATTTTTTTCTTTGACCTCCAGGCGATTTGTCACCTTGAATGAGAATTTGAAACGGGTCTTTCTACCTTTATTAACATTCTGTCCATCTTTCAAGTTACATTTCAAATTCCATTTGGGGAAATTAGGAAACACTTTATGGAGGAGCTGGTGTTCGTCTCTCCCTCTCAGCTCCCACAGGTCTTTATAATTTTATTACGGCATTTATCATATTCTATCCAGCACTGCAGTTATATACCATCTGTCTCTTTCACCACGCAGTAACTTTCCTGAGGGTAGGAAGAAGAAGGTCCATTTATCTTGGAAGTCCCCACGTCACATAGTAGAGTACCTGGCACACAGTAGATGCTCAACAAATATTTGTTACATTGGAATGATTCCAAAAGTTTTAGAAAAACTTCCTTATAATCATTCACTTGTATATTTGTTCATTGAGCTTTCCAGCTGGGAAGGATAATTTGGGAGATAATCATGAAGCAACCTCAAGTTTCATGAACCAAAGGTAGAGTGATTATTATTCTTGAGTTTTTTATATCATTCCTCATAGAGATGTATATAAAATACAGAGCAACAAAATACTGTAGAACCATTGTTACCTGGCATTTGTGGGCTCCAACCCTGCTATTGTGACTTTGAACTGTGTGACCCTCACTAAGTCTTGAACCTCTCTGAACCTATTTCTCTGTTCCTAAAATGAAGGTGTTTCTCTTTTACTTATAAATCTAAATAATTCCTGGTTTCTTTAAATACAAAGAGGAATTTTGCCATTGTTCTCAAAAATGTAAGTTGAATAGGTCAGTTTTCCTTTAACTCACTACTAATCCTTAGGACCTAGAAAAGTATCTGGAATAGAGGAAGTGTGAGTGTGTGTGTGTGTGTGTCTGTGAGAGTCATTCAGTTGTGTCTGACTCTTTGCAACCCCATAGGCTGTAGTCCACCAGGTTCCTCTGCTTATGGACTTCTCCAGGCAAGAATACTGAAGTGGGGAGCCATTTCCTTCTCAAGGGATCTTCCTGACCCAGGGATTGAACCTGGGTCTACTGTGTAATAGGCAGATTCTTTACCATCTGAGCCACCAGGCTGCTCAACAAATACTGACTAAATGAATGAAGAAATAAATACATTTAGACAAAATTTAGAGGTGTTGAGATATAGTACTTAGGAATAGTTATAGTTCTGTTCCCTCAAAATACCTGTTCCTGGGAAACTCTTACTAAGGCAAGAAGTACACTGTGGGAGCAGATATGGAAAATAAGACCTGAGCTCTGCTTGACCTTTTTCTACACTGTAGCATGAGCTTCGCAAGGTTAACTCTGTGTATACCAGAGCAATGAATGTTTTACATGGGACAGTTTTTTATTGTGTGCAAATGTCCCATAGAATGTAAGACATAAACAAACCCCAATCATTCACGTCAACCAAAAGTCCGCCCCCAAACACTCTCCCTAGGAGCAGTGTGCAACCTCTCATGGAGAGCCATGGTCTGTCCTCTGACTTGTTGAGTAACGGATGGAGATCACTGCATGGTTTCTCTTCTTCACTGAAGAAATTTATAATTTTATACTAATAAGACAATATCAACGTTGGTCCTTCCTTATTAGGAAGATCAGACACATGAAAACTGTGGTCTTGTGGAAAGTCCAGTCCTCTACTAGGAACCTGGTCTGCCCTCCCATTCTCATCTCCCAGAGAGATGATGACCAAATCCAAAGTGGTGATCTCATGGAGAAGCTACAGAAGATGTTGCTGTAGAATTGTCATGACTATTCATTTGATGTATACTTAAAAACCTGAATAACCCAAGTTATCAAAACCTCGGTTGATGCAGCATTCCTGGCCAATCTGAAGCCCAAATCTTCCTGACGTTGAAGATTCTTTGTTCACCTTAAGGTTTTAGTTCCAAGCTAAATGGACTTGAATTTTTATCTTTTGTCTGATGGGACCCAAATGTTAGGAGTTAATGCTTCTTCCTCAGTCTTAATGTGGGGGAACCTTAGTGGTAACATTCCTGCTCAGCTCCATAGTGGGTAGGTCTGTAGCTGACCACTTGTCCACTACTGGGTAATTGTATTTAATTCTGAGTGTTTAGTTCAGTGTTAGGAAACCCACTGTCCACAAGCTTGGGTCACATATCCTGCAATATCTGCGTTAATCAGTATTTATAGTGATATTTTGGACTGCAAGGAGATCCAACCAGTCTGTTCTAAAGGAGATCAGTCCTGGGTGTTCTTTGGAAGGCATGATGCTAAAGCTGAAACTCCAGTACTTTGGCCACCTCATGTGAAGAGTTGACTCATTGGAAAAGACCCAGATGCTGGGAGGGATTGGGCAGGAGGAGAAGGGGACGACAGAGGATGAGATGGCTGGATGGCATCACCGACTCGATGGATGTGAGTCTGAGTGAACTCCGGGAGTTGGGGATGGACGGTGAGGCCTGGCATGTTGTGATTCATGGGGTCGCAAAGAGTCGGACACGACTGAGTGAACTGAACTGAACTGATAGTGATATTTTAATCTCTTTATATTTTACCCTTTGTCTTATTTTTAACTCAGCTTATAATTCGGGAGGAAAAGAGGGTTCCTCAACTCTAACACTAGATATGAAGCTTAATTCTTCTGCGATGGCATCCATAGACACGCTAAGATATTTTAAAATATAACTTTCCAGTGTACAACATAGTGTTTCACAGTTTTAAAGGTCACATTGCACTTATAGTTCTTATAAAATATTGGCTATATTTCCTGTGTTGTGCTATATATACTTGTAGTTTATTTTATACATAGTAGTTTGCATCTCTTAATTCTCTACCCGTATCCTACCACTCCCTCCTTCCCTCTCCCTGGTGATAACCACTAGTTTGTTCTGCATATCTGTTGAGTCTTTCTTTTTTATTATATTCACTAGTTTATTTTTTTAAAATTGCATATATAAATTATATCATACAGTATTTGTCTTTCTCTGGTGTATTTCACTTAGCATAATACCCTCCAAGTCCATCTGTGTTAAATTTCATTCTTTTTAATGGCCGAGTGGTATTCCATGTATATATTTATGTATATATGCATATATATATATATACACACACACACACATACACACACTGTATCTTCTTTATCCCTTTATCTGTTGATGGACACTTAGGTTGTTTTCTCATCTTAGCAATTGTAAATAATGCTGCTATGAACATTGGGGTGCAAACATTCTAAGATTTAGAAAAGCTTTAGGGTAGTTAATGCAAAAGAATTCCGTTGTACCTAGCCACTCATTTTAGTGATTAGGATACAGTTTCAGTTCCATGTTAGTAGCTTAAGAAAGTTAAAGTCTGAGCTGCTATGGTGGCAAATGCTCAGTGATACCTCCAGGGGTTCTGGCTCTTCCGTCTTTTTGCTGCATCATCTTTAATGTATTACCTTCATATACATGGTCCAAAATGGTTTGCAACCAGATTCACTGTTCTAGCAGGTTTGAAGGAGAAAGAAGAAGGGAAAAGGTAGCTTTTCCTTTCTCTTTGAAGGAACAGTGTGGAAGTTGTCTAGACCACCTCCACTCACATTCTGTTGAACAGAACTTAGCCATGTAGGGGTAATCAATAAATGATTACTTATTGAATGGATAGATAAATGGATAATTCATTGCTGAATGAATCTCTGGAATGAATTCCAAGAAGATTGGCTAAATGAATTTTTGTGTCTAAAACTTCACTCATGCTTACATTGCATGTTCCCTAACATAAATGTAATCCGGTAAATCTGGTTAGTAGAGAATTTTGTTTCGAATTGAAGTCCTAGGGCTTGCTCTGCTCACTGGCTTCTGTGTCTCGCTTTTGTTTATGCTGGAATGATGTCTTGTTAGTATTACACAGATGCCAGCATCTTTCCTAAAACTCCAGTGGTTCTTACCAAGTAGGGAAAGTCATTCTGCCAGGATCACTCTAAAGAAAAAAAGAAAATTGTAAAACCAACTTCCAGTACAGGAAAGCAGACATTCCTGGCAAAGCTTTTGAAACATGACTTGATGATCAGCCTACACAGAGGAATAAGATATTTGGAGGTAACAGGAGAGATGATTCATGCCATGACTTCAGTGAGACCACAGAGCCTGGAACTTCCACTTGACCACATGCACATATGGTGAGACACAGGAACCATTAATCTGTCTTCACACCTCTTTCTCACCCAGAATGAAAATTGTTTTGCCTAGCAAAAGAGGTGGGCTCAGCCAAGGGGAGACACATCAGATTATATTTCCTGAAGGATCTATGTTGTTACAGTGAAAAGACAGCAATAACTTGCAGGGATTCCAGCGGAGATCATAAGACCCCTGTAGTCCCACCATTCTGCTACTCTTAGTCATGTAAGTAGCATGACGAAATGCAATATGTGGTGGAGAGGCTCGGGTTGCTTGTATGTGGTAGACAGATATTTTTTCCCTCTAACTTGGGAAATCTGCGATTTTTACACTGTCGCAGAACAAATGGATCCATGACTAATGGTATACAATTTATGTAGCTGATTTCACATAATTTTCACAGTTGGTTCATGTTTATGACAGTTATAAGGTTTTTCCCCCTCCTCTGAGATTTATGAGGCGGGATGGAATTTGCCTATCCACAGCTCCTAGTGTTGTGTTTATATTCTCAAATACCATCCCCTCCACTTTACCTATTTTACAGATGAGGAAATTGAGGCTGTCACCGGCTCAGTGACTTGTCCAGGGTCCCATAGCTGCAACGTAACAGAGCAAGAACCAAAGCCAGGTCCCACAAGTACTGGTCACAAGCATATTTATTTGGATGGTTAGGATTCTGCATGAAAAGTGATATGATGCTTGATTCTCCTTTTTTTCAAAAGAAAGAGAAACATCTCTTTTCCTTCTGTGTCACCATTGCACTCTCTCCATTTTGCACTGCAGCCATCCACCCCCAGAGAGGGGAGAGCTGAGAATACTCTGTTCATTGCGTGCAGGCTGATGTTTGTTTCCCCAAGCGTCAGCCTCTCGGATTTTTCTCAGTAGGCTGGGTTTCATCTTAGGCCAGGAAGTTTTCTATTTATCATCTGAAAAATGAAACAGTTTTTACAAAACTACAAATTGTTTCAAATTCTGACCAATAAGAACAGGAATGTACACTCAAGCCCCGCTCTCACCAGTCACAATGAGCTCTTTTCTCTTTATTTGATAGCATGGCCCCTTTAAAACATAAAGCCCCCAAGTGTCTTAAGTCACATTCTCTAGAGAAAACCTGGGATACTGATTCTTGAGCAACAAATTTATTGAGAGACTTGCTTTCAGATGAAACTTGTAAGAGAGTGAAGGAAGCAGTACAGGGCAGGAAAGAAAGGAAGCAATGATGTGGGTTCAAGTGTAATTGTGCCTCAGCCTGATCTCACAGGAGACTCTGGAGGTGAGTGGTTGTTCATTTTCAAGGAAAAGGGGCTGGGCATTTATATAAATCTATCAGTCAGTCTCTGGTTGTCAGCCCTCCCAGGAGGGTGGTGCAGAACCTCCCAAGCATCTCTGAGCTCTGATGTCCAGCTGGCCATGGCAAATCTCTGGAGCCAGGAAGGGTGCAGCTGGGAGCTGTTAGCAGCCAATTTGTACAGCAGCTGGGGGATGGGTGCACCAGTAAGGGATTTGGGCAGGACATCAAGAGCATACACTAAACATTTCTATATGTCCATGTCCCAGAAATGAAGAAAAAAAAAAAAATTAAAGCCACCATAACAACACAAATCAAAAAATCAGCTTTGTTCACCATAAAGCATAGCTCACAGTTGTGTTTGTTCTGTGATTACATAAAAGTCACAAACAAGGCACTAACAACAAAGAAAAACTATAACCACCACCGGTGGAGGGATCTCTTAGAACCACGTCTGAACCATGACAGCTGGGTGAAAATGGAATGTTCACTGTGGATGCCCTCAATTCTCGTTCCCTTAGCTTCCTAGTCCCTGTGATTCTTTTCTTCATTGATCACAACTCCCCCACTTTTGACTTAAAACCTGTGCAGAGACAATACAAGACTCAGGGTCTGAGCAAAGAAAGCAGTTGTTTTGGAACTACTAATTGGGAGAATCTGCTTAATGCTCTCTTGCCTCAACAAAATTATAACCAAGGTGACTCTGGCTCCTTCTTAAAATAGAAAATAAAGGACAGACTTCTGTCACATTGTCCTCAAAGATTAAAAGAACCTATGATAGGTCAAAAGCTGCACTAGTCATCATTTAGACATAAACTCATCGGATCTTTAGATATCTATTTGAAGATGGAAATTGTAGAGATGAGCAATATTTGTAGAAAACAGTGGGGCCAAATACTTGTCAGTGTACAAATCAAGAAACAATTTTATGGTGCTCTAACCTCCCCACCTTTTTTTGGCTATATGGTAAATTTTTAAAAAATTTATGAATAGGGTATAATACTGTTTACTCCACAGTTTGTCGTGATGATTACAATAGATAATGTTACTAATATGATAAACTTTGACAGTTATATTTATTTACTACTTTGGCCACCTGATGGGAAGAGTTGACTCATGAGATAAAACCTTGATGCTGGGGAAGATTGAAGGCAGGAGGGAAAGGAGGAGAGATGGTTGGATGGCATCACTATCTCAATGGACATGAGTTTGAGCAAGCTCCGGGAGATGGTGAAGCACAGGGAAGCCTGGCGTGCTGCAGTCCATGGGGTGGCAAAGAGTCAGACACGACTGAGTGACTGAACAGCAATATGGGACAAACATATAGTTTATTATTTTTGTTATTACTAAAAATATCCCCTTCCTCACAGGCCCGCCCCATTCCTGCTTGAGATGGAGAGGAGATAAAGATGTAGAGACATAATCTCATCAGTTAAGGGTTGCTTGATACCTCTGGTTTGAGGCCATCGGTTTCAAGTCAGTATTTGGCCCTTAGGAGTAGCAGTTGCCCCCGGCACTGCTTTCTCCTCTTAGAAGTCCTCTGTCGTACAGCCTCCCATGTCTACATGTGACACTAGGGCTTGGATGTCAAGGACTCTGTTTAGAAAAAGGCGAGGACTTCTATAATAATGAGGCATCCTCAAAATTCCAAATAATGTTCAATTAAATTTTTCTTATCTGTTCAGTTAATTATATAAAAAAAAAAATGTTCCCTAGGAGAATGGGAAAGTGAATAGAAGGGCTTCATAATTTAGTTAGTGTGGCTTTTCTTTGACCCACTTCCCTTACATGTTGAATGAATTTCTTTTGCAAATTGAATAATTTTCACAAGTCAATTACGTACATTCCCTCAGCCCATTTGAGTGTAATGAAATAGCTTAATAGAATGAAACAATAACTCCCAAGATGATGATGTTGGCCATTATTAAGTATAACAATAGGAATTAATTATGACAGCAGAAGAGATAATTGATGGTTTGGAAAATGGATTCTCAAGCTCTTCTCTATTGTGACTTCAGAGACCTTTCAAGAGTTACATGACTTTCTGAATGCTTTTGAACAGGATTGTTAATAACATTTTTCTTAATTCGTCACGTTGGGTTGGTCGTTTGCAAAACACTGTCATGTACAGAATCTTGTTTTTAGTTTAACCAACTCTTAGATAGAGCTTGCCATATGCCAAGCCCTGTTCAGAGCATTTTACATATATTAACTCACTCGACCCCCAGTACTGACTCTCTCCTGTGTGATTCTGGGTCCTCTTTTACAAATGAGGAAACCAGGCTTAGAGTGAGTGGGGAATTTTTGCTCTAGGCCCCCCAGCTGGGAAGTAGCAGATGGAGGATTTGGGTCCAGTCTGCTTCCTGAGTCCCTGCTGTTAACCCCGACACTGCTGTGCCTACCTCTCAGTCTCACCAGCACCCTCAAACTGGGCATGTTTGGTCCCATTTTTCTGAGGATTAATCACTCATTGTCCAAAAATTAGGTTACTTGACAAAAGTGTAGGGCTAGTTAGTGAGTGCCAGGGTTGGAATTCCCAAATCAGTATACTTCCTGATGTGCCTTTATGAAGCAAATTTATTTTACTCAGAGTGGTATATATTTCCAGAACTTTGGTGCACTGAGTTAAAAAAAAAAATATGATGTATCCTTTTGGGAAAAAAAATTGGACAGAAATTTTTAGGGCTGATGGAAACATATGCAGTTTAATTAGAAATGTTAATTCAGAAACAGACTCATAGAATGCTTAAACTACAAGAGATCGTATTGTTTCCTAACAATTCTGATATTCACTGTGCCCAAAATGTCCTTAAGAATTTGTGGTTTATTCAGGTTCTCAGTCTCCAGCCCAGGAATTCTCATTCATTATACCTGAGATCAGGCTCAGGAATCTCAATATTAACAAACATGCGCATGTAAACCCATGGCTAATTCATGTCAATGTATGGCAAAAACCACTACAATATTGTATAGTAATTAGACTCCAATTAAAATAAAAAATTAAAAAAAAAGAAAACCTTAAAAAAAAAACCCAAAAAACAAACATGTGCAGGTGATTACTGCTCATTTTTGAAATGAAGGAAAGCAGGTGCAGAGAACTGAATAGACCTGCCCAGATTTACCAAGATGACTAAGGAATTCAAGACCCTAAGGTCAAAATGCACTAGGTATACTTTGGTTTATTCATAAGATGACATGTTTTATTTATAAAATTCCAAGATTAATTTATTCTCATAAGAATCACAAACTTACTAGTGCAGTTTATTTTTAAGTAAGTTAAATTTTTCTTATTTTAACTCCTTTGAAGCTAAGAGCTACGGAATTTTAAGGAACTAAATGTTACTGAGGTTATGCAACTTAATGAACATAAGCAGCAGCATTTACTCGCCCCTAGAACTTAGTTTGATTAATTACATCAACACTAATGTGTGAAATCAAATATATGTAAAATGACTTTAAAGAGTTCCCTACCTAGAGATCTAGACAGAGATAGACTCTAGCAAACGAATGGCATTAGTCCAGTTAAGAAAGAATGTATCAACAGAAGGAGGGGGTCTGCGTGGAATATAAAAAAAATGGTAACTGGGGAGCCAGAAAAGTTACAACCATATAGAACTGTGTGGTGACCTGGAAACTCTGTCCCGCTCCACTCAAGGGTGTGCTATGGGCCCCTCTGGTGTGTCTGCCCAGCCCACAGCCCCATTCTCTGAGCTTTCCCCACCCACAGTGATTGATTCTAGAAGTCATATTTGTAGTATGCCACCCTAGCCCCTAGGCCAAAGTTGATTGGAGGGATCAGGCTCCTGACACAACTGGGGCAACCAGATTCTCCATCACAGAAAATTGTAATTGAGATTCAAAGGCTCTCGTTAGTCTCTTCTAGTAGCTTCATATATAAACTCAGCAGGTTTTGGAGCCCAGGTGAAGAAGTGCCTTAAAGAGAATGCCTGAAAGACATGAGGAATGTCTTATGCAATCCAGGGGGGCTCAGATGCTGGTTTCTAATCACACCCGAGAAATCTAAAGTGTGTGAGCTTGGCTGAAGAGGTATATGGCAACAGGATTAAGGAGTGTGGCTTAGAAAGTGACAGACTTCCCACAGCTGTTGAGAGAAAAGGATACTTGAGTGTTCCCAGGCCAGATACAGCCCATACGTGAGCAAGAGCCGCATAGGGTTGTCTTATGTACAGTCCAGAAGGGCTGCCTTGAGGTGTGAAGGGAAACTGAAGAGAGATTGCTGGGTGCTGTATTAGTTTGTTGCTGCTGCTGCTGCGTCGCTTCAGTCGTGTCCAACTCTGTGCGACCCCATAGACGGCAGCCCACCAGGCTCCCCCGTCCCTGGGATTCTCCCGGCAAGAACACTGGAGTGGGTTGCCATTTCCTTCTCCAATGCAGGAAAGTGAAAAGTGAAAGTGAAGTCGCTCAGTCATATCCGACTCGTAGCGACCCCATGGACTGCAGCCTACCCGGCTCCTCCGTCCATGGGATTTCCCAGGCAAGAGTGCTGGAGTGGGGTGCCATCGCCTTCTCTGGTATTAGTTTGCTAGGGCTGCCATAATAAAGCACCATACACTGGATGGCTTAAATCACTGGAAGCTATTCTCTCACAGTTCTGGAAGGCAAAAGTACAAAATCAAGATATGGCAGGATCATCCTCCTTCTAAAGTCTCTAGGGAGGGACACTTCTTTGCCCCTTTCAGCTTCTGGTGGGTGCAGGCAACGTAACTCTAATCTCTGCCTCCATCTTCACACAGTCATTTTCCCCATTTGTCTTTGTATCCATATTTCCCTCTTCTTTCAAGAGCATCAGTTATACAAGATTAAGGGTCCACCAAACTCCAGGGCCCCATCTTAACTTACCTAATTACATCTACAATAACCCTATTTCCAAATAAGGTCATATTCTGAGGCTTAGGACTTCGAATTTTCTTTTGGGGGGACGTAGTTCAACCTATAACTGATTAAAACCTAGGCACTGAGGAAGCTCAGTGATAGGCTGAATAGACACGTGTAGGTATCTTCTGTTAGGGGGATGAAGATGAAATAAACCCGTTTCTCCCCTCTTCCACTGCTCATGATGGCAAAGTGCTGCTTGTGGTGGTTGTTCAGTCACTAAGTCATGTCTGACGTTTTGCGACCCCACCAGGCTCCTCTGTCCTCCACTATCTCCTGGAGCTTGCTCTAACTCACGTCCATTGAGCCGGTGATGCCACACAACCATCTCATCCTCTGTTGTCCCCTTCTCCTCCCGCCTTCAATCTTTCCCAGCATCAGGGTCTTTTCAAATGAGTCAGTTCTGCGCATCAGGTGGCCAAAGTATTGGAGCTTCAGCTTCAGTATCAGTCCTTCCAATGAGTATTCAGGGTTGATTTCCTTTAGGACTGACTGATTTGATCTCCTTGCAGTCCAAAGGACTCTTAAGAATTTTCTCCAGCACCATATTTGAAAGCATTAATTCTTCAGCACTCAGCCTTGTTTATGATCCAGCTCACTACCCCATCAACAAAAACCACAAACAGACTCAGACAATGCTGCAGTACCATTCTAGGAAAAGTATGCCTGTCTCCCTTACCTCTCCTCCCTCTCCCTGCTCTGATCATGAAGGGTCAAATCTGTGACTAAGAGAAGAGCAACTCAAGGACAGGAAACTGGGAAAAATGGACCCAGTCTCCCTTTGGCTTCAAGCTTATGCCTGCAAGTAGGCTGAATCTGGCAGAGGGAAGAAGTCACTGAGTATTGATTATTACATTGCACCGAATACCGTAATTACTGAACTGAGACTGTTTTTCCACTTGAACTGTAGAACCTTTATTTATTACTTAGGAATGACCAGACACATTGTTTGGCCTTTCTGAGTCTTCATGCAGAAGGCAAAGAAGAGCCAGGCAGACTCATGGAATTCACACTTAAAGTATTAAGGAAAAGCAAAAATAAAGGTAGTTGTTGCTCACAACACATTAGCTGTGCTTGTTTCGCATAATAGTTCCCCATGAGTCTTTAAACAAAGAACTTAACATTCTGCCCTATGTTTCAGTCTCCCATGAACTTGGCTAAGGTTCATCTGTGACCCTATTAACTGGTCTATATTTTATATATTGACAAAAATGTGTTTTCATTTTGTTTTGCTTGTTTTTGGTCTAAGGAGCAATACCGATAAATACTGACATGTGTAAGGTAACAGGATCTATATGAAGGTGACCTGACTCACCCTTTTATCTTAGTGTTTACCTCTTCAAGTCCTGACATTAGGTAGATAAGCATTCAATCATACAATCAATCCTCAAGCATTTATTGAACACCTACTTTTCAAGCTTCTGAGAGATTATGGAGAGCAAAGCAGACATTGTCCTGGCCTTCATGGATAGACTATTCCAGTGGAGGAAGAAACTGACAGACAAATAAATATAGCCAGATAGATAATGTCAGGTGATACTATAGGAGTAATATAATAAAGCAAAAGTTATGATTTGGGACTCAATGTCCTTTACCAAGTGAAGCAGATTGTAATACTATATGTGAAAAGAAATTGAAAACACCCAAAGACAAAACAAATTAAAAAAAAACCCCAAACTTAACGTTGATATTTGATATTTTTCATATAGAATTGGAGAGTCTCATTTCTTGAACTATCATTTTTAGAAAGAAATGCTTGATTTTTAACATCTTCTTGGATTTCTGAAACCCAACTACATGCCCAGATTAAAATGAAGTCTGACTCTTGAATATTGGTTAATACCTAATTCTTTCTCTGGTTCTCATTCTTATTCTGGTTTCAAAATAATACATGTTAGTTAGAGAGAACTTGCAAAACACAGAAGAGTAAAAGAGGAAATTAAAAATCATCTCCAATTCCACCATTTCGTAATTTGTTATATGTCCAAGTTCTTACTCTCCTTCAGGGACAATAAAGGAAGAATAAAATTAAAATGGACTTCAAATAAAATGAGCAGGGACTGTGGTTATGCAGAAGTTTTACTGTTATATGGTAGGAGATGGGACACTAGAACATTCTGGATTGTTTCTGGACTTCAGATGTTTTACACGATGCTCTGTGTGAAAATACCATTCTATTATGTTCTCTTGTATTGAAAATTGTCACACCCTGATAAAAACCGAAGGATCACTGAATCTAGAGCTTCCGATCCCCAAACAACAGTGCGAATCTGATGACCTAAATTATCCGCTATGAACTTCAAGAACAAAGTGGGTAAGGAGGCGGGTGTCAAACCATAGTCACTACTGTTCAGGACACAGAGGACTTAAGGAAGTTAAAATTCAGAGCAGCAGTTCAGAAACACCAGTTTACAGATTAGGAATCCAAAGCTGAAATCACAACCAGGGGATGAACTGATTGCTGTTTTAGCTTCTGATGGCTAATGAGGTGCTTTGGGCTACCTCTGACTTAAGCACTTTATTTAATCTTTTCCCCTTAGAAACAGTAGCCTTTCCCAGTTCGTCTTTTAAGACTTTGGTAACCAAAGTCAAGCCTGAGTCAGAGGCGATGACTTGTAGGAAGTTTTATGTACACTTGCTATTGTATGGCTTTTAGAAATAGTTTTGGGGTAGTAGTGCTAATTGTCAATATGTGATGAACATTTATCCTGAATATAAAAAAATGATTTCTGGTCCACATTTCCTTCTTCGGTACTCACACTCACATACCTATGTGAGTCCACACACACACATATTTTTATTTCTCCCTTTTGTTTCCTTTCTCCTAGAAAAAAATTTTAAAAACTGAAAAATATTTTGGTGCTTTTGGATCAATTTTCTATTTGAAATAGTTCAGCAAACAGCTGGCTATACTGGATGGGCCCTTGGAATAGTCTCTTTTATGAAATTCCAGATAAAAACCCACTCCAGTGTTCTTGCCTGGAGAATCCCAGGGACGGGGGAGCCTGGTGGGCTGCCGTCTATGGGGTCGCACAGAGTCGGACATGACTGAAGCGACTTAGCAGCAGCAGCAGAAAGAAAATGACAAGGGCCCAAGTGGATTCTTAGAACGCTGAAGACAGAAGTGAGAATCTGATATTAAAAATAAAAAAGACAAGAAACAAAGCAGCCGAAAAGGTTTAATAAGACTTAAGATATGAATGCAATGTATAGGAGTTAGACAAAAATGATTTTAAAAGGAAGTGCCATTCTCATTGTGTTAAATTGGCCTCCTATAACTATAGCTGCTCTTATTACACATGACATTTAAAATACATATATTTATTTTTAAAGAGCTCTTGATATTCCTATCTTCCTCAGCAGTTTAATGAAAATAGAAAAGACTACATAGGCCCATAGAGGTTTTAGCTGTGTTTTTATCTTTTCTCTTCCTTGCTTCATTCTTGGCCAGTCTAGGACATTATTAGGATATTTTATTTGATTTTCTTTTTTTCCAGGCAATGCATTATATACCTATCAAATATGTTTGGTAATCAATTCTTGATCTCTCCTGGAGGTTGGTCAATGACACCATCTAAACTGTCATCTCATTTCTTTCTTTAAAGAGATTCCATCTATTTCCTTTGAGCACATAGAGATATCAAATGCAGGTAAGATACTAAACCATTCATGAATGAGATGACATTTTTTCTCAAGACTGTCAGACTTCGCTTCTATAGGAAGATGAACTTAGTTATTAAAGGAGTCTGTTTCATTTAAAGTTCCAGATAATATGCTATTAACTCAACTCTTCTCTTCATTGCAAAATCTCTTTATCTCTTAGTTACTTTCATTTTGAGGGTCGAGAGTATGCATGGAGGGGGAAGGATATTGGGGATTCGGATATGGAGACGCAGAGACATAAAGTCAAGAATTCTGAGATTCGAATCAGGGAAAATTGTAAATGGCTATATATTTATGATGCACAGAATTGAGTATAAATGTGTTGGGAAACCACCCCCCCCACCCCACCCCCAGGCAGATTAGTAGGCTAACGGTCATATCCTAAAAATTAATAGAATGAAAGTGAAGCAACAGTGGAGAAGCCGTGAAATTGTGGCTCAGTGATTGAGGGGATCATTTAAAATCAAAGGCTTGAAATACTAACATGCCTACTGTTTGTGCTCATGCTCAGAGCATCTTTTCTGATGTGCAACATCCATTTACGGAGAGCACAGTCGGTTATATAAAGTTTTATTTCTCCTGCAGATTCCGAGTCTTTCAGAGACAGACATAAGTGTTATTTTTGAAAGGTTTGGTAAAAACTCCAACAGCCATTTCATCTCTCTGAATGCTTGTGCCTTGAGGTGGCTGGGGGCCGTTTTTAGCTTTTCACATTAATAATTTGAAAAAGATGCAATGCCTATACATAATGATTTCATCTTGTCTGCAGAAATGATTCAAAACAGCAGTTGCTACACACAAGTCGGTCTCATTAAGTGGGATTTTAATGCAAGAGCACAGGTACTGGTGTCAGTGACGCTGCTGGGTAACTACTTCACTGTGGAAATAATGGCAGAGCAGAAGGTGTGAGAAAACATTAACACTGATCGTTATTCTGCTGGGGGTTTAGAGTCTCCACTTGATTTTCCCTTTGTTTTCCATCTGAAGCAGTGTACTGCACTTTAGCAAAATTCCTTAGGGCTTGCAAGAAATGTAATTGCTTTTTTTTTTTTTTTTCTTTCCAGCCAGGAATTCACTTTAAAGAACATTCTAAGGTTTTTATGAAGATCTTTGTAGAGACCCTTATTTTACTCTATTATCA
The DNA here is from genome assembly GCF_027580195.1 of Bos mutus. Lineage (NCBI taxonomy): Eukaryota > Metazoa > Chordata > Mammalia > Artiodactyla > Bovidae > Bos > Bos mutus. The sequence continues at coordinate 48,652,492 of NC_091620.1, forward strand.
ATTCTGTTTCTTTTTTAAATATTCTGATGAATAGTTTTGATGTGTGAATAACAAAAAAAGGACACAAACCAACAAAACAACCACACTCCTACAAAATAAACAAAATTGTGTAAATTATCGTGTAAATACATTTCTTCAGTGAACCTGTTTTGACTCTCTAAGTGTAGAACAATGTCTGACAACCAGGTCACTATTAGATCTAATAATTAAATGTTCTAAGACAATGCTCTGGGCATATCCCAGGGGCTATGGGAAGAAGATGTGAAGGTCTAGCTAGCTAAGACTCACATCAAACCTGGAGTTTCCAGCTCTCATCATTCCCGGCTCTCCATGCACATTTCAAAACAGCTAGAAGCTCCAGATTTCCAGTTATGACTGAATCCACAGGCATAACCCTTTTCTACTGAAGTAGACAGTAATCGGGAAAGCCATTCTTGTTTTATTTTCAGTTTGACTCTCCATGGCATATATCCTGCCACTCTGTGTCTTTGATCTGCCCTTTGAACAAAGAATTCAAGGGTGGCAACTACGACATTGAATGGGACTGAAAAGTCAGTATCAAAAAAGATGGGCTCTACATCAGATGGTATATTGAAGATCTCTGAACCTGAGGCCAGAAAGGGAGGGTTTCTTTTATTTCAATGAATATTTCTACAATGTTAGATTCATTCAGACAGCATGACGTAGTAGGGTTAAAGACAGTGGCCTTGGATTCAGGTAAGTGTGAACTTCCATCTGACACTCAGTAGTTGTGTGATTGTGAAAATGTACCTTAACCTCTCTAAGATTTAGCTACTTACTATGCAAAACAGGATGATTAAAAATATTGTTTCATAAGCTGTTAGTTAGGATTAATTGAGATCATGCATATAAAGCATTTAGCCCAGTGCCTAGAACAATTAAAGCACTCAATATATCTTTAAAAAAAGGGGACTCAGAAACATTCCCATGGTCACAGAAGCTGTCTCATGAAATGATGACCAATGCTGGAAGTGGACCTGACTCTTCTTAAAAAATTTTTTTAATTGTAATAAATTATACAGAACACAGAAGTTATCATTTAAACCGTTTTTTGATGTATAAGTTAGTGGCATTAAGTATATTGTGCAACCATCACCACCACCACCTCTAGAACTTTTTCATCTTCCCTAACTGAAACTCTGTACCCATTAAATACTAACTCTCCAGTGCTGCCAGCCCCTGGCAACTGCCATTCTGCTCACTGGCCCTGTGATATTTGACCCATCTCAATAGCACTACCAACCCTAAGTATTCCTTGATTTTGGAACTTTTTGTTGTTTATTTTTAAAATCCCATCAGAGAAAATACACAGCAGCTAGGGAAGGCAGAAACCTCCAGGGGTCCATTTGGAAGAATGATTATGCAAATAATAAAGCCTGTGAAAGGAGCTATCATCTCCGAATGAGGCAGGCTCTTCTTGCCCAGGCTGTGCCAAACTGAAGGCAATGTTTCTGCTTTGAAATGGCCAGTGATAGAGAGCACATTTATGCTGCAACTGGGAGAGAAATTCAATCACCTGGACCCAGGAAGCCAGGGTGTGGAAATGGATGTCTCTGGGATGTGGCGTGCAGCTATTATTGAGAGAAGAAGTATTTGTTCTGGAGTCATTGTGATTGACGTACCACAGGCCAGTTGGCTCATTTGTCTTGGTTTATCTAATTACCAGACCAAGGTGAGGATTTGGAATGGTTTATAACATAGAAATGCAGCCTACTTGGGTCTCAAACTAGATGAGGTCCCAGTTCAATGAATGACATGCAGTTGTTTTCCCCAACTTACCCTCTCCATTCCTCCCCAACACCCCCACCTTCATGAGAAAAACAAAATCCATTCAAGTTGAAAAATAATTTACATGGACAAAGTAGAGAGTGGAAAAACAAGATTAATAGCCAATCTGGAAAATTCTGAACCTAGCAACGATGCCATCCCCTTCATGGCAGAAAAGGGCCATTTTACCCGAATCATCTCAATAATTACTTCAACTCATCATTTCCCTTTGTATGGACACAACCTAAAGTTAAATTATGTCTCTGGTCCCAGGGATATCATTCTATCATTTTGGAAAGTCTTGCTTATTATATATATATACATATATATATATATAAAGATTTTAGCAAGTGTTCAGTTTTACACAAGGAGAATAAGTAAGCACATGGGGACATGAATTTCCTGCAAAGAAAAGAAAAACAAACTCTAACAATTAGTCTATCAGTCCCACTTAAATATGCAGTAAACCATGTGTAGATGCTCTTCAGGGGAACTTTTCACTGACTCAAGGATATGAGATCCCAAGTACGTGCCAGCTAAAGACAAGGCATGAACTTCTGTTCACATGTGAGGTACCAGGAAGTTTCCATCAGGGTTATAGGGAGATCTCTTTTGACCTGGATTTAATTCCCGGCCAATGCAGCAACTTTGGGCTTCCCTGATAGCTCAGTTGGTAAAGAATCCACCTGCAATACAGGAGACCTCAGTTTGATTCCTGGGTTGGGAAGATCCACTGGAGAAGGGATAGGCTACCCACTCCAGTATTCTTGAGCTTCCCTTATGGCTCAGCTAGTAAAGAATCCGCCTGCAGTGCAATAGACTTGTATTCAATCCCTGGGTTGGGAAGATCCCCTGAAGAAGGGAAAGGCTACCCACTCCAGTATTCTGCCCTGGAGAATTCCATTGACTATATAGTCCATGGGATTCCAAAGAGTCAGACATGACTGAGTGACTTCCAATTTCACTTTCTTTTAGGACATGAGAGCAGCTGAAGATATGAGTTCTTTTTACATATGGATATTGCTAAGCCCTCAGGGGCAATAAAAGGAAAAAAAACACTCCATAAAAATGAAAGACTTCAGAAGGTTGTTTGATGTCACATATTAAATCCTTATCATAGAAGAATACATTTCTTTATCGGATTAGCTGAGAATGGGACAATAGATTGATATGTTTTGAAGTGGGGAAGGAGTCAATCAGAGAGTCACAGGCATGTCAAGGAGGGCAGATGTCTTTGAGGGTTTGCAGTAGGGGCAGTGCTGAAAGTGGAGAAGAGCATTTAAAAGGGACAATGGTAACATGGCCATTTTAGCACAGGGAACTGTATTCAGTATGCTGTGAAAAAACATAATGGAACTAAATATAAAAATGTATATCTATGTATTGCAGTCTTCCCTTGTGGCTCAGACAGTAAAGAATCTGCCTGCGATATAGGAGACCTGGGTATGATCCCTGGGTCAGGAAGATCTGGAAAAGACAATGGCCACCCACTCCAGTATTCTTGCCTGGAGTATCCTATGGACAGAGGAGCCTTGCAGTTCTCTACAGCTTGATGATAATTGGACTGGTCCAGCAGGACTAATTCCACAAGGCCACATGAATGAGATATGCCCAAAGAATTTCCCATGGAGGAGAGTGATTAATTAGAAGCAGGCCTGGGAACAGGAGATAGGCTGTCACTCTGAGGCCTACTGGCCTTGGGCCCCAGTTTCTTCAGCTCTGAAGTGGGGCAAGCAGTGAGAAGAGTTACTAACCTCCTTAGGACAGATGTGGGATAACCTCTTTTTTTTTGCTCTGCCTTGATCCTCCCTAAAGAGGGACAGTGCATACAGGCTGTGGTCCACTAGGGTTAGTCTGATGTCGGTCAATTGGAAAAGCAACTTCTATTGAAAGAGAACATGTCCAGGCCATGTATGGCTGTCTTCTGGCTGCCTCCATAGTATTCAGTCCAATTGACCATGGCTAAGGGCTTCTCTAATGACTCAGCAGGTAAAGAATCTGCCAGCAATGCAGGAGAAACAGGAGATGCGGATTCAATCCTTGGGTCAGGAAGATCCCCTGGAGGAGGAAATGGCAACCCACTCCAGTATTATTGCCTGAAAAATCCCATGGACAGAGGGGCCTGGTAGGCTACAGTCCAGAGGGTTCCAAAGAGTTGGACATGACTGAAGCAGCTAAGCACACACACACCTGAGATTTGACCTGACAATCTGTGTTTCATGAGTAATATAGGAAATGTTTTGTTTAGGCCACTGTTCTCTGGAAGTGTGTTTGTATCAACCTTGAGACTTATTGGACACTGACCTCAGGCCATCTATATAAGATATGAAAGCCAGATTTCCATTGGCAATGTGTGTGAAGCAGAGAGGGTTGAGTATGTGGGTTAAGAGCACAGACTTGAGTATCAGGTAGACCTAGGTTCAAGCCTTGCCTCTACGACTTAACTTGTACACTTACTCAGTGTACAAACTTGGGTGGGCTGCTAACCTTCTTTGTGTCTCAGTCTCCTTATCTGTAAAATGGGAATTATGACTATGCTTGTGTCATGGGATTTGTTGTGAGATTTAAGTAAGATAATGTATGAAAAACACTTGGTACAGTACTTGGCCTAAGACCCTGAAGAGTGTGCTTTCTTATTACCACTGAAGCTCTGAGAAGATAAACAACTTTGTCCATGGGACTACCAGGTGGATGCTAGTATCCCTTTTTTAAACAGAAAACTTAGTCACTTACTCAAGATCACAAGCTCTGGCCCTCAAGACTAGGTGTGCTGGAATGGAACCAGTGAAGGCAACATCTTCAAACTCCAACCTTCACGCAAATACCCCCAAACATCAGGAAAAGATCCGTCTCTTCTGCTTTTTCACAAGGAGTCATTGTGGAAACAGACTATTTGTTTGCAGGGGTGGGACAGAGGGAAGAGACGAGAAGATGGGGAATGCTAGGAAATAATAGGCTTGATCCTCAGGAATAACACAGAGCCTGTCTTTAAATATAGGCTTTATTCAACAAGAAATGTTCATTCTGGACTATAAAAGATTAGATAGGCATCAAGTACATTCAGTAATAGATAATTCCTCACCCCTGTTTGAAACCTCACATAATTAACTGGTTGCTTTTTCTATTCACACAAGACAAGTGATTTTGATGGTTTGTTTTTTTAACCAAATCAACCAATTATTTCAACATCCTTATAAACTGCCAACATTTGAATCTTCACATGGCTTTTGTATTGATGTAAGTCCAATGAGTGAAACTCAGATAGAGCTTTCACAGTGAATAAGATCCTCGTGCTGTCATCCTCCATTGAGTTGACCACTTCTTTCACTGCTACTGCTACTGCTAAGTCACTTCAGTTGTGTCTGACTCTGTGCGACCCCATAGACGGCAGCCCACCAGGCTCCCCCGTCCCTGGGATTCTCCAGGCAAGAACACTGGAGTGGGTTGCCATTTCCTTCTCCAATGCATGAGAGTGAAAAGTCAAAGTGAAGTCGCTCAGTTGTGTCCAACTCTTAGCGACCCCATGGACTGTGTAGCCCACCAGGCTCCTCCGTCCATGGGATTTTCCAGGCAAGAGTACTGGAGTGGGGTGCCATTGCCTTCTCCACTTCTTTCAGTAGACCAACTAAATCAGCAGTTACTTTAAATGCAATCATTTTTTCCCCACACTGTTCATAGCCACGAATAATCAGCAGCATCTCAGCATCTCATATATCCTAAAAGTAAAATAGGAAAATTGAATTTCCTTCTTTACTTTCTATTTCAAGAAAATGTTGGGAAAATGGGATGTGTAATACAATTTTAAAACTATAAATTCACTTCCTTATACATGTTCCTACTCTCACTTTGTAATAGACAGGTATTAGTGTATGGTTGTTGGGTACAGTGGTACCCAGTGCTTATTTGTTCTATTGATTTTCTTCTGCCACAGATGCACTGAAGTGCAAAGTGTTACATACACTTGCAGCTTATTTTTGTCCTCTACTGGGAAGAGAATCATAAATAGAGCTATTTAATCTTGAGATTGGAAAAGATCTGAAAAGTATTATTGTTGAGATATGAGTGTTTAGGTCCTTTTTCTGAACAGAAGACTGAATAAATGCAAAGCATTCAATTTCTAAATAAACCTTGAAATAACAAAGATTTCCCAAATACTTATCACAGTGCCTAGAAAAATATCTATTTATTAATGTATAAATACCACAAAAGGGAATCTTTTGGTATATGATGCTAGTCATCTATAAAACATTAAAATAAGGCATATTTGCACAATGGTTTCTTGTACTGAATACTGTCATTGGTTCCTCATTATAATATGTGTACATTTTATATTTCAGAAAGAAAATTCAGAGTACTATTCTTTATGTTTGCTTGCTGGTAATATTTTCCTTATAAAATCTGCAACCTGTTGAGAAGTTGTCGAAAACATTATGATTCATCTTTCATCTTAAACATCTCCTTCAGGTTGGTGCATGAGCCAAGCCTGCAGAGAGCTCTCCCACACCTAAGGTGCCTTACTGTCTCCCGCATCCCTCAGCCACACACCTAAGCATTGCTATGCTAACTGCCTAAAGCAGTAGACTCATATTTCTCCAAACAGATTATAATGTCCTTGATGCAAGACAAACCTAAAAGAGGCTTCCAAACTGTACTATGCTTTTATCTTTTGCAGCCCAGAGCATGGAGCTGGGCACCATAGGAGGTGCCCAATGAGTATTTACACACTGAATGCTGTGCAAAGAACAGGGGAAGATGCCTTCTCCCTCTGTGAGACATGAAAAGTTATTTTCTCAGTAAATACATCATGATAAAGAGAATCCTTAGGTGGAAATAAAACAACAACAGAGAATGGGGTCTGTAGTTTGTGGTTTGACCTTTTCCCTGTGAGACATTTAAACATTTTTTTCTCAAACATTAAGGGCTTAAAATGCAGCTTCAAGTACTTATCTAACATGTAACTCATGGGATTAAAATCTGACCTTCCTGCCCACATGTTAATACCCCTTTTCCACGCCTGCCCTGGCTCTTGACTCAAGAGCACCCTTTTTCTTTTCTACGCTCCATCCTTGTCAGTTGTCAGATCCATCTTCTTGATTCTTTATTTATTCTTGTTTTACAAGTCCTTATCGGTAAGGCCTTCCTCAGAATCCATACAAATAATATTTTAAGGAAAATTAAGATTTTTCCTAATATAATATTAGTGTATTTCAGTACAGAAAAATTTGAAAGTCAAAATATGGAAAGCAATAAAATAAAAATCATTTATCATCCTATACTACAGAGATCACAGCTGCTCTTATTTGGTGGATGTCATTCTACATTCTAGTCTATATTCTGAGCATTTTAATGCATTCTTTCTGTTTTACAAATTTAGGATTCTACTACACAGGGACTTCCCTGGTGGGCCAGTGATTGAGACTACAGACTTCTACTGCAGGGGGCGCGGGTTTGACCCCTGATTGGGGAACTGAGATCTCACATGCCTTGCGGCACGGCCAAAAAAGTATTACTCTACAGATATTACATAATGATATTACCTTAAACATGATGTATTTTTCTACTACATTGACTCTAAACTTTTACCATGCCCAAGAACCGCCTGGGAAGAATGCTCAACTGCTCGTTCTTAGTTCTTTTGCCCAGAAACCCTGAATCAATGAGTCCAAAGTAAATCCAGGAATCTGTAATTTTCTTAAGCACTTCTAGCTTTCCCAAACTGTATCTTTCTCAAACCATTCTTTAAGAAACATGGTCCTATTCTACAACATAATTTTTCCTGTACAGATGTATACATATTCCATAGTTTATACTATCTTAAAAATTCTTATTTTAGGAGTTGCACATACATGTAGAATGAAGTAGAGTGGTATGAGGAAAAGAAGGATCTTGAGTCTCAAAAAACTGAAAATTTTACTGTTAAAATTATTTTGTATATTGGTTTGATCTGCTCATGGTGTCATTTTGTTCAAACTACTCACCTGGATAAATCCCAGAAGTGAATACATTCTCCCCGAGTATACAGTGATGTAATTTCTTGGGTGAATATCTTGGGTTAATAAGAATTGCTTTGGCAACATTTTACAGAAATTAAAAATGCTATTACAAAATCCAAGTGTAGCCCAAATATATATGCATCAAAAATCTCAAGAAAATTCCATTGTGCTTACTTCTTACTGTATCTTAGTTCCTTATCCAGATTAGCTCTGTGCCTTTATGTGCAGTACCTCTCTGGATTTCTCCTTACGTATATGCCATTTCTATTCTTTCCAGAACATTCTTACTCATGACATCTCATCCTCTTATAAACTCTCTCCAACATTCTTTTCTACCACAATCTCTGTATCTCTGTGGTATCTGTAACTTTTCAAAGGATATTTAAAAAACCTGACAACATAATGAATTGGGTGCTTTAGTTAATACCTGGGTGAGGTAAGGGAGGATGAGATAAAACCAGGAGGGTGAGGAATCTGGCTTTCAGAGTAAATTCACCAGCTGACCTTTTGTTAACTTCGGAGGCCACCCGTATTTAAAGTCAGCCATGGCAGAACTGTTGAGAACATTGCCTTCCTACAGGACCCAAGTGACTGACTTAACCTTTGCCCTGAGTGGACTTCATTGTTTATATCTCCCTGTTATCACAAGCTTCATGAAGGCAGATACCCTAGGACTGTGAAGGAGTCGTGGGAGCTGACAAGTCTGATGAGAGCAGCAGGTATAGCCCTGTTTACAAATGATCACATAGCTAGTTTTAATCTTTGTTTTAAGCCCTTCATTTTTAAACAAATGAATTTAAGGAAAGAAAACAGTTTGTTTGCTTTTAGTGTGTACAAAGTATTCAACGAGTCTTAATGTGCTGCCAAAGACTGGAGAGAACACAGTCCTAAGATGATGACGATGATGATGGTGGTGATGATAGGAAGTTCCAAAGGTTCGAATGTTTAGACAGTTCATCTGAGAGTCTCCAGCTGCCTCAAGACAGAGGTTCAATACACTGGCCCTAAAAACTGGGCTATAAATCAGCCTATACCTGATTTCAAGCATCTTTACATTCCCAATGATGAAATTCCACTTGCAGGAGCCTTTCCTACAAGACTTTATGGTCTCCATCCCATTTCTATGAACACATTGGACCATTTGCCTTAATGCCAAGGAAGATGGCAAGGAAAGAGCCCAGGCATTTTGCATGTGACAGCATAACTCTAAGAGGGTTAAGGGATCCTCATAGAAGTGGTTAAGGAAACTGTTCAAGGTAAAACAGGATGAGGCATAACCGGACTTTGAACCTAGATCTTATTTGGCTGGAAAATGTCTCTCATCTTTCCATGTCTGGTTCTTTTCCCTCTGCCTTCACATGGTAGAAAATTAATGCTGTATAACTGTCCATCATATATTTCATCTTCTTTTTGTAGCAAAACCTTGGGTTATTTTTAGAGAATTACCCTTTCCCACTAAATACAAGCTAGTGGGACTATGAATTGAGATGATTTTGTCCATGTCAATAAGGTACTTCCTACCCAAAATTCAAATTGCTTTGTGAGCAAAGCAATAAAAAGAATGGCAAATAAGTGTTCTTCATGCATTCCAGCTATTGTTTCTCAGGCCCCCTAGAGTTCTGGGGTTCTTGCTGTTTCCATGCTGGGTTCTGCACCCTTCCTGACAATTCTCTGAACTCCTTGAGACCCTTCCAATAATACTGAGTCAGTTTCTGTTGCTTGCAAACCAGAATTCTAAACTTAAACTTGTTTGCACCCTGAATACATGAAAGGGGAGTGTTTTCTAAACTCACCTTATCTTAGCATTAGTCTAGGACTGTTCTAAAAAGTACAGATTTGGGGGTTCTACCTCAGGCCCACTACATCAGCATTTCCAGGAGTAAGACCTAAGATAACTTTTATAGTAGGCTCTCCAAGTAATCTATTTTTTCCTAGAAAAATAATTTAATTTTTGACCATTTTCCCCTCGATTTCTAATTCTAACCATCTCCTGTGTGGGTTCCTTTCCCTATGCTCTCAATTTACAAATGACACCATACCTGTCTACTTCACTCACTGTATTTTTGAGATATATATTTATATCAATGTGCTGCATGGGATTTTATGATTTGCATATATTGCAGTTTGTTTATTCATTCCTCTATTGATAGGAATTTGACTGATACCATTTTTTGCTAATATAAACAGTGTTATAATGGACATCCTTCTTGTGTATGCTATGAGAGTATTTCTGTTATATATGCCAACTGTGGAAATGTTGGATTATAAGTATATACACAGAATTTAACTAAATTATTCCAATTGCTTTCCATTAAATCATCAATTTACTGTAAGGGCATAAAGTTTCATGCACAACCCTGATGGTGTTTACTATCAAACGATTTTAAAAAAAGTTTTGCCAATCTGGTAGACATTAATGAGATATCATCATTCTAATTTGCCTTCCTCTGGTTATTGTTTCTTTATATGCTTATTAGTCATCCAGGCTTACCTGCTATGCCTACTCACATTCTTTGCACATTTCTTTTAGGTTTCCTTTTTTAACAGATTATATCTCTTAAAAATGACCTTAGTAATATTTTCCATTCCACATTCACTTCCAGAACCTTGTCACTTTCCATCAAGATATGGAGTCTACTCCCCCTTCCATGAATCTAGACTCTGTAACCTCAATGAATAGAATGTGGTAGAAGTCACTGCAGGACTTCTGAAGCTAGGTCACAGAAAGCGATACAGCTTCTCTCTCTCTTTCTCTTCCCCTCCCCTCTTTGTCTTTCTCACTCTCTCTTCCTGCCCTTGAAATCCAACCACCATATTGATGGAAGCCCAGACCACATGACAAAACAGTGTTAGATGTTCCCACCTACATCTCTAGCTAAGCATTCAGCTGCTTGCCAGTTGTGATACATGTGTCACTGAGCCACTAGGACAGGGCTCAGAAAACATTTTCTTAAAGAGCCAAAAGGTAAATATTTAAACCATTCTTAGTGCATGAACTACACAAAAACGGACAGGATTTGGCCTGCTAGGCTGTTTGCCTTCCCTATACCGCAGCTCAAATTCAGTACAGCAAAGATGGGCTGTCCCCACTGAGGTCTGCCCAAACTGCAGTTCCATGAGCAAAGCAAATGCACTGTTTGAAGCCACTGAATTTGGGAGTAATTTGCTTTGCAGTTACTATTGTTGTTCAGTTGCTCAGTTGTGTCTGACTCTTTGCCACCCCATGGACTGCAGCACGCCAGGCTTCCCTGTCCTTCACTATCTCCCAGAGTTTGCTCAGACTCATGTCCATTGAGTCGGTGATGCCATCCAACCATCTCATACTCTGTTGTCCCCTTCTCCTGCCTTCAGTCTTTTCCAGCACCAGACTCTTTTCCAATGAGTCAGTTCTTCACATCAGATAGCCAAAATATTGGAGCTTCAGCTTCAACATCAGTCCTTCCAATGAATATTCAGGGTTAATTTCCTTTAGGACGACTGATTTGATCTTCTTGCAGCCCAAGGGACTCTCAAGAGTCCTTCTCCAGAACCACAGTTCAAAGGCATCAATTCTTCAGTGCTCAACCTTTTTTATTGTCCAGCTCTCACATCCGTATATGACTATTGAAAAAAACATAGCTTTGTCTGTAAGGACCTTTGAAAGCAAAGTAATGCCTCTACATTTTAATACGCTGTCTAGGTTTGTCATTGCTTTTCTTCCAAGAAGCAAGCATCTTTTGATTTCATGGCTGCAGTCACTGTCCACAGTGATTTTGGAGCCCAAGAAAATAAATCACTGTTTCCATCGTTTCCCCATCTATTTGCAGCTATGTAACTATAAAACGTAGGGGATTCTCTTTTTTATTTTTAAGAATTCTTTCTTTGTCCTAGATACTAATCATTTGTTAGTTTTACATATTGTTAATATCTTCAATTTGTTAATTTTGTCTGTGATGCTCTTCCTTAAAGTACAAATCTTCATTTTTGCTGCTGCTGCTAAGTTGTTTCAGTCATGTCTGACTCTGTGCAACCCCATACACAGCAGCCCACCAGGCTCCTCTGTCCCTGGGATTCTCCAGGCAAGAACACTGGAGTGGGTTGCCGTGTCCTTCTCCAATGCATAAAAGTGTAAAGTGAAAGTGAAGTCATTTTTAGGCTGTCACAATGTCAGTCATTAGCTGTATAAATTGGGAATATTGTTTTAGTTTCCTTGCCTATTAAACAGAGGTAATAATAGTAGCTAGTTTATAGAGTTGCTATGCCAACTAAATGAATGAATAACTGTGACGCATATAGAACATTGTCTGATATATACTAACACTACCAAAGGATTAAAAAGGAATAAGTGATTTCCCAGGTGGCTCAGTGGTAAAGAATCCACCTGCAATGCAGGAGACATAGGTTCAACTCCTGAATTGGGAAGAGACCATGGAGAAGGAAACAGCAACCCACTCCAGTCTTCTTGCCTGGGAAATCGCCTGGTGGCCTATGTCCATGGGGTCCCAAAGAGTCAAACACAACTTAGCAACTAAGCACCAAAAATGTACCTTTATATCATGTCTTTTTGTGTCTTAAGAAACCCTTCCACATCTTCTGCTATCCACATCTATTTTTGGTATAAAGGTTATACTAACCTTGAAAAAATTTATTGGACATGTTTTCTCTATTTCTTTTCTCTAGAATGTCTCATCTGTTCCTTAAATATTTGATAAATCTCACCAATATAAATTCCTTATGTAGGGGTTGTAGTGGATATAGAGAGATAATTATTGTTTCAATCTTTGTAAATGGTATAAGTTTACTCAGCTTTTTTGTTTCTTTAATGTCATGGCATCTGGTCCCATCATTTCATGGGAAATAGATGCGGAAACAGTGGAAACAGTCTCAGACTTTATTTTTTTGGGCTCAAAAATCACTGCAGACGGTGAATACAGCCATGAAATTAAAGGACGCTTACTCCTTGGAAGGAAAGTTATGACCAAGCTAGATAGCATATTCAAAAGCAGAGACATTACTTTGCCAACAAAGGTCCGTCTAGTCAAGGCTATGGTTTTTCCTGTGGTCATGTGTGGATGTGAGAGTTGGACTGTGAAGAAGGCTGAACACCGAAGAATTGATGCTTTTGAACTGTGGTGTTGGAGAAGACTCTTGAGAGTCCCTTGGACTGCAAGGAGATTCAACCAGTCCATTCTAAAGAAGATCAGTTCTGGGTGTTCTTTGCAAGGACTGATGCTAAAGCTGAAACTCCAATACTTTGGCCACCTCATGCGAAGAGTTGACTCATTGGAAAAGACTGATGCTGGGAGGGATTGGGGGCAGGAGGAGAAGGGGACGACAGAGGATGAGATGGCTGGATGGTATCACCGACTCGATGGACATGAGTTTGAGTGAACTCTGGGAGTTGGTGATGGACAGGAAGGCCTGGCGTGCTACGATTCATGGGGTTGCAACGAGTCAGACATGACTGAGCGACTGAACTGAACTGAAATGAATATATTTCTTGAAAACTTGCATTTGCATCTAGGTTGTATTCTTAATTGGAATATGGTGGTGCTTTAGTTGTTAAGTTGTGTCGGACTCTTGCGACCTCATAGTCTGTAGCCTGCCAGGCTCCTCTGTCCATGGATTCCCTAGGCAAGAATACTGGAGTGGGTTGCCATTTCCTTCTCCAGGGGATATTTCCCAGCTAGGAATCGAACCAGGGTCTCCTGCATTGCAGGCAGATTCTTTACTGACTGAGCTACAAGGGAATCCCTAATTGGAATATAGTTATTCATAATAATCCTTTTGTAAGACTTTAAAAATTTCTACCTATGTGAGGTTGGCTCATTTTCATTTCATATTTTGTTCATTGTGGTTTTCCTCTTTCTTATGGTCAATTTTACTGTGAGCTTTTGTAAGCATGTTAGATTTCAAAGAATCAACATATATTTTAATCATTTTTTAAGTTCTCTAATTTCTTTGATTTCCACCATTATCTTTATTTCCTTCCTTTTGTTTACTCAGTTGCTTGTTCTCTAGCTTGCTTTAGTTGACCAATAGTTAATTTTTATTTATTTTTGGATTATGATAAAAATATTCAAATTTCTAAATTTTCCTTTAAATATCACTTTACCTGACTCCCACAAATATTGATATATAATGCCTGCATTTATTTTAATTCTAAGTATTTTACTCTTTCCCTAGAGAAGAGAATGGCTACCCACTCCAGTATTCTTGTCTGGAAAATTCCATGACAGAGGAGCCTGGTGGACCACAGTCCATGAGGTCGCAAAGAGTCAGACACAACTGAGTGGCTGAGCGCGCACCTAGGTTAGCAGTAAATCTGAGCAGGTGGCACAGAGATTTCCCATCCTCTGCCCCCACACATCCACAACCGTCTTCACTATCAACATCCCACAGTACAGTGGCACAATTGTTATAATACATGAAGCTACATTGACAACGTCCGTAGTTCACTCAATGTACACTCGACAGGTTTTGACACATGTATAGTGACATGTTTCTACTACAATAGTGTCCTCCAGAATAGTTTCACTACCCCCAAAATCCTCTGTGCTCCACCTATTCATCCCTCCTTCCTCCTAACTCCTGGCAACCTCTGATCCTTTCACTGTCTCCATCATTTTGCCTTTCCACAGTGTCAGATAGCTGAAATCAGTATGCAGCCTTTACAGACTGACTTCTTTCACTTCTCAATATGTATTGAAGCTTCCACCACTCTTTTCATGGCTTGATAGTTCATTTATTTTTATTGCTGAATAATATTCCATTGTCCGGGGCTACTGCAGTTTATTCATTTATCTCCTAACGGTCATCTTGGTTGCTTCCAACTTTTGGCAATTATGAATAAATCTGTTATAAACATGTGTATGTAGGTTTTTGTGTAGATATAAGTTTTCAGTTCATTCAGGGAACAACAAGGAGTCCATTGCTGGGTTATATGGTATGAGTATGTTTAGTTTTTTTAAATAAAGAATTGCCAAACTGTTTTCTAAAGTGGCTGTACCATCGTGTATTCCCACCAGCAATGAGAGTTCTGTTGCGTCACAGTCTGGCCAGCATTTGGTGGTATTATTGTTCTGGATTTTAGACATTCTTTTAGCCGATAGGTGTGTGCGGTATCTCACTGTTGTTTTAATTAGCATTTCCCTAATGGCATATAACATTTAGCATCTTTTCATATGCTGATTTGCCACTTGTATATCTTCTTTGGTGAAGGGTCTGTTCAGGTCTTTTGCTCATGTTTCAATTGAGTTGTACCTTCCAAGATTATTGCATAACATGTAAGAAAGTACCCAACACTTAGTAGGCATTCAATAAGTGCCCCCTTCCCATGTGGGTAGCTTGTCCCTTTGGCTATTTGTGAGTTCACGTACTATAGAATATGAGTTTTTTAAAAAAGATAAAATCATGACTCTCATAAATATAAGATGAGCATGAGTCAAATATTTATTTAATTTATAAGTTAATGAGGGGGCCTGTAAAATGTTACAATCTGTTTAAAGGAGAATTAGAAGAATATATGTATATAGGAGATAAGAGATGCTGAAATGAAATTACAGATAAATGTTAAACTGCTTAGTGTTTATAGGCAATATCAACTGCATCTCTGTAGGACACAATTTATATTTTTATGGGCAAAAATTGGGGACTGCACTGAGCCTTACCTGGGTATGCCTTCCTGTGCTTGGCCTAGAAATTCTTTTAAGTCAGTAAGTTGTATGTAGTTGTAGAGCTTATCTCACTAGTTTTTATCTCTCAGAAATCATTGCCCTTCATTACCTGATTTCCAGTGTCTTGAAAACTGTTGGTTTGATATATTTTGTTTTGCTGTTGTTGCTAGTGGTGGTAGTGGTGATGGTGGTAGTTGTGTGTGTGTGTGTGTGTGTGTGTGTGTGTATTATTTGTTTCAAGCAGAAGGTAAACCTGCTTCCTATGTTCCATCTTATCTGAAAGTGAAAGGCTGCTTCATTCATTCTGAATGCTGTGTAGTGTTCTCTTGTGGGACTGTCCACAAGCTGGTCGTTGCCTCTCCCATCCATAGACATCTGAGTTTGTATCCAGGTTTCACTAGTGTCAGAAGGGTTCATATATATTGTTATACCTGCCTCCTGGTGTACTTGTGGAAGTGTTTCCCTTGAGTTAGACCTAGTAATGCTCAAAGATTTGGAGCCCTGGTTTAGGATGGGAAGTCTAGAGATGGGAATTGCTCAAAGATTTGGAGCCCTGGTTTAGGATGGGAAGTCTAGAGATGGGAATTTGGCCTGTTCAGGAAGCCTCTCATCTCCTTTGGAACAGCCTCTCCAGTCAGATCTGCATCCCACATGGAGGGCTTTTAACTAATCATCCTGTAGAGATACTGACTGTCCTGGTAGTTAAGATATCTTCCATCAGCCAAGTCTGGAGGACTGTCCCCTGCCAGGGAATCTCAACAGTCTGCTTCGATGTTACTGGGGTTGCTTTTCTTTTCCTGATGCAGAAGAGGGACTGATCATAAAACACTTTTACCACACACAGAGACTTCTTGCTCAGCTTTGCCTGCCTGAGTTCTTTCTCTGGCTCTTCCAGACATGGAGGGCAGGTGTGGGCCAAGGAGTTCTGGCATCAGAAATTTGGTTTCAAATTTTGTCTGACACCCTGGATTGAAATCTGACATGCAGACGATAGACTAACGTGCGGATTCACTATTTCTAAATGTTTGAGAACAAATAACAACAGCAGTCATTTAATTTTGACTTTTATCTTCCTGTTCATCTTTCTTGTTTACTTAATCATGTGGCCTGCTGACAGCTGGCAGGCTCACAAACAGAAAATGGAAGATTGACTGGCTCTGATTGCCCCAGGGTCACCTTCTTCATGAAACTCGTATGTGAAAGTCCCAGCTGTCCCTAGCTGGCCTTTGCTGGAAAACTGTTAGATATCCTTCACACTAGCTAACACCTTTTATGGACTTTGCTCTCCCTTACCAATTCCCAGTTTCCCCCTTTCTACCCCCAAACCACTTGAAGTATGGGATAGTGACGATGAGCCCGAGTTTCACTACTCACCTGCTGTGTGACTTTCAGCAGTCTTTAAACATTTCCCCATCTATAGAATGTGTACACTAATTATTCCTATCTCATAGTAATTTTTTGGAAAGATTAAATCAGATAGCTCCTGTAAGTACTTAGTAGAATGGAGAAAAGTTTTAAATACTTGTAAAGATCAGCTTAGTGACTCTCACTTGGGGTTGATTTTGCTTCCAGGGCGCATTTGACAGGATCAGAAAGCATTTTAAGTTGTCACATCTTGGAGGGGGTGTTGCTACTGGCATCTAGAAGGTAGAGTCCAGATGTTCTATTACTAAACATCCTATGGTGCACGGGACAGTCCTTCCTCTGGAAAAAACAGTTATCCTGTCCAAATACCTATAGTGCTGAGGTCAAAAAACCCTGGGATAGCTATATGCATATTATTATTCCTGTGGACATAATACCTCTTTAGTCTGGATTGCATCCTGGAGACATAAGATACTAGATATGGAAGAGATATGAGAAATTGAATCTTACCATCAGATGGATATGTTACCAAAACAAGTGGATATTTATGGATGTGGGGTCAACTTGTACATCTGTTGATCATAATTTTCTTGTTATCCTGTAGTGTGTACTCAGTTTAAGAAAGAAAAGTCTAGGTCAACATATATACATGAGCTCCTTTTATTCATTTGATCTTAGAAGATAAAGTATTGAGTCCTGAGGCTTCCCTTTTCCCAGTGAATCATGTTTATAATTTTTCCCTTAGAAAAACAATGTTATACAGATTTATTATTTAAAGAATTGCAGTTTACTATTCTTCTTGACTCTGCTATGAGTCTGACTTCATTCAGAGTTAGACCAGAATCCATAGTTAGTCAGTTCAGGGTTCTGATATTGTGATACTGCCAATGCTTTGAAAACTCTGTAATAAGTTCAATTCGTTGAGCACCACCTGTTTGCCCAAACCATGCTAGGTGCTGGAGAGATGGTAATGGATAAGATGAGTATATGACACTAGTCTACTGGGGAAGTTGAGGACTATACAATTATTTACCAGTGAGGTGAGTGTTATAAGAGGGGACAGATAACACAGATTTAATGGAGTCCTAGAGGTGCAGGAATCAGCACAGTTCAGTTCAGTCACTCAGTCGTGTCCGACTGTTTGTGACCCCATGGACCACAGCACACCAGGCTTCCATGTCCATCACCAACACCAGGGGCTTACTCAAACTCATGTCCATAGAGCGAGGATGTTATCCAATCATCTCATCCTCTGTTGTCCCCTTTTCCTCCTGCCTTCAGTCTTTCCCAGCACCAGAGTCTTTTCCAATGAGTCAGTTCTTCACATCAGGGGGCCAAAGTATTGGAGTTTCAGCTTCAGCATCAGGCCTTCCAAAGAATATTCAGGACTGATTTTATTTAGGATTGACTGGTTTGATCTCCTTGCAGTCCAAGAGACTCTCAAGAGTCTTCTCCAACACCACAGTTCAAAAGCATCAATTCTTCAGTGTTCAGCTTTCTATATAGTCCAACTCTCACATCCATACACAACTACTGGAAAAACCATAGCTTTGACTAGACGGACCTTTGATGGCAAAGTAATGTCTCTGTTTTTTAATATGCTGTCTATTCAAAAGCAGAGACATTACTTTGCCAACAAAGGTTCGTCTAGTCAAGGCTATGGTTTTTCCTATGGTCATGTATGGATGTGAGAATTGGACTGTGAAGAAGGCTGAGCGCGGAAGAATTGATGCTTTTGAACTGTGGTGTTGGAGAAGACTCTTGAGAGTCCCTTGGACTGCAAGGAGATCCAACCAGTCCATTCTGAAGGAGATCAGCCCTGGGATTTCTTTGGAAGGAATGATGCTAAAGCTGAAACTCCAGTACTTTGGCCACCTCATGCGAAGAGTTGACTCATTGGAAAAGACTCTGATGCTGGGAGGGATTGGGGGCAGGAGGAGAAGGGGACGACAGAGGATGAGATGGCTGGATGGCATCACTGACTTGATGGACATGAGTCTGGGTGAACTCCAGGAGTTGGTGATAGACAGGGAGGCCTGGCGTGCTGCGATTCATGGGGTCACAAAGAGTCGGACACGGCTGAGCGACTGAACTGAACTGAACTGAACTAGGTTGGGCATAGCTTTTCTTCCAAGGAGCAAGCATCATTTAATTTCATGGCTGCACTCACCATCTGCAGTGATTTTGGAGCCCAAGAAAATATAGTCTCTCACTGTTTCCATTGTTTTCCCATCTATTTGCCATGAAGTGATAGGACCAGGTGCCATCATCTTAGTTTTCTGAATGTTGAGCTTTAAGCCAACTTTTTCACTCTCCTCTTTCACTTTTATCAAGACGCTCTTTAGTTCTTCTTCACTTTCTGCCATAAGGGTGGTGTCATCTGCATATCTGAGGTTATTGATATTCCTCCTGGCAATTTGATTCCACCTTGTGCTTCTTCCAGCCCAGCGTTTCTCATGATGTACTCTGCATATAAGTTAAATAAGCAGGGTGACAATACACAGCCTTGACATACTCCTTTCCTGATTTGGAACCAGTCTGTTGTTCCATGTCCAGTTCTAACTTTTGTTTCTTGACCTGCATACAGATTTCTCAGGAGGCAGGTCAGGTAGTCTGGTATTCCCATCTCTTTAAGAATTTTCCACAGTTTGTAGTGATCCACACAGTCAAAGGCTTTGGCATAGTCAATAAAACAGAAGTAGACGTTTTTCTGAAACTCTCTGGCTTTTTTGATGATCCAGTAGATGTTGACAATTTGATCTCTGGTTCCTCTGCCTTTTCTAAAACCAGCTTGAACACCTGGAAGTTCACGGTTCATGTACTGTTGAAGCCTGGTTTGGAGAATATTGAGCATTACTTTGCCAGCATGTGAGATGAGTACAATTGTGTGGTAGCTTGAACATTCTTTGTCATTACCTTTCTTTGGGATTGGAATGACAACTGACCTTTTCCAATCCTGTGACCACTGCTGAGTTTTCCAAATTTGCTGGCATATTGAGTGCATCACTTTCACAGCATCATCTTTTAGGATTTGAAATAGCTCAACTGGAATTCCATCACCTCCACTAGCTTTGTTCATACTGATGCTTCCCAAAGCCCACTTGACTTCACATTCTAGGATGTCTGGCTCTAGGTGAGTGATCACACCATTATGGTTATTTGGATTGTGTTGATCTTTTTTGTGTAGTTCTTCTGTATATTCTTGCCACCTCTTCTTAATATCTTCTGCTTCTGTTTGATCCATGCCATTTCTGCCCTTTATTGTGCCCATCTTTGCATGAAATGTTCCCTTCATATCTCTAATTTTCTTGAAGAGACCTCTAGTCTTTCCCATTCTATTGTTTCCCTCTATTTCTTTGCATTGATCACTGAGGAAGGCTTTCTTATCTCTCCTTGCTATTCTTTGGAACTCTGCATTCAAATGGGTATATCTTTCCTTTTCTCCTTTGCCTTTGGCTTCTCTTCTTTTCCCAGCTATTTGTAAGGCCTCCTCAGACAACCATTTTGCCTTTTTGCATTTCTTTTTCTTGGGGGTGGTCTTGATCCCTGCCTCCTGTAAAGTGTCACAAACCTCCATCCATAGTTCTTCAGGCACTTTATCAGATCTAATCCCTTGAATCGATTTCTCACTTCCATTATATATTTGTAAGGGATTTGATTTAGGTCATACTGGAATGGTCTGGTGATTTTCCCTATTTTCTTCAATTTAAGTCTGAATTTGGCAATAAAAGTTCACAATCTGAGCCATAGTCAGCTCCCAGTATTGTTTTTGCTGACTGTATAGAGCTTCTCCATCTTTGGCTGCAAAGAATATAATCAATCTGATTTCAGATTGACTATCTGATGATGTCCATGTGTAGAGTCTTCTCTTGTATTGTTGAAAGACAGTGTTTGCTATGACCAGTGCGTTCTCTTGGCAAAATTCTGTTAGCCTTTGACCTACTTCGTTTTGTACTCCAAGGCCAAATTTGCCTGTTACTCCACGTATCTCTTGACTTCCTACTTTTGCCTTCCAATCACCTATAATGAAAAGGACATCTTTTTTTGATATCAGTTCTAAAAGGTCTTGTAGGTCTTCATAGAACTGTTCAACTTCAGCTTCTTCAGAATTATTGGTCAGGGCATAGACTTGGATTACTGTGATATTGAATGGTTTGCCTTAGAAACGAGCAGAGATCATTCTGTCATTTTTGAGACTGCATCCAAGTACTGCATTTCGGACTCTTTTGTTGACTATGATGGCTACTCCATTTCTTCTCAGGTATTCTTGCCCACAGTAGTAGATATAATGGTCATATGAGTTAAATTCACCCATTCCAGTCCTTTTTAGATTGCTGATTCCTAGGATATCGATGTTCACACTTACCATCTCCTGTTTGACCAGTTCACACTTACCATCTCCTGTTTGACCACTTCCAATTTGCCTTGATTCATAGACCTAACATTTCAGGTTCCTGTGCAGTATTGCTCTTTACAGCGTCGGACTTTACTTCCATTACCAGTCACATCCACAACTGGGTGTTGTTTTGCTTTGGCTCTGTCCCTTCATTCTTTCTGGAATTATTTCTCCATTGATCTCCAGTAACATATTGAACACCTACTGACCTGGGGAGTTCACCTTTCAGTGTCCTATCTTTTTGCCTTTTCATGCTGTTCATGGGGTTCTCAAGGCAAAAATTAGTGGTTTGCCATTCCCTTCTCCAGTGGACCACATTTTGTCAGGACTCTTCACCACGACCCATCCAGTTTGGGTGGCCCTACACGGCATTGCTCATAGTTTCATTGAGTTAGACAAGGCTGTGGTCCATGTGATCGGTTTGGTTAGTTTTCTGTGATTGTAGTTTTTATAGTGTCTGCCCTCTGATGGATAAGGATAAGAGGTTTATGGAAGAGGTGCAGGAATACTTGCTGAGAAAGTGACAATTACACTTGTCACATGAAGAATGAGACAGGTAGGAGTCTACTGAAATTGGAGTTGAAGGAAGAATTAGAAGACATATGATTGGGAGTGTACTTGTTATAACTGATCTTGATTTAGAGTTTGCCATGTTGTCAAATAGTTTAGAGCACAAATGACGAAACCCAATTGTACACATATCTGGCTCTGCCTAAGTTTTGTTGTTGTTCAGTCGCTCAGTCATGTCCAGCACTTTGCGACCCCATGGAAATATCAATATTTTAGGTTCAATGAAAAATCATGCTACTATTAAGCTCGTCTCTGAAAAGAATTTTACAGTCTAGCAAAATAAAAATTAATCATGCAGTCCTTCAGCCTTTCAAAGTCTTCAAATGTTAAATGTCTCGCATCTTCCTTCTAATAGTTTCTTTGTTTTGCTTGTTTTGTTCAGCATAAATCAGAGCTAACACGATCCTATCTTTAATAGTTCTCTTTCAAAGTCTGTTGACACGCCAGTTGGTATGAATCGTCCTAAACGTCCTCCCTCATGGGCAAGACCCATCTGTCAAGATCTACAAAATGTTATTTCCTGCTTATGGGAGACATTGCTCTAGAGCTGAATGCCCTGCCAAGGAGAAGTCTGCTAAAGCCGCATGCTAATACACCCGTGCCCTGCAAGCTCATCTTGCAGAATTTTCAGAAAATCTCAGATCCCATAGACCCACATTGGTAATGAGGAGCAGCTCCTCCTGGCCTGACACAGAAGTAAGGTTTGCCATGAGTGCAGGGTTGCCAAATTTAACAAATGCAAATATAAAACAAACTATTTTTTGGCACTAAACACCACACATTTGTTATTTATCTGAAAGTCTTTGCTTGAAGCACTGTAAAATGTTAGAAAAGCGTTTGTTCATTTATTCACACAAATTATTATCCGTATGTCATTTTCCCAGTAATGCCTTCCCTGGTCACTATATTTAAAATTGTATTACTCTCAGTATCTCCTTCTCGCCTTTATTCCCTTTATAATGTGTCAAATTATTTATGTATTTTGCTTATTGACTGTCTTCTCAATATATGTAAGATTGAAGGCATGAACTTCGGTTTATTTTATTCTCTAGAGTATCCTCATGACCTAGAACAGGCCCTGACATGTGGTAGATACTCAGTAAGTAGGTGTTGAAATCATTCATTCATCTGAACTTGAATTCTGGCTCTAGAGTATATCTGATATCTGTGATCAGATTAGTTGTGTCATTTTCTGTGTGTCAGTTTTCTCCTCTGAAAAGCGAATATTAGAATAGTACCTCTTGGATGGAGGTGCTAATAAAAACATAAGGCCTGCAAACTTCCTAGCACAGTGTCTGGAACATTGTAAGCATTTAATAAATGGAACTATTATCCATTTAAAAATTACTGGTTGAGCATCTTTTCTATCTCTCAGAATTTTCTGGGTGTTAGAAGGATCACAGTAAGCAACACATTGTCTTGGAGCTCAAAGAGATAAGAACCTAATGAGAAAATATTAATAAGCAGGAAAGTGTCCTAGACCACAATAAACAGTGTAGCAGTGGTAACTAAATGATCTGTGGGAGCATCAGGAGGGCACCTGACCCAGAATTGGGTGGTGGGAAGAGTCAGAAAAGATTCACGGAAGAATTGTTATCTATTTTAAAATAATATGTGTGGTTAACCAGAAGCAGATGAGATGGGGAGGGGTAGGGTAGAGAAAATATTCCCAGAAGAGGGAACAGTGGGTATCAGGGTCCAGAACAAAGAGTGAGCCCAGGACTTATGTGTTGAGGAGCACAAGCAGGTCTGTATGGTTGTATCATAGAGAGAAGTATGAAGGAGAGGAGAGACGATGAGCCTGGGGGCCAACAGGTCAGATCATGAAGGATCTTACAAGCCTGTTAAGGAGTTTAACCTGAAGACAGAGGGCCACTGAGGCCACCGTCTACATTTTAAGGAGATGCCTCCATATGGAGTGTGGAGACTGGATTTGAGGGATTGAAAATGAAAGAGAGGACAGTAAGGCGGTTTGGGCAGTGATCCAGATACAATAGGATGGGACCTGAAAGTTCTTGGGGGCAGGAAGAAGTGACTTAGATCATAATCAGAAGGTAGAATAGAGAGAATCTGAGCATCGGTTGTTTCATTGGAGCTTATAATAACTTTGTAAGAATCTCTATTTTCTGTGGATATTTTACAGAAACATCCACCTTATGATGCGGTTGTCTGATTTTGGAATAATGCTGGCCATCTAGAAATATTCTGTCTTCTTGAATTTACTGGAGGGGTTTGTAGAATTAGCATTATTTCTCCATTAAATGTTTGGTAAATTCATCTGGGCTTAGAGTTTTCTTTGTGGGAATAATTTAACTACTTACTTAATTTTTTAATAGATCTGAACTGTTCAATTTACTACTTTTTGAGTGAGCTTTGATAGTTTGTGTTTTTCAAAGAATTCGATCTATTTTAGCCAGCCTAACCCTTTTTCTTTCCTTTTTTTCTAACTCTTTTTTTCTAACTCCTTCCCTTTTGAATAGTTCTTTGCGCAGCATCTGTTGCTTTCCTCACTTTGAATGCTCAAAGTGACTTGCTGTATGTCTCTAAGAGTCTCCATGCATGTCTCTCATTTGCAGTACTCTGTCCTGCCAACAATCTTCCTCTTGGATTCTCAGTTCAACTCAGAGAGTGCCTTGGACTCTTTCAGGTGCGTCTAGATGATGCTGGTAATCATCTAGATGCTTTCTCAAAGCAGAAAGCAGTGGCAATGATAGGATTCACTTATTTTTTTCCCTGGTCTCTCAGGGAACACTGTCCTTTTTTGCTTGGTGTCCACTGCCTTAAAAACCATTGTTTCATATATTTCATCTTTTTTGGAGGAGAAAAAGTTTTAGGCAGGGTGTCAATGCAGCCCCCTGTTACTCCACTTTGGTTGGAAGTAGAAGTCTCTCCTGTATTATTTGAAATCTGAAAAATTATTTCACTCATAGTTTAGTATATATCTATAGAAGATAATACTTTAAAAATATACAACACCATTATCTCACGTTTTAAAAACTGATGATTTTTTAAATGTATCTTATTTAATTATCTCATAAATGTCACTTTATTTTCACCATTTGTTTACTTAAATCAAGATCCAAATAAGGTCCATACCTTGGGTTTAGTTGGAGCACATCCTAAGTCTCTTTTAATCTATAGGTACCCTTCTGTCTCCCTCTTCTCTCTTCACACCTTGCTCTCTGTTTATTTTCTTCAGGAGCCAGTCTTTGCCTTTGTAGAGATTTTTGCAATTGTGATTTTGCTGACTACATCCCCCTATTTCTCTAGTCTTTATTTCCTACTAATTAGTAATGGATCTAGGAGCTTGATCAGGTCCAGGCTCAATGTCATTTTAAAATGTACTTTATTAGCTCTTTATATTTGAGCTAAATTCCTGAGGAAAAATAACAAAAAGAGACGTCTTTGTGAATTTATTTTTTATTTACCACACCTAACTTTGGATCATTCAGTCATCTCTAAAAGACTCTCTTGGAATCAGTGAAAAAATTAAAACAGGGAAAGAGATAACCCAAAAACATACTGAGCTAAAACACTGAGCTGAATGTCCTAGAAAGGACACAGCAAGGAAAACTGTAGATGGCTGAATTGAGGCTGGTCTTTGAATTTAATTTCAGGTTTTATTATCCTAATTTACACATTCATAAAAATGAAATAGGTCATTATCAAGTGCTTAATTTTCAGTGTAAGCCATAAAAATGTGTACACATATAATACAGCCTGAATTATAGTTAAGACTTCCATTCTAGTTTCCAGTGATTTGGATCCTATAGGATAAGACTGTGGTGGAAAATGCTTATTAGTCTTGTTTCTTCTTTCCTTCCTTTCTTCCTTCACTCACCTGCTTATTCTATCACATAATTAACCAGTAATTTAGTCATACATCCATTCATGAAAGTGGCAAGTACAGAGCAGACACTGATTTGCCTTGAAGACCTCAGTCTCAAGGGAAAAACACAAACCCTTCATTGTTGTAGAAAGTGAAAGTCACTCAGTCATGTACAACTCTTTGCTACCCCATGGACTATACAGTCCACGGAATTCTTCAGACCAGAACACTGGAGTGGGTACCTGTTCCCTTCTCTGGGGGATCTTCCCAACCCAGGGGTTGAACCCAGGTCTCCCACATTGCAGGTGGATTCTTTACCAGATAAGCCACCAGGGAAGCCCAAGAATACTGGAGTGGGTAGCCTATGCCTTCTCCAGAGGATCTTCCTGACACAAGAATCGAACCAGGGTCTCCTGCATTGCAGGCAGACTCTTTACCAGCTAAGCCACCAGGGAGAGCCTCACTGTTGTAGAAGGTAATTAAAAATTGCTGTGGGAGTCCAAAGAATGAAGTGACTTTATCTACTATGCAAACTAAAGAATGATTATCTTTTCTCTGTTTTCTGAATTTTACTACCAAAAGCATATATAACTTTTGATTATCTCCATAAAAGAAAATACTTGTATATGATCTCAAAGCTACTTTCTGGTACTAACAGTTTTTGAGATCCTGAGTTCTTGGATCTCTGAGATGGATTCTTTTGGTCAGGGTGACAATGTCAGCCCAGGGATATAAATATTTGCAGAAACAGTTGTTATTCAGGGTGGTTAAGAGAAGGAAAAACAAGCAAAAGTTCACAAAAGGCAGAGATGAGATGCAAAGAGAGCATGAGTCAGACCTCAAGACCCCATCAGTGAAGCAGATTGGACTCCAGAAGATGTCAAATTCAGGGACATAAATATAAGATTCATTGTCTGTATGTGTCTCTGAGTTCAAAGTCTATAGCTAATATTTATTGACCACTCACTATATTCCACATACCCTCACATGTTTTCATTTATCAAATCCTTACAAAAACCCTACAGGAGAGGTTTTATTATTAGTCCCCTTTACCAAGTGAGGAGATTGAGACACAGGGAAGGTGGATGAGTCATAGCTAGTATACAACAGAACTGAGATTTGAACATCTAATACAGAGGCTATTCCCTTACATATATATGAAAGAGAACAATTCCTAAGAACACTCAACAAGCTGGAGATTCAGGAGAGCTGATAGGGTGGTTTCAGTCTGGGCCTGAAGACCCAAGAACCAGGAGAGTGGATGGTTTAAGCATCCAGCTTGAAGGCTAGAAGAGCTGATATTTCACTTTGCATCTGAATTGAAGGGGGAAAAAAACGTGATGTCCCAGCTCAGGACAGTCAGGCAGGAGGAATTCCCTGTTTTTCAGCCTTTCTAATTTAGGTCTTCTGCTGATTAGTTGAGGCCCACCTACATTTGGGAGAGTAATCTGCGCTATTCAGTCTACCAATTCAAATGCCAGTCTCATCCAGAAACACCCTCACAGACACACCCAGAGTAAATTGTTGACCAAATATTTGACATCCTTTGGCCAAGTCAAGTTGGCATATAAAATTAACCATCACAGGTGGACACAGAACCTTCTATCATCACTAATACCCATCCACATCCCTCTGGAGTCATTGACCTAAAGTCACACCCCATGTAGAATTTATAATGTTGGATTTATTGTAATGGAAAAGGGAGTATAATTTATGGAGCCCATAACCCTACCAGCCACTTCTCAGCCCTCAGTGGGCGCATGTTCTCCAGGTGAGCTGACTGTAGTCCTTACCAAAGGACTCACTATATAAATTATAGCATCATGTTAAAGGTTTTATAAATAACCTTAAAATTGTTATTCTAGAAGTCACAAGAATCATGATATCTTAACTGGTGAGATGATAGCGGCAACACATTTCCTCCCAAATTCAGTTACATGAAAGAGAGAAGTCTTAACCTACAGATGGTATATGCATATGGGGATTTTGTGTGTGTGGGGGCATGATTAGGCTTTCAACTAGCACTTTAGTTTCAGAACATAAACTAGCCTAAGCTGTTCCAAAATCCAAAAAGATAAAAATGAGGAGAAGGAATCACTGTACATATGAAATAAACTCACTAAGTGACATCAGGCTGAGGATTGCCCTTTGAAGTAAAATACAGGTGATGCAACTACAATGCAAATAAATTGCAAAGCAAAGTTATAACTGAAGTGAAGATGAAGATTTTCAAGTGGTAGGGAAAAAAAAAAAAAAAACCCTGCAAATTTGGAAGGCCTTTGACAAAAGAGTATCTGTTAGTTTTTCTTTTAAGTTAACAGTAGTAGAAGGGAACAGAATAGTAGTTCCAAAAGAGAATTGTCTGGATAGCAAAGGATTAAAGAAACCTTTGAGAGCTTTGACACTACCAAATTTTCTGTAAAGGAAATACCTTCTTTTTTTTTTTATTTTATTTTTAAACTCCACAATATTGTACTAGCTTTGCCAAACATCAAAATGAATCCGCCACAGGCACACCCATGCTCCCCATCCTGAACCCCCCTCCCTCCCCCCTCCCCATACCCTCCCTCTGGGTCGTCCCAGTGCACCAGCCCCAAGCATCCAGTATCGTGCATCGAACCTGGACTGGCAACTCATTTCATACATGATATTATACATGTTTCATTGCTATTCTCCCAAATCTCCCCACCCTCTCCCTCTCCCACAGAGTCCATAAGACTGATCTATACATCAATGTCTCTTTTGCTGTCACGTACACAGGCTTATTGTTACCATCTTTCTAAATTCCATATATATGCGTTAGTATACTGTATTGGTGTTTTTCTTTCTGGCTTACTTCACTCTGTATAATAGGTTCCAGTTTCATCCATCTCATTAGAACTGATTCAAATGTATTCTTTTTAATGGCTGAGTAATACTCCATTGTGTATATGTACCACAGCTTTCTTATCCATTCATCTGCTGATGGGCATCTAGGTTGCTTCCATGTCCTGGCTATTATAAACAGTGCTGTGATGAACATGACCTTCTTAATGATCATGCTGAGAAAGTAGAATGTAAGTCAACAAACCATATGGAAAAATTATACCTCTCCCTCAAAAATAAATAGTTGTTCTAAAATTTGTAGTCCTAAAAATTAGTAGTTGCAATTGTAAGATAAAATTTTATATTGATAAATACAATAACCTTACTTTTTATAGAACTTAGTTTTATTTTGAAGACAGGATCACAATCAAACCTTACCATTTTAATTCTTGTTTAAGGTAGATCTGACTTACCTGGAATTTCTTTTCCTTTACTATCTAATCTTTGGGTAACAAAATGCCTTTTATCAGGCATGCCAAACTGGAGACTCCATTTGAATGTGTATTACCATGTTACAGTGACTGAGGTGAGAAGTTACTGTACGTTAAGTGTTTGAAGCTTAATTATGGTCCACTGAAAGAACGAATCAAATCAATGAATGGGCAAATCAATGAAAGAAAATGGGAGCAAATGCCTTTGAATATTATGTATAAGAAACTGGTTAAATTTTTTAAAGAAACATCATGTACAGAGAGAATGCAGGGAGGAAACTTGAAAAAAGCCAGACAGGGGAAAATAAGTTCAGATTCTCAGAGGTTCTCTTCCTCTACTTCTCAGAGGTACAGAAAGAAAGATTGAGATCCACACTCGTGGCCAGACTGAGACCAGGTGCCACTTTTAGGGCAGCTCACAGTGGGTCAAAGTGATACTGAGTTTTGTCAGGATGTCAACAAAACTGTGGAGCAGGTCAGGCTGAACTCTTGCTAAGTCATTAATTCCCTTTTTACTCTCTCCCTTTCATCTTCATGGGTTTAATTGTAAATTATTCTTCATTCCTCTGGGCTCTGTTTTCTTTTCTTGAGTTTGTTCCGGTGATTACAGCCTCAAACAAAAACTATGAATACTGAGTTTTCCCCTTGTGAAGTTAAAAATAAAGAAAGGCCAAGATGTTGCATTCAAAATAAACAAGCATTGCTGAAAGCCACCTGGTTATTGCTGTGGTTACTACTGGTAGGAATTTTTAAAATTGCACCTTTAGGCAAATTGTGCAATAGGTTAAAAATGCCAATAAATTAACTCCCAAGAGTTTTAATTAAGAGGAGGAAAACTATGAGTCAAACACCTGAATCATTTCTATAATCTGATGATCCAAAATAGACATGATTTCTCTCTGGGATGTTTTGATTTCCCTTGTAAGTTTTGGAACACATAATTAGGGACAGGGCAACCTGAGGCTGAAGTCAAAATGACTTTTTAGTGCCTGGATGCATATAAGGAAGAGACAGCAAACAATTTCCAGAAGAGAAATCACACTGCATTTAGCTTGGCCATCAGTGGTTCCATATAATAACAACATCACTCACATATAACTTTGTTTCAGTGGCTGATATTAAGAAAAATTGTTGCTTGCAATATGATGCACAGGGCTGTCAAAATCACACATACATGGCCTTTGGTCTGAAAATTATTTTGTTTTTATAGCACCAATTCAGCAGTGAAAAGTTCATAAATTTGTATTAGGAATATGAGGGCCATATTATATCACAAGAAGAAAGCAAAACCCAGTTAGTGAGAAAATGTAGGTCCATCTTCTGAAATCGATGTCTAGGTCCAGCTCATGAGTCAAAGGAAATTTTCTAGAAATCATTGTTGGATATAGCTCATATTTTGAAAAGGTGAAGTCCTCAAAGGGGATTGATTCAATATTTCTGATAAAGGTGGTTCCCCAAGCCTCTAAATGACAGACAGTCTTAATTGAATCCATGTAGAAGTTTAAAGCTCTTAGGAGAAAATTATCTAGGACTGAATTGGATAAACTTTGAGGTCCAAAATGGAGAGGTTTCTCTCAGTGAGAGAACTGAGTTACTGTTTAGTAAAAAAGAATGATGGGTAGTGTTATCAATCTAAAACAATAAGTTCTGCCTTTAGGAGAAATTTGAAAATAAACTTATAAACACAAAACTGAAACTAGTAATTTCCTTGTAAGAGAAAAACAGGTAGAATTAAGTCTCGACACCAGTATCAGAAAAGACATTGGGGGAGAAGGTTTCTATGTGGATATAGCTTCAGGTTCAGCAAGAAACCAAGGAGCAGTCAGCAGATGAGCAGTGACGATTTGTTGATACTTTGTCCCTTTATTGTGTGCTGGAAAATCTTCTTTTAATAGGATCCAGAAAGAGAATATTTACATCGAACACTTTCTGCTTAGCCTCTAAGAGCGTTATGAAAGTGGAGAATGGAGAACTTTCTTCTTAGGTTTCTGTTTGTTTTCTCCATTGTTGAGTTGAAACAGCCAAGGGGCAGGAGTTGTGTTTCTATTTCACTGAGCAGCTGCACTTAATAAGAGCTGAAGTTTTAGACATAAAGTGGAAAATGGGTGGAATCTGTGAAGCGGTTGCTCTGGAAATGGGAAAGCTCTCCAATGCATCAGGAAATCTGGTCCCCAAAGCAAGGCGAGGCCAAACTGGGCATATGTCATCTTCACTCACTTCAGAGTCAAGGGACCAAGAGGGAGCCAGATATTTCTGCCTTAACTCTTTCCTTATATTCCCTTTCAAGGCCATAATCCACGGCCCCTGAAGATCTGACTGGGTTTGCATTTTTCTGACCATCACTGTTGAGTCCTCCTGGGGCAAATTACTCCACCTGTCCTCCCTTCTCCCCTCCATGGAAAGGATGAAGGGGACAGATTCAAGGCCTTTGTCTTACTTGTGTTCTTATCTACTGCTTGGCAGGGATCCAGCTCACTTACTACTTAGAATCTGTCTTTAACCTGCTAAATGGTGGTGGGCCTCATAATGACAAGGTTTGGCTTTGGAGGGAGCAGCTGAAGTTGAGTAGCTGGCTTTTGGTGCGTGCACAGAGTACATGAGTTTCATGGATATTAACTGCAACAGGTAGGGGCTGTCTTGACACAGGGAATCCTGAAAGTAGCATAGAGATCAGGAATCCTTCTGATGCTCACAAGATGACTTGTATATGTACCTGCAACGTGCCCCTAAGTTCTCATTTTAGAAATAAAAATGTTCCTAAGTTGCTCATTGCCAAGCTCCCTTTGCTTCAGCTTGAAAGTGGTTAAAGATATTTATCTGAGTCAGAGAAAACCTAAAGCTGGTGCTGCTTTTATTGTAGAAACTATGAAATCTATTCTATAGGGACCTTAGGCATACAAGAAAAGAATTTTAGAACCTTCCATTAATCTACTTTATTTTTCCTACAAGAAGTCCCCTATACATAAGCAAAATACGTTGAATGTGGCAGAAATGGAATTGAAAGACCAAAAACCTCACTGTAAGAAAACAGACCTCTCTGGTTTAATGACTAGGCAAGAGTTTTCAAGGCTGACTCTTTTGGAGACCAGATACTTGTTTCTTGTATCTAATAAGCAACATCCCATTTGTGAAAACCACACACACTTTTGTTTCTTAGCAGGTAGGAAAGCACACTGTGAAGCTAAAATTATTTGTATTCATATTATATTCTATTGATACAGCTGAACTTTATCTTGAAATGTTAGCAACCCAAAGTTGAAGGGGGTAAGGAATCCATAACCAAAGGAACAGGAACATTTCAAATCTAGCCTTGCAGTAGTTTTTATGCTGAGTGAGGGTTAGGGGCAAGAGCAGAGGAAGGAAAGATCTTTGGTTCCAAAGAGGGCATTGACTATGACAGCCCACTTTCCACCTAATGGTTATCCATTAAGCAGAATAGGGTATTTACCCTTGTGATGGCATCAGGAGAAAATTGTATGTATATGTTTCTGCTTCCTTCTACAGTTGTGCCTCCACCTACATTTATAGCTACCTATACAATCCCATGGACGGAGGAGTCTGGTAGGCTGCAGTCCATGGGGTCGCTAAGAGTTGGATACGACTGAGCGACTCCACTTTCACTTTTCACTTTCATGCATTGGAGAAGGAAATGGCAACCCACTCCAGTGTTCTTGCCTGGAGAATCCCAGGGATGGGGGAGCCTCGTGGGCTGCCATCTATGGGGTTGCACAGAGTTGGACACGACTGAAGCGACTTAGCAGCAGCAGCAGCATTACATGCTAATTTCTCAGACTAAAAGAATAATGGATCTCCTAAACTAAAAGCATATCAGAAATGAATTCAACTTTGGAGGCAAGAATCTGAGAGAGAATGAGTAGCTGGCTAAGGAAAAAAACAGATCCCAGACCCTCTATTTTCCCTTGCTGCTTTTTGCTCTTTCTCTGTGTGTCAAATGTACTTGGACCCCTAAAGTATAAAAGATGATAAACAGCTTTGTTTCAGGTGTTTCTTGAAAGCAGTGCCAAATTCAAGGTGCTACTCCAACAGAGCTTCTAACTAATCTGTGCTTCAAGCTCAGGAGGGAATGCTTACCTTCTCAGGGTCACCAAGGGAAAGCTGAAAAGGAAGAGGTTGGTGGTGTGTCTGTGGAAGGGAATAGGAGATGGGTTGGCCTCATCTTTTGGGTTCTTTGCCTGTTTTCCTGTGCCAAATGCAGTTATTCAGAATGGTTTTTTATTTGATTAAGGCCTTTGGCTTGATAAAGCCATTCACCCAGAAATCAGTTATGACTCCCGTATTGCTATTTCTGATCTGTGTTTTTCAGTGGGGCATGTGATTTCTCCAGTACTTGGGGCTGTAGCTTTGCTCTTGCTTGCCCAGTTTGTTCTTTGGCGATACCTTCCTGCCTGCACTTCCACTCCAGTGAGAGCATGGTGAATATGAAACAGTGAGAGTCATAAGAGAGGTAAACATAATTGCCCAAGGGCCCACAGAAATGGCGAGGCTCCATGCATATTGGCATTCTCATCTCACACCTCGGCAACCACAGCAACTCTGGAACACGCCTGGAGACCATGGGACCTGTATTTCCTCCAAAGGCAAAGATTCCCTGGGGTTCAGGAGCAGGAGTCCCCAGATAAAATGTAGTTTCTGGATTCTTGGGAGCACAGTCCTTGCTGGGAACACTAATGAGACAAATACAGCATTCGTCACAATCCACTGCCTGTGTTCAGCCCACACTCCAGAATCAAGACATTTTACTTTCTCTCTGAACATGTCACTTCCTAAAACATGATTAAATAACTTATTTTGATTTCCAAAGTGCACATCCATACGATAGCAGCATGAAAGGTTTGGTGTGGAGCTCGCCCCCTCCCTATCTCTGGTTAAGTGAAAGTCACTCAGT
The DNA here is from genome assembly GCF_027580195.1 of Bos mutus. Classification (NCBI taxonomy): domain Eukaryota; kingdom Metazoa; phylum Chordata; class Mammalia; order Artiodactyla; family Bovidae; genus Bos; species Bos mutus. The sequence goes on from NC_091620.1 coordinate 48,686,290, forward strand.
TGTGTCCAACTCTTTGTGACCCCATGGACTATATAGTCCTTGGAATTCTCCAGGCCAGAATACTGGAGTAGGTAACCTTTCCCTTCTCCAGAGTTTCTTACCAACCCAGGGATCGAACCCAGGTCTCCCACATTGCAGGCGAATATGGGGGAAGCCCATCTCTGGTTAACCCTTCATATTAAAGGGCACACCTCTCTCTGATGGCACGAATTCACTGACACAGGATTGGCACTGCCACAGTGAGGAAGGTCTTTCAACTACATACAAATCACAGGTTATTATAATAAATAAGAAAAGATGCCAAATGTAAAAATTCATACCCAGAGACATCTGTTAAGATCTAAGAACAGGTGTCAGAGGATTGCCTGAGGACCTCCAGGTCAGCCTTGCTGGAGGAGAAAGGAAAGCCCTCCTTACAGGTGGAATGGTGTGCATTAAACAGCATGAGGGATTGCTGGGGAAGTTGGTGAATGCAGTGAATGGGAATCAAGAGTCACTTGAAAGCTGGTATAATACACAGGACTCCCCTGCTATCTGAAAGAAGGGCCTTCCTATGAAAACTCTCTTAAGCTGAAATGGCATAAAGCAAAGAAGCAGTTACATTAGGACCCTTCTTGATAATGGGTACACAAAATAAATGGAGATACAGCACAGATGCTCACAGACATAGTTCAAAGTGAAGGCAGCCTGATGCTGCGATGCTGAGAGTGGTTCTGGGGATGGAGCTTGGCGGTGCTGCTCTCACTATTCAGGGTGCTACCTCTGTAACCACTCACTGCAAAACAAATGGTCCTCACTGTTTTCACTTGTCACTTGTTTTTAGAAAAGCAAAAATCCTCTTCGGATTTCTTTCTGTTATCAAAAATAAGTACTAATGTAAGTCTTCAGTAAAATGTCTTTAGTGGTGTAATGTGAACTTTTGAAAAGTGAGGGATAGCTTTAGTGATCCAAGGGGTTATGGGCACAGGCTGTGGAACCCAAACATCCCCTCCCTGCCATTTATTAGAGCAAAGCTGTGCTCCTGGGCCAGTTTACTTAACCTTTCTGAGACCTATTTTCATCATCTGTAAAGCATGATTACTAGACATACCTACCTGAAGGGGTCAGAGGGTACATGTATATGTACATGCAATTTTAGGATAGAGGCTGGAACAGAGAGGTTCTAAGTAAATATGGAAACTGTGACAGACTTTATTTTCCTGGGCTCCAAAATCAGTGTAGTTGGTGACTGCAGCCATGAAATTAAAGAGAAGTTTGCTCCTTAGCAGTAAAGCTCTGACTAACCTAGACAGCATATTAAAGAGCAGAGACATTACTTTGCCTACAAAGGTCTGTCTGGTCAAAGCTATGGTTTTTCTGGTAGTCATATATGGATGTAAGAGTTGGACTATAAAGAAAGCTGAGTACCAAAGAATTGATGCTTTTGTACTGTGGTGTCGGAGAAGACTCTTAAGAGTTCATTGGATGGTAAGGAGATCAAACCAGTCAATTCTAAAGGGAATCAATCCTGAATATTCATTGGAAGGACTGATGCTGAAGCTGAAGCTCCAATACTTTGGCCACCTGATGTGAAGAACTGACTCATTGGAAAAGACCCTGATGCTGGGAAAGATCGAAGGCAAGAGGAGAAGGGGATAACAGAGGATGAGATGGTTCGATGGCATCACCGACTCAATGGACATGAGTTTGAGCAAGCTCTGGGCATTGGTGATGGACAGGGAGGCCTGACATGCTGCAGTCCATCGGGTCGCAAAGAGTCGGACACAACTGAGTGACTGAACTGACTGAAGTGAATATTAGCTGTTAGTATTGTTAGGACTCAGTAGTACTGTCCAATGTTTGTTTGGTCCAAGAGTCTTTTCCAGTGGACAGAAGCCAACTTGTAAAGGCTATGACTTCTGCCATTAGAAGTTCCGGCAGGACTTGGCTAGCTAGAACCAAAGTAGAACACTCCGTGAGGCTAAAGGGGTGCTCCTTAGTAGCCCTCCTATTCAATATGCAAAAGAGCTTTGTTTTCTAAGCAAGGGCTCAACAACCAACTTACAAGGAGCCAGTACGTTATCAGAAATGAAGTATTTGTTACATTTTAAAAGTTGATTGATACCAGCTCCCTTGGAGGGAAGGAGTTACATTAATAAGGAAAGATTATTCACTTTGGTTGTTAGCCTTACCAAGAAGAGAAAAAGTGCTTAATGTATATTTAACTTATCGTCTAAGAAGCTTTAACATATAAGTGATATGAATGTCTTTAAACTGATGAAGACTTTGGTCCATAGGTGGCAACAGAGGATGAAAGGGTTGGATGGCGTCACTGACTCAATGGACACGAGTGTGAGCAAATTCTGGAAGATGGTGAAGGACAGGGAAGGCTGGCATGCTGCAGCCCATGGGGTCACAAAGAGTTGGCCATGACTGAGCAACTAAACCACCACATGTCCTCTGAGTGATACTGAATAGTCTAGTACTCTCTCCTTTTTATCTTAAACTATCTACTGTATTTATTTGGCTGCACTGGGTCTTAATCGCAGTACATGGGATCTTTGATTCCCCGTTGCAGTGTGCGGGATCTTTAGTTGTGGCATGTGGGATCTAGTTCCCTGACCAGAGATTGAATCTGGGTCCCCTTCATTGGGATCGTGGAGTCCTAACCACCAGGGACATCCCTCTTTTCTGGTTTTATATTGATGTGGGTTTATTTCACTCTTTGAGAAATTTAATTTACACATATATATGTATATATAGATATGTATGGAGTAATATATGTATAGTTGTAGTTCTTGTATATGTATAGAGAGTCCTGGAAGAATATGCAAGTAACTGTTAACAGTTATCACTTTGGACAGAATGCACGAGGGAATTTGGGTGGAAGAGAGGTGTACTCTTTTTTTTCTTTGTATACAACTTTGTACTTTTATATTTTTATTTTGTATGACATTCAGTTTTTCAATAAAAGAGAATTCATAGAAAGAACTACAAGACGAATCAGGTCACAAGTAAGCAGGGAAGACTGCTGGAACCATGAGGCCCAAATCCCATTACTCCTTGTTGCTTATGGGTTACAGATGTTGAAATCTATGAATAGAAATGGAGAGACTTCAGCCTCCTCTTCTTCCAGGCTCAGGTAGACTTTTGGTCAGCAGATGTCAACTGCCTTCAGAAACATGAGTCAGCAGGTGTGCAAAACACAGAAGCCATGGCAGAAAGGCCCTGGCCCGGGCATACATGGCTTGTTCCTTTAGCCCTCAGGATTCTCCCTGCTTCTGCCACTTGCCAGTCAAGCTGTCAGGTCAGAGAAACCTGGATGAGAAGTATGTACTGCACAGTAACTGCTAAGGAAATTCCAACTTACACAAGGTTTATTGGGAATGTGGACCTGCTTAACCTTAGGCAAGTTGGCTGGGGTAGGGACCTGAGCTGAGTGTACATCCTGAGAACACAGAGGCTTCTTTTCCTCTAGTAGACTGCAGAGGTGGGGCCGAGGATGTGGAAGCAGTTTGTAAGCCAAGAGCACCACACAAATGAAAGGGCTTGCTCTTATTATAAGGGCTTGAAGAGAATGCAATGGGAGAGGATCTGGCCCCTATAAAGGATTTTCCCCATGAACATCAAAGAATTGATGAGGGAGGTGGTGGGGGGAGGACAAAGGTAGAGCTTGGAATGTTGGCTCTTCCTCAAAGGCACTTTCTATGCATTTTCTTTGCTGAGAATCAAATCCAGAGACTCCAATGATAATGATTCTCATTTTTATTACCGTTTTATTATTCAGGTTTGGTTCAGAGTTTCTTCCCTGACAAAGGCATTTGAATGAAGATGAAAAGTGCCAAGTTAATATCTTCATGGAGCCAAGCCCCTTTCTATAACCAAAGTCTTGGTGGACAGATGTGGCACCAGCTTGCTGTTGTAGTTCTGCCTCTATATATCATCGTGATAAGGATCAAGGCTGTCCGTATCTGGTGGGGCTTGGCATTTCTGAGTGGAAGGGACAGTGAAAAAAGGTCTTCTTTTTAGTGTTTCCCTCAGATTAATTCTGGCTGTGTTCAAAATGCTTAAGGAGGAATTCCCAGAGCAGACACATACTAGAGATTCTTAATAAATACATTGGCATTAACAACACTGTGCTTAATAAGGTTAGTTCCAGGGGTTCTAGCTGAAAGTCAGTAAGAGGGACAGTTATAATTATAAAACAATATGTCACAACTTGCTGACTATAAACCCAAACCTGCTTCAACTTGAATAGAGAAAGGGATTATGAAATATAGGAAAAGCAAATTAAACAGAGAACATTAAAAGAAACATGTGTTAAATATATATATATATAGGTACTTAATGACCAAGGGCTGTCTGTTCCAGAGTTATTAATAATGACAATAACCAATAATTATAGCTCTTAAAATTTTTGTCAGAACAAAGAGGAGAAGCTAGCATTTATTGAATGTACTTAGTGATATAATAGAGGCATCAGTTTATGATGTGTGGGTCAAATGCTGCTTACTTCCATAGTTTAGCAAAAATCTTGTATGCACTTGTAAGACTTGTAAAACATCTGAAAACTTTGGTCTAAATGTCTAAAAAAGTAAATGTAAAAACTTGCAGAAAGCTTTTCTGTAAAAAAAGTTTTTTGTAAAAAACTTGCAAAAGATTGGTTATTTTCTAGTACAGAGCAGAGGAAGGGGTTTCAATGGCCTTAGTGAAATCCAAGGAAAAGTTTGCATATCATCTTTATTTTTTCATTCATTAATGGAGACTCTGCTGTGAACTTTGCAAGCCAGGATAATTCTATGTTAAGATAGAGAATGTAATCAAGATTTCTAACCTTCTTTCATTTGGTCTTCAGTTAGTCAGTTCAGTTACTTAGTCACATCAAACTCTTTGCAACCCCACGTACTGCAGCATGCCAGGCTTACCTGTCCATCACCAACTCCTGGAGCTTACTCAAATTCATGTCCATCGAGTCAGTGATGCCATCCAACCATCTCATCCTCTGTCATCCCCTTCTCCTCCCACCTTCAATCTTTCCCAGTATCAGGGTCTTTTCCAATGAGTTAGTTCTTCTTATCAGGTGGTCAAAATATTGGAGTTTCAGCTTCAGCATCAGTCCTTCCAATGAATATTCAGGACTGATTTCCTTTAGGATTGACTGGTTTGATCTCCTTGCAGTCCAAGGGACTCTCAAGAGTCTTCTCCAACACCACAGTTCAAAAGCATCAATTCTTGGGTGCTCAGCTTTCTTTATAAACTTTGGTCTTAATCATGACCATTTGGCCTTAATCATGACCAATTTATAGGATATATGTCAAAAATGGGAGCAAAGAAAGCATCACAAAAACCTTGAAAACCCTCATGGGTGGTAGAAGGGTCAAAGCAATGGTTTTTCCAATCGTCATGTATGGATGTGAGAGTTGGACCATAAAGAAGGCTGAGCCCCAAAGCATTGATGCCTTTGAATTGTGGTGCTGGAGAAGACTCTTGAGAGTTCTTTGGACTACAAAGAGATCAAACTAGTCAATCCTAAAGGAAATCAGTCATGAATATTCATTGGAAGGACTTATGCTGAAGCTCCAGTACTTTTGCCGTCTGATGCAAAGAGCCAATTCATTGGAAAAGACCTTGATGCTGGGAAGATTGAAAGCAAGAGGAGAAGGAACAACCAAGGATGAGACAGCATCACTGACTCCATGGACATGAGTTTGAGCAATCTCCAGGAGATAGTGGATGACAGAGGAGCCTGGTGTGCTGCAGTCTATGGGGGCTGCAAAGAGTCGGACACAACTTAACAAGTGAACAGCAAGATGGTAAAAATGGGCTTAAAAGTTTTGTTTCATTGATATCTCAGATCATAAGAGTTTTAAGAATTAAAGTTTTCTGATAGAATTTATTTGTTAACTTCCAAATTCATAAAATTACTTTTTCTTGCTGATGTAACAAATTCTTTGGACTTGAAAGTGAAGGAAATTTAAAAGAACTCTGAATATCTGTTCTTTTCACTTATCAGCCAAGTCAAGTGAATGTGTGGATACAACAGCAAAGAACTGAAGCCTGAATTCAGTTCAGTTCAATCACTCAGTCGTGTCCAGCTCTTTGCGACTCCACTGACTGCAGCACGCCAGGCTTCCCTGTCCATCACCAACTCCTGGAGCTTGCTCAAACTCATGTCCATTGAGTCGGTGATGACATCCAGCCATCTCATCCTCTATCGTCCCCTTCTCTTCCTGCCTTCAATCTTTCCCAGCATTGGGGCTTTTCCAATGAGTCAGTTCTTTGCATCAGGTGGCCAAAGTATTGTAGCTTCAGCTTCAGCATCCTGAATTAATTTCCCTACAGTGTCAGCTATGCATGTTGAATAACTAGAGAGATATTTTGTTTTTGCTGTTTATTTGCTTTTGTTAAACAAGTCACAGTTTCAGAGTGATTCACAGATTAATGTAGATTTGGAATTGTATTTAAATTTGTGTTACTCCTCTGGGGCAACAATCTCAGATTTGCCTAAATTATGTAATAAGTGGTGGCAAAGTGTCAAGAAGTACTGATTAAGCTAAAAATTTTCACAAAGGAGACATGATTTCTCTGGAATTTTGAATATCAAGGTATGAATCCAAGAAAGTGTGAAAGTGTTAGTCACTCAGTCATGTCTGACTCTTTGCGATCCCATGAACTGTAGCCCTCCAGGTTTCTCTGTCCATGGAATTCTCCAAGCAAGAATATTGGAGTAAGCAGCCAGTCCCTTCTCCTGGGTATCTTCCTGACCCAGGCATTGAACCTGGATGTCCCACATTGCAAGCATATTCTTTACCATCTGAGCCACTAGGGAAGCCCATGAATCCAAGAAATACCAACACCAAAGCCTGCACGTTCTGTGTCTGGGCACTGTTTGGGCTCTCCGGGCTCTGAGCAAGGATATTCTCTCCTAGAGCTATTGATAGGGATGTAAATCAGGAGTCAGAATTGACATGCCTCCTGCTTGAATATGCTGCCTAATTCTAGAGACCAGTTCCACTGGGTAAATACGAGGTATGGCACAAGTTGCAGGTTGTTCAGTATTGGGAAAGAAAGAAAGGAAAGGCGGCGGGGAAGGAAAGAAGGAAGGCATCATTTGGTTTTTACTTTTTGTTCCTAGAAGGCAGACATTTGGTTTTGTTGTTGTTGTTGTTCCTATATTTTTCCATTACGTATTACATTCATTTACTCAACACTGAGAGACTTCTAAATGAAAGTCTGTGTTGGATATGGACGTTTATATGGGGAGTGGTACAGGAAGATACAAAGATAAATCAGATATTTTACACTCAAAATGCTTATCATCTAAAAGGAGTTTATCAGTCAGCTTTCGATATGTTGTGCTTTTGTGACAAATGATCCCCAAGTCTCAGTGGGACAACAAAGATTTATTCTCATTTATGCTCGTATCACCTGAAGATCAGCTGTCATGTTCATTTCATTCTGGAACTCAGCCTGAAGCAGCAGCCTTTATCAAGAGCATGCCATTTACATGTCAGTGGGAAAAGGAGAAAGGAAACTGGGAAAGAAAAAGGCAAAAGATGGCCATTAAAGGTTGTGTTCTTATCTCATTGGCCAAAGCAAGTCATGTTGCCGAGCCTGCTGGGAAAGGGGCATGAATGTTCTCCCACAGGGAAGCACTGCATATGGCCACTGTCTGGGGTTTCTGATCCTCTTGCAGTGAGGGCAGCAAATAATTGCAAACAACAATGCAATCAAGCACAGGGAGATAAATACACACACAATATCAGATATGTGCACTCTATATAGAATATACCAGACAGTGGGAAATGATGGGCATCCCAAAGGCAGGGACATTTCCCTGTTCTGCCACGTAGAAACCAGTTTGACTTTGAATAAGGCACTTAACCTCTCTGAGCCTGTTTCCTTACTTGAAAAGCTATGATAATTTCATAGCTTTGTGGTAAGGATTGAAATATTCAATTCAAGTTAAATGCTAAACAGAAAGCCTGGCATTCAGTTATCATCTTTTTTTTTTTTTTTAATTCTCCTTCTCCTTCATATCCTCTCATCTTATCATTCTTGTTATTTCATTTCAGAATTATAGGGAATGCTTTCTGGACATGGCATTTAATCTGAGGCTGAAAATCTGGATAGTATTTGAACAGACAGCAAAGAGATTAACTCTGCACCTCAGTTTTCCCATCTTTAAAATGGGGATAATAATAGCAATTATGACTTAGAGTTGGTCATGAGTTTAAATGAGTTAAAGAAGCTGATAAGCACAGTGCCTGGCATGTTGTGAACATTATGCAAGTACTGGTTAGATACAAATACGCAGGTGAAGACTAAAACTGGGCCAGAGACAGAAAGGATTTTCAGACTGAGAAGATGAGAAGAGCAAAAGCAAGAGAGAACCAGGGGAGGTTTGAGGAATGCAAGGGGAACAGAAAATAAACAGGTTTGGTTGTGACGTTACCAAACCGAACTTGGCTCTGCTTGCCTTCCATGCAACAAAGCCAGTTTACAGACACTAGGTTGCGGTAGAGGAAGGCACAGCATTTATTTGCAGAGTCAAGCAAGGCGTACAAGGAGCCCATGTTCAAAAGACCCATACTCCCCGGTGGTTTTCAGGGAAGAGATTTTAAAGGCAAATCTGCGGTAAGGGCTGCGGGTTGTATGACTTTCTTCTGACTGGTCGGTGTTGCAGGAATCTCAGTCATCAGCCTTCTAGTTCCAAACAGCGTGAGGTCTCCATGCCTCTGCTCAGCTTGAAGTTACCATCCTCCCCATGGGTGGGGGCCTTAGTTCCTTAAAGAACACAAAGATATGGATCAGGTTGTTATGTATATCTCTTGAGGAGGAACTATTTATTGCCACCCTATTTTTGTTGTTGTTGATAGCTATTCCTCTGTTTCTGCATTCTTTCACTTCCCTAGTTAATAACTGTTTAGATCTTGCCTTTGGAACTTAGGGAGGGCCTTCCAAGAAACAGGGGACATGGAAAGGTTTTTGTACCCAGGAGGGCCCCGCAGGTCCTATTGAGTTTTAGTCTTACGAAGTCAAGTGTCATAGAAGATGGGGCTGAAGAGGTGCTGAGGGGCCTGAGCATTGGGACTTTATTCTGTAGGCAGGGGAGCACAGTTTGAGCTGTGCTTCAGAAAGATCAGTGTTGTCCATGTAAGACAGGTAGGAGTATCAAAGATGGGAGCCAGGAATGCACAGGAGAGGGATGCTGCAGACCTTAGTGGAGTTCAAAGACAACCATCCTCGGACAGTGCCAGAGAACACAGAGAGAAAGGGCCACTGCACGAGGGGGCATGGAGGTCCAACACGCCTGGGACTTGATAGGTGGGAACTGGGTGGCAAGGTGGGTGGAGCAGGTGTGGATAGGGAAAAGACATAATAAAATTTCTTTAAAAAGCAACTGTGGTACATATACACAATGGAGTATTACTCAGCCATTAAAAAGAATACATTTGAATCAGTTCTAATGAGGTGGATGAAACTGGAGTCTATTATACAGAGTGAAGTAAGCCAGAAAGAAAAACACCAATACAGTATACTAACACATATATATGGAGTTTAGAAAGATGGTAACAATAATCCTGTATCTGAGATAGCAAAAGAGACACTGATGTATAGAACAGTCTTTTGGACTCTGTGGGAGAGGGAGAGGGTGGGATGATTTGGGAGAATGGCATTGAAACATGTATAATATCATATATGAAACAAGTTGCCAGTCCAGGTTCGATGCACGGTACTGGATGCTTGGGGCTGGTGCACTGGGATGACCCAGAGGGATGGTATGGGGAGGGAGGAGGGAGGAGGGCTCAGGATGGGGAACACATGTATACCTGTGGCGGATTCATTTTGATATATGGCAAAACCAATACAATATTGTAAAGTTAAAAAATAAAATAAAAAAGAAGACCCAGAGGAATCAGGGAAGTTGTGATAAAAAAAATAATAAATAAATAAACATGTTTATCAAAGGGGAAAAAAGAAAATTGGAAGGGATAAATTAATATTACAGGAGTAACAGATATAAAGTACATAAAATAAATAAATAAACAAGGATTTGCTGTCTAGCACAGGGTAGTGTAACCAATAACTTGTGATAACCTATAATGGAAAAAAAATCTGAAAATATATGATTCACTTTGCTGCACATCTGGAACTAAAGCAATATTTATATCAACTATACTTCAATTTTAAAAATTATTAATTTACTACTTCTGATTAAATAATTGATTTCTCAAGACCCCTCAGTGGTTGTGAAAATCTTCAGAAGTGTTTTCCCACACTGTAAAAGTCTCACCCATCACATATTTTCTAATTGCAAGTGGATTTAATAAACTATGAGAAAAATTGGGAGGTCACCATCTAAAGCAGTCAGTCAAATTTGGCTTGAATATTTGTAAGACACCTGATACATTATGTAATAAACCTCTAAAAAAAAAAAGGAACTTGGAAGTGGGTGTTAAGATGCTACCTATGAATATTGTCACCCAGATTTCTCTCCAAGTCCTAAACAAGAACAGCTGTACTGAAGAAGTTTTAATCAGGAGACTGAGAAGGGACCCAGGTAGTGGGAGAGCAAAGGCAGATTGGGCAGAAGGATTGAAAGTGGAAAACTGGGGAGAAGAGAGCAAGGTCTAGGATAAACCTAGGCTAGAAGTGCAGAAAGGAAAGTGGGACTATGTCGTCTTCTAAGATACCAGCCTTTTTTATGTCTCTAGTGTATTACCAAGTGAAATACAGACTTCTAATAAACAATGGACAATATGATAATAATTTTTGTTAAAAAGAAATAATAGGTATTCCTAGTCATAGGAAAAGATAAAAGGATATATACTTAATTTTAGCAGTAGTGAAATTATAGATGATTAAAATTTTTTGCCCTTTGTTTCCTTTTTCTGCATGTACATACATTAGTTTTATAGGATAAATATTAAATAATAGTGTCTATAAACAAGGAGAAAGAAAGGGATAAAGGAACTATCCCTGCCATAAAGAACTTAAAAAATTTATGTACACACACACAATTTATGCTATTGTTTTGTGACACTTTGAACATATACTCTAATAAAAACAGATGTGCAAACGATCTTTTGGCAAGCAACACGTTCAAAGACTGGGGGCTGCCTGCAGCTGATTACATTGCCAGTGTGTCAGAACCAGGGTTTTAAGTTCAAAATGCTTGCTAACAGAAATCATTACAATACACAGGCTAGGTTGGAGGGAAATACGGGCCTAAAATTTGGATACATTTAAAAGAAAATGTTTCAATGTGTTTATATTCCAACTCAGCCTCAAAGAGGTAACCTTTCAACTTAAGAGTAATTTTGGACAACAGTTCTTGAAATTGTCTTGTATATAAAACCCAATTGGTTGTGACTATTGGAAAATATGTTACTTTTTTTCTTGTAGCCAGAATATGTAGCAAATGAGAGTTCTCTAAGTGATTTGGCAAGAAATTAATCTTTAGATTGTTTTAATATGGGATCTGAATTGTTTTGCTTTTTCCCCCACTTTCTTTGATTCTTGTTAAAGGTAGACTGAAAATATTTCCTTCATGGAAGGTTTGAAGATTAAGTCCTCCCTGCCTCTGGAAAAGAAGCATTTGATGGTTCTTTGCTGTCTCAAGGGAATTGGGAGTTTATACGAAAAAGTGGAGTGACTTGTCAATGTAGTTTGTAGATAAGGACTTTTCCTGAGTCAGAAAGGTGTTCCGTAGGGCCACAGGAATAAAGAGGTCAGTGGGTCTGGGACGATGAGGAAAGGGACCTTTCTCCTTGTCAGTGTTCTGGGAGTTGGCAGGTTTCCAGAAGGAATGGCTAGAGAAACAGGACCATAGGTCTAAGCTTTTCCCAAATATGGCTTTGAAGGGAACAAACAAAAGGGGTCAGTAATCTTCCCAGGGACAACCAGAATGACCAGGTTATTTAAAACTATCTCCTATTCCTCCCCACTTCTAAGCCTTGGCCCTGCTTTAGATCCTGGAGCCTATAAATACCCCTGACTTGGAAAGGAAACCCCAAGAACATTTAAAGTTACATTTCCAATAGATCCTGGCAGGATGTAGACTTGGATTTGAAATTAGATAACATCAAAGATAATATATTTCTTGGACATCTGAGTTTGAGGACTGAGTACAATATTGAATAAAGGGATGATCCAGTGATTTCCTCTTTGGATTGTGCACACTGTTTATGAAGATTTAGAATGACACAAATGTAGTATACCTGCTCAGTTCCCATTTTGGATGGAGGCACTCATTCTCTCAGCTTCCAGGAGGGGTGGCTGCTACAGGATCATAGCTGTGATTCTTTCTGGGAATTGCCCTCTGCCAAAGGAAGCAGCCTTGCCCTCTGCTCAGAGGTAGCCTGAGTCTAAAGATGAATCCATGCAGGGACACAAAGATGCTCCTTGATACCTCAATTTGTGGTAATTCTGAAGGGCCATTTCAACTCCAGAGCTCCAAGTGGGATCAGCTGAGGCCTCTGTCACAGAGGTATCACAGTTCAACTCCTCCCATGGCCCAAGCCTGCTACCCTCACCTCCCTACAAATGTTCTCAAGTTCGTTCCCCAGTGAACTTACTGCATGCAAATCTCTGTCTCAGATTCTGAAGGTGTCTCCAGGAAACCTGACTTGCTACAACAAACTACTCTAGTCCTTTCCCATTAAACAAATACAGTAATTTTAGCTTTTCCCAAAGACAGATACTTCTAACAACCAGACATCTCATTCTTTGTATTTATTAAAGAGTAAATTTTGATACAAATTTTTCTTCAATGAGAAGAATTCTTAAGTTGTCTTAAGAAATAAGAAACGGGACAAAAGTAAAAATTGTCCAGGACTTCCTTCTCTTATGGACACATGCCAGAACTGTTTTCTGGAAGCTCATTTTTAGCATATATTAGTTGCCATTGACAAAAATGCCAAATACCAAAGAAATGTAATAAGACATATGAGCTAATAAAATGTTGATTTATAATGTTTTTAAATCTCCCTATAGTTTAAAAAGGATCATGTTTTCATTAATTGTTCTTAGAGATCAGTATGGAACTCTCCTGTTACTCCAGCCAGTATGAAGCCAATCTCATCCACTATTGAGCTGATTAAGGAAAACATGGGGAAGTGGAAGAAGCGTAGTAAGCACTTACTATGTAGCTAAATGGTCATTCTGTTCTTTATTTCCCCAATGCCTTCTTACTTGGAGAGATTACTCCAATAAGAGAATAAATTGTTTTTTATTAGATAATCAATGGCCTTATCCCTTGATTGAAGAGGGTTATGATAAGTGAAACACAGATCTTTAAAAAGAGTATCTTGTCATCAGGTTGTAAGCGATGAGCATGAATGTTGGCAGGTTTCTGAACTTTATGAATAAAATCTTTGAAGTGTAAGAACTATTTTATTGGATTCTCCCAGTTTTTTGTTTTTGTTTTTTAAAGATTCTCCCTCCCTGTTACTCTTCCATTTACCCCTTAGGAAGCAAGCAGGCCTACTTGAAATAATCATCTAAATATTCATTTTTGTTGTAGCCAAGCTGAGTTGGACATGTGTTTCCAAGGAGTAATGCCAACAAAACTAATTTTTAATGACTTGAACTATCAACCAGTCAAAAGAATGAAAGCAAGTTGATCGAGTTTTCATTCTCGGGTTCACCTTTTAAAATTACTTCTTATTTAGAGTAACTGAATCTGTAGCCTGAAACCACACTGATATGCTCCCTGTGCTGCTGCTGCTGCTGCTAAATTGCTTCAGTCGTGTCCGACTCTGTGCAATCCCATAGATGGCAGCCCACCAGGCTTCCCCATCCCTGGGATTCTCCAGGCAAGAACACTGGAGTGGGTTGCCATTTCCTTCTCCAATGCATCAAAGTGAAAAGTGAAAGTGAAGTCTCTCAGTCGTGTCTGACTCTTTGCGACCCCATGGACTGCAGCCTACCCTGTGCTACCACTAGCTATTTATACATGGCTTATAAATAATGAAATAAAGCCACTTTATCATTAGCTGGTTTATGTCCAAGAGCCTCAGTTACTCTTCTCTTATTCCACTTTATATTGTTAGTATTGCTTATCCTTTGCCCACTACATTTCATGGTCTCCAGTTCACAGGAAATCAATCATCTGTGAAGGAGGTGGAATACTCTAGAAAAAACTGAAAAATTGGGAATTCTGGGCTCTGATGCTGATTTGGATGCATCACTTTACTAGCTCTCAGTTTGTGTTCTCATCTGTAAAGCAAAAGTATTGCCAGGCTCTTTTTTTTTCTGGCACTAACATTATGCAGGCTTAATACATTTTAGAAATGCATCAGTCTATGGTTTATAGTTAAATTCTTAAGGGTGAAAATGGAAAGTGATTTTTTTTTTTTTTTTTGAGCCACATCATAGTGATGATTATACTGAGAGGTCCTGAGACCAATCCCTAGGTTTTGAAGATTCACTTGCAGGAGTCACAGGACTCAATATGGAGTTGTACTCAGGTCTGTGATTTATTATAGTAATAGGAAACCAAACTCAATTGGCAAGAGAAAAGGCACACGGGTAAGTCCAGGGAAACCAGGTGTATGCGTCCAAGGAGTCACGTGACTTCCCCCAAGGAGGCACACAGGATGCGCCTAATTCCCTTGCAACAGGTGTGACCATACGTGTAAAATGTTGTCAGTCAGGGAAACCTGGTAGAGACTCAGTGCCCAGGGTTTTTACTGGAGGATTTTCACAGAGGCAACCACAAATTCCAGCCTCCCAGAGGGAAGGCAGGTGTTCAGCCTAAACTGTATGGTCTGTACAAACAGTTTAAATATAGTGAACCCCTCTTAGTTAATGATGGTGAAACTGCTGTTAGACTGAATGTGTCCTCCCCCAAATTCATCTGTTGAAACCTAATGCCCAATCGATGGTATTTGGAGGGCAGGCCTTTGAGAAGTGCTTAGGTCATGAGGGTAGAGCCCTCTTGAATAGAACCAATGCTTCTATAAAAGTGGTCCAAGAAAGATTACTTGCCCCTAGGGAAGACACCCATCTAGGAAGCAGCTGATCCCATGATCCTAGAACTGTGAGAAATGACTGTTGTTTATAAGCCACCTAGTCTCTGGCATTTTGTAATAGAAGCCCAAACAAGACAGGAACCCTTCTGAAATCTTAAGTTCCGAGACCCCAGACAAGGGTCAGCCTTGTAGGCAGGCCTTTCAAAAGGGCACCAGTCAGACCTGCTATCTTAACTATTTTCTGCATGGTTATACAGTATGTTCATTTCTTAAGTGACTCTTGGATATAGCCCTTGTATATTACCTGAGTTATGCAAAAAACGGTATTAAGTAAAATAATATTTTTACAAATATGTTTAATTTTTTCCATTAGTAAGTTAAAATTTTCATTTAAGAAAACTTGAAAAATATAAAAAGAAGAAAAATATAGTAGCAATTTCTGAACATCATTTCTAAGGATAATTACTTCTAGATAACCACCTTCCAAATATTTTGAACATGATTATCTCAGTGCCTATTTAAATTATATTGTTCTTCTCATTTTTATCTTACAATATAGAAAATTTGCATATTATTTCAAAACATCTTGCAGACATGGTTTATAATGATTATTCCATTGTATCATAATTTACATAATCAGTGCCCCTTTGCCATTTTTGAGTATCATAAATAATGAACTTCTTCATGCACAAAGCTCTTTCTGAATTAAGAATAATTCCTCTGGATGAATTCTCAGAACTGATTCATTATGCCAAAGGTTATAAACTTTTAAAAGACTTTTATTATCCCTTGCCAGATGACTCTCCAAGAATTGTAAAATTTGGGCATCTACTAACTGAGTATTTCTCTAAAATGAAATGATGCTTTCATTTGTTTTTCTTTCAGTGTATTTGTGGTATGTTTTTCCCTTTCATTTTTTCCCCCCACTGACTCCCTATATTTTCTACTTACCTTACTACTAGGGCATTCCTTTGGGCAAATGCCCAGCATTTATAAATCTCCTCTTTAAAAAAGCAAAAATGTTAGCTAGGAATCTTCATCATGCATTATCACAGTCTAACTCATTTGTTTCCTGAGCAAATAGGACACAAGTTCTTCAGGTTTTGACTGACAGGCAGGGAAGAGGAAGAAAGAGAAGAAAGAGTCTGGAATACTGAGATACTCTTCTGTAAGGGGGTTGGATGATCCACGGGATGGTGCAGTGGGCCCTGAGTAAGTGTGAGGCTGAAAAATGGGTTATGGGTTCTGAAATACAACAGTTAGAAAGATAACAAAAGATCCAGCATAACCTTTATTGCTGTCTTGCTCCAGAACAGATCTGACTCTAAGAAGCACCAGGAAGTTGTGCAGTTAAAAGAAACTAGGTTTGTGTTGCATTGCATGCTAAGTCACTTCAGTTGTCTCTGACTCTTTCTGACCCTATAGACTATAGTCCATCAGGCTCCTCTGTCCTTGGGATTCTCCAGGGAAGAATACTGGAGTGGGTTACCATGCCCTCCTCCAGGGGATCTTCCCAACCCAGGGATCAAACCCATGTCTCATGTCTCCTGCATTGGCAGGTGGATTTATTTTACCACTAGTGGCACCTGGAAACCCACAGGTTTGTGTTAGATAGGTTAAATTGGAGTTCTCAGGCCAGTGTTGGCTAACTGGGAGCTCTTGAGCAAGTCACTTCATCTCCAGCCCTCAGTTCCCTTTCTGGTAAAAGGAGATAATAGAATTCAGCAAACCTCCCTTGTGAAGCAGCTCTAGGAATTGTGTTCAAATTCAGTAATTAATGTTTGTGGAATCACTTGTGCGTACCGGGTCCATGGGGTGCATGGCAATGACAGGAGAGAATGTCCTTTAGGAACAAGGCCAACTGTGTCTTAATATTTGCTCTGGTTTGTTTTTTTGTTTTGTCAAAAACTCATGTATTCAAATTAACAAAACATAAACCTCCTAATAAATGAACAATAGTGAAGTTTAATCAGATAGTGTGCTTCAGGATAGTACATGTGTATATGTGTGTGTTTAAATGTCACCACAATTCTAAAATTTGTATGTAAACAATTTAGAAAATACAGAAAATTATAAAAAAAAAATCTCATCTCCAAAGTCAGTCATCATTAATAATTACTAACTTCCTTACAGTATTTTTTCTATTCAATTTTTAAATCATTGGTTTGTTTTTTGACAACATAATGAAACAAAAATAGTATTTTATTTTAGATTCATACAGAGCTTGTTAAATCTTGTCTCTGCCACCTCCTAGCTATGCCATTTTAGCAAAGTTACTTAATTTCTCTGAGCCTCACTTTCCTATTCTTAAAATGAAGACAGTGATACCTATTTTCCAAGTCAGGATTCATTAAAAATAGCATGCATAAAGAATTAAAGTGCATACATGGGCTTTTCTGGCTATCCCAGTGATTAGGACTCTGCGCTTCCACTGCAAGGGGCATCGGTTTGATTCCTGGTTGGGGAACTAAGATCCCACATGCCACATGGCAAGGTCAAAGAAACAAAGACAAAAAAGAAAAAGAACTAAAGTGCACACACATCAATTTGCAGAAACTGTCATGTGCATGAACCTATATACCATACCCAGTTCAAATTATTTATAGTGTGGCAAATAAATTTTATATGTAATAGATAATGAAGTTTATATCCATCAACTAACAAATGTGCACATGGGGATGCTTTCCTAGCAACGATAGTTCTGTTGTAAATATTTAATAAAACAATAAAGTCTGGCAGGGCCATCTCCATGTTGAATTGCTGGAGGTCAGAGGCTCGGTTATCTGCACATAAAGGGGAGGCAGTGTAATTATAAAAGACTTCACCTGTCTTTTATTGCTAAGGGCATATTGGAAACATCAATTTTATTTGGATAAGATTTATTCCCTGATTTCTTCCAAGAGGATTAAAGGATATGGGAATTTTAGTACAACTTAAGATCAGAGGCAAAATAGTTGAACAGAACCATTCCTCTGATTGCTCGGCATTTGTTGAGCATCTTCTACGTGCTTGGAGCTCTTGATAGAGTACAGAAGGAACCAAGGTAAATGAGACTGCTCTCTCCTCAGGAGAACTCCCAAGGTGGGAAAGCGTTTCTCAAACTATTGGCTGAAGACCCTTTGTGTAGAATCACCCAAGGGACTTCTAAAAAATGAAAAAAGGAAGATTGCTCATCCCCTGCCTGGAGGCCTCTCCTAATGCAGCACGTCTGGGAGTCTCCCCTAGTCCCCATTTCTCTGGTTGATGGGCATACATGCTGGGGTTTGAGAGCTTGCAGAGGGGAAGCAGACTTAGCAACTGTTGTGGTGTTCCAGTGTAGTCATCGATTGGGCAGAAGGTGGGAGATCAGAAGTGGGGACTTTGGAACCAGCAGATCTGCATTCAGTTGCTGACTGACTAGGAGCTTGATGGAGATTTCCCATCTCTCTAAGCCTCAGTCTATTATTGGTTGTTGTTGTTCAGTTGCTAAGTCATGTCTGACTCTCTGTAACCCCATGGACCGCAGCCTGCCCCTCACTATCTCCCAGAGTTTGCCCAAGTTCATGTCATGTTCATTATGGTGCAATAGTTCTACTGCTGCCTACCCAGAGTAGTATTGTGTTAAATTCTTACCTTCTGTAGGAAAATGCTTAATGTGCTGTCTCATTTGTAGGAGGTGCTTAAGCAGTGGTAGCCATCACTGTCACCTGCCCAGGAGGCAAATGCCATCACACCATAACCCTAGTCTGCTTTGGCACCAACTGGATCCCAGAGGCACAACACAGCCATTCAGGGGCCAAGATCATCTGAAGCTTTAACAAAAATCCTGCTTCTGGAGTCTGGCCATTAACCTACAACAGCTAAAGGTTGAATTAACTGAGACCTGATTAGGAAAAAAGAGGTCTTGCTCTCTTTCCTTCCCTCTTTTCCTGCCTCCCCTCCCTGCTCTCTCCCCATTCCTACTCAGTGGAAATGATGTTTCACCCCCAGAACACTGCAGTGGCAGAAACCTGTTACCAGTTTTCAGATCGTCAAATGGCAGATGGATGCAGCCTACAGCCTCTCCCTCCATCCAAGATGTCTTCATCTGTCCCCCCAGGACCCCAGCAAAATGCTCTTGGCAAACACAGGAGGAAAGGATAAAAATTAAGTATAAGGTGCTGCATTTGTAGGGCCCTTTATGGCTTTGGATATGTAATGATGGTTTAATGGCAGTCAAGAGACAGGTAATTAGGAGCAATCCGCTCTGATCACCCTTGTACACAGCCCCAGATATCTCCTCAACACTCCCGAAACCTTGTTTGCTTTCTCCTAGGCAGAAATCCCACATGGTCTGTACACTGCCAGCTGTCAAGCTAACGAACTGCCAGCGCGTTCCTGAATGGGAGGGCTCAGCCTGGCGAAGCTCCCCTAGAAGCCAGTGCTGTCTTCGCCCCCATGATTGCCTTTATCTAGCTGGTGCAGGAGCCACTCCTAATCACGCTGCTGCTGGCCTCCGAGGGTCAAACAGGGGACCATCGCTACCTAAACAAATGAGGAGGATGTCACCTTTGGGGGAGACTGATAAGCAGTTGGCAGGCAGGCCACGGGGTAGAGAAGGCGCCAGCAGCCAGCAATCTTCAGAGGCTGTAAATACGTTACACTCTCAGCAGGGAGACGGGCAATATAGGCACCGAGAGGCCTTTGTTTAATGAGCTGTCAGAAAGCAGGCATGAAATTATGTTTGAAAACATGTGCAAGCTGCAGAGACAGAGCGGGGGCCTGTAAATGGCCCTCTTCCTTCGTGGTGGATGTTTAGAGCATCTTATCAGTCTGAGAACTGTCATAGGATGAAAGCTATCATTAGCAAACTAATGGTGTTTGAAAGCTACAAATTTTTCTCTCTCTTCTCCAGTTTTGACTTAAATGGATTATAGGAAAAAATCTTAATGGTTTTTTTTTTTTTTTTCCCTTGGGATTTTGGTAAACATGCAAATTGGAAGAGAACCAAAAACAAACCACAAAAAAGTGTCTCTGGAAGAACAAATGAAACAGTTATACTTCAAGTCTCTGCTCAGAACAACCACCTTATATTCTTTCCAATTCTGTTGAGACTCCATTCAGAGAACTCTAATGTAACTCCAGCCACCATTTTATTTCAATCAGGCCCATAAAAGAAAACATAAATATGAAATAGATTGCTTTCCTATAACCTGAGTATTAGAATTAGTGGGTAGGTATAATATCACTTCTACTACATCAGCTATCAAAGAGTAGAGAATAATTTTCCAAAGACTTGAAATTATCCTTGTGGGTCACATGGCTAGAGTTTATTTCTAATAAGGGTGAAACTTAAAGACTTTAAAAAATATCTGTCAAGACGGAGAGGCATCACTGATTCAGAGCATATTTGGGCCTCCGTTCTTAAATTCTGAAATGATGCATGAAGACTTGGTTGCCACGCATGGGTCTTTTACCTTTAGTGCACCAGAGACCTGCATCTCCCATCTCCAGTCAAACCAGGCAGCCAAAAAGACTTAGCAAAACCTCTTTCCCATTAAAAGCCTCAAGACTACGCTGAAGCTGCTTCAGAAGTGGTCACATTCACAAGGACCTTACGTTCACAGACTGAATGTAAGAAAAAGAGAAGAGAAAGGCCTGAGTAGGAAACAATAAAGTTAGATTGAAAAGGTAAAGAGACAAAGGATAGAGAAACAGAAACACAAAAAGAAAGAACCAGGCAGAAATAAAGACTTTTTGATTCATACCAAACAGTGATAACTGACATTCATATGACAATTTGATGAGACCCAATTCCTCTCTTTATGCTTTTTCCCCATTTGCAAATGGGAAATGCAAAAGCAATATGCCTGAAGTCAGGCAGTACAAGTAAGAGTCAGCAATGGGCCCTGCTCGGGGCCCCCCAGGGTCCACATTCCCTCCCACTCCAAATAATCTTGATTTGTGGTCCTGGAGAAGACTCTTGAGAGTCTTTTGGACTGCAAGGAGATCAAACCAGTCAATCCTAAAGGAAATCAACCCTGAATATTCATTGGAAGGACTGATGCTGAAGCTGAAGTTCTAGTACTTTGGCTACCTGATGCAAAGAAGCAACTCATTGGAAAAGAGCCTGATGCTGGGAAAGATTAAGGGCAGGAGAAGAAGGAGGGTGACAGAGGATGAGATGGTTGGATGGCATCATTGACTCAATGGACATGAATTTGAGCAAACTCTGGGAGATAGTGAAGGACAGGGAAGCCTGTCCATGAAGTCTTGAAGAGTCAGACACAATGTAGCGACTGAACGGCAACAGTAGCAAGATTGAAACGCTTGTATTGAATTTATTAAAAATAAAATTTGAATGGACATTTGTCAAATCAGATGTTTTTTCAACATTTATGGGGTCGATCATATGATTTTCCTGCTGAAATCTATTATTATGGCTAATAAATCAATAGATGTCCTGAAATTGAAGCCTCTTTGAAAGATGACCCCATCTCAATGCTACCGTTTTCTCTCCTCTTTTCACACAAACCCATTGCAGTCAGGATTTGGACACTGACACCCCAGCAAACTTGTGCTTGTCAGTATCATCAACGCCCTCCATGTTGCCAAATCCAAATGTCAGTCCCCATCAGAATCCACCTGTCAGTTGTCACAGTTAATTGCTCCCTCCCCATTGAAGTGATTTCTTCACTTGCCCTCTAAGACACTGTACACTTCATTTCCTTCAGCCCCACTTGCTGTTTCTTCTGTCTCCTTTGCCAGATCCTCTATTGCTTGATAACCTCACAGCACTGAAGCGCCCCATGGCTCAGCCCATGGAAATCAATCTCTTCTCCTCTCTCTATACTCACCCCCTTGCAGATTCTCTTCAGTTCCATGGCTTTTAGTAGCATGTAACTGCAAATGACTCTCTAATGTATATCTCCAGTCATGACCACTCCCCTTAGCAACAGCTCATATATTTACCTGTCAACACTGTCTCTCCACTCAGATGTCTAATGAATATCTAGATTATCATGTCCCAAACTGAAATTCTCATCTTCTTCACGCACAGAACTTGCTTTACATGTAGGCTTTGCCTTCTCAGGTGATGGAGTTTACGGTGCTGTTGTCTAATGGGCCTTCATTAATTAGAAAGCATGGACTTTTGTGCTTAGATGAGTGTTTACTACAGCTATAGGACAGGATGGCTTGTCTAGAAAGCTGGAGACTGTCTCCATATTATAAGATCCTTTAAAGTGTGAGCTAACCTTCATATATAGGGTTATTATATTACCTCTTTTTAAGTTCCACTATAATACTTTGACCTACAAAAGAACCCATCCTTGTGCATTTGGGGACTGTTCTCTTTCCTAATTAAAGTCAGATGGTCGGCTTGTAGGGTTTGGATTTTCGTCTTTTTCCTGTCTTCCTGAGCTGCCTCTTAACAGCTGTGGTGCATTGCCAACGAGTTATCAGTGGACAGACATGAGGTTGCTTTACGATGTTAAAGGACATATTACAGCGCTTCTTCTACAGACTACAAAAGCTGGACCTCATGGACAACATTAAATCTTGTGCAAGAGTTATCCTTTTAAAAAATACATGTTGATTTCTAAAATATAGCTGTACGATGCTTTTTGGCCATTTTCCTAACATGTGCTCTATTTCATGACCAGAATTGGATGATTTCCTTGGTCTCATTTTTTTGACAACAAACAACAACAGCAAAAAATTATATCTGACCTTAAATGCTGGAATGGAGGAGACATTAAAAATTAGCTAACTTAAAAATAATGCCTACCAATGTAGTAACTGATTCAGGCAAGTCATCAACAGATGCTTAAACTGCTGGATAATATATGACATGATCTCAAGTTATCATCACATAGATTACTTGTTCGTTACAATGGAGAGGATATTGGTTAGAGAGTGTCATCTAACCATCTAACCATTTCCAATAACATGTTAGACCATCATTATGTGCCTTCTGATGTGATTGGGGAGTACATAACATCACTTATTTAGTACACTTAACAAAAATGTTTTACTTGAATATAATCATGAATAAACAAAATGCAGCAATAATGATTCCGTGGTTATGCAGGAAGAAGTCCTTGTTAGAAGATGTTTCGAGTTGAAATATCATAATGAGCACAATTCACTTCAAAGGGCTCATTAGTGACAGAATGAAAGAGAAAAAAGAGAGAATGTGGTAAAATATTGACAGTTGTCGAATCTAGGTGAAGGGTCACAGATGTAATAGTCTTTCAAAAGTTGCTGTAGGTTTGAAATTTTTCAAAATAAAAAGTTGGAAAAAAGTCATAAATTAGTGGTTCCATGAAGGGAAGATATCAGTTGTTACAGTCATATATCTCTGTAACTGGCTTTCGAGGCAATATTTCATTGAGATTTATTAAAAATGACAGAAGATAGGTCTATTTGCAAACTTTTGCAACTTTTTTTTTTCTTTTTCAGAATCATAGACTCAACTGCTATTAAAACAGAAGATGTTATTTGTGGTAGAGTAATAATGAACATAGTCACCAGCTACCTAGTCTCTCAAATTAATAGGTTCATTTGCTCTTTTTTTTTTTTTTTTAATTGGAGGAAAATTCCTTTACACTGTTGTGTTGGTTTCTGCCATACAACAATGCAAGTCAGCCATAATCATACATATATCACCTCCCTCTGGAGCTCTCTCCCCTCCCCCTAGCCTATCCCTCTAGGTCATCAGAGAACTCACTCTTAATTCTTCTCCTCCTTCACTCCCCCGGCCTCAAATCTAGTCAGCCAGTCACCAGCACCAAGGATGCTGCCTATAGTATCTCGTGAGTCTGGCTTCTTCTCTCCATCCATATGTCAGGCACCACGTGACCACCAGGAAGACCCCCCTGTCTGTTAGCATGCTCCTCCTCTGCATGGAAACACCTTCCTTCCCTTCTCTCAGGCAACTCCGTCCTCCTCATTCAGGATCATTCCAGGGGGCACCTCCTTTGTGGATTCAGGGATGGTTTGTTGCTCCTTCTACTGGTTCCCACTGCATTTTGTTTTCCTCAAAACATGTCTCCTGGGGACCTGTGCTGTGCTCTGACCAGGTGTTTCTGCTGCCTTTCCACTGGACTGTAACTCATGCACCTCTGCAACACGCACATAGATGGTGTTTAATAAGTGCTTGTAGCGTTCATGATGGAACAAGTGAAGACATGATTAGCTAAATGTAAACTAAGACAGAAAACCTCATTTTAACTAAGATACAGTTCCTAAGGTTATACTGATCCAAGTTGTACATCTAATCTGTTGTAACATTTTTAAAGGTTTTTAAGGGAGTTGAGGTATGGCCAATTCAGTGCACAGTGAGATGGTAGAAGGTAGTCATTTTGAATACTGGATTTTATAAAAATAACTGTACAATTGGAAAGATTCTAGAAAGGCAATAATTGTGAGGAGTGAATCTTAGGGAAAACAGAGTTGTCTGCATGTTGAACTCTGAAAGAGTAAAGGATGGAGAAATAAGGCTAACTATAGCGGTGCTAGATATTGGCACCCTTCCCCAGCTCACGCCTCTGCGGTCATACCCTATTGCTGACCAGGAGAATGTATGTCAGGATGTATCTGGAGTAGTCACTAGTAATGGTTGGTCTCAATGTGTCCCTTGTAGAAACCATTTAGCAGTGACAAGAAGCAGAATTTAAGTACTGTCACCCACTCTAGTTTAATGTTTTAATGCATCTGGTGAAAACTCAGTTCGGTGATGAAAAGTAACAATTTCCAGAGGCCTTCTTCAGCATCTTGTGTAGCAGCACATAAAGGCATAAAAAAAGGGAGCAAATGGGAATCAAAACTGTGTGTGTCATGCTAAGTCTCTTCAGTCATGTCCAACTTTTTGCAATCCTACGGACTGTAACCCACCAAGCTCCTCTGTCCATGGGATTCTCCCGCCAAGGATACTGGAGTAGGATGCCAAGGCCTCCTCCAGGGGATCTTCCTGCCCAGGGATCAAGCTTCTTATGTCTCTGTCTCTGCATTGGCAGATGAGTTCTTTACCACTAGTGCCACCTACAAGGGAGCAAGTGGGAATCAAAACCATATCTAACATTAAATTTCACTTACAATCTGAATGGATTTTAAAATGAAGAGGGGTGGGGAGTTATTATTTAATGGGTTTCAGTTTCAGGTGATAAAAATGTTCTCGAGATGGATCGTGGTGATGATTGCATAACAATATGAAGGTACTTAATGTCACTGTAATGTACAGTTAAAAATAGTTACAATGGTAAATTTTGCGTTAAGTGTATTTTAACCACAATTTTAAAGGATGGAGGGGAAAGTATGTTTAGTTAAACTGAGATACTTTTAGCTTTGTCAAACTACAGACCTTTGAAAAGTTCTTTGGGAAATTCTGAGGGACCATGCTGCTCAGCAACTGAGTTCTTATTGTTGGACTTCAGTTCATTTTATGCCACACAGATGCATGACGTTCTGAGAGAAGATGGGCTGGGCTTATATGGTAAACTTTCAGCCACGTGGACATATGGTTCAACATCAGACATATGAGAAACGTCATGTCTCCTTGAGGGGATCCCAATTCTACCCAGCTCAAGCTTCCTGGTCTGTGACAGGCAGCCACACCTTTCCCACTTCTCATTGCTCCTGTCTTGTTCATATAACCGCCTCTGAAGCAGCCCTGGCAGATTTGAGGTCCAGGAAAGAGGAGTGTGCCAGAGGCGGGCTGCATAATTTTGTAAAATACTGAATGAATGTCTGTGTGTGCATGAGGTAGGTGCTTTATAAAAGTTTTTTTGCCTGAGGTCTAAAAACATAAACCTGATTCAGATCCTCTTCCTGTGTTTAAGGATATGTTGATATGACATCTCTGCTGGTAGCACTGGTATTGTGTTGAGAGAAGTCTGATAAAAGTTATTTTTAAAAATAGTATTCACTTTTAGAACATTTAGAACAAGTCTCTCCTCTCTTCCTTTAGATTTGTCCAACTTTTTCTCCTGATTAAAATTGTTTATCTGGACTCCAAATGTCCTTGCAGACCCTTCCCCTTTAATGTGTTCCCTGGGGTTGCACTGAGATAATGTGCATGAAAACGAAGACCTTAAAGACCTCAAGTCATCAGCAGACACCGGGGCCTAATCGCTCCTTTGCTATTGAATGGATGCAAAAGGAGGCCTGAGGATGCATGTGAGTGTGAATTTTTGTTGGAAGAACATGTGGCATCCTCTCCATCATAGTCTAGTCTTATAGACATAATACAGTGGTTTCTCTCAACACGGGTTTTCTAGTATTTGCCTGACAGCAATGTCTTCAAGCTGACAAAGCATTGTCTTCAGGCCAATAGCACTCTAGTCTCTAACCATACTTTCCTTTCCTCTCTTCTCAACATTTTGAGCACAGACCTCCCTTTACCTTTGATGGCCTCTGAGACCACATTTCTTCTGCTGCAATGGCAACATTCCCTGATGTACTAATATTTAATCTGTTGCTGTGGGCTTCCCTTTAGCTTAGTTGGTAAAGAATCCGCCTGCAATGCAGGAGACCCCAGTTCAATTCCTGGGTCAGGAAGATCTGCTCAAGAAGGGATAGGCTACCCACTCCAGTAATCTTGGGCTTCCCTTGTGGCTCAGCTGGTAAAGAATGGGCTTGCAAAGTGGGAGACCTGGGTTTGATCCCTGGGTTGGGAAGATGCCCTGGAGAAGGGAAAAGCTACCCACTCCAGTATGCTGGCCTGGAGAATTCCATGGACTGTATAGTCCATGGGGTCGCAAAGAGTTGGACATGACTGAGCACCTTTCACTTTCACTTCACTTTCACTGTTACAGCACCACCACTGGTAACGATAATAGCTTCCTTCTGTGCAGCAAGTATGTTGCATACTCACATTTCAATGATCACACAATCACTGATCTCAATCACATAATGAAATGATCACATGTCAATCCTGAGAGGTAGGGTAGGTATCAGCAGTTACATTTTCAAGATGCAGAAACTGAAAGACAAGGATGGTGACATGGTTTGCCCAGATCTCTCTGAAGTTTTTAATGGTGCTGTGTCTGCTGCTGGAGACTTGCTGCCTGCATGTGGTGGGCCCAATTTGGGATCTTCAGAGAGGCAGCAGGTACTCTTAGGGGTCAGGAGATCCTTCTTTCTCAGAATTCTTTCTTATTTCTCACACTCTCCTAAGAAGATCCTGTCACTGTATGAGCTAGAAAACCAAGTCAAGTCTAATGTAAATAGCATCTAAAGTACACTTACATCAACTTCAAAAAAAAGAGGTGACATATAGTGCTGAGAACTGCTAACAACACAAGAACACGTCCTCCACTCTGTAAGAATCAGTCATACTTCATTTGGTACTCTCAGCACACTTTAGAAAGTTTTCCATTACGTTCTCTCAAGTAGCCTAGCTACATGCATGGCAATAAATAACACTGCAAAGGAAATTCGAGGTCAACTGAAGTGGTTTCAAAACTAAAACTATTTGGAAATAAAAGGACAAACTTTAATTTATTAGAAATTAGCAACTACTTTGTGTGTGTGTGTGTGTGTATCAAACATTTAATGTTTTTTTTTAAATTTTTTTTTAAATTTTATTTTATTTTTAAACTTTACAATATTGTATTAGTTTTGCCAAATATCGAAATGAATCCGCCACAGGTATACATGTGTTCCCCATCCTTAGCCCTCCTCCCTCCTCCCTCCCCATACCATCCCTCTGGGTTGTCCCAGTGCACCAGCCCCAAGCATCCAGTATCGTACATCAAACCTGGAGTGGCGACTTGTTTCATACATGATATTATACATGTTTCAATGCCATTTTCCTAAATCTTCCCACCCTCTCCCTCTCCCACAGAGTCCGTAAGACTGATCTATACATCAGTGTCTCTTTTGCTGTCTCGTACACAGGATTATTGTTACCATCTTTCTAAATTCCATATATGCGTTAGTATACTGTATTGGTGTTTTTCCTTCTGGCTTACTTCACTCTGTATAATAGACTCCAGTTTCATCCACCTCATTAGAACTGATTCAAATGTATTCTTTTTAATGGCTGAGTAATACTCCATTGTGTATATGTACCACAGCTTTCTTATCCATTCATCTGCTGATGGACATCTAGGTTGCTTCCATGTCCTGGCTATTATAAACAGTGCTGCGATGAACATTGGGGTACACGTGTCTCTTTCCCTTCTGGTTTCCTCAGTGTGTATGCCCAGCAGTGGGATTGCTGGATCATAAGGCATTTCTGTTTCCAGTTTTTTAAGGAATCTCCACACTGTTCTCCACAGTGGCTGTACTAGTTTGCATTCCCACCAACAGTGTAAGAGGGTTCCTTTTTCTCCACACCCTCTCCAGCATTTATTGCTTGTAGACTTTTGGATCACAGCCATTCTGACTGGCATGAAATGGTACCTCATAGTGGTTTTGATTTGCATTTCTCTGATAATGAGTGATGTTGAGCATCTTTTCATGTGTTTGTTAGCCATCTGTATATCTTCTTTGGAGAAATGTCTGTTTAGTTCTTTGGCCCATTTTTTGATTGGGTCGTTTATTTTTCTGGAGTTGAGCTGTAGGAGTTGCTTGTATATTTTTGAGATTAGTTGTTTGTCCGTTGCTTCATTTGCTATTATTTTCTCCCATTTTGAAGGCTGCCTTTTCACCTTGCTAATAGTTTCCTTTGTTGTGCAGAAGCTTTTAAGGTTAATTAGGTCCCATTTGTTTATTTTTGCTTTTATTTCCAATATTCTGGGAGGTGGGTCATAGAGGATCCTGCTGTGATGTATGTCGGAGAGTGTTTTGCCTATGTTCTCCTCTAGGAGTTTTATAGTTTCTGGTCTTATGTTTAGATCTTTAATCCATTTTGAGTTTATTTTTGTGTATGGTGTTAGAAAGTGTTCTAGTTTCATTCTTTTACAAGTGGTTGACCAGTTTTCCCAGCACCACTTGTTAAAGAGATTGTCTTTAATCCATTGTATATTCTTGCCTCCTTTGTCAAAGATAAGGTGTCCATATGTGCCTGGATTTATCTCTGGGCTTTCTATTTTGTTCCATTGATCTATATTTCTGTCTTTGTGCCAGTACCATACTGTCTTGATAACTGTGGCTTTGTAGTAGAGCCTGAAGTCAGGTAGGTTGATTCCTCCAGTTCCATTCTTCTTTCTCAAGATAGCTTTGGCTATTCGAGGCTTTTTGTATTTCCATACAAACTGTGAAATTATTTGTTCTAGCTCTGTGAAGAATACCGTTGGTAGCTTGATAGGAATTGCATTGAATCTATAAAAACTACTTTTATCTGAATTCTACTTGATGAAGATTAAGAATCAAAGTGTATCCATCTCTTCTCTCTCTCTCCTTTCAGCAGGGTAAGAGTAGGAGGGACTTAACATTATCTTAAAATAAAATATTTAATTTTTACTGAAGTTGAAAAAGGCTGTAGAATGTTACACAGTATAGAAATGCAGCTGTTGGGTATTGATGATGTATAACATATATTAGCACACATCGTGTGGCAGGACTATATAATTTCAAGAGAGTTTTGTTCATATATGAACACAATTCCTATTATTAGAATCCTAATAATAGGCTCTAATATTTGGACCCCATATTCATATTAGAAGAACTTCATAGTAAATGAGTTTAATTCAATAATCATTTGAAAAGTGATACTGAAAGAAACTGACTTGAAAGTCAAAGGATCTTCATTTTAGTCTCTACTCTGTTTCCCACTCTGTGGTCTGGGACAAAAGTCTAAATTTCCTTTGCCTCCATCTTCTCACCTTAAAACATGGTGCCCCCAAATGCTAATAGAGACCTCCCCACCACTAATTTCTTTAATGTGAAATGACCATGTAAGAGCAACTGCCAGGAACTCCAACTCTTTCCTTCAGTTGATCTGAATCCTAGAAAAAAGATAAGCTAACTGTTGAACTGACTCAAAGAACTTATAAGGAAGGTACAGAGAGCTTGATTTGGAATCCTTTTGCTCAACTTTTAAAATAACAGCAATATTATAATTCTGATTATTATTTATAAATTTGGCTGGTACTCTAAGTGCTAACACTTTACATTGATCCTTACAATGTACATAGGAGGGAAATAATATTATCTCCTTTATTACATAATATGCATATATGAAATATAAAATATTATTATTAGATGAAGAAACTAAGGCTTAGAAAATTAAATGGCTTTCAGTGGCCCACACAGTTCTTCCAAATCTAAATCCATCTGACTCTGGACTTTTACTAACAGTGATTATATCATAGGATGTAGGGCCTTACTCTTCAAAAGATGTAGAAAAATATGAATATGTGAACTGTTACCCAGCAAATATAAGTAAAAAGTTACCTTCAAACTAACAAGTCATCGTGCATATACTTTCATCAAGCATTCCTTCCCATTAATATTAAAGGTATTTGTACTGCAATAGGAAAGGAAACATGATTTTTAGTGGGTGTTTCAAGAGGATAAAAGGGGGCAATGGCTGAATCCGTTTGGATTCCATTCTGCTGCAGCCAAATCTGTACAGAAACGAGGCTGTGATACAAATGACTGTACACTTGTACTAGAGGGAAACATATATAGTCTTTAAAGCTATTCAATTTATATTGCTACTCAGTTGTTAAAATGTTGGTGGATGTAGCATGTATATAAATATGACACCAATGACAGCTATAAAGATAAACCTTTTATGTTGTAACTTCTCAATTTAAGCACACAAGACTAAATTTGGGAGATAAATCATGATAATGGGTAGCCACTACACTTATATGAAAATGAATAAATGTCTTATACTATCAGTTTATTAACCTATAATGAGTAGATACTTTATCATCACTTTGTAGATTTTTTGAAATACCTTGGCACAGTTGTGTTACAGATATTGCAGACTCATCTAGTTGCTAAGAAATTAATTTTATTACCGAAAAAATTGATTTTCTCAGCACTCAATAATAGATTGGACTGAAAGAACGTGTGACTGATCCAATATACTAACCAGCTATATGACAAATGCAGGGAGAGTATGTTCATTTATCTGGAGGTGGAAAGAAGGGATAAAGATCATATACAGATAGGAAGGGAGATTAAAGGCAATCAAAGCCCTCAGGGCACAGTATGAGGAGCCTCCAGGAACAAGTTCCCAGGATTCTCCCACCTAACAGATATTATGGGGATGCTCCCTATATAGGGAGGGAGTGGAGGTTCTCACAGGCGGTCCCTCATGTGATATCTTGTGGGCAGCCATTTCTGCAAAGCAAAATGGGGGTCAACACTAGATCCTCTGGCCCCAAGTTTACCACTGCAACATACCCTGTGGCTTGATGGTCTCATTACTTTGGTTTTGCCCAGAGATGAAGGTTTTGATATTGGGAAGGTCTAAAGTGCAAATATAGAGCTTTGGAAATAAGATTGTTCAAGGAATGACCTCAGGACATTCTCTGGGTTGCATAGCAACAAGCTAGTTGATAACCTGAGCCCCTTTTCCTCTAGCTGGAGAGGCTGCTCCCCAGTTTCACTTTCAAAGAACAGGACCCAAGATCTCCAAGTGTGAGGCAGCTGGTACTGCTCAGTACCCTCTAAAATCTAGTACCTACGCATGACTGGCACCTGAGCCTAACAATTCCTGTGTTAAGGACTCTCATGTTCAACCTGGTAAAAGGAAAAACAACAGAGGGTGGTCCTGCTGCTCTGCTAAGGGCTAGGAGAATCAGAAGAACAGTGTATCCCTCTTGAGCAACACGTGAGTAGTAGCATTCCCACCCATGACAGTCCCTGGCACGTTGTATTCCCACCCATGACAGTTGCCCAATAAAAATTTGATGAATGACTTGAATGCCTTACATAGGTAGGAAGAGCCTATTCCGTGAAATGCAAAGGAACACAGTGCAGAAGGAATCCTGGCTTCCCCTGAACCCCTTCTCACCTGCACTCATGCTCACAAGTTCCCATGGAGATGCTGCAACTGAGTTACCTGAAGCAACCGCAAGCCTGACCTCCCAAGGAATGACTAAATGAGCAAGTTGTGAGAGTGTAAACCATTAGCCAAAAGGTTGGTCCATAACCTCTTCAGTCATCTCTAGACCCATGAGGGGGATTAATTGGAACCAACTGACCACGTCTGAACTGTTTCTCACATCACGTTTCGAAGTAGCCTCTACCTCCTGCCGTTGAAAACCATAGCCAGAAGGCATTTTCCAGAAGACATCCTGTCTGTGTTACCCTGAGATGCTGAAGGAAGGCTGAGAAAATGAGCCCCGACTCTCTGCCAGCTGACTTCAAACACATGCAGTCTCAGCTCACTGGGGTCAACAGGATTTAGCAGCTGAAGTGCAGTCAGAGGTCACTGCAAATCAGCAGTCTTTGCACAGAGACCTTCCAGGCTGGCTGCTCCTGGCATCCATCCACATCCATCCAAACGGATGTGCAGACAATGTGAATGACGTCTCCCGCTGCCCTTTAAAATGCTTTGGTACTAGAGCTCTCAGCATCCCCATCTTAAGCCACTCAGGTACACACAAGTCCGTCAGCAGTTCCAATTAGGGGATCAGAGAAGAAATGAGTAAGACTTCTCCCAGATGGCTCTAGCATGTAAAGTGAACGACTTGGATCTCTCTAATAGATTTTTCCCTCACCTCGGGATGACGAGCCAGACAAGCACAAAGTGCCCATTAAAGGGCGAGCTGGCCTTATAGCTCCCTGCCTTCTCATCAAGACCATTTGGCCACACATCAGCTCTGGAGCCACTTTGCTTGCTGAGCTCCCAGCCTTTATTTAAATAAGGCCCGTGGCGAGCCAGTGAAATTATCTGCAGCCTGTGATCAAATTCTGCCATTTCCCCCTGGGTCCTCCAATTTGCGAAGATTTTCTAGGATGCGATGCCCGGAGAAGCTTTGAGCAACCATGCCAATTAGCACTGACCTTGAGCCTCAGAAATGAAGAGGAGTCATGCTGTGGGTAAAGGGAAAAATGGTTTATTGAAAGGGAAAACTCATCTTGCAGCACAAATGGTGTCTCTTCTCGGCCATTAGTACTCATACCAATAGAAACTTTACATCCTGATATGAAAAAATAAAGAAGTCCCCATATGGTGACTCAAGCCCTCTCCCTAACTTGCTCACCAGGGTCATGCCTCCCCAACATTTCTAGGAGAAGGAAGAACCAAATGGAATTGAATATTGGTAAAAATATTAGCTAGCTTTTCAGAATAACAAACCTTCTAAAATTCTGTAGTTTAACCAACAACCATTAATGATCTTTCCCAAGCCTAAGGATTGGGTAAGTGGTTCTGCTGGTAGTCAGGGCTTGGCGCATCTCAGCTGGCCTGGTTCATGCTTCTGCAGTCAGTTGCATGCTTCTGCAGTCAGTTGCCTGACTGGCTTGGGCCGGGGGTGGAGGCGGTTGCTGCTCTAGAACAGCCTCAGAGCGGATGACTTGGCAATCTCACACTTGGTCTCTTCTTGCAGCCCAGGCTTTCCCTCGTGATAGAGGTGAGGTTCCAGGGAATTAAGGGCTAGGCTTGGAACCTGCCTGCCAGCACCTCCAATGATTTCTTACGGCCAAAGAGAGTCACGTGGCCAAGCCATATCAAGGGGGTGGGGAAATACATCTAGCTCTTTCATGCTAGAGACAAAGGGCACAGCTACAGAGCAGGTTGGAGAATTGGAGCCGTCAGGATAACTCATTTGCCATGATGGGAAAAGGCGATGAAAGAAATAATTTGGGGAAAAGGAGAAATAGGGTCAAGGAGTTTAAGAGAATACAATTGAGTCTAACTCCTGCTGCCCTTCTTTTTCTTCTGCCTACACACTCTCTTCAGCCTTCTCCTTAAGCATTGGAAGGTTTAATGTATATTTGCCTAGGAAAAATTTGGCCAGGTCCGATGACTGGAGTTATCATCCAGTTCCTCTCTGAGAAATGCTGTTGGCATCCCCCAGGCCCAGGACATACGTATCAGCAGGTGGCATTGAGGCCAACAGGAGTTAGAAGGGCTCCTGGGGCAAAAAGGGATCTTTGAGCTGTGGGGGTACTCAGGCCACTTTTAGGGAAGAGTGGGGGAGTAAGGAGGAGACTCTTAGCATCACCCCATAAGACCTGATCCCTGCCTACCTGTTCTGCATCATCGTTTGCCATTTCCTCTCAGGCACCTGCCACCTGGCAGGCTGCACTACCTTCAGATCCTGAATCATGCTATGAAAACAGCTCCACATCTGCACACACACCCTTGTCTAAAACAGCTCTTTCCACCCAGACATCTCCACTTTATCCTCCACGTTTCAGTGTGAAGGTCATACCTAGAAGTGCCTCTCCTCTGTGCTTCCGGAATGGACCTCAGCCAGAGCACTCATCACTCTGTTGTAATTGCTGACTTTTCTGTCTTCCTTACAATTCTGTCAGTTCCTTTGGAGCTGACAAAAAAAGTCTTTAGTCCCTGCATTCCCAAGGTGAAGCAAGCCTTTAGCCTCCACATTCCCAGGGCTCTTAATTCAGAGCCTGCCTCATAGGAGCGCTTAATAAACAGCTTCATTTTCTCCTTGGGGAACCATATCGCCTCTATTTATGGAGCAAATGCAGGTTTGTAAAAGCTTTAATTTACTTTCCCTTTGCCTCTGGAGCAGAGCTGAGATGTCTCATTCTAGTTTTGTAGTTGATTTGGGCAAATTTTAACTAATTTGCCTAAAATCAACTAACTTGTAAGTGACAAATAAAGAACTGAAATCTCCATCTTTCAAATCTCAGCCCAGTATTCTTTTTAACTTCAGGTTTAAAATGCGTTTATTTAACTTTTAATGTCCTTACTTTATTCCCAAAGAGAATTGATTAAACAAGTATTTAAATACAACCATATACGGGGCACTGTTCTTCAAGCTAAAGATATAGTGATACATAAGACAGATCAAGTAGGGGTTATACAAAAAGTAGTACTTACTACAGAGAAGGTGATGGCACCCCACTCTGGTACTCTTGCCTGGAAAATCCCATGGACGGAGGAGCCTGGTAGGCTGCAGTCCATGGGGTTACGAAGAGTCAGACATGACTGAACGACTTCATTTCCACTTTTCACTTTTATGCATTGGAGAAGGAAATGGCAACCCACTCCAGTGTTCTTGCCTGGAGAATCCCAGGGACAGGGGAGCCTGGTGGGCTGCCGTCTATGGGGTCGCACAGAGTTGGACATGACTGAGGCGACTTAGCAGCAGCAGCTGATGCCATTTTTGTATGTTTTTTATTTACAGAGGAAGAGATTGAAACACAGAGAGGTGAAATCACTTGTCCAAGGCTGCACAACTGGTAAGTGGTAAAGCTAAAATATAAATGCAGTTCGGTTCCCCAGTCTGTGCTCATAACCACTCCCCTGCTGCTGCTGCTGCTGCTAAGTTGCTTCAGTCGTGTCTGACTCTGTGCGACCCCATAGATGGCAGCCCACCAGGCTCCCCCGTCCCTGAGATTTTCCAGGCAAGAACATTGGAGTGGGTTGCCATTTCCTTCTCCAATGCATGAAAGTGAAAAGTGAAAGTGAAGTTGCTCAGTTGTGTCCGACTCTTAGCGACCCCATGGACTGCAGCCCACCAGGCTCCTCGGTCCATGGGATTTTCCAGGCAAGAGTACTGGAGTGGGGTGCCATTGCCTTCTCCAACCACTCCTCTAGTCTGCCTCATATAAAATATTCTGTAATGTGAGGTCATGATAAAGTTTCTAATATAAGAAAAGCAGAGTATGAGGCAAAAGGGATAAGGGGATGTTGCTTTAGACATGGAGAGCAGAAGCAGCCTATCTGAAGAGGTGGCATTGGAGCAGGGGCCTGAATGAAGGGAGGGGTGAGCCTGAATAAGGAAGAGCATGGCAGGGAGAGGGAATAGCAAGTGCAAAAGCTCTGAGACAGAAAAGTGCTTGGAGAGTGTAAAGAGCAGCAGTGGTCAGGGTGAACTAGGGAAAAAGTGACGGGGATGCATTTAGAAGGGTAATCGGGGGCAACATGAGATGGGGTTGCTTTTTCGGCCGTTCTAAGAGTTTGCATTTTATTTTAGTATGACTTATGTTTGCCAATGATATAAAAATAAAAACAAAATCTGAAAAGTGAGAAAAAGGTTGGGGATTCAGGTAAAAGTAGGAAAAAGTAAAGCAAAACCAAGGATGTGTGTGTGTGCTTAGTCACTGGCATGTCCAACTCTTTGCGGACTGTAGCCCACCAGGCTCCTCTGTCCGTGGGGATTCTCAAGGCAAGAATACTGGAGTGGGCTGCCATGCCCTCCTCCAGGGAATCTTTCCAACCCAGGGATCGAACCCAGGTCTCCCACATTGCAGGCAGATTCTTTACCATCTGAGTTTACATATAAAACATAGACCTTACATTTTACTAGTGTATGTAGATCATTGCCTTTACCAACATCAGGCTGCAAATTTGAGCTTGAGCTTCCTTGTAGCCATTGCAAAGGGAACTATGGGCCACTCCATGCTTCTTAGTACCAAAAGATAAAAAGAACAATCTTGTTTGGAGGCACACCTATTCCTAGTACTGAGACCTTAGGGATTTCTCTAGCTATGAGAAATTGAGCTGGAATCCTGAATTGATCAAAAGAAAAATTATGGCATTTTGTATCTAGACAGATATTCTCTAACTACACTGAGATGTACAAAGTTTGAGTGGTTTATTCAGAGTGGAAACATTAAAACTGAATGCTAAAATCTTCCTGTTTCTTTATATACAGAAGTTTCAGTCCACACAGTTTACAAAGAACACATTTTGAGGCTCAGATCATGTCAATGATGATCAAGTAGTTGACCTAGGAAATGGTTGATTCAGTGGTTTAGGCCAATGCAAAGGGGGAGGGGGTGGAAGGCAGCACGGTCAGTCTCCTCACACTGTTAATATGATGGTTGACAAAAGGAAATGGGCCACACAACAGCCCCATAGAGGCCAGGGAAGGACAAGGTGGTTCTCATTTCTGGCATATGAGAAAAGAGAGGAATCTGATCTTTTATTATATTCTCTTGAGAACCATTACTGCAAACCAACTTTTTTCTGAGTACTAGAAAATGGAGAAAACAGGTAGATTGGCTGACAAGTCCATGAGGGGGATGATTCTCCATGAACCCACGTGTTCATTAATACTCATAACGGCTCCTGTGCTTTGAGCACTTACTCCGTTCAGACAGGCTGCATTTATTTCCATGCATTCTAAGTAAAGCTCTTTTTCTTTTGGAGGATGGACAAGGAGCCTCACAAGCCTTGGGTGGCATGCCTTAATTAAGTCCCAGAGTTTTGATGACATAATAGAGAGAACATTTAAAAGCCATGTAAATTGTTCATGCCATTCACAGACTACATTACAAATTGTAACATCAGAGCTCCAGTGGTCCCAAGTGACTAAAGAAAGGCCAGGGCTGAAGAGGAAGAACCTGGGATCACAACCAGAGACAACTGTTGATGACCACTCAAAGGAAGAGAGGGAAAGAGAGGCACATGGGGCCATGAATAAACCCAAACTTGGATCCAATCCTCTTCAGGCCCCTTCTGATTTTTTGTATTGCCTGAGTCTTTGGTTCCCCTTCATATATTCTTGCTCTTGTCAGAGAGGAAGGGGACTGAGAAAACACCTTTGTTTGTTGTTTAAAAGTCATAGAGCCTTTCTTGAGGGCAATCTCAGTAGCAGGAGAGACAGGAATCAGATTCAGAAAAAGCCAGTAGTGAGGAGGTGGAGGTGTGGGGAACTCATCCAGAAAGTAGTAGAAGTGGGAAGGAGAGAAAGTGCATGCTGGTTTGAAGATGGAGTAGGGTCAAGAGCTATTCTCTTTCCAAAATAGAGGAGACGCCTGTGCATGGACAAAAGGAAACGTTTGTAGGGTAAATGAAGGACCAAGGCTGGAATGAAGAAGGAATGGGCAGGGAGAATAAATCCGTGTATATGTATAACTGAATCATGTTGCTATATACCTGAAACTAACACAACATTGTTACTCAATTGTAATCTAATATAAAATAAATTTTAAAAAGAGGAATAGGTCAGAGTTAGTCTTATGTTTAGCCTCAGAAGGGAAAAAGGACCCTTCTGAGGCAGGTTCAATAGAAGAGGACACAAGCATTGAAAAGGAAGGAACCCCTACTGTCCATGAAGCCCTATTCCTCTCAGGAAAAACAGGAGTGTGTATGTGTGTGGCTGAGAGGTCACCCACCAAGAATGAGGAAGGGGAGATAGACTAGGGCTGGGGGAAGTGGAAAAATGCTGAGATGGCTTGTGTCACATTGCACAGAGCTCTTAGGGTAGAGCTGGACAAGCAGTAGGATCTCAGTATACATGTCTGGAGGTATTTTGGGTAGTGTTGAGAAATAAAGAATAAAACATAACCTTGGCTGGGTATTAGAAGCAAACAGATTTTCTCTGCTCAGGACTCAGATGTGAGGGGAGTCGGGGGGAAGAAAAGGTCTTAGCAGATTTGGAAAAGATCTCAACAAATATTCAGTTCAGTTCAGTTCAGTCACTCAGTCGTGTCCGACTCTTGGCGACCCCATGAATTGCAGCACGCCAGGCCTCCCTGTCCATCACCAACTCCTGGAGTTCACCCAGACTCATGTCCATCGAGTCAGTGATGCCATCCAGCCATCTCATCCTCTGTCGTCCCCTTCTCTTCCTGCCCCCAATCCCTCCCAGCATCAGAGTCTTTTCCAATGAGTCAACTCTTTGCATGAGGTGGCCAAAGTACTGGAGTTTCAGCTTCAGCATCATTCCTTCCAAAGAAATCCCAGGGCTGATCTCCTTCAGCATGGACTGATTGGATCTCCTTGCAGTCCAAGGGACTCTCAAGAGCCTTCTCTAACACCACGGTTCAAAAGCATCAATTCTTCGGCGCTCAGCCTTCTTCACAGTCCAACTCTCACATCCATACAGGACCACAGGAAAAACCAAAGCCTTGACTAGACAGACCTTTGTTGGCAAAGTAATGTCTCTGCTTTTGAATATGCTATCTAGGCTGGTCATAACTTTCCTTCCAAGGAGTAAGCGTCTTTTAATTTCATGGCTGCAGTCACCATCTGTAGTGATTTTGGAGCCCCCAAAAATAAAGTCTGACACTGTTTTCACTGTTTCCTCATCTATTTCCCATGAAGTTATGGGACCGGATGCCAAAAGCAACAATAGGAAAGGTATGTTTCTAAACCTTCTAGCTATTAAAGTATATAATGAATTTTCCTCCAAATAATTGATTTACTCTTCCATAAATATATCATTTCCTACTCTTTTCCTTCTTTCCATAGCCCTAAATTTACTAGGTACCATTGTTTCATGAACTGCACCATAGACTATTTCTAATAATATCCCTGTACATGTAGGGTACTTTCTTTCACATTTGCTTACTCATTTCATCCTCCTGAAACCCCATAGGGGGCAATAGGAAGGACAATTGTGTCCATCTCATTCTATGGATAAGGAAAGGGACTCAAGACAGTCTCAGGAAAGTGACTTTTAACCCTCGTTTCCAACATGCTCTGTGAGCCCTGACTTTCCCCTCCACAGCTCTATCATAGTCCTAATTATCACAGACACTGTCTTGTCCTCTGTCTTTATTTATTTAAAGTCTGTCTTCCCAGCTGGATTGTAGGTCCAAGCAGGCATATTAGGGGTCTTGTTCACTATCATTTTCCTAATGGATTCTGTTACCACAGAACCTTCAATGTCTAGATTTATAGTTGACCATCAGTAGATTTGCTGACAGAGGGTCTTTCTTGAACAAATACCTATCACCTGTCACTCTAGCCAAGGAAATGTGATGCCCTGACTGGAAGTTCATGTGTCCAACCCCAAACCTAGAGGGAGATGGGTTCCAGCAGGACTCTATGGGCCAAGAATTGGGGAGGGACAGTTCCTAAGGGAAAAAAAAAATGACCTGGTTTAGACGAAAAGAAAATGCATGACAAACAGGCAAAAACAATGGATATTCACTTGGATGAATGGACATACAATTATATGTCCTTTGTGTCCCCATTTTTGGTTGAGGATATTGAGATGTTGTAAGATTAAATAGCAAGTCCCAGATCTTGCAGTGCAGGCTTGAAATTCACACTCAAGCCTGGTTGCAAATGACATTGGATTTTTTGCTGTGCTCAGTTGCCTGTTGTGTATTCCTAACACTAATCTAGTAATCTGGAAAGTATGACAGAAATGTAGCATGAGTTTTAGATGTTTAAGTTAAAAAATGAAATCTACAGTACTTCTCAGTATTTATAAAATGTTGATGAAAAAAGATGACTGTAATATGATATGAATCGCCAAGCTATCTAAATCTTTCTACAAATAGAAAAAAAATCATGATTTTTTTTTTAAGTTCATGATCTCCTTTAGAAAAATTAAATGGTGAAAATGAGTTAATTGATAAATACAAATTCCTTTTTAGAAAGGACACAGATTTAATATAAAATAATTGCCTCTTTATGACTGATTTATCTTAAGCCTTGACTGCATTTAAATTATATCTTGCCCTTATTCAGACCTTATCTAGGAAAATAAATGAACCTTTCA
Source organism: Bos mutus (assembly GCF_027580195.1). Classification (NCBI taxonomy): domain Eukaryota; kingdom Metazoa; phylum Chordata; class Mammalia; order Artiodactyla; family Bovidae; genus Bos; species Bos mutus. The sequence goes on from NC_091620.1 coordinate 48,726,710, forward strand.
TTCTGGAAGGAGATAGAATGGAGAATGCCCCATGAGGAGACAAAGAAGAAATAGTCTGAGTTCTTAAAAGATGAATTGAGTTCCTTTTTTTCTCCTCTTGGTTGGTGAGGAAGACGTATATGTCCCGCTGCAGTAAATTGCGAATAACTTGTAACACAGTGCCTTCCACTGGAGCTCTATTAGGAATGCTTTCCCCACCCGCCAGAGTCCACCACCACTGTCTTGTCCGTTGGTCTGAGCCTCCCATCGGAGTCTGATGCGTGGCCATCCACTCCAGGGCCCACGGAGACCATCGTAGTTGCTGTCTGTTAAATAGGGTGCAGCTTGCTTGGCTCCTAAAACTCCATTTTCATGCTGTGCATTTTCCTTTGAAGTAAGATATGTGACATTCTAGACTTTGGGACCTTCTCCCCAGGAAAAGGGAAAGCAAACACTGAGATGTGAGCAAACATCGCTCACATCCTTCAAGCCCAAATAGCTCCAACTAAGGCCAAGAGATTAGGGGCCAGGGGCAGCAGAATGTCTCGGTTATTTTATCTCTTTGCCTAAACAGTCCAGAGTTATTGGATAGTTGCCAATGCACCTCTTTGTATGTGCAGACTAGAAAATTTTACATTTTCATTGTAAAATGAAAGTCCATTTTTCCATTCCATATAAATGAAAGTCATTTTCATGCCATGTGAAATGAAAGTCCATACAAGTCCACTGAATGGACTTAATTGTTTCATAAATTTTCATTGTATAAAAAAAGGGGGCTGGATATGAAGCATTATCAAATTTGGGGAGCACATGGGTAAAATCACCTTCCTTCCATTTGTGATAGCCTGAGCATTTGACAAACAGGAAGTTTGGGGACAGGTCTCAGAGACACAATAGGTGGCACATGCAAGGCTGGGTAAGTAGTTGTGGTAACCAGCATGGCATTCATTGGTGACCTTGACCAGAGCTGTTTCTCCAGAGTGGTGGGGGTAAAAACGTGGTTGCAGTGGGTTCAGAAGAGAATAAGAGGAGTACAAATGGACTCTTGAGGGTAGAGACAAGTCTTTCAAGGAGTTTTGCTGTAACTGAGAGCAGAGAAGTCTGATCATAGCTTTGTTGTACAGTGGAGAAATCATGGTAGGGTCGCATGCTGATTGGAGCAATTCAGTACAGAAAGAAGGGTTTGATTTACATTTGAGTAAAAAGAAGAGAGTGCTGAAGCTGTGTCTTTGAGCAGGAAAGAAGGAATAAGACCTAATGCATGAGCAGGGACTGACCTTGAACAGTTCATTTATCCTAATCAGCGAGCACCTGGTCCCCACAGTATAGGTGCAGAGAGTTGGGAGGATATGGCTATGGGAGCCTGTGAAGGTTCTCTTCAGGTTGCTTCAATTTATTAGTGAAATAGAAAATAAGGTCTTCATCTGAGATGAGGATAAGGGAAGGGGCACTGGAATTTGAGGAGGGAGGAAAATATAAAGATATGAAACACTCATCTAGCTGGACAGCAGAATGAATGACTTAGATGAACCACCCAAAGAAACCTATTGCTGGATTGTTAGGTGATAAACTTAGACATGACCCCACAGACTCAAGCTGTCAGTGCAAGCTTTGAATTCTGATTGGAATTGTCATGTAGTGATGAAATAATGCCTGATGCACAGTGGGGGAAAGTCTACAGGTGGTGGATTTAACCTCACAGTCTTTCAAATATCAAACAGTCTATAAAACAAAAGTATTCTCAATTAAATGAGATAAAGGTGATCTCCCAAGACAAGGAGAGACCTGAAAGAGAATCCTTTGGAAGATGCATTAAAGAAATATTTTGGGCTTAAGGAAAAATCATTGTAAGTGGAGAAGCCAGAAGACAATTCAACTTCCAAAGATGGTAATATAATCTAAATGAAAATGTTGTTTAAATGCTGGGGAAACAAAGCTCATCAAGAATATTTTTACAGTATAATTTTGGAAGTACAGAACACATAATTTTTAAAGCAACATTTATAAATAAACTTTTAAACAGGGCTTTGTGACTTGACTTGCTCACTCCCCTAGGATGGCCTTCAGGTGGTCTGCACTCCCTGAATTTGTGCATCAAATCTTGTGTGTCTAGGTGAGTATATGCATATTTCTGGAAGTGAGCCTATAACCGACATGGAATTCTCAAAATAGACTCTGACTCCAGAAGAATTAATAATGACTTCCTTTTTTAAAAAAAGAATGATCTATATCAGAAAGCTTGTGATAAAGGCAGAATATTTTACATCAAAAATTTTTTGAAATGAGGATTTAGAAACAGCTTGGAGTAGTAAGAAACACAATGGACTGGGGTTAAGAATTTGGCTTCTAGTTCTCAATTTGCTTCTGATAAGCTGTCTGATAATAGACAAATCTCCTCACTGATCAGGGCATTGGCTTCCTTCCCTGTGAAAGAATGGAGCTGGAATGCATGATTGCTGAAATCTCTTTCAGTTCTAACATGGTGAGATTCCATAAATGTGTACTGCACTGCATGAATTTTGTTAACAAAAGTGAGAAGGACTGTCTTTATCGAAAATAAAGACTGGTGGAAAGACTTCATGGGTCCTCTGAGTCCTCCTTTTCTTCTCCCAGTAAGTCTCAATGACAAACCACCCATAAATTAAGAGAAATAACAAGTTACTATCTAGAGGATGCCTTGGCTGAGATGGTTGCACAATACTAAATGACACTTAAGACACATTACCCTCTAAGGTGCTCACCGAGAATGGATTTCTAAATATTTACCTCTGACATAACAAAATGTCAGAGGGGGTGTTATTTGTAATTCCAAGACTAAGGAACATGAAGAGTCTGTGAGTAAGAATATTTCCACATGAGAAATATTTGAGTTCCTCCTAATCTCCAGTCCTTCCCACAGTGTATATGTTATTGAAAGTTTCACTGACAGAGCAGTGAATTTAGTGATGGTATATAGAGCTCTCTAAATTGTCTGCTGGGTCATCTGTTCCCACCAGAACACACACACCTCAGTTGCTATGGAAACTAGCCTCGAAGATGGACGCCAATGATCCCTGTCTCCTCATATTTGCACCTTTATATAGGTCCCTTCCACAATGCATCAGAGTTTGATTGTGTGACCAACAGAATACAGCAAAGGTGGGAACATATGGCTTCCACGGCTAGTTTATAAAGGGACTGGAGTTTTTGCCTTGGTCTTTTGGATCACTCACACTGCAGGAAGCCATCTGCCCTGTCATAAGGACACACAAGCAACCCTGTAGAGGATAAAAGGAACACCAGAAGTGACATGCCTGGTCACAGGTAGATTCATCAACCTCAAGCACTCACAGATTCAGCAAAGTCCTAGAGAATAAATATCCCAATGCCAAGAGGATACATGGATTTTCCATGCAACTAACCAAGATGCCTCTTTGTGCAAGAGGAGGTAGGGGAAGCCCTTGAAAGGAGGAAAGTAATTTTTTCTAAAGAGGCTATTATTATTATCAGAAGAGAATGATGTAGCTTGAATTTCTAAGATTAAGTGTTTTCCACTATCAGCAGGAATAAGGCTCATAAACAAATATAGCTCTCCACTGAAGGCAGCTCCATGTCACAACTCTTGGTTTCATCTCCGTGTGGCTCCAAGCTTCCACTCCTTTGCCCCAACCTCCCTCAACTCTCAGTGCCCCAGATCTTTGCAGTAGGAACTGGAGGAGAGAAAGGATTATAAAGGGATTTTACTTTGAAGGCCACTGCAGTGGTCCAGGTGAGATGTGTCACTGCCCTCACTTGTGATGTAATCAAAAGCCAGGGCCAAAGAGTAACCAGCAGCAAATGTGTTTGGGTTTTCATGGCAGCCACTGAGTTCTTGGTGCTAACCTCCTGAGCCAAGCCTCACTTGGCTCACACTAGCTCTGCAGTTCACAGGTTGGGTGACCCCTCACACTCTAGGCCTGGGCTTCCTCATTTCAAAAATAGGATGGAGGTAATAGTGGAGGATAGTGGTGGAGAATTTTGTTTGTGTTCATTTGCTTGTTTTGTTTGCTTTGTTTTTTGATCTGGGTATGGGGAAATGAGGAAGACAATGGGACCAGATTAGATTCTTTCAAGCAATTATCCAGCCATAAGACTCTAAGGCTTTATGTTATACCATTTTCTCATGGGAATGCTCTACCTTCAAGACCACCTCATAGTCTACACTTGAACTACTTCAGCAAGTAGACCAAAGGCAGGAAAGCAACCCCTTAAATACTAGCTGCTGAGGGTCTTTCCTACCGAACACCAAGGACAGATCTTGTTTCTAAACTTAATTAAGGAAAAACTGTTACTTACAAAAATAGGCAAAGATTGCTTCCTAATAGCTGGGCCCTAAGAAGCTAGTCTGATGTGATTTCACAGACACTAAAGGCCAACAAATGTACCCTAATGAGCATCCCAGCAGGTGGCCCCCTTGCTAGCCCTCTCTATACTCTACAATCTAGCTGTAATAACAGCCAACCAAGACCAGCACTCAGATCATAGCCCAGTGCAAACAAACTCACGGATTGTGTAAATCTTCTAAGGAAATAAAGATAAATGAAAATCAACTGACTTGTTCAAACTTAGAGAGAGGTAGGTAGGGGAAGGAGCAAGATAAAAATTATTCTATTGTTTATGACCAAATGCAGCCACATAGCAAAATATTTTTGCTGTATCAATGGCTAGATTTAGCAGTATAGTGGTATCTGTTTTCTATTTTTTTTTTTTTTTTTTGCCCATTCTCCCAAAGGTAGTTTTATTTTGCTGAAAAGGCAAAGAAAGGGGTTAGAAAAATTAGCATTAATTAAACTTTATTTCCCTTGGCCACGGGCCACACAGTTCAAATAAAGTGCAGCCTCTAGCGGAGGCCCCTCACAAGCAAAATCCAGAATGCATGGCTTAATTCGTGTATATTTTCTTTGTCCAACAAGAAAAAAGAGAAAAGGGGAGATAAGGATAAAAAAAGTAAACAGGAAGTATGTCTGCTGTTCACATCCTTCAGTTTTTTGCATTTAGAATAAGTAAATGGTGGTGGGACAGAGCAGGATATAAAATTATTTTCAACTATATAGAAAGATATATAAGTATATACATAAACAAATATTATACATTCTTGACCAAAAGCTCCATTAAAAGTGTTATCTTCTGACCCTTGCCTCACACATCCCTTCCCACTGCTTTGGAAATGGATCCAGATCTGCCTGCCTCTCACCTCTTCACCATGACCCCACCAGTCCAGACCACCATCATCTCTTCAGCAGAATATTTAATTAGCCTCCTAAACAGGTCTCTGTGTGTCCTTCCAAGAATTTGTTCTCTAACAATTCTGATCTGGCTCCCTCTCCCTCCATGACTTCATCTACTATTCTCCCCTTTACTCCTTCTGTTTCAGTCATGAGCTGTTCCTCAAATATGCTAAGCATTCTTTCATCCCAGGCCCTTGGCACTCGATTTCCCTCTGCCCAGAACATTCTTTCCCTGGGTTTGCTTCTCAGCTTGCTTGTCTACTCTTTCACAGCTCTATTGAATGCCTCATGTTATCAGAGGTCTTTTCAGACCACTCTACATAAAATGGCAAAGCTCCACTGAGATTTCCCGGAATTGTGCCACTTTTTGGTCTTTGATGGTCAGCCCTAGAACTTTCATGGCACCTGAGAACTTTCATGGCACTTGAAAGCCTGTCATTTATTTTGCTGATGAGTGTTTACTGAGGCTCGAGGTCTAGGGGAAGTCGACCTGTCCACCCTCTTGGACCCGTTGGTTCTAATCAGTTTGTGTTGTGTGCTCAGGCTATGTTATTCTTTCAAAGGATGTGCCCTGCCCTCCTTCCTTCCTGTTTTACATCTATTTGCTTATCTACTGTCAAGATTTCTCTCTTTAGAATTTATGCTCCTTGAGATACTGTGCTGTTTACTGCTATTTTCCCAGTGCCTATAACAATGTCTGGCACAGAGTTGATGTTCAATAAATACCAGTTGAATAAATAGATGAATGAATGAATAAATGACTAAATAAAATGCATACATATGAGAGAAAATGAGAGAAGGTGGGGGAGAATGAACAAGAAAAAAAGAATACACAACCTCCAAACAAGGTAAGGAAGGGTAAACGTCTCATACTTTTCTCAGTGTTCTTAAATGTGTAAAATAAAAATATATAAATTCTATAATAAAAATTACTTAATGTTTATCTTAAAACAATTTTGTCAAATTTAAGATTTAGCTAAGATTTGAGCACAGAAAATAAAAACATGCTTTTTCTAAAAAAAACAAAACAGTGTTACACAGTTCTAGGAGGACGGACAAGTCAAATAGTAGGTAGGTTTCTTGAGATGAAGCCCCAGATTATCCCAGGGGTCACCCACTGAGCTGTCCAAGCCAGACACACAGGCTCCTTGCCACCAGCTCTGTCTCCCCCTGGGTTCCCATGGTCACCGGTACTGTCCACCTTCTAAGGCTATCATTCTGCTTTTTCCAATTCCTGCCTGCATCATCCCCACAAACATCCAGGGGTCATTTTATTCTTCACTCACTTCCCACATCTAAAAGTCAATCAAGTCTTCTCAATTTTTTTTCCTGAATTTTCTCTAACATCTTTCTTCTTATCTAACCAAACTGTCATTGTCTTAGGGAAGTTCTATATTATTTTTTCCCCTAAATTCCTGCTTCCTTATTCTACTCCCTATGCCTAATCTCTCCTCCTCAGGCAGCTCACCACTGATGGTGGAGGGGTTTTTCAAAAACACAAACTTAATTATCTCATTCTCCATACACCTAAAATCCCTCCATTTAGCACACAGGGTCTCTTCTAGACCAGACTACCTGTCCCGCTAGTCTTCCTCCTGTCTGAGCCCATTGCCTTCATTTCAGCCCAACCCAGCTCCAGCACTTGCAGCTCCTTGGCCTTCACATACCTGTCTGTTTTCACATACCTGACATTGGAATGTCAGTCCTTGGCCTTGTTAGTGGGCATCTATGCTTTAAAATTCACCTCTCTTATCAGCCACTCTAGGGGATTCTCTCTGACTCCCATTGATGTAGATGCAATCCCTCTGTGTTGTCTCACTCATTTGAATCTTACATTGAACTCTTAGCCTCCTAAGGAAAGAGACTAAGTCTCAAACTGAATTTTCATTTTCACATTTAACTCGGTGTTTGAAATGTAGTAGAAATTTAATAAATACTTGCTAGAGGAAAGGGCCAGAAGAGAAAGGGAAGGCAGCTAGGTAATTAGATAGATTAGAGCTATAAATATGTTGAGGGGAAAAGTCCATAAGATCTTAAGATGTGCACACTGAATCTCCATGGATGTTTGCAAACCTTGGACCTGAGATATTTAAAATGAATAGCATGTGATGGTTAAGAACAGACAGGGCATATGAATTTCAATCCCGGTTGAACCACTTAGTAGCTAATTGACCCCAGGCACATTACTTAACCAATTTGAGCCTCAGTTTTCTCATCTAATAAATGAGAAGAATAATATTGTCTCACTGATAAAGCTGGTGTGAGGTTAAATAGGGTAATTCACGTGAAGGGCTCAGCACAGTGCCTGGAAGCAGTGAATGTTCAATAAATGTCATTAATGATAATGATGATGATAATCATTAGGAAACAAGACACTGAATGTTTTTAACAGAACAGTAAGAGGAGGCACAATAATAAAACTATCCAATATATCAAACTGGAATTGCAATCAATGGTATTTCAAAGACCAGCCCCTGAATTAACATCATCATATGAGGGCCTGGGGATGTCAACCAGCTGCTCTTTAGAGCGTACAAGCCAGCATCACAAGAAAAGGCAGCAGGCTGCTACATTTTCTCATGATAAAACAGCAGTTTCAAAACTGTGTATGCAGAATAGTTCCACAGGATGGCAATGTATGTTCCATGAAACAAAGTGCTCTGGAATCAAACAAGATTTTGAGACTTTGTAAACCAAGTCTAACAATGATACTTCTCTGCAAAACTCCTCTGAGCATCTCTGAGAAGGGGCTGGTATAGTGTGTTTTACAGCATACTGTGTTTTATAGATTACTTCCCAGGACTTCTCAAAAATGCCCAATTCAAAGAAAGACCCAAGGGTCTAGCATTTATCATCCCAGGATCACTGAAAAGAAAGAAAAGAACAACAACGTCCAAATATTACTAAGGGTGAATATTTTGTACTTTTCTCGGTTTTTCTAGATGTATGAAAGTAGGTTACTTCTGTAATCAAAAAACTAGGTAACATGTCTTTTAACACAATATTTTTCTAATTTAAAATTTAGCTAAGATTTGAGAAAAAATAAAAGTAGACATTTAAAAAAAAATCAGTGTTTCGCAATTTTAGGAGAAATGTTCTATGCATTGTGAACTAAGAGAAACAAGATAGGCCTGGTTAATGAATGCAGAGTCCCAGACAATCTTAAAACAGCTGACTCAGAGGGCTAAGAGGCCCTCAAAGACCCTCACAGGGCATGTAACCCTACCTGGACGTCCCACTCCGGGAGGGGGAAGGCCAGGTCTCAGCAGACACCTCAAGGGGCAAGATCTTCAATAGAGAGCTATGTTGGTCCTGGGATCCCCGCATGCCTTGACTTTCTCCCCTGAACCCGCACAGCCTCCAGGAGGGCACCTCTGATAGTATGGAGTCAGGCTACTACTGCAGGGCAGCACTGAGTTCAAGGTGGGCCAGCAAAGGCCTCTTACCTCCATCACTGCCGAGGCTCTGAGCTCTTTTCCCTTGCATTCATTTGCTTTCAAGTATCTTAGGTAATTCTGTAAGTTTCTCCCTTTCATTCCAAATTGGTTTCCTGTCATTTTTATGAGAAGGAATTTATTGGTGCTTTAAAAATATATAAAAATGTCTTTATGCCTAAATCTTTTCTAAACAGGCTTCTCTACACTGTTCTCTGTCCTGGGTTTGGGTTATTTCTCCCCACTACCCCACCCTTTTCTGAGTTCAGAGCTTCTGGGCTCAACCAAATGGAAGTGGATCTGGTAAAGGCTAGAGCGTGGATGTGGGTGGGGTGGGGGCTGGCAGCCGTAAGCTGCTGCCCTTGCTAAGGCCCATTACTCAGTCACTCGGCAAGACTCTGCCCCCAGGCAGCTCGTCCCCCTGCCTCTCTCTGAATAATACACACACCTCACAGGGAGCCATCACTTACACAAATAGCTGAGAGCACCTCCAGAGTACTGTTCAGCTACTAAGTGTTCAGATGCCCTGGGGAGGCCAGATGGAAAGTGCCAGCCTGAGGTCTGAACCTGAGTCTACGGGCAGCTTTCTAACTGGCCTCACAGGCTTTTCCTCTGCAGGGCAAAGTGGTGGTCATATTGAGGCCAGGGCTGCCCTCCACATCCTAGGGAAGGGGCTGGCACTTTGCCAGTGCTAAGCAAGAGACCTCCCTGGGATCATGGCAAGTAGTGAGTTCACCACTGGAGCTCGGGCGAGAGGGGGTTTTGGGGTGGTACATGCCAGTGAGCTGGAGAAGGAAATGGCAACCCAATTCAGTGTTCTTGCCTGGAGAATTCCATGGACAGAGGAGCCTGGTGGACTACAGTCCATGGGGTCACAAAGAATCAGACACGATTGAAACCACGGAGCAAGCAAATGGATATATATATATATATATATATATAAAAAATAAAAATATAAAGTTTCATGATTACCTTCAGAGACCCACCAATACAGAAAATTGACCTACTGGTAAGCCCACAGCATTTACTCTTCGTGCAGATGGCCATCTTGACAGAATAAAATGGGGAAGACCCTGCCTGGAGCAGAAGCTGTGTGCCATCAAGGTGACAGTGATTTTAATTGATATCTGTGTCCAGGGGCGGCTTCTCTTCCTCCTCCCAGGTGAGAAACTGCACTCCACACGCATGGTGTAGGGCCAGGTAGGGTGTTTTCTCTTAGAGCAGAGCAAGGCCAGCACCAGCTATGGAACACCTTGTGTGCTTGGCTGGCCTGACTGCCCCACCAGCCTGTTCTGCCAGTCACTGACCAGTGTTCTAACAGGTTCCCCTCGTGCCATGTGGCACCCTCCCAAGGATCCCCTTATGGGGAAGAGCCTTGGGAATGCCTTGGCCCACAGCCTCGAGCACTCAACCTCCACACCTGAGAGCTCTTAGGACTTGGTCAGGACTTCAGTGCATGCCATGCTCTCATCCTGGAGGCATGGTGCAGAGCAGGGTGAAGCCTATGAGGAATGGAGGGCTTCAGTATTCATGACTAGATCCTTAGAGACACAGCAGAAAAAGAGAGGACTCCAGAGGGTAAGAGGAAGGGATGCTGAGCCAGGTATCTAAATTTCCTCTCTGTAGTTTCTGCCTCCCTTTGGAGTTCTTAAAATTTGATCCTACCTTTGGTGTTACCTATGGGGGAATGGCGGGTTTCCCAGTGGTGTTAATGGTAAAGGAAATATAAGAGACATAAGTCGACCTCTAGGACAGGAAGATCCCCTGGAGAAGGGTATGGCAACCCATTCCAGTATTCTTGCCTGGAGAATCCTGTGGACAGGGGAGCCCACAGTCTATAGGGTTGAAAAGAGGAGGACACGACTAAAGTGACTTAGCATGCACACATGCGTGGGGGATGGCATGCTTCCTTAAATCACATTTTAAACAATCATTTCCAATATTTTCTTCAGAGACCTTTTGCTTTTATTTCTAGTTAAGCTTAATAGGACAGTGGTGGGGTGTGCATGTGTGTGTGTATGTGTGTGTGTATGTGTGTGTATTTGCACACATGCATGGTTAAGAAAAATAGTTATTCACTCCAATAGCTCATTGGCAGGATGGAGGCTTCCAGTAGGTTCTGGGTAATACCTGAAAGACTTTTAGCCCATCTGTCTGTTCAATCATTTGTTCATACATGTCAAATATATGATGCAAAGATTGGTTGTAACTGAATGTATAATGGGCTTGGAAATCCAAGTTATAGTCAAAGGATACATGTTTCTGCTCTATAAGGTAAATAGGTCTTTGTTACTAGCAAAATAATTCACTACAAATATTTCAATTTTGAAAATAAGTACTAAACTCTCTGGTCAAAATTTAAATCAGAGCAAGTCCAATGAAAAGCATTAGTCTTTGTCAGGACTTTGAGTAGTTAGAGAGAAAGTAACCTGATTCCAACTAGTTTACAGCACAAGAGGAGTCCATCCATGCACATAACTGAGAAGCCCACCATTATCAGATTTAAAAAGTCAGGCTCTGGTGGATTCAAGGGCTTGTATGACATACAGGGTTTCTTTCTTCCTTAGTCTCTCTTTCTCTCTCTCTTTGCCTATAGATGGGAAGATAATACTGGCAGCTTTAAACCCATCTCCTTACAGCTATTGCTCCAAATTGATCAGGCATGCACACACTTTCTCAGCATCTATGTAACAAAGCTGAATAAAAACGACCCTCTCGATGCCAATCACTCTGGCTTGGATATAGAGGATCTGGACTAGCCCTCAGGATCATGGCCCTCTTCTGCATCTGGGGTCATGTAGAGGCTGGTGGAATGGAGAGCTGGTGGGGTGAAGGGCTGGCAGACTGGGATGCTGCTCCGGGATTTGTGGATATATGGGATCCTGTAGAAGTGGTGAATCATGGTTCCCTAAAGGACAAGTAAGGTGTGCTTGCTAGAAGAAGGGTAAAAGAATGCCAGGTGGACAAATAATTTCTCAAAGCATTATTGTAAAATGTCCCTGGAAAGGGATTGATTCTGATGAAAACAGTCTCAGGAAACTAAAAGTGGAAACAGAAAATACTGAGATGATTTAAAAGTGTTGAATAGATTATCATTATTCAATTATTACTTGCTCAAGAGAGTTTGCTTCAGAAAATACCTTCACAGTGAAAATTCAGGAATGGTGGTATCTTAATTAAAATGTTTGTTTTCATAAAACAAAGTCCAAATAGCTTCAGAGTCAAAACAACTTTTCCTGGAACTGAGGTATTTTTTCCTCTAAAGAAGTCCAAATTTAATTAAGAAGGGATAAACAGCATCTGGACATTCCTGATCTTATATCTTGACATAATTTAGTCCCAGAGGCAGTCATGTTTTCTTAGAAGACGATCCGCTCATTCCTTCTCATGTGCTTTGTCCTTGAGTTGGGGAGAGAGGAGAGGTTGCTGGAATTTGTCACAGGCTCATGACTACCACCTATCTTCTCTGCTCTAGGAGACTCTGCACTAGAGATGAGAGAGAGAGAGAGAGAGAGACCCAGTACTTCACTGAAGTATTCCAAAGGCTCTTTGGAATCATGGGGCTCCAAAGGGGGTTGCTGTCACCAACTGACTTTTGGCTGTTCTGCTTTACACAGTTTTATGACTTTTAATCTATTTCCATCAGTTATCTTGTTTTATGGCTGCAAATGATAAGATAAACTGGGTCCTCTGTCTCTCTCTCTCTCTGTCAGTGTCACAGGTTACAGGACTCATTGCTGGTCTGTAAACCAAAACAAGACCATGGCCTCTCAGCTCTCTTGTAACCTCCCCCATACAACTCATGCAGGCAGGATATTGAACTCCAAAGCCTGGCTCAATGGGCAAGAGACTAAGCTGATGCCAATTTTGAAAGAGGTTTAGCAAAGCTGTCTCCCTCAGAGATCCCATCACGCCTGTTTGACAAAGCCAACCTTCCTTCTGGTCTGTGGGCAATTTCTCCTTAAAGCTAAAGCCAATCAGCTGTGTGACTTGAACAAGTTACTTCACCTTTCTGGGCTCATCTATAAAATGAAGAGAATTAAGTGATTTCTGTGGCCCTTCTAGTTCTAGCAACCTACAATGCTGTGACATCGGGATGCTGTGTCCCACCACCACGATATAAGGAATTTCTCTCCAACCATAACTCCTTCTGGTGTCTGTCAGATAAAGGCCAGCCCTAACCTCACCCCCAAAGGGTCTGTTTGCAATTGCAGGGACAGACAGGGGGCTAGGCACCAACTATATTCAGATGAAAATTGGTAAGGTTACATCAGTAGCATCCTTAATAGTGTGGCCATTTTTTTCTCCTTCTCGCCTCTGGGATTAAAGCTTGTGTGCTGACTGTTGAAAAATCAGTCATTAACGGCCAGGAAATGACTTCCCCATCCATCAGAACACTGCTCAGCCATGTTTCAGCTTTTTTCCCCTTTCCCTGTGTAATTATTCTCATCCACCACTGATTACAGTTTATAATAGCCATAATTCTCTCCGAATCAATCATTACTTTACTTTACCACGGGGTTACCAGGAGAAACATGAGGGAATGCAGATACCCCCGGCTGGGTTTTATTTTTTGGAAATTGCCTGCTTTCGTCTGGATCTCATTTAATCATCTGGATGTTCAAAGAAAAGCTAAGATTTTAATTCAAAGGCTTTTTTTTTTTTTTTTTCTGACTTGCCCTGAACTCTTCTTCTTATTTTTTTTAAAGAGGAAATGATGGCTGGTTAAAAGAGGCTAATATTGCGCAAAATCGACTAGCGATGTTGTTTGGAGTGACTGGTGGGGGACACTGTGGATTCTTGTCATGAATCCATATGCTTATTTGGCACTTTCCCTTCCTGAACATGATTGAGGCTACCCATCCTCTGTGGTTTCCTGGAAGGTTCAAGAGTTGTTCTTTCCCTCTGTGGACTGATTAGAGCAAATATTCCTATTGGCGGAAACAGTTTTTTTCTTAAACACTCCAGAGAAGTATGACAATCAGTCGAGTACAGCTTAGTGAGAATTTCAGGCAATTCAGTTTTATTTAGCATTTACCAGACTTACTGTGTTTAATATACTGTGCCAGTTCTTCAGTGAGTTAGAAGAAAAAGAAGAAAATGATCTAGTCCTGCATCCGAAGCTCACATGATGATGGGAAGTGGTAGGAAGATAGACACATAAATAGCCATTTCAGCTTTCATCACATGCGCCCTGGATTCGGGGAGTACAGAGTACATCAGGAAAATGAGAAGGGGCTATTTGTATGCTAGGGATTGTAGAATTCCTAGAGGAAATGTGACTTGAGCAGAACCTTGGAGGAGGGGAAGAATTTGAATGAATAGTCATTCCAGCCAGAGGCGGCAGAAATGAGCCACAATGGCCTGGGAGGTGAAGAGAGGATGAGGGAGACTGAGGCCTAGGGGAAAGGCAGAATGACCTGGGGCCTCGGGGTGGTGTGAGGGTCCAATGGCTGGTCAGTATCCCGTGAAAAGTGAAAGTGAAAGTCACTCAGTCATGTCCCACTCTTTGTGACCCCACGGACTGTAGCCTGCCAGGCTCCTCTGTCCATAGGATTCTCCAGGCAAGAATACTGGAGTGGGTTGCCATGCCCTCTGCCAGGGGATCTTCCCCATCCGGGGATGGAGCCCAGTATCGTGTAACTCCCAGGAAAGTTAAGAGAATCACATTAACTCTTCTCAGAGAGTTCTAGACATACTCACTGAAGCAGGTTGGCAAACATGACAAGATAGTGCAAAACACATAATTCAGGATATATCATTGGAAACCTGAAGCTAGCTAGTGAAGTTTGGGACCTACTAGTTATAATGATGAAAGGAGCAATTTTACAATATCTTGTGCCATGCTCAGTTGCTTCAGTCATGTCCAATTCTTTGCGATCCCATGTCCATGGGATTTTTCAGGCAAGAATACTGGAATGGGTTGCCATGCCCTCCTCCAGGGGATCCTCCCCACCCAGAGAGCAAACCCGAGTCTCCTGAGTCTCCAGCATTGCATGAGGATTCTTTACCACTGAGCCACTGGGGAACCCTTTACAATACTGGACCCTTACCAAAAAAAAAGAAACATGGTCTTTTTAACCCAAACAAAACCAGGTTGAAGTTGAAACTCTAACAAAAGATATTTTATTTTTAAAGTTTTAAAATATTAACATAATATTTTGGAAGTACTAGATCAGCATAAACAGTGAATGGGCTCAGGCCTGTGTACATAAAAGAAGGGTTGTATCCACAGTGGGAGTGTGAGTAGCACACTTGACCTTGCATCCCTCCTTACTATACACCATTGGTTTATTGGGGGAACCCATGAACTCTCATAAAACTCCTTTCACCCTCATTTGCCATATCTACCATATGAGAGACATGGAATAATTTATGCAGCAAAAGCCCAGGGGTCTATCATCTGGGGAAATGTTCTAGGTAGCTGCTAATCTGGAAGTTATTTACCTTTCCCCAAACAGCCAGGGTGGTCCATATCAGTGGTTTCCAGCGTTTTTATTTCATGAGCTGGTAAAAATAATTTTTTTTTAATTGAATGGTAGTAGGGGGAAACATAGGTTTGCCTACTTTTTATTTTTCCAAGTCAGGGCATAAAAAAAACTCATCTATAATTTCACACACACAAAAAGTACATCTTGTTTATCTATTTTAAATACAGCAATGTGTTCATGTAGCACAGGGAACTCTGCTCAATATTATGTAATAACCTACATGGGACAAGAATTTGAAAACAAAACTGTTGTTTACCCGTTCGATAGTGTCTGACTCTTTGCAACCCCATAGACTGTAGCCCGCCAGACTCTTCTGTCCATGGAATTTCCCAGGCAAGAATACTGGAGTGGGTTGTCATTTCCTTCTCCAGAGGATTGTCCCAGCCCAGGGATTGAACCTGGGTCTCCTGCCTTAGCAGGTGGGTTCTTTACCACTGAGCTACCAGGGAAGCCCTAAAAAAGAACAGAAACATGTATATGTATAACTAAATCATTTTGCTACACGCTTGAACATATCACAACATCGTCAATCAACTGTATGTGTGCATGCTACATTGCTTCAGTCCTGTCTGACTCTTTGTGACCCAGTGGACTGTAGTTCACCAGGCTCCTCTGTCCATGGGATTCTCCAGGCACTATACTCCGAGATAAAATTAAAAGGTAAAAAAAAAAGTTAGAGACATCCCTGGTGGTCTAGTAATTAAGAATCCACCTTGCAATGCAGGGGACGTGGGTTCGATCCCTGGTCAGGGAACAAAGATCCTACATGCCTCGAAGCAACTCAGCCCTTGTGCCCCAACTACTGAGCATGCGTGCCACAACCAGAGAATCTGTACACTGCGATGAAAGATCCCATGTGCCACAACTAAGACCAATGCAGCCAAATAAATAAATCAAAAGCTTAAGGAAAAAAAAAAACACATCTTGATACCCAAAGCATACCATAATCTTGGCACAGAAGATAATCCTATTAATGAAAAACTTTGTTTAAAAAAAAAAGTCTCACTTCATCATCCTTACTTATCTCATTTTGCAGCAGAATGCTCAAAGATGCATTTTTGAAATGCATGTACTCCATGGGACCTTCTGATCTGTGTGAGTTCTCTCTCTGGCTGCTAGAAGGTAGCTCTAAGAGTCACAGTTCTGAGGTCTTGTCTCTTGACACACATTGGAAGAAACAGAAGGAACCACTTCATTTTCCAGCATTGTCCAAATTGATCAGGAAGTAAATCAGGATTGCAGTCACAATTGAAGCTCCCAGTGTAATGTTTGAAAACAACAGAAGACAGAGGCTGAGAAATCTGTCTTTTAATTAACGTATCAGCCCTGTTACTGAGCCTGTTATGACCCAGGCTGTTAGGCTTTTTGCTGACAAGGGCCTGTGGGGCATAGAAGACCAGCCAAGTACATGAAATTAGGACAAGAATATCTTAAAACCTAGCCAGAACCTTAAAACCTAGCCAGAAACATCTCCTTTTTAAGTCTCTCTTGGCAGACGTTTTCATGTATCCCAAAAGTGGGGACAGAGGGAAGGAAAGGATTGATAGCTAACAATAATTATGAGTGAATACTTGCTATGTGCCTACTAGCCTACTAAATAGGATGTATGTATGAGTATACTGAATACCTTCTATGTTCTATGCTAAGACTTTTGCCTACACCTTCTCATTTAATCCTCAAGACAAATTTATAAAACAGGTATTCAACACAATGTCTTTTTTATTTGGAAAATAAGTCTAAGAGAGGTTGAGTAATCTGTCTCCAAGTACAGAGATGGGAGCAGAACTCATATTTACCTGAGCTGAAAGTCTGTCCTGACCAATGCAACAAGACCCTCTCTGCAGGATTTGTGGTTTGTTCTGTGTCATTACCTCACTACACATGTGCATGCCCTGCAGTTACACATTTAGCAGACTGTTTATGGTCTATTCCATCATATGGACTTTCTAGGTCTCAATGAACTCTTCTTCATTTGTATAAGGTTCTGGGTTGAAAGATGGTCTTCAGATAATAAGGGATGAGCCTTGGACATTAAGTATCAGAGACAGACAGGGGTCTGGCGTCAAGAAGGCTGATCATCAGGTGAAGAGTGGTCATCACAGAACAGTGGTCATCACAAAACAGCCCACACTGGGTCTCTCCACAGACCCATCTGAGCAGACTGCCCTTGCCATCAGGACTGGCTAATGATTTCCAGGGCTTTGAGAAAGCTTCTGCAATCCTACAGGCTCTGGCCTTCTCTGTCTGCTGCATCTCCCGGGTTGGCTGCAAATTCCTAGGAACATGAATCACCTTCTTTCCTCTAGGGCTCTGTTCTGTCTTTGGCCCCAAGTATTTCATAGCAGCCAATACCGAAAAGAAGCCCTGGGAGAGAGGAAAGCTTGCATATTAATTCCAGAGACAACGTAATGAGAATTTTATTCACTTACTCTGAATTCCCCGGTGTACCTATCCTCCCCTTGGTTCATTAACTCTCTGTACCTTGCCTGTGTGCTGACTCTCCAGAGTACAAACGCACTCCGTTCCTTCAGCAGATCATCAGGTCCTCTCCTCCATGCATTTCCCCCAGGACCACACATGTGCGGCTGCTCCTGCCCCCACCAAAGTCTTTATCCAGCAGGCTTTCTCCTCCTCAGGAGAAGACAGTCTCCTGAACTCCTTACTGTGAGGCTTATTCTCAGATCTGTAATCCTTAGAGGCTATGCTGACCTTTCCTTCTCTGATGTTGGAGTGTGTATGAGTGTAACCCCATCACACACACGTGTGTGTGTGTGTGTGCATGTGTGTGCACACGTGTAACCTTAGTTCTCATCACTCCCCAACACAGCAGACACAGTTATTTCAGAGAGGGACCCCAACTCAGTTGTGGTCAAAAGGACAAAACACTTCCCAGTAATCTGAGTTACAATTCTGGATAAAGATTTAGATGTATGAGAAATTGTGTAGGAATGGGGAGGGAGGTTGTGATTTGGGGGAAAAAATATACACTAGAATTTAAAATCCAGCCAAGGTAGGTCAGAGTCAGAATGTGACAGTTTCATTCTCAACTTAGATAAACAAATGTGTTTTCACATTAAGAAAACCACATTTAGTCTCTGCCAAATACTTCTACCAAGGGGTATCTCTAAACTACCCAGGGATGTGTGTGTGTGTGTGTGTGTGTCCCCTTAACTAGCACATGTAGAGGAAGACACAGCTCTCCCCCATCTTGCACACCTGCTCCATGCTTCTCTAAAGGTGGCAGCGGGTGCTGAATACACTCTTCCTGCTTTTAAGGGGCAGGACTGACTGCATGGGCGTGCGCACGGGGCACTGCACTCAGGCTCTGTGCTTAGTTTAATGCTCTGCTGCCACCATTGTAAATTCTTAGGAATTTATAACAAAGGCTCTGCATTTCTGTTCTGTACCAGGCCCCACATGCTATATAGCAGATCCTGGTGAGAAGCATATGATAGAACAATGGGTGTACTTTCAAATCACCTGAGAGGCTTCGGAGAAATATCACTATTCTAGAATCCATTTGGAAAGGGGCCCAGCATTGGTGGTGTTTTGAAGTTTATTTTGAAGTTCTGCAGGTGATCTGATCCACAGTCATTTGTGAAAATACAGGCCTAGAGGATTTCTAAGATCTACGATCTGTTTTCTGTGATCATGTATTCATTTTCTTTGGCGCTTGTTACAAGCATTACTGTGGCTGCTGTTTTCCATTCCATGATACAGTCAAGCTTGTTTTAATTTAAAACTAACACTTAAAACATTTAATTACCTGGTAAAATTGGCACTCAGGAAGACGCACCATGTTTAGCTTCTACGTAACTCACGGTTCTGTGCTCTCAGATATGTATGCAGCCCACTTTGAGAGGGCCAGGACTAGACTAAGTATGATTTTTTAAAAACTCTTATTTCTCCAATATTCTTGCATCCATGATCTGTCTCCTATAGATCTTTCCACAGAGGGCCATGTTCATGTAAGAATAATTTCTTAGATGTGTGTCTTGCCCTGTTAATATCACTAACCCTGGGCCGTTGAGAAGTTCAATGCATATACCGAACAGCAAGGTCAAAATAGGGTGAGACTACTGTAGGCCAAAGGAAGAAAGCTGAGTTCTCAGCTGCTCCAACAAGTTAACAGGAGTCCCACTCTTAGTCACACCAGGAAACACCAAGGCTGCTGAACAGGTAATACCAAGTTAGATCTCTTACTACCCTGGGATTACTCTAGACAAAGACACAGCAAAGGGAAGTTTGCCTTCCATGTCTCTTGTTCTCCAAAGGATCCTTCAAAATGGCCAAAGGACTCTGTGTATTCTGCCAGCCTAAGCAGACCTTCCCACTAGTTGGATAGTACATTACATGCCCCAAACCATCTTTATTTTCTCACATAACTGCCCTTAGAATAGGACTTGATAGAGTAATTCTCATTTAAGTGTCAGTGACTGATAGGGACAACGGGGTCTACTTAGTTCTTTTCAAGTGTAATACATTGCAACAGGGCTGCTAGTTACTTAATCTAAAAGAATATGGTTTTAAGGCAGAACTTCAGGCCTGAGTGGTAAGCAAGGAAGAGTATAGTCAGACCTAGAGCAGGCTTCCTGAACCGCCTTGAAATAACACAGCTCCTCAGGCAGCTGACCATATGTTTGTCATTTAAGCAACAAATAATGCTATCAGCAAACAAGTCTTTGAACATATGAAAGCATGTATTAAAAAATCAACCAACCACATAAACAAAAAGTACCCAAGGATATCGTTAGAATTCCTATTCAAATTGCTCAAAGATGGAAAGATGAATTCAGGGTGCTCCAATAAAACCTGGCAGTTAAACAAGGGGTTTAGCATTAATACTATGAAAAAGAATAAAGGAGAAAAAAGGTGAATTGCAATTGAGAAGGATCTAAGCAAATCTCTGGGGTCTCCAAAACACTTTGGGTTCAAGAAATCAGCAAAGGGATACACGTGAAAGATTTAAGAAAGGAGCTAACCAAGGTGCCCTGTGGAGAGAAAGTAGGTGCTGAAATGCAGCCCACATTCCCCTCAGCAGGCCCTGGATCCTGGTCTACAGGTACGCTCACCCAGGGGGGTTCCCTCTAATATGTCCATTTAGAGGGAATGCTGTTTCCTAATTAAGTCTGTCAGAAGAACACTTTCTTAATTTTCACAAAGATTTCTTATAGGCCAGCAGCAGCCCTGAAATCTATCCCAGTTAATCTGTGGTCAGTACACAGAGAACTTTAAGGCAAAAATAGCCAAAGGAAGCAGAACCTCATGGGAATTCAGACCTAGACTCAAAAAGGAAGACATTTTTAAAAAGGCAAGCAAAGGAATGGAGATTGGTAAAACAAGTACATTTAATGGGTGTCTGAAAAATTTTTCTTAGTATCAAGTCACCAATTTTGTCTGCCTGCCGCAGACAAAAAAGAAGTGACCCTCCTCTCCTTACTGCAAGGACTGTAATTTGGGGACAATGTAAAGGAGTATCTCTTGAAATCTACAAGCCAAAGAATCCACCCTTTTTAATTTCACTAATTTAATGTGAAAGAGAAATAGGTTCCTTTGCAACCTTGACAGCTAGCTTTCTGGGAAGGTGTCTAATATCGGACATAAAATGGAGACATGAATCGATGAGACTCATTAATATTCATAGACAGCAGATTAAGGTGGGCGGAAAAATTATTTATGAAACAGAGGTATTGTCTTCCTCTCACCAAAAGGATTTTGTTTAGAGAGGATTGGATTGGGTGACAGGGCTATGACAGATTAAGTATGAATTTGCAGATTTCTTGGTTTATCGTCCAAGGAAAAGAATCTAAAGCATTTGCAGGCAAAGAATGTGCTGGGCTGAGAACAGTAAATGCTTCAGCACCACACGCCAGTAGGTGTAATGAGCTTCAGACACCACAGCCGTGATGGAAAGCACTTGGAAGGAAATGAAAGGAAGGACTGAGAATGTGGTTATGTAACAAAGGAACAAGCTGAAAGCAAAACGGAGCTTAGCTGATGTCGAGAAAGGTGGGGGGATAAACACGGATGGTTCATGTTTTATTTATGTATATGGGGGGGGTGGGAGATAGCATACAGTTCAAAATATAATCAGTAATTTACTCATTTCTTTTCTCACAGTGCACATGTATTTGTGGTGCTGCATAAGAAACCTTTGTGTTATTTCTGACTGAAGGTAGTGGGTGCTATTTTATAACTAATAAAAACGAGAGTGAAAATCCCTGAGTTAAGAAGTCATCTTGGATCCTCAAATGAACTCTGTTAACAACATACTTACACAGTTTGAGGATTTATTGCTAGTCCCTTATCTCCATGAGCCCTTTCCTCCTTTATCTTCCAATCTGTTACAGTCTTGTGGAAATAAGCTGTTGTGATCTGCAGGAATTTTAAAGTGACAGGTGAAAACAAAAAATTTTTTTTTCTGAGAGTGGCAAAGAACCTTAAAATAAGACCTTGAATTGTTCCCTAGGGCATACAAAATGCCATGGCTTTTTTTTTTTTTCCCCCTCTTGATTGCACTTCAAAAAATTCAGTCTCCTATGCATGCGCCCAGCCCATCATAGTTTCCTTGGTTGCTATAATGTTGTAAACAGAAATTGGAGCAGAGAAGATAGCATTCCATTTTAGATCATTGACACACAATGCTTAAATTAGATAAGATCTCCAAACCAATTTAAAAAAATTTTGGTGGATTTCAACAGATGGAATTTAAAACCACATGCTTAGGAATTTGACGGTCAGTTTTTGAGGACGGGAGACCTGGAATTGAGTATAAACAGAGCTGTATGCAAAGCAACACAACAAGGCTAAAAGGAGGTTCAGAAACAGGGTTTGAAACTGGCCATCGTCTGCCCTAATCACTTCACTGTGCAAGTGTAGACACAAAGACTGGAGAAAGCCTTGGCCAGATGGATAAACAGTATGTAGTACATCCATACAATGGGATGTTATTCAGCCATAAAAGGAATGAAGTGTTGATGCATGCCTTGATATGAAAGAATCTTGACATGCCAGAATAGGTAAATCCATTGAGACAGAAAGCAGATTAGTGGTTGCCAGGAGCTGGGGCAGGGGTGGGGCGGGGGGCAGGTGGAGGGTGAGGGGAGAATGGCAGTGACTTCTAATATGTATGGGGTTTCTTTGGAGGAGGTGATAAAAATGTTCTGGAATTAGATAATTCTTGCACAAACTTATTAATATGCTAAAACCCACTAAAGTGTACACTCTAATGTAGTGAATTTTATCTTATGTGAATGTTATCTTTAATTGGCCCACAAAAAGGGCAAAAGGAAAAAAAGCAAGTGAGGGAACTTGAGCAAAGTTTTCTGTCAAGGACCATAATCCAGGCCTGCTCATCTGAAGGGAATGCCCTTCACAGAGCTTCTTTGTGAAATCATATTTTAAACTATAAAATATCATACATAGAATGACAAAGAAAATCAATGATATTAAAATGTCATTATCAAAATATTTTTAAAACTAAATTTGTGATCTAGTCATATATATGTGCTTCTATAATACCACATCAAATAGCAAGAACCAGCAGCTGATCTGAGAACTATTGTAATTTCAGAGTCATGATGAACATGTTGATTTTATGTCTGCAATGACTATTATGAGATATGAAATCTGTGGTTTCTGTTAATGACAATCACAAGTAGTAACATTGGTTTGTTGCTGACACTCATTATTGAAGGAAATGCTAAATTTCAGTTCAGTTCAGTTCAGTTCAATTCAGTCGCTCAATCGTGTCCAACTCTTTGTGACCCTACGGACTGCAGCACCCCAGGCCTCCCTGTCCATCACCAACTCCTGGAGTTTACCCCAACTCATGTCCATTGAGTCAGTGATGCCATCCAACCATCTCATCCTCTGTCGTCCCCTTCTCCTCCCACCTTCAATCTTTCCCAACATCAGGGTCTTTTCAAATGAGTCAGCTCTTCATATCAGGTGGCTAAAGTCTTGGAGTTTCAGCTTCAGTATCAGTCCTTCCAATGAACACTCAGGACTGATCTCCTTTAGGATGGACTGGTTGGATCTCCTTGTAGTCCAAGGGACTCTCGAGACTCTTCTCCAACACCACAGTTGAAAAGCATCAATTCTTCGGTGCTCAGCTTTCTTTATAGTCCAACTCTCACATCCATACATGACTACTGGAAAAACCATAGCTTTGACTAGACGGACCTTTGATGGCAAAGTAATGTCTCTGTTTTTTAATATGCTGTCTAAGTTGGTCATAACTTTCCTCCCAAGAAGTGAGTGTCTTTTAATTTCATGGCTGCAGTCACCATCTGCAGTGGTTTTGGAGCCCCCCAAAAATAAAGTCAGCCACTGTTTCCACTGTTTCCCAATCTATTTACCATGAAGTGATGGGACCAAATGCCATGATCTTAGTTTTCTGAACGTTGAGCTTTAAGCCAACTTTTTCACTCTCCTTTCACTTTCATCAAGAGGCTCTTTAGTTCTTCTTCACTTTCTGCTATAAGGGTGGTATCATCTACATATCTGAGGTTATTGATATTTCTCCTGGCAATCTTGATTCCAGCTTGTGCTTTCTCCAGCCCAGCGTTTCTCATGATGTACTCTGCATTTAAGTTAAATAAGCACAATGACAATATGCAGCCTTGACATACTCCTTTTCCAATTTGGAACCAGTCTGTTGTTCCATGTCCAGTTCTAACTGTTGTTTCCTGACTGCATACAGATTTCTCAGGAGGCAGGTCAGGTGGTCTGGTATTCCCATCTTTTTCAGAATTTTCCACAGTTTGTTGTGATCCACACAGTCAAAGGCTTTGGCATAGTCAATAAAGCAGAAATAGACGTTTTTCTGGAACTCTTTTGCTTTGTCAATGATCCAGTGGATATTGGCAATTTGATCTCTGGTTCCTCTGCCTTTTCTAAAACTAGCTTAAACATCTGGAAGTTCATGGTTCATGTATTGCTGAAGCCTGGCTTGAAGAATTTTGAGCATTACTTTGCTAATATGTGAGATGAGTGCAATTGTATGGTAGTTAGAACATTCTTTGGCATTGCCTTTCTTCGGGATTGGAATGACAACTGACCTTTTCCAATCCTGTGGCCACTGCTGAGTTTCCAAATTTGCTGGCATATTGAGTGCAGCACTTTAAAAGCATCATCTTTTAGGATTTGAAATAGCTCAACTGGAATTCCATCACCTCCACTAGCTTTGTTCATAGTGATGCTTCCTAAGGACCACTTGACTTTGCATTCCAGAATGTCTGGCTCCAGGTGAGTGATCACACCATCGTGATTATTCTGTGTCATGAAGATCTTTTTTGTACAGTTCTTCTGTGTATTCTTGCTACCTCTTCTTAATATCTTCTGCTTCTGTTAGGTCCATACCATTTCTGTCCTTTATTGAGCCCATCTTTGCATGAAATGCTCCCTTGTTATCTCTAATTTTCTTGAAGAGATCTCTAGTCTTTCCCATTCTATTGTTTTCCTCTATTTCTTTGCATTGATCATTGAGGAAGGCTTTCTTATCTCTCCTTGCTATTCTTTGGAACTCTACATTCAAATGGGTATATCTTTCCTTTTCTCCTTTGCTTTTTGCTTCTCTTCTTTTCACAGCCATTTGTAAGGCCTCCTCAGACAGCCATTTTGCTTTTTTGCATTTTTTTTTCCTTGGGGATGGTCTTGATCCCTGTCTCCTGTACAGTGTCACTTAATGTCATTTCTGTTAAGAGGCAGCAAAAATAGAAATAAATTTAATTTTTTTCACAGCCAAGATCATAGACTCTCAAATTCTATGCATGGACTACTTGGGGGTTCATAGACCCTAAGATAAGAAGCCCTATATTGCACCACTTTGGAAGGCATCTGGGAGAAAGTGCAAAGGACGAAAATGTTAAACAAGCCATTATCATTTAATTAGGGAGATGATTTCCAATCTCAACCGCTAGCAAAAGTAAAATCTAAGTAGACTTTTTTTGTGTCATTCTATGAAGAATGCACAAAAAACTACCCATCTTATTAGGCAGAGTCCCCCTAAATGCAAATCGTTTTCATTTTGTTTGTGTCAGCTGCTATCAAGTTGCAGGGAATGCTAGTGTGCTGCTTGAGAACAATTTTGAGGTTCTGGTTCCTAGCAGGGGTGTTGGTGGCTTCTGTGATGGATTCCTGTGATTACTGATGTCTGCTCCTGAGCCCAGAAGGGGCGGAGCGGTGACCACTTAATCCTATTAAGTCCCAGCCCTAAATGCTGAGGCTCCTGCCTAGACCTTCAGCCTATCACTTAATGCCCCTCACGTCCAGCAGGTGCCTTGACTTAGCAATTCAGGCCTGCTGAGTCGTGTGAAGTTAGTACATAAGGTAGACTAGTCAAAGCAGAGATTTGATGTGGCTTTTCCTTTTAAAAACAAATCCCAGTGTTTATTAGTATCACAATATACTACCTACCAGTGAAATGTAGTTTATTAACAAGCTATCATTTGGAGAAAGATATTAACATGTAGAGTTACCTCAGAAATGGGATACCTTCTTGTTTAAGATACTATTAAGATCCACTTTTAATTTACTCAAGCCCTACATGCGTGCTCAGTTGCTTCAGTCATGTCCAACTCTTTGCGATCCTGTGGACTGTAGCCCACCAGGTTCCTCTCTCTATGGGATTTTCCAGGCAGGAATACTGGTGGTTTAGTTACAAAGTCATGTGTGACTCTTGTGACCCCCTGGATCATAATCCCCCAGGTTCCTCTGTCCATGGGATTTCCTAAGTAAGGATACTGGAGTGGATTATCATTTCCTTCTGCAGGGTATCTTCCTGACCCAGGGATTGAACCCGAGTCTCCTGCTTTGCAAGCAGATTCTTTACCTCTAAGCCATCTTAAGTGGGTTGCCATGCCCTACTTGAGGGGATCTTCCTGACCCAGGTATCGAACCCATGTCTCCTGAGTCTCCTGCATTACAGGCACATTCTTTACCACTGAGCCACTGGGGCAGCCCACTCAAGCCCTATAGATCCTCTCAAAACCAAATGAAACTTATGGCAAAGCTTCCACACGCCCCGAACATCCAGGTTTTGATCTGCACAGAGCCACTAAGCGACTTGCCTCGCCAACTCTGTGACTTTTGCTCTGAACCCCGGGGAGTCACAAGTGACCATGACGTCAGTTTTTAGATCCCTGATCATCAAGTGGCTGCCCTCCAGTCTTGGTCCTGGCCCACTGCCTTTGGTCATTTGTCTCAATTGGTTAGTGATGATAGCAAACCAACCCAGACCTGTAAAGGAATATGGCTTCTGGCACTACATTCTCTAAAGTGCTCCTCATTTCCAAAACAGGTGATGCAGATGAATATTTATGATCTGTGTGCTTGTATATTATGTGTGTGTGTGTGAATGTGTGTGTGAGTGTGTGTGAATGTGTGTACACATATACATCCCTCTCCATCTTCTTCCTTTGGATTTGATTCCCCTTCACTGTTTGCAATGGGAAGAAAAAGACCATTCAGCTACCTCACAGCTGGTGGGTAATAGTCCCAATTTCCTGACCCTTAGCTTTAAGTCAGGCTAACTCGACAGCTTACTTTGGCCTCTGGCTTCTGCTTAGCCCTTCTTCAGAGCCTCCATTGAAGGCTTGAGGTGAAGTGAAGTGTTAGCCACTCAGTCATGTCTGCCAGGCTCCTCTGTCCATGGAAGACTGGACAGTATGTCTACGGGTAGACATTACTGGAGTGGGTAGCCATTCCCTTCCTTAGGGGATCTTCCCAACCCAGAGACCAAACCTGGGTCTCAGCACTGCAGGTGGATTCTTTACTGTCTGAGCCACCAGGGAAGCCCCATATAGGCTTATTAGCAGTGAACTGGACTCAATGCTTGCAAAGCCTGAAATGGCAGTGTGTTTTGAGATTGGTAGGAAGCTCTCCTTTATCCACTTCATCTCCCTCATTGTGAGCCTGAGGTTTCCCTGACTGTTAATACTTTTGTCAGCTCCACTTAAAGTGCAGAGACGTCAGTGGGTGCAGTCAAAGGGTAGAGATGCAGGGGCGTGACAACTTGCCTCCCTGCCTCACCCAGGGCAGACCAACCGAATGCGAGACTCTTCTCCATGAACCTGGATCGTGCCTCATGGTCCTTCTGAATACAGTGAGCCAAAAGATGGAAGTCGACACATAAGACAAAACCTACTTGCCAACCTTACACTAAACCCTTGTCAGTGAACAGGGAAGGAGTGAGGTTTGCATCAATGACAACTAGTTCATCGTGCAGTGAAGGGCTGCATCCCCCAGCTAATGCTTTAAAGTCAACATGTGCTCTTTTTAAGCAAGAAAGCTAGATGAGCTTGTTAAAGAACTCTTAAACCACAGCAAAAAGTCCACTTTGTTCATCAACAGATGTGGGGGTGGAGAGGACTGTTGAGGGAACAGGGGCCAGAAGAAATGTGTCAATTCCCTGTGCGTTGAGACCCTTGCCACTGTTCCCCTGGCATGTCAAGCAGGTCCTGGTGCAGGACAGCCCCTGCATTCCCGTCGTGCAGTACACCGCCTCTGGCCCCTGGGGTTTGCCTGCCCACATCAGTTCAGTAGTTCCAGCTCCCACTTTCCCCTAGACCTCCCTTGCCTTCTCTTCCTGAGCCTTATTTTCCACCTTTACACGGACCCTGATTGCTCCCATGCACTAAGGTGCAAACCTTAGTTTTCTAGCACTTCAGGCTAGAAAAGAAAAAAGACTTTAATTTCTGGCTGTGCTGGGTCTTGCTGCTACGGGCAGGCTTTCTCTAGTTTTGGTGACCGGGGGCTCTTCTTCATTGCGGTGCACAGACTTCTCGCTGCAGTGGTTTCTCTTGTTATGGAGCACAGACTAGGCACATGGGCTTCAGTGTTTGCAGGGTGCAGGCTCAGTAGTGGCTCACAGGTTTAGCTGCTCCATGGGTGGCATATGAGACCTTCTCTGATCAGGGATCAAAGCAGTGTCCCCTGCATTTGCAGGCAGATTCTTAACCACAAGACCACCAGGGAAGGCCCAGGCATTGTTTTACTCATTAGCATGTTATGATATCCTTTCATTATTACAAAATGCCTCTTTCCCTCTGGTCTGTTCCCACCTCTCTTTACAGCATTCCTGACCATCAAGTCAGCCACTGGAAGGCGTCCCCTTTCTTAAGAGAGGTAATCCCCATGCTTAAGAGAGGTATTCATTTTTACTTTTCTACTCAATAACACTTTGTCTTAGATGACTCTCCTGGAAACAAAACTCTTCTCTTCAGTCCAAAAATATGCCACAGCATAAACCTTCCATGCTGCACATAAACGTCCTGACTGTCAGATATTTCGAGCAGCAAAAGATCAGCGCCACTGCTGAAAGCAAGCCAGGCAACAGGGTCAACCCCATAAACTCATGGCTTGTCTTAGCTGCAGCTTTATCTTCTGTCCGAGAAACCTTCTCTCTCAATATCGTGGGCTTCCCAGTGCAGGGAAGAGAATAAGGAATGCATTCTCCTTCCCTTGACTTTTTCTCAGGCGAATAAGGAATTTAAATGGCTTATTTATACTCTCAGTTGCAATCTTCTGGAACACCATTCAGCCTGGGGTCTCCTGAGCCTCCCAGCCAGTGAGCCTAACTGGGGAATCTGAGAATCTGCGTGTGGGGTGCCACCCACTATGCTCCTGCGCCTGCCAGCCCAGAGAGGCAGACTCAGGACAATCAGCCCAAGGGATCAACTGCCTGTTTGCCAGTCGCAACTTCTCGTAAATGCTTCAGCAAAATGCCAAGATGCCAGGCAGCTAAGAAAAACGTGGGTAGTCCACATTTCCTCAATTTCAAATCACAGTGCCTTTCCCATGACTGCTGTTCCACCACAAGGGGCCTGCTGGGCCACGCAAATGCCCCTGGCTTGGAAATAAGACTTGAGTCCTGGTTCCTGTACTTGACCAAGTCGTGGGCAGAGCAAGGTTGTGGAAGCCCAGGGCACCATCGGTCAATAAGGATCATTAGAATGCCGTGCTCCCTTTGCTGGATTTGAGGTTCCAATAGCACAGTATAGACTAGAAAGTTGATTATTGCTGTTATGGCATTAAAAACCGAGGAGGACTTTCCTTTCTCTTTATAATTCAACAGCCCACCATCCTCCCAGGAGAGACCATCTCCTCCCAGCTCTCCTGCTTCACTGTTCCCAGCATCTGTGGGGCCACCCAAGGCCCAGTTAGTGGGGTGCTCATTTGGGCAAATTGAGGGGGTGGTGATTTCTTGATGCCTCCATCTCACCCATGCAGATGGATAGGGCAGCTGAAATTAATGACTTTCTGAGCCACTGCAGTGCTCATCTGCTTAACAATCCAATTTCTAGGACGTTTTAGAAGTTGTTAGCTGACTGCCAAAAATGAGGATCATTAAAAATAGATTCACAGCTGTTCAGGAAGCCAGAGATATAATTTTACCTTCATTATGCCTTATTGCAGATGTTATTGATTTAATCTCATTGCATTTTACTGTGTAATATCAATTCACACTATCTTTGACTTGGAAATTTGGAACTGTATTTATTCTTCTTATTCTTATAGCAGAAGCTATCACTTAGACTGCCAGCCACCGTGACACAGGCTCCAAGGTGGCAGCACTGTTTAGGCAGGGCCTAATTGTGGGGATGCAGAGCTGACCTAGCGTAGCGGGCTGAGAGGAAAATAAGCTAAAAACGTTGCTTTAAAAAGTGGGTCTACACCCAAAATTGATTTCAATAAATAAATCAAAAGAACCCCTGGTTTTGATCACGTCACCAAAAAAGGTGTTTCAATGAATCTTTTCCTTTTCTGTCAATTCTTTTATCCTGAAAATTTCACACTGAGAATTGCTGAAGTAGAAATTAATATGAAATAAATTAGGATGCTTTAGGATATTATTTTCCAAGAGGTGTTTCTCAGAACATTTGTCCTGAGATACTCTGTGATTTTAAAAAAGATTCTGAACTCAAATAGTTTGGGAAACTGACCTGACAAATGCTGTGTGCATGCTAAATTGCTTCAGTTGTGTCTGACTCTTTGTTACCCCATGGACTGTAGCCCGCCAGGCTCCTCTGTCCTTGGGGTTCTCCAGGCAAGAATACTGGAGTGGATTGCCATGCACTTCTTCAGGGGATCTTCCCAACCAGGGATTGAACCCACGCCTCTTACTTCTCTTGCATTGGCAGGTGGGTTCTTTACCACTAGCGTCACCTGGGAAGCCCCTAAACACTCCTTACAACTTCTTAAAGAGTTGTACTATATGGTGGCATATTAACGGTTCCAGGCAGGAAAGAGATTTGGTTGACTCCAGCATTTTGCCAACTAATCTGATGCAGAAACATTTGTTCTGCCCATTCATTAACATCCCTGCGGGCCAGTGCACTGAGGAACACCCTTTGAGAAATGTCTCTCTTAGATCAGGAAGAAGGAAGGCCAGCTCATTCCTAGAAGTCCCACACCTTTGTGGATGGCCACTGTTGCTGCCATCTTGAACTGAAATGCATTCCTGATTTACAAAAGTTTGGTTCATGAACTTATGCTCCTGAGCAGCTACTTCTTTGGCTTCCCAGATGGCGCTAGTGGTAAAGAATCCACCTGCCAATGCAGGAGACACCAGAGACAGAGGTTCAATCCCTGGGTAGGGAAGATTCCCTGGAGTAGAGAATGGCTACTTCTTCGTCTGTCTCCCTTCCCCTTGTTTCACTGCCTTAGGTTCTATTCCACTCACTCTCAGTTTCTCGCTTTCCCACACCTCCGCACCCCCAACCATGCCCCAGGAGAACTTGCCACATTGCCAGGCTCCTCACTATGAAGTGCAGCAGGGCTCAGGGAGGCCCATGCCTACTCTATTTTTGCTATGTTCAGCCACTTTTAAATTAAGTAGTTCTCACTAGGGAGAAAGTTTGTTCATACCATGTATTCCAAAGCCTCAGTTCAGTCCATCAGTCATGTCCGACTCTTTGCGACCCCATGAATCGCAGCTCACCAGGCCTCCCTGTCCATCACCAACTCCCAGAGTTCACTCAGACTCACATCCATTGAGTCAGTGATGCCATCCAGCCATCTCATCCTCTGTCGTCCCCTTCTCCTCCTGCCCCCAATCCCTCCCAGCATCAGAGTCTTTTCCAATGAGTCAACTCTTCGCATGAGGTGGCCAAAGTACTAGAGTTTCAGCTTTAGCATCATTCCTTCCAAAGAAATCCCAGGACTGATCTCCTTTAGAATGGACTGCTTGGATCTCCTTGCAGTCCAAGGGACTCTCAAGAGTCTTCTCCAACACCACAGTTCAAAAGCATCAATTCTTCGGCGCTCAGCCTTCTTCACAGTCCAACTCTCACATCCATACATGACCACAGGAAAAACCATAGCCTTGACTAGACGGACCTTTGTTGGCAAAGTAATGTCTCTGCTTTTGAATATAGGTTGAATAGGTTGGTCATAACTTTTCTTCCAAGGAGTAAGCATCTTTTAATTTCATGGCTGCAGTCACCATCTGCAGTGATTTTGGAGCCCCCCAAAATAAAGTCTGACACTGTTTCCACTGTTTCCCCATCTATTTCCCATGAAGTGATGGGACCGGATGCCATCAAATACAAAATACTTCCAAGTTTGCCTGGTTTTTGTAAAAATTAATATGTTACATGGTCTTCAGCAGGTCGTTTAGCTTACTCTGTCATAGTGAACAATTAGCATCTCATCCAAAAAGATGCACAACTGTTTATGCCTTCATTGAGAAGAGCTTAGAAAAGAGCCCTGTATTGCCAGCGCTGCATTTGAAGGGGTGTTCTGTATGAACCATTTGGTTTGATGAGCTCACACTGGTGGTTTTACCAACTCCGGTGGCCATCATCAAGGATGGCGTGAGTTCACAATTGTTACTCCATTTCTGCCCACTGCCTTTCAGATTTCCAGACACTAGCTTCCAGGTTGGTGAAGGTCCATGGAAGCCTAATACACTGATGTCAATGCCATCTTCTTTTGTTTCATAAAAAATATACTGCTTCTGATATCTAACTTCAGCTTCCAGTTGGCAGGGAATATTAATTTCATGACTGCCTGTCTTTAACCCCTCCCTGCTCTTTCCTGACCCAAATCTGCAGATTTCTCTACAACCATCCAGTCCTCGGTGGTGACTGCACTTCTCAGGAGGACATCTGTGGGCAGTGGGTGGGGTTTAGGCCAAAGGCACAGACCTGCTCTCCTTTGGCACATATTCCCCATTATTACTAACTCGCTAGTAGCAGACAACTTGGATCCCTGGTAGATTGTAAGCTACCCAGCACCTGGCCTTCTCCTTCTTCATGGTGCCCAGCATGGAGCTCAGTGCCCATGTGCTAATTAATAGATGAGCATCTCCCAGCCAGTAAGGCTGGAGTCAGAGCTGGATTCCATCCACTGATAGGCAGACCCAGAGTGCTCCACGGGTGTGTTTCTGCTAGAGTCAGCTTATTGCTCTGTGTTCAGACTTCATTCTCACAGAACTCGCTGTGGAGTAACATGGACTGGAAAGCTAGTGGGGACTTATAACTGCCTGCATTGTAGCACTGAGAATTATCCAGATTTTCTTATTTTCTGGTGTAACTTGTGCATATGTGTTTAGAGCAGGCAGGGGGCACAACTGTGTTTACGTACTCATAAAATCGTAACTGTTCAAATTTGAAAGGTCTTTGAGGACATTTAGAGGAACTTCCTTATTTTTAAAATTAGGAATTTGAACTCAAAAGAGGGGTTCAGACACACAACTAATTAAATAATGCTGGAGAATTCCTCTTTACACAAATCCAAACTAGAGGATCGCTTTCAGTTCCTTTAGGAGTAGTGTTAGTTGTTCAGTCATGTCCAGCTGTTTGCGACCTGGTAGATTATAGCCCACCAGGCTCTTCTGTCCATGGGATTCTCCAGGCAAGAATATCGGAATTGGTTGCCATTCCCTTCTCTACGGGATCTTTCCGACCCGGGGATCGAACCCAGGTCTCCTGTATTGCAGGCAGGTTCTTTACCATCTGAGCTACAGGGACTTTAAGGATACGTATTTTTCTTTTCAGTGTTTGAGTTATGTTACATTTTTACAGCTCTGATATGATTCAGAATTATGTCTCTTTTAAAATCAAACTAAAATGAAATCTCTAAAGAATCTGAGACTGACAGACAAAAAAAGAAAGCTCAATTTGGACTCATATTTGAATGTCCAGAAAATTACTGTAAAAGGAAAATACACTGATGAATAACTTATTCTACTTTCTTTATCCTATTTTTATAAAGGCACAATGACAGTCCCAGACATATTTTTTAAAGGATGGAAAAAAATCCTTTTTTTTGCAGGGCTAAGGCTAACCTATTAACATTGCTACCAAACAAAGGAATAAAAAATAAGAAATCAAAAACAGACGTAAAGAAAACTAGCAGAGCGGCGCCACCTAGTGTCAATTATCTAAAAAAGCATCGGACGTTTCCTGCGCCCCCCTGTGGTAGAATTGAGCATTCCTCACAGGCAGGAAAACTGATTTCTTCTCTGTGAATGGGAGACAAACACAGATTTCATCTCCACATATTGTCTAAGGAAAAGATGCCTGCGTTCACTGTATTTAAAACAGAACAACTACAAATATCCAGTTTCCAACTGGTCACACAATAGTCTTCCTTTGGACAAAATTTCAAGTGAATCATTGGATAATTAAATTTTAAAATCTGAATTATTATAAAAGATCTAAGCTGTTCTGTCCCCAGGAGATTCTGTTCAGCATGAAATGTTATGAATACCATCCCTGTATCAACATTTTGGTAACATTTCAAAGCTAAAACAAACTTTAATTACTAGAAAGCTAATTTAAAAGTAAATGTGAGAGGATTTGAGCCAGAAATAAGAGTCATCTTTCCCTGTGCCTTGGTTGGCCCATCTGTAGTGTGGAAATTGTTTTGACTCCAGTCTACCTACCTTCCCTTAGGGGCAGGGGAAGTTTCCATTTACAGGATTAAATGAGATTAATGTCCATGGATGCTACTGAGGGGTAGAAAGTATATGATTTAGACAAAACTGAGATAACTATGTTATTTTTGAATTGGAAATATAGGTGATGAAGTCTAACATCAGCTCTGACTGTGAGTTGAGGAAAGAATAGTGAACCAGGTAACTGAAGGACTTTACTAGTTTCATGACTTCCAAGTCACTGAAGTCTGAATATCTGCTCTTTTATTCTGTAAAATGAGAATAGTTTGGAGTGTGTTATTGATAGTGTTTGTCCTGGCTCTAATGTCCTACAATTAGACCATACAGTTGCATTCTCCCTGCCACTGTATCAGCACAGGTACTCATCACCTGTCATCTGGACTATTGCAATATCTTTTAAACACATTTCTCCCGGTTCCACGTCAGCAGAGTAATGAGGGGAGATGGGTATTTCCAGTATAAACTTCTTAAAGTACAAGTCCAGTGATTCTGTTCCCCTGTCTAAAGGCCTGAAAGTGCTCCCCAGGGCATTTTGCAGGACAACCAGTGTTTCTTGGGGTCTACTCGGTGCTAGTCGGTATGATTGGTCCTTTCTGTGTCCAGTAACACTTTGTAGCCAGGCAGAACATGCCCCGATTTATGGAGAAGGAAGCTGAGGCTCTTAGAAGTTTAGGCAACTGCTTCAAGTCCCAGTAAGGCAATGAAGAGCCTGGGATGCCAATCTGGGTTCCTGGTTCCAGAATTCATGGTCTTTGTGAATAGTTTTGGGCTCGAAAATCACTGCAGATGGTGATTGCAGCCATGAAATTAAAAGACGCTTACTCCTTGGAAAGAAAGTTATGACCAACCTAGATAGCATATTCAAAAGCAGAGACATTACTTTGCCAACAAAGGTCTGTCTAGTCAAGGCTATGGTTTTTCCAGTGGTCATATATGGATATGAGAGTTGGACTGTGAAGAAAGCTGAACGCCAAAGAATTGATGCTTTTAAACTGTGGTGTTGGAGAAGACTCTTGAGAGTCCCTTGGATTGCAAGGAGATCCAACCAGTCCATTCTAAAGTCCTGGGTGTTCACTGGAAGGACTGACGCTAAAGCTGAAACTCTAGTACTTTGGCCACCTCATGCGAAGAGTTGACTGACTCATTGGAAAAAACTCTGATGCTGGGAGGGATTGAGGGCAGGAGGAGAAGGGGATGACAGAGGATGAGATAGCTGGATGGCATCACTGACTCGATGGACATGAGTTTGAGTGAACTCCAGGAGTTGGTGATGCTGGAGGGAGGCCTGGCGTGCTGCGATTCATGGGGTCGCAAAGAGTCGGACACGACTGAGCGACTGAACTGAACTGAACTGAAGGGGTAGACTTTAGAGCCAGAAATACTTGGGTTGGAATTTAGGCTCGGTCAAATATTGTTACCTATTGTATCATTTTGGGAAATTTTCTAACTGCTCTTTGCCTCAGTTTCTTCATCTGTAAAATGGGAAAAATATTAGTACTTATCTCACAGGAGGTTAATGCCTGTTAACCACTGGAATAACACTTCCCACAAAGTGTTTAGGGAATGTTTTGTGTTATTATTTCCATATATTCTTACTGAACTAGATATAAATGAACTTTCTCCATTAACATTCAAGGTGCTTCTAAACTTGGCTCCAATTGGCCTTCCTGTCTTTTCTATTGCTTCTTTCCTAAGGGTCCAAACCCAATTGTTCCAATTTCTCCTCTAAATATTCTCGTGTATTGCCTTCCGGCAGGTAGTTGCTTTTGCTGCCACTGCTGTTCTCCCTATTCAGATAGTCCATCTTTTCTACCGCCCCCTAGTGGTGAGCACAGTGATGGGCATAGAAAGAGTGAAGAGAAAGTCGCTCAATCATGTCCAACTCTTTGCGACCCTATTCTCTAGACCAGAATACTGGAGTGGGTAGCTTTTCCCTCCTCCAGGGGATCTTCCCAACCCAGGGATTGAACTCCCGCATTGCAGGCGGATTCTTTCCCAGTTGACCCACAAGGGAAGCAAGCATACATAAAATACAGTTAGATGCTGTCTGTATTGTGGTTATTGTTCGTATGATACCCTTGAAGGCCCAAGCCCAAAGTCACCTCTTTCACGAAGATTTCCTAAGACAGCATCCTCCTCTGGACTGCTTCAGGTTGTTGCCCAGTCTACCCGTTACACCCTTTAAGGCTATGCTATCTAAAATGGTAGCACTGGCCACGTGTAGCTGGCCACTGAGTACCCTCACTGTGGCTGGTTCAAACTGAAGTCTATTGTAGTGTAAGCCATATTCTAAAGACTCTATATAAAAATAAAAAGAAGTCTTTAAAAGTATATCATACTTTAATTTTTTATTTCTAATATTTTAATTTTTACATATGAAATGATAGGTATTCCCCAATGGCTTAGTGGTGAAGAATCTGCCTGCAGTGAAGGAGACACAGGAGACACAGGTTTGATCCCTGAGTAGGGAAGACTCCCTGGAGGAGGGCATGGTAACCCACTTCAGTATTCTTGCCTGGAGAATCCCTGGAGGACTACAGTACAGAGGATCACAAAGAGTCAGAGGCAACTTAGCATTCATGCATTGAGCCAGTCTGTGAATGTGCCAGCCATCAGCTCAGCAGTCCTATTTCCTCTTCTTGGGCATAATGGATGGTTACATTTCCCAGCATTCCTTGAAGCCAACTGTGGTCACGTGATCATTCTGACCAATAGAATAGGGTCAGAATGATGTCTGGCATGTCCAGCCTATAACAACTGAGACATCTCTCTTTACTCTCACTCTATTCACCTGTTGGATAAACGCAGGGGTCCAGATAAAGACTTAGAGGTTCTGAAAGAGTATGGAAGTATAAGACAGAGGAGCCAGGATCCCTAAATCACTACAGGAAAGGCCACCCAGATAATCACCTCTGACTGCACTGTGAGAGAAAAATGAGCTGTTTATTGTGTGAAGCCACTGTGGTGTGGCATCGTTTGTTAGAGCAAGCTAATGTGTAGCTCCATTAATGCCTAGTATTGGGCATTTGGATTACTTCCCATTTTTCTTATTATAATCTGTATTTTTAGAATCAATTCCGAGAAGTAGAATTGCAGTGTCAAAATGTGTATACATTTGTACTACTTTTGAAAACTATTAGCAAAATTCCTTTCAGATTTCTTATATTCCTTAGTAGTTGGGAAGCCATTTGAGACATTTCATTTCAATAGCTTCTAAGTATCTAGTATTAATAGACCTTAGGTATGTGTTAAGTATTAAATTCATGTATGCTGAAAATACATATGCATAAGGAAATACTGTTATTTTCAAAATACTGACTTTGAAGTGTAGATTTCAGCAACTGCAGAATTGTACAGGCACCTTTATGAAATAAAAATTATAGAAAAATGGCAGAAAGTAACATCTATGTTCTTTGTTGGGAACTTCTATTTTTTATAAAAAGTGCTTTTAGTCTTCTGTTTGTCATGGTGAAGTCATGGATAGAGTTGGCCAGTATATGCCTCCACACCATGGGTTGCTGATGTGCAGTTGGCTACTTGCAATTTTTTTTTGCATCTTTTTGTTCCTCCATGGATTCTTTATATGAATCTCACTGCATACATCTGTGCTATGCCTTTTTCATGTATAAAAAACTGATGATTTATTTTTAACTACATTTGGATCTTTAAGATACAAACATTAGATTTGGGATAGGTGAAGATAAAACTAAATGACAATTAATATTCTTTACAAGGAAATGAATATTATTATCTGGTACGTGGGCCTACTCTGGAAAAAATCACAGAACTGTCTGGGGGCCAAATTTCAGTCTATTGGGAGTTTAGTTTTCTAGCATCCCAAGCAGTGATAATAGCTTATCTTTTAACCACAAACCAGGGCTATTTTTCATGTTAAAGCTCACTGAAGTAATTTCAACTCCTGATTACTCTGCAACCCAAGTTTATGTCCAAAATTCTTTCAGAAGAGTATGATTTCACTTTGAATGAAGTTGAACTTTTCAAGTCCTCAGGATGCTAAGAACAGCAAAGACCTGGATTCCATTAATAGTTGTCCTGTAACAAGGAAATTCTCACCGTATTATAGTAAGAAATTCTACTGAGTACAATGAAAACACATGGTATATTCTAAATAAATGGGGCCACCATGGCTCTTGATCTTCTTTGTGTAAATGTAATTCATGGTTAATACACAGTGACCACAGAAGGATGAGGGAAGAAAATCCTATCATATTCTTTTTTGAAGGAAATTTGAGTTACAGACGAATGAATTCTAGAACACTGAGATAACAGACCAACTGGCAAGTTTCAGAAAATTATCTATTTGATGTTAATTTGATGGGTTTGTTTTCTCCCACTGAATTGACCTGACTGCCCAGCTATTCAGTGTCACAAAGACACTCTTCATTATGGAGGATGAAAAAGGAAATAGTTTAGCTAGATATCATGCCTCTTGAATGAGTCAGGAAGAGAGGGGCTTTGGGAAAGCAAAACTGCTGGCATAAGCATTTCTTTGTTTCATTTGGATCTTTTCTACTTTTCTGTGGTTACATGATGATCTTTAAACTGTAAACCCATCATCTTCTCAGACTGGCCCAATGGCAGGGTACTAGGTGAGAGGTGACATCTACCAATTTTCTTTGCAAACTTTCTTCGCTCTCTCTCCACCCCACCCCCACCCCATACTCAATAATTAAGGCCAAGGCAATGAAAACCTCTATGGTAGACAAGACCCTAACAAACCAAAGAGCACTAGAGCTGAAACATGATACACAAGAAAATGAGACATAAAGAAGAGTTGTTTTGTTTTCTAAGTTGACTATCCCCTATCTCCCTACCTGTCCTCCCAGAATGGAAGTTCTATGAACCTAGAAATCTCATTCTCCAGAGTTTAGAATACATCTGGCATATAAAGCATGCTCCAAAAAAAGTTTTTCTGGAAGGCAGAGAGAAGAGGAGAGCCATGAAATTTGTACTGGAGACATTTTTAAAGAAAGAACAAAATTGCCAGATCTTCTAACATTAGGGTGGTAGGTGGTTAGTATTTACTACCTACAATATGCTGGACAGCAGAAACAGTAACAGAACAAGACTCCAACTACTTTCTAGTCAGAAAGACGGTTTCTAGCTTATACGAATTTTACCCGAGGAACTGATCTCAAAAAATAGGGCAGGAAAATACTAATTGCTAATAAAGTGAAGCCTGTGCCTCTCACTACGATCATGTTCTGCTGTTTTGCACGGGCCGCTTCCCCATCTCTGTGTCAATGTGTGGCATGAGAACAGCCACCCAAAGTCATATCAAATGACACACTCCAGATTTTCTGCCATTTAGCATACATTTTAAATAACATAGTAGCATTGAGACTTTTTAAATAAGCAAAGGATTCAATGGATCCATTTTGCATTGAGTTTGTCATGAGTAGAATGGAAAAGAGGGGCTTGATTGGACAACTATGGGGACAAAGAATCCAAGTTCTTTTTTACTGGGGAAGAGTTTGAGCCACAAAAATCACATTGCCTTTCTCACTGCTTCTATGATTGGTGAGTCTTCCCCTTTCATGGACAAGCAACCAGGGCTAGGCCCTGAGTGCGTATTCAGTAGGTTAAGCATTTATTTATATTAATAAAATCCTCCATCCCTGGGTTGAACAGCTCTCCCTAAAAGGCTTTCTTACCCTCTCAACTGAAGTCCATTCGCCTTCCAGTCTCCTTTCTTTGTCCTGGCCACCTTCATTTTGGCTTTAGCTGCATAAGGTACTTGGGAAAATGACTGCCCTAATCATAATCTTTAAGATCTCTACAGAAAGTGTCTATAACTGGAATTTCCTCATTACTTTAATGTCCTTCTAGTCATAGCTTCATGGGCCTATTATGTGTAAATTAGAAACACATTATTCCACCAGCAAAGCTTTTCTTTCAAATGCATAGAATTTTATAACCTGTCACAATCTATTAAATTTCAAATTGTTTGTACTTAAACTGACTTTTTTCTGTAAGAAGATGTCAAAGGATCTTAATTTCAGCTAATTCTGGCAACCAAAAACGAGTCTCCTCTACTTAATAGCTGGCAATGCTCTCTGCAGTAAAATGCTTCCAGGAACAATTGGAAATTACTAAGATAATAGTGTGTTTCTTTAGATTAGTATCACTTCTGAAATGTGAAACTTTTGCCAATTCAAAGCTCCTTTGCTGTCTTTTTAAAACTGAATTTCCTGAAAAGTTCTTAAATATTAAGAAGAGTTGATGTAAGTAGACAAGAAGACAGCAAACAGGAAAGCTAGTGGACAGACTGTGAGTGACCTGCAGAAGGTTCTAGAATTTCAATAAGGGAAAACTTGTCAGGCAATGAGTTTAGAATTCTCAAAACTCAAAACTAGTTTGTCCCTCTTTTTAGAGCCAGATATTATTTTCATTACTCTTTCTTTTTGGCTTCAGGGCCATCGATAGGACTATTTCTAGGGATGATATATTTTGGGTGGGAAAAGCATCGTTTCCTTTCCAACCAGCTCATAAAGTATAATGTAAAGTCAGCACCGGAGTGAAGAGTTTGGCATTAAACAACTGATCTCTGACTTTGGATGTTAACTCAAATATCTAACACCAAGGAGATGTTGTTAGGCAAACCAAGAAAAGCTCTACACACTTGATGCTTAATAATGATAGACAATGTTAATGCCAGGCATAGCAGTAAGAACTATATATGCACTGTTTTATTTAATCCTTCTAGAAAGCTCATAAAGCAGATTGTATTATTATTCCCATTTTACAGAGCTCAACCCTAAGGCTAAAGAGAGAGAGTTCATATTTGAACTCAAGTCACCTTTTAAAATGTAAAGTCATGATAAAAACTTTATTTTGGAAAAGGCCATCAGTTTCTCCAGTGTGCGCTGGCCCAAATCGTAAAGGGGCTCCCGTGATGGACATTTCTTGCTGGGCCTCTAGGTCTGCTTGCATTCAGGTTCCCACAGAATTTTCACTCTCCGTCAGTAGAGCTGGTGTGCGACTGAAGACATTCCTAAAAGAGACAAGGCATTGTATTCAAGACAACCATGCTACAGACAGATCCTCGAGGTGCTCTGACTGACCAGTCCATTTGGTTAATT
The DNA here is from genome assembly GCF_027580195.1 of Bos mutus. Classification (NCBI taxonomy): domain Eukaryota; kingdom Metazoa; phylum Chordata; class Mammalia; order Artiodactyla; family Bovidae; genus Bos; species Bos mutus. Next base: position 48,767,867 of record NC_091620.1, read on the forward strand.
TAGGGCTGAACTGTTCAAATTGATGGGTTGTCTTAGCATTGCATCTAAGACAAAGAGTTAGTCAAGTTTGGTGAATACATCATTCCAACTGTTTGGTCCTCTGTATACAAACCAGTTGGTATACATTTTTAACTTTTCTCTGATTTGTTTTTTTTTTTTACATCATATGATTTTGTGTGCTTAATTTTCCTATTTCTGTTTGGTAAATCCTGCCTAAACATCTCTGAGCTTGTTATAGAACCATTTTACCAATTATGCTCATGAGAATACCAAATATGGCTGTGCTTAATTTAAGTATTAATGATAAAAATAACTGCATTTCACCCCAAAATAATGACATATGGTTGCCATGCTTTGGGGGCTATAATCCCTTTATTTGCTTTTCTCTGAATGTGGTTTCCAAAAAAATTCATTCTCAGTAACAAAATGTTAAAAAATGGGATTCTTAACTTTACTGTTTCATGTGATCCAAGAAATTTGGGTTTCTTCTTATCCATCTCCTTTAGGATAGATGTAATTTGAATGCATCACACTTGAACAGAGTTCTCTTTTGCTCATATGACCATCGGATTTGCATTCAATTAAAGGTGAAAAACAAAATGCACTTTTCCAGTAAAGTGTTTCAAAAATAAAAACCAGAACAAAAAGGATATACAATTAACCAGCAAGTTCAATTAAGTTCAATTAACTTAGAACACTTTCACAAAGTGTTCTAGCTCATCAAATTTCATTGTTCCTTTTATTCATTCATCCATTCATCCCATTAAGATAGACTGAGCATCTATAATGATCCAGGTACTGCTGCTGCTGCTGCTAAGTCGCTTCAGTCATATCCGACTCTGTGAGACCCCAGAGACGGCAGCCCACCAGGCTCCCCTGTCCCTGGGATTCTCCAGGCAAGAATACTGGAGTGGGTTGCCATTTCCTTCTCCAATGCATGAAAGTGAAAAGTGAAAGTGAAGTCGCTCAGTCATGTCCGACTCCTAGCGACCCCATGGACTGCAGCTCACTGGGTTCCTCCATCCATGGGATTCTCCAGGCAAGAGTACTGGAGTGGGGTGCCATTGCCTTCTCCGATCCAGGTACTAGAGACACAAAAAAGGGCTCCAGGATCCTTGCTCTCAGGGATACTCACTCTCCCTCCCTTGGTATTCCTTGCCTCTTGTGATTCCTTTTGAGCATCTCTGTGTGTTTGCTAATGAAGAGTTGGTGAAGAATGGTGCAAAAGATATGAGTAGGGTGAGTAGTAGCTATAAAATGGTCACTCACTCTTAAATCTGTTAAAGATTAACTTTGAAACCCAAACTGTGGGCTTGGTTAAGATGAGTATGTAACTACATTTCTGTGGATTTACACTACTCATTGATTTCAGGGAGATTACATTTCAAAGCTTTAAAAATGGAGCTCCAGAGTCACTAAGACAGATATAACCATTTCCTTTGAATAATACTTAAGGCTCTAAAAGAAGAAGTCTCCTAACACACCTGTTGTTGTCAGTGCTCTTTCTCCCCATCCAACTGCCTGAGCGGTGGTTCTCCACCTTGACACAGATCCTACAATCACCCAGAAAGCTGGTAAAAGTACAGAGCTCCATCTCCAGAGTTTCTGATTCCTTAACTTTGGGAGGGAGCTTAAGAATTTGTATTTCTAGTGAGTTCCCAGGTGATACTGATGCTGTTACTAAGAATGCCAAGTGTAGATATGAACTATTTGCCACCAGTCTGTGACAAGTACAAAAACTGAAAGGAAGCATTAGAATTTTTTATAATTTGACATTGCTGTGACATCAAGTGCATGATCAGTGGGCATATCTTACCGAATATGGATGAGCTCAGGGATGTCAAAATTGCATTGTGAGTCACACATGGAACAAGCTACATGCTAGTATGCACAGGGAGCCCACATTTTATTCAGTGATAGATTGAAAGTATTAAACACTGATTGTTCACCACAGATGGTTGGAGAAGCAATGCTCTTTAAACCATTGTGCTATACTCACAAAAGGATCAGGGCCATTCCCTCTCATATAGTATAGGGCAGTTGGGAGGGAAATGGGGCCAGGCCTTGGACCCTGGAGTAGTCTAGGGGAAACAGACAAGGCTGTAGAGATGGGCCCTGGGTATGACACCACACATCCGTGGGTCAACCCAGGGATCTAGGAAAAGAGGATTTTTTGAGGCTGGAGGTCTATCAGAGAAACTGACCAGTCAGAATTTAGGGTACCCAGTCCTCTGGAGAAGGCAATGGCACCCCACTCCAGTACTCTTGCCTGGAAAATCCCATGGACGGAGGAGCCTAGTAGGCTGCAGTCCATGGGGTCGCCAAGAATCGGACACAACTGAGCGACTTCACTTTCACTTTTCACTTTCATGCATTGGAGAAGGAAATGGCAACCCACTCCAGTGTTCTTGCCTGGAGAATCCCAGGGACAGGGGAGCCTCGTGGGCTGCCGTCTATGGGGTCGCGTAGAGTCGGACACGACTGAAGCGACTTAGCAGCAGCAGCAGTCCTCTGCAAGGGTCAGATTAGGTAAGCAAGATGGTTTGATGCTTCCCAGTGAGGTCAACACAGATCCCTTAGTTGCAGGCAGCCAAGGAGAGTCCACACTCAATGCAAAAAATTCTCAATTGTCATAGTCACCTGAATCCCAGGGAAATTGACTTAATAATTTTACTTATGTTTTTACTCATTTATTTAGCTGTGCTGCATGTGGGCTCTTAGTTTTCCAGCCAGGGGTTGAACTCACACCCCCCGCATTGGAAATGTGGGGTCTTAATCACTGGACCACCAGGGATGTCTCTCTCTCTCTCTTTTTTTTTTTTTCAACTTAATATTTAATTTAATTTTTTAACTTAAAGCTCACACATGACTAGGTCTGCAGGTAGAAACCAAGATCAATCCCTGCCAAGGGTGTCCCCAGGAAGAGCTACCCAGGAAAATCATCCTCTTGATCTCAGCTACTTGGGTGGGCATTTGCTTTTATCTCTAAACATTCTTATTAGCATTTCCTGTGATCTGATTCCTAGTTGTCAGGTTTCAGCTGTTCTCAGCCTTAAATTCTAGTATCCTCTTGGGTTGGCTAGAAGGAAGCCCATGTGGACAGAGCCTCCTCCATGATTTCAAAGCTTGATGAATGTGCCTCAAATTGACTTTGCTAACTCTCTTTTCAAATGGATCTCCTGATAGCTCTAGGATTTCACCAGCAGTGATTTATTTTTTAATATTGTGCACTTCGAGCTCTGATAAATTCAGTGTTCTTTCTAAGCACTTGTACAAATTCAATTGCAGTTGGAGGAGGTTAGCATTTTTACATGTTGAATACATCAAGGCCTGATAAGCAGCCTTTCAGCTGTCTGCTTTTCTAGTCCCACTGAAGCCTGTGTTTCTCTGAAGTCTTCCTTGGCTGGAGTCACACCCAAAGACATTTATCATTGCTTTGTATGTAGAAATTATATCAGCTTTGTTCTGATGGCCTCCAACCACTAATTTGCAAGAGTGACCTTAAGTGCCCACCAGCAACCTCCTGGGGCATCAGCCTTCCAGCCAGAGAGCTAAACTGCCCCAGAAATGCTGCAAATGGACTAAGACATTAGATATGCTCCAGGCTGCCAATAAATGTGTGAGTTTCAAGACTATTAGCTAGAGAAGTGAAAAGCCGTGCCACATAGTGGGTACCCACTGCTCATGGGTCAAGCAGATATGGGTTTGATTCTTACGCTATCATTTAGAATGCTTTTAATTTCAAGTAACAACAAGAACAACAACAAAAAAGTCAAAATGGTAATGACAAAGGAAATCAGATGGCATATATTGGACCAAGGCAGAGCAGGCTCCTGAGTTGATTGTTCCAGGGACTCAAGAAAGGCAGTGGCTTTTCTCTCCCCTCTACTAGCTCAGCTTCACCCTAAGACCGATTGTCTAATTCCTTTCAAATTTGCAAGATGCAGGCTACAACTAGGGCTTTCTCATTAGGGACTAGCAGGGAAAGAAAACGGAGAACTGGTCTTGTCCAGCAAGCAAAGGAGCATCAGTCACTTCAATATGATTGGCTAGAGGAATGCCCTGCACTGATTGGCTTAGGTTTGGTTCATCTAAGCCAATCACTATGCAAAAGGGGTAAGATACTGTGGTTGATTTAAATCAATTAGAGTCACTCATTGGAGTTGGGGATGGAGCTGGGGCAGCAAAACCAAAATTATGCTACACCTGAGAAGAGCAAAGAATAGATGTCAGGAGATACCCATCATGTTCATGAATCTGACCCTACTACTTGGCATTGCCATTTAACTTCTCTGAATCTCAGTTTTCTCATCTATAAAATAAAGATTGTCCACCTCCTTGGCTGAAGTAGAGATTAGGAAGAAGACAAGGATAATAAAGAGCTTGTGCTGTGATTGTCACACTAAGTGCTCAATAAAGAACATGAAGGAGGAGATAAACTAAAGTAGGTACCTGCTGTATTTGGTTGTTATTCTTTCATAGGCTTGTTTCAAATACGTCTTCTCCTTAGAGGGGAGAAAGGAATGACTTATACATGGATGACAAAGACTGCTGACGTAGACCATTTATATGCTGATTCATCTGGACATTATGAAATGTGAAAAAAATTCAAACTAGGCAGTTCTAAAATGTGCAAAATTATCTCTATATCTCTGAGAAGTGAGTTTCATAATAATAATAAAGCAAAAAGGTGAAATGAAGAAGATAGAAGAGAAGAAGTTACAATTTATTGAGTACTTCTGGGTGTTCCACTAGGCACTTTACATGAGTTGTAAGCCCTTGATGTTGGTTTCATTTTACTTACTTTTTGCTTTGTGTACACAAGAAACAGATTCTTAAGTTTATGTTAAGGACTTTGCCTGACTCAATAGCCATTAAGTGACAAAACCTGGAAGTTAACCCAAATTAATCTGACTCCTGAGTTAATTTCGTGTTCTTTGTACCAAAACTATTTGCAAAGGAGGTGCTCTCATTCATTAATCCACTTATTCATTCATTCCCTCACTTGTGCTCTCAGCAAGTGGCCCCTGAGCCTCTGCCACACTTAGGGTTCAGTTCAATTGCTCAGTTGTGTCCAACTCTTTGTGACCCCATGAATCGCAGCACATCAGGCCTCCCTGTCCATCACCAACTCCCGGAGTTCACTCAGACTCACGTCCATCGATGCCATCCAGCCATCTCATCCTCTGTCGTCCCCTTCTCCTCCTGCCCCCAATCCCTCCCAGCATCAGAGTCTTTTCCGATGAATCAACTCTTCGCATGAGGTGGCCAAAGTACTGGAGTTTCAGCTTTAGCATCATTCCTTCCAAAGAAATCCCAGGGCTGATCTCCTTCAGAATGGACTGGTTGGATCTGCTTGCAGTCCAAAGGACTCTCAAGAGTCCTCTCCAACACCACAGTTCAAAAGCATCAATTCTTCGGCGCTCAGCCTTCTTCACAGTCCAACTCTCACATCCATACATGACCACTGGAAAAACCATAGCCTTGACAAGACGGATCTTTGTTGGCAAAGTAATGTCTCTGCTTTTGAATATGCTATCTAGGTTGGTCATAACTTTCCTTCCAAGGAGTAAGCGTCTTTTAATTTCATGGCTGTAGTCACCATTTGCAGTGATTTTGGAGCCCCCCAAAATAAAGTCTGACACTGTTTCCACTGTTTCCCCTCTATTTCCCAGAAGTGATGGGACCAGATGCCATGATCTTCGTTTTCTGAATGTTGAGTTTTAAGCCAACTTTTTCACTCTCCACTTTCACTTTAATCAAGAGCCTTTTTAGTTCCTCTTCACTTTCCACCATAAGGGTGGTGTCATCTGCATATCTGAGGTTATTGGTATTTCTCCCGGTAATTTTGATTCCAGCTTGTGCTTCTTCCATCCCAGCATTTCTCATGATGTATTCTGCATATAAGTTAAATAAGCAGGGTGACAATATACAGCCTTGACGTACTCCTTTTCCTATTTGGAACCAGTCTGTTGTTCCATGTCCAGTTCTAAGTGTTGCTTCCTGACCTGCATACAAGGGAAAAGAAAGATGAGTAAGACACAGCAGTACCTTTGATAACCAGACAGTGTCCAAGTCCTGGGATTTGGGGCTTTACTTTAGGAGTTCTCTGTAGTGAGGTCTTGTATCCTTTCTCAGCCCAGTGAGAACTGTGGAATCACTACTGATGGTGATGGCCCAGCAGCCTTGGGCACAGCTTGCTCCAAGGCCTGCAAGACCCCGAGGCTGCTCTCCACCCCCAGCTCCCTCTTTCATCGGCTCTCCTTAGTGAAAAAGTTTAATCTTGAGCCATCTTAGGGCGAAAGAGGTTGTAATGTCAGAGGTCACCTTAATTCTCCATAACTCATCTCCTAAGAAATAATTGTTCCAGAGGAAAATAGCTGTGACCAGATTCCTCTTCGTTCAGAATCTGGGTGTTTATGTGGTTGATTCTGCGCAATTCATCCAACTGTGTTGTGACGGGCTGTGTGCTATGGGGTTGTGCTGGGGATTGTGCTGAGAGCTGGGCACAGGCAGGTGAGTATGGCAGTACCTCTAGCCTTGGGATACACAGGCTGGTAAAGCAGACAGACACACATAAAATGTAGCACGTGTTGTAGACCACTCTGGTATGCCCCAGTATGGCTGAACAAGTTGTTAAATTTTGTAAAGACCAAACAAGTAAATATCCACTGTCCTTGCTGCCCTTCCCTCTGCCCCACACTATCCACTATTTTACCCTTTCTGCCCTGAGCCCTCCTCAAGAGACTCCTTTACCCCCCAGTGACCACCTCCTTCCCTAGGACCCAAATACAAGGGCCTCCAAGACCCAGCCTCAGCATGCAGCCCTTGTTTGGACTAGTCTGCATCTGAGGATAGAGAGTGTTAAATATATTGAGTGTCATCTCTGTAAAGGCTCGTTCCATGTGCTCCCCAAGGGTAGAGGGATGGAGAGGAAAAGTTGGGACCAGCTGAAAGGAGAATACCCCACAAGAACATACATTGATTGAACTTCTGCTGTGTTTTTGGACCTCTGGCCACACTTCAGTCATGCTCCCCAGAACTTCCCAGAAGTCTTCTGCCTTTACCTCCAACCTACAGTCATCCTGCTCTGAGTCCCAGGGCAACTACTTACTGCTAAAGTCAGACAAAAGAAGTAGATATGGGCCATAAATACATGGCTCCAGGAAATTGGGGTCTGCCTCTTGGGAATCAGCTTCAGTGGCCTCTGAACTGTTTGGTTCTTGTAGGAATAAAAGGCATTTGATCTGGTTTTTGTAGGAATAATGGACTCAACAACCAAATGGCTAGATCCTTTCAGCTGATGATTGGAACTCTACCCATTAAGATGTTTCTGAAAGTCAGTCAGTCGTGTCTGACTCTTTGTGACCCCATAAACTGTAGCCCACCAGGTTCCTCTGTCCATGGAATTCTTCAGACTAGAATACTGGAGTGGGTTGCCATTTCCTTCTCCAGGGGATCTTCCTGACCCAGGGATTGAATCTGGGTCTCCTGCATTGTCGGCAGATTTTTTACCTTCTGAACCACCAGGGAAGCCCTTAGGATGTTTCTGGCCACTAGTATTAAAAAAAAAAAAAAAAATGGCTTGAACAAAAGGGGAAAAGGGGAAATTCAAAGGAAGACAGTATGGATCCCATGTGTTGCTCTATCTCCATGCCTGAGTAGTTCCAGTGATTTCAATGTCTGTATTCTGCCGTCCTGAGCATTATCTTCCACTCAGGTAGTCCTCCTTCGTTGTTGCAAGGTGGTGGACAGCAAACAAAATCAATAAAAGACTGTATATTGTGGTGTTTCTATTCTCAGAAGAGAAGAAATCTTTTCCCTAAGCCCTCCAGGTGGCCCAACCCCACCCCCACTGCCCCACCCCAGCTCATAGTCAGAAACAGGTCATGTGTGCACTCCTGCTGAATGATCAATGACAAGATTACAGCCACCATTGCTGGCTTTGGCAATCAAGATTTGCCCCTAGAGTTGGGATAGGGATCCCAACTGTTCTCATTTGTCAGAAAATGAGTATCAGTGGGCAATCAGAAATGTCTGCTACTGGGAGCTGCTGGAAAGAGAAAGGTGGGATTGGAGAAGATGGTGCTGGTGAATGAGATGGGAGTGTGTCATTAGATGTTAGAAGTTAAAAGGCAAAGGAATTTGGAGTAGAGAAACTGGTTTGGAATGCTAGCATTACTTAGGTCATTGTTTCAGTTGTTAAGTGCTATGTAAAAACCACCCCAAAACTTGGTGGCTTAAAACGACATTTATTATTGCACAGTGGTCAGCAGAACAGCTTTGGGTTCTGCTCATCTGCTGCTGCTGCTGCTAAGTCGCTTCAGTTGTGTCCAACTCTGTGCGACCCTGGCAGCCCACCAGGCTCCCCCGTCTGTGGGATTCTTCAGGCAAGAACACTGGAGTGAGTGGGTTGCCGTTTCCTTCTGCAATGCATGAAAGTGAAAAGTGAAAGTGAAGTCACTCAGTCATGTCTGACCCTTCACGACCCCATGGACTGCAGCCTACCAGGCTCCTCCGTCCATGGGACTTTCCAGGCAAGAGTGCTGGAGTGGGATGCCATTGCCTTCTCCTAGGCCAGGCTCATCTGAACACATCTGGACTCTTTCAAGTGTCCACAGGAGGCTGGCAGGTATAGGATGGTCTCGGTTGGGACAGCATTTCTCTCTCTGCTCCGCGTGGTCCTGCATCCTCTGGCAAGCTAATCTGGGCTTGTTCCCTCAACAGCCTGACAAAGTCCCAGATTCCAAGAGCTTGATCAGAGTTCTGAGGTCTAGACTCAGAATGGAGACACTATGAGCAAAGCCTCATCCTACTGGCTGAAAGGAAGCCTTCAGATCAGCCAAAACCTGCAAAGTCATGCTGCAGAGTGAGGATGCTGGGAGAGTGAAGAATCATGACCGCTTTGACCGTCAGTCTACCATTGTGATCTTAGCAAGACATTTCTCTACACCACAGTTTCATCGCCTCTAAAATGAAACTGATAATAGTATCTACCTCAAAATCTTGTTTTAAGATTAAATGAGAAAATGCATGTAAAGCACTTCACACAGTGATGGACACAGAGTAAGCATTAAATAAGTATTAGCTTATATTATGTTTGTATTCATAATTATGGCTCATATTATTATCATCATTACCATAGTTATAATGATTACTATAATTTTGAATGTCTGTCTGCTGGGTTACGACTCCCCCCTAGGAAGCAAGTCTAGTGAAATAGTTTCCAAAAGTCTAGGTTTATGGAAATCCTTGCTGGCTCCCCAGAAGCCTACTAATCAGGGAAGGATGATTTTATGGAGCTCCCTGTTTGCCTTTTGATGGCTATTTAGTGAGTGTCATTCTCTCTGAGATTTTCCTGTGCTGACTTCTTGGAGCTCCTGGAGCTCCATCCCTCAGTTGGAACCCTCCAAGGAACCAGGAAAGGTCTTGTCTGAAGTTGAAACTCCAGTACTTTGGCCACCTGATGTGAAGAGCCAGCTCATTGGAAAAGACCCTGATGCTGGGAAAGATTAAAGGCAGGAGAAGGGGGTGACAGAGGACGAGATGGTCGGATGGCATCACTGTCTCAGTGGACATGAATTGGAGCAAACTCAAGGAGATAGTAAAGGATAGGGAAGCCTAGTGTGCTGCAGTTCACAGGGGTCACAAAAAGCTGGACATGGCTTAGCAACTGAACAACAACAACAAACTGAAACTTATTCCTTCTGGCCAGTGTGCCTCCTGGAGGAAGCGAGCAGGCTTCACTCCTGGGATGGCTGATTTTCTTCACCTTTCTGCTGTTCTGCTGCTGCTAAATCACTTCAAACAAGCCTGACTCTGTGCGACCCCATAGACGGCAGCCCACCAGGCTCCCCCGTCCCTGGGATTCTCCAGGCAAGAGTACTGGAGTGGGGTGCCATTGCCTTCTCCGTTCCGCTGTTCTACCTGTGCCCAATGTCAAACCCTCTTGAGGTGGCAGTGTAGCTCAGGCTACCCAGAGTTACTGCTCTTATACCTACTCCAACCCAAGCCACCAAGGATTGAGACCAGTAGCGATCTCTTGGAAAAGGAAATTTGTCTCTTAAGTCTGCAAAAAGGAAAAAGGTTATCGTTGTTGGTTTTCTGGTTTGTTTTTTTTTTAATAGTTGTTTCGTTCATGATGGAAAAACCTCCTGATGATGGTCCTGGCATTGCTTCCCCACGCAGGCTCTCAAAACATCAAGGAGGAAAGGCATAGAAGCTTTTTCCACGAGGCAGCCTGCTAACTTCATTTGCCACCACGGTTTTCCCATCTGCTAAGGGATAGGCCCAGACAATCTTCCATGTATAATTCATAGCCCTTTGTAATTTAGGCTCAAAGAGAATCAATAGCTTGATCCAGATGCCATAGTGAGCACTCTGAGGGTGGCACACCCATTTTCCATCCTCGCTCAGAGCTGCGATGCTGGCCCTGCTCCCACGGGCACCTCCTCTTTCCATCCCTCTCAGAGTTCCTGTTTACCTCGTTCCCTCCCTTGCTTCACAGTTGCTCACAATTTTTCTCTGTCCCTTCCTCTTATCAAGAACTATATTTCTGCCTTGCAAATGTGCCGTTCTAACTGGACACTGCCCATAGATAATACTGCCACAGTGACCACTGTCAGTCCTCGACTAGCTAATTGTGGTCCCGTATGTCATCTGGCTGGTTTGAAGATGGATGCTCAATTTGCATTATTTATGTCTTTTCTCTGTGTTCTGTTGATGTGCTTTTGCATAACATATGTAAAATTCTGCTGACATTGAGAATTCATTTGGCCTGAGATACTCAGAAGGAGGGGCGGGAGGAGACCTGGTTTATGTAAATTTAGAAGATATCAGACAGCTTTGCCTTTTTTTTTTTAATCCTGAGAGTTGGAAGATGGCTTCTCAGAAGAGTTCTCTGGATCACACTTGACAGTCAGGTGAGCTCTTTTGCTTAAAGAGCTTTGGTTCCATTTAGGCTGTCAGTCTCCTGCCTTCAAATGGGTAGGGTGAGGACTGAGGTCCATTTTAAAGTTCAAATGCAAGTCTATCATTGCATTGCAACTGCAATCAGAGAATAACAGAGCAGTGGGGAAGACTTAGAGCATCTGACTTAATCTCTTCATTTTGTAGAGGAAGAAACTGAGACTCGGAAACAAAATGGCTTGCAAAGCAGCTGATCATGTTATCCTGTCCTTAAATTCCTTCCAATAAAACAACATTATCACTCAGGGGCAGGCACTTTTCTAAGTACTTTACTTATTGTCTTATTTAATCTTCATAAAGAGCCATGCACTAGGACTTGTTGCTATCATCCTCATGTCATATGAGGAAACTGAGGCACAGCGAGGTTAAGTAACTTATGCAAGGTCACACAGTACTAGGCAGCAGAGCTAGGATTCAAACCCAGGTAATTTTGCTTGCGAGTCCCCATTTAACCGTTATGTTCTTCTGTCCTAAGGCCTCTTTGAGCTGCCCCTTTGCTCACAGAATAATGCCCTAAACCTCTACTTTGCAATATAAAGCCTTCAATGATCCTGCCCCTTCTGACTTTTCTCAACTTCATTTCTGCTGCTTCCCAAATTATAGGCTTCTGTTGGAATAGGTGGTCTCCTGCATGCAGTCTTTCAACCCCTGCTCAGCCCAGAAGAATGGGCTCTGGGCCTGGAACCCCTTTCCCGACGGGTGAGAGCACACGCAGCCTGCACTGGCTCATGGCCTCGCGTGGTACTGTCTTTCCCTATGCCGGGGTTTCACAGTGAGCCCAGGTGGAATACAGTTTGCAGCTACCTTTGTTCCCTGACTCAGTTTCACCTGAGCCTGACTTACCTACAGTATTGAAGCAGCATCAGAATACTGTGAGTCAGATGTTATGAACATTGTGAGTTAGAATTGAATAATGAAACATGTCTTTCTTTGGCGACTTATAACAATAAATTTTGTAGTTTTGCCATATTAAGAGGCAGTAGTCACTTTACTAAGGAAACTTCTGAGAGAAGTACCTAAGTTTTATATATGAGATATATTTCATGGGTATAATTCTGACATACACATCACATCATGGGATATATTCAGAAACCATAAGTGATAACTGTATGCTCTAAACCAGTTGTTTCCAAATGCCAGTTCATAGTAAATCTTTTATGGACCCAGAAAAATAAGAGCAGTGATATATATGTGGGTGTATGTGTGTGTGAGAGACAGAGAAATTATAAATTTTTGAATGTTCTTTTTTGGGAAGAATTATCCTTTATTCAAAGATTATAAGCTCTTTTTCTTTTATTTTTATCAAGGGCAAGGGGAAAGGGAAAGAAATAGCCTTTCTTCTATGAAATAACTATGTTTAAGAGACAGAGAGAGAGGCAAAGAGAGGAAGAGACTGAGATTTAAAGACTGAAAGAGACCTAAGAGACATATCAACCATGTAATCTCCATGTATGAACCTTATTTTCTTCCCAGGTGGTTCAGTGGTAAAGAATCTACCTGCCAATGCTGGAGACATGGGTTCAATCCCTGGGTTGGGAAGATCCCCTGGAGAAGGAAATGGCAACCCACTCCAGTATTCTTGCCTGAAAAATTCCATGGGCAGAAGAGCCTGGCGGGCTACAGTCCATGGGGTTGCAAAGAGTCAGACACGACTGAGTGATTGAGCATGCTCGCATGGACTTTATTTAAATTCTGATTTGAACAAAAAGCTCATTTCATTTCATTAAGAGATGAATATTCAGTAACCTTTACTTTCATGTTTAATAATTTAAATCAGAGTTTAGGTTTTTATTTTGTTAAATATCAATAGAATTTTTAATATGGAACATTAAAAATACAATAAATAAAAGTAATTACTTCAAGTCATACACATGTTGTTGCAAAGAAGTAAAATTAAATGTTCAGTAACTAGACTTTTAAGAGTAAAATAATTCTATTAGGATGAAATTTTGGAAGGAGAGTAGAAAATAAATAATACATTTATGGAAATAAAGAAATGTAAAATTTCAAGAGTTTCTATATTTTTTAAAAATGGTAAGATGGATATCAAATTGCTATGTTACCTGTAGATTTTATGGATACATTTAAAACCTTTTTTTAAAATGTCAATATTTAAAACATGCCAGAAATTATGTTCTTTGTAACTTGCAATTTGTGATGAGCAAGCAAAAGAATTCAAAAACCTCTGTCAAATTTGCCACACCTCAACATTTTTTTAAACACAAGTCTGTTTTCTTGCATAATACTTATTCACAGTCTTCAGACATACATTTCAGGAAACAAAAATTTAGATATGCTTGAAAATCCTAGTTGCTGCACTGTACTACCAGGGGATGTCTGCTCTCAACATCATTCATTCATCTACCCATTCATTTGCTTAATAACATTACCCTCTCAACATTAATTGAGAGGGTGCTAGGTAAAAATAACTTGTGCCAGGCCCTCAGGAAATGCCCACTCAAATCACATACGATGATTAAATCCTTTCATTACAGGCCCTAACAATGATCAAATTCTTAAGCTCTGGCCTTGGTTGGCAATCTGCTGGATGAAAAGAGTGAGATTCTTACAGTATCCTTCTGAAAATAGCATGAAAATGTAAGAATTAAAAAAGGAGTATTTCAGAAGTCAGATCATTATTCCAAAACAATGATAATTCTTATGATTAATTGAAATGGTTTTCTTGCAGGACCCCTGAAAAGAACTAGAAGTCAAGGCATAAGGTTTTATATCAGAGAACATATTTTTATTACTGGTGGGGAAAAAAACAAAACCAAACCCAAACTCAAGTAGGACAGGCTAGGAAGGGATATCAATATTCCAGACCTGTCACTTGGTGCCCCCAGACTTTGCAGGTGCCAGAAGATTATGTGTACATGGAGTTCTGATCCGAAGATGATTTACCTGCAGCGGTCTGACCAGCTCTGTTGAACAGAGTCAGCTATATTTTGGGGGGCTTAGAAGATGACATTAATATTGCCCATATTTATCACAGAGAGGAGACACAGTTGCAAGCTGCAATTCTGAGATCTGTGGGTTCAGTCATGAGTGTGTGCTGTTTGTTGATGTATATGTTAAACCCAGCAAGATTTGTTTAGGGATTTTTGTTGTTGTTCTTATGTATTATATCCACCTGCCTTCTTTAACTCACACACACTCATTCACACATTCTTACACACTTTGGTGTGATCCTTGTATAAGTGATCCCTTCTTTGCTCAGAGAAAAATCTCTTTTGATAGGGACAGAGGAATGAAAAACTCACTCTTCTTATTTGAAAAACACATGAGGCCTAAGTCCTCTGGGGGTAGATGGGAGAGATGCAATCTGCAACTTAGTTTTTTGTTCCTTTGTGTTTTACTTTTAGTAATCAGAGAGCAGTCTTCTGCCTTTTCTCAGTGATTACTTAAAACCTCAAAAGAGGTCTGGTTCCCTGTTTTCAGAGGCTGATTGTAGGCATCATAAAACCCAAGGATTTCTGCCTGCCATCTTATTCAACAAGTAAGATGTTTACTCACTCATTCAACAAGTATTTCCTGACCACCTACAGTATGAATAGCAAGGAATAGCAAGGAGAGATAAGAAAGCCTTCCTCAGTGATCAATGCAAAGAAATAGAGGAAAACAATAGAATGGGAAAGACTAGAGATCTCTTCAAGAAAATTAGAGATACCAAAGGAACATTTCATGCAAAGATGGGTACAAAAAAGGACAGAAATGATATGGACCTAACAGAAGCAGAAGATATTAAGAAGAGGTGGCAAAAATGCAAAGAAGAAATATACAAAAAAGATCTTCATGACCTAGATAACCACAATAGTGTGATCACTCACCTAGAACCAGACATCCTGGAATGTGAAGTCAAGTGGGCCTTAGGAAGCATCGCTATGAACAAAGCTAGTGGAGGTAATGGAGTTCCAGTTGAGCTATTTCAAATCCTGAAAGAAAATGCTTTTAAAGTGCTGCAGTCAATATGCCAGCAAATCTGGAAAATTCAGCAGTGGCCATAGGACTGGAAAAGGTCAGTTTTCATTCCAATCCCAAAGAAAGGCAATGTCAAAGAATGTTCAAACTACTGTGCAATTGCACTCATCTCACACGCTAGTAAAGTAATGCTCAAAATTCTCCAAGCCAGGCTTCAACAGTACATGAACCGTGAACTTCCAGATGTTCAAGCTGGATTTAGAAAAGGCAGAGGAACCAGAGATCAAATTGCCAACATCCGCTGGATCATTGAAAAAGAAAGAGAATTCCAGAAAAACATCTATTTCTGCTTTATTGACTATGCCAAAGCCATTGACTGTGTGGATCACAACAAACTGTGGAAAATTCTGAAAGAGATGGAAATACCAGACCACATCACCTGCCTCCTGAGAAATCTGTATGCAGGTCAAGAAACAAAAGTTAGAACTGGACATGGAACAACAGACTGGTTCCAAATCAGAAAAGGAGTATGTCAAGGCTGCATATTGTCACCCTGCTTATTTAACTTAAATGCAGAGTACATCATGAGAAATGCTAGACTGGATGAAGTACAAGCTGGAATCAAGATTGCCGGGAGAAATATCAACAACTTCAGACATACAGATGACACCACCCTTATGGCAGAAAGGGAAGAACTAAAGAGCCTCTTGATGAAAGTGAAAGAAGAGAGTGAAAAAGTTGGCTTAAAGCTCAGCATTCAGAAAATTAAGATCATGGTATCTGGTCCCATCACTTCATGGCAAATAGATTGGGAAACAATGAAAACAGTGAGAGGCTTTACTTTTTTGGGCACCAAAATCACTGCAGATGGTGACTGCAGCCATTGAAATTAAAAGACACTTGCTCCTTGGAAGAAAAGCTATGACAAACCTAGACAGCATATTCAATAGCAGAGACATTTCTTTGCCAACAAAGGTCTGTCTAGTCAAAACTATGGTTTTTCCAGTAGTCATGTATGGATGTGAGAGTTGGACCATAAAGAAAGCTGAGCACTGAAGAATTGATGCTTTTGAACTGTGGTATTGGAGAAGACTCTTGAGAGTCTTGGGCTGCAAGGAGATCCAATCAGTCAATCCTAAAGGAAATGAGCCCTGAATATTCATTGGAAGGACTGATGCTGATGCTCCAATACTTTGGCCACCTGATGTGAAGAACTCATTGGAAAAGACCCGGATGCTGGGAAAGATTGAAGGCGGGAGGAGAAGGGGACGACAGAGGATGAGATGATTGGATGGCATCACCGAGTCAATGGATATGAGTTTGAGTAAGCTCTGGGAATTGGTGATGGACAGGGAAGCCTGGTGTGCTGCAGTCCATGGGGTCACAAAGAGTCAGACATGACCAAGCGACTGAACTGAATTAAACTACAGTACGCAAAGCTCTGGGCCCAGCATTAGGCAGAATTTTCTATATTTCATAGATTCTGAGACATGCATTTCTCAACATTTTAAAGTTTATGAATTCAGAATGCTTCCATGGCCCTGTCTTTTTCTTTCTTCAGATCAGATCAGATCAGATCAGTCGCTCAGTCCTGTCCGACTCCTTGTGACCCCATGAATCGCAGCACACCAGGCCTCCCTGTCCATCACCAACTCCCAGAGTTCACCCAGACTCATGTCCATCGAGTCGGTGATGCCATCCAGCCATCTCATCCTCTGTCGTCCCCTTCTCCTTTTACCCTCAATCCCTCCCAGCATCAGAGTCTTTTCCAATGGATCAACTCTTCGCATGAGGTGGCCAAAGTACTGGAGTTTCAGCTTTAGCATCATTCCTTCCAAAGAAATCCCAGGGCTGATCTCCTTCAGAATGGACTGGTTGGATCTCCTTGCAGTCCAAGGGACTCTCAAGAGTCCTCTCCAACACCACAGTTCAAAAGCATCAATTCTTCGGCACTCAGCCTTCTTCACAGTCCAACTCTCACATCCATACATGACCACAGGAAAAACCATAGCTTTGACTAGACGAACTTTTGTTGGCAAAGTAATGTCTCCGCTTTTGAATATGCTATCTAGGTTGGTCATAACTTTCCTTCCAAGGAGTAAGCGTCTTTTAATTTCATGTCTTTCTTAGTGTCACTAAAAACAGTTCCATGACTGGGACTTCCCTGGTGATCCAGTGGCTAACACTCTGTGCTTTCAATGCAGGGCACCTGGGTTAGATCCTTGGTTGGGGAGCTAGATCCCACATGCTGCAACTAAGACCTGGCACAGCTAAATAAATAAGTAAATATTAAAAAACAAAAACAGTCCCATGCCTTACAAACAATGGCCTCTTAGATTTGATGGAATGTCACTTTGTCCGTGACGTCTCTGCTTTCACCAAAAGAAAGAACATGCAAAATAAGAGGGGGCAAAACTCACAAATCCATTTTATTCCATGATGTTCTATGCTTTTTCTCCCCTACTCAGCTCCTCCTTAGCTCCTCCCAGCCCTTTCCATTGCCTTCAGAGTCCTTCATCTTCCATTTCCTTATAAAACCCTCCTTCAGCTTTTTTGGAACTACAGGTTCTTCAAGGGCAGGCATCAAGCCCAAGTGACCCAGAGTAGACCCTAAAAATAAATTTTGCTGAATCAGGGAAGAAAGAAAGAAAGATAGCTTCTCTTATTGAATATGTGAGCTTAAAGAACTGAAGGAGGCTGGGGGGCACCACAAGAAAGAAATTGTATCTTGGAGTGCTGAGAAAATTCACCTCTGGGATTTCCCTCTAGGAAGTATCATCTGAGAGTGGCGAATCTCAGTCTAAGCTTTGCCTCAGCACATGTGACAACTGACAGTCACCTGAATGACAGATGACTGGAGATTTAGTCAATTTACCTGAAACTCTCAGGACACTGACTTGCAAGCCACCTTTCTCTCCTACCTGCTATGCAAGTGACTAGAAGTGAAGTTACTAAAGAGACAACGTTGAATTCACTCTAATTTATGGAAGGGGGTAGCAGATCACTTGAAAATTTTGCTATTTTATTTGTAGTAACAGACTTCGTGAGACAGTAAGTTTGTGGATGCCCATCAGCACCCGCAGCCCCCTACCCTGCACACCGCCCACCAGGGTTTGTCTACCACTTTCCCCTCCACCCTTGGTTCAGACTCAGAAGTCAGAGTCCAAAATAACAGGAACTCCTCCCTCAGCCAGTATTCAAAACAGCCCTTCCTTTTTCTTTTAATTCATAAAATACCTGTAAGACGTGTAAACAAAAGAAAAAGTAGAAATACTGCCAGTTTTAAAAGAAAATGTATTCTAAATATATTCATCTTATTGAAAAACAAAGCATACAAAAACCTTTATTTCTAGTATGCTCAGGTTTATTATGCTTCATTTTTGTTTTTTTAAAATTTTTTTTAAATTATGAAAGTATCATAACACATTTATGGGAGATTTGGAAAAATACAGAACAAGGTTCCACTATATATTACAATTATTTTTTTTAACAATTATTTTTTAAGCAGATAAATTAATATTTTTACTTGGAGTTTCAATATCAAACTCACAAAAATTTATAGAATGTACAGAGAAGTAGAAGGATGTAGTAGACCTGAAAAGCACTATGAACCAATTCAAGATAATTAAGATTTATACAATTTTCACACAACAGTATCATACAAATTCTATCCAAGTTCCCATAGATGGTAAACTAGATGTGATGCTTCACTTTTAGACCATCAAATCCTAGGGGTTGAGCATTTAATAAAGGGTAAAATGAACTGGCCCATCTTCACCCTTCTCTCAGTGATGTGGAGGTGATCTCATTACAATATAATTTATTTAGCAAATAAAAGTGCATGATACTTGGCTAAATTTAAATTTCAGTTTAACAAGTAATTGTTTAGTATGTGATTGTCATATGCAACATGTGGAGCATACATATACTAAAAATTATTTGTTTATCTGGATTTCAAATTGAATTGGGTGTTTGTATTTCATCTGACAAATCTTATCTCTAGAGACCATTCCTTGGGATTCACCAAACACTTTTATACATTATTTCCTCTGGTCAAAGGAATTTGAAGTAATAAGTATCTAATAATGGTAGCAGTTTAAGTGTTCGGCAGTCTATCAAGAGAGAAGGACCTGAGGACTTAGCATCCCAAAAATCATAGTACAGGCAGAGGTTCAATTTACATGTGAGAAAGGAATCTGGCCATAGTTACAAGGACAAGAAAGCCGCTAGCAACAAAGTAAAAGATCCGAAGGGATATAAGTGTGTGTGTGTGTGTGTGTTTTCAAGTTATTTTCCATTGTAGGTTATTACAAGTCCCTGGGTATTGCTCCTGGTGTTATACAGTAAATTCTTGCTTATTTATTTCATATATAGTATAACTGAATCCCTTTGTTATACATCTGAAACTAACACAATATTGTAAAATGACTATGCTTCAATAAAAAAACAAATAAAAGGCCCAAGGGGAATGGAGCATCTTCTGGCGACCACAGCAGACACAATGTGCCAGGCTCCCCAGTGCCTCCCTGGGTACGGCCGCCTCTGTGCAGTCCCGTCGCCTCCCTTCTGGGCCTCCGTTACAAAGTGGAGAGTGAAGCCCAGTTCAGTGCTTTGGAAAACCATAATATTCTGACAGAAGAACCCGACTGATTTTCAGCTTCCTTCCTTTGCATCACAGCCCAGGACTTTTACACAGTTCTCATGAAGGCAAGGCAAATATTTACAGATAAAAACTGGTAATAGGTGCCTTGATAAGCTCAAAGAAACAGTTAAATCTGTGTGTGGATTATTTAATCACAGTATCTGGAATATATAAACATGGCACATATTATATCTCCCCCCTTTTTTGTGGCCTCAAAATTTGATCCAAGTCTGGGAGTTAAAAAGTCCCATTTTGTGTAATCAGGTTCTGGTTGAACATGATTGCTGAATTATTTTAAATTGAAGACACATGTCTGGAGCCTGAGCTGTATGTATTATTTCAGGATGGTGTCCATTAGGTCTTATCCACAGGGGCTATCTTCAACTTTTGCCACATTCAATGCATTCTTTATATATCAGTATTTGCAAAATGGTGAATCATATATAAGGGAAAATTGGAGGGAATATGGTACTTGTTAAAGGGTGATTTTTTGAAATTATCTTGAATGCATTATTCAGACCTGTTTCCAGTCTCCCCTGCTAAGAGTCCCAGTGCTGGTTGGAAATTTTCTTAAAAAAAAAAAAAAAAAGAAGAATACTTTAGAGACAATAACAATGGATAAATAAATAAAACCCTGTAGTTGTGCAAGACCCTTCTGCATAGTTATGGCTCTGAAAACTTTACAATCGAATCAACATTTACTTTAACTGCTTGTCAACCCTAAACACTTTAAGTGTCTTAATTGCAGATCTAAATTGCTGCCACTGTCATGAGTTTTTCCCTTTGAATTCATTTGTCCCTGAACTGAGGCTTTTGTCAGACTTCATCTCACAAGGCAGCCAGTTGATTTTGTAAATTGTTGCATCATGTCAAGGGCCCCTACTCTGATTTGAAGGTGGCTGGCTCTCCATGAGGAGTGGCTAGGTTTGGGAAACCCTAACGCTGAATCAGTTTAGGGGTCCAATCACACCAGACATTGTTCTATCCCCAAAATATCTTCCATGCTAAGAGCTGGGACATCTGTTGCATGCTTGTTTAACAGCTTTACTGAGGTATAATTTCCATACCATAAAGTTCACTCATTTGAAGCATATAATTCAAGGATTTCAATCAATATACAAAGTTGTATAATTATCACTGCAACCTACTTTGAAAATAATCCCATCACCCAAAAAGAAGCCCTGTACCCACTCTCCATTCTTGTGTCTCTCTACATTTCCACTTCCAACCCTTAGCATTCACAAATCTACTTTCTGTTTCTATACGTTTGTCTTTTCAGGACATTTCATATAAATTGAATTATGCAATAGGTGATCTTTTCCTGTCTGGCTTCTCTCACTTGGCATAAACTTTTCAAAGTCCATCCATATTTCAGCATGGATCAGTACTCTGTTTTTATTGCTGACTAATATTCCACCATATAGATATACCGCATTTTGTCCACCCAGTCATCAGTTGACAGACATTCATTAGGTTGCTTCCACTCTGTGGCTGTTAGGAAAATGTAACTGTAAACATTTGAGTACAAACAGGCATTTTTGAATGAATTTGATGTAGGATTGTTAGTGTCATTCACTGTTAAATGTAATTTGGATTCGCTTTTTAAAAAGGGGTTATCCATGGATTTGTTAAAGCTGTCAGTTGGAACATTCCAGAATGAAGTAGGCTTCTCAGTGGTTCAAGAAATATTTATTAGAGTGAGAATCATAGTGATTCCAAGACATAAAGTGATTAAGAATAAGGACCAGAACACTTGAAATTTGGGGACTATAACCTTCAGAACAACCTCAACTCCTTTAGTACCAGTCAAAACCTGGAGTTTTAAAGAGCTCAGATCCACAGGCCAGCTGCACAGCCCTATCTCCTAGCAGCCTCAGCACACATTGCTTGATTTCGGAAAGTACTGCTGACTTAAATAACATGGAGGCTACTCAGAGAGAAGTCAAGTTGAAAGTGGCAGGGAGGTGAACAGGTCATAACACGGGAACAGAGTTGTCAAGCTGTGTTTATTTCATACCTTCTAAGACTCCTGCGACTGATGGAGATGCTGGCAATTCTGTCTTTGGGGAGTGAGTGTTGAACGCAGTGGAGAAGCAGCTGTATCAAAAAGCGCCCTTACACTTTGCCCCCAAATCACCCACCTTGAACCATGAAAAACCCATGTCATGAGAAATCCTTTCCGCAGGAATCGTCACAGAAACCAGGCATACAAAAAGCACCATGGCTTCTGAATTGTGATACTGGTCAAAGTAAAGCCAGCATTCTCGTCCTGGCTTGTCACTAACCCTCTCTGTGGCCTTAGCCAAGTCATTAACCTCTCTAGGCCTTGGTTTCCTCATTGTAAAGTGTCAGGATTTGACATCATGATTCTGGCAGAAGGTTTTTTTTTTTCTGCATCCAACATTCTAGTTCTCTGATGACTTAAAAAAAGTATACTTCTGAAACTCACATGTAAAAGTTAAACCAATATCATCATCCTGTTAGCAAGCAGCTTACTGGCGTCAAGAGACATGATCTGGAATGTCAACTGGTGAATAATTAGCATTTGGAACAAATTTTTTAAATGTCATACAGTGTTCTAATGGCACCCCAACCTTACTTTGCAGATAGGAAAATTGTTGTTGATTTTCCTACAAATTCTCTCGCAAGTCATTTAGCTTCTTTGTGTCAGAGACGGGAATTGAACCAACATCTTAGGGCTTCCAGACCTTTGTTGTATCAATTAATCCAGATTGCCTGGGAACAAAGCAAATAAGAACTCAAGAGTTTGTGTAAAATAATCCACCATTTAAAAAAAAAAATCTCTGACTCACTGGCCAAAAAAAAGCCGTTTTCCCTCGTTTTTGCTTCATGGAACATGTTCTTATTGGAATGGTGAGATCTTCCTGGAGAAAGAGGTTGGAAGATGGTTACAGTTTGACAATAATGGGTAAGGCTTCATTAACCCAAGAATAAAGAATGCTGGACTTCCCTCGTGGTCCAGTGGTTAAGAACCTGCCTGCTGATGCAAGGGTCATGGATTGATCCCTGGTCCGGGAAAATTCCACATGCCCTGGGGCAACTAAGCCTGTGTACCACAACTACTGAGCCTAAGCTCTTGAACCTATGATCTGCAACTACTGAAGCCCAGATGCCCTAGAGCCCATGCTCTGCAACAAGAGAAGCCACCACGGTGAGAAGCCTACACACCACAACAAAGAGCAGCCCTTGCTCACCACAACCAGAGAAAGCCAGTGAAGCAACAAAGACCCAGCACAGCCGAGATAAATACATACAACTGGTTTTTTTAAAAAAATAAAGAATGCCCCCTGTTGAGAATGCCAGCATATCTTCTCCTTTTCTCTTGGTTGCCTGTGTTTTCTCTCCTGCTCACAAAGCAATCTGACATCTCTTTCCCAGCCACTCAGACACGAAGTCGGCTCCTGAAGGCTTAACATTGCTTTCATTAGGCCTTTCAATACTTCTTTTAATGGAAGGCAGCAGTCTCGGTCCACTTCCCCATGGAAAGAATGAGGTTCACAGGACTGCTGGCTCCTTTCAACTTATGCAGAGCAGTCCAGAGTCCTGGCATTTTGACTCTCCTCCAAAGTCAGTGACCAGCCTGGTAGTGAAAGAAATCTGGGGACAGATGGTATGAAATTGAAATCACATCATCCTTCCCTTCTCCCAAATGCTGGCCTGTGGTTTTGGCAGATCTCCACAAAGCTCTGTGGCATTCATGCTGGTCTGATGGAAGTCTGCATCTTAACCATGGATGCCTGAACATCGGGGCTGATAGCAAAGTGGCACATTCAAGGGGAAATTGCATTAATGTCGTGTGGTCCCTTCATGACAATCAGAACCACATGTAAACTTGCAAAGGGCCACATGCCACCAGACAAACCAAGAGGTCTCTTTTCACTTAGAGACCCATCTGTTGTTGAAAACTAATCTCATATTAGTGAAAAGCCATTCCATGTTTGAAAGGCAGCCCAGTCCTTGAGACAAAATGGCTGCAAAGGTTCCTCTTTCTGATGTTCATCTTTGAGTTTAGCTGAGAAGTACTCTTGCAAAGCCATCAGAAGCAAGTGCACAGCACCATGGGAAGATCATCACAGATCCCTTGATTTGCTGTAGATGTCTGACAACAACTCTTTGCTTATCTGCTTCCATTTGTAACATAAGAAGGGTTAGTGTCCACATTACAAACCAAACATTAATGGCCCGGGTGACTTCTCATACACCTCTGAAGACACTGAGTGAGGAGTGGAAGGAAGTGACAGAAGGAGGAAAGGCCCTTTGGTTACCCTGGAGGTCTGGCATAGATTCGCAGGTCCATCTAGGCTGGTGCCACTTCTTCCAATCACCAACCTTTAGAAATGCCACCAACAGCATATGGAGCAATCAAGATATTTTGTTTGGTACCAACCCCTGGCCTGATAGTGTGAGTTCATTTTCATAGTAAAGAATTGTATTTCCTCTTCTCTTAAATACTTCTAACTTTATTTAGAAGTAAATAATTTTATTTATTTGTGTCTATTGTGTTAGTAAAAAGTACTTTAGATTCTTTAAGCAAAGGATTTAGAAGAATCCACAAAATGACATATTTATATCCCTCCAAGCTTCTGTGAAGAAGGCTGAGCACCAAGAATTGATGCTTTTGAACTGTGGTGTTGGAGAAGATTCTTGAGAGTCCCTTGGACTGCAAGGAGATCCAACCAGTCCATTCTGAAGGAGATCAGCCCTGGGATTTCTTTGGAAGGAATGATGCTAAAGCTGAAACTCCAGTACTTTGGCCACCTCATGCGAAGAGTTGATTCATTGGAAAAGACTCTGATGCTGGGAGGGATTGAGGGTAAGAGGAGAAGGGGACGACAGAGGATGAGATGGCTGGATGGCATCACTGACTCAATGGACATGAGTCTGAGTGAACTCCAGGAGCTGGTGATGGACAGGGAGGCCTGGCGTGTTACGATTCATGGGGTCGCAAGGAGTCGGACACGACTGAGCGACTGATCTGATCTGATCTGATCTGAAGCTTCTAACAACAAAAAAGCAAATACAATTTATTAAAAGATGCATGTTATATTCTATCTCACTGTTATTCCGAAAAGAGGGAGAAAAGCAGGGAATTTGAGGTTTGATAGTTTGGCTTTAAAAATGTCCACTCTGCTTATTATCAGATGATTTAAAAGAGTCTGAGCATCAGTATTATATATATAAAAGTCAGTATAATAACAATATTATTATTATAGCAACTTTAAAAGACCAGTGTGAAAATGAAATGTTACATGTATACTTTTCAATTGGAAAAGCCCTAATTGAAAGCTATTTATTATTATTTATAGAGAAAAAAATAGTAAACTCACCAAACCATCTGAAATAGTTTTGCCTTTTGTATGGATTGTCTCTAGTGTGGGATGCAGGGGGAGTTCTGAAAATATCAAGATGAGAAGTGACCTGGTTTGAATAACTTCCTAATCTGCATTTCTCTTTCTGATTATGTCTCCAAACCTTCCTCAGTTCTTGAGCATAGTTCTATATGCTTCACAGACAGGGAAATATTCCTGTAGAAAATTCAAAATTGTATCAGAGAAGATCCTCCTGCCATCTCATATCTCTTCCAACACCCTTTCCTTGGAGATCACACACATTTTCCTGGCAAGATATTCATTATTCAGAGGTTGCTTTGCAGTTTCCTTCAACTTCTGCTTCCCTGCAGCTTAATCTATTTCAGGATATGGGAAAATCTTTGAAAAATTGGAATCAATTGTGGATAAACTTTTGGAATGGTACTAGCAAAAATAGGCTTTGACAATATCATTTCCATCATGGTTGACTGTAAATGATTTATCGCTTTCTTGCTCATATTATTTATAGAAATACTAAAGTCCTGAGTTTCTAAATTAATAAAAACCCTTTATACATAGCACAATATTCCTTTAATAACTTATTCCAGACATACACCCATTGTATGATCATATATTGATCACATTCTTAATGGATCACAGGATTGCATTTCTACTTGCTAAGCTGGAATCATCTATGCCTCTGTAAATCAGGAGTACAGTGTTTTCTTTGGTTAATTCGGGGGAGAAGGTAAAGAAAGTGTGGGACAGGAGACAAGAAGGTATGATACTCAAAGAAAGATGGGGAAAAGTGGTCTGTTATGTAAAGAACCATGTCTCCTTAAAGTCATACTGCCAAAATTGTGAAAATCATATTTTTTTTAAATTGAATGGGCATCATATGGGCAAAACAATCAGATATTCTTCAAAATCTTCATCTAGGTGTTATAGAGGTAAGCTGTTAGCCTTAGCAATCCTGCAAGCTAAGAATTTTGGACCTTTTCTGAAGGGAGATGGTCAAAAGGATTTCTAAAGTATTC
Organism: Bos mutus; assembly: GCF_027580195.1. NCBI lineage: Eukaryota > Metazoa > Chordata > Mammalia > Artiodactyla > Bovidae > Bos > Bos mutus. Next base: position 48,793,765 of record NC_091620.1, read on the forward strand.
TGACAAAGATTTCCTCTTCCAAGATAATAATAAACACAAAAATTTTGTCTAACAGTCCCAGGCATTTAATGGATTGTCTGGACTCCAAATTACAAGTATCTGAAGTATTTGTGTACTTTCTTTTTTTTTTTTTTTTTAATGTATGATGCTTTTTTTTTTTTTTTTTTTTAATTTTATTTTATTTTTAAACTTTACAATATTGTATTAGTTTTGCCAAATATCGAAATGAATCCGCCACAGGTATACCCGCATTCCCCATCCTGAACCCTCCTCCCTCCTCCCTCCCCGTACCCTCCCTCTGGGTCGTCCCAGTGCACCAGCTGAATTCACCCCTTTCTTAACTATTTTTCACATGAATAATGGACATATTAACAATGGAGAATCTCCTGAGAGAGGAAACCATATGTCATATACAGGATGTGATATTATTTATATGATTAATAGTATTAACAAATAATATAGTATATGCCATAAATAGTAATTTTTTGTTTCCAAATGTTGTTAGTCCTGAATAGATAGATTAAAATATCATCTTTTTATTAATCTTTCAAGTATTGTCAGGTTGAAAAATAAAACTATTTTCTGGAAAAGATTCCTCAACTCTTTTCTTTCCAGAAAGAATCTATATCTTTGCATTAACTGTTGATCATCACTGTAACAAACTTTTTCTTAGAGAAGAAACAAGTAAAATCGACTTAAGAGAAAATACCAATTAGAAAATTGCTCTATTAAAAAAAGCCAAGGATATAATAACTTCTTTTTATAGAAATGGGTCAAGACTAAAGTTCTTCTATGAGAAACACATTTTCCATACAAATAAAACCTTGGTTTTATTTTTAAATTATAATATTCTATTATTTTTGAATAATGATAGAAGATTCAATGTGGCAGTGTTCCTTCCCCATTTTATTGATAATTAAGATGTATCACAAGTCTTTTATAAGATACATTAAAAACACATAAAGATCTTTCATCAAAAATTTTTGTTTAATTAAATCAAACACTGCTTTTGGAAGCAGTGTTATCTTAATACACACATAGTTGCATAAATTCATACTCTGTTAACAGTTGTCAAAAATTTTTCTTAATATAAAGATTTATAATATAAAATTTTCTTAATATAAAAATATATTAGTTAAACATCAAAAATTAATTTCATACAACTGAAAATTATAAAAAGGCATATGTTTTGTTTTCCTTGATAACACCATCAAATAAACTGTGATATTAAAATACCTGGGTCCAGGGCTTTATTAAAGTTGTCTCAGGTTATATTCCCAAAGAACCAAAAATGAAAATAATTACATATGGGCAGATTATATTGGTGAGAATATTGTATGTGGTATACTTGTACTTTCAATGGACTCTTCAAGGTGGCTGCTTTATACTAAAAAAATAGCCCACAAAATATAAAATTTATAAGTGAACTGTTCTGCATTTGTAGAGTAAATGTTTCATTTCAGAATTATAGATGTATAAAAATCATATGTCCCTGCTGGTGAAAGACCAGTAAACTTTCACATGTTCTGTAAAAACTTAAATGCTGGAGGCCAATACTCACAAAATTTAATGATCTTTCTGCTAATAAAAGCTGACTTCTTTAAGAAAATAATAAAGAAACAAAACATATATCTTAAGTGTAGTATTTCCAAATTCTTAACAAAATCAGAGTGCATGAATCGCCTATTTTACATTTTTAATTTGCTTATATTTGTTCAAATTCATTCTGTTCACAGTAACAGATGGATATATGAAAGAAATACAGATGTGCCTGGCCCATCTTATTTTGAAGGAAGCCAGTTCTTTTTAGAAAATGACAGCAAGGTAAAATAAGAATGGGGCTGGTTTTTTTTTTTCCTTAACGTTTATAAAACAAAAAAGAAAAAACCAGGGGAGTGTCAACAAAAATCTATCACAACTCACTTTCTTTTAAATATTTTTGCTGTTAAACTTGAGGACTTTGTGCAAGTAGGCACCTGATCACTCTCTACAGTGCGCATGTGTACTGTCGCTTCAGCCATGTCTGACTCTTTGCAACCCCATGGACTGTAGCCCACCAGGCTCCTCTGTCCATGGGATTCTCCAGGCAAGAATACTGGAGTGGGTTGCCATGTCCTCCTCCAGGGGATCTTCCTGACCCAGGGATTGAACCCGTGTCTCATTGTTTCCTGCATTGCCGGCGGATTCTTTATCGCTGAGCCGCTGGGGAGGCCTACGTCCACAGTGTATGCCTTGAGAATGAATTACATCCTAGATTTCTGCTTCATTATTGGAACTCAACACATCTTCTCTTATCAGATACTCCACCAGGTGGAAAGATTTCCTGGCTTGTTCACAAAATTCAATATGACCCACGATTTAGCTTGCTCTATATGTGAGTAGAGCTTAAGTGGCAATCACCCATCAGGTAAAATACTTTCTATAGAAAAATGCATTTTCTACCCTGTCTTAGGTTTTCAGAAGTGCTTCCACCACTGGGACCATAGGTGTAGCTAGGGGTTGAAGGGAGGCGAGAAGGACAGAGTAGTTAATTTTTGACCACCATTAACTCCTAAATTTTCTAGTATTGTTCAAAACAATAATATAATAACTCTCACACAAATATACAATGAACTCATGCCGAAGATTTTTAACTCAATTAGTGAGACAAGTAGGATATTACCATGCTATGCTATGCTATGCTATGCTAAGTCACTTCAGTCGTGTCCGACTCTGTGTGACCCCATAGACGGCAGCCACCAGGCTCCTCCATCCATGGGATTTTCCAGGCAAAAGTACTGGAGTGGGGTGCCATTGCCTTCTCTGAGGATATTACCATAGGGTCAAATAATTCAAGGAACCACACATGTATGGACTACAAGGAGTGCTGAGTTGAATTTGCACAGAAATGCTAAAGGCTCTAAACATATGGCAATAATCAATTACATTTCATCAGACCAAATTAGTTTGCTTTTTAATAGGTAAGAGTCATTTTCATTATTATCGGCTTTCTACAACTTGCAGAATTATAAAGAAGCTTAAAAACAGTGAAGAGTGGATATAACAACAAGAATACATTAGATGGGACACCCAGTAACTTCTCTTTTATCTGTTTAAAGTGTTTCACAATTTGTCCCAACATTTTAACAACAGTCCTTTCAGGTCACTCACATCCCTGAAATACCGAATTCCAGATAGCAGTTCCCACACTGTCTCTAGGGTTGTCCAAAAGAAATATAACATAAACCACAAATGCAGCCATATATGGCATTTTTAATTTTCTGGAAACCACTGTAGGGGGATGACCACCCCATACTACATATAAAAAAATCAGTTACAATTAATTTTAATAAAACATTTAAGCAAACATGCAAAATATCATTTCAACATGTAATCATAAGAATGAAATATTATTAAGGTATTTTGTATCCTCTTTTTCAGGCTAAGTTTTCAAAAGCCAGTGTATGTTTTGCAATTACAGCACATCTTAATTCAGAATAACCACATTTCAGATGTTTTACTGGCCACATGTGGCCCATGGCTCCCAGACAGCACAGGGCTATATAAATCAAACATTCGTGAGCTATCCAAGTTTTGCATTTCTTGAACTATTAATTAAAATGTTTAGGTATGTCCCAACCCTTCCATGCCCATTGATTTCAAGGTAGCTGGGTTACCGGGTTTCCTCACATGGGAATGAAGCATGATCAATGCCCAAGGAAACCATAATTTGCAATATTTGTCTAGTGTGGCCCCATGAATTTTCTCATTAGCAGTCTGAACCATTGTCTTTTCCCAGGGAGACCATACATACCCCTGTGATGTGAGAGAGAGAGAAAGTAATGGGCACACAGGGACTCGGCGGGAACCATAATAATAAACATAAGGTTGCCTTGCCTGTCACCTGAGCATGGCAGTGCCGGTCAAAACATTAGCTTTTTCATTTTCATATCACCCTTCTGAGGTAAAGAGAGGAGGGACTTTTCTCATAATCTCTCTTTCACTGCAGAAAGAAAAGAGAAATTTTTCTTCTTAGCAAGGAAGTAACTTAAGTGTACCCACTCAGTGTCTTATGTATTGCACAGGTCTCAACTGGGCACAGATAAATCCAATTTAGAGTCCTGCCTCTAGGAGGGAGGAAGACCTGTCCTCACAGCGAGGCCGCCAGAGCAGCCTGCCGGGTGCAGCACAACTAGAGCCGGGCAGGGGTGAGGAAGAGGGAAATAGCGGGAACTCAGCTCCACCGCAGAGCAGGAAGGACACTGGGTCCCTCCCTCTTTAAGCCAGCGTGTTCAGAATCTCTATATATGTATTTGCCTCTCTTTGTGGGCTCTTCTCCTCACAGGGATTTCTGAAAAAAGGGATGAAAGTTTCAGGGCCAGACAACACACTAGGATCCCCAATAAAAACTTTATTTCAGAGAATTCCAGAATAACACTTACTGTATTCTGGCATTTTATATAACCTGAGCTAGGAGAATAAGCCATAGGCCTGTGTGTAAATGTGTGTGTGGGGTGGGGGGAGAGAGAGAGAGAAAGAATAGCTCACGACTGTCCTGAGCGCCAACATCTTTCCTCCCTCCTCATTTTCTTAGGACCCCAGGGACCAAAATCAGTGCTCCAGGGACTTGTGGCTCCCACAACAACCTTTCACAGTCCTCCCCTCATACCATTTTTTGAACTTTCAGAAGAATATACAAACTTTTCTGTTCCCCAGCTATTTTGACTCTGACGGCCGCCATTTACAATCGTCACTTCCTGTGCATGAATGGCACTTTTACACCTGGGGGACAGTCATCCCATTCAACTGGCAAGTTTTCATCTGTATTTAACATTAGCTGCTAAATAATAACCTATTGAAGGACTAGGCCTGATCATGTTTGTATAAGGAGGGGAGCCGTTAAGAAAAGACTACATGTGCTGAATTCAAGAAGGGGGCTATTTCTTTCCTACTATAAACAGAAATGATTATAAAACCAGAACCCAGAAGAGTTCCTCACCCTTCACTTTGGCGTGAGGGGTTTCATTTCTCTGCAAAGGCCTCCTCTCTGAGTGCTGACTTCCCCAGGTTTTTACTGCATTCCAGGGAGGGAGATAGAAACCAAAGCAAACAGAGTGCCCCCAAAGGACCCTCTCCTCCCTCCAAAAAGCTTCTATTTTTAATTCTCTGCAGCTTTTAAAACAGTGAAATGGGAAGGTTTCAACAGTCTGTGGTGGAAGAGAATTCCTGCTTTCTCTAAGGACACCCTCTTTAGATAATCCCCCACTGGCAGCGGGACCCTGGGGCAAGGACTGGGCAAGGGGTTTTCCTGGCAGCTTCTCTTCAGCACACTCTGTCATCTCAGCTTTTAACAACCATGTTTTACTCTCTGGGCAGGAGCAGAAGGCATGTTTTGAACTGGTGGCAAAATGTACCTACCTTGCCCTCTGAGCATCTGTCTCTAATGCTAAAAAGTGGTGCTTGGTACTTTGTATGGGTACTTGACTTTCAGCCAGGGATCCCTAAGCTCTCTGTAGGACTTCTCATATCCACCCCACATCCACCCCACAAGGTGGGTGGCAAATGGCCAGCCAGTTTTTTTGTCAGGTGGGGAAACAGGGCAGACCCATAGCACATGGTGAGTTAGTTTTCCCAAGCGTGTATGGGGGAATGTTATGGCAAAAGTAAACATTCTTTGCATGGCTCTGTCTGGTTTGTGGGCTCATGGTTACTCTGACCCAAACACACATTACAGTGTATTGTCACGTAGACATCAGATATGCTTTTGCTGCCCAGGTGCCAGGACATTCGTTTGGCAAATGGTCTCTATAAACTTCAGTCACATACCATGCCTTCTGATTCCCAGTAGCCTGCGCTGTCCCCACACAGGTCTTCTGAGGTCGAAACAGAATTGGACACCCCTGATCCCAGGAACCACAAGGAAGAACAGAATGTCTTAGTGTTTCCTCTGCTTCATCCCCGGCTGCCATTGTAGAGCTACTCCCGTGTACCCCCAGGGCCCACTTTCAGTAAAGCATACTCAAGGCAATTGGCCACAGAAAGTACTAGACCCAAATAACCGCTCAGGGTTCTTAAGGACAGGTCTTGAAGCATAGGAGGATGCGCCAAGTGAGCTGTAGGCGTGAAAGTGATCAGAAGGGCTCCAACATAGTGGAGAGCTAGGCAGCCGAGATTTCAAAGCTATTTCTACCTCCTAATGTTACAACCATTAAATCAAGAATTTAATTCTTTAGCCAAAATGCCCTGTTTCCTAATAGAGTTCTTACTTGGCAAAACATTGCTTATAAATATCTCCTACTCTTTTCTCTTCTCTCTAGCTTCCAGAGTTCAACCAAAGCCCATTTTATATTAAATAAGGAACAAAGCAACAGAAACTAAAAGAACAAATGAATTTGGGCTCATCCCTTGTCATGTCATTTCATATCAACTTTGAATCCAAGAAAGCTTAATAGTAATTCAGCCATGAACCTGCTTCATAACCTGGGGGAAATTTGGAGCATACATTTTTTACTCATTTATTCTTGACGCATCACAAAAGGTTGCTGCTTTTAAAAAAAAAAGTTCTATTTGATGTTTAAGAAAATATTTCAACCTTTTAAAATAAACCTTTTAGAGTCTTTCTCTATTCACAATAGGACGCTACAGAATGCTAAGAGAATAGGAACTCGAAGGCAGGAAGGTTCAGGGACAGTTCAAAACTTGGAGCCATGAATCTAGAGAGTTCAAAAGTTGGCAAAGTGAACCCTCTCATCCGTACCCACAAATAATAAATAACAATCACAACAAGGAAAAGGAGGAAGGGGAAAGCCACTGGAAAGCTATAACTTATCCCGTCTCCAGCCTTACAGCTCTCTCCAATAAAACAGGATTCTTTGGAGAATTTAGGCTGTGCTGCCTGCAGGGAGCTGACATTGTCTTCTGTCGTAAATTACCTTGCTGGGGTAAGCTTTCCTCCAGGTCCAGCAGACAGGCAGCTCTGTAAGACCCATCACCCAGCTCCGTGCTTCTTAAATTATCCTTCATCTGGCTGTGACATCTGAAAAGCTAGAGGGAGAATGATCACCCCCAAATCTGACCTTCCCACTAGGTCTTTTTTTATAAAGCAATACAAGAGATAGACACAATAGCATTCAATTTGCAAACAAAAATTGAAGGAAAAATAGGGCTTTCTATGTATTTCTGCAAATAAACAGTACAATGTTTTCAAACTTGTTCACCTAAAGAGTTTTTTCATTAAAAATGTGACCCTAAGTCCTTTTCTCAACTAAGATAGCCATAGTGACACAGAAAATCATTAGAAGCGGGGACTGGAGGGAGCCTTAACTTTTCCCCTTCGTTCTCACTTTGCAATCAACGGCCTTGCTGCAGCTTCCCCACTGTATTCAGAAGTGTACACACACAGACAGACATGTGCATACAAACATCTGAGGACCTAGAATATTTGAGTAGATGACTGTAGTACCTTGAAATGCGATCAAGCCTGGAGAGTAGGTACCAGGCCAAGAGAAATAACTCCTATCCATAAAAAGCTCCTCAATAAATCAGTAAGTCTTTTCTTCCATATGTCACCTGACATGTTTAATTTGTCTGCTTTGACGGGACTGTGGCAAGTGGAGCTGACCGCTGGTAAAATTAGAATGGGCTTTTGTGAAGGGCAGGCCATCAGGTATGGATGGACACAGTGAAGGGAGTAGGCATCTTACAAATGCCTGCAGGCCAGCTTTGTGTGATAGATGCCCCAAAAGAAGGGAACAAAGATTTCAGATGTTTCAGGTTTAAAGCACATCAAGCTAATGGGCAGACACGGTAATAGTCACGTTGTCCAAGAAATTCAACTTCTTCCTTCCCTCATTTACTTCTCCTTGGAATTCAGTCTTTGTTACAGATGCTGAGAAATGTGATAGATCCATTCACTTCCACCTTAGCATTTTAATTCTGGAACACAACTTACTCCAGAGACAGGGAAATGTACTTTTCTCAATGTCTGCACCTTCTGAACAAGGAGGTGGATTCATTTGTGTCAGGCTGGCTAATCTTGGATCTGGTCATACAGCTTGTGGTAAAGGAAAGAGCTTTTTACCTGAAGAAGGAACACACCTAGACCCTGCCAATGAAATGGCTTTTAAATATCTGTACTTTGCTTAAGAAGCAGAATCCTGGTCACTAGCCATGAAGCCCAGTGCGTCTTCCCCTGCACCTGCTGGGACACCCTGGTTGTCCTCACCACTTTAGCATCAAAGAAGGTGAGATTATCTCCACTTCCAAGTCTTTCTATAAAGTGATCCTTTAATCCTACCCTGCAATGTAGGAATCAGCCGTGCCCAGTTTTGCAGAGAAATAAACCGAGAGATAGAAATCAAGTCATTACGCAAAATTATGTAGCAGTGAGACCTCCACTCAAATCCAGGGCACCTGCCCAGCTACCTACATATGGGAAAAATTCCCTCAGAGACTCTTTTGACAAGATTATTTAAGGCAAATGACTATTCAGTTTTCTCGCACCATATATATTTCCATATATATATATGTATATATATATATGGAAATGAGCAAAAATAATTAAGATATTTACGCTCATTTCTTTTTTCTCTTTTAATTCTATTGAAGTATAATGCACACTTTGGATTTAAAAACACAGAGGAACCAGAGATCAAATTGCTAGCATATGTTGGATCATAGAAAAAGCAAGGGAATTCCAGTAAACATCTGCTTCATTGACTATGCTAAAGCCTTTGACTGTGTGGATCAAAACAAACTGTAGAAAATTCTTAAAGAGATGGAAATACCAGACCACTTTACCAGTCTCCTGAGAAACCTGTATGTAGGACAAGAAGCAATAGTTAGAACTGGACATAGAACAACAGACTGGTTCAACATTGGGAAAGGAGTATGTCAAGGCTGTATATTGTCACCCTGCTTATTTAACTATACACAGAGTACATCATTCAAAATGCCAGGCTGGATAGATCACAAGTTGGAATCAAGATTGCCGGGAGAGATATCAATAGCCTCAGATATGCAGATGATACCACTCTAATGGCAGAAAGCAATGAGGAACTAAAGAGCCTCTTGACAAAGGTAAAAGAGGAGAATAGAAAAGCTGGCCTAAAACTCAATATTCAAAAATGAAGATCATGTCATCTGGTCCCATCACTTCATGGCAAATAGATGGGGAGAAAGTGGAAATAGTGACAGATTTTATTTTCTTGGGCTCCAAAATCACTGCAGATGGTGACTGCAGCCATGAAATTAAAAGACGCTTGCTTCTTGGAAGAAAAGCTATGACAAACCGAGACAGAGTTTTAAAAAGAAGAGACAGCACTTTGTCAACAAAGGTCCATATAGTCAAAGCTATAGTTTTTCCAGTAGTCATGTACAGATATGAAAGTTGGACCATAAAGAAGGCTGAGCCCTGAAGAATTGATGTTTTCAAATTGTGTTGCTGGAGAAAACTCTTGAGAGTCCTTTGAAGAGCAAGATCAAACCAGTCAATTCTAAAGGAAATCAATCCTGAATATTCACTAGGAAGGTCTGATGGTAAGCTGAAGCTCCAATATTTTGTCCACCTGATGCAAAGGGCTGACTCATTAGAAAAGACCCTGATGCTAAGAAAGATTGAGGGCAGGAGATGGGGGTGACAGAGGATGAAATGGTTGGATGGCATCACTGACTCAATGGATATGAGTTTGAGCAAACTCCAGGAGATAGTGAAGGACAGAGAAACCTGGTGTGCTGCAGCTCATAGGGTCACAAAGAGTTGGACACGACTTAGCAACTGAACAACAATACATACATAAATGTTCACGAGTAGTCAGTGCCACAGTGGTCATGTATGGATGTGAGAGTTGAACTATAAAGAAAGCTGAGCACCGAAGAATTGATGCTTTTGAACTGTGGTGTTGGAGAAGACTCTTGAGAGTCCCTTGGACTGCAAGGAGATCCAACCAGTCCATTCTGAAGGAGATCAGTCCTGGGTGTTCATTGGAAGGACTGATGTTGAAGCTGAAACTCCAACACTTTGGCCACCTGATGCAAAGAGCTAACTCATTTGAAAAGACCCTGATGCTGGGAAAGATTGAGGGCAGGAGGAGTAGAGGATGACAGAGGATGAGATGGTTGGATGGCATCACCAACTCAATGGACGTGGGTTTGAGTGGACTCCGGGAGTTGGTGATGGACAGGGAGGCCTGGCGTGCTGCAGTTCATGGGGTCACAAAGAGTAGGACATGACTGAGTGACTGAACTGAACTGAACTGAGTCACTGCCACAGATTTTTACAAGATGCCCGAACCCAGAAGCTGGATCAAGAAACAGGTCATTTCCAACAAGCCTCTCTTCTGCCCTCCTTCAAGTCATTACTCTCCCATCCCTCCAACCATTATATTCCTATCTCCTTTTTTGCCAGGGGTGATGGGTTTCTGTGTGTGTGTGTAGTATTTGGTTGTGTGTGTGTGTCTGTGTGAATGTATAGTATTTGGTTATAAGCATGTACTTTGGAGACAGGCTGGGCTGCCTGGGTTGAAATCCTGCTATACGGTTTACAAACTGTATGTTGTCGGGCAACTTACTTCCCCTATGACTCAGTTTCCTCAACTTTAAAATGGGAATATTAACAGAACCTATCTCGAAAGCTCGCAGTAAAGATTAAATGCTGTGGTTCATTTAAAGAGCTTAGGTCAAGGTAGATAGAGAAGCTCAGAGTAAGCCCTCAGAAAACACTGGCTATTTTGGTTGGACACTTCTCCCTTCTCAGAGACTGTTTATGGAAGACCAAGAAGGTTCAAAGACAGTAGAGCAAGGGAGAGGAAGAGAGAGGAATTCCAACCAAGCATGTGCTGCCTATTATATATCTCTAGGTTGGGGAGAGGATCAGAGGTGAACAGGTAGAAGAAGAGCTAAACCAAACAGTTCTCCAGTCATACAGAATCAAGTGTTTAGAGTAAAGCTGATATTTGAAACATTATATATTTTCTCTTCAGTTCTATATATGCTTCCTACATGTGAAGGTATAACAAATACTTTTTGAGACAATCCATGAACTTTCCATGACTCCCAGTGGTCCAGAATTGAATGTATATTTTAAAATTTCCTACAATAGAAAAAGAAAATGAGTGTGAGGTTTTTTTTTCTACCCATTTCACAATTAATTCCCAACATAACTTTTTAGGTAGGACAGACTCAGGTATTTTTCCATGTCACATTTCTTTATATTTTTGCATCATTTGAAACATTTTTTACCTATTTAATTTAAAACTTCTCAAAATCATCTGCTGTGTAAATCAAAAGTAAACAGCTCATTTAAAGAGCATTTTCCAAGAAATCAGGAGCTTAAAAAAAAAAAAACACCAAAAACGTAAGATTGACAATTTGCTGGGCAAATTTCCTTTTTCGCCTCCAGTCCAAAAAATGCATTCACTGAGGCATCTATATATTTTATGAAATGCTTAACCAAGTTATGTTGGTTAAAAAAGAAAACAGAAGAATAAAAACACATTTCATGTAACATTGAAAATGATATGCCTATAATAGCAATTTGAATAATGAGTTGATTACAATAAAGAATGAGCACCACTTAGGTTTCCAACAATTATGAAGTAGGTTGAAGCCTGATGTATTGATTTGTTGTTTTACTTGGATGTAGGAAAACTCAAAATGGATAGGGAAAGAGACATAAACTTGATTCCATCTGTCTCTGTCTCTCTGTTTCTGTCTCTCTCACCATTGCTTCTCCAAGTTTTGTTTTGATACTTGATTTCAAGGTAAGCAGATCAGAGATAACTATTAAACTCTAACGCTGCACACTTTCCAGTTCCTGACCTTTTTAATGCAGCAGAAAGAATCTTCTTTAATATGCACAGAGCTTTGCAACAACGTGGCCACTGGCTAGCCAGGCCCTCTGTCTGAAAGGAATGAAATGCTTCCTTCCTGGGTGGCTGCCTATGAGCTGGAACAGTACATGATGTTCAAGATAAGAAAACGGAAGTTCCAAGCACGGAGCTTGTGTGGTTTAACCAAATGAGGTAAAATAAGAAAAGAAGGACAGTAAGAAGCTGCCTTATTTGCAGCACTGTGTCAGAGCCAGCACAGGGGTTTTGGGTTGGTTAGCATCTTTCTCATCCTAAGTGGGAAGACCTTGTCCCTGCTCCTTAGCTCTGCGTGGATATAAATATGAGATGAAGCAGCCTTGTTGCCTTTTAGGGATATCATAAATACCGAAGAGATCATTATAAAGTGATTCTTAATGCCCTTGAACTTGCTTTGAAAGATGAAGTAAATTGAGTTTATAATTTCCAGTCCAGCAGCTGAAGGTTGTGTTCACTCATTTCTAAAACCAGGGATTAAGATTTGAGCCCTTGGATCCCTCCACCCTCTTAGATCAGCAGTCCCCAAGCTTTTTGGCCCCAGGGACCGGATTCATGGAAGACAATTTTTCCACTGCCAGTGGGGAGAAAGGGATGGTTTAATGTTCATCCACTGCTCACCTCCTGCTGTGTGGCCTGGATCCTAACAGGTCATGGACTGGTACTATGGGTTGGGGACCCCTGTTAGACAGCTGGGTTCACTCTGAACAGGATGCTGGCCAGCATCTCAGTCATGGCAACTGGTCTCTAGACTGACTCAAGCTGACACACTCATGGACCACAAGCCCAGCTCCTGTCCAGAACAAATTCTGGTCATTACAGCCTTCTTCTGAACCTCAGGCTTTCTCATTTGTAAAATGGGGATGATGACTGTTAATTCCTGCCACATGGGGATATCTCTGCTCAACCTGCTGCAACCTATAGGTGAACAGGGCAACAGAACCATGACCCTCAGCAAGTCACTTCATGCCCTGGCTCTCCATTTCCTCATCTGTAAAGACCCACTTCATAGTGAGTTCAACAGCATAAAAGTCAATAAATTGTTACTACTGACTTGGCTCCTTTTGCTTTGCCTTGAATTTTTAGTCTCTCTTTTGCTCACGGGAATCCAACAAGAGCCAGTGATGCCCAAGCTTTATTCCTAGGTCTCTTCCATGGACACAACTTAAATTCTTCCCCTTGTAAATCAAGGAGCTCCCACCTACTCAAGTCCCCTGTCTGGCTGAAGCTCACATAGGACTGCTGACCTCACATCAGGGAAGGTGGGGTTGGGCTATGGGCTGACCCCAGCCAGGTTGCTGGTTTGTCTCCACTTTCTACTCAGTCTTGTCTCAGGAAGCCATTGCTAAGTAAACAAAATGGGCATCTCCTCAGTCCCTAGACACTCCTTGATTCATTCCTTATGCTGTCTTCTGGGGCTGGTGCCTTCCAATTGTTCTTTCCAGAACTCCTTACAGTAAAACATTTGTGAGTGCACACGTCAGTGTATGTTTATATATTTATAAATTTCATACATGTGGTACTCTGCTGATATGTTTTACACATTCTGAAAATATATAACACCACATGGAAATTTTTAAAGAATGAGATTAAAAAGTAAGTAGATAAATGAGTTAAATACTTTCTTTTGTGCACCCCAACAGATCACCATGGGCTCCCTCTGGTGCTGTCTTATCTCGCTGGCACTGTGAGAAGAGCATTCTCCCATGGAATCCTGGACCTCTGACCTTTGAGAGATTTACACACACCATAACCCAGAGCATGTAGGCTGGCCAGAATGAGCCTCCACCATCAGCTCAGGAGCCTCACCTCCACGTCAGGCTCAGCTTCATGGGTTTGTAATCTGTGCAGTTAGACAGGACCCCATGCCCCATTCTCAGTAGGGGCTCATGCTTGGTTAAACCACAGCTATTGCCATCTTGAAATTTTCAAAAATTTTATCCTTGAACTTGTGAGGTCCAATGGGACAAAGGAGCATGTGTGCAAGCAGAGAAGATATGCACAGTAATGCACACCTCCGGTTCCCTGCTGCCCCATTCACATATAGCTTTGGCAATTCCTTTCAAGTATAGCATTCTGGTGGACCAACTTTGTGTGGGACTTTAACGAGACTCAAAGTGAGTACAAGGTTAGCATATTATGGAAGAAGCCATCTGCTTCCCAAGTGTGGCAGAACATGCACGTCTCAAGAAGTGAAATACAAATAACTGAGTGTTGTGAAGTGTTTCCACTGTTCTGGTAAGAATTAAATTTATATGCATGTTCAGTTTAGTTCAGTCGCTCAGTCATGTCCGACTCTTTGCAACCCTATGAATCGCAGCACGCCAGGCCTCCCTGTCCATCACCAACTCCCGGAGTTCATTCAGACTCACATCCATCGAGTCAGTGATGCCATCCAGCTATCTCATCCTCTGTCATCCCCTTCTCCTCCTGCCCCCAAACCCTCCCAGCATCAGAGTCTTTTCCAATGAGTCAACTCTTCACATGAGGTGGCCAAAGTACTAGAGTTTCAGCTTTAGCATCATTCCTTCCAAAGAAATCCCAGGACTGATCTCCTTTAGGATGGACTGGTTGGATCTCCTTGCAGTCCAAGGGACTCTCAAGAGTCTTCTCCAACACCACAGTTCAAAAGCATCAATTCTTCGGCGCTCAGCTTTCTTCACAGTCCAACTCTCACATCCATACATGACCACAGGAAAAACCATAGCCTTGACCAGACAGACCTTTGTTGGCAAAGTAATGTCTCTGCTTTTGAATATGCTATCTAGGTTGGTCATAACTTTCCTTCCAAGATGTAAACATCTTTTAATTTCATGGCTGCAGTCACCATCTGCAGTGATTTTGGAGCCCAAAAAAAATAAAGTTTGACACTGTTTCCACTGTTTCCCCATCTATTTCCCATGAAGTGATGGGACTGGATACCATGATCTTCGTTTTCTGAATGTTGAGCTTTAAGCCAACTTTTTCACTCTCCACTTTCATCAAGAGGCTTTTGAGTTCCTCTTCACTTTCTGCCATAAGGGTGGTGTCATCTGCATATCTGAGGCTATTGATATTTCTCCAGGCAATCTTGATTCCAGCTTGTGCTTCTTCCAGCCCAGCGTTTCTCATGATGTACTCTGCATATAAGTTAAATAAGCACGGTGACAATGTACATACTATGAAAAACAAATTGTATCATTTCAGTGATTCTGCACACAAGTTAAATGTTCTTCCATTTGCATTTAAAACTGGCATTCTAAAATATAAAGACAAGTAGTATGATTCATTCCAATAATTTAAAATTTTTATTTTTACTTACCAAGAATACTAGAGCAGGTTACCATTTCCTTCTCCAGGGGATCTTCCTGACCCAGGGATCGAACCCAGGTCTCCCACATTCTAGGCAGACGCTTTACCATCTGAGCTACCAGGAAAGCCCCACTTAAAAAGATATCAGATAGTAAATGAAAACTGTGACAAGTTGAGAGATTGTGAAAGAAAGGAAAGCATTCTATATTTTACTACTTTTAATGCCCTTTATTCTTGCTTTTTGAACAAAGGGCTTTGCATTGGTATTTTATATGGTGTTTATTGGTATTTTATCTATTTCCACATGGCCCCTGATTCACCTCTAAATGACCAACTTATTTCTATCAAGAGTGAATCCACCCCACTTCTTTCTGTCACTGGAAGAGATAAGATCTTCCTCAATTTTGCCTTAAGAAAAGATCTGTCCTTTCAAGACCATGGTTAATACATTCAGTCGATTTCATGCTTCAAATTTCATTCATTCAACAAGTAAATATTTGTGTATTTGTATAGTTAAACTTTAAATAAGAAAATAGTAAATATTCGCCCAAGAGAATAGCTGCCTCTTCTACCCTGTTTGTGACAGCAGAAAATTCCTGCTGAAATGAAGAGATCTCAGTTCAAAAGAATAATGCTATTGAAACTCAAGGACTGAGATCTGGAGCAACTACCCTTCAGAATTCTTCACCCACACCCAGAAGCTAATGATTTCCAGAGATGGCCACAGCAACGAATTCACAGGAACGTGGGGCACTGTGTCAAGGATCATGTCAAAAAGACAAGGTCACCAGTTCCAAATATTTCAGGGGTGAAAAGGTCATTCTTATAAATACCGTATCCTTCACATTCAGCACACCATGGTACGTGCTTTGTCATAATATGGTGGGTCACCAGCTGTCACCAGCGGAACCTCCATCCAAGTGAAATTCCTCAGTCTTCAACAGCCAGATGTCACTCTTGTGTCTTGGTTGATAGCTTCTTCCAAGAGTAGACAAAGTTAGGTTTTTGTCTCTAGAATCTGAAAAGTCAGTGGTTCACAAAATACAGTCCAGGGACCCCTGGAGGTACTGGAGGCTCTACCAAGGCATTCATTCAGTTGAAATTATTTTCATAATAATATCAAAATGTTATTTGCCTTTTTCACTTTCACTTAGTTGACAGTGGAGTTTTCTAAAGGCTATAATCATTATTCTGTTAGGGGTTTTCTGGTGGCTCAGACAGTAAGAATCTGCCTGCAGTGCAGGAGACCTGGGTTCAATCCCTGGGATTGGGAAGATCCTGTGGAGAAGGGAATGGCAACCCACTCCAATATTTTTTCCTGGAGAATTACATGGACAGAGGAGTCTGGTGGGCTACAGTCCGTGGGATCGCAAAGAGCTGGATACAACTAACACACTGGAGCGACTAACACACACACACCCCCATTGTTCTGTTGGTTAACAAATGGAATGTGCATTCTTAAATTTTAAAGAATTCTTCATTTAAATTTCCAATATAGTTAATATATATAACCAGATAAGCATAAATTCTCTCAGGTCATCAGTAATTTAAAGAATGTAAAGAGGTCCTAAGACCAGAGAGTTTGAGAAGTGCTAGACTTCAGTGAAGTAGGTATCCATCACATTTTGCATTTTCTTCAAAGATGGGTCTACCCTCTCCTTCCCAAGATAAATTCTTCCTTACAGTCTCAGCAGTCACCACTGACTCTTATAACTCACTAAGAGATTGCCATGCCAATGACCAATGGGCAGATATTATAAGTCAGTCTTGGTCACTTTGACAACCAAAATACTAAAGCTATACAACTATAGGGCTTTGTAAAGTGATTCTTCATATGACATAAACATCAGTTATGTTTTATGTGAGCAACAAGATTTTAAATGTCTTTGCATAAGAAGGTCCAGTGTAGGTATTAAAGTACATTTAAAAAATATTACCTTGTTTCCCCAAACCAAAAAAAAAACAAAAATCAGTTAAATAAATTGCATCTGACAGAGAATGTACGTGAAAAAGGAATTCACTACTACTTCATAGAGAATGTCAACACACAGGCACGTGAGCGCACACGCACACACACACACACACACACACACACAAAACCCTTCATGAACACATATGGTATTTAATGCATACCTGTTACACAACAACCAACACTTTTACCTTTTCATGAACTATGAGTCATTCCCCTGTTCCAGAGAGTGTTTCCTGAGCTTCATAAATATGAATCATACTCCCTAAATTCTAACAGACAGTTTCCTCAAACGTGAATGATGCTTCTCAACTTCACTCTGTATTTTCTCTATTCAGTCACATTGTTGACTACCATGGAAGAAAACGATATTCCATATAGATGAACACTCCTGATAACCAAACCTTAGCCACTTCAAACCCCAAGACATGCTTTCATTCATTCACCCAAAAACACTCCTGGACCACAAACCAGGAATTGTGCTGGGCCTTGAATACAGTGATAAATAAAGCAAAAATATGCCCTCAAAATAGCTTACATTCTAGAGGATGTTGAATAGAATTTGGCCTAAAATTTATCCCAAGAGTCTTAAAAGGGGGTATATGTGTAGAAAATGTTATGTTAGAACTTCTAATTTCATTACAAGTAGAACTTCTAATTTCATTTTTATCTTGTATATGTTTTTATGATAAAACAATATATGAGTTTAGAACACATGTATAAATAAATAAATCTATAAATAAATAAAAATACACATCTATTGAAAGTGAGTATCCCCAAAATTTTTACTAAGGAGGTGTACCATTATAAAAAGGTTAGGGACCCTGACTGAGCACACTTTGGGAGGCCTCCTTTTTGAAAAAATCAGTCTGTCATCCTCACGAACACTTTCCTGACTGCTCAGCAGCTGCCTGGGAGTTGATCATAAAAATTAGTATATGCTTTTAGCTGGTCTGGCTGAATTTAGAGATCATACGCTAGGGGTTTTCTTTCACAGAAGCAGTAGGGCCCAGAACAAGACATGATTCGAGGAAGCCATTTCCCAGTTTGGCAAAGGAGTTAGCCGTGTTTTTGAAAGTGTGATTCTGAGTCACCATCACTGTGGGAAGGGCCTTGTGAAAATGCAGAATCCTGGGCTGAGGATCTGGATGTTTTAGATCATTATCCCCCAGGGCAGGGCCTCAATTCTGGGCTCTTATTAACAGCAAGGTCCCAAGGAGATTGCCAAGCACTGTAGGGGTGGACAACCTAGGAAGGAGGAGACAGACACTTGGCCAGTGTCTCCGTGTTCCCAGCACAGGCTTGCTCCTTCATACGGGTCATCTCTGCTGTCGGAGCAGGAACCATGGTGCTCAAGAACAGCTGTGCCATGCTTTGACCCTACGCGGCTGTGGACTGCTGATCTTGCTAATTTGGGGACTGCTTTTAAGGGGCTTGTTTTTATCTCTTCCTTTGATTTCAGACTGTTTGTCATCATTTCTGACTGCCTTCAGTGTGATCACTACTAATCTCTCTGCCATTCTTCCTCATCCCCCTCTAATTTTCTGCTTTTAATTCGCTGTGGGCTGGGAGACTACAGAAATGGGCTTGTTAGGAGTGTGTGTTAATTAAGAGTCAATTAAACATAGTTAAAGTGCATTGCTTTGTGACTGGTGTTTCCGCTGCTTCAAGCCTGTTTTGCTTCCTTCCTGCTTCTCAACTGAGTTCCAGAAGGCGGATTGAGGGACGCCTGACCTCTGGAGAAGTGGGGCACCAGGATATTTACTTTCTTGTCACATTTCACTGCTGTCAAAACTCAGAGGGTCTAGCTGGCCCCCCAGAGGAGCCAGCATGCTTAATGATTCAGGACACCTGGGTCTGACCCGCTCCCCTTACGTTTCTCTGGGCTCAGAGTGATTTACGGGAAGAGGGGCTAGGATCCAAGAGACAGGAGACAGGGCGCACTCTGCGGTGTGGACCAGAAAGTAGGAATCCGCTCCTCTGAGAAATACACTAATTTCCAGTTCTTCAAGGGCCCAGATCCGTCCCCATCTAATAGCTATGGAGACTCAGCCATGACACCCACAGGGATATCTGAACAGGGGTTGTAGAGGTGGGGGCAGCTAAGTGATTGATATGGGAGGAGGGCAGAGAGCTATCTCTAGCCTGGAAGGCATAATCAAAATATTTAACACTAACGTTCATTCTGTACAAAAATACTGCTATTTTTTTAAAAAAACTTCCAGTGTAGAACAATATCTTTAGAGCCTAAGCTTTGTCTGTGATGCCATTGTTAAATGATGTAAAGACAGTCGTGAAGATCATAAAACTTTCCTCCTCATCGTGTATTGGGAAATAAAACTTAATCATCCTTCCGATACCCCAGGATCTTTCACCCTTCCTTTATTATACATAAACATACAATCTTTTGAACGGAGACGTCTCTTTTGTCTTTCCAAAGTTATAAAATGAAAAAAACAAAACAAAAAAAAACGGGAACCCGAAGTCAATGTTATTTTACTTCACGGGGTTCTGGGTTCGTTGTGGGCTAATTTCTTATTTCTTTCCCAGAAAAAAAAAAAAAAGTAATATCCTTAGCTAATATTCCAGGTCGGGACATGCATGACTAAAGCTGAAAAGTGTGTTTATTTCAGGGAAAAAAAAAATAAAAGGAATTTTGAAAAGAGGCGAAAAACGAAAGGTACTTGTATGCACGGAGGGATCATACTGATCCATTTTCAATGCTTAATTACAAATCTGCTCCAACTAATTTCCTTATTGTGCCCACAGCTGCTGTTCTTTTGTCACCAGTTTATTTTTCTTTGAAAATCTGAAAGGCATCAAGGCTGGCCCTGAAAGTCATCAGGAGCAGAACTGGTGTCCCAGATGCCTCATTATTGGTCTCGTTTGCCAGGCTGTTTGGTTGTTTATGTCTTGCATTCAAATCATTTATTTTGCTCAGACCTTCTTTGCTTTGAAAATGATTGTAGAACACAGGACTGCTTTTATCACTCAACCGTTTGCCCTGCCGGGTAACAGGAACATCATGGTTTAATCAACATCACAATTCCCCATAATCTCTGGGCAGGCCTTATTTAGTAAATATCAAAAAGTGTAGAGCTCCAAAGACTCTTTCACAGTGACCCAGGGGTCTGAGTTTCTTTGCTGGAAGGCAGAAAATGTTGTTCACATGAAATCATAGTGGGTTTGGAAGATTTTCATCTGTAAGTCTAAATGTCATATGGAATGGTTTGGAACTTGCAAAGGTTTTGCTTTCACATCCAAGATAATTGGCTGCTAAAACCAGCCAAAACCCTGGGTGAAGAGAGGGGGGCACAGTATGGCTATTAATAAAATGCATAGTACCGCAAGCAGCATGATTGAGAACTGAAACGCTGGTGCTTGGGAGTCAGAGAGGCTCAAGTTCAAATACTGACTTGAGCAAGTTGTCTTAACCTTTTGTACCTCAATGGTCCCAAATGTAAAAGAGAAATGAGTAACATTTAATTTCTAGAGTTTAATGAAAAATCACATTAGCTAATGCTTGGAAAGGCCTAGACAAGAAGGCCAGGCACATGGTCAACTTAAAAAACAAGAGCTGTTATTATTACTATTATTTGTTTCTTGGAAGAAAACAAACTAGTTGTTCAGCTAAATATTTCTCTTACCTTTTTGATTAAAACCTGTACTGCGGAAAACAATCTAAGCAAGTGTGAAGGGATATTGTTATAGTAACTGTTATAGGTAGGGTGACCACATAGTTTATGGTCCAAACCAGGATACTCTGAGAGTGAAAATGTGCATTGTGGATAATCACAGCAGGGCATTAGGCATAAATCAAGACCATTGCAGGCAAATTACAACATACTGTTCCTTGTCATTAGAACTTCAAACTGACAAAGTATTAGAACTGGAAATAACCTTTGATATTAATATTTCTAGTTCAAAGTTCCATCCAGTCTTACAGATGAGGAAAATAAAGTCCAGAGAAGCAATGTAACTTTCCGAGGTCACTCAGGTACTAGTTGAAAACCAGAGTCTGGAATATTGTTCTTTAATTTTAACTCCAGTGACTGTAGTTCTGTTTTCGATTATCTTTAGCAAGACTGAGCACTTTTCTTTTTCCTTATTTCTTCTGCTGAAAGAGTCCCAAATCATCCTACTTTTTCTGCCTCCATTTCATCTGCCTCTTTGAGCAGATGAAGCCTGAACAAAGCTATCCTCTGAAAGGAAGGCTTGTCATTTTGTTAACCTAAATCCCTTATGCTTTTGTTAAAGGCTGTTTTCTCTATTTATTCAGTCCTGGGCTGAGAGAGAAGGAGAGCAACTATTTCCTACCATCTTTCTATTAAGGAAGTTCTTTTCGGTCTCTCTTGATTATTCTTTACTCTATTTTCCTTTGGGATCAGTGAGTTACAGTTAGTTCTTAACCAGGATACCCTCTTTTAAATCATTTTTCCAAAATATCTCACCAGGATGTATCTGTTTCTAAGACCCTGGAAATTGCACATGTGAATATCCATCTTTAATCCCTATTAATTATACAGTAGGTATTATATTTACCTCATCTAGATTTCAGTGGCTTTCACTCCAGGCAATTTTGTTGCATTATTTAGACAAGGCAAATATTCCATGTACAGGACGACTTCAAAGAGACAAGGGAACCAGATGATCAGAAATCACTGGCGTCAGGCCCTCCTAAAGGTACATCACCAGCCTCTCTTTAATGAAGACCACATTTTACAACAATGCTCCCATGCACATGCAAATTTATGTAGATTGTTTACTTAGACTAGCGCTTTTGTACATCAATCTCGCTGTGCACCCTCCTCTCCTTTTTGCCTTGAAAGAGATAATGTGGCTATTCCAGTCATCTGTCTTCGGGTTTTATGGTCTGGAGTGCCCATAAAGATGACAAGGGCTGCGTTTCACAGGCAGCAGCCTTCCACTGCCCTGGCCATGTTGTGTCGAACTAGATGAGACACACTGCTGAACCGGATAGGGTCCGTGCTCTCCTCCAGGATGTATAGTTGGGTGACAAGTGAGGCACCAACTTGGACAGTCATGCAAGTCCTGGCTGCTGCTGAGCATTGCTGGGGGGATATCCACGGAATGCTCTTCTGTACCCTTCAAAGTTGGCCAGTCCGACACACTGCCGGTCCACGCTGTTCTTCTCACTTAGATTTACCTTGGGTTGGGGTGGGGTGGGGCATCTTTCCATAGTTCTGATTACAAGCCCATTTTTGGAAGAAAGGGCTAAGACATCCAAATGACAAATTGTTTATTTACCACAAACCTGGTTAGAACTGAAGGGGACCCCAAAACTACACCTGCTGAGAAGATACCATTTCAGTGATTTATTTCATTTAAAGAAGCACCGTGAGTCCCGGTTAAGAATTCAGACTGATGTCAGATAGATTTGAGTTTAATCCCAATGGCTTCCACTGTATGACAAGGTTCTTAACATCCCTCACTCAGTTTCTCCATCTGTAAATTGGGAATGGAATCTGCCTTGTGGGAGTCTGTGTGGGTTAAATGCAATGAAGCACATAAATCTCTTAGCACAATGATTAGCATGTTACAAGAACAAAAAAAGACTTTGGCAATGATTTCATTTTTTAATAGGGTACTGTGAAATAAAGGTACCTGATTTTGTTTGGTTGTTTTTTTAAAAAAACCAAAAAACACAAGACTCGGGAAGCGGAGTTCTGACTGTGTGGCCTCTCCCCTGCATGGAGTCTGGGGGAGGAGGGCAGTGTGGCTGACCACACCACATCCACACGCAGAGGGATGAAAGGGAACGTCTATAACCAGAGGTCTAGGTGGCTTGGAGACAGAGGCCAACAGGGCACCCTCTCTATACAGAAAGTGCAAGCACCAACCACTCTGCTCAGCATTGGAGACTTCCCCTCGAGCCCCTGACCATGTTTTTAGGCTCACTGTGGATTTCCCTCATTCATGGTTCTACTAACACTGCATGCGTCCCCACGTCCACACCTTGACCTTCTGAACGCTTATTCTCTTTATCGAAAACACCCTCCCTTCCAACCTTTGTCTAAAATTCAGTCCATTAAAATGCCTTTCAGTGAAGACCTTTCTTGCCTTTTTTTTTTTTTTTAAAGGTTAGGGTTTTAAACAAATAATAGTAAAAATCATCTCCTGTGAACACCCCCAATCCAGAAGGGGTTTACCCTCCTTCCTTCCCCTCCTGAGGGTACTAACTGTGAGAAGTTCCTTGAGGGAGACTGTCTTCTTATACTGTTCTCTTTGGAAGACCATAAACTCCTGACAGCAAGGAAGCCTGTGTGAGAGGCTGAGGATAGTGATTTTAGGAACTGGGCAGCAGGGACAATAGAAGGCAGAGACAAATGATGCTGCATGGCCAGACAGAAGCAAAAGGGGAGGACAGTAAGAGGGGAAGACATGCTCAAAACTGCCTAGCTGATCAGGATTATGTCGATCTCATTTCCACTCCAGGCTCATCTCTAGTTTGTTATGGTGACCTTATCTCTATGGGCTTCCCTGGTGACTCAGATGGTAAAGAATCTGCCTGCAATGTGGGAGACCCAGGTTTGATCCCTGGATCAGGAAGATCCCCTGAAGAAGGGAATGGCAACCTACTCAGTATTCTTATCTGGAGAATTCCATGGACAGAAGAGCCTGGCTGGCTACAATCCATGAGGTCACAAAGAGTCAGACCTGACTGAGCGACTAACACTTTCACTATCTCTATATATACGGCAAGATCTAGTAACTCAATTCATAGCACACCTTATAAACGGTTGCCTGAGAGTTCATGAGGAACCACAGCTTCCAGAACCAAGTAAGAGAAGGGTCCCCTCCCAGGACCACCAGGTGTCCATCCCTGGGGACATCAGTGAGCAGGATACATCAGCTCATGCAGGCAACATTCACTTTGATTCTCAGCCACGAAGAAACCACAGGCCTCTCTGTGTTTATGGAAACCCTGGGCCACAGTGCATCTGGTTTACAATCCCTAAGCTGAAAGCAGAGACAGCCCTGTTGCTCTCACAACTCTGTGCCCTCCATCCACAGCTAAAGAGTCAGTGTGGGCTCAGGTTTCATGGTCAGACACTGAGGCCCTCCAGGTATATTCCAATGGTCCATTTGATGTGAAATCTTGCAGCTTGACCAAGAGTCAATGACCTCGAGAGTGGCCATTTAACCTCCAGTATTTGGTTTATATTGGTAATATTTACACTGGGAACTTGATTAAAGCTGCCCTCTTGGTAAAAACAGAATCCGATACGTATCTGAAACCCCCGCCTTCTCCACCCAGTGTCAGGTGTCGTCTGCTTCACTTCTCCCCTAACTGGCAGACTGGCCTCCACTTTCCCTGCGTCCACCTCTCTCTCTGAATGTGTGCAGTGCCTTGCGCACTTTATCCCCCACTTTATCCCCGCACTTATCTGTACCTTCATCCCCCACCTCTATGCTTGAAAGTGAACAGGTTAGGAGCTGCTGCTAAGTTGAGTCCAAGGACAGTTAGTCTGTTGTAAAGTCTATTCGTCATAAGGTGCAGGAAAAACTTCGAATATCCTCCTCCTTTGTGTTCTGAGTAACAGTATCAATGTGCAGCCCTGTACACAGCCCAGCTCCCACCTTCCCAAGGGCACTGCTCTCTCAGGAAGGAATGCAGTGGCCATTGGTTCAAGATAACCCTCCTCTACCTACCTGAAAATTTTATCCATATCACTTTTCAGATCAATATGTCTGTAAAATTGAAGGGGAAGCTACTTGAAATGTTTGTCTGCTGACATGTCTAGGAATTCTCCATCTCTTGACTGGCCCAGTTTAGCAAGTTTTCTTCGATTACTCCCTTTAAATGAAGGACAGCCTGTGAGCAGATATGCCTGGAGGGAACTTTAAAAACCAGTGTGGGCGCATTCAGGGTGGATGCTGAGATAGGAGTCACACATGAAAACACAGAAGTTAAATAATATTGTGAGACTGGGTTGGGGAAAACTCTGCTGTCCTCTGCATCTGAAGACCAAGCTTTGCCACGAGTGAGCTTTGGTGTTCGCAGTAAGTCACACAACCTTCTGGGTCTCCTGGACTTCCCTTCTAAAGGGGAAGGATTGGCCCAGAAATTAAATTAGATCAATTTCAGCCTGACTGAAAATTTGTGACTCCAATGATATTAATATCAAACAACAACCTAAGGGTATTGCAAGACTGAGTATGATGAAGGTACAAATGCAAAGTTGCATCAGAGGAGGGGAAGATGGATTTCATGGGCTGCTGGTGCTGGGAAGGGGCTACACTACAGAGCATGGATAACCCAGCGGCACTTATTCTGTGTCCTTGGCTTTATGGTTCCTGCTCCAGCTGTATGGTGTGAGACACAGATGGTACGATATTCCGGGTGGGATGGCTTTCCTTTTGCAGAGATCAGGGGTCAACCTTTCAACTAGGGATTGTTTCTCCTATGTCTCAGGCATTTGATTTCATGTCATCCTTACAATCCTCTGAGTCTGGTATTATTGTTCCCATTTTACAGATGAAATTGGGCATGCAGAGGGTCTGTTTCCTCCTGTCACATAGAACAGCGGTCCTCAACCTTTTTGGTACCAGCCAGGGGCCAATATCGTGGAAGACAATTTTTCTCCAGATTTGGTGTGTGTGTGCCAGGGGCGGGGGGAGGAGGGGGCGGGGATGGTTTGGGGATGATTTGAGCACATTACATTTATTCTGACTTTATGTCTAATCTAATGCTGCCACTAATCTGGCAGGAGGTATGGGCCCATGGCCCAGAGGTTGGAGACCCTGACATAGAAGATAGAGGCAGGATGTGAGTCTAGCTGTGTCCTTCCAGCTGAGTCACAGTGCAGGCCCCCAGTGTCCCCAAGGAGCAGCCCAAAATGAGACAAATGCCTTCACCAAGGGAGCCAGCTGTGGCCTCGCTCACCACAAATACTGCACACCATGGAAAACAAAAGGCACACACAATACACTAAAGAAGCACCCAGTCTATCTACTGCAAAATGAAAGAGCCTATGCTTCTCCAGAAGGCAGGAGCAAAGCCAAGTGCTTGGAAAGAAAGAAAAGCGATGAGCATAGCAACATGTTAAAAGCCTGTATCAAAAGGAAAAAAGGCTACTGGCTAAAAAATACCCGGACCACTGATGCCTTTTCATTGAACCCAGGAGAGTGGATGTACCTCACAGGAAATGAAAGGCAAGGAAACTTCTCTCTGCTCTGCCCTCCCATCCACCTGCCATCAGCAGCTGCTCACAGTTTGGGCTGACCAGGCAGAGGCCTAAAGAGGAGGTAGAGACTCCTGTGTAAGTTACTTGACTACATGTTCTTTGGCAACCCCACCCCCACCCCATCAGGACACCCCAGTGATGTTCACACAGTCAGACTTTACTATCCCTTTGGGAGCTAAATTGTGAGTGTGCAACCAAGAAAGTGAGTGAGTGTGTGTGTGTGTGTGTGTGTGTGTGTGTGTGGTGGGGTGGGAGTAGTGGGATGGTAGGTGCCTCTTCAGATGCTGGACAGCTGCTCCCATACACTATAGAAGAAATAACAAATTATTGGTAATTGTGTAATAAATTACAATTTTTCAAGATCATAGTCTTTTTTCTATTTCTAGCCAAAGACTCTCTTTCCCCTTATCTAAACAATCAGGATTTGGTTCTCTCAAATCCCAACCTTCTCTGTCTGCGAAGGTTATTATTGGCTTGGTTAAACAAAGTACTTGTTTATAATAGATATAATAGATGATGGAGTCATTTTGAAATTACACAGTTGGTATAATAAAACCAGTTAAAACCTTATTTAAAAAATGTCACAGTTGGTCAAATGTATTAATGGCATATGGTTTAGTTTTCTCTCTTTTTTTTCCCCCAGAACAATATGTGCATTCTCATTTCACAGAGTGAGTAGAGGATTAATGGAGCAAGATAAACTTTCGCCTGGCTTTTCTTCTAGACAATCTACACTTTCATTAACTGCCTCGAGCTTTATTTATCTCCTTTCTCCATCTTCTCCGTCTTGTCTTTCTCTTCCCCATAGCACCCAATTATGGAATTCCTAAAATTCTGGGTAATATGAGATAAATATTATATCATGTAGAGCATGTTTGAGAGGAAAAAGTTAATGCAGAAATTACACACAACATAAACAGAATGCCCACAACTGGCAGGCGTAATTATTTTTCTCCTGTTGATATTACCAACTGTAATAATAAAGTTTAAAATGTGCCTCAAAACATAATATTTCAGCTGCATGTAGTCATCATACCAGTGAAGAATGTAATTGCATTATTTGTCTCCTCTGAAAGCTCTCACTCATAGCTATACCTTTTCTAAGATTTCTATTTGGAGATTTGCTTGATAGTTTCTAGAGATAATGTATCAAGGGAAGGTTTGAAGTCAGGGCTCACCGGGCTAAGCAGACTGTACCTGATCAAGTGGGTCATCCCAGAACGGTGCCAGGGCTCTGCCTGGAGCTTGGAGATGCCATCTCTAATCTACAGTTCTGCCATGAATTTGTTTTTTGTCATAAATGAAGCATGGGGCTGTGCTTTAATTTTCCTCACTGCCCTCTGTCAAGTAATAACCATAAATATTGTCCTGAATCATTAAGTCACAACCTGAAACGTGATCCTGCCCAGCTCCCAATCAGACGGCCATCTGGAAGATGAAAGAAGTCTATTTGGGTTTCAGAATGATCCAGACTCTAATTTGTAGTAACAGTCTTAACAGGCTGTTTCAGAGACATTAACCAGTGACTTGTCTCAGATTCTCAAGGAAGGTCCATTATCCACAGTTGGAGGTATTTGCTTCAAGCAGAACTGTGAATTGTAACTGTTGGAAAACTACCAGACTCTGTGGCTTTCAATCAAATGCCATGTTCTTCCATGGACACTAGATTTCTACCCAAGGGCAAGAATATATGCATAAAGCAGATGCATACATAATATATGTCCAAATATTCTCCATGTCACAAAGAAAGCAAATATTTCAAAAGAAGAAAACAAATTGCAGCTTCTACAAGCAAACAACAAAACAACATGATAGATATATAATTTTCCTATCACCCTGAGGTTACTTTAGTGGAGAAAAATAAATCATACTCTTGTTTTGCTGTAGAAATAATCCTGTAAACACAAAGAGAAAGACTTTATCAGAAGTCTGGAAACATATGCTTAAGCATGAGTATACCACTGATCAAAGGGATCAAGCAATTGCATCGAATATCTGAACTTCCTGGTCATTAGAGAAGCAAGCAATATCAATAGGAGATGCCTTTCCATTTCTACTTGGCTTTGAATTAGAAGACCAAAGAAAGAAAACAACAGGGGGAGATCATGTTTCCTCTCTTCTCTGAATTACACATTGCATCATTCTCGACAAGGGAGTGTGTTATTTAACTTTTGAACATTACAAGTGCACTAAAAAATAAAATAACAATTTTCATGTATAAATGCATGAAGTAAATGATATTTTAGACAAATGAGTGTGTCAGTGATGAGTTGGAGCAAAACTAAACCAACCTTGACAGCAAAAGAGTGTTTATCACCTTCAGGGAAGAAAATTTCATACCAACTTTGAGATTTCTTTTTTATTTGCCTCAAAATTTGTTCAGCATCTCTCACTGTCAGTAACTGGAAATACATATTAAATATTAATAATAATTAACGGCATGGAAAAGATAGATAAAAAGAAATTTAAATGCATTTCATAGTCTTATTTAATCCTGATTTGAGCAAACAGATTTCAAGAAAAAAGTCCATAGTTTAAGGCAATCATGAAAATCTGAACATTGACTGAGTATTAGTGTTAAGGAATAATTATTAACCTTGTTAGATGTGATGCTATTATGATAATACTTTTTCTATACAGTTCTTATCTTTTAGATACCAAAGTATTTAGGAATGACATGACATGCTGCCTGAGATTGGCTGTAAAATACTCCAGAAAGATAGTAGGTGATGGGAGATGAAATATACTATAAATAATATTTGTAAAATGTCAATGGTTATTGAAGAGCAGTGGTGGATACTTATGGTTCATTACCCCTTCTTTTTCTACTTTTATGTTTGCTTGTAATTTTTTTGGTAATAAAATACGTTGAAAGGTATTGATTAAGATTCTAGAGCAGTGGTTCCCATCCAAGGTGACTTGGCTCCCTTATTCCTCCTAAATTCATATAGTAAATTCTGGAGAAATTTTTGGTTGTATAATAACAGTTGGAAGGTAGAATGGTACTGGCATCTAATGTATGAAGCGAGGCCAGAGATGCTGCTAAATAACCGGCAATGAAGAGGACAGCCCCCCAACAAAGAATTATCACCCAGCCCCGAAAGTCAACAGTGCCGAGACTGAGAAACTCTGGCCTAGACTGTGTCCTGTTAGGATAGAGTTGATAAATAGATTAAAAACTCTACACCTTTATAGAGTTTATAGTCTTCCAAAGAGAACAGGACAAGACAAATAGCTATCCTTCAAGGCACTCTGCCCTGGCCTCTGGTGGGGAGGACTTCTCATAGTCAGTGCTCTCCAGGATGAACTCCTTCTTGTTGGGGTGTTCAAGGAGAAGCCATTGTTAGTACTTAATTATAACACTATCCTCCAAAGAAGTTAAGAAAGGTCTTCCTCAGGAAGGCATTTTAATGGACAACTGCTGCTGCTAAGTTGCTTCAGTTGTGTCCGACTCTTCATCCCCACAGACTGTAGCCCACCAGGCTCCTCTGTCCATGGGATTCTCCAGGCAAGAATACTGGAGTGGGCTGCCATTTCCTCCTCCAGGGAATCTTCCCCGCCCAGGGATTGAACCCTGGTCTCTTAAGTCTCCTTCATTGGCAGGCAGGTTCTTTACCACTAGTGCCATGTGAGAAGCCCCTTAATGGACTGTTTAGTTGAGTCTCTCAGTCGCGTCCAACTCTTTGTGACCCCATGGACTGCAGTGCACCAGGCTTACATGTCCATCACCAACTCCCAGAGGTTGCTCAAACTGATGTCCATCGAGTTGGTGATGCCATCCAACCATCTCATCCTCTGTCGTCCCCTTCTCCTCCTGCCTTCAATCTTTCCCAGCCTCAGGGTCTTTTCCAATGAGTCAGTTCTTCACATCAGGTGGCCAAAGTATTGGAGTTTCAGCTTCAGCATCAGTCCTTCCAATGAATATTCAGGATTGATCTCCTTTAGGATGGACTGGTTGGATCTCCTTGCAGTCCAAGGGACTCTCAAGAGTCTTCTCCAACACCACAGTTCAAAAGCTCAGTTTCGGTGCTCAGCTTTCTTTACAGTCCAACTCTCACATCCATACATGTCTACTGGAAGAACCATAGCTTTGACTAGACGGACCTTTGTTGGCAAAGTAATGTCTCTGCTTTTTAATATGCTGTCTAGGTTAATGGACTAAGTTTTAGACAAAGATTGGAAGGAAAGGTGTTCCTGATAAAGAGAATAAAGAGCATAGAAGACCAAGATGTGAAGGCAGGGAAGCACGCAGCGCTAGTGGGAACCACGAATGAGGGAAATCCATGATGTGCCTGAAAACATGGTCGGGGGCTCAAGGGGGAGTCTCAACGCTGAGCAGAATGGTTGGTGCTTATACTTTCTGTGTAGAGAGGGTGCCCTATTGGCCTCTGTCTCCAAGCCATCTGGAGCTCTGCTTATAGATGTTCCCTTTCAGCCATCTGCATATGGGCGTGGTGTGGTCAGCTCCCCGAGGGCTCCACACAGGAGAGAGAGCAGAAACAGCAGAAAGAGGTGGAGCTGAGTGTGCTCAAGGGGCGGCAGGCATTCCCACCCCTGGAGTGCTTGTTATGCCCTGCTCTAGGCACCTTCCGGGCAACATCATCTTTAATCCATATAACAACCCTGAGAGGGAGGTAGCATCAGCCCCATCGTGAGTTAAAGACTCTCTAACTTGGTGAGAAATGTGGCGTTTCCTAAGGTCCCATGGCTCCTAAGTGTCATATGTGCGGTTTGGAGCCAGAACTGATTCTAAAGGCACACACTGAGCTTCACCCTAACCTTCCCATCTTCATGGGGCGGTAATAGCAGCCATGAGAGTGAGTGAGATGCTCCAGGCTGGAAGCTCCGTGCTGGCCTGGCTGTGGAGATGAGCAGTCCTGGTACAAATCCTCACAGGCTGAGACTGAGGCCAGGTACCAGGAGGGAGGGAGCAGGCACCACTGTTTCAGGTCAGGCTACTGGAGCTGTGACCTAACTGAAGGAAGGGAAACTGCACACCCCAGCTGACGGCTATGCCATCGACCCCGGGAGTGTGCTGGTCTTGGGGCTTTGAGACGCTTATGGTACTGGAGCATTTGGCCAGGGAGTTATTAGGAGGTAGAGAAAGAGCAGGAAAGCTGCCAATTCCAGGTCAGAGCTCCCAAATGGAGCCCTGGCTAAGAGGCACTTTGGGTGGTCC
This sequence comes from Bos mutus, assembly GCF_027580195.1. Classification (NCBI taxonomy): domain Eukaryota; kingdom Metazoa; phylum Chordata; class Mammalia; order Artiodactyla; family Bovidae; genus Bos; species Bos mutus. The sequence goes on from NC_091620.1 coordinate 48,825,253, forward strand.
AGAATTGGTGCCTTCCCAGAACAAGCAGGAGATGCCTCTGTTCCCGGCTGACTCTCCCTGTGGCCCTAATCTGGCACCTGAGGCCGCTGCCTCGGCTTTGAGGGCTCATTAGTGTCCCTGTCTGGGCAGAGTGGGCTGGAAGAGCAATTGGGAGGGACAAGAAAAGCTGGAAGCCACTCACTCGAGGACTTGACAGAGCTGACAATGGACAGAGGGAAGGATCCTGGAGTGGGAGCCCATGATGCTGCTCCCCAAATGCATTGCAAACAGACTTTGATGCCTTTGAACAAGGGCTTAGAGTCACCCAGGCTCTGGCACTAACTAGCTCTGCGACCAATCACTTGACCTCTCTGAACTTCTTTTTCTTATCAACAAAATGATGGAAAAGTGACTTCTTCATAGGGTTGCTGTGAGAATTAAACAGTGAGCACTCGTAGACTGCTCGGCCCAGTGCCCTACACATCTCAAGTATTCAATAGATGGGAGATTTTGCTCTTGTAATAGTTTTTCTCACAAAGATAATGCCTTAGGCTCTGTCTCAGCAAGAGGTTGTTATAATGATCCAATAAGCTCGTCTACACATATGAAAGTACGGCTTAGGCTGCAAAGCACCACAGAGACAATGGTCAGTCTTCTAAGCCGGCATGTGCTGCCGTGGTTCCCTCATCTTCTTTCCTGGGTTCAAGGAAATGCTCACTGGAACATCCACTGAGATAGGAACATCCATTGAGATAGATATCCGTTGAGGGTAGTTGACTGTCACATTGGATGATTATTGGAAGAATAATCCTAACTTCAGAGAAGTTCGGAGAAGGCAATGGCACCCCACTCCAGTACTCTTGCCTGGAAAATCCCATGGACGGAGGAGCCTGGTGGGCTGTAGTCCATGGGGTCGCTAAGGGTCGGACACGACTGAGCGACTTCACTTTCAGTTTTCACTCTCATGCATTGGAGAAGGAAATGGCAACCCGCTCCAGTGTTCTTGCCTGGAGAATCCCAGGGACGGGGGAGCCTGGTGGGCTGCCGTCTATGGGGTTGCACAGAGTCAGACACGACTGAAGCGACTTAGCAGCAGCAGCAGCAGCAGAGAAGTTACCTGCCATGGGCAGCTTGCTTTCTACATATACCCAACATGAGAGAAGAAGCTCTACTCACAGAAGACATTGGTTTCAGAGCCTGGGAGCCTCAAGATGGAGCAACTGCTTCATCGTTCTTGTTTTCCTTACCTACCAGCCTTCCTTCCACCCCAGCTTCCTGTCTTAAACAGAACTTTTTCCCATACATGTTTGTTAGACAAGTGATTTTCTTTTTTTAACTTTTTTAACAAATTGCCCAGGCAACCTAGTGAGCCAGGCTCAGGGTTGTGTGTGTAACCCTCTGCTGACCCCAACCCTGGGAGGCTCGGGGGGACACAGTGAGGAAGCCCAGGACGCCCAGCCATTTGCCTTTTCAGACCTTTGCAGTCTAGAAACTGCAGTGAGAAGCTCTGGAGAGAAGAGTCCTCATGATTGTTTACTCTTCCCTGCTTCCTGTGGGGCCTGCGGCCTCCAGCGGCCTCACCGATGGACCCTCCGAGTTCTATTCTTCAGACAACTGAACCTTCACAGAAATCTGGAGAGACGGCATGCGGTCTGAAAATGTCTTCTCTTCAGTCCGCTGAAAGTTTGGCTTTAGGTTTGGGACAAAGGTCAGGTCAGTGTTGAAGCTCCCGTCCCGGGTCACCCCAAGCTGTGAAGGTGGCCCTTCGGGTCTGCTTTGATACAGCCATTGCCATTCTCCTTGTCATCACCCCATCCTGCACCTTGGAGGCTGTGCTCTGAATGTTTTGCTTCTCCTGATGTTACTTAAGCCCTGTGGTCACTGGCCCGTTCTGGCCTCTTGTCCACCACATCTGTCTTTCTGTTCAGTCTGCCCAAACCCATCCCCACGTGTCAACCTTTCCACTTCCGGGCTGGTCTCTGAGCCCACAGCAGGCTTAGCTGCTCCCCGGTTCTGAGGACCATGCCTGGGAGGACTTCTCTGGGTCCTCATGGAGAAAGTGTTGCCTCTCTATTCAGGGAGAGCTGCCTGGCAATGCTGTAACGTGGGGCGGCCTTGTCCTCATATGGATTAAAGACCATTGGATGGAGTTAGCACCACAGCTTGTGCTGTCTGACTATAGGAGCTCCCCATAAACCTGATTCAACGCTCTGGGGTCATTGGGAGCCACAGGGCCTGAGAGCAGACCTCCTGAGCCTGAACTCTGAGCCTCTTGTGAGCAGTCTGTGGTCCACCATGATGTGTTCCAGAGAGCCAGCTACCACCCCCTTTCCTGGCTTCCTTATTGCCACTGGATATTCCCCCAAACCCAGCAGCACAATTGGCCTTGGCTGCTACCAGGCACCAGGTAGAGTGTGTCAGCCTCTGAAGTCAGACTGTCTGGGTTTGAACCCTGGCTCTGCTGCTTATTAGCTATGTGGCCTCAGGCAAGTTGCTCAACTTCTCTGTGCTTCCACGGCCTCATCCATAAAGTGGAGGTGATAATAGGACCTACCTGCTTTGGTTGTTGTAAGAATCAAATGAGTTCACATCTGGAAAGTGCTTGTATCAGCACCTGGCATACAGTAAGAATTCATAAAATATAATAAATATTCAGGGATCCAATGTCAATTTTTGCATGGGATGATAGGGGTAATTACTGGGCAGATGCTGTGAACTTTCTAGGTGGTGGGGTTGAAATTCACCTAGAATATAGTGGGGAAAGAAAAAGCAATTGACATCCTCAGCACTAGAGAGACATAGATTATATGCCTTGGTTTCTTCTACTGTAAAACAGGAAACAGAGACCTCCACGTAGAATTTTTTAATTAAATAAAATAATCCAAATAACTCTCAGTACCAGGGAAAATATTTAATACACACTTAGCTATACTTATTACTGTTATTAACGTAGCTGAGATGGCCAAGGAAAGCGTTTTTCTCGGATTCCAGCCCTCCAAGGCAGTGGATCCCCAACATTTTCGGCACCAGGGATTGATTTCACGGGAGACAGTTTTTCCACAGATCGGGCGTGGGGGAGGTGGTCTCAAGATGATTCAGCCACACAACACTTACTGTGCACTTTATCTCTAATCTAACACTGCCGCTGATCTGACACAAGGTATCCTCAGCCCAGAGGTTGGGGACCCCTGTTCCATGGGATATTGTCAATGTCTGGAGTAGTTTTTGGTCATTATAGTTGAGGGGTATCTGGTGGGTAAAGGCCAGGGATGCTGCCAACCCCCCGGCCCCAAACCTCCATAGTGCCGAGGCTGACTGCTCTGAGTCTAGATAATGCCACAGGGTACCACATTCCCAACTATTGTGAAATCCCCCTCAGAGCAGAAATACCTCTGAACAGACTTTCCACATCCTGCACAGAGAAAAGAAGGAGATAATAATTAGATTTACTGGGTTAATTAACTTCAGGTTTTACAAATGCCAGAGTCAGGGAAGCCCATGAAAGCAATATTGACTCTGCACCATGTTCCCAGAACAGCCACTTGATTGAATTCTCCCTAACAGTGATCAGAGGCTCATCAGATGTGGGTTCTGGCTCAGCGGGCTTCTACAGGTCAAACTCTCCCTGCTCCTTGCTTAGAAGGGCCCATGCTTGGTTCAACAGTTCTCTGTTACTATTCTGAAATTCTTAATATTTTTTTTTATCAAGGGGCCACACATTTGCATTTTGTATTGGGCTCCCCAAATACGTAGCTTGTTAGGACAAGCTACTGAGTTTTACATGCTTTATGTTCTTTCTGCATGGTATCTATCAACTTCTGAAATTGTGTGTTTCACTTGTTTACTGGTTTTCCACTGTCTCCTCCCAACAGGAGAAAAGTCCTTAACAGGAAGCACCTTGTTTGTCTTGAGAGTCTTTGTAGACCCAGGGCCCAGTTCATCACAGGCTTTCAAAAATACTTTTGAATAAACAAGTGAACAACCGCTATAGTTTCTAAAGCCAGGCAAAGATCTGGGAACACTGCATGCACAAAAGCATTGGTTTTTCTCAAAGGAAGATGCCTTAAAAACCAATGCTTAAATATGGTCATTTCTCATACTTACCCTTTCCTATCGCTTATCTACTCAGAGTATCTGGAACCTCAGTGAAATTAGGACCCCTGTAAAATGATGTAAAATCATCTTCTGTATTCATCATCTAGGAAACGAACTGGAGGACAGGATAAGAAAGGCTTTTTTTCTTGAGTTATTCCAAGAATAAGTTCCTTTCTTCAAGTGTGATTGGAATAGAGACTGTTCACTGTCCCCTAGATTCATTCTTCCTCTTTATTTTAGCAACATAATGTCCAGAATTTTATCTGGGCACCAGCCACTCAGCTTGGGCCTCCCTTGAATCTAGCTGTGCTGTGTAACTCATTATAACCAATAAGATATAAGCAGAAATAAATTGTACAATAACATTAACTCCACAGAGTGACTTCAAGAATGCAGTAAGCTAGCATGTCCCATAACGGATTTAGAGCAGTGCCTGACTCTAAGTGAGCACTCAATACATGTTGATCACAGTCATCATTATTATTTGAATTTCCAGTTTTTTGCTTGTTGCAGAAAGATTAATTACGACTCTTCCACTGTTCTTATAACCAAGTGGTACCACAAGCTTCTCATTATTGATTCAGAGGCAGTTTGTTTGTTGTCATTTGTTATTGTCTTTGTTTCGTTGCTAAGTTGTGTCTGCCTCTTTGTGACCCCATGGACTGCAGCATGCTAGGATCCCCTGTCCTTCACTATCTGTCTGAGTTTGCTCAAATTCATGTCCATTGAGTCATCTAATCATCTCATCCTTTGCTTCCCTCTTCTCCTTTTGCCTGCTATCTTTCCCAGCATCAAGGGCATTAATATTCATTGAATATTCATAGGAAGCACTGATGCTGAAGAAGGAGCTCCAATACTTTGGCTATCTGATATGAAAAGCCAACCCACTGGAAAAGACCCCGATGCTTGGAAGGATTGAAGGCAAAAGGAGAAGAGAGCAGCAGAGGATGAAATAATTAGATGGCATCACTGACTCAATGGTCAAGAATTTGAGCAAACTCTGGGAGACAGTGATGGACAGGGAAGCCTGGTGTGCCGCGTCCATGGGGTCACAAATAGCCATACATGACTTAATGACGGAGCAGCAACAACTGTCATTTAGCAGAGTTCATTATCTTTGAGGAGACATTGCAGTGGACTAAGTATTAATAATCAACAAAGCATCTTCCTATCAGATTCCAATTCTTATGGGCAAAGTTATCCCTGGGGCCTGGGAAAACACATCCCAGCTCAGATCTGCTGTTAATACTCTGTCCTCTGTGTGAGGCTTTACCCAGCACAGGCATTTCCAAAGGCACTTAGAGCCTCAGTGGAAGTAGCCAGAAGCCTGTGTTTTAGCAATAACAGCTTCCTATTTACAATATTTCCAAAGCACTATGCCATAAAACTGGGACGAGTTATGAGAGAGAGAAATAGAACAAAATAAATACATTTCCCGAAGAAAGCAACTGAATCTAAGGTCTGGCAAAGGATGCAGCATTAGTAGTTTAAGCGCCTGACCTTGAATTCCGACAACCAGGATTTCAGTCCCAGCTCCGCCTTTCCAGCTGGGTGACCTTGGGCAAGTCACGTCTCACCAAGTGTTCATGTGTGGAATAGCAATGCCCACCTCATACAGTTGTGGTTGATTTAACAAGTGAATCACAGTGAGAGGGTGCATGCACAGTGTTTACAACAGCATCTGGAGCACAGTGGGCTGCCCCGGTTGTTACTGTCGGCTCGTTCAGAACTAATCAACCCCAAATCTTCCTTGTCACATAACTTCCAACAGAGCTTCCTGGTGACAGTACAAGTTCCGCAGGTCCCCCACAAGCGACAGAGCAAGTGAGCCAGCAATTTCTATTATCCCAGAGAGAGAGACAATTTCCTGTTGTTCTGGTCAGTTACAGAAGTCATAATCACCTCCTATCCTCAGTGTTCAGCATCTTAAACCACGCTCCGTAAATAGAACACATTCTGTCGCCTTTTAGCCCCTCCCAGCCAGGACCATCTTATGGAATGTGTCCATCCATTTCTTTGTGTTGTCTGATTTGGAGTCTGATTCAGAGCCTTGGGAATCACATCCTCCATTCGTTTCTCACCCTAGGTGACTCTCTGGGAACAGGCCTCACAGAGGGACTCTGACAATCTCCTGGACTGAGATGTGGACCCAACACATTTTAAGCAGGGAGGAAATCCCTTTGAGCTGCATAGACCATGATGAATGTTCATGAGAAAGTGCTTTAATACGTGCAGACTCAAGGGATTTCTAAACCCAGAAGGGGTAGGAGCAGAGCTCATGAGAAATAGGATAAGCATTCGGATCTAAGACCCCCATTCTTTCAGAGATCCACACCCTTCCTTGTGTTTTCTCCCAGAAAGCAGCAAAAAGCATCATGAACCACAAGAGTGCTTCAAGCTCAGGCTGAACACACACATGCACAATAACAACTCTCTCATGGCCCCATTATATAGAGCTCACCTCTTGGTCTAGCTTGAAAATATCTATAATAATACAATTCAGAAATAAGTCATCTCATTTTCTATTGGTCTTTGTTATTGAATCAATAAGAAGTTTCCCATTTTAAATAAATACACTACTCTCCTGAAAATAATGGTCACAGGGTTTTAGAAATAAGTACATTCCTTAATCGCACATAACCTGCCATCCAAAGAAAGTGGGAGGAACCAGGCTATGCCTTGGACAAGCAGTTGCTTGTATACATGGGTCTCAGTGGGTCTCTCTGCTTCTCTGAGTGCAATAATGAAGGCATTAAATTACCAGGTCAGAGGCCCCAATTCACAAAGAAATAATATCAGTTTATTATTTCTAATTTTATTAAGTTAGAAAATAGTCTTGAGATGTAATGTCATCCCAGAATGGCTAAAGTATTGATTATGTGAAGCTGCATTCATGGATAATTCAAGGAGCCTGATTTCATTTAATTTCAGTGACTTAAAGCATTCCAACAAATTTCCTATAAAGCAAATAATCCTAAATTATTCCCATAAATAATGTAGATATATGTTCAGATTTACTTAGTATTTACCCATTACACATTTTGCATTATGACTTAGAAAAAAAGGATTATTTTTAATCCCGTTTTCCTGATCCCCAGTGTCTTCCTGGAGGCAAACAGGCCTTTAAAAGAATATATTTCCATTTAAAAAGATGAATATGGATGTTATCCATATAGGACTTGTGATAATCTATTGATGCTGTCATTTCCTTGTAATTCTATTATGTCTAAAGTTGAAACTCAATACTCAATAATGTGAGATTATGACTACAAGGAAAAGCATACAGCCAAGCATCACCTTGTGGACCTACTTTAGGCAGACTTACAGAGAACACTGAAGCCTCCAGGAGCCTCATTCTCCCCTGCCTTCTGGCAAGCTCTAACTTGAGGGGGACCAAAAAGTAGCCTTTGTTTCACTAGCTGCAAACCACATTCTCCCACACTCTCCAGGAAGAGACCCCAGGGCCACAGGATCTGGTGAATAGGAAAACCCCGTACCAAAGCCAACAGCTTAATCAACATTTAATGAACACTGACTACATTCCAAGATCCAGGCAAGGCTCTGAGGGATGTAAGATTAACCAGATCATATTTCCCTCCTTCAAGAAGTTCCCAATTTGCTGTGTGTCCAGATAGTGAGAGGCTCAGGGCAATGATGTGCAGGGTGGCTCAGGGCCTCTTCTCCCTGAGCAGAGATTGTCAAGGTGAAAAACTCACTGCCCTCTACGACCACTGCCACATTTATGGCATTGCTTTCCATTTCCTTCTTCTCTTCAGCACAGGCATTCAGTTTTTTCATTTATCGGGCAGCTAGTCAACCCCTACCTGCCATGTACTAGGTGCTACTTTAGGCATTAGGAATACAGTGCCCAGTGAGCTGCACACCAGGCCCTTGAGAGATTTACAGTCTAGCAGAGAACACAGACAAGTCAATGAACACTTCTCAGTGTGTTCCACAGTGCAAGCATAAATGTTTGGTGTCATAGGGTTGTGGATGGCTGTGTGGGGGAGGCGGCGTCTAAGTTGAGTCTTCAAACATGCGTATGTGCTAAGTTGCTTCAGTTGTGTCCAGCTCTTTGTGACCCTACGGACTGCAGCCCACCTGACTCCTCTGTCCATGGGATTCTCCAGACAAGAATACTGGAGTGGGTTGCCATGTTCTCCTCCAGGGGATCTTCCAGACCCATGGATCAAACCAACATCTCTTACGTTTCCTGCACTGGCAGTGGGTTCTTTACCACTAGCACCACCTGGGAAGCCCCCCAAATGTAATAATACCATACTAACGGGGAGGCGAGAATGGATACAGCCTTCTAGACAGAAAGGAGCCGCAAGTGCCAAGACCCAGAAATGAGAGAGAGTGACATGTCAGGAACTTCGCGGGTGGTCTTTCGGGAATACCCAGGTGAGAGAGAAAAGCAGAGCCAACTCCAAGAAGGCCTGGCCTCTGGATGCTGTGTTGCCGGGGTGGGGCCCTGGCTGACTCGCCTGTTTGGCCACGGCTCTGTTCCACCCACCCACCCACCAGCATACCTCCTTGGTATGCTGCGCCCCATAGGCCAGAGAATCCAGTGGACATGCCCTCCTTCATCTCTCACTCACAACCCCCAGGTTATTAATTAGACTTTTGCCATCTCTGCTCCCAAGATTTTGTGAGCAATAGGCAAAGTACCTTCACACATAATGAGCCTGCAGTTACTGATCTAAACCTGAGACTCACACCCTCAAGACCGTTTCCTCTCAGGATATTTATTAGCTCAGAAGACATGTGTGGGCAGAGCATGTTATTTAGTGACCTGTAATGCCTGAATAATGATCACAATAAATCAGACCTCATTATTATGTGCAGGAGAGCTGGACGGCCCAACTGGCTAGGTAATGAGGTCTAATTTAATGCCCTTGTATTATTCTCCACATGTTGGCTGTGAAGTCAGGAGCAGGGGGCAGGTCTCATAGGTCCAGATGCCCTGAATGTGCAGCAGTTACATGGGGAGGCTAGTGGCCAGGCATATGTTAGGAGTCAGGAAAAGAGCGCTCTGTCCCTCTGAGTGGCTTTCTACCAAGGTCTGGTCCTCTCACACTCACTTAAACAGGAAGAACTAATAGCTAGAGCTAATTATAACAAACCACAGCACCCTGGGATCTATTTCTTAGGCATTCAAGGCAGGTTATAGAGACAAGAAATGCCAGCATAGACAGAGAAATTAGACTCTCCATGAAAAGAAATACAGCCATCAGAGGGCTTACTTTGTGAGCCACGCTTCTCCAAATGGTCTCTAATAGCACCTGTTCAGGGTACCAGAGCCAGGGGAGATAGCCCTGGGTCCAGTCTTCTCTGGATGTGGCCAGCCCTCATTTGTTTCTTGCTGTGAGGAGCAATCCATTATTGTGGTTTTTAATTCTTCATGCACAGCCTGTTCTCATTGATTACCTAACATCATTAGTTTGGGCCCATCCCATACAAAAGTCAATGGAGTGATCAATTTTGACCATATGAGGCACAAAAATTTTCTCTTAAAGCATCCAGAGACTGAAATCATTTATCTTTTGCCCACCAAATTGTAAATCTTTTCCTGATATTGGTTTCTTGTTGGGTAGCAGACATAAAGAAGGAGCCACCCAGAGACTTTTATGTAAGGTGGCCTTCTCCAGCTCCCTATGGAGCAATCATCCATGAAACCTCTGACATCTGATAGCAGTTACAAAGTCTAATATCTGTGTGTGACATCAGGTGCCAGACAGGCTATAATGCTGGACACTCTGTAAGCTATAGCTCTCTCACTCCTCTCCTCTGTGATTTCCAACCTTCTCATTTCTAACAGTGGAACAGTTTACACCCAGCAAAGCAGCAGACACCACCACATGTTTGGGGCTTGCTGCTGCTGCTGCTGCTGCTAAGTCACTTCAGTTGTGTCCAACTCTGCGCTAGGGGTTATGTAGCTCCCATTAAAAACAATGTTTAGTCAAGTCCTTCTTGTCCTCCATGGCAACAAAATAGCAGGGTTCTCTTGCATTTTCCTGAGCTACATCTTGAGCATTTATTTCTTTGGGGCCCAGAGAAAAAGCTTTCTCTGTGTCACCACTTGACTCAGATTCCTAGGCCTGCTTCTCTTAGATCTGGGATCTCCAGGCTCATAATCAGACAGGAAATCTTTTAATAATACATACTATGATGCAGAATGTCATCCCAAGTATAGGAGGGCAACTTCTAGGAGAAATTCAATTGTGTTTAAAACACTCAGAAAAATAGAAAAAGAATATTTGTTCCCTTCAAAAATCTCCTGTGTTACAGGTTGTCTAGCTGGAGTTTTAGATGAATGTGACAGGTATGTACAACATAAAACAAATCATTGAGAAGGGGCTAAGTGTATGCTGGGCTACGGAGGCAGTTTTTCTTGTTTAGAAGACAAAACAGTGAGCTGGAAGGGAGCAGACTAGTAGAGTAGAATCTATTGGAGGTTCAAAGTGATCACAATGAGGTGAAAACGAATTATAGTCAAAACCATCCTTGAACGTCATTCAGGATAGTGTCTATGGGAAATGCACAGCCTGGATCTCAGTAAAGTCAACCCGGCTAGCTTTCCTCTGGTCTTGAAATACGACTGTGTCCTCTCTTGAACTTTTATTTAGGGACCAGGTGGCATGAAAGTATGTGTGTCCCTAACACTAGACTGTCACAGAGTGTAAAAGGAGGCTGATTCTGTGAGGGGAGAGGAAAGCTGAAGTCACCTGCAAGAGAACAAGGTCGAGCTTCCACTCCACAGACACTGTAGCACGATGGCTCTCAGAATTCACCTCCATTAGAATCGCCAGAGGCTGGTTGAAGGACGGACTGATGGACCCACCCCCAGAGTTCTGATTCAGTAGGTCTGAGGTAGGCCTGAGAATCGACATTCCTGGTGATGCTACGGCTAGTGCAATGAACACACGTTGATAACCACTGCTTTAGGGCCGACCTTGTTTTGTGGACTGATGGTGGAGAGCTTCTGTTCTAACTGTGCATTATTGGCACATTTACTGCCACACTCCCGTTTACCCAAACCAATCACCTGTCTCTGGCTGTCATTTCTATCAGCTTCACTTCATTCTATTATTGGTCTATTTTCCCAGGCTGAGGATGAATATACAGTAGTCTTCACAATGTCAAATGAGTTCATCTTTAATTCCTTGAGATATTGGCCTGCAGTCTTTTCCATAATTTCACCGACAGTACCTAGATTTGCCAGAATGTTCAATATTTTTATATGTAGGCAATACTCTTTTTGTTTCTTTAAGCTATGTCAGGCATTCCCACATGTGTATATTTCATTCATAAGTCAAACTTACAGAAAAAGAAGCCATAAAAGAGTAAATAACACAAGTTGCAGAATATATTCAACTCAAAGGGTTAAAGCAATGGCTTATGACAAGATTCAGAGCATGCATATTAATCAAGTGCAAGTTAGATATATATAACATTTCAGAGACAAATAATGTTAAAACATTATTTGACATACAACATTCCTTCATAGGTAGGGCTTAAATATTAAATTCATGCTAAGCGCGCATAGTTGAACCACATAAATTGCGTCAGTGAGGTATTCCATTGAATATCTTTTACTGTTATAAGGAAAATATTTTGGACTATTCAAAGGAATAAAAAGAAGAAAGGCAGAGATCTACCTCACAGCTAATTCCCTGGCTTCAGAAGGTGACCAATAAAGCAAAGTAAGCTAATAAAAGGCAATTTACACAGTAGAAATAAAAAGACACCGAACAAAATTTATTTCACTTATGGCCCCATCAAGACCAGAAAAGCTTCTCTCCCAAAATCCAGAAATCCTAAACTATGAAAAACTTCAGAATCAGGTTTCATCTTTTGTCTAGACTCATTTAAGAAATTTTGGTTGAGACTTGTTTTGTGCCTGGATGTTTGAATTTTTATTTTTTTAAATGTATATATATATACACATACATACACATGTATTAAATTAACTATACACAAATTTAAAATTAAATAGGTACACAAATTTAAAATTTTTTAATACTATGCTGAAGCTGAAACTCCAATGCTTTGGCCACCTGATGCGAAGAGCTGACTCTTTGGAAAAGATCCTGATGCTGGGAAAGATTGAAGGCAAAAGGAGAAGGGGGCGGCAAAGGATGAGATGGCTAGATAGCATCACCAACGCAATGGGTATGAATTTGAACAAACTCCGGGAGATAGTGAAGGACAGAGGAACCTGGCATGCTGCAGCCCATGGGTCACAAAGAGTCTGACGCAACTTAGAGATAAATATATTTCTTATATTTATCTCTAATCTTACTGATTTAACCAAAAATTTATAGTGGTTTTTAAATGAATGATTACTTTTCTGATATTTGAAAGTGGAAATATTTTCCTTTGTCTGTTTTTTAATGTTTCATATCTGAAGCTAGGAGCAGTCTCTATCCCAAACAGAGTATCACCATACACATGGTGAATACTTCTACAAATTCTGATTCCCAGGAGCACAGAAGGCTCTGGAAAAGCACTCTTGCCAATTCAATCCAATCTTAGGATTGCAAAGTAATACACCTATTAGAGGATCTGATTATTCAGAGAAGACTTGAGGAATTTTGTACAATAATAATGTCAAGGTAATTCAAGTCCCCACTTCTTTAGTACCCACCTATAATCCTCTCTCTTCCTAGGTAGGGAACTGCTGAGAGGTTTTGTGAAAACATAACTTTCTTCCTACATTTCTAAGAATATTATATGCAACATACTACAACATTCTTTTTCTCGATATGTCTTTTCCCTCCTACTCTGTAATTAAAATATCCAGCATATAAATACTTTCTCTTGTCTCCAGCTTTTCATGGGTAAAAGCTGTAATTCTAGGGTAGACCTAATTAGTCCATGTTGCACTCTGTGCCAATTTAAACTTTAGCAAGAATTTTACAATCTCAACTTATGACATTTCCCAAGTGAACATCCACAAGTATCATTGGCTCCTAATTGCCTGAAAGGGGTCAATATCTTCAAGCTACAAGGATTTAAAGTTCAGCGAATATATGGTGAACCCTGACTGATCCACACTAAATATTATTCTTCTATTCTGGACATTAATCTACATTGAGGATTGGGGAGGCCCTGCGGTTCTTGTTTTCCTCCTTTAGCTATCATAAGCACCATTCTCCAGCTCCTATAGGCTGTTCCTAGGCCTCATTTCCCTATCTCCTTCTTTCAGAAAGCCCCAAATTAATGTCTGTATTTTTCAAAGCTACACTAATTGATAGAAATGAAGAACCCGGAAATCTCAATGGTTTAACAAATTTTTTTCTCACTCATGTCACAGCCCACTGAGATTGTTCTTGATTGGAAGGCTCCCCTCATATGATGATTTACGGACCCAGACTCTTTCCATCTTGTGGCTCAGCATTTTCATTAGGCAGCTCCCAAAGTTGTTCTAGAAGTCATTTCCACCTAACCAGCTGAAGGGGCAATAAGCATGGAGAACCTCTCCTGGATAGTGGGGCAAATCATTGCCACTCATGTTGCTCTGGCCCAAGCGCAGTTGCACAGTCACCCGATTGCAATGGAGGCTGGAAGTGCAGTTATGTCTGAAAGCCCAGGAGGAAGAGGAAGCAGGTTTGGGTGATTTCCCAGCAGCCTCTGCCACAGTGATCTTTGGACATTCTTTCATTAATTGAAGATGGAAGTAGGGAGGAAACGTGGCTGACCTGCTGTCTGTAGACTCTGTCATTCCTAGTGTTTGGACTTCTTGGTAAGAGAAATCCTAGGCCTGCCCATGGGAAGAGTCTTCTAAGGGATGAGAGGAAAGAAAACAATGACAAAATGAATACCAAGAAATTATAGCTCCTTTGTTGCTATTGATGTATGTGCATGAATTTAAAACAATTAAGCAGACATAACAGAAAGTTAGGAATTCACTGTGAGAAGCTCAGAGAAATAGCTGGTAGCCCACAAAATTTTAGCACCTTCTTAGTGTACAACTGAGACTGGCCTTTTGCTTCCCACTGTAAGAGAGAGGCTAATCTAAGGATTCTGATTTTGCCAAGCTACATAATGCAATTTGTTGGTGTCATCTCCAATGTTAGCAACTGTGAGAAGTCAGCACAATGCATGCTGTAGACCCAGGTGGTACCTGCTTGGATGCACAGGGAATGCCAACAACAAAACACCTGAAGAATTGCGAGAAGGACCCTCTAGTACTAATGGCTCTGTGTGAGGCAAGGATCTCAGAGAATCAATAGTCACTGAGCTCCTAGGAGTAATTCAATTTTTATGGTAAACTCTAAAGTAGGTTTTCCATGACTATTCCTATTTTGGGTGTAACTTAATCTTATTTGCTTTTATGAACACAGAAGACTGGAAACCTTTATCACTGAGAAAGAGTTCTCAGATTTTATTTGGCCATCATTTCATCAGATTTGCCAATCCAAACCAGATCTGGGGACCCCAGGCAGAGAAGGGGTCTGGAATCTGGGAGAACACACAAATGCACAATCACCTCTTCCTCCCAGACAACATCACAAAGGCCAAAGAAATGGAGATGAATCAAGAAAGGGCTGTGTTTCCTTCCTTAGGTCCAGTTTCCATTCTTTTAAGACTTCTGAGAAGAATGACCTTATATGGGTTCAGTCCTGCTCCCTAAAAATATAATAAACTAGATCCCAGAAAAGACCAAGATCTGACAGAGTTCTCCTCTCACTGATTTCAGGGTCCACCACCTTCAGCCTACATCAGAAATGTTTCATTGCCTAGACCTTATAAGAGCTCTATAGTCCCTATGGAACAAAGTATCTGGGCTATTTTATATAGTTCTCAGGATTAGAATGCCTGCTGCTGCTGCTTAGCCGCTCAGTCTTCTGACTCTTTGTGACCCCATGGACTGTAGCCCTCCAGGCTCTTCTGTTCATGGAATTTTCCAGGCAAGAATACTGGAGAAGGTTGCCATTTTCCTCCTCCAGGTGATCTTCCAAACCCAGGAATCAAACCCAAGTCTCCTGTGTCTCCTGGATTGCAGGTGGATTCTTTACCTGCTGAGCCATCAGGGAAGCCCCATTAGAATGCCTAGTACTCCCTGGTGGAGAAGGCAATGGCACCCCACTCCAGAACTCTTGCCTGAAAAATCCCATGGATGGAGGAGCCTGGTGGGCTGCAGTCCATGGGGTCGCTAAGAGTCAGACATGACTGAGTGACTTCACTTTCACCTTTCACTTTCATGCATTGGAGAAGGAAATGGCAACCCACTCCAATGTTCTTGCCTGGAGAATCCCAGGGACGGGGGAGCCTGGTGGGCTGCTGTCTGTGGGGTCGCACAGAGTCGGACTGAAGTGACTTAGCAGCAGCAGCAGCAGTACTCCCTGGTGGTTCCACAGTAAAGAATCTGCCTGCAATGCAAGGAACTTGCAAGAGATATGGGTTCAATCCCTGGGTTGGGAAGAGCCCCTGGAGAAGGAAATGGAAACCCACTACAGTATTCTTTCCTGGAAATCCCCATGGACAGAGGAGCCTGGCAGGTTACAGTTCATGAGGTCACAAAGAATGGTACACATCTGAGTAAACAGCAAACAACAACAGTACTATTCAGATCTTTAGAAAGAATTTCTGTGACATCACGACAGCGCTCTATGCAGTTCAGCTGCTCAAGATTTATTTGCAGATTTGTTAGTCTTTGCTTCTTTGTTGTGCCTCCTGGTCTCCCATCTCATGTTCCTTTCAGTAATTGTTACCTTTACGGTCAATGGACACAAATAGGAAATTAAAAAGCTACCTCCTTCCCTCTGTGAATGAAATGGGGCTTCCTCCAGACTTTCCTTAGTCAGTCCTGAGTGACATTTTATTCCAAGTTGATCAGGAAGGTCTTAGTTCATAGTCAACACCCAAGTTTCTATAAAACAGCATTAAGAAGAGTTTCACCATCAGTGATGAATAGGAGGGCAATTAGGAAACTTCAGGAAGCTCTGTGATATGATAGAGGTCACATATGGAAAGGCTAATGGGGGTGGGGAGGCTGGAGGGTCAACAAAGCTGGATAGAACATGGGGTCGTCACCTGCTGCATCTGCAGTGGCCACCAACCCACCCAATGTTACCAGATCTACTGGGTTTTTTTCCCCCCAAGAGAAACTGGGAATAAATACTTTTGTATGAATTTATCCCAATCCTACAATGATGAAAATCAATTCATTTGAAATATTTTGCTAGCTTAACCAATCGTATCTGATGGTGGCTGTCCATAGGGCCTCTGGTTCATAACCACTACAATTATATCCCTTTGCAAGTAATTGAAAGCCAGCTATTGTTTTGCTTTTAATTTTTACTGGAGTATAGTTGACTTACAATATTGTTAGTTTCGTGTATACAGCAAAGTGGAGAACTAGCTATTACTGAAATGTTCCATTTGTTCATTGGTGCAATTTCAGGTCATAGGATTTCCATGTCCAAAATAAACAAATACACATTCAGAACTTATTACTAGAAATAGAGATAAAATAAATACAACCTATAGGGAGAAGTAAGAATCTTTGTGTGTTTTGCCTTTTCTAAAAGTGTGATCGTTCCTCCACATTGTAAGTTACTCAACGTGATTAGATACAATTTTCACTGAAAAGGGAAGGTTTTTTTAAAATTGGCATATAGTTGATTTACAATAGTAAATTAGTATGAGGCATTCTGCATAGTGATTCAGTATTTTTATAGATAATACTCCCTTAAAAGTTATTTCAAGATAATGGCTATAATTATCTATACTATATAATTTATCTTAGCTGCTTATCTATTTTATATGAAGTAGTTTGTGTCTCTTAATCCTATACCCATGTCTTGCCCCTCT
The DNA here is from genome assembly GCF_027580195.1 of Bos mutus. Lineage (NCBI taxonomy): Eukaryota > Metazoa > Chordata > Mammalia > Artiodactyla > Bovidae > Bos > Bos mutus. The sequence continues at coordinate 48,842,149 of NC_091620.1, forward strand.
ATCCTTCTCTGTCCCCACTAGTAACCCCTAGTTTGTCTTCTATTTCTGAGTTTGTTTCTGTTTGGCTATGTACTTTCGTTTGTTTTATTTTTTAAAAGCCACATATATCACATATCATATGATATTTACCTTTCTCTGATTTACTTCACTTAGTATAATAATCTCTAGGTCCATCCATGTTGCTGCAAATGGCAATATCTCATTCTTTTTTATAGTTAAGTAGTCTTCCATTTCAGAGAAGGCAATGGCACCCCACTCCAGTACTCTTGCCTGGAAAATCCCATGGACAGAGGAGCCTGGTAGGCAGCAGTCCATGAGGTTGCGAAGAGTCGGACACGACTGAGTGACTTCACTTTCACTTTTCACTTTCATGCATTGGAGAAGGAAATGGCAACCCACTCCAGTGTTCTTGCCTGGAGAATCCCAGGGACGGGGGAGCCTGGTGGGCTGCCGTCTGTGAGATCACACAGAGTCAGACACGACTGAAGCGACTTAGCAGCAGCAGCAGTCTTCCATTTGGAGAAGGGACTGGCTGCCCACTGCAGTATTCTTGCCTGGGGATTTCTATAGGCAGAGGAGCCTGGCAGCCTACACAGGGGGTCACACAGAGTTGGACACGACTGAGCAACTAACACTACTAGATTTCATTGTATATATACCACATCTTCTTTATTCATTCATGTATCGATGTACACTTGCATTGCTTCCACATCTTGGGTATTGCAGATAGTGCTGCTATGAACGTTGGGGTACATGTACCTTTTCAAATTAGCGTTCTTATTTTTTCTGAATATATACCTAAGAGTAGAATTGCTGGGTCATATGATAGCTCTATTTTTAGCTTTTTGAGGAAGCTCCATACTATTTTCCACAGTGGTTGTACCAGTTTAAATTCAAACACATGTAAAAGATCTACGTTTTTTTACTCTCCCCCCCTCCCATTTTGTGTTTTTTGATGTGCTATTTTACAATTTCATGTTTATCTCTTACTTATTTATTATAGTTGCTTTTATAATTTGCTTGTCATTTAATCTTCATGCTGGCTTAATTAAGTAATTGATCCTCAGTCCTTACTATCTAATTGCTTTTTCTAGTGGAATTCTCCCTTTCCTAGGATTCTAACTTCTTTTCCACTTAGAGAAGACCTATTAACATTTCTTTTAGGTTAGAAACAGTATTGCAGAACTTGCTTACTTTTTGCTTGTCTGAGAAATTCTTTATCTTTCCTTTGATTCTAAATGATGATATTGCTGGATATTGCATCCTAGATTTCAGGGTTTTCCCTTTCAGTACTTTGACTATATCACACCATTTGTTTCTGGCCTGCAGAGTTTCTGCAGAGAAATCAGCTGATAAGCTTATGGGAATTCCCTTGTATACTACTCTGTTCTTCTCTTGCTCCCTTTAGAATTCCTTCTTTAACTTCTGCCATTTTAATTATGATATGCCTTGGTGTGAGTCTGTTTGTGTTCATTTTGTTTGGGAACTTCTGTGTTTTCTGTACCTGGCTATCTGTTTTCTTCTTCAGGTTTGGGAAGTATCCAGTCATAATTTCCTCAACCACTTTTGATCCCATTCTCTCACTCTTCTCTTTCTGGGACCTCTATAATGTGAACATTTGTATGCTTAATGTTAGCCCAGAGATCTCTCAAACTGTTCGCATTTTTTTTTTTAATTTGTTTTTCTTTTTGCTGTTATGATTGGGTGATTTTCTTTATTCTGTCTTCCAGATGACTTATGCATTCTTCTTTCTGTATCATTTAGTCTGCTATTCATTCCTTCTAGTATTTATTTTTTCCCAGCCATTGAATTCTTCATTTCCAATTGGGTCTTTTTTTATATATTCTGGTTCCTTGTTAAAAATTTCAGTGTGTATATTTATTCTTTTCTGTAATTCAGTTGACATTTTTATTATCAATGCTTTGAATTCTTTATCTGGTAAATTGTTTATTTCTGTTTTATTTTTTTTTCCCCAGGGTTTTTCTCTTGCTGTTTCAATTGAGAGCAGGTCCTCTGCTTTTTCATTTTGCTTAGCTTTCTCTGCCTCTATGAATTTAGGTTAAATAGTTAGCTATTGCACACTTAAAGAGGTGTTCTTATATGAGAGTGTTGTGGATTTGATGTGGATGCAAGTCACATTTTTTCCTCAGGGTGTGCTGGCAGCTATCACGATGGTAAGGGGTGGGGCTGGAACTAGTGGCTGGAGCAAGAGTTGGGTGTGAGTGGAACATCCCCTTTGCTCAGTGGTCATCACCACTGTATCAGGGCAGGGTCTGATCCCAAGTTGCTGGATCAGGTCCAAGCTGGCTCTGTTCCCTTTCAGTGTGTGTTTCTCCCTCTTCCCACAAGGGGACACTGCCCCATGGCAGGCAGTGCTGAAGCAAGGGGGCTCTTGTGTACAAATCTCCTGTGTCCTTCGTAGTCAATCACTGCCCCTAACCTCCACCGCCCCCATCCTGTTGTGGAGTTACAACACAGGGCAGGCAGGGGCCATATAGACTCAACATGTATTGGGGATGAACTAGTTTTGTGGCTGCTGCCAAAGATCTGCGCTGCTTTTGATAAGTTGACTTACTAAGTGGCAACACTGGTCACCACCACCCCCCACACACATTCCATCCAGGACCAGGTCATGTCTGCATCCCACAGTGGAGTTTTCTCCCTAGAGGTGGCAATCCTAGATGGGGTAAGCAGGGCTGGAGTGTTGGCTCGCTGGGGCTGGGGTGTCCATAAAGGTGGCTGTGGGCAAGCTAGAAGCCCTCTCTAGAACATAATGTTTCCACCCTGGCTCAGGTGCAAACCAACACAGATGCATTCCTGGATGAAATCCAGTCTTGCTAGTCTTTCCTGTTAGTCCCGCTGGCCCACTCACCAGCCAAGGGGGCTCATCTCCCCACATAAAGCCCCAGGACTGAGGCATCACATCTGTGGCTCTCACCACTTCCTCCCAGGTTGGGGCTCCCTTTTCCTCTGAGTCCTCTCCCAGGGGTCTAGGTCCCGATTCCGTTGCTTCTTCCCTTCCTACCCAATTATATGTGTAACTTTCTTACAGCCTTAATTGTACAGGAGTCCTTCTACCAGTGTCCAGTTAATTTTCTGTGAGAACTGTTCCACGTATAAATGTATTTTTGATGTATTCATGGGGCGAGTTGAGCTCCACATCCTCTTGCGCCACCATTTTAATTGATCTTCTGGAAGAGAATATCTTTAAAGGTGCTTGTGCATGCATGTTCAGTCTCTTAAGTCATGTCAGCTCTTTGTGACTCTATGAAATGCAGCCTGCCAGGCTCCTCTGTCTATAGGATTCTCCAGGCAAGAATACTGGAGTGGGTTGCCATGCCCTCCTCCAGGGGATCTTCCTGACCAGGGATTGAAGCAGAGTGTCTCCTACATTGCAGGCAGATTATTTACCCGCTGAGCCACCTGGGAAGCTCAAATGGTCAGTAGGCAATGTGAATATACTTAATGCCACTGAACAATATGCTTAAAAATGGTTTAAATGGCAATTTTTTAATGTTATGTGTATTTTACCACAATTTAGGGGAGGAAAAAAAGGTCATAAATTTCCAGGATTTTGGTCAGCAGAAGAGCCTACAAACATTACTAATCAACAGCTTTGGGCAGGAGTGGAGGATTCCACTCAATTAGACCTCAAGAAAAATCTGTTGATTGATTGGAATGGGAGAATTGCTTAAATACTGCCTCAAGGGGAAGAGAGAGAGGATTTTATAAAGGTGTTGAAAACCTGAAACAAAGCCAAAGTCCTGTAAACACCCTAGAGAATGGAGCAGACAGCCCTGTCTGGCTCATGAAGGAACAAGACCCATACGAGACCAGTTCCCATGAAAGATGGACAAGACTTTCACCAGGGAAAATTGGTAGATGTGCAAGTAGTGAGAAGTCCCTTTGGCTGAAACCTTGGGCTGGACCAGCTTATAAATGTTGGAGTTTGGGGATTGATTGTTTCAAACATAGGAGCCTAAACTACTGGACAAACTCGTCTTTATCAGAAATGGACTTTACCTTCATCCCACCACTACTCTCCATAGGTTGGGAACCATAATATAAGTAATTAACCTGAATTCATAGTCACTGGACACGGTCAATGGACATTAGCTGATTTCATTATCACATTTGTTAAAGTTCTAGTTAAAGAGCTTAATTATCTAGACTTTATTTTTATTGATATACAAATGATTTATATTATTTATTTCAGGTGTATGATATAGTAATTCAGTATTTTTATAGATTATACTCCATTGAAAGTTGTTACAAAACAATGGCTATATTTCTGATAATCCAGGTTTTAATAGGCTGCATTCTTTTTTTTTTTTCCTTTTGAACTTTTTATTTTGTATTGGGGTATAGCCGATTAACAATGTTGTGATAGGTTCAGGTGAACAGCAAAGGGACTCAGCCGTACATGGGGGAGAACGGATATACGTGTATATCCGTTCTCCCCCAAACTCTGCTCCCATTCAGGCTGCTGCTGCTGCTGTTGCTGCTGCTAAGTCGCTTCAGTCGTGTCCGACTCTGTGCAACCCCATAGACAGCAGCCCACCAGGCTTTGCCATCCCTGGGATTCTCCAGGCAAGAACACTGGAGTGGGCTGCCATTTCCTTCTCCAATGCATGAAAGTGAAAAGTGAAAGTGAAGTTGCTCAGTCGTGTCCCATTCTTAGTGACCCCAGGGCCTGCAGCACACCCAGGCTGAATGGTCTGCATTTCTTTACCTCTAAAGAAATGAAACTGAAGAAAAATTGAAAATACTACTGAAGAGTTTGATAATTTTTAATCCACATAAATTTAAGATAACTCAGGTGATTGTTGTATAGCTCTCTGATAGGAGAATGTGAAATCAGGAACACACAAAACCAGGCAATTCTCCCCGCCTTCATGAAACTTTCTTCTAAGTCTTCATCTTTATTTATTTCTTAATGGAAAAATGTTCTCCCTTAAGGCTTATTTGTAGTTCCTATTAATCACTGTAGAGTTTGAGAGTTTGGGAAAGTTGGAATTCAGGTTCCAGCACAGTTTATAACACCAACTGATACTGCATCAGCTCCTGTTCTCTTAGGTCCTTAAGTCTCCTAAGATCAAGAAGACTTTTACTCCTTCAATTCCTCTTCTTGTCATTACGAAAGTGCTTCTCTTGTTGTTGTTGTTGTTTTCTAAATTAAATCCCAAAGTGGGCTTTCCAAATATGTAATTAGTAATAACCGTAACAGCAATTTTAAAAAAGTTTACAAAAGGGTAGAAAATACAAGAAATCACACCAATGCAAAAAATAATGCCCCTCCCAATATAAATGCATAGGAAAAAATACTCAAACATTTAAAGCAATTTTCCTAGGTCATGGGAGATTTTACAGTTTTCTCTCTATAGCAAATCAAAGTGAAATGCCACTTAAATTCACAGAGAGGGATAAATTTTTTTCCCATTATGAAAGCAAAGAATGGAAATTAATTAGAACAGAATTCTATTGAATTTAACTTTTCTACATGTGAGCATCAGTTCTTTTTATAACAAAAATTATTTTATAATTTACACATTTTAAATTCATGGGCATGCTTGTCACCTGGCCCAGTCATCTGTAGGAGAAAAGGGGACAGGATGTTATAAATGGAGTGTCCCCATGGTCCCTGATGCTCAGAGTCCAGGGAGACACTGGCGCTGGACACTGTGGCTCAACGTCAGCATTGAGCTACATAGTCTCAGAGGACTGAGTGATAAGAATTTTTTCTCTACCGTTTTTAAAAAGCCAAGTTCCTGATTTACACAAGGTGGGGGGTGGGTTGGGGGACGTTTACCACATTACATTTCACATTTTCATCTATCATAATTTAGATCTTTACATTTCTTGAGTTGGTGATTGATAGCCTCCAAACACATAAACACTCTCCACCTGTACAAAATGCACCAGGGGCTTCTGTCTCATAAAGGCAGGATCAAGGTGGAAGTGAATCAAATTCTAAAACCCAAGCCTTAGCAGAAGTAAGTCCCAGGACTGACTGTGGCCACAGAAGGTGACAGTTTCTGGATGCTGTTAGTATGTAGCAAATTGAAGTTTTGTAGTCTTATCTATTACCAGAAAAACCCTCAAAAAAAAAAAAAAATGTAGCCGGTGGGGGAGAAAGCAGGAGCCCCACCGTCTCATTTTTAACTAGGACCAGCTGAAAAATGAAGGCAAGCACCACACAGACCATCTTATGTCTGCCAATTCATTTCCTGGCCCCAAAAGAAAAAAAAAGGGGAAAAAAAAAAAAAAAAAAACCTCGTGTTTCCTCTCATGCAGGCCAAACATGGCAAAGCACCAGGGGAATTCTGAATGGAATCAATTGCACTTGTTACTAACTGAGTTTTCTTTTATTCTTATATTACCAAGGGCTGGATACTCAGCTGCAAGCAATTATAACGAAGAGTTACTGAGTAATGGTTTCCAGATTGCTCCATGATGGGGCATTAATTGAAAGGGACAATTTAAGAGCTTAGGCCATGTAAATGCATTTCTTATTCTGTCAGATTGAGAACTTTCTGGATGCAAAAGGCTGAAATGCTCAAAACTGATAAAGACTTAATAATGCCCATTTAAACCAACATTTTCAAAATGAGTTTCATGTTTTTAAAAGAACAAATATAAAATGGTGAACCTGTGAGCTTGTTCATTCAATCAGAAAAATATTTGAAATAGCACATTTGCATGCAGCACTTATAGGCATGTATCTTATAAAAAATGTTACTTGATTAGTTGGATGCATTGCAAAGTTAAGCTTTCAGGTAAACTTATATTTTTCAGGTTGCATGCTGATATAATCTACACTAAGTGCTCTGTGCATGTGTGTATAAACTTAAAATTTTTAAATAGTATTTAAAACACACAAATGAGTTTTATATACACACACACACACACACAGTTTAGCCTTTAAAACAGAATTTTAAACAGAATTGCATGCCTATGAAAGTGGACAAGCCATATCACAAAGCTTCATTTTATCCTTTTAAAGAGCTTTTATTTCCCTGGGTCCCATTAAACAGAAACATTTACAAAGAGGTTCCTTGATACATCATATTAAGGACAAGTATCAGAATAGAGAGAGTTAAAGCCAAACAAGGGAAAAAAACCTCACTCCTCTGAAATAAGAGTAGTACTAGCTTTTAAAGTCTAATTTCAGACTTCTGCGATAGTATGAGTTTTATTGCTGAAAAGGAAAGAAAGAAGGAGGAAGAGAAAGGGAGGAAGAGATAAGAAAATAGATGATAGATTTGATAGATGACAGAAATAAATGCAGATACATTTTAAGAGTTAAATTCAAAGTTGAAGGTGAAAGAAGTCGTGAGATGGCTACCACCACTCTTTTTCATTCTGTTTTCTAAATCTGAACTGCCATCTGAGAATTGAACTTTTACCCTTGCTTCTGCCTAAGCATCTCTCTTTCTCTTGTCTGGATTCGTGCCTTGGATCTGTGGTGCTGATGGTGGACTTCCCTGGAGCCTTGACACAAACCATGACATGGAAGGTAAAGTAGGCAGAAGAGAGAAGTTGTCAACCTATGTAAATTGAGAACATCCTATCGAAAAGACTGACAAGGGAAGGCCTTGAAACTACTGCTATTATTATATTGCCCACTTTCCTCATTCATTCTACAAGCTATGGTGTAACTTTTCCCCATCTATCACTTCAAGTGCTACCTAAGCAAAAAACCAGAATGAGGATATCTTATGAATAAGGATCTTACCCATTTGTTGGCATCTCTTGGCCTGTTAAGGTAATTCCTTGTCTATAGCTGGGGTCAAAATCTTCTTTCTTATTGGATTAGTCATTCAAAGAATGAAAACATTAGATTAGTATCTGACTCTTCATTTTGGACTGTTATTTATTTGGTGGAAGTGAAAGGAAGTTCAGTCACTGGTAAAAAATCTAGTTCTGTTTCCTCTAAAGTCAAGTTCAAGCCCCATCAGAATGTCCCACAGAGCAATCGTACACTAAGATGCCTGAAATCAAATACAAAACCACTTGAAAAGGGGATGGTCAATTTAGGTCAGGGTTGAGTACTTTTATAAGTAACAAAGTCATCTAAATTAATTATTCAAACAGACTATCAAGAATCCAAGATGAGAAAGAGGAGAGCATTCTTTTCCACAAGATAAAATAGGAGTGTCTCGTGACTGTTACCAAATAACGTTGTCCAATATGGTCCCATTTTAGCCAAAAACATCTATACTATGTATCTGTCCTTTATTTTGCTTTGCTTTCCTCTTAAGTTTTTCTCAGTCTTTGTGAAATCTGAAGTTTTAACTACAAGTTTCAAAAATCCCATTATTTATTTCTAAGATTTGAGGGGAAAAGATTTCTTTTTAAACATCCTGAATTTAAAAATAAATAAACTTAACAGGAAGACATGGACAGTTTATTTCAATCGCTTTTGTGATTTTTCATTTTGTGGCGGGTACTGATAAATTATCCAAAGTCACATCATAATTTTGCCTAAGAAATGTAAGCATCGTGGGATGTTTCTAAAATATAAGGGGGGCAATCTTTCATCCAGCCAGTTACTGGCCTGCTGCTCTTCCTAATAGCAGCCAAACACCTGAACAAACCCATTGAATTCCGGGCCAAATGGTTCTGATAACAGCAGATCTGGGACAGGATTGATTGGTAAAATAAGTCTTTTAAAATACTGTTTAATAAGTGTCCTTATTTTCAGTACTTGTCTTAGCTCAGGTAAATAAAGTAAGGATACATTCTCTTTTCAAAAACAGTTTAGGCTGGAAAAAAGTTTGAGCAAGTACATACATGCATAATTGAATAATACAGACTCAAAAGACAATCATTTTAACCTTGGATCCTGAATATATACTTAATTTCTGCAGTTTACAGAAAAGAATTAAAACTGCATTTGTAGGTGTGCAGTGAAAGATGTAGAAACTGAATTAGAGTGTTTGATTTTTGTTAACAGTGTTAAAGTTGCTGAAATATAGATAGTATTCAGAAGGGACCAAGATTTTCTACAATGACCGAAAATTCAGTGTCAGCCACTTCATGCTTACGCTAAGCAGCTTTGCTTGAATCAGTACCTGGAAAAACTAAGATAATTCCTGTTTTACGTACTCCTTTCAAGCAGGCCAGGAGCAACATTTGAAAGGGATTAGCAATCAAAAATTGAGAATCTACCATCACTACACAAGCTTGCCTTTTGATTTTTGAACAGATCATAAAACACATAACACCATCCAGACTCTAGTCCAGCAAACGGTTTGAATGTTAATTTTTAAAAATAGCTTTTATATGCAATTGTGCTCTTTTCAATAAAACAAAGATTTGTTTATAGCTACAATTTAATTAAGAGCCTTTTCGAAGAGGAATATCTGGAAAACAGGGATTTTTTTTTTTTTTTTTTTCCACCAGGGTTGTTTGTTTATTGGTTTAATTTTCCCTGAAGTAAAAATACACTTTGAAATGTAACATGTCATTATGTAATTTGTAGTAACAAAGTGCAGGCCCTTGCACACGACAGCAAACAGGGCCGCTCCAGCTCACAGACAGTCCCCACATCCATTCCCCTCTCCTCATCTGATTAACAGGCTGTGTAAACATTCAGCCAACCAGAACCCCCGGCCAGTGCAGTTTGGTCAGCCATAAAACTGCCAGCCAAACACAGACACGGGGGTTTTATGCAGAAATCTTAATTTGAGGGAAATGATCAAAACCAAGACAACATGGCCCCAGTGGAGATGGAGAAGGGCTGACCTATATTTTCATTAATCCCTCCCTCCCTCCCCCCTGAACCAGTCAAGGATGAGATCACCACCAAGGGTGAAATGTTGAATATCATACCCCTAAATGCAGGCTTGTGGAGGGAGTTGAGTCAGAAACCAAACCCCCTAACAGGACATCTAGGAGAGAAACATAAGCTTCTGTTGCAAGGAGAAATTTTAAATTGTCTGAGTTGTTTGGAAAAGGTCCGATTTTGACATACCCAGGATGGGTTCGCTCCATCAACATGCTTTCTGTTGGTACAAGAACAGCTAGTATGTGTTCTGATTACATAGATATTAATGAAATTTATACAAAGGAGAGGGGAGGTTGACTTTTTTCTTCCCACGATTCTCATTGCTCTTGGCAAAAGACTTTAGACCCTTCACAAAATGGAAAATTTTAAATGTTCAATGTAAATAATAGTAATAATTAGCAAGAAAATTATTCAAGTTTTTAGAAGAATACTCTCACAAGATGGCTAACTTTTCTTTTTCTTTTTGGCTTAGGAAAGTATTTCATATCTCACTTTTGAAGTTGTATGACACTCTTTTTATAGAATTTTTGAGTTTTTTAAAAATCTTGAAAAATACGCTGGTAGCAATGGGAGTGATAGAATTAACTACAACTAAGATCATGCCATCTGGTCCCATCACTTCATGGCAAATGGATGGGGAAACAGTGGAAACAGTGTCAGATTTTATTTTTGGGGGGCTCCAAAATCACTGCAGATGGTGATTGCAGCCATGAAATTAAAAGGCACTTACTCCTTGCAAGAAAAGTTTATGACCAACCTAGATAGCATATTGAAAAGCAGAGATATTACTTTGCCAACAAAGGTCCGTCTAGTCAAGGTTTTTCCAATGGTCATGTATGGATGCAAGAGTTGGACTGTGAAGAAAGCTGAGCACCGAAGAATTGATGCTTTTGAACTGTGGTGTTGGAGAAGACTCTTGAGAGTCCCTTGGACTGCAAGGAGATCCAACCAGTCCATCCTAAAGGAAATCAGTCCTGGGTGTTCATTGGAGGGACTGATGCTGAAGCTGAAAGTCCAATACTTTGGCCACCTCATGTGAAGAGCTGACTCATTGGAAAAGACCCTGATGCTGGGAGGGATTGGGGGCAGGAGGAGAAGGGGACGACAGAGGATGAGATGACTGGATGGCATCACCGACTCGATGGACATGAGTTCAAGTGAACTCCAGGAGTTGGTGATGGACAGGGAGGCCTGGCATGCTGCAATTCATGGGGTCGCAAAGAGTCGGACATGACTGAGCGACTGAACTGAACTGAACTGAAGACACATGGGCTTCCCAGGTAGCTCAGTGGTAAAAATCTGCCTACAATTACAAGAGACATATAGGAGATGTGGGTTCTATCCCTGGGTTGGGAAGATCCCCTGGAGGAGGAAATGGCAACTCACTCAAATGTTCTTGCTGGAAAATCCCACGGACAGAGGAGCCTGGCAGGCTACAGTCTGTGGGCCCTGGAGAGTAGGACACGACAGCACACATGGGACAGCAAGGCACGTGACTTAGTCCAGCTCCTCTCCTTAGAAGCGCTTCACTAACTGGTTACTAACAGGATACTGGGCTTCACGGCAATTGCTTATAATGTTCACCTTTGTTCTAGGCTCATTTCTTAATTTTTAACCTCTATTTTGTTTGAAAAAAATATGGTCAGCCATGTCATGATGCTCTCTAGGATTACCCATATCTTCTTTGTTGTATCTAATCATGCTCACAGATGTTCATTTTGCCTTTCATAAGAATCTCCGTGTTTTATTCTGGCAGGCATTATGCTAAAGAAATAACTAAACACAATTTAAGTTCCAAGTAGAATGAGGAAAGTTATACACATGTTGAACTTTTTTTCCCAGGCCCTGGGCAGACCCTTTCTATTTCACTTAATGCTCACGAAACCCTATGAATTGGGCATAAGTATTATACCCTTTATTAAGGAATCAGAAAAGTGATATCCAAAGAGCCCCAGTAATTTGTCCCAAGGCACACAGCTAGTAAACAGCAGGGCTGGAGTCCTAGTAGTCCAGGTAGCCTAATTCTAGACCCAGTTGACTTTGCCTCCTTGTTGTATCGTCATTGCCTTAGTCAGGAGGCAGCTTTGTCTCAGATCCTTAGAGGCATTGGCAAGAGGCAGATTGGAAACTTTCCATGATGATTGCTCCTAGGTAATGAGTAAGGTGCATGCTAAGTCGCTTCAGTCGTGTCCAACTCTATGTGACCCTAAGGACTGTAACCTACCAGGCTCCTCTGTCCATGGGATTCTCCAGGTATGAATACTTGAGTGGGTTGCCATGTGCTACTCCAGGGGGATCTTCCAAATCCAGGGATCAAACCCTCAGCTCTTATGTCTCCTGCACTTGCAGGTGGGTTCTTTACCACTAGCGCCACCTGGGAAGCCCAAGTAAGTGAGGTAGCCTGGTGAATTGGAAGAGCATTAGTTTCAAAGTTTGAAAGCCGTGATTCCATTTCAAGTTCACCACTGATTAGTTGTATCTTAGAAATGTTTACTCACATCTCTAAGCCTCTATTTCCTCGCCTATAAAAAGGAGAAAATTCTGTAAGATCTAAATGAAAGAACATTTTGTAAGGCTTAACACATTTCTATATGTTCCAGGTCTTCTTTTCTCCCTCCCAAGCTAATCTGTTTACATCACCTTGTGATAGGTTTTCATCTCTATAACTTTACTAAACAATGTCTAAAATTCTGTCATCTGGGTATAGTTTGATGGAAGGAGTTAAGTATCTTAAAAAATTTTTTAAGTTTAAAACTCCTTGGGTCACACTGAATTGCATGTGCTCTAATTCAGAAAAACAAGTTAGGTCTTCCATTCTAAGTACTGTTAAAAGGTAGGCACTTCTGTCTTTGCAAACCAGTAAGATAATTTCTAACATTCAGAATTCAAGCATATTCATTTCAAAAGCATGTAGTCACTGCATCTGGGCAACTGTTTAATCAAAAAGTTGAAGAGCAGAGATGTCAAAGACACTTTCTCTGATGGAACATTTACAACTTGTGGTTGTTGGGCCTTCATTATCATAGTCTGCCTTCGACCAATTCTCTTTCCTTTTTGGAATAAGGGCAAATGAGCATAAACTCTGACATGAAATACATCAGATAGCTACCCAAAATACTCTTCCAAATCTGTGAGTTATTTAACCTTAATCTATCTTGAAAACCACAATAGATTTCCATCTTCTTGAGAAGAAAGAAAGCAAGTGGATATTCTAAATGATCTTTTCAGGCTTACATATCTCTTTCAAAACATTTCACAGTTTTCCCCACTTCATTCCTAACCCCACCTCCATCCGCCCCGTGAGTACTTGCATAGAGTAGGGCCTTAAATGCTTTTGATGATAAATGAGTTGTCAGTGCACAGACAAATCCCCTTTTCCAAAGCCTCCTGGAGTAGGAGCATATTCTACTTCCTCCCAAAGACCCCAGAACTACCTGTGCACTGGCAGGCACAGAAGAAAACTTTTATTCACAAATTTAAGCTACATTAATCTGCTGAAAGGAGGATAGATACTTAAATGGAGTTTCAAATAACCCTCGCCTTTGAGATCATCTGTGCTCACAGCCCAATATTTGTACAAGATGAAATGATTTACAGAATCAAGCCTGGAAAAATTGGAGGGCAACTCCAAAAGGCAAGAACATGCTGCCGAGTCCATCACTCATCCTGCCAGGGAAACTTTTTGTAGTCTCCAAACTGTTATGAGACACTGCTCTCTCTCCAGGACAGAGAAATCATCGAAAAGGTGGGAGGTGTGTTGGCTGCACAGCCAGAGTAAAGAACTGGAGTTCTTGGCAGGGCACTTCCACCTCAAAAGCAGACAGAGTCCTGGAAGGACTCTCACGTAAACAAGGCAGGGAGACAGCTTCAGCTCTGCAGCGAGGCTCATCCTTTCCCAGATCAAAGCCTGCGCCAGAGAGACAGCCCTACAGAACACAGTGTCCTTTTTGGAACATCCAGCTCCAGGGGGAGGCTTGAACTGGAGCCACAACCTTGCCACCTGTATCCAATGGCTTAGATGCAAAGGCTTTCACAGGTTGGGGAGCCCACAGCTGCTCCAATGACACGATCAATGGAAAGATAAGACAAGGCAAGCAAGAGAAGCTCCTACCTTGCAAGCTCAGATCAGCTACTCTGAGAAAAATAAAATGCGTCAAGCCAACCCCGGCTCTCTCTACAGGGTCGAAAGCGGGTGGCAATCAGTACAGGCTCGTGGCCGAGCTGTTTGCCTGGCTCTCTGCCACTTACTTGCTAACTGGGTGAGCTAGGCAGGCTACTGGATGTTTCTATGCCTTGGTTTCCTCACCTGCAAAAGGAACCTAATAGTACCTGCTCCACAGGCTTTAATGAATGACTGGTACAGAAGAAAGCTCTAAAAATGTTGCAATGATCATTTGAAAGTCCCACTGTCCTGCATTTGAACAAGTTCTGCTAATTGGCAGTTTTGTGAACTTGGGGAAACAACAATATGGGATGACTTCCCCATCTGTAAAATGGAATTTCACCCAACCCTGGTGGGGTTGCCAGGGACATTTGACTTTATTTAGCACAGAGTAGGAATTCAGTAAATGCCACCTCTGTTTATTATCATTTTTCCTGACTTCGAAAGGAGAAAGCCCACAGGACTGGTAAGATGGGAAGAGATATAGCTAGTAAAACTGAGAATCCTCTTAAACCCCCAAACCTTCATCCATATGCAAAAGAGATACATCCCTGGGGATGATTGGGTCCTGGTGTTTTAAATACACAGCTAATTATATTTTAAGAGAGAAGAGGGAACCTGGAAGTATTCCCAAATTTAACATCTGCAAGCAGAGAGGATGACGAAATGCATTAGTACTGAGGAATAACTTTCTCCCATCTTCTCAGAAAACATCTGGGGTATTACCCTCCCCTCTACTCATTCCCTCACCTCCCACCCCAAAGCTGACTCTTGGCTGACAGTTTATCAGAGATAAATGGAAACACCTGGGAACCAGATAAGGCCAACTGAGCGTGCTCAGCTGAGGAGACCTTGGGAACTCATGCCACTCAATATTTCTCTTTCCACACCAGGCAGGGCTAGGAGTACCATCTAGCCTGTGATGGATGGCAAGGCTCACTTTCATATCCACTCTTTTCTTCATTCATTCCAAACAACCTCAAGAGGTCAGCTGGCCCAGGTTCCTGCCTGAGGTAGGTCAACACTGAAACCATCATGTAATTTAGATGGTTATTGACCCCGCTTTTAACCATGTCCACCAAAAGACTTTCAGGACTAACTGTATTTGTTCAAAATTTTAATCACCTTTTCCTTTTTCAAACCAAACCCATTCCAGCTAAAATTTCTCATCCCTAAGGAAATATAAGACCTAAGATTGTCTTTTGTACCCTGTGGTCAGGCAAAAAAAAAAAAATATATATATATATATATTGCCATTACACTGTAATAACCTCCTCAACTTGAAAACTTTAAATTTCCTTTTCTTCCCATGTCCATTGCATTATCCCAAACTATTCTGTCTCTTTTAACCTTTCTTCAAAGGCCTTACTTGCCTTTCCTTTAATTAGCATGTTCCTTTTCTCTCAACTCACTCCAGCTTCTACACATTATTTAGAGACCAGAATTTAATAGCAGATCTAGCTGTTATTATAGTGAGATAATTCCAGTGTGTGTTTCAGCACACCTACTACCTGGATGCATGATCCCCATACAAGTTATATAACATTCCTGGGCATCAGTTTCCTTAGCTACAGAGTTGTTTCAACCATAAAGAACAAGAACTGTGAGCAGGTCAATAGGAAGACGTACCAGCAGCCAATTAGAGAGACATCACAATTAGATAATTCTAACCATCAGAATTAGCTAGTTGAAGAGGAGAAAAGAGCAATCCTACCAGATGGAACTGCATGTGCAAAGGTCCTAGGGCCCAGACTCCTGGACCAGTATAGCTAGATCTCAGAGAACAAGGGGAAGAGGATTGGAAATGAGGCTGGTGAGGGAGGTATGGGCCAGTAACATTATAATCCTTACAAGCCATGGTGAGGACTTTAGTCTTTATTCTAAAGGCATTGGGAAGGTGATACAGTTATAAACAGATTGGTTTATTTTTATGGAATACTGACCACAGAATGGATTGGACACGGAGTAGACCTGGGGAGAATAGAAGGCTTTGGAGGTAATCCAGGGATGGGACTGTGAGAACCTGGACGGTGGTGGCAGCTGTGAAGATGAATAGACATGGATAGAGTCGGAAATGAGAGTCAGCAACACTTCCTGACCCAATGAACCTGGTGGGAATGGAGAAAGAGGTGTCAGGGATGGCTGCCAACTGTCTGGCTCACTCGTCTTTGGATGTAGGTGCTATTTATTGAGGGGATGCTGGAGGAGGAAGGAGTTTGAGGGGAAAGCTATGAGTTCAGTTTTGGGACATGCAGAGTTTGAAGCACTGTGAGATGGCCAAGTTGAGATGTTGAAGAGGCAACTGGATTTATGATTGGGAGCTCTGAGGAGAGTCTAGCCTAGAGATATAAATTTAAGAGTCATCAACGTATAGATAATAATTAAAACCATAAGCATGGACGACATCACAGACGCAGGGTGTAGAATGTGAAGGAGAAGAGAGCCTTGCAATTTTCCAATATTTAATAGCTCAGAGAAAGAAGATGAGCCAGGAAAAAGACTGAAGAGAAGCCCCAGAGGTAGAAGAAAATTAGGAGAGTGTTAGGTCATGGAATTCAAAGGAGGAGGTGTTTTGAAAAGAGAATGTCAACAGCGAGGCTGTTACATATGCTTATCCTAATGACCTAGTCCAAGTGACATTCCTAGTGAATTTTCATGTTTGTGTGCAGTCCTGGGTTTTTCCAGCTTGGAATTTTGCCATCTTCCTATGCACACAATGGCTTACTGATGGTTGTTGTAACCAAACTTTCTATCTAACGTGATTAGTATAAGAATACTGGGTTACGTCTCATTTGTCCAGATGCCTTGGCAATCCAGAATGCAGTCAAGAATTAAGTAGGAAAAAATAATCTGAAAAACTCAATGATTATTCAAAAGTCTGGTTACTAGTATTTATGTATTTACTAATACAAGCCCTTGTTTAGCTCTCATGGGTAAAACCTTTCTTTTGTAAGTTTTTAAAAAGTTGATATTTGGTTTCTCAATCCACAATACAATGGAAAAAGCCTTGAGGGGAGGGGCTAGGGTGGAGGAAGATCTCAGAGGCTACAGAAGCTGTTACAGTATTATTACTGGTTATTAGAAAGTAGATTAAAACCTACCCAAAGTAGGCAATGGAACAAAAACATAGAAATCAGAATCTATTTAGCAGGATATCCTATACCTTAGTCATCTTCGGGGAAAATATCACAGTATATCGCCTGACAAAAACATAGTAACCAAACAAATTTTAAATAAATGTTTGCTATATTAAAATAGAACAAAAAGGCTTAGCATGTGATTTTTCATGTTTTTCTGTCCCTTGTATTTTCTATACACTGGTAGCGAGAGCTGGGGGCTTAGGGGACTCCAGTATAATTTTTTGGTAGGAGTATATGATAGGAAGTGATGTGAATGTCAGATTATTCTGTTAGGACATATTGGTGGCTTCAAGTCCCATCAGTTTTTTCATCTATTATAAAGTTTCTAATTGGCCTTTAACCCAGTGGGTTCACAGCCATTGATTATCATTGCCTAGATTTATTATATCATTGTTGTTGTTTTTCAGTCACTAAGTTGTGTCAGACACTCTGTGACCCCATGGATTGCAGCATGCCAGGCTTCCCTGTCCTTCACTATCTCCCTGAGTTTGCTTAAACTCATGCCCATTGAGTTAGTGATACCATTCAATCATCTCATCCTCTGTTGCCCCCTTCTTCTCTTGTCCTCAATCTTTCCCAGCATCAGGGTCTTTTTCAATGAGTTGGCTCTTCACATCAAGTGGCCAAAGTATTGGAGCTTCAGCTTCAGCATCAGTCTTACCAATGAGTATTTAAAGTTGGTTTCCTTCACTGGTTTGATCTCCTTGCTGTCCAAGGGACTCGCAAGAGTCTTCTCCAGCACCACCATTTCAGAAGCATCAATTCTTCAGCACTCAGCCTTCTTTATGGGCTTCCCAGGTGATGGTAGTGGTAAAGAACCCTCCTGCCGGTGCAGGAGACATCAGAGATGTGGGTTCGATCTCTGGGTTGGGAAGATCCCCTGGAGGAGGGCGTGGCAACCCACTCCAATATTCTTGCCTGGAGAGTCCCAAGGACTGAGGAGCCTGGTAGGCTACAGTCCATAGGGTCACACAGATTTGGACACAACTGAAGTGACTTAGCATGAAATTATTTCATTAGGAGCTGGAAAACCAACTGGTGAACTCTACAGCAGAAACAACAGTTTCTTCAACAAATTGCTAGGAGAAAAGGCAAGGGGGAGCCCGCAGAATACAAGAGACTTATGACAAACAATAACCAAATGCAGTGTGGAGGCTTTGTCCTGTTTTTTTGTTTGTTGTGCTGAGTCACTCAGTCATATCTGGCTGTTTGTAACCCCACGGACTGTAGTCTGCCAGGCTTCCCTGGTAGCTCAGCTGGTAAAGAATCTGCCTGCAACGCAGGAGACTCTGGTTCAATTCCTGGGTCAGGAAGATCCCCTGGAGAAGGGAGGCTTTGTCCTACTTATTAGCAAAGAAACATTTATGAGTCAACTAGGGAAGTTTTAGCACTGACCCAAAACATGATTCAGTTAAGGAATTGTTATTTTCAGGTATGACAATGGGATTGTAATGGCATATTTTTAAAAGCCCTTATCTTACTGAGATAGTACTGAAATATTTGTGGATGAAATGATACGATGTCTGGGATTTGCTTCAAAATAATCCTGGAGATGGGGCCGTGGGCCATGGAGATGCTGAGGAAGTTCTGCCTGGGGAGAGATGAGACAAGACGTTATTACAGCAGGATGGTGAGAGCCTGAGGTTCATGTGCCATGTACTCTACTCTCTGTAAATGCTTGAAATGTTCCTTTTAAAGAGCTTTAAAATAGAGAGAAAAAAAAGTCATTTCTTTTCACCTTGTTGTTTTGGAAGAGAATACTTCTAAAATGCTTGCTGTATCAATGTGGACAAAGCAGATTATTTGGAAATTCTGACAGTGAACACAAAGGGAAATCAGAAGAGAGGTGTCACCAAGTCTGAGGGCATGACTTTTGGTGCCTGAGTTTTTGAAACACCAAACTGAAGCCAGAGTCAGGGAGGAAATCACTCCCCATCAGACGGTCAGAACTTCAGCGCCTCAGCTAGAAACTAATTTCTAACTGAAGACACTCCTAGACTTCAGTTCAAGCTGCAAAACCCTATGAGCCTCAAACTCAGCTCCCTGTCTGAAGGAGGGCTTCTGGCCACCAGGTCTCCTAGTTTGAAACCTGAGGCTCTTATCCTTCTTCCTCCTTTGCTTCGTATTTCTCTGCTCCAGAGAACTCACTCGTTCATTTGCTAGCTCAGTGGTAGCCATGAGGATCTGGGACAGCTGGGTGTGGCCAGTTCAGGGAATCCCCAGCATCTGCTGAGGCTTTTGCACCCTCCTTATCTGTATTTTCACTCATGCTCTTCCCTGAGTTCAAGAAGCTGATCCACCAAAATCTTACTCATCTTTTAAAGGCCATTTTAAATGTCACCAAATACACAGGTCTTTTCCCAACCTGCTCCTCAGAGCTAAGGGACCCTTCCTCAAATTCCCCTCAATTCTTTGCTTGTAGACCTTTTATAAAATAGTTGAGTTCCTAGAGCCTCAACTGGGCAGTTCATCCCTTGAGGGCCGTATGTCTCTACCTCTGTGACCATCCCCTGAGCCACACACCCTTTCCTCGGCCTTCCCTTCCTGTGCAGAGCGGCCCTTGACCTTGCAACCCTCTTTGACCACTTGTCTCTGCCTTCCTATCCCCTCTGCCTCCTTCCTGCTACCTCGCCTTTTCCATATGGCCCATTCCCACACTGCCTCTGTCTCCCTCTAAGCCGAGAAGTGCATGCATCAGGGAAGAGAAGGGTCAGTTTCATGCCAGGGTCTCAGCCCTATCTTCGGGTTTTTCTGCAGCAGGCCATTTGGCTGGTGACTGCTGAACTGGATGAGAAATCTCAGCCTGACACAGGAGTCCTCAGGCTCCCACTGCCTCGTGTGCCAATCACAGATTTCTGGATCAACAAACCCCTCCTTCAGTCAATAGAAGCTTTGTGAGCTGAACAACAGATGCCACAGGGCCTAGAAGGCAAATAAATATGGTTATTCAACATTCTATCGCACTGTGTATAATTCAGGAAATTCAATTATGGTTTCCCCAGCAACAGTAACTGAACTTCAGGCCTGGCACACAAGGGGTTGACCCTCACGCCTCCACATGTCAGGGACAGTGCAAATCTGGCAGACTTACAATTGCCATTGGAAATCTAACTGGAGCCTCCAAAAGCCTGGGCTTCCAAACTTAAAGCTGTTTTTCAGCAACTGGTATAAAGACTTGGGGGGAAAAAGTACTAACATGATCTCAGTCATGAATAGGTATGGGATGATTAAGCAGCATGGGCACAATTCCAGCATCAGGATACATTTGAGGCATAGAATGGCAGATCAGGACTTTATAATAGAATGTGAACTGTCAGGATGAGACCTACAAACTGCCTGGAGCAGGGTTTATAACCTGGAGTCTGTGAAGTCTGTAAAGAGACCTATGCCATGGATTTGGAGCATGGATTCTGAGGCCGGACTTTGCAGGTTCAAATCCTAGGTCTTCTGCATGACCTCAGGCAAGGTACTTTTCCGTGCCTTAGTTTCCCATCCATAAAATGGAGATGATGCCGTTGGTACATGATAGGGTTATTTGGTTAGTTTGCCTTTGAAGCAGAGAGTATTATTAGACCTCTTGGCGGGATTTACTCATGACAGCTCTGAGCTATTTTTCATGACCCCACTTGTGATTCTGTGCCTGAGCCAAGATCGCAATTGGGACATGTTGCATGTGTACTACCTTGAGTTGATTTTTTTTTATTTTCTTAGCAAACCATATTTCTTCTTGCACTCCTCACTCCTCCGTGAACTCAAATTAAGCCCTCTCCCATCTAGAGAGCAAGGCAAGGGTTAGGTTTTGTTTTTGAAAAGACTCACAAGCTCGCACGGCAGCAGGTTTTTCCACAGTTTGACAGTTCCAGTTCAGCTCAATGCTGCTGATTTATAAGACACTGAGCTCGCTGCCTTTCTCCCCTCTTCTCCCCCAGTCATTTCTCAATCGAGCTGCACTGGCTGGAAACATCTGAGAAAGAAATTTACTGAGAGATGCACAGCCAGCCTATTCACATTCCAGAATTTCCAGGAGCCTTCCCCAGAGGACCCAGTGGTAAACTGTTAACTCATGCACATCCCCTGGCCAGTGTCCCTGCCCCTCATCACCCGGCTGGCTGGTGCAGACAGCACCCAGGCTTCCTGCTTCCAAACTCGGCTTCCTCAACTCTAAGGCTACATGATGTAGCTAACACAGCACACACTGCTCTCAAGCCTTGCCCAGCCTTGCCTATGACAGCAAGATTAGACAGGAAACTGAGGACAGAAGGTACCCAATGGATTTAGTGAGTTAGTTGTCTGAGCACTTAAAAATTCTAAATTAATGCCACTGTACGTACGTGTGGTTGCTTCTTTCTCATTAGTGGGACTCTGCTTAAAATAACTCATTTGAATAAAGGCTTAATGGAGGCTCAGAACAATGTCCTTGCTTAACTCATGTACTTCCTCTTTCTTTCCCCTCTCCCCTAGCCAGCCTCTCTTCCACACCAATTTGGTCTTAACATAGAAAGTTCTAATCTGAAACTGGTGTTTCCCACTAAGCTCTCCATTTCTGCTTGAAGTAATTTTCAAGGGCCACTTTCTGCATCTTGTTCTCAGACGTGTCTTGGTCAATTAGTGCAATGTCTCAGCCGTGTATAGTTATTGTAACTCCAGCTGCGAGCTGTTAATAATAAATTTACCCACAGGACAATTGTGCCATATGGTCGATGGTCAATCAAGACTAAAATATGCATTAGGAAGAAAAAAACTGCTGTCAACAGTGAGATGGTGTAGGTCATTGATTAGGATGCTGGTTCCATAGAACGGAATTTGGGGTAGCAGCGTACAGGGGTATCTCTGCCTTGCCAGGGCCCTACCGTGTTTGTCCTGGGACACAAAAGCATGATAACAAAAGTGACACAGCTGGAACCAGAAGACAAGCAGACAAAACATGCTGCAATGTGTAATATGGGTTGGGGAATAGGGATTTGTTGAAAAGAAACATAGCTCAGATTCTTTGCTAGGAAAAGGAGACAGATCTACATTGTGGTCATGGGAAATGACTTGTGTGCTACTCGACGAATTTCATTTAATGGGAGTTTT
The DNA here is from genome assembly GCF_027580195.1 of Bos mutus. NCBI lineage: Eukaryota > Metazoa > Chordata > Mammalia > Artiodactyla > Bovidae > Bos > Bos mutus. The sequence goes on from NC_091620.1 coordinate 48,864,317, forward strand.
GAGGCAAATAAAAATAAACTGATTTGTGGCTAATGAGTGAAGGAGGAGCTGTAACCCACTCAGGCAGTTTCAATTAACTTCTTGCCCAGGATCAAAGGACTTTTGGATTATTTTTATTTCCTTTTGAATTTTGAATGGGAGGTGGTGATTTGGGTGGAGGTGGGGCTCCTCTTCAAAGTAGGCTCTTCAAGCTACTTACTGCTCCTGGCAAGTAGCTGAAACTTGACTTTTGTTCCTAGTCATAGCTGCCCTGGTAGAAAAGCAAAAGGCAGGGCCAACAAAGCATCTACGCATTTCAGAGGCAAAACTAATGGTTCTACGTCAGTTTTACCGGAAATAGTAAAGAACCAGTGCAGAATGGTGTCCTGTAAAGTAAAAAAACCATGACAAATGTTTCATTCAGCCTGTGCTTTTTTGTCTGTTTTCTTGTTTGTTTAAATGACAAGTTCTTTATACAACATCTATCACGGATCTCTCTCAATCACACACCAGGGTCCAGACCCTCCGCACCATAGCAGTTATCTGTCAACATTTTCTAATTGGAAGTGGCAAGTTAAATTCCTTCCTGCAAACTTTCCTTTGAATTTAAATACTCCCTCCCACCTCCTAGGAAAGATCCTCTCTTTCTTTTTTTTCTACTTTTTTTTTTCCCTCCTGGTCAAAAAAAGGAATGATTCCATTCTTGCTGAGATTTCTTTTCCATCGAAATATTTTTTCTCCACTGAAAACAAAAGACCTTTTTCAGTGCCATTTAAAGGGTGATCACACAATAAAGGCCTTATTAAAAGCCCAGAGCCCTGTTTACTTGCTGTGGAACTTGACTTGATTACCTGATAATGAAAGTGCTCTGCTAACCATGGGACCAACCACAGGGTCGGCTATCCTGGGGTTGTGCACCCTTCAGAAGAAGTGGTATTTGTGATTACACTTTTGTCTTTGAGAAGGCAGACTATTCTCAGCCCTCCATGGAAGTCTCAGGAAGACTGCTGTACTGTCAGGAAACATGTACACACACACACGCACACACACACAAACTTCTCCTCTGTGCCAGTTAGTTGGTTGTTAAGGGTTTGCTGAATTTCCTATCATTCTGACTGTTTCACTAACTCAGTGGTCCTCAGCTAGGGGTCCACTTTGCCACCAGCAGACATCAGTAATGTCTGAAGAAGGTTTTGGGTGTCACAATATCACAACTGGGGTAGAAGAGGGCTCCCTCTGGCATCCAGTGTATGCTGCTAAAGATCCTACAATGCACAGGGCACCCTCCTACCCCCCACCCTCCCCACACACACACAAAGAATTATTTGGCCCAAAATGTCAGTAGTGCCAAGGTTGAGAAATACTACACTGACTTAACCAACATAATTTGAGGTGACTGGATAGATCGATGGATTTAGGCTCAGATTAACAGCAATGAGACAAAGGGCTACCAGATTCCTCTTTCACCATCGCCACTTTGCCCCACCAAAGAGCTAGGTAGGCCTGATCACATCAGTTCCGACTAAGTCAGTTTTCTTTGTGATGTAACAAAGCAGGGGTAAGCAAAACACAGTCTGATAGGGCTGCCATCTGTTTTTGTATAGACAACTGTCTTTTACATTTTTAAATGGTTGATTTAAAAAAAAAGAATAATAATATCTTATGACATGAAAATTATATGAAATTTATATTTCAGTGCACCCTGGCTCTGCTCATTTGTTTACAAGTTGTCCATGGCTGTTTTTACAAATACGGCAGCAGAGTAATTGCCACAGACAATATGGGCCTAAAGCCTAGAATATTTACTATCTGGCCCTTTACAAAAATAGTTTACTGATCCATAATATAAAACTTAAGACCAATTATATGGCCTTCACAGCAGAGTCAATGATTTCATGGAGGGAGTGGATCCCACAAGTCACTGAAATATGTACATAAATAATGATACATCATTTCTACACATTGTACACTCAGATATCATCAGGTTGGTAAGGGGCCACTTATATACAAGTTATTTTTCCAATTTTTCCATCCATAACTTTCTTACTCCTAATAAAACTTTCATCAATTGTGGCTTCAGAACTAGGCTCTCTTCTTAGTCTCTTTCCTCAGCTTTAACCTGAATTGGGGATAGGAAGCCAACAGGAGAAGACCAGAGGGTGTGGTTTATCCTCCAAGGGGATCCTTAGCCATGAGTGATGGAGAGAAAAACATATGAGCATGCCAACCACAAACTCCCATCGCTCCCCACTGAGACTGACATCCTCTTTCTCTGTCAAAAATGTTTCGTGCCCAAACAACGCTATCCTGCTGCAACTCCAGCAAAAACGGGTCTTTAGGAGCGTTTGCATATACTCACACAGACATGAAGAGGTTAGCTGGGACAGGACTCCGCAGACAAAGGAGTTGTTGCTGCTTTTTTTTTTTTTTAAACTTTACAATATTGTATTAGTTTTGCCAAATATCGAAATGAATCCGCCACAGGTATACCCGCGTTCCCCATCCTGAACCCTCCTCCCTCCTCCCTCCCCTACCCTCCCTCTGGGTCGTCCCAGTGCACCAGCCCCAAGCATCCAGTACCGTGCATCGAACCTGAACTGGCGACTTGTGTCATACATGATATTATACATGTTTCAATGCTATTCTCCCAAATCTCCCCACCCTCTCCCTCTCCCACAGAGTCCATAAGACTGATCGGTGTTTCTTTTGCTGTCTCGTACACAGGGTTATTGTTATCATCTTTCTAAATTCCGTATATATGCGTTAGTATACTGTATTGGTGTTTTTCTTTCTGGCTTACTTCACTCTGTATAATAGGTTCCAGTTTCATCCATCTCATTAGAACTGATTCAAATGTATTCTTTTTAATGGCTGAGTAATACTCCATTGTGTATATGTACCACAGCTTTCTTATCCATTCATCTGCTGATGGGCATCTAGGTTGCTTCCATGTCCTGGCTATTATAAACAGTGCTGCGATGAACATTGGGGTACACGTGTCTCTTTCCCTTCTGGTTTCCTCAGTGTGTATGCCCAGCAGTGGGATTGCTGGATCATAAGGCAGTTCTATTTCCAGTTTTTTAAGGAATCTCCACACTGTTCTCCATAGTGGCTGTACTAGATTGCATTCCCACCAACAGTGTAAGAGAGTTCCCTTTTCTCCACACCCTCTCTAACATTTATTGCTTGTAGACTTTTGGATCGCAGCCATTCTGACTGGCGTGAAATGGTACCTCATAGTGGTTTTGATTTGCATTTCTCTGATAATGAGTGATGTTGAGCATCTTTTCATGTGTTTGTTAGCCATCTGTATGTCTTCTTTGGAGAAATGTCTATTTAGTTCTTTGGCCCATTTTTTGATTGGGTCGTTTATTTTTCTGGAGTTGAGCTGTAGGAGTTGCTTGTATATTTTTGAGATTAGTTGTTTGTCAGTTGCTTCATTTGCTATTATTTTCTCCCATTCTGAAGGCTGTCTTTTCACCTTGCTAATAGTTTCCTTTGATGTGCAGAAGCTTTTAAGTTTAATTAGGTTCCATTTGTTTATTTTTGCTTTTATTTCCAATATTCTGGGAGGTGGGTCATAGAGGATCCTGCTGTGATGTATGTCAGAGAGTGTTTTGCCTATGTTCTCCTCTAGGAGTTTTATAGTTTCTGGTCTTACATTTAGATCTTTAATCCATTTTGAGTTTATTTTTGTGTATGGTGTTAGAAAGTGTTCTAGTTTCATTCTTTTACAAGTGGTTGACCAGATTTCCCAGCACCACTCATTAAAGAGATTGTCTTTAATCCATTGTATATTCTTGCCTCCTTTGTCAAAGATAAGGTGTCCATATGTGCGTGGATTTATCTCTGGGCTTTCTATTTTGTTCCATTGATCTATATTTCTGTCTTTGTGCCAGTACCATACTGTCTTGATGACTGTTGCTGCTTAAACTCACCAATTAAATATCAGAAAAGTGTGGTAGGGAGGAGGGATAGAGACTTACTGTTTCAAGGGACAGAGTTTCAGTTTAGGAAAGCGAAAAATTTGGGAAATGGATGATGGTGACAGTTGCACAGCAAGGAGCATGTAGTTAGTGCCACTGAACTGTACAGTTAAATATGGTTAAAGTAGTATGTTTTATAATATATGGTTTTTACCACAATTAAAAAAAATTAAAAAGAAATTCCTGTCCCTGCTCAAAGGGTTAAGTACTACCCCTCCTACCCACCGCTGCCCCCCCACCCCCACCACCACATACACACACACTAGCTTGGAGACACGACATGCACACAAAAAGGAGGCTATGAGAACACAGAAGGATAAACCATTTTTGGATTTGGAGGTGATGATGTCAGTGATAAGAAGGAGAGGGAAGGCACCGTCATTTATTGATGTGTCAGGAAATATTCCAAGCACTTTACTTAAAACCTGAAATGTTGATAGTATTCAGTCCATTTTACAGATAGGAAAACTGAACTGTGAGAAGGTGAGTAACTTGCCTAAGGGCACATAGCTAGTAAGGTAGAAGAGCAGGATCCAAACCACTTCTCTCTGACTGCTCTTTTCTCCACGTCCAGGGAATATCTCATTGAAAAGGTAGGATGTGAAGGGGACTGCAAGGGTGAGTAAGATTCAGATTGTCAGACTGGAGGGAAGAAAGCACTCTAAATAGAATAAAGACATGGGAGGAAAAAAATAGACACTGGAATGGGCACATTATATTAAGGGTGCTTCAGAGATGGAAAAGACAGGTCTCTTGGAGGTACAGAGTTTGTACACAGCAGGTACTCCTGGAAGGGTCTGATTGGGCTTAAACATTGTCAAATGCAATCAATTTTAGGAATAGATCTTTCGAAGTCTTGACATTTGATGTTGAGTCCATATGGAAGAAATGTGCTGTAGTAAAAAGGTTGCTAATAGGACAGCTTTATTCATAACTGCCCAAACTTGCAGGCAACCAAGATGTCCTTCAATAAGTAAATGAATAAATAAACTTTGGTACATCTAGACAATGGAATATTTCAGCAATAAAGTGAACTATCAAGTCACCAAAAGAAATGGAGAACCCTTAAATGCATATTGCTAAGTGAAAGAAATAGATCTGAAAAGGCTACTACTCTATGATTCCAACTAGATGACATTCTCGAAAAGGCAAAACTATGGAAACAGGAAAAGGAAAGGGGTCTGGAGACAGGGAGGGAGGAATGAGTAGATGAAGCACAGGGGAACTTTGGGGCAGTGAAACTGTTCTGTATGATCCTATTAATATAATGCTGGCTACATGCCATTTTACATTTGTCAAAACCCATAGAATGTACAACACCAAGAACGAACCATAATATAAGCTATGGACATTCATTTCAGTTCAGTTGCTCAGTCGTGTCCAACTCTTTGTGACCCCATGGACTGCAGCACGCCAGGCCTCCCTGTCTATCGCCAACCCTAGAGTTTACTCAAACTCATGTCCATTGAGTCCGTGATGTTATCTAACCATCTCATCCTCTGTTATCCCCTTCTCCTCCTGCCTTCAATTTTTCCCAGCATCAGGGTCTTTTCAAATGAGTCAGTTCTTCGCATCAGGCAGCCAAAGTATTAGAGTTTCAGCTTCAACATCACTCCTTCCAATGAATATTCAGGGCTGATTTCCTTTAGGATGGACTGGTTGGATCTCCTTGCAGTCTAAGGGACTCTCAAGAGTCTTCTCCAACACCACAGTTCAAAAGCATCAATTCTTCAGTGATCAGTTTTCTTTATAGTCCAACTCTCACATCTATACATGACTAATGGAAAAACCATAGCTTTGACTAGATGGTCCTTTGTTGGCAAAGTTATGTCTCTGCTTTTTTAATATGCTGTGTAGGTTGGTCATAACTTTTCTTCCAAGGAGCAAGTGTCTTTTAATTTCATAGCTGCAGTCACCATCTGCAGTGATTTGGAGTCCAAAAAAATAAAGTCTGCCACTATTTCCCCATCTATTTGCTATGTGGGACCAGATGCCATGATCTTCGTTTTCTGAATGTTGAGCTTTAAGCCAACTTTTTCGCTCTCCACTTTCACTTTCATCAAGAGGCTCTTTAGTTCCTCTTCACTTTCTGCCATAAGGGTGGTATCATCTGCATATCTGAGGTTATTGATATTTCTCATGGCAATCTTGATTCCAGCTTGTGCTTCATCCATCCCAGTGTTTCTCATGATGTACTCTGCATATAAGTTAAATAAGCAGTGTGACAATATGCAGCCTTGATGTACTCCTTTACCTATTTGGAACCAGTCTGTTGTTCATGTCCAATTCTGATTGTTGCTTCTTGACCTGCATACAGATTTCTCAAGAGGCAGGTCAGGTGGTCTGCTAATCCCATCTCTTGAAGAATTTTCCACAGTTTGTTGTGGTCCACACAGTCAAAGGCTTTGGCATAGTCAATAAAGCAGAAGTAGATATTTTTCTGGAACTCTCTTGCTTTTTTCGATGATTCAACGGATGTTGGCAATTTGATCTCTGGTTTCTCTGCCCTTTCTACATCCAGCTTGAACATCTGGAAGTTCACGGTTCATGTACTATTGACCTGGCTTGGAGGATTTTGAGCATTACTTTACTAGCATGTGAGATGAGTGCAATTGTGCAGTAGTTCGAACATTCTTTGACATTGCCTTCCTTAGAAATTATAATGAAAACTGACCTTTTCCAGGCCTGTGGCCACTACTGAGTTTTCCAAATTTGCTGGCATATTGAGTGCAGCACTTTAAAAGCATCATCTTTTAGGATCTGAAATAGCTCAACTGGAATTCCATCACCTCCACTAGCTTTGTTTGCAGTGATGCTTCCTAAGTCCATTAGTTAATAATAATACATCAGTGTTGGCTCATTAATTGTAACAATTGTAGTACATTAATGCAAGATGGTAAAAAACTGAGGAAATAGGGGTGCACTTAGTTTCTTTTTGGTAAAACTAAAACTATTTGAAAAAAGTATTAAAAAAAAAAATGATTGCGGACTAGACCCAGATTCAAACCAGCACTTTGAGCAAATTGCAGCCTCTCTGAATCTTACAAACCAAGAAGTCACTACATGGCCCACCACCAGGGGACATCCCCTGATTCTGAGATAATGTACATGGGCTGGATTTTGTCCCTTTGTTGAAGAGTGAGAGAGAGATCCAATGTGCCTGGGCCTCAGGTTCATGAATGTTGGCCCTGAGAGGGTTTGGATATTTGAAGCCAGGGATCAGACTCATGACATCACTTCCCTCTTGCACATGAGGTCATCTTGCATTTATGGGCCCCAATTACCTAGATGGTTGTGGTTGTGATTGTTGTTTGTTTAGAGTAGTTACCAAATCCCAACTTCTTCAAGCGTTAAAAGAAGTGTGTTTTTCAATGCTAATTATTTTGCAGCATGATAGAAACTGGCACCCACAAAAGGCATTGACTTCAAAGGAGTAGACTGAGAATTAGAATGTCTTCCTTCTCCACCCAGCTTCTGACTTGTGCACTGCACTCTCTGACAGAAAGTTGGCCTGTGCCAGCCCCCCAGCTGCCGTGTGAATGACAGCACGATTGGCACCCCCCGGTGGCCTCTGAAGATGGACTAATATTTATAGGCAGCGGCACCCTTTAGTGGCACTGAATCATCACTCACCTCATTTCACCGGGGCGTCCCTGCCCACTTCACAGAGCTGCCCCAGGGTGAGGAGGGTAGAAGCCTGAGCTTCTATCACAGGTCTGGGTTTACTTTAATCCCTCAGTCATAATTATCAGCAGCAGGTTCCAGCAGGCACCATAGAAATAATAAAACCATCCTTTCAGAATACTACTCACGAAGGAGCTGAATGCAGGTGCCAAGTCGGATGGGTAATTTGATTTTATACAAAAATACATGTTGGAAATCTGTATTGTTTTTAGACTGTGCCTAATTTTTCTGCTCACATACACAGACATTTGTCTAACAGTTTGGCTAGAGTAAATAATATTACTAACTTTTACTCGTGTGTCAGCTTTGCATATACACAGCTTAAACAGATGTGCATGTTTATAATTTTAAAGACGCACATATGTAAAACATTTGATAGTGTATTTATTCATGTCGTTGATTTAACTGAAAGACCCTGTATTTACATCTTTTAATTGTGTTATGTGGGATAGTGCCACATACGTTGTTTACATATGTGACATGTGTGATGGAAAACCAATTGGCTAGTGGAAGTTCGTTCTTCATGGGTTTGGAGGGTATTCCAGACCTAAAAAATTTAGTGCCACTGAGCAAGGGGTGAGGAATGAGGTGGAGGCAGGGGGCAATGAACGTAGATTGATTCCAAAATATTTAAAGAGGGTAAAAAAATAAAAATAAAAAGTACCCCCCCCCCCCGCACCTCGCGCTTCATATACATCACAAAATTTGAGACTATTTTTCCCAGCCAGGGAAAGAAAGAAGCTCTCTGTTTCTGGTGCCTGCCATGTGTGATGTTTGAAAGAGGGAGCAGCTTGGGCAGGGGAGGGGGGCTAGGCAGTCCTGTACGAGCCTCCATCCAATACTTCTCAACGAGGATTCCAGAAGGCCCGGCCTGTAAATGCCTATATTGTCTCCCTGCTCTGCAGCCTCCGGCAGCTGAACATTTTGCTCAGTCAGTCCACAAAAGTTTTCTTCTTGCATCCAAGATTTCAGGCTTTCATACCCACTGTTTGGAAAAATTCAAAAATCAAAAAGGATGTGGTCTGAAGTGTTGAAGTGTTGAGCCACATATGGAAGGCAAAACTCAGGGAAATGAAGAGGTACATTTATCAGGTCTCAATGGGAGATTCTCAGGTTTAGAGTCTGGGATACAGTTATTTAAGCTACACTGGCCAGAGTTTCCTGAACTTCCTCATCCCACTGACATGCATACATTGTGTTCTTTCTCCACCTTCTTGAGTATGTAGGTGCCTCTCCCCTTTGGCATAGATTATAAATGTCATTCTCAATTCTGCTATTTTTCCTCCTCCTTATCAGTAATTTAGGCTTGTGAATCTAGGAAAGAGCCACCTAGACTTAAATTATATATTGATGGATTCTCTTGTCTTTCTCTCTGCTAGTTTTCCACAGCTCTATGGCAAATGATCGGAGAAGGCAATGGCACCCCACTCCAGTACTCTTGCCTGGAAAATCCCATGGACGGAGGAGCCTGGTGGGCTGCAGTCCATGGGGTCGCAAAGAGTCAGACATGACTGAGCGACTTCACTTTCACTTTTCACTTTCATGCATTGGAGAAGGAAATGGCAACCCACTCCAGTGTTCTTGCCTGGAGAATCTCAGGGATGGGGGAGCCTGGTGAGCTGCCGTCTGTGGGGTCGCACAGAGTCGGACACAACTGAAATGACTTAGCAGCAGCAGCAGCAGCAGGGCAAATGATCTTCCCAAGTGAGACATGCTTGTACACAGAACAGTGTTCCTAGAGCAGTGCTGGTAACATTTCTTAGGTCGTATCAAGTCCTTCTAGAAATGCGTTTTGTAGGACTAATCTCCAAATATAGAAAGTAGAGACTCTCCAAAACTTACAGGTGCTCTCTACTCTAAACTCCAATGGACATGGAAACAAACAAGACTAGGGATGTTTCTGCTCCACGCTGCAGAGCAGCACCAAGTGACCGAACCAGCGTGATGGGCAGAGGAAAGGAAGAGTGTGTGACTTTGCCTTCACCTCTGACTTCCACATAGAACATACTTATTCCAATAAAATCAGGTTAAAATCATCATCAAGGGCAGCTTTCAGAAGCTTTGAGATAACTGGGAATGTTCCTATGCACAGGAACTTCATGCCTTGGCTGGTACCTCCTCCTCTTCTGGTCCTTCACCCTGACAAAAATGGGATTTGCAAAGAAAGAGACCTGCAGAAAATGTAGAGAAGTCCACACAGAGAAAAGAGGAAAACAGAAGAGACCAGTCCCTCTTCTCCATCACTTATATCACCACCACCACTAAATCACTACTATGGAAGCTTATTTTCCCTACACCTTTCAAGGGAAAAAGAAAGTTTTATGCAAATGTAAACTTTTTAATCTGGGGGAAAGATAATCCTATATATTTCTGGAGGACTACATTTCAGCTTATAAACTGTGTTGATGATGAGCCCTCATCAGAATAGCTAAGGCTTGTGGAAAGATGTGGCTAATGGTACTCTGTCTCCATCAGGCAGTTTTTTCCTCGTGCTTGTTATAGACGGAGTGAGCCCACTCTTGCAGGTTTGAACACGCTGCTGATCTTTGTTGAGGTGGGAACAATCAAGCCCTCTCTCTCTCTGCCATCCTGGAAAAACGATCAGGGTTCTTTCCACACCATTTTATCTGAGAGTTTCCACTTTAAAACTCATGCCTTTGCTACCTCATCCAGATTTCAAATAACTTTCTCCTTTTTCAACTTGAGCCTCAGCATCTTCTGGTCTTTGCTGCTGCACCAGATCTCCCCCTGTAGCACCAATCTGCTGCCACTCATGTTGTCAGGGATGGTGCCAGGAGATTCAGATGCAGGGTCCCTTGTCCTGCCTATCTCTGGGAATTTCACAGGCCAAGCTCCCCAGGATCCTGGAGATGCGCAGTGGGAAATGCTGTGTGGCTTCTTCTCTCGGAGTTCTACAGTATCATTAGTCCACACTACAGGTCTTGAGACGCCTCACTATAAAGAAGCCTGCTTAGTGTCTATAAATAAGCATTGATAAGCTTATTTTAGAACCCCATCTTTTGAATCATGCCTCTACCATTTTTCAGAATTGTTATTCTGAGGAGCATGTGTCAGGAGATATCGCTGATCCACATGGAGAGTCTACCCAGGATCCAACTGCTTGTTATGTGTCGTGCCTCAGAAAACAAGCTCGCTCGCGTGTGCTCGCTCTCTCTCTCTCTCTCTCTCTCTCTCTCTCTCCCTTCTTTGCCTTCTCTTCAGCCCACAAGGAGACAACAGCTTCTGGTAATGCTTAAGATGCAGACCTAGGATAACCAGTCCCGAGACCTCAGCCTCAACTACTCATAGAACTCCAAGAAGTTCCTCCTATTTGCCTTAAAGTGTCAGAGACTGATAGCTGTCCTCCAAAATTACTTCTCCCTTTCTTCTGTAATAAAATTTTGGCTGGACATAAAGTCACTCTGAGTAAAACCACAGTTCTCAGCCTTCCTTGCAGCTAGGTATACAACTACAGATCAGATCAGATCAGTTGCTCAGTCGTGTCCGACTCTTTGCGACCCCATGAATCACAGCACGCCAGGCCTCACTGTCCATCACCAACTCCCGGAGTTCACTCAGACTCACGTCCATCGAGTCAGTGATGCCATCCAGCCATCTCATCCTCTGTCGTCCCCTCTTCCTCCTGTCCCCAATCCCTCCCAGCATCAGAGTCTTTTCCAATGAGTCAACTCTTCACATGAGGTGGCCAAAGTACTGGAGTTTCAGCTTTAGCATCATTCCTTCCAAAGAAATCCCAGGGCTGATCTCCTTCAGAATGGACTGGTTGGATCTCCTTGCAGTCCAAGGGACTCTCAAGAGTCTTCTCCAACACCACAGTTCAAAAGCATCAATTCTTCGGTGCTCAGCCTTCTTCACAGTCCAACTCTCACATCCATACATGACCACAGGAAAAACCATAGCCTTGACTAGACGAACCTTTGTTGGCAAAGTAATGTCTCTGCTTTTGAATATGCTATCTAGGTAGGTCATAACTTTCCTTCCAAGGAGTAAGCGTCTTTTAATTTCATGGTTGCAGTCACCATCTGTAGTGATTTTGGAGCCCAGAAAAATAAAGTCTGACACTGTTTCCACTGTTTCCCCATCTATTTCCCATGAAGTGGTGGGACCGGATGCCATGATCTTTGTTTTCTGAATGTTGAGCTTTAAGCCAACTTTTTCACTCTCCACTTTCACTTTCATCAAGAGGCTTTTGAGTTCCTCTTCACTTTCTGCCGTAAGGGTGGTGCCATCTGCATATCTGAGGTTATCGATATTTCTCCCGGCAATCTTGATTCCAGCTTGTGCTTCTTCCAGTCCAACATTTCTCATGATGTACTCTACATATAAGTTAAATAAGCAGGGTGACAATATACAGCCTTGACGTACTCCTTTTCCTATTTGGAACCAGTCTGTTGTTCCATGTCCAGTTCTAACTGTTGCTTCCTGACCTGCATACAAATTTCTCAAGAGGAAGGCCAGGTGGTCTGGTATTCCCATCTCTTTCAGAATTTTCCACAGTTTACTGTGATCCACACAGTCAAAGGCTTTGGCATAGTCAAGAAAGCAGAAATAGATGTTTTTCTGGAACTCTCTTGCTTTTTCCATGATCCAGTGGATGTTGGCAATTTGATCTCTGGTTCCTCTGCCTTTTCTAAAACCAGCTTGGACATCAGGAAGTTCACGGTTCACATATTGCTGAAGCCTGGCTTGGAGAATTTTGAGCATGACTTCATTAGCATGTGAGATGAGTGCAATTGTGCGGTAGTTTGAGCATTCTTTGGCATTGCCTTTATTTGTGATTGGAATGAAAACTGACCTTTTCCAGTCCTGTGGCCACTGCTGAGTTTTCCAAATTTGCTGGCATATTGAGTGAAGCACTTTCACAGCCTCATCTTTCAGGATTTGAAATAGCTCAACTGGAATTCCATCACCTCCACTAGCTTTGTTCGTAGTGATGCTTTCTAAGGCCCACTTGACTTCACATTCCAGGATGTCTGGCTTTAGGTCAGTGATCACACCATCATGATTATCTGGGTCATGAAGATCTTTTTTGTCCAGTTCTTCTGTGTATTCTTGCCACCTCTTCTTAATATCTTCTGCTTCTGTTAGGTCCATACCATTTCTGTCCTTTATCAAGCTCATCTTTGCATGAAATGTTCCTTTGGTATCTCTGATTTTCTTGAAGAGATCCCTAGTCTTTCCCATTCTGTTGTTTTCCTCTATTTCTTTGCATTGATTGCTGAAGAAGGCTTTCTTATCTCTTCTTGCTATTCTTTGGAACTCTGCATTCAGATGTTTATATCTTTCCTTTTCTCCTTTGCTTTTTGCTTCTCTTCTTTTCACAGCTATTTGTAAGGCCTCCCCAGACAGCCATTTTGCTTTTTTGCATTTCTTTTCTATGGGAATGGTCTTGATCCCTGTCTCCTGTACAATGTCACGAACCTCAGTCCATAGTTCATCAGGCAATCTATCTATCAGATCTAGGCCCTTAAATCTATTTCTCACTTCCACTGTATAATCATAAGGGATTTGATTTAGGTCATACCTGAATGGTCTAGTGGTTTTCCCCACTTTCTTCAATTTAAGTCTGAATTTGGCAATAAGGAGTTCATGGTCTGAGCCACAGTCAGCTCCTGGTCTTGTTTTTGCTGACTGTATAGAGCTTCTCCATCTTTGGCTGCAAAGAATATAATCAATCTGATTTCGGTGTTGACCATCTGGTGATGTCCATGTGTAGAGTCTTCTCTTGTGTTGTTGGAAGAGGGTGTTTGTTATGACCAGTGCATTTTCTTGGCAAAACTCTATTAGTCTTTGAACAACTACAGGCAGTGCTATATGTAGCACCTAGAAACTGTGCTTACAATAAGCATGTCTTCTTCCCCCTTTTCTCCTCTCTCCTTCAGGAATAAGAATGTGATGGCAGGAGCTTGAGCAGCCACCTTGGGTCATGTAGTATAAGTCACATGTTCAGAAGAAGACTGGGTCCCTGACATTGTAGAATAAGATATCAGGTCAAGAATGGCACATCTGGGTTTCTTTGATGTGAAATAGTAATAGAGTTTGGCTTTTTTTTTTTTAGTCACTGTTATTTTGGGGGTTTTGCCACTTCATCAGAATGTAATTCTAATTCCTTGTCTCCTCTCTTCAGCCAACCCCTCAGAGCTCTCAAGGATAAACTAAAAGCCCAGATTATTTCCTAGAACAACCTCTCAGAAAGTCATCTTGACTGGGAACAAGTTAGCATCAGGCTCACCCCACTGGAGTGTCTCTCCTGATGGCTCTGTCTGGAGATAGAATCTCTCTGCCCCCTCTATCTGGACCCTCTCCCACCCAAGACTTTTTATAAGGAGAGCAGGAGGTGGGAGTTGGCTAGGCAAACATCCACACCACAGTGATTAGCACATCAGCCAACCCAGCCTGGGTGGTCTAGTCTAAGTGGCCATATGTTTCCCCATTCCTTGCCCCAAATAACCATTCCCAGAGTTTGCCAAACTTTTTGTTCTCATGTGTTCATTTGGCTAAATTCCCATTCACCCTTCATGCCTTTCCCACATGAACCATCTAGTTTACTTGTTTGAATATACACATCATCTATTCTGATGGGCTACAGCATGGTTTGGTTCAGATTTAACCTTAAACAACTTCTAAATTAACACACATACTACAATCCACCCACCACCGTGACCCCACCAGTCTACTCGAGGTTAAAATCTGTAATGCTAAAGGTAGTAATTCAAACAAAGGCAAAATTGGAAGTGTCACTCACAGACATTCCCTGAGCTGGGTGAGCCATATGCCAGTGATCATTGATTAGAATTTGGTTCACTGAGAGAAACCAAAATATGATAATGTGCATGCAACCCAATGTATACACATGAAGTTGCAATAAGTCTATTTTCATGTCTGTTTATAAGATACATGGACAATAGAGGCTAATTATTCATATATTGAAAGGATAAAACTTTGAGTATACCCAAGTGTTGGTTATAAATCTTTTCATTTATACTTTTATTAGAGCAGTTATTCAACACCTGGGATTAGCCAGAGTTGAAGGTGCATGCTTATCCTTGGCCACTAGCCTGCAAATGCTTGCAGCATTGTTTGCATCCCCCGGATTCCCAGCTTAGTGCAGCAGTTCAGAAATTGCCACTGTTTTAGAGTCAGACAGCCTTGGTTTTGAACCTTGAGTAGTAGCTGTGCAACTCCAAAAGAATTTCTTAATCTCGCTGAGATTCAATTTCTGATTCAAAAAAAAGGGATAATAGTACATACCTCTTACATTGTGCTAAGGATTAGATAGTACACAAAACTGTCAGAAAATAGGATCTATGATTAAATCACAGTGACACACCATTAAGTGTTCAGGAAATATCTCATCAATGGAGTTTTTGAGAAGCAAAACCCAGTCTTCCTAGTCTATAAATTCTTCTGTATATCACTAGGTCCCCTCTCTAAGACATTCATAGATTTGTTATGTATTTAGCCTGAAAACATAAGCTCATACTCTCTACCAGGCACTGAAAGAGAAGCTAGGGATCCTGAGATATGTTTGACACGGCCTTTGTCCTCAAGGTGCTCGGAATCTAGTAAGGGGATGGACAGGGAAAACAAAGTGTTACAGAGTTATAGATGCCAGGCTAGAAGTGCTACAGAGTTCAATGAGTGCCCAAAGATGGGAGCATCAGCTCTACCTGGAGATCAGGATATGAAGATAGCAAAGACACAAAAGGTTTCAAGCAACAAGGGATTTCTGAATTGGACTTTGAGAAATAAGTCAGCATTTATCAGGCAGACCATCCTCAACACAAGCAGCAGAGGGAGCAAAGGCTTGGGGGAAAGTACATCAGTTTGGTTTTTGGAGGAAATAACAATAATTCCCCCTGCTGAGGGATGGTGGAGAAACAGAGACCAGGATGAGAATTGGAAATGGAGCACAGGCCAGTAGGGGAGCTTAGTCCTAATCCTATAAACAGGAAGGAACTCAATCCACAAACACTGTTCATCACCCAAGAGAAGGGCAGAGATACCCAGAGAAGGGACTGTAGCCCCAACAGCACCAGGTTACCTAGGGACAACAGAGCAGTTGTGCTCACGCACCCAGGTTGTAGGGTCCTTGCCTGGCACATCCTCTCAAATCCCCAGCAATATCCCGTCTTCTGGTCCAGCCTATCCCTCATCAAACATCACCCACTTGGGTTTCTGTTTCCTCAAGAGTCAGTTCTCTGTTAAATGATTGTTAGTGATCTAATTTTTTAATCCCAGATAGCATATCAGGACCTATAAGTTTGTTATTTATTCAAAGTTATATATTTACATTTAAACAGGGACTTTGTGGGTAATGCTTTAAACCAAATGAATAAAAACTCTAGTTGATTGCCAACAAAAAGGTTTTTGGGAAAAAAAAAATTGCCCATACAAAGGCTGAAAAAACACACGGTGATACTTATAAGCTCAATTACATATGCTTTTGTCTCTATCCCAGTGATTGGCAGGTGATAGCTGATTAATATATAATGAAAGGGAAGGAGGCAGAGAGGAAGTAAAGGGAAAAAGAAAGAGAAGAGATCTAATCCATAATCCTTTTTTACATGGCTTCTAGAATGGAATTTAGCTACTAAAAAGAGACACTTTTCTACTCCTAAGGGGGCAAAACAAGAAACATAAATATCAACTTTATTGCCACTAACCCTTTTATCCTAAAATCTGAAATATTTGAGCCTACCAAAAGCTTCATTTTTGATGCTCTTATTGGATGCATGGATCTATGTTTATAGAAAGTTTTAATGGTTGCAAAGTCAAATTGCAAAAATGATTTTTTTTTCAGAGATCTTGATATATCATGCTGCATTCTAATAAAATTTTCAATACTGGCTGTAATGCAGATTATAATACTAATGTTTCCCATGGGATTGAGTAATCAGAACTCCTCTGGTAAATGTCCTAGAGTTAAGGTTAGTGCATCAAAGAGCTGTAACTCACTGACATTTAATACTGGCTGATGCAACATGAAAAATTCAGTAGCAAAAACAGACTGCTGAGAAACTTTTCTTTAAGTTTTGGAGCCCAAGCAATTCACAGAATATTTCCTCCTCATTCTCTGAGATCAATGTGGTTCTGACACCTTCCTCACAGATACACCATGATTTTGAAAAGACAACCAAAACCAGTCATGGGAATAATAGTATTATTGTTTAATGGGTCCTTTGGATGGTAATGTTATAACAAGAAATGAAACTTGAACTCTTTGAACTGACTTTTTCAGGAAAGCACTTTCAAACCCTTGAAAAGGAAACATCAAAGTTTGAAGGGCAGATATTAAAAAGACTCCCCCTCTTACACCAATGTGACACAAATTCAACCTGACATACATTTATAGTGAGTTTTGTGCACCAACGAAGATGAAAAGGGAAAAGACACATGCTTGTCCTCAAGGAACTTATTACATAAAAGTATCTTTCAGCTGATTGAGAACTTTGTTTCTGAATTATTATTCCCTTCCAGCCTCTGCCTATTCCAAGAGGGACTGGATGGTACATGATTTTTAGAGGTATTCTCTTAAGATACCTCTTTCAGGATAATAGGAAACATAAATTGTAGATATCATGAGAAAACATTTTTTTACCAATCAGTTTGGCAAACACCAAGAAGTTTAAAAACAGAATGTGTTGGTAAGAACATGGCACCCTCATACATTTCTAGTGCCAATGCAATGCAAAGAGGTATGACCTTTATAGAAAGAAACTTGCTAGTATTTACCTGAATTTCAATGAATATACAAGTTGATGAAACGGACATCTTTTTGGGTGTTAGTTCTAGAAGGTTTTGTAGGTCTTCACAGAGCCATTCAACTTCAGCTTCTTTAGCATTACTGGTCAGGGCATAGACTTGGATTACTGTGATATTGAATGGTTTGCCTTGGAAATGAACAGAGATTATTCTGTCGTTTTTGAGATTGCATCCAAGTACTACAATTCAGACTCTTTTGTTGACTATGATTGTGACTCCACTTCTTCTAAGGGATTCTTGCCCACAGTAGTAGATATAATGGTCATCTGAGTTAAATTCACCCATTCCAGTCCATTTTAGTTCACTGATTCCTAAAATGTTGATATTCACTCTTGCCATCTCCTATTTGACTACTTCCAATTTTCCTTGATTTATGGACCTAACAATATTGCTCTTTACAGCATCAGACTTTACTTCCATCACCAGTCACATCCACAACTGGTTGTTGTGTTTGCTTTGGCTCTGTTTCTTTATTCTTTCTGGAGCTATTTCTCCACTTTTCTCCAGTAGCATATTGGGCACCTTCCAACCTAGGGAGTTCATCTTTCAGTGTCCTATCTTTTTGCATTTTCATGCTATTCATGAGATTCTCAAGGCAAGAATACTGAAGTGGTTTGCCATTCCATTCTCCAGTAGACCACGTTTTGTCAGAACTCTCCACCATGACCCGTCTGTCCTGGGTGACCTACATGGCATGGCTCATAGTTTCATTGAGTTAGACAAGGCTGTGGTCCATGTGATCTGTTTGGTTAGTTTTCTGCGATTGTGGTTTTCATTCTGTCTACCCTCTGATGGAGAAGGATAAGAGGCTTATGGAAGCTTCCTGGTGGGAGAGACTGACTGAGGGGGAAACTGGGTCTTGTTTTGATCAGCAGGGCCATGCTCAGTAAATCTTTAATTAAATTTTCTGTTGATGGCAGGGGTGAAGGGGGGTTTGGGGGGCTGGTGGGCTGTGTTCCCTCCCTGTTGTTTGACCTGAGGCCAAACTATGGTGGAGGTAATGAAGATAATGGCGACCTCTTTCAAAAGGTCACATGCGCACACTGCTGCATTCAGTGTCCCTGACCCTGCAGCAGACCACCATCAGCTCATGCCTCTACCAGAGACTCCTGGACACTTACAGGCAAGTCTGGGTCAGTCTCTTGTGCAGTCACTGCTCCTTTCTCCTGAGTCCTGGTGCACACAAGGTTATGTTTGTGCCCTCTAAGAGTCTGTTTTCCCAGTCCTATGTAAGTTCTGGTGGCTCTATAGTGGGGTTAACGGTGACCACCTCCAAGAGGGCTTATGCCATACCCAGGTCTGCTGCACCCAGAGCCCCTGCCCCTGCGGCAGGCCGCTGCTGACCTGTACCTCTGCAGGAGACACTCAAACACAGTTCTGGCTCAGTCTCTGACTCTGTGGGGTCTCTGGGTCCCGGTGCATACAAGGTTTGTTTGAGCCCTCCAAGCATCTCTGGCAGGTATGGGGTTTTATTCTAAATGTGGTTTCAGCACTCCTACCATCTTGCTGGGGCTACTCCTTTGCTCTTGGATATGGGGTATCTTTTTTTGGTGGGATCCAACATTCCCCTGTCAATGGTTGTTCAGCAGCGAGTTATCATTTTGGAGTTCTCACAGAAGATGAGCACAGGTCCTTCTACTCTGCCACCTTGTTGTCCAAAAAAAGATGTCCTTTTCATTATAGGGGACTGGAATGTAAAAGTAGGAAGTCAAGAGATACCTGGAGTAACAGGCAAATTTGGCCTTGGAGTACAGAATGAAGCAGGACAAAGGCTAACAGAATTTTGTCAAGAGAACACACTGGTCATAGAAAACACTCTCTTCCAACAACACAGGAAAAGACTCTACAAACGGACATCACCAGATGGCCAACACCGAAATCAGATTGATTATATCCTTTGCAGCCAAAAATGGAGAAGCTCGATACAGTCAGCAAAAGCATAACCAGGAGCTGACTGTAGCTCAGATCATGAACACCTTATTGCCAAATTCAGACTTAAATTGACGAAAGTATGGAAAACCACTAAACCATTCAGGTATGACCTAAATCAAATCTCTTACAGTTATACAGTGGAAGTGACAAATAGATTCAAGGGATTAGATCTGATAGACAGAGTACCTGAAGAACTCTGGATGGAGGTTCATGACATTGTATAGGAGGCAGTGATCAAGACCATCCCCAAGAAAAAGAAATGCAAAAAGGCAAAATGGTTGTCTGAGGAGGCCTTACAAATAGCTGAGAAAAGAAGAGAAGCTAAAAGCAAAGGAGAAAAGGAAAGATATACCAATTTGAAAGCAGAGTTCCAAAGAATAGCAAGGAGAGATAAGAAAGCCTTCCTCAATGATCAATGCAAAGAAATAGAGGAAAACAATAGAACAGGAAAGACTAGGTATCTCTTCAAGAAAATGGGAGATACCAAGGGAACATTTCATGCAAAGATGGGCTCAATAAAGGACAGAAATAGTATGGACCTAACAGAAGCAGAAGATATTAAGAAAGGTGGTGAGAATACACAGAAAACTATACAAAAAAGATGACCCAGATAACCACGATGGTGTGATCACTCACCTAGAGCCAGACATCCTGGAATGTGAAGTCAAGTGGGCCTTAGGAAGCATCACTACAAACAAAGCTAGTGGAGGTGATAGAATTCCAGTTGAGCTATTTCAAATCCTAAAAGATGGTGCTGTGAAAGTGCTTCACTCAATATGCCAGCAAATTTGGAAAACTCACCAGTGGCCACAGGACTGGGAAAGGTCAGTTTGCATTCCAATCTCAAAGGAAGGCAATGCCAAAGAACATTCAAACTACTGCACAATTGAGCTCAACTCACACACTAGTAAAGTAATGTTCAAAATTCTCCAAGCCAGGCTTCAACAGTTCATGAACCGTGAACTTCCAGACATTCAAGCCAGATTTAGAAAAGGCAGAGGAATCAGAGATCAAATTGCAAACATTCGTTGGATCATCAAAAAAGCAAGAGAGTTCTAGAAAAACATCTACTTCTTTATTGACTACGCCAAAGCCTTTGACTGTGTAGATCAAAACAAACTGGAAAATTCTTAAAGAGATAGGAATACCAGACCATCTGACCTGCCTCCTGAGAAATCTGTATGCAGGTCAAGAAGCAACAATCAGAATTGGACATGAACAACAGACTGGTTCCAAATAGGGAAAGGAGTACATCAAGGCTGCATATTGTCACCCTGCTTATTTAACTTATATGCAGAGTACATCATGAGAAACGCTGGGCTGGATGAAGCACAAGCTGGAATCAAGATTGCCATGAGAAATAACAATAACCTCAGATATGCAGATGACACCACCCTTATGGCAGAAAGTGAAGAAGACCTAAAGAGCCTCTTGATGAAAGTGAAAGAGGAGAGTGAAAAAGTTGGCTTAAAGCTCAGCATTCAGAAGACTAAGATCATGGCATCTGGTCCCATCACTTCATGGCAAATAGAAGGAGAAACAGTGGAAACAGTGACAGACTTTATTTTTGGGGGGAGGTGGGCTCCAAAATCACTGCAGATGGTGACTGCAGCCATGAAATTAAAAGACACTTGCTCCTTGGAAGAAAAGTTATGACCAACCTAGATAGCATATTAAAAAGCAGAGACATTACTTTGCCAACAAAGGTCCATCTAGTCAAGGTTATGGTTTTTCCTGTGGTCATGTATGGATGTGAGAGTTGGACTATAAAGAAAGCTAAGCACTAAAGAATTGATGCTTTTGAACTGTGGTGTTGGAGAAGACTCTTGAGAGTCCCTTGGACTGCAAGGAGATCCAACCAGTCCATCCTAAAGGAAATCAGCCCTGAATATTCATTGGAAGGACTGATGTTGAAGCGGAAACTCCAATACTTTGGCCACCTGATGCAAAGAACTGATTTATTTGAAAAAACCCTGATGCTGGGAAAGATCGAAGGTAGGAGAAGAAGGGGATGACAGAGGATGAGGTGGTTGGACGGCATCACCGACTCAATAGACATGAGTCTGAGTGAACTCTGGGAGTTGGTGGTGGACAGGGAGGCCTGGCATGCTGCAGTCCATGGGGTCACAAAGAGTCGGACACAACTGAGTGACTGAACTGAACTGAACAAACATCAACATGAATCAGCTATAGGTTTACTTACATATAATTTTTGATTGAAGTATAGTTGATTTACAATGTTTCAGGTATACAGTAAAGTATTTCATATTATATATATATATATATATATATATATATATTTCTTTTTCAGATTCTTTTCATTTTAAGTTATTATAAGATACTGAATATGGTTCCCTGGGATACATAGTAGGTCCTTGTTGCTTATCTATCCTAATCAGAGCAGTGCATATCTATTATTAATATTCCCAAATTCCAAATTTATCCCTCCCCACCCCACTGCATCCAGTAACCATAAGCTTGTCTTCTATGTCTGTGAAAATATTTCTATGAAACTAGAAATATTTACAGAGAGTATTGGGGTGGCTTTACCCAGGGGTCTTCAGGACTTAGCTCTCATGTCAATGTTTTGGTGAGCACGTGTCTCACCCCTGCCTTAACCGTGGCCCACTTTGAAACAAGACTCTTGCTTTGGATTCCTGCTTCCATCAGCACTCTTAGCAATGCTTCCTGCTCACTAGGCATTTGCGTGCCCCACTGCTTTTCCTCACCCATGCTTTGTCCCTTTTCCACATACTCAACTCCCTCATCCACCCAGAGGATCCTCAGGCCAGCATCACTGCCTGGCCACTCAGAATGTTGTTACTTTCTGTCTCCTGCTACTGCGGCTGCTGAATGTCTCTCTGTGTTATAAGATATCTCAGCTGTAGCATTTTCAACACCTTTATTGAGATATGGTTGATATACAAAAAAACAATGCACACTTAATGTATATTATTCAACAAACGTGGACATATACACCCCCATGACACTGTCATCACAATCAAGTTACCTCCCAAAGTTTCCTTGTGTTCCTCTTTTGTCATAAGAATGCTTATCAGCATGAGAACTACCCTCTTAACAAAATGCACAACACCATGTTGCTAGCTATAGGCACTGTGGTGGACAGATCTCTAGAACATGCTTATCTTGTATAATTGACACCTTTTACCCACAGAACAACTCCCTACCCCCTCCCCCAGCCCTGGCAACCACCATTCCATTTTCTGCTTCAGTCAATTTGACCACTTTTGATCCCTCATATACAGAGTCGTTCAGAATCAGTCCTTCTGAGACTGGCTTATTTCACTTGGTACAATGTCTTCCAGGTTCATCCATGTTGTTGTAAATTCCGTCAGAAGATGAATGGGATAAAGAAAATGTGGTATATGTATTCAATGGCATATAACACAGGAACCTTTAAAAAAGAAGGAAATTCTATCACAGTAATGTTTAATTGCAGTTATTTACATGTTTGTCTCAAGTGGAGTATGAGCTCTGTGGAGAGAGATCTGTTTATCTTTGTTTCTCCACAAATGGCCATTCAGTAGAGGTGTTTAATAACTAACCATTGGTTGAAGAGCCCCTTCAGAGCAGGTGCTCCTGAGTCCACAGGTCCAAACCATCAGCTCCCACTGCTCAGCAGGGCTCAATCTTCACCTTTTGTTTGGAGAGCTTAATCTAATTACATTTAAAATAATTAGTATAAGGAAGGACTTCTGCCTTTTTATTTGTGTTCTTTATACCTTCTACCTTTCTGGTCTCTAGTTTTCTCTATTACTGCCTTCTTTAGTGTTAAGTTGATTTTTTGTAGTGAATCATTTTGATTTCCTTCTCATTTTCTTTTGTGTGTATTAAATATTTTATGGTTACTATGGGAATTACATTTAACATCCTAAATTTATAACAATCTTGTTTGAATGGATACCAGCTTAACTTCCATAGCATACAAAATCACTACTTCTGTAAAACTCTGTTCTCCCTTTATGTTATTAATACCACAAATTATATCTTTATATATTGTGTGCCCAATAACATAGATTTATAATTATTCTGGGTCTATTTGTTTTTTAAATCATGTAGGACAGGTTGAAGGCAGGAGAAGGGGACAACAGAGGATGAGATGGTTGGATGGCATCACTGACTCAACAGACATGAGTCTGAGCAAGCTCTGGGAGATAGTGAAGGACAGGAAAGCCTGGCTTGCTGCAGTCTGTGGGGTCTCAAAGAGTTGGATGTGACTGAGCGACTGAACAACAACAACAGGAAGTAAAAAGGTGAAATTACAAACCAAAAAACAAAACAAAAACTCTCTTTTCAAGCTGCTGTCTCTCTCTCTCCCTGCCACATGAGGACACAGCAAGAGGCAGCCGTCTGCAAGGCAGGAGGAGAGCAGGGACCAGGACCTGGCCATGCTGGCACCCTGATCTCAGATGCCCAACTTCAAAAACTGTATGAAAATACGTTCCTGTTGTTTAAGCCACTCAGTCTATGATACTTTGTTCTGCCAGCTGGAGCTGGTGAAGACAGAGTTACGTGGTCCTCTGAACTAGCCTTCTAATTTTACATAGAGATCCAAAGGGCCACAGAGCAGGCCGGCATCAAAAACCCAGCCAGTCCCCGAACCCACAGCCATCAACTGTAGCAAGTGTAACAAGCTTGCCAAATATTGCAGAATGAAAGAAAAGGCCCAAAGCAACGGGCGCATTTTTCTAAAACATACCTGTACATTTAAACTCTTTTTATCCCAGCTTTGAAATAACAAAATAAAGGTCCAAGGGGACCACTAGCAAGGTATGAAATTGAAAATTTGGCTTCAAAGCCTTCCAGAGATGAGGAGAGAAAGAGGGGTCCACCTATTTGGTTATAACAATGCCATAATGACAGAGTTGTGAATTACACAAAAGAGAATGGACAGCAGGATTCACAATTTTACGAGATTTCTAGGACCTGTACCCAAAACTGCACGAACTAAAGCATTTCAGAGCTTCTTTTTAAAATATTGTTTTACACTGGTCTGGGGTTTTACACCTCAGAATGGGTTTCCATATACATGTAGTTCTTCTTGTTGTTTAGTTGCCAAGTTGTATCTGACTCTTTGGCAGCCTGCCCGGTTCCTCTGTCCATGGTATTTTCTAGGCAAGAATACCAGAGAGTTGCAATTTCCTTTTCCAGAGGATCTTCCTGACCCAGGGATCAAACCTGCCTCTTCTGCATTAGCAGGTGGATTTTTTTTTATCACTGAGCCACCTGGGAAACCCTCCACATAACATGCTCTCATCAAATCTGTTCAACAGCACAGGAATTAGGATCTCTGTGGAGCCCATTGCCCACCCCTTCCCCCCGACCCCCCGAGTCTTAGATTCCATAAGTGGTCCACTGCTGAGTCACAAGTCTGCTAAGTGTTGGAGAAAAACTTGAATTGTGTGTGTATATGTGTGATAGACATAGACAGACAGATAGACCAAAGAGAGACAGAGACTGAATGAGTTGGGGTAGGGTTGATCCTACTTCACTATATGTTCCAAGACCACTCGAAGAAGTTCTGCAAATATTCTCCATTAACTGGTAGCTGAATGAGAACTAAACTGTTAATGAGAGACCTGAGTTTTTAGCTCTGTCACTAATTCACGGTTGACTTGGGTATGTCACTTAGCCTCTAGTTCTCTGTTTCTTCAACTATGAAAGTAGTGTAGATAGTCTTGTCTTTGATTTTCTTTCTATTCAGACAATCTATGATTTTTCATAATTAATCATGGCTGGATAAAAGATCAAGCTAAGTCAAGTACAAAAAAATTCTGATACCTGAATTAGATCCCCAGGAAGAGGGCATTATTCATAATGAATCTTCTCCAGCCTCTTCAGTGGGGAGGCAGACGCAAGACCCATATCTGGTCTGAATGCTGCAGGAACTTAAGCCTGTCCTGTCCTTCTTGTTGAGACTCAGTTTAGTTGTACACCAAAGCTGTCAACACAGCTCCAGAGGTAAATCAAAACCAATTATGCAGACGATCAAAAGCTTTACTCCATGGAGACCCACAAAAGCACATTTCCCAGACTCTCTTCCCTAGGGAATTTAAGATCTGAAATCCTGCCTAGTTTAGACCCCAAGCAATAGTAAATTCAGGCTGGTGACTGCCCCTAGATTAATAAATATCCAAATCACAGTAAATCAGAAAACAACATTTACAGCACTGAAGATCCCTTTATCATGGCAACATCTATATTTATTAACATTATTTATTACTAATAAAATATGGAGAGTGTGAGAGGATTAATGTGTCATTCCATGAGTTTTTGTCTTTAACACAAACAATTTTTAATCAAGCTCAAAAAATTTCCTCAATGGCTCTTTTGTCTTTAAAGAAACTAAGAACATCCATCAGAAGAAAGATTTTAAAGCATGTTTTCAACAAGTGAGAAATTAACTGATTGTCAAAAACAGATGAGGTTTTAAAAAACAGTTATTAGGATATATTAGCACTGGTTTTCAAGCCCCATATTATTTAATTCTTATATTCTATATCAATTCGTATTTGAATATAATATGGAAATTTCAAGGACTCTCAGCCAATAGTCTTCTCCTTATCAGGAGATGTACAAAAGGAGGAAAGCAGGAAAATTTACTTGTCAGTGGAAATGCAATTTGAGACTAAAATAAAACTTTCCAATTTTAGCATTAAAGTACCACCATCACAGTTTTTGCCTTTCCAATATACTCACTGCAATATTATTTACTTAACATTTACTTGATGCTCATACTAAACCATGAAATCTGTGAGATGACAAGTTCAATGTGTAGGTTATTTCTTCCCAAACATATTAACTATAGAACAGCTATTAAAAACACCCATTTCAGAGCCCCTTAAAATTATACATTATGCACTTACACAATGAGTTAATCTGTAACTTTCTAAGTTTGTTGTCTACCATCTGGGTTTTACTCATCATCCACTTAATAAATACCAAGTTGATATAGATACAAAATTAACATATATACACACGTATACACATACACTACTACTACTACTACTAAGTAGCTTCAGTCGTGTCCGACTCTGTGTAACCCCATAGATGGCAGCCCACCAGGCTCCCCCGTCCCTGGGATTCTCCAGGCAAGAACACTGGAGTGGGTTGCTATTTCCTTCTCTAATGCGTGAAAGTGAAAAGTGAAAGTGAAGTCGCTCAGTCGTGTCCAACTCCTAGCGACCCCATGGACTGCAGCCTATCAGGCTCCTCCATCCATGGGATTTTCCAGGCAAAAGTACTGGAGTGGGGTGCCATTGCCTTCTCCGATAAACACACATGTATACAAAATGAGTGTTACACAGTTCCTTCCTATCGTAAGAGAGGAAGGCAAACATTAGAATTAAATATTATCATAATGCAGTTAGTGACACAATAGAGATACGTATAAAGCACTAAGTGGAGTGGAAGAGAAAGCATTTACTTCTTTTAGGGAAGCTTCCAGGAAGAGATGGCACCTGAGTTCTGTTACTCGTTAGCTGCAGAATGTTGAAAAAAATCACTCAACCTCTCTGAACCATACAGAGTGATGTGTTCAGTGATTCAGTGTATCTAGAACAGGGGCCCTCAAATGTTTTGGTTTCAGGGCCCCTTTATATTCTGAAAAATTATTGAAAATCCCAAAGAGTTATGTGGGTTAGATCTATCTGTCTTTATTGTGTTGGAATTTATTTCTTGTTCATTAAAATATCAGTAATATATACATGCTAACATAAATTACAACTCTATGAAAATGACTATATTTCCCCCCCAAGACAAAGTTTATTAAGTGAAATAAGCCAATCATATTAAAAAAAATACTGTATAATCCCACTTATGTAAGGCACCTAGAGTAGTTAAATTCATAGAGAAGAAAGTAGAATGGTGGTGGCTGGGGCTAGGGAGGAGGAGGGGAGTGGGGGTTTTTGTATACAGTTTTAGTTATGCAAGATGAAAAGAGTTCTAGAGATTGATTGCACAAAAATGTCAGTGTACTTAACACTACTGAACTGTACACTTAAAAAAAGTGATGATGGTAAATTTTTATTTTGTATATTTTATCACAATTAATTTTTTTTACTTCTAAATTTATGAATTTATAAATTTACAGTTCTGCACATCTATTTTTTTTGTTCTAATTTAATAGAACACAGCTGGGTTTTCATATCTACTCCTACATTCAGTCTGTTGCAGTATGTTGCTTTGATTGAAGTATGTAAAGAATACCCAGCATCATGGTTAAATGTTAGAAAAATAAAGAGCATTTTGATAACTTTACCAAATAATTTTGGATCTTCTTTGATATTACACCAAAACTCAATAAGTGGTAGTTTCTTAAAGGTTCATTGTGATGTGGAATCTGCAACTATAAAAATTAACTTTATTCTGTTACATTAAAATCCATTTTCTAATTGCACTTTGAATGAATCTTTTACTCATAACTTTTTTAACATCAAGCATAGGGTATTAGGGAAATATGGGTTTACTAAGTTATACCCTCTTGCAAATGTTGATACATTTAATTTTACAATATGTAAAATTACATGTTATTAACACCTCTGATATTGTCAGAAAAGTCTTTAAGTATTCTGAAGCTATTGAGCTGAGAGTGGTGAATATTTTCCAAAATTCTAATTTTCTCTTGAAAGCTCAAGTTCAGTATTAGCGATAAATACTATCATTTGATTCTTCAACACAATAAGCTTACCTTGCTTATTCTTGTAAAAAAATCTACTAAATATGCCAATGCGAAATATCCATAATGTGTCTATTATTCTTTCAAGTGAAAATGGGGCTTTGTGAAAGTAGTACCTCTTCAACTCACTTCTCAAACTAGAGTGCAAGAGCTTTTCCTCAAGACAGTCGCTGTCATCTGGCATGCAAGAGAGCTTTATGTGCATGTCCCTGTCTGTCCTACAGAATATTAGAGAGATGTGTACTTAAAGCTCAAGGTTTAATAAAGGTAATAATTTTTTTACTTCTTCATTAAGGATGTTCTTAAGTGAAACTGGCTTTTTCCCCCTGGGAGTGTGTGGCACTGAAGAACAAATGACCACCAGTACCAGTTTGATGCCAAAGTCTTGATTCTTGCTAAGGAGGTTGTAGGCTGACCTGCCATTGTTTTTGCACCTTCAGTGTAAATGTCAGGACAGTGAAAAAAGGCAAATAACATCTTACTGTTAACATGAAAAACCTTTCATCTTGTGGGTCCCCAAAAAACAATCTGTGAATCATGTTTTGAGGGCATCTGATCTGTGGGTCTCCACTGAAAAAGCGCTGAAATGATGGCTTTAGAACAGATTTTCTGGGATTGTGTCTTGGCTTTGTCACTGACTATGTGGTGGTAAGCAAATTACTAAACTTAGGGAACATCTGTTTCTTCTTCTCTATATGGGAATAGTATGATACCTACCTCAAAAGAGGGCTTGAGGAAGAAATAAGCCAAAATAAGCATGTTTACACTAGTGCCTGGCCCACTGCATGCAACAAATGTTAGCTCTCAGAGTTAACATATATGAAATGTACGTATGAAGTAAGTCTGTTGTTGTAATTAATGTTGTTATTAACTTCTGCACCTTTGCAAAATATTATACATATTGTGTCCAATAAGTGCTTCTAAAAGAGGAGTTCAGTTCAGTTCAGTCGCTCAGTCATGTCCGACTCTTTGCGACCCCATGAATCACAGCACGCCAGGCCTCCCTGTCCATCACCAACTCCCGGAGTTCACTCAGACTCACGTCCATCAAGTCAGTGATGCCATCCAGCCATCTCATCCTCTCTCGTCCCCTTCTCCTCCTGCCCCCAATCCCTCCCAGCATCAGAGTCTTTTCCAATGAGTCAACTCTTCACATGAGGTGGCCAAAGTACTGGAGTTTCAGCTTTAGCATCATTCCTTCCAAAGAAATCCCAGGGCTGATCTCCTTCAGAATGGACTGGTTGGATCTCCTTGCAGTCCAAGGGACTCTCAAGAGTCTTCTCCAACACCACAGTTCAAAAGCATCAATTCTTCGGTGCTCAGCCTTCTTCACAGTCCAACTCTCACATCCATACATGACCACAGGAAAAACCATAGCCTTGACTGGACGGACCTTTGTTGGCAAAGTAATGTCTCTGCTTTTGAATATGTTATCTAGGTTGGTCATAACTTTCCTTCCAAGGAGTAAGCATCTTTTAATTTCATGGCTGCAGTCACCATCTGCAGTGATTTTGGAGCCCAGAAAAATAAAGTCTGACACTGTTTCCACTGTTTCCCCATCTATTTCCCATGAAGTGATGGGACCGGATGCCATGATCTTCGTTTTCTGAATGTTGAGCTTTAGCCAACTTTTTCACTCTCCACTTTCACCTTCATCAAGAGGCTTTTTAGTTCCTCTTCACTTTCTGCCATAAGGGTGGTGTCATCTGCATATCTGAGGTTATTGATATTTCTCCCGGCAATTCCAACCCAGCGTTCCTCATGATGTACTCTGCATATAAGTTAAATAAGCAGGGTGACGATATACAGCCTTGACGTACTCCTTTTCCTATTTGGAACCAGTCTGTTGTTCCATGTCTAGTTCTAACTGTTGCTTCCTGACCTGCATACAAATTTCTCAAGAGGCAGGTCAGGTGGTCTGGTATTCCCATCTCTTTCAGAATTTCCCACAGTTTATTGTGATCCACAGTCAAAGGCTTTGGCATAGTCAATAAAGCAGAAATAGAAGTTTTTCTGGAACTCTCTTGCTTTTTCCATGATCCAGCAGATGTTGGCAAGTTGATCTCTGATTCCTCTGCCTTTTCTAAAACCAGCTTGAACATCAGGAAGTTCACAATTCACGTATTGCTGAAGCCTGGCTTGGAGAATTTTGAGCATTACTTTACTAGCATATGAGATGAGTGCAATTGCGCGGTAGTTTGAGCATTCTTTGACATTGCCTTTCTTTGGGATTGGAATGCAAACTGACCTTTTCCAGTCCTGTGGCCACTGCTGAGTTTTCCAAATTTGCTGGCATATTGAGTGCAGCACTTTCATGGCATCATCTTTCAGGATTTGGAATAGCTCAACTGGAATTCCATCACCTCCACTAGCTTTGTTCATAGTGATGCTTTCTAAGGCCCACTTGACTTCACATTCCAGGATGTCTGGCTCTAGGTGAGTGATCACATCATCATAATTATCTTGGTCATGAAGATCTTTTTTGTACAGTTCTTCTGTGTATTCTTGCCACCTCTTCTTAATATCTTCTGCTTCTGTTAGGTCCATACCATTTCTGTCCTTTATCGAGCCCATCTTTGCATGAAATGTTCCCTTGGTATCTCTGATTTTCTTGAAGAGATCTCTAGTCTTTCCCATTCTGTTGTTTTCCTCTATTTCTCAGGTGATAAATTTCTGTTTTTGAAAGCTCTAAGTTAACAACCAATCAGCAAAGACACCTTCAATAAATGCTTGTTGACTGAAGAGTGAGGTATAGAAAGAGATCACTGCATATGTGTCTCTATTTTTAGATTATCATAAAAGAAACGCTTCTGCCACTAAGTATAAATGAAGATTATAAAAATAAAGACCAGAGTGTTTTAATGCTTGAATGTAACTATTCTGAAAGGGATTCTAGACCTGAGACAAACCTAGCATAGAACCTTCAGTACTAAAGAGAAAATTAAAGCAGGTGGCATATCAGACATAGAACAATAAAACAAATATTATCCAGGCTGGTTACTGGGCATCTCTAAGAGAGTGTTGCAGTTTTTAAATATTCAAAGAAGGAAATTTTTGTCAAGAAAAATGTTATCTATAGGAATGAATCCCAGGTTGTTATTCATATTATTTCTTAATTTGGGTAAGAGTCATGACCTTCACAACCAACCACAACAAAAATTTTTATTCAAATAGCACAGAATTTTCAACTTCCAAATCTATAAGGACTGTTAGATTTCAAGGAACAGAATCATTGGAAAGTTACTACTTTTATCATATTTCAAGCTAAGCATGTAAATAATAAAGGCTGAACTCAGAAATAAGGCTGATAATTTCATGGTGACCAGCCAGACTCCTGTTCCCATCATTTATTCCTCTGTTGATAGACTTCCCCAGGAAGCCTGGGAAAATAACAGAAAGGAACTCAACTTCCCCCAAGAGAAAAGGCTTCATTTTTTTCTTGGCAGATTCATTCCTAATCACATAGCAGGGAACCATTATTAACATCTGGTTATTCAAAAAGAGCCACTGAATTATTATAAAAATGTTTCAAATCATCAGCTGAAAACTCAGATGATCTACAATGTGTATGATGCTTTTTTTCTCCCTTTAGTCAAGAAGATAAATGGAGAATTTTTTATATTTCAACTTCTATTACACATTTGTTTCTAATCTGGGAAAATTCTTGTCTGCCTACTGTACTTCCATATCAAAGACCGATATGTCAGCCTTTGCTTCTGTTCCTCTTACCCTGGGTTTCTTTTAAGAGGAAAATTTTATAAAGAGTGAGATTACTGCAAAAATGAGTTGCAAAAATGGTCACAAGTCAGGTGCTGAGTTCAATTCTCATTTAGTGAAGTCACATGCTTGTTAGATTGACAGCAATTCAGTTCAGTTCAGTTCAGTCACTCAGTCGTGTCCGACTCTTTGCAACCCCATGAATCGCAGCACACCAGGCCTCCCTGTCCATCACCAACTCCCGGAGTTCACTCAGACTCACGTCCATCGAGTCAGTGATGCCATCCAGCCATCTCATCCTCTGTCGTCCCCTTCTCCTCCTGCCCCCAATCCCTCCCAGCATCAGAGTCTTTTCCAATGAGTCAACTCTTCGCATGAGGTGGCCAAAGTACTGGAGTTTCAGCTTTAGCATCATTCCTTCCAAAGAAATCCCAGGGCTGATCTCCTTCAGAATGGACTGGTTGGATCTCCTTGCAGTCCAAGGGACTCTCAAGAGTCTTCTCCAACACCACAGTTCAAAAGCATCAATTCTTCGGTGCTCAGCCTTCTTCACAGTCCAACTCTCACATCCTACATGACCACAGGAAAAACCATAGCCTTGACTAGACAGCAATTAGGCAGATCTAATGTCTTCATGCTTAACTAGCCTCTTTATCCTTTAAACAGTTTCTAAAACTTAACTGTCATGATTTGTTACAAACACACCCCCACCTGAGATCTCAACATTAGGAGAGACCACTTACTCTATTGGCTTAAGACAGTAGTTTAGCTGGTGGCATTTAATAAACAGAAGGCACTTCTCTGTCTAAACCCTTCTTGTGGCTTCCAACTGCTTGCTCTCAGGACATAATATAGAGTCTCATCATAGCCCACGAAGCTTTGCTTGCTCACCCCAGCTGAAAAAAATGGTTTTGGACTTACCCAACATGGATGAACAGGTTAAGATCTTAACAAGCAATGTTTATTTAGCCAAGGCCCATTCCAATCTTCTTGCCCTAATAATGGATATTGACTTTCCAACTCTCCATCCTTCCTGCCTGCCTGCACAACTAGCCCCACCCCCAACCCTCCACCTGCTCCAGCCCTCTCCAGCACACTGCCCAACCCCAGCCTTCCTGAACTAAGGCTCTGCCAAAATGGTCTTCAAGTTTCAAGTAAATCCTACTCAATTTCGGCATGAGTCAGTGCCTCAAAAAGACTAGGCAGCTCTGCCTCAAACATACTCAGACTCTGTCAGCCTCTTCTGTCACACTGACCACATGGTAGATAACTAGCTATGAAGTAGTCTGTTTTTTTTTTAATGTCTGTCTCCCCACTAAGCCTCATAAATGCAGAAACTGGGTCCATTTGGCTAGTATAGCCTCCCAAAAGCTAGGAAAGAATCTATAAATAGGCCCCTGGAAAGCATTTCTTTCTTGTGCCAGAAAATCCATAATAAGGAGAAACCCCTCCTAACCAAACTTTACACTGGGGTGAAAGTCAGTGGAATGAACATCTAGGCAGGTGTCAGAGGGCAAAAATTCTTGGTGATACACTAGATGTAAAGAAGAGAAAGTGAAGAGGCTGAGAGTTTTAGGGTGATTGCAGATATATGAGAGCAGATCCTCCCCTAGCGGTTGTATGGCCTGGTTGAACAGTGCAGATGGTGGCTCCCAAACCCCTTGTCTAAACACTTATAAGCTCGAAATCAAACTAATGAACAGTCACATGAAATATCTTCTATCTGATCTTGAAAAATATGCCTTCAAAGTAAACTGGAAGTCGGGTCATCAAACAGTGAAATATAGAGACTTTAATCAATTTGGGTTTGCGACACAAACCACATCTGACAATTCTTCAGTAGGAAGTAATTATGTTCTTCATCCTTTAAATGCGCACACACACACACACACACACACACACCCCCCCAGAGATTATAGTTATCCCTATTCATTAGGAAAAATAATTTCTACTGTTTTAAAAAAAATACTAAGATATATATGGGAAGCTCAGAATCCAATTATACTGAACTTGTGAAACCTACACGTGTACAATGGGAAGTTCCTGCCTATAAAGAAACGGCCACTCTCACTTAGTTGTCTCTCCCCTTTTATATCCATCACAAGAACAAAGTCATGCTCTATTCTTTCTTCGTACATCTTCCAACTCAATATTCCATCCTTGGGGTCTCCCGATGACTGAAGGGTCTTCAAGTATCAGCCAGCAACTAACAGTACCCAGTCTTGTGATTACCGCAAGCATTTTGCAGGTTATCATGTGTGTGGGATCCAAACAGTGAGGAAAAACATTTACATGTCACATGGGTAGACCTTGCTTTACAATGTGTATGTGATCTGGAAAGCATTGTGCTCCCCAGTGCTCCAGCTTCCTTGGTTTTACCTTGTCTGTGCAGAGAGGTTGTTTATCTTCATTTCTGGCTGGTGACTTTCACAAGCATCTTTAATTTTATCCCTTTTCATCCTCTCTGTTGAGTAATTACCATAATTTTCATTCAGATACTCTGTAAGGAACTTTAATATGTGATTTATAATTAAATATGATCTGTGAATCCCTTTAAAAATGTAACAACCTACTGTCATATGAATAAAATGATTTCACGGTACTTTCCTATACAATTCCTATTTTACTGGTTGTGATACAACATAGTTCAGTGAAAGAATTGCTCGGGCATCTTGCTTACCTGATATTGCACCTACTACTTTTCTTAGGAAGACAAGAACACACCAGGAAATGAACTTGGAAGAATGAGATATTCCAATCGTTTGATAGTAATGATGGTGGTGTGACTAGCCATTGCTTTCTGGGCCAGTCCACCTCTGATGTGTTCTCCCAATAAGACACTTGTTATTTCTTCTTTCTCCATAATTTCCCATCTCTTTAAATGCTTCTAAAGTGGCTTCCCAGGCTGAAACCTACTGTATACGAGTGGTAGGAGAAAGAAGGATACAAGTCCAAGGTGAAATGTATTAAATACAGACTTATTTTTCAGCGTCTCCTCTGGGCTCCACCCCCTGCAGGACTAATGCCTAATGATTCCAGGAAGTGAAAGCAATTAAATCTCACTTGGTGTAAAGTTGAAGAAATTGTCCCATGTGAAAAGAATGTTTCTTTGCCACATTCCATAGGTGGCAATAAACAGGCAAATTCCACTGGTTTTGATATAGTAGTATGAGCTTTCACAGGGCTCAGGTTGATTTCATTTTTAAAAGTTGAATTTATGGGACAGAGGACTGAAAGGTTTGTACTGACATGTTTAAAACCCTCTTTTAAAAAGTGGCATATTGCATCGTTCCATTTAAGTGTTCACACCGCAGACTGAAACATAATCTGTTTACTGAAAAAACAACTTTTTATTGCCCTGTGAATAATTTCCCATTGAAAAAGAAAACAATGTACAATATTTTAGTGCTTTGTGAAACATCTGGAAATTTTTCTCCAGTTGCAGAATCTATTAGGAATTTGCATCCACATTCAAACTACTGATTTTTTAATTTAAAGCAGAATAACTTCAAACATACTATTGAACAAATCTCAAAGCAACAGCTTCCAAAGGCCCACCGAGGGCACTCAAAGACACAGCAGCAAACCCACCGAAAGGCACATCTGGTCTCACCGGGAGCCCATGAGGGATGTTTTACATCTTCATCCTCACTTTCCTTCACACAGTGTAAAGTGGAATGTATTAGTTAAGGTTATGCCAACTGCTCTAACAAATAAACCCCAAATCTCAGTGGCTTAACATAGGGGAAGTTTTTTTTCCTGTTCACCTAACAGTTCAACGTGGGTGTGCTGAGTAGGCGAGCAGCTTCCACATCAAGGTGTGGGAACTCTAACTGCTTCCATCTCTGACTCTGCACCTTCCATGGGGAGCTCTGCAGCAAAGAGAAAGAAGATGGAGACTGAAGTGGTACCCACAAGGCCCGCTTACATCCATGAGCTGGAACTCAATCACGTGACCAGACTAACCACCAGGAGGTGAGAACAGCAGACCAGTCCCAGGAAGGCCAAGGAAAGAGCTTGGCCAACAAGTAGGCAGTCTGTAGGTCCCAGTCAGTACATTACAAGGCTAACATTTCTTTCCAAATTGCAGCACATTCTGAATTCATTACTCACTACTCTAGCCCTACTGTGGGGTCTATGTAAGTCACTGTACGGAAGGGCCTGGGAGATTTGAGGACATTAGCAGACAGGAAAGCCACTAGCTTTAGGCATTTTTTTCCTGAGCTCAGCTTCAAAGCCTTTATTTGTGAGAGCTGTGAAGTGGGCTTAGTGGTAGAGACAGGAGATGCACAGTAATCAATTCCAGCTCTGGAAAAGATTATAAGCTTTGGAGTCAAAAATTCTTTTTGCATTTTATTCTGTTTTACTTTTCTCCCAAAGCTGCCATTTCTCCACAAGAGACCTTTATGCAAACTTAAGACTCAGGAACTCTACAAAAATACCTTTCCACAGTTGTTTAAGTGCTGATGTGCAGGGACAATACCCAGAGCTAAGGTGATGCAGTGATGTGAACCAGTTTCCCTCAAGAGTATGTCCAGCTTGAAAAGGTAAATTAAAATATGAATAATTGAGGGTCATCTGAGGGTCCCTCCTTCCCTACCCTGTGCCTCCTTTTTCTGCCCAGCTCTTGTGAGCAGCTCTTCTCTGAGGTACCACCAAATAGGATCCAACTTCATTATCTTATGGTACTTGCACATTTACTTATCAGCCTCTTCCCTGAGATGATAAAATCCATCAGGAAAGAGACCCTGTTTATCTTGTTTGTCCACAGCACACACCGTGGACTCTGGCTCCAAATAGGTGTTTCTTATACACTTGTGGGGGCTTCCCAAGTGGCACAGTGACAAAGAATCTGCTTGCCAATTCAGGAGATGCAGCAGACACAGGTTCAATCGCTGGGTCAGGAAGGTCCGTTGGAGTGGGAAATGGCAACCCATTCCAGCTTTCTTGCCTGGAAAATCCCAAGGACAGAGGAGACTGGCAGGCTACAGTCCATGGGGTAGCAAAGAATCAGACACAACTGAGTGACTGAGCACACACACACTTGTGGAATGGGATTGATCTGAGTGCAAGTTAGAGAAAGATAAATTCCGTAAGACAGTTAGAGAATCAAAGAGCAACTAGTGTTCAAAAGAGAGGACCACGCATCTGGCTCCGGAAGGGTAGGGAGAAGGGGGGGGAAGATTTCCTGAAGCATTTGAAGTGGACTTTAAAGGGAGGATAGAGTTTCAACTGCAGTGTTTCAACAACGGCCCTACAGGCAGAGGAACAGCATCTGCAATGCTCAGAGGTGAAAAGGCGAACATGCATTCGAGGAATAGCTAGTACTCTTGTTTATCTTACACGTAAAGTGACTAAAGGGAGGGGTAAGCAATAGGAATGGAAAGCGAGATTATGACTATATTCTACAAAGGGCTTTGAGTCTCAGGCTGACAAGTTTCCATTTAATTCTGGAGGTGCTAAGGAGCTGGGGGAGGTCTGGTACCAGGAGGACCAATCTGCCAAGTGGGCAGATAACGCAGAGTATATGAGAGAGGTTGGAGGAGGAGAGGCCTCTGCCAGGCCTGATATCAATGCAGGTGGATGGCATCAGGGCCCTACCTGAGGCAACGGACAGGGCAGGAGAAGGTGGAGCACAAGGCAGAGGAAAAGCCTACATCTCTTGATAACTGGTCAGATTTTTAAGGAACGATGACCAAGGAGGCGGGCTAGGAGGGCTACTGCTCCCATTCCTGGGAAGAGGAACTTTGGGAAGAAGAACTCATTTGTTGATTGAGGGAAAGCTGGAAAGTTGAGTTTGAGACCAGACTCACAGACTTAGAGAATAAACTTATGGTTGCCAGGGGGAAGGATGGGGGGATGGGATAGTTAGGGAGTTTGGGATCCACATGTACAATCTGCTATATTTAAAATGGATAACAAACAAGAACCTACTGTGTAGCACAAGAACTTTGCTCAATGTTACGTGGCAGCCTGGATGGGAGGGGAGTTTGAGAGAGAATGGATACTTGTATATGTATGGCTGAATCCCTTTGCTATCCCCCTGAAACTATCACAACAGTGTTGATCAGCTATACTCCAATACAAAATAAAATGTTTTTTTTTTTTTAAGTCAAAACAAAAAGTAAAACAAAATGTGGTTTGAGATGTTTTGAGCTTGCAGTTCTTGGAAAAGGCAGGGTAGAGGGTTGGGAATGTGGGACATCTAAATGGTTTGAACAGGGAGCAGGGAATGCAGAGCTGTTAGGGCGGGTGGAGAGAGTGGGGAGGGAAGGAAGGAGGACCACGGGGATGGCATAGGATTAGAATCTCAGTAAGTCGGCCTGACCTCTGACAGAGACAAAGGCAACTTCATAAACATTTGAGGAGGGCTGGTGAGGAGAAGGGAAGTCATCTATATCGAAGTAATAACTACAGACATCAAAGTGGAAAAAGACCATATAGAAGAAAGAAATTCTCTTTCAAAAATTGCAACAACACAGTCTTGCAGCATTAGCAACCTTACATAATATCTGGCAGTTCTTGAACTCAAACCAGCTCCGTCTTCTGTGTGCAGCTTCCTGACGTGGAAGTTCTGTTCAATTCAGTATTGAGATGCAGGGTGAAGAGATGGGAAGACGAGGGGGATTCTGCCCCAGTTCTTTTTAACAACTCGAATCCCATTTTTGAACACCATACAAACTTCTGCCAAGAATCTCTCTAACCAGCTTTTCTATTCCTCACTCCCTTTGGCTCCTGAGAGAAAATGGTTGGAGAGAGTCACATGAGGTCAAGATGTGAGTGACTGAAACAAATTTGAAGATGAGGGACAGAAGATCCTGGCCTTTTTCCTTCCCCTTAAGTCCTAGGAAGACAGTTTCAAGAAAAAAGAAAACACATCGCCCAATTATTATAAGAATATACTTCTGATACACCTGTTTTACTTCCCAAAGCCAACTTTGACGACCTTAATTTTACCTACGCTACGGTATAAATTTTCAGTGAGATCTTTATCTCATCCTGACACCAATTAGCACATGAGTTTCAGCAGAAGAATCCACAGCAATTTAATACACACCTTCAAAGAAAAGGAAACACTAATCGAAATGAAGACAGTCTCAGAACCAATTGAGCAGGTGTGCATTTCCATAATGGCTGCACAATTCAGCCCCATCCTCATGTTTGCTCCTTTCGCTTGTGAACTGAATTAGTAATCTTCACATGCGCTGTCCAAGTGATTGAAATAAATTACTTTGTTAAATTGCGAAGCAGGTTGACCCATCTGTTGGCCCACGAATGTTCAGATTCTCAGAGGGTTTATTATTCCAAATAATGACTGCCATATGCAGCGGTAAACAGTTCCTTTAAAACTGACTGAAGGATTTGGTGCGACTTTTGAAGGCAATTTATAAAGCTGTTCGTGTTCTCCTAAAGGATCTGCCCTTCAACTAACTTCCAGAAAAGTTGTCTTGATTGGTTAATCCTGGCAAGACACCTTGTTCTCTTTGGAGAGGAAAGAGGAAGGAAAGAGCAGAAACATATGTTCTGAGAGGACCTACTATGCGTCAGGCACCAGCACAAACGTGAGCCCTGCTCCATGGTGTCTCCCACAGTCCTGTGCAGTGGAAATTAACAACCCAGAGAAATTGGAAGGCCAGAGAGGGCAAGTGGCTCATCCAGAGACAAATGCTAAGGTGCAAGTGGAGACTCAACCCAGTCCACTGACTCAGAGACACACTGTGCTATTTTCACCAGGCCTGAGCATCTGATAGAAGGGATCTACATGGAGCATTACGGCAAGAATTGTGTACCCTCACAACTGAGACCCGTGGGAGAGAAAAAAAATAAAAGAATGTTAGTGCCACTGTTGAGATTCAGCAAACAACACCATTCTGACAAGCTTATGCCCTCTTTCCAAAAAAAAAAAAAAAAAAATGAGCCTCAGACTTCACTAGAGGGGTGAGGACCGGGCTTTGAACTCCCATTGGCAAGAATCTAATACAAAGGTTTTAAAGACAAAAATCTGTGGGTCCTCTTTTCATATGTGGCTTTCCTTCCTTTAGATCATCCTCTTGTTCAAATCCCAAGGGAAAATGCATGCTCTGCTCACATGAGGTCTGTAAACTACTCTGACCATGGAGCAGCCATGATTTGTTCATGATGTTCACAGTGACTCACTGTGGCTAGATTACAGATGCTAAATTGCTGATGGATGGCCCAAAGCCAGCACATGGTCGGCTCCTCTGGTATTCAACGGCAGTATTAATCATGTGTGGAAAGGCTTTTTTTCCCTTCTGTGAAAAATGAAATGGCTAATACACACGATGGAATGAGTGCCCTGGAACAATTCCTTTCTTAACAGGAAAAGAATAAAGCTATTAAAAGAATAAACTCCTGTATGTGACATGATGACAGTGGGATTTTTCTGACGAGCTAAATGAATAAGTTCCCTCGCCTTTGATTTATGCCAGTGCAAAGAGTCTCTCCAAGCTTCAAAAGGCAGAGAGAGCATTTGGAGATGCCGACAGTCTCCACTCCCTTTATTATAAAGGGAATGAGAGGGTGAGACCAGGCCAAAGGCAAGCGTCTGACAGGCAGAGACCTGAAGAGGTCGGCACCTAAGGGCTGGCAACAGAAGGGAGAAAGGGTGCTTGGGTGGGTGTGCCAGAACCTTGGGTTGAGGAGGCTGCCCTCATTTCAACAACCCTGGAGGCACATTTGCATGGGTCACAGAGAGGCCCTGCCACTCCAGGTGCTCTCCTCCCACACCGAGGGAAGCAACCTGCTCCTGTGCTGTCAGCTTGAATCCTGTGAAAGGGACTAGACTTAAAATGGTTCTTCATTTCCACCAAAGATGGAACCAAAAAAGCACAAAGCCCACATTCAGAGCCTTAGAAAAGGCTTAATATATAAAAATTAATTCCTGACAAAGGAGTGTGTTTAACGTCAGAAAACACAGCCCAGGTGTTGTCCATGGAGAAAATATTTTTATTTGAATTATGCGTTTTTTTTGTTTACAACAAGAGCAATGTCTATATGATCAGAAAAGCATAAAACATCAGATAAAATCAAATTCAGAAAAATCCAAATCCAGAAATATTCTACAAAATAACCTGCCAGTACTCTTCAAAAGTCATAAAAGACAGGAAAGACTGTGGAAGTGTCACGGAGGAAAGTTCCCATTTGTCCTTCACCCAGCTTCTCTTAATGTCAATATCTTACATAACCATGGCACAATTATCAAAACTCGGACATTGGCCTTGGTACAATACTATCAGGGGCTAGTGGCAAAGAGCCGGCCTGCCAATGCAGGAGATGTAAGAAACACCAGGGTTGGATCCCTGGGTTGGGAAGATCCCCTTGGAGAAGGGCATGGAAAGCCACTCCAGTATTCTTGTCTGGAGAATCCCATGGACAGAGGAGCCTGGCGGGCTACAGTTCATAGGGCCACAAAGCATAGGACACAAATGAAGCAACTTAGCAGGCACACACAGAACTACTAACTAAACTGTAGTCTTTATTGAGATTTCTCTGGTCTTTGCCCCTTTTCAGTTCCAGGATCCCATCCAGAGAACCACATTATTGTAGTTATCTTCTCTGGTGTTTGATGGTCTCTCAGTCTTTCCTCGTATTCCAAGACCTTGACATGTTCGAATAGGACAAGTCAGACATTTTGTTGTGAGTCCATCAATTTTGAGTTTGCCTGATGCTTTCTCAGGATTCGGCTGAGTTAGAGGTTTTTGGAAGGAAGAGCACAGGGGTAATGTGTCCCCTGCACATGTCTTATCAGTGGTAATGTTGACCTTGATCACTTGATTAAAGTAGTGTTAACACTTCAAGGAAATGTTACTAATTTTCCCTTCTCATTAGAGGCAGTTCACTAAGTCCAGACAACATTCAAGGGGAAACAAATTAAATTCCAGTTCCTGGAGGGGAGAGAATCTAAGAATTTGCAAACACATGTTAAAACTGCCACAGAAATAAACAAACATTTTGAAGAATATACTTTGAGGCTACGCAAAATTCTCTGTGAAGTCTCATCCACTATTTTTAGAATTCCTCAATGGATGTTGCCTGCAACAGCTATTCCTGTGGTGTTCTAATGGGATTTTCTTTTTCTCTCATTCCTTCTGTATTTATTATTTGGAATTCCTCACTGAGGAAGAGTTTTCCCCTCATTCTCATGTATTTATTGATTTAATCATGTATTTATATCAATGTGAAATCTTGGGTATTTTATCCCTTGGGTTATAATCCTATCATTATCATACATATCAGAAGTCAAAACTGAGATATATACATATATATTTTATATATGCATATTTATACATATATTTGTATATATAAAATTTTATATATATATATATATATGTAAATTAGTGTTCAGACTAGATTCTGTCCTTTCCTGAAGGGTTTGGGAACTGCTAACTCTGGCAAAGCCTAAGCTGTCTTCTTCCTACTGTATAATTGGAACAAATTTGGCCAAGGTCTTTCTGGATCACCTATTATATTATTATGTTGACAGTAATGTCCACTGCATTGTCCTGAGAGTTACTAATTAAAATGTGAAGTTTAATCAAAAGAAAAGGCATGCATTTCTTATTAATATGCTGACTTTTTTGTTGTTAGATGAAGTTTTAGCTACACCTTCAGAATAAGCTAGGGATGAGTACACAAGAAACACAATGAAATGGGTGCCTGCGATCCTAGAATAAAAGTCAGAAAATATTGTCCTGAAAATACTGGCTGTTAATAAATATTTGTTGAATGAATATATGTACGTAAAACTTATACTTTGGGGATGATTTTCCAAGCATAATGCTACTCATACTTTTAGTATTCTCTATTTGTTGTCGTTTTTGTTCAGTTGGTAAACAGTGTCCAACTCTTTGCGATTCCATGAATTGCAGCACACCAATCCTCTGTCCTCCACTATCTCCCAGAGTTTGTGCGAATTTATGTCCACTGAGTCAATAATTCTATCTAACCATCTCATCCTCTGCCGCCCCAACTCCTTTTGCCTTCAACTCCTTTTACCCAGCATCAGGGTCTTTTCCAATTAGTTGGCTCTTCCCATCAGGTGGCCAAAGTATTAAAGCTTCAGCATCAGTCCTTCCAATTTCTATTTAGCAAACCAAAATGTGAAATTTTCATAAAAGTCTCATTTTCTTTGACTTTCTACCCATTTGTGTCCTAGAAGAAAACACCCTGTAAGTTTCTGTTTCTTCATACTTAATCCTACATGCTGTCTGTCCAATGTCCAAAGTGATGTTTTATTTGTACTTTATTTGACTTTATTTGCCAAGAGACAGCATACTGCCAGTGCCCAAGAGCGAATGAGATTAGAG
This sequence comes from Bos mutus, assembly GCF_027580195.1. Taxonomy (NCBI): domain Eukaryota; kingdom Metazoa; phylum Chordata; class Mammalia; order Artiodactyla; family Bovidae; genus Bos; species Bos mutus. The sequence continues at coordinate 48,907,426 of NC_091620.1, forward strand.
TTTGCCTATTTAGGACAAGAGGCTTCTCAGTCCATGAGTGTGCACTCTTTCCTGAGACCAATCCACAATGACAGTTTGGTCTGGGAATCTTATGCGGTGAGACTAAAATATCTGCATATAAATAATAGGCATGTTTGTTTGCCTTGTGCCAGGCACTATGCTACAACTTTTATATATTTATCATACTTAATCCTCTCAACCAGCTAAGTGATTGTTGTCAATAGCCATCATTCTCCCTTTTTTAAAACTGAGAAGACTTCATCTCAGACCAGGAGGTGGTGGGCACCTGGGATAATATATTCCACATATGACGCCTCAGATCTCTAGCCTTAACAAAGTTTTTATCATTGAGCTCAATCACGAGCCAAATTGATTGCTGAGATTTGCTTTTTTGAGCTTATATGTGTGTTGGTGGTTGGGGTATGCGTGGCTAAGGAAGGAGAGCGCTAGAAAGTGGCATTCATTGCAAGCCAATATCAGGTACTGTGCTGGAAACTTTATATTATCTCATTTAATTTGCTCAAAAATGCAGGTAGATATTATCCCCACTTTACAGAGGAGAAAACTAAGGTTTAAGATTAAGAACAGCCTTCACACCCAAGTTTGCCTGACTCCAACACTTAAGCTCCTTTCATATACACAATGTGCTGCCATGGAATTTTCTCCTTGATCAAGAAAATGAGCCAATGGCTTAGATCACCATTCCAATTTCCTATGTTATCCACCTGTTGAACCCTGAAAATTAGGTTCCAGATTTAGAGTGGTGAAAACTTTGGTGGCCAAGTGGAATCCTTCTTCCAAACATCTGGTGTTTGTTGTGCCCAGAAAAAGGTTACAATAGGTGTATCTCATGTCTTTCCAGGATTATCTGTTGAAATCTCTATCAAGTTTGACATTGATAACCCTTTGCTAAGAGTCTGTAAAATCCATGAGCCCAGGGACTTTATTTTATTTTCTGTTTGTCTCCAGTACCTAAAATATCGCTTAACATAGAACAGGAACACAATAATTATTATTGGGAAAATAAACGTTTTGAGGTACAATAACCCAACATTTAGCTCACAAACACCATCCGTGATGTGGCAATAAAGAGCCTCTCCCCTGTGAATATGTCTTCTTTCAACCCTAAAGTCATAGCCTAAAGAGGGAACTCTTTCCCCAAACGTTAGGACTAGCTCACAGTAGAAGATACCCTGGCAAAAAGTTCACAGCACAAAGACTGAAACATAGTAAACAGATGTTCAAAAAATATACTGGAATAATAATTATTATTTTTTTCCTCCACGTGCCTAGGTTAACCATGTGTTAACTCTGCCTACTCTTCTAGGCCATTGACTACAATTTTACAAGTCCTTGCATTATTATTTCACCTATTGACTTGAAATTCATTTTCACATATATTGTCCCCTCCAGAACCTTGTTTTTTTGTAGACAGGCTAATTAATATTAGTCTCATTTTACAGAAAACCCTCCCAGGGTTTTGTAATTACTCAATTTAAAATTCTTTCTCACTATTTTTCCCGGTTTCATTAAGATACAATTGACATATAACATTGTATTAGTCTAGGATATACAACATAATAATTTTTTTCAGCATAATGATTTGATATATGTATATATTGTGAAATGGTCATCACAATGAGTTTAGTTAACATCCATCATTTCATATAGCTATATTTTTTTGTGTGTGATGAGAACTTTTAAGATCTTTCTTAGTAATCTTTGTATAAATTATATGTATTGTTAACTATAGTCACCACGCTGCACATTACACCAGGACTTAATTCATTTAAACTGAAAGGTTTTACCTTTTTATCACCTTTACCCATGTTACCCACTTCCCATCCCACCCCACCCTGACCTGGGGTAAATAACCAGTCTGTTTCTATGAGTTTTTTTCAATTCCACATATAAGTAAGATCATACAGTATTTGTCTTTCTCTACCTGATTTATTTCACTTAGCATAATATCCTTAAGATCCATCCATGTTATCAGTAGGATTTCCTTCTTTTTAATGGGTGGATAATATTCTAGTAAATACATACACCACATTTTCTTGATCCATCCATCTATTGATGGACACTCAGGTTGCTTTCATGTCTTAGTTATTATAAACACTGCTACAGTGAACATCAAGGTGCAGACATATTTTCAAGATAATGATTTCATTTCCTTTGGATATATACCCAGAAGTGGCATTTCGAGATCCTATGGTAGTTCTATTTTTGATTTTTTGAGGAATCTCTATAATGGTTTCCATAGTGGCTGCACAAATAGTAGATTCTCAGTAAAATTCTGTTGAACCAATTATTAAAGAAGAGCTATTGAACTGTGGTGTTGGAGAAAACTCTTGAGAGTCCCTTGGACTGCAAGGAGATCCAACCAGTCTATCCTAAAGGAGATCAGTCCTGGGTGTTCACTGGAAGGACTGATGCTGAAGCTGAAACTCCAATACTTTGGCCACCTCATGCGAAGAGCTGACTCATTGGAAAAGACCCTGATGCTGAGAGGGATTAGGGGCAGGACGAGAAGGGGATGACAGAGGATGAGATGGCTGGATGGCATCACCAACTCGATGGACGTGAGTTTGGGTAAACTCGAGGAGTTGGTGATGGACAGGGAGGCCTGGCGTGCTGCGATTCATGGGGTCGCAAAGAGTCGGACACAACTGAGCGACTGAACTGAACTGAACTGATGCTTATTTAAGCTCACTGTTAGTCAGATATTCTACTAGTTTTATCCTATAAGAAACATCGTGTGGTAGATTGTATAATATTCCCATTTTGTAGAGAAAAGAAAAGTTTAGAGAGGTGAAGTCACATGCCCAAAATCATATAGTGTGTATGTAGTGAAACTGGGATCAAATTAGGACAGGCTCTTTCAGAACTCTCAGAAATCTTGAGAGCCTGAATCACCCCACAGCACCCAGTGAACCTGCCAATCCCACTCCTTCCTAAAAGTCTTTGTTCTTCCCTCCCTCTGGATCTTGGAGGCATGGTTGCCTCCTTCTCATTCAAGTCTGCCCAGTGTCCCTTTCGTAGAGACACCTCACCCTACCCTTCCCTGTAGAGTAATTCTCGGTTTTTTGACCCTGTTAAATTGCCTTATGGCATCAACCACCATCTTACATTCTTTCGCTTAATTTGATTATTGTCAAATCCTCCAATCAGAACTTGAGCTTCATGAGAGCAGAGACCTGTTTCTGTCTTGTTGTTCACTATGCCCCACAGTCTAGTGCTGAGCATTTCCTAAATACTCACTGAATTCCAGAGTGAGCCCCAGAGGCCAGATAACTGGTGGTGTCTTAGAGTGGACAGTATTTGCCTCCATTCTTTAGGGAGCACCTGGTGCGTGACTGGTGTGTATCTCTCCAAACCTATGAAGTTCAGTTCTCATCTCAGTGTTTCTTTGCCATCTCAGGCAAGAAAACTGATTTATACATGGGCCATGCAAGCACATTTTTCCATCCAAAGAGGAAGGCTCAGTGACTTCACGTTTGCAGCAGGCTTTACAATCTCTCCAACAAAGATATGCCGCTGAAAAAAATCTATCCCCCTCAGATTGTAGCCATACATACTCAGTTACTCCAAGACCAAAATGTCAGTTGCTTCTAGTCTACAGAATGTTTCTCAACAGACAGCTCAAAACATTATTATACAGACTGAAGTCCAAGGGAAAAGAAAACTTACTACAGAAAACTCTGTCTGGCCTGGATCCCACGTTTGATGGAGAATATTAACAATATTACTTGAACTTAAGTCTCTCGGTTTCCCCCTACATGTGTCTGAATGAGCTCGAGGTATGTGACATGCATCTTATTTTTGACCCTTATGAGTACGTTTATTGTCAGAAGAATTGTTGTACGCATCTCCAAGCAGACTGAGACCTCACACATCGCTGCCATATTTGTTTCTTCAGAAAGTTTGGTGCCTCTGATGACATCACCTTCCTACATCCTCTCCAACTTTGCATTTTCTAGCCCAGTCCCTTGGAGCTGCTCTGATTTTGCTCACTTTGAGATGCTTTTCTCTCTGTTTAGAATCACTCTCCTTCTGTCTGCGTCTTAACTCTTAATTCTTCTTAAAGACTTGGACATAGTATCTCACCTCCCCTTGCCTAACATCATCCCTCAGGTTCACTCACTTGCTCAGACAACCCAGGTTAAGCCAGGTGCCCCCGCTCTGAATTCTGAAAGCACTTTATGAAGACCGTGTAATTAATGCATATGGGTTCCCTGCCTGTCTACTTTATTCACTTTGTATCCCCAGCACATCACTGTGGTCTGCACATGATAGCACCTCATAAAGGATTGGGAACTGAATTTGTGCCAAATTTATACTGGTTCCCACCACCCTTGCCTCCATGTTGTATTAAGTTGCCTCAGAGGAGAAAAGTCATTTTCTTCTACTCATTCTTCAGAAAGCTGATTTCAATCAGAAAATAATTAAGTCCAAGTTTTTAGTTTCTGGTGTCAGGCTCCCAAATATGTCTGATGATTCACACTCACCCATAGTGATGAGTGGAAGTGATGGTCTTGGAACTACAATTACTTTGTAATTCTCCTAAACAAATGGTTTGCTTGCAGCGGGGAGGAGGGGGATCGGCATCCTCGTGTGGGTAATTGACGAGATTTCTCTTTCATATGTTCCTCTGTTAGAAAACACAGAGCCCAAGTCAGGGCCAATCCATAATGGAGGTAGATTCTGGCATACGCTTTGAGCCTTTATTCTTGGCTCCAAATGACCTCACTCTTGCTTTTCTTAATCCTTTTAACCTCTCTTTTTTAAGTTATACTGTTTTGCCCTACTTTGTTTCAAATTCTTTTGGAAAAAGCTTTAGTATGTGTACCATCTTACTTGATACAGTAGCCGCTAGGTGCATCTGGCTATTTCAATTTAAACTGTAATTCATTATAATTAAATTAAATTAAAAGATCTAGCAATCTTATTCCTTGGCTTTTGCCCAAAGGAATTGAAAATTTATGTCCACACAGAAACTTGCACTCAGATATTATAGCAGCTTTATTCATAACTGCCTAAACTTGGAAGCAACCAAAATCCTTCAGTAGGTAAATAGATACACTGGCACATCCAGACAATGGAGTATTATTCAGCACCAAAAGGAAATGAGCTATCAAGCCATGAATAGACATGGAGGAAACTTAAATGCACCTTACAAGCCAATTTGGAGAGGCTGCATACCATATGGCTCCAAATCTATGAGATTCCAGAAAAGGCAAGACAATGGAAATTGTAAGGAAATCAGTGGCTGCTGGAGGCTGTGGTGAGTAGATGGTGGAAGTGGTGGAGGCAGACCAGGTGAGAAGGCAGGACACAGAGAATTGTTTAGGGTAGTGAAAATATTCTATAGGATACCATTAGTGATGGATATTTCCTATACATTTCTCCCAACCTACAGAATGTATAAGACCAAGAGTGAACTCTAATGTAAACCATGTACTTGGGGCACTGATGATGTGTCACGGGAGGTTTATCAGTTGTAACAAATGAACCACTCTGGTGGTAGATGTTGAGAATGGGGGAGGCTGTGCATGAGTTGGGGCAGAGGGTACATGAGAAGTCTTTATACCTCTTCTCAATTTTGCTGTAAACTTTAAGCTGCTGAAGAAAAAAGAAGTTCTAAAAAAAATAATCAATTTAAAATTTAGTTCCACAGTCACACTAGCCACATTTCAAGTGCTCCATAACCACATGTAGCTGCCTATTACATAGAACAGATATAAAACATTCTCATCATCACAGAAAGTTTCATTGGATAGCACTGATATAAGCTATAGTACAGTATAGTATAATATCATTTAATATAGTGTATTTTTTGTTCTGTTGCCTTGCATAATTTGTCAAAGACTGAGGTCTCCTTAGGGACCTGCAATGGCAAGGGTTCTAGAATGCTATATTTAACACAAAGCACATACTGGAGCTGAAGTGGAAGGCTTATCACCTCTGGCATTATTAAAGACTCTTCCCATGTCTCAGGATGAGGGATACTTGCATGATGATGTGCTCTGAAAAGAGATCTTCAAGATGCCATCTCCAAAGAGTGAACACTAAGGCGGTGAGAACTGTGTCCTAAGCCTGTCTGGGCATGATATGGGCACTTAGAACGTACAGGGGGGGAAAGAGAGGAGCTCAGAAACTGCCTCTTTGGTCTGCACGGCACAGTGCTTTTTCTGAGGGCAAAGAAAACATTCTAGTAACCTCTAACAGAAACAAAAGGTTGCAGTTTGCTAATTTAATAGAAGTAAGCAATTATTGCTTTACAATATCATCTCTTAGAAAGCAAGCTGAGGTTTCTATATCAAAATGGAAAAACAACTCATTTTCCCCCAACAATTAATATTATATGTCTTCTTTATTAAGCAAAATGCACACAAAATTCTTATTATCTCCATTGCTTCCAGGTCAGCAAGACTGGGAACTGATTAGGAAGAGCAAGCAGTGTCTTTCAGACAGAGGAAGACAAGCCAGGCGGGAGCAAAGATTTTTCAAAACAGCTGATTTTCTTCCACTGGTGAGCTTTGGGCAAGAGAAGGGAGCTCGTGGGATGACTATCAACTTAGTAGCCTAGTGGTTTTCTTCTTCTCCTCTGGGGAGCTGTTTTCTCTGCAAAACTACTGTAATTTTAATGAGCTGCCATTTGCTTATTAAATTCATCGGGAATTTAGTCGGCATATGGGCCACAAAATAGGACTCTTGTATGTTTAGGATTTTGTCATTTAATAAAACACTCTATAAGCACAGTGCATACTTATTAACTAATAAGTGCCCTTCTCAGGGCCCAGCAGCCTATCCCATGGCCAACAGGGCACTAACTGCTACAGGTGAGTTATAGAGAGATCGTCTCCCAAGTTCTCATTCATCTTTATTATAACATTAAAATAGCCGATGATGAGTAATCAGTCACTGTTAAATTCCATCCTTGGGAATTTGACCAGGCCTGGCTTCTTATCATTCAAAATCTTCTTGAGGGCTGTCTCCTTTGGAAAAGGGAGGCCCTGAGCTTCTGATCCTGTGGAGGGATTTATTATCTGCTGGAAAGCAGGACAGAGAGAGAGACAGACAGAGACAAAGTGTGTGTGTGTGTGTATAATTGAAAAAGCAGTTCCTAAACACGGGTCTATGAACTGACCCCATCAGAATCTTCCAGGAGGGGTGATGAAAATAGGTTTCCCTAGGCTCCACCCTAGATCCAGTGAATTATCCTCAAGGGCAAGGTCTATAATTGTTTGACCAACCCGGCTCCCAGCTTTTTCTGATAAACCGCTTTGGGAGGCACTGGGAAAACAGAATACTCCCTAGATTGAAAGGCATGCACTGTGTCTTTACAGTGGAATAATTAGCTCAAAACAGGAAAAACAAAAATGAAGCATCATACAAGCTCTGTTTCATAGCCCCAGAATGCATCTGGGAGCCTAACCATGTATTTAGCAAGTGTTGCTCACAAAGGTGAAAATGTGGCAGATGCAGCACAGTCTATCACCATGCTTGGAAGATTCAAAAAAGGCACCACTTATTGACAGGCTTCATTTTTTTACTTTTATTAAGACTTTTAAGCACCTTCACCTCATTTTACCTTCATTTCCTATGACTATGGGAGAGGGGGCTCACATAGCCCTAGGTTCCAAATAAAGCATGACTCAACCCTGAGAAGAGCCTGGGGAGGAAAGGGGACCTGAGACCCCAGTACCTGGAGGCAGAGGACAGACGAGTTCCTGTAACTGCGTGAGTGAGGGGGTGGGGAGAGGCAAGGACCCACAGCACAGGTAGGTGAGAGAGTGAATATGTAAGAAAGCCTTCACCCTCTGACTGCTTTGATTGTGTTCCAGTGACATATTTCTCACGGCTTTGTCCAATATCTTTTCATCATAAATAGAACAAATCTCAAGTCATCATATATTAAAATGTGTTGAAAAGACACCACTTTAGGAAGTTTGTGCTTACTGGGAGCAGCAATTTCTTTTATCACCAACCCTAGTTTGGCTTCTGATTGAGGTGGGGGCTGGGGGAACATGCCCCTACAAGTTCCTAAGGGCAGAAAACTGTGACAGAAGGAAATTCACTGGTCCCAAGCTCAGAAATCAGCCACATAAGCTGTGAGATGCCAAGCTTCTTTGCACTTGTCTGGCAACACTCACGGTATCGACAGACGTTTTCTTGGGGCTGACTCCTCCATTGCCATGCCCACTATTCTGCAAGTGTTGTCATGTTTGTTCTTCACAAACACCCTATAAGCTAGGTATTATTATTATCCCCATTTGAAAGATGGGGAAAATAAAGCTTAGGGGAGTTATTATTTGGAAGTAATTTTTCAAGTTATAGCCTCAATATTCCAGTTAACCCTTGTTTCTAGATTCAAACAATACCATATGGAACACTGCTGGTGGCGGAGAGTTCTTTCCCAGTGATAGGAACAGCCAAGAAAGGAGAGATTGTTATCTGCAGCAAAAAATGGGTTTCTCCCCTTAACCAAAAACTCCCCAACAAAGATCAAGTCAGTTCTGATGGAAAAAAATAAAATAAATTAATATTTGTTTAGAACGTGAGACATGAAACCTGCTTTAACCCAGTAGATTTGCAAAGGAGTTTTGAGTGCTTCTGTGACCTATTCCATCTTTCCCGGACCCCACCCTGTCCCTCAACAAAAACAAAATCAGAATAAAAATAAAAATATCTTCACTTTTTTCCTCAAGCAACAAACTTTTTTCTGGAACCTGTCTTCTCTGAAAGTTAAGCCCTCCCAAGGAGCATCTAAGATCTTGGACCCCTTCACAAAAAGCAATTGATGATTCAGTTCCCACCCACACCCCCACCACCCTCTCCCCTTACCCCCACCCCCAGCTGCATTCCGTGGGCAGCTTTTTCTGTGGGGAGTCCCACCCACACTTGTGCTTTCTCTCAACTTCTCCCTCTTAGATGCCCTGCCTCAGAAAACCTCAACATTCAGCAGAAGGCAAATTTGAGTCCGGAGGGTTTTCTGAGAAGCTAACTATGACCCAGAAGCACATCAAAGAATCTGACATTTGCCCTCCACAGACCCTTCGTGCCCTTTCCAAAGAGCATCCACCCACTTTCTCTGATGATTAGTATTGATACTTAGTGAGCAGTCACAATGCAGCCCAAACAATGACAAACACAAAGGCTTCTTTACCTTCCACCCAGCGCCCAGTGTCCTGCAGATAAAAATAACAATGGCTGCCATTCACTGCACCCTTACCATGGTCCAGACCCTGTGCAAACCAACTGACATTCAATCTTCACAACAACTTAAATAAGTGAGAAGACATAGGCATCCCCACTTTGCAGATGGGCAAACCGACACTCAGAATCTTATCAAACTATTATAAGGATATGCTAAGAGCAGCAGGCTACAAACCCCAAGCTCTTATCTAGCATACAATAATTCCTCCTACTGCTTGGTAACTGTGCTTGGCAGAGAGAGAGGAAAATATGGCTTCAAGTGGCACTCATTTCCTGTTCAAGTTATCTCCCACCGTGTTTTGGTTGGACTGATAAATATTTTTTAAGGAGAATCAACAACACGGAAAAATCTTATGTGACTCTAAAAACTGTGTTGATAGTATGGTACTTGAAATTATTCTGCCTTTAGGCAAGCTTTGCAAACACTCTAGAAAGGGAAATGGAGAAGGCAGAGGCAGGGAGCACCAAGAAATGAATCATCAATGAAAATGCAGGTTTTTTCACAAAGTCATAACTATCTTTATAAAGTATAATAAAATAATTAAACAGCATGCAAGGTGGAATTCAAGGGAAGTTTTATTTTTCTTCTCTGTACTACAAATGCCTTCCAACATGCCATATTTCCAGGTCTGGGTAAGAGTGAGAAAAAGACCTTGCAGTGATCATTATAAGGCTAGATCTGCTCACTTTAAGTAAGTAGATTATTCTTCATTTTGACCTTGTTTCCTCCTTTTTTCCTAAGAAGGATGATGATAGAAAACGTTCATTTTCTTTTTCCCTTTTTAAAAATTGTCTTTATTTCACTAAGTAAAGAGTAGTTTGGTGAAATGAAGTTTATTTTCAAAAAAAAAAAAAACTTTAAAAAAACTTTGTCACTTAAGAAAGTCTTGGGCTAACTTTTTAATTTTTCTAATTTTTCATCTTAGCATGAACTGGTTTGTAAAACCTAATAAAAAGTTATTTTAAAAAAATAAGTTATAAATTTTTAGGGGAACCTCATATACATATCTCTCCTCTTTAGTATAACCTTATTTTTAATTTTGTTTTAATCTGTCCATTTCTGATTCTTTGTATCACTTACCATCACTGAAGAAGAGCATAGAAAAGCAAAGTGGTTTCTTGACAATGTTGAGAAATTCTAATGACAAGGGAATAATTAGATGCATCAATAGGTCAGATGAAATTTAACAAAGTAATATTTTAAAATTATTTTTATGAGGCCATAAAGACATTTATTTATTGGACAACAAAGGATTTTTTCCTCTGGTGCAGACCTGAAAATTTAAAAATATATACATGTATAATGCTACCAAAGTTTAGGCTACAGCAAATGATGCTATATATTTGATAAAAAAAAAAAAAAAATTTAAGCAGAGTATCTGGCCTCATGGAAGACAGCCTGACACTCAAGGAACAAAAGCTCTATTGTGAACAGACTCTATTTCAAGAGCAGACTGAGGGGGGGATTTGGCAAAATGTAGTTTAGGCTTAGACTAATTTCACATTCTAATGAGAATCTCCAGATAAAGCTGCTTTATAATGGCTACTAAGCAGTTGGCAGATTAACAAGATTCAGACCATACAGAGCAGGAATTAGTCATGTTTGTCATAAGACCATATGGCTAGAAAGAGACTGAGAGAGTTTGGTTTAGCCTGTCCTGGAGGTTTTCGGGAGGACAGCATACATAATTAAGAGCCCCAGACAAATCAGAATATTCCACAGCCTAGCAACCTTTACACAGCGAAATCATGCAAGGTTCACAGGTAACCAACTTCCTGTAATTCCTTTTGGTGCTGGAAAAGTTTTGTAGCCAAAGAATTGGATCCTAGAGTTTGTGCTCATTCTCTCCTTCAGTCTTCAGAATTTATGCATTAAATGGAGGAAATATGGCAAAGAAAAGAACAGGACAGATTTTAGAGATGGTCTGTGTAATATGGGAGCCCCTAGCCACTTAAAATTCAGTGATGTTAGCCCCATTTTTAGTGCTCAATGGCCACATATGGCTGGTGGTGACCATACTGAACAGCACAGGTAGAGAACATTTCCATTATCATAAAAAGATCAGACAGCTCTGCTCTAGAGTCAAAGATCCTTCCCCCATAGACTTGAAATCCTCTCAACTTCTTTATCTGCACAATTAGGAGGCTATCTGTCTCACAAGAATGTTAGAATCCAACTGGAAGAATTCTCTGCAAGATATAAAACAAATAAATGTTAGCTATTTTGATAAGGATGATGATGATGAATGACTTCTATATAGGAAGCCATCATATAGTTAGAAATTATAGCAATCTCAGTCTTCACTCAGAGTGTACAGAATCTCAGGTTGTGAGATGTTTCCTCCAATCATATACTCTCTTTTTCCTCAAAGCTTCTTCTTCACTCCATAACTGGTGACAAAGAATTAAATCATGTAGAAGTGAAAAGTCCCCAGAATCCTATTTGAACTCTTAAGCTTAAAAAAAAAATCACACCAGACAGAATTCATATTTTACACCTAATTTATTTACCATTTCCTAAGCAATGGCACCCCACTCCAGTACTCTTGCCTGGAAAATCCCATGCACGGAGGAGCCTGGTAGGCTGCAGTCCATGCTAAGGGTCGGACACGACTGAGCAACTTCACTTTCATTTTTCACTTTCATGCATTGGAGAAGGAAATGGCAACCCACTCCAGTGTTCTTGCCTGGAGAATCCCAGGGACAGGGGAGCCTGGTGGGCTGCCGTCTATGGGGTCGCACAGAGTCGGACACGACTGAAGTGACTTAGCAGCAAGCTAATGTCCGCATCTCCGAGGAGCCTGTGGAAGTCTGAGGGTTGGGCAGAGCAGGGCAGATGGGGTAAGGGGGTATGTGGAGGGAAAGTGATGTTGAGTTATTACCATTATTATAAAAGTCTTCCAGGAAGACTTGTGTGTGTTTTACAGAATAAATCTTCTAGGCCACATATAAAGCATTGGTTCAGTCAAAAATTATATTAATTAAACTAATAATATTGTTTGGTGGAACTATACATGACTGCCATTTTTTGTAGGTCAAAAACAGTAAAATGCTGGCAACTGCATGTAGTACAATCTAATGCTTATCTCAGTTTGACCCATAGCATGGGGGTCAAGAGTTCCAGTGTTGGCAAACACACCTGGATTCAAATCTCCCTCTGCCACTTAACAACTGTGTCCCCGGAGAATTAATAGAATAATGGGAAAAATAAATGGAATTTGCAGATCAAATCTTCCAAATTCCTGGATCTATGAGAAAAGAAAAAGTGAAGACTTTTTTGCCTCAGAGTAGAAATGACAACCTACTCCAGTACTCTTCCCTGGAAAATTCCATGGACAGAGAAACCTGGTAGGCCACAGTCCATGGGGTCTCAGAGTCGGACACGACTAGGCAACTTCACTTCACTTTACTTCAGTGCTTTTAATTGGTCGATACCACCCCCTTCAGGCAATATTAATCTTGTAGGACAGAGACTAACAAAGGTAAGTAAGCAAAGGAGTTGGTGTAAGTAAGCAAAGGAGTTGTTGTACAGTAGCTAAGTCCTGTCCAACTCTGTGTGACCCCATGGACTGCAGTATGCCAGGCTTTCCTGTCCTTCACCATCTTACAGATTTTGCTCAAGCTCATATCCGTTGAGTCAGGCTCTTCAGTCCATGGAATTCTCCAGGCAAGAATACTGGAGTGGGTAGTCATTCTCCTCTCCAAAAGCTCTTTCCAACCCAGGATTGAACCCGTGTCTCCTGCATTGTAGGCGTATTCTTTACTGTCTCAGCCACCAGGGAAGCCCTATCCCCCACCCCACTCAAGGGAAGGAGAGCTCCTTAAAAAACAGACTTTTCCAAAAGCCTGTGCCCTTCATGCCATAGGCATGATAAAAACCTCAGGGTTGACTGAGACAATTGTGCATAAAAAGGTTCGTTGATAGTAGAAAGAAACAGCCTTAACTGCTGCAAAAGCCAGAAACAAAGGTACATAAAAAAATAAAACAGCAGAACTGTTAAGAGACTTTGGTTTTGACTTTCTCAGTGGCCTGACAGCTTCATCTTATTACAATAATGTTTCGAATTATTAGTTGAGAAAACAACAACATGGATGTATTGCATCATCAGGGTATTTCTGTTTAAACAACAATCAAACTAGCTATAGTACAGGCCTTTATCTGACCAAGGAGGCCAGGCTGCTGCCTCCAGTTCCCCTTGCCCATTACAGCCACAAAGGAGACCTGGGAGCAGATGCCAGGGTAAGTGGCAGCACCAGGAGGGGAAGGTCAAGCCAGGCTGTTGCAATGAGGGTAGAAAGAACAGTAGTGAAGACACGGAAGCCAAATAACCAAAAGGAGAAACTGAAGAACCAAAAAAAAAACAAAGAACCTGAGAGCAAAAAGAGCAGAGCAGACCATCAAAAAAGGGGCTAGAGGAATTCTGAAGACAAAATTCCTGGGGTGGGTTTTACACAAGTGAGCATGGGTCTATGCAGACAAGCAGGATGCACTTAAAGGGACCAGAGAGGAACTTCTTTGTCCAGAAAACTCTCCCATATAGAATAGTTGTTGTTCAGTCGCTAAGTCATGTCCAACTCTTTGTGACCCCATGAACTGCAGCATGCCAGGCTTCCCTCTGCTTCACTATCTCCTGGAATTTGCCCAAACTCATATCCATTGACTCCAGCAGGGCATTTGCCCTGGCCCCCAGGCGGCACCTTGACTGACACCTGGCAGCAGGTAAAAGTTCACATGCTCAACGAGGATCAGCGGTGGGACAGCCAGGGCGCCAGGCATGTCGTCCAGCTACATGGAGCAGCTGAAGGGCATGTTCCTGCGAATCAGGCCTGACAAAACATGGTTCTCTGGAGAAGGGAATGGCAAACCGCTTCAGTATTCTTGCCGGGAGAACCCCATGTAGGATGCCGCTCCTCAAATCATAAGTGAATTCCAGTTTACTACAAGAAATGAAAACATATTCTCAATTTTGAACAATAGCCTAATTGTACCTTGAAACAGCATTACTGTGACGGTATAAGGAAAAGAGCATAAGACTGAGATTTGACAAATGAGTCATTTGGCTCAGCGGCTATTAGCTCTGTGCCCAAGGACATGTGGGCACAAATCTCTGTGAACTAGTTTCCTCGTCTTAAAAGAGGAACAATAATGGCGCCTTCACAGTGTGTGGTGAAGGAGTGTGGTGAGATCGAAAGAGCGCGGTCAGTATCTGGTACTTAGTGCGCATGCGTGCTCGTCTCTCAGTTGTGTCTGACTCTTTGAGACCCACGAACCATAGCCTCCCAGTCTCCTTTGTCTGTGGCATTTTCCAGGCAAAAATACTGCAGAAGGTTGCCATTTCCTACTCTAGGGGATCTTCCTGACCCAGGGATGGAACTGTGTCTCTTGCATCTCCTGCATTGGCTGGTGGATTCTTTACTACGGCACCATCTGAGAAGACCACCTGGTACTTAGAAGGCACTCAAATATTAGATGGCTTCTCTGTAGCGATAACGATTTACTAGCAGCAAAATCAATGGTTTCTGGATTTATTTTCTCTCTTATGCTTGGTCAGTTACACCCCCTTTATACCTGCTGGACAAATGTTCTTTCCTGAGAAGCCTGCTGTTTATTCTTCCAAAGCAATGTGAATGGCAGTCTCCACTTGGAGACTTAGAATGAATGCATGCGTGCTAACTCACTTCAGTTGTGTCCGACTCTTTTGAGACCCTAAAGACTCTAGCCTGCCAGGATCCTCTCGGATTCTCCAGGCAAGAATACTGGAGTGAGTTGCCATGCCCTCCTTCAGGGGATCTTTCCCACTTAGAATGAATGCTGCTGCTGCTCTTAAGTCACTTCAGTTGTGTCCGACTCTATGCGACCCCATAGACAGCAGCCCACCAGGCTCCCCTGTCCCTGGGATTCTCCAGGCAAGAACACTGGAGTGGGTTGCCATTTCCTTCTCCAATGCATGAAAATGAAAAGTGAAAGTGAAGTCGCTCAGTCGTGTCCGACTCTTAGCGACCCCATGGACTGCAGCCTACCAGGCTCCTCCGTGCATGGGATTTTCCAGGCAAGAGTACTGGAGTACTGCCATTGCCCGAGCCTTAATCTGAGTCTTAGTTCTGGTAATATCCTATAGCAGAATGTCAACACTGGAAGGTTTCATTGTCAGCTGATCGTGGCAAGAGAAAAAGAATCTTCAAAAAGCAAGCGGAACCTCCCCCACACCTGCCATGAAAACAAAACACTGAAGCCCAAAGCCCTGTCTCCCAGCATGAGCAGCTGCTCGGGGCCCGGCACTTGGCCTGGCAGCTACTTAACCTTCCAGCAGAGCTCATGATGGGTCCCTTCCCGCCCCTGGTCTCCAAACTTATCAGGCGCAGACATCTGCAGCCTGGTCTTTGGGGACCACCCAGAGGGCAGACAGAGAGCCCTGGGGCTCCCCGAGAATTTGCAGAAAGGTCAAGAGTCACTTGCTCTGACCAGTTCACTGAAAGCATCTCAGGGAGACCCGGAGGAAAGGTCACCTTACGATAGTGACAGGGCACAGCTTGAGGGGGAAAAAGAGGAGAAGGCAGAAGAATTTCTTTCTTAAGTAGCAAAAAGTCCATCTGTTTCTGGCTCAGCTTAGACTTTCGAGTCTGATTTTTATTTCAATGGCATTTCCTTGGCTTTTCCAATTCATGTCTAAATCACAAAATGTGTCCATTGTGCACTTCTGGGCTTGCGTATATGTGCCACGGAGCACAACGCTGGAAATACTTTTTCTCACTTCATTAAACATTGCTTTAAAACAGCATCCAAATGTCTGCTCCCCTCCGCAAGTTGAGAGGGGATTGTGTTACTCCCCCCACCCCAATGGGAACAGAAGGAACGCCCAAGTCACAAGCTGTGATGTTTAATATTTTTCAATTTTGCATGTTAGACTTTTCGATTTAATCATGGAGACAGGCTGGTCAGCCCAGCCTCTAGGTAGAAGTGCCCACATCGTGTTGGGGACATGCCATTCACTTTGCAATGCTTCCAGCCTCACTGTAGCAGCTGAAACTGGCCTAACTACCCCCCCAACCCCCACCCCACCCTACCCCCGGACCCCCCAGGAGCCCTCTCTACTTCACTGAGTGAGGTGCTGACTCCATCTCCCACAGGCAGGCCAGGACACATTCTGCTGACTTAAGAAGATGCCACGTAAATTAGAACTCATGTAACCATATGGTTCAAACCTGCGGGTCATATTTTATACACGAATGACTATGACAGGCGGTATTTTTGTGCTGACAAGTTGTATTTCATCCATGTTTACTTAGAATTCCATGCTATCATTAAAAGCTGAGCAACAGAACTTTATCATATTTGTATGCAAAAGTTTGATTGAGTTTCCTTCTTATTAAAAAGAAGAAAAAGTAATCGCCCAGGCAGCTTTTGCTTCCTCCTTAACTTACTATCCATGTGTTGGGTGGTGGGTTCAGATGTCCTGACAACAGGAATTTAAAAGGAGTCCTAGAGTCCTGCCTTCCAGATTGACCAGTCTTGAATGTGCCAAACAGTCATCTTATTTGGGTTCTCAAAATAGAAATTGCATCAGTGTACCAACCACCCAATGCTGGACAACCTCTGGATGTTTGCACACACAGAACCAGTTGACACAACCTTCTTGCTTCTACTTCCTCTAAAGTGGTAAATAAGAGAATCTTCAATGCAGTGATTAGTAAACTCCAAAGCCCTTTCATTGAGAAAGGAAACAATAAAATACCAGTTGGATCATCCTACAGCCTCCGCTTCTTAGAAGACAAGACCTAGAAAAATACCTCTCAAGTTTACTAGAATTCTGATTCAGTAATTTTCTTTCAATGGACATGTGTCCTTCCATTTGAAAGATAATATATAATTACTACCCAAAAGAGAAAGATGCAAAAAATACAAAGCATAATTTCCTATCATCCCATACTCAAGGACAAGCACCATTAACATTATGTTGTATTTCCTTATAGTCTTTTCTGCATGCCTATTTATTGTAACGTGTGTGTGTGTTAAAAGGGATGATTGATAGCTGTGTTCAGTTCTAACTTAGAACAGATTCAAATACAGCTTTACATATACAAATTCTCATTTAACATTTTAACCCAGGGAGCATTTCTACATGATTATAAACTTCTCATAAATACTTATTTTTAATGGCTGCAAAATAAGGAATGCATTTTAAACATACAATTTCTAACTCTATTAGGTGCTGTGGGCCATAAATGTAGGAAACAAAAACTAAATGTACATTCTTCTGAGGGCAGTGACTTTTGTCTCTTTGTATTCTGGGCAGTAACCCTGGTACTTAGACTAATGCCTGTTCCATGATACGGGTCCTTTACTGAATAAGAAGAAGCATGGGGGACTTTGTGGAGTCCTAGAGACCACAAGGACCCTCTCTCTCAGCACTGTGCCCTGCTTTGCCATTAACTCACTCTTTATGGTGGTTGACAAGTAGCTACTCTGTTTGTACTTTGATTACTTCTATGATATGTTGCTAAGACACAAGTAAGAGTAAATACATGATTCATAAAAATAGCAATAGTTTTTTTTTAAGCACCTGTTTCTCATTTAACTCCCTCACAAGCATATTTTGATAACTACAAGGAAATCTAAGAATGCTTCAAATTGTTTCTCAAGTTCTTTTAAAAATTAGGAAATATGTAAGTTACAATAAAGCCGTCTCTGTGTGTCTCTGATCCCCAAATATCGAAATATGTTGGACACTGGGTAAACAAATAAGAAATGAATTTAGTTTAACACAAAAATAAATTATAAAAGATATATTACTTTGTTTAGCTAAAAGTTTTGATGCCCAAGAAAGCAAGTCAAGTCCTGCCCTGGAAGTAGTTGTGTAATGTTCTGGTAAAAGTGGTGTCTAGCTAGGATCTAGGGTCTCATCCCCAAGAATGAAGGCAAGATCAGTGATTCAACCCAAGAGCCAGAATGGGATTCATGGAAAATTTCAAATATCAGTTGGGCAGAGTTGAAAGGATATTTTCTGAAATGCTTATATTTAGTGGAAGGACCCCATGAGCAAAAATACCCCTATTTTGTTTATCTGGGCTTCCCTGGTGGCTCAGATGGTAAAGAATCCACCTGCAATGCAGGAGACTTGGGATTGATCCCTGGGTCTGATCCCTGGATCAGGAAGATCCCCTGGAGAAGGGAATGGCTATCTATTCTAGTATTCTTGCAGGAGAATTCCATGGACAGAGGAGCCTGGCGCTAGGAGCCACCATTGAACTTAGCCTTGTATTATACAGAGTAATTCTTAGTATATTGTATGAATGTACTGTCCTACTTTTTTTCTTTTTTGGCTCTTCCAAAACCTAAAGATATATATACCCTTATTAATGTCCATAGACCTACTGTATGAGCTCAATTTGACTTTTAAAACAAATATAATATGGGCAAGGAAATATAATATATAATTTAAACACAAAAAATATAATATAATGTGGGCAAGAAAAATATTAAAATTTTAAAACATTGTCATTACCATTAACCTCTTCTATCAGCTCTGTTCCAGGGAAAGATGTGAGGACATACATTGCCAGTCTCTCTTCTCTCCCAGCCCAGAGCAAGACTTCCCACAGCAGAGGGAGTTTCTGAGGCTACAGCAAAGGTGAATAAGAGGTTGAAAGATGGAACCCCTCCAGGAAGGCTGAAGAAGTGGGGAGATGTGATGTGATAAAGAAAAGGAGACAGAAAAATTTTTGAGTTTAAAAATTTATCTTTAATTATGTGGAAGGATGTTGATGTAAGAGAGTGACCTCTTTTTCCCATCTCTTTTGGGGCAGGTCAAAAGAAAATGGACTTAAGCTGCAGCAGAGCGGGTTTAGGTAAGACAGAAAAAGGAATTTCCTGAATGTGGAGATCGTTAAAAACTGGAATGAGTTACTAAGGGAGTCTGTGGACACTCTTCCTCTGGGGAACATTTAAAAATAAGATAAATTTTCATCTGTCAGGGAGGGTTTAGAAGTAATCCAACCAGAAGGCCTCTCAAAGCATTTTCCAGCCCTATAACCTGAAGGCCAAATTCCCTCCAATTTTATTTCTACAGTTAACTAGACATGAGATGGATGCCTGAAGCGGAATTCAGAGTTTCAGATACAGCAACTAAAGCCTATTGCCTTTTGTTCTATAATAAGACACCACTTTGCATAAAAGACTAAAGTCGTAATCCTTCCTGGAAACCATATCAAGAAAAACATTCACAATCCAAAACTTGGCAAATTAGCTATTGCTTAGACACCTTCACTCTCATTCTCAAGAATACAAAATACCGTGCCCTCCTCTATGCCCTTTTGTTCCCTTTGGTCTTCCGAGCACACCTCTCCAGCTTTTAAGTTTATCTTTCCCAGACAGTCATTCCAAATATTCCATTTTACAACTAGTCAGTTTCTCCAAACAGTCTTTCGAAACCTAACCAAATATTTTCCCAGCAATTATTTGGCTAAGTTTCAATCTGAGATATACCAAGCTAAAAAACAAGTTTGCATTGTGAAAAATTCTACTCAGGCGCATTCCTTTCTTTTCATTTTTCCCGAGTTTTTAATCAAGCAAATCGGTGGATTTACACATGCCCTCTGAAGATGGAATATCCTGACACTGCGGAGTGCTCATATAACACTCTCTCCTGTGATTTTCCAACTTTGATTGAGTTCCATGGTTTGCCTTTCTTTTAAATGCTTCAAGTCTCCTTTGTTTCAGGGATTTTAAAGGGAACTGATCACCAAGCCCTCCTCCTGTGATCACTGGTACTCCCTCCTCTTCATTCTTAGCTTCACCTTTTTTTTCCCTTCAGTTTTTCCCACCTCTTTCTTATCCCCTTATGCCAAAGCACTTGTCAAAAGTTCCCTGGAGTTCTGCAGTCCCTTTGTGCAGCATGATCTCTCTGAAATCAAGTGAAGAAATGTAATTCAGTTTAGGTAAGAAAAGGAGAGAATGGACAGTGGAAAAGGAGAAGAGAGAGGGTTTCAGCCACTCTGAACATCTAGACCAGAAGCTTTCTCGTAGTCATCTCTTAAGTAGAGAGAGAAAGGTTCTCAAAGAACACATTTGGTATGTGTCATGGCAGGATTGGGGCCAAAAGAGATATATGACCTTCTAAAAAGACAACATGAATTTATTCATAGGTTGTGAATTAAAGTAGATATCATATAACTCACAATATTCATGACACCATCAAATGTCTGCTTCACTTCTGGTTCTAAATTAAGGTGACCATATTATAATAATCAAAATAAAATCATCATTATTTTCACTTCTACAGAATCTTGCTGGAGAACTTGGAGTCTTGGTGGGGAGTGGCATCACTTTAGTCTTTACACACCATGAGGAAAGTAAAAGAGGTGTGTTCTTTTCTTGTATTTATGTGGGGGGAACCAGGAACAGCCTGATGACATAATCCACCAAGGGTGGCCAAAGTCATCACAAGGTATATAAGTATCCGTACATAATATATTCTTCACCAGGGTCCCTGTTAGAATAAAATTTATTTGTATAGCTAAATAGGTGGTAAGGTTTTTTTTTTTTTAATGTGTTCATAAAAACATACTAAATTGAGCTGATGAGTAACATCCTTCAAATAATGAAATGCATCATTAAATATTTAACACACTGAGAGAAGCTTGATCAATAGCAGCCTGTCTTCTTGGCAATAGTTGCTTTCATCAGCCTCTCCAAGTCTACAAGCCCAAGGCTCTATCCAAGTTTACCTGGAGAGCTAACCACACACCACCTCTCTGCTCCCCCACCCTACCATCCTCTTCAAACTACTCAGAGTTCAACCCTCCCTTCTCAGATGGAGATGCCAATGGGGTTAGGGATAGGGGTAGAAATGGGAAAATCATAAAGGATCCTTTGGATTCATTCCACCTCCAGGGACCTACACCCTTCTGGACACTCTTTACTGGACACTCAGGGGGAAAATAAACTGTACTAGAATATTGCATGTTGGATGGTGAACACAGCTCAGTTAAGTGGCAGTCCAGTCCTTCATGGAACAACCCCTGGACTAACCATAGCTTTGCCCCCTGAATCGCTGAGAAATTAACATGAACACAGTTCCTCCTTCTGGCGCACCACTTCCTTGCCCCCATTCGTCCAACCACCACATTCACTATTTTAGACAAGAATCTTTCTTTTCACACGTGATTTGATCTTTGCCTTAAACCTTTTGCCTTATGACAGCCACCTGGTTCTGTCTTGGTCCTGCTACACCCCGAGATGGGAAGAGTCCAGCATCCCTGCCCACAGAAGCATGCAGATAGATGGGTCACGGAGATTCTCCCAAAGCTTGGGTACCACAGAGCATCAGGTTCTCTGCTAAAACTTCCAGCAACAGAATGAAACAAATCACCCCTTTGAACAAAAAGCTCCAAAACTAGAGGGAAGAGAAAATGAAAGCTGCAGATCTCTGTAAATTATATATTATCTGTGCCTGGAATGCCCACAGGGGTCATGAATTCAGAGACCCCAACAGCAACAACAAACCAATATCTGACACCTTATGTTCCTAACTCATTACAGCTCTGGGAGTGAAAGGATGGAGAGAAAACCAACAAACAAGCTGCAAATAAATTATTCAAAAGAGGGAAAGCTTTCATTATTTTCTTGAGTTTTTCTTGAGGTTTTCCCAATAGTTTCAAAACTGGCAGAAAGAGAAGTCCTGTCTCCTAAATTATCCATTGAATTCAAATTATCTCTGGTCTGGGATTGAAAGGGTTCTTTGTGCTTTTATGAACTGGACTGAAAAGCACAGACTCTCTCAATCTTAACCTTTCTTTTCTTTCTGAAATGTTATAAAGAAAAAAACAATATGAAGATTTAAATCACATATCAACTGATTAAGAAAGAGATTAGCTGTTTTATTTTAACTTAGCCTTTCAAATTAATGAAAACTCTGTTCTTTACATTGAATTGGGAAAATGTTTTGGGAAAAAGTGTTGGCCCTTCTCTCATACCTAAAATCTGACTATATTCTCTCACACTTTATTCAAAGACGGTTGCCATTGTGCTATATTGAACTGTGTTGTGCTGTGCTTAGTCACTCAGTAATGTCCAACTCTTTGCGACCCCATGGACTGGGGCCTGCCAGGCTCCTCTGTCCATGGGATTCTCCAGGCAAGAATACTGGAGTGAGTTGCCATGTCCCCTCCAAAGGATCTTCCCAACCCAGGGATCAAACCCAGGTCTCCTGCATTGCGGGCAGATTCTTTACTGTCTGAGCCACCAGAGAATCCCATATTGAACTGAGCTGGTGCTGGACCAATTCTAGGTCTATAATGAATGTGTAGATCTACCACATTAGCTATGAACTCAGTAAGACGCCATGCTCATCCTCATACCCACACCTTCTCATTTATAGTGAGTGTTCAATAAAGCCTGGTGGTCTGTGTGAACAAATGAATGGACAATCATGTCTAAGTCACTAAGGTTTTCTCCCTCTCCCCCCACTCCATATCAGTCTTCACTGAGAATTACTCCTCGTCCATTTTCTTCCCCTAAGACATGTTAGTAATCAAAGGAATGCACCGTACTTTGAGAGTCCTACACATTCTGTTTCTTATTTTATCTGAGAAAGAATGTACTAAAGAATCCTCCCCACCGCATGTGGATTGAATTTCCATTCTCTTCTCCTCATTTCCACCTTTCTTTTATTTCTGTCTCCATCAGAGCACAGCACTCAATATGCTACAGAAATAATTTTCTGCTGAATGAGGTTCGGCCATAAGTCAAGGGCAGATTTATTAAGGCCCCGGCACAGCCTGTTCCCCAGCTTACCGTCAACATGACAGTTTAAATCTTTGATCACTCTTACACGTAACCCCTTCAGTGCTGAGCAGTCCACTACATAAGCAACAGCCACTCCTGGCATGTGAATGGTGTTGAAAATGGTTTTGAGCCCCACAGACAGGATGTCATCATCAGGACCCAGGGGGTCGGGACCTTCCACAGATGGTCAAGGTATCTCCCCTCCAATGCTCTCTACCACCTGTCTCTGCTTCCAGAAGTTCACTTCATTGTCACTGCAGCCAGGCCCTATCATCTACTGCTTCCTAGGGAGCCAGGAACACTCCACTGAGGTTCATGTCCCCTGAATAGCAGTTATATTTAGTGCATTAGTTGGGGGTCCTATGAGAGACCCTGTTTGGTTTTCGTTTCTGCTTTTTAATTTTACTTTTCTGTGACTTATCAAACATCTGGCACCACATCAACCAGTCGTTTAAAAAAAGACGCTTGGTTTCCCTGATGGCTCAGAGGTTAAAGCATCTGCCTGCAATGCAGGAGACCTGGGTTCGATCCCTGGATCAGGAAGATCCCTTGGAGAAGGAAATGGCAACCCACTCCGGTATTCTTGCCTGGAGAATCCCATGGACGGATAAGCCTGGTGGGCTACAGTTCATGGGGTTGCAAAGAGTCAGACACGACTGAGTGACTTAACTTTAACTAACTTAACTTGGATCAGTCAGGTGGTGAGGTTATATGGTGCTCCAATGCTTACTTTTGTATGTAGTTGAATGTCTTCACATATTACATTTTGAGCACTTTGGTTACACACACACATACTTTCCCTTCACAAAACAGCCCTGGAAGGGACCACTAAGAAATTAAGCTACTTGCACAAGTTCAAAGGCTCCTGGGAAAGGCTCCTCCATTCATGCTAACCTGAATGTCAGGTCATCAGGTATACATACCCTTGTTTCAGATCTTTGATCTACATTTGCCCCATGGATTCTTCCCAAACAGAGGAGGGGTATTGTTATTCCTCTCACGTGGGTAGCCCTTCACACATATCAACATTTTATTCATGCTTATCTCAGTAGAGTCTCACCTTAATTTCTACAAGTGGAGGTTACTGTCATCATTTTACACATGAGAAAATCTGAGTTATTCTGAGTGACATACAAATGTAGGTAGCAGACTAAGACCTTACACACAGATCTTCATTGGAGGCATAATCTCCTCATAAATAACATATTAAGAAATTACCACAATGCCAAATAGCTTTGAGGGAAGGTTAGGAATAAAATGGCTTCCCTGCTAGCTCAGCTGGTAAAGAATCCACCTGCAATGCAGGAGACCCCAGTTCAATCCCTGGGTTGGGACTATCCACTGGAGAAGGGATAGGCTGCCCACTCCTGTATTCTTGGGCCTTCCTTATAGCTCAGATTGTAAAGAATTCTGCCTGCAATGTGGGAGACATGGGTTCGAGCCCTGGATTGGGAAGATTTCCCTGGCGAAGGGAATGACTATCCACTCCTGTATTCCTGCCTGGAGAATTCTGTCCCAAAGAGTTGGACACGACTGAGTGACTTTAGCTTTTATGAATAAAATATCCTATTTTAAAATATATGCACAAATTCACACTACACAAAAAGGTATGAAAAGGATAGGAAAAAATGATGCAAATATCCCAAAGCTAATCGTGCTGTCATTTGGGTGTATGTATCCTTCCAGCCTCTTTTCTACAAAAAGATGTTGTTTTTTCAAGATCAGATGCTGGTCCATATTATTGAAATCATCTCACAAAGCCTCCTTGAGTGTATACCAACAGGAAGGATGGATTCAACACTAAGTAAAGGGGGGTTGTTTTGGCGAATGCATAAACTCAACCATTATGTTTCTTTCTTAAAAAGCAGTTTACCAACGTAGTCTTGAGTTAACATTCAAGATTTCTCTTCCCTCTTTTAACTGTTAATACAGAGGGCAGAGCCTGGCAAACCCCTTTTGAATGATGCAGGAAATGTTTGCAGGCAAAATGTAAGATGTGGAATAAAGACATAAATTACATGTAGAAAATATACATTATAGGTGATGGAAAGATTCAGTCAGGGCACAATGGTCCGTCAATGTTTTCGCAGGAAGGGGTAGGCCCTCCAAGTCTCTGTTAAAGGGCTCCCTAACTTCCCTTGGTGGGAAATAAAGAGTGGCAGGAATTGAGGTGGGGAACAGGCAGGGAGGAAGAGATAATATCTAAAGGAAGCTTCCAGGAATGGAGAGACTCTTATGAAGAGAAGCAGAAAACTGTGTTCAAACAGAACAAACACAATCATCATGCACTCATCAACCACAGTATGAGGTTATGTTCCTATAAACTTGCAGTGATTTCTAGAAAAATAAAAATTCTCAGAAACCTGCCATGGAGTGGCATGATCAGAAAGGAGCTGGCCAGCAAAGCTTAGATAGGTGATACACGTTCTGTTTTTGTTTAGATAAACAGAGTTCCTGCCCACGCCCCAGTTGTTGCCAGAGACAAGAGAAATAAGAATCCATTTTTCTTTCAGCAGAAGATTAACTGTGCATCCACTGACTTGAGGGTTAGTATGGTCCTTGGGGCCTCACAAACTCTGCTCCAAAGAAGAAAAAGAAAACAATACAGAAAGTACACAAAGAGCTGAGCAGAGTGAAATCTGCAGGAACCAGCTCGGTGTGGTCAGGAGATATAATGAAACATTTATCAATACCCAGAAAGTTGAGTGCTCTTGAAAGATCTTAAGTGTTTCCTCCCCAGGGTGACTCCCATAAGACAATGTGCTCCTGTTGGGATCTCATACTGACCCTGAGGAAACAGCCCCAGTCCCTTCACTCTCTCCTCACGCTAACACTTAGGTGTGTCAAGGGCTGCCTTGGTCTCCTGGCAAGTCCTCGGTGGTTACTAACAATTGCACTACAACACCATCCACCCAGCTCACTTATGGGAATATGGAATATTTTCATTTTCCACTAAGTAAGCTGGCAGATCTTCCTAGCAGAGACATGTACATGCCTCCCTTATTGATAACATCTATTCATCTTCTTGGATCATTTTACTTAGATGTAGCAATGATTTCAGGCAGGCATTTCTCTTGGAATTATGGGATATTTGTTCATATCTACTAACATAGACAACATTTTTTAATCTACATGCTTTAATGTGTCATTATAATAGTATTGGTCTGCTGCTGCTGCTGCTAAGTCGCTTCAGTCATGTCCAACTCTGTGCGACCCCACAGACGGCAGCCCACCAGGCTCCTCTGTCCCTGGGACCCTCCAAAGGCAAGAATACTGGGGTGGGTTGCCATTTCCTTCTCCAATGCATGCATGCATGCTAAGTCACTTCAGTCGTGTCCGACTCTGTGCGACCCTATGGACAGCAGCCCACCAGGCTCCTCTGTCCACGGGATTCTCCAGGCAAGAATACTGGAGTGGGTTGCCATTTCCTTCTCCAAGTATTGGTCTACTATTCCTTAAAGTTAAGTATTTCAAAAAAATATTTGTGATTGAATTTGGGCCCATGAACTCTTATTTATGAAAAGAAGTTGGCTATAAATGATACACTTGAAAAGCCACTTTCTCAACATTTCCTCCAAAACACCTTAAGAGCCACAGTCAAAGTATGACAGCCACATTGAAACACTGAGGATAACTGACAGGTTTTTGTGCACGTGTATTTTTTTCCTCCCAGGCTCCAAAGTCTCTGAGCCTTTGGAGCCTCCAGGGACAATGACTCTGGTTTAATAACTGTGAAAAGCTATTGAACTAGCAATAAAAAATATTCTCCACAATGGAACAATATGATACTTAACAACAGCCAGCATTCCTGCCAATCACAGGACATTCACGAAAAAGTGACTAGAGTTCCTTTAGCAACAGGACTGCCCCCTTGTAAAATCTGAGTGCACAAGCAAGAGGGTTTGGCAAAGCCAAAGGGCTCCACAGCTGCATACCATGATTTAGACTGCATTCAACTGCTGTATTTATGTAAGCCCAGAAGAAAAACATCTCTCCTGTTTGAAGAAGATAAGTTAAAGCATTAGAGTTGCATGTTAGTGACCATGGCCTCTACCACGTGCATTTTTACTTTTAAGTCCATCAGACATAAATTAGAGCACATATTCTATAGGTCCACTAAGACATCCCCAGCGTTCTTTATGTTGATGGGCAGGTTTGGCAAAATAGTCACTCTGAAAGAAGGTGATTTTTTTCTTTTAAGTAAAAGGAAGAAGCAGGACAAAAACGATGCCTCATCTTAAACAAATAAGAAAAGAAGGTAAATGCTGTTTGCTCAGAACTGGGAAGTGCTCCCTTTCCGGGAAGTCATTAGGCTCCAGCGAGTAGCCAAAGGCAGGTGAACCTAATGACCACTCCAAGAAGGTGAAGAACCATGCTCTCTCAACAAGGAATCCTTTTTCTACATGAGATCAGCTGACAGCCTGATTTTGGCAAACTGCCAGGCTCTGGCTCTGTTTTTTTAAGTGCACATTACATGGAGGAGAACTGGTGAGCAAATACCCCAAAGTTAAGATATTTAGGAAAAATCACCATACCAGACTGCTGCACCACATCTAGAAACCTAAATCAAAACAAATGGACAGAAGAAGCATGAACAGTCATTTCAAATGCCACCAAATGGGAGAACCCAGTTACACGGAGGTAGAAGTCATAACAAAACTTTTGTTACTTTTTGGCTGTGTCGCATTACTTATTCTTCAGCCTCTGCTTAGTATGAGTTTGGATTTGATGAAACACAGATAAAATTTTAAGTTGGTTGTTTTCCAAACAAAGGGGATGAAAAGAGAAAATTCTCCTGGGGACAGGGTGAACTGGCATAAGACATTGAAAAGGCATAATGTGTTCAATATTTTCCTTGACCTTTGACTCTTTGAGCTGAAGTAGGACAGTTCCACAAGGGTTCTGAGAAAGTTTGCCAAAGGAGGGATTCTAGGAACCATAGTGACAGAGCTCTTCTCTGAATGTGACACTATCCAGGTTATTCATAGATTGTACATGGTGTGCTTCACTGATGAAATCTTCCCCGCAAATGACTAATCTCTTCGCTAGTTTGTGGAGTGAGGCCCACACTCTAGCAATGGTTTCTTTGTAAGCTGTAAGTCCCTCGTGAGTCTCTAGTCTCCCCAAGAAGCCTCCTGTTTCCTCCATCCTAACTTCCTCACAGCACCCTCATACCTGCATAGAGCAGAGTCTCAATAAACGGTGACTGACAGTCCAGCTCTCCTTCTCAATAGCTGAAGATGCTGTTGCCTTAATCACATGAAATCACTTTTTTCATAGGTCAAAATAATCAAACATTGGCAACTTCATAGCTAAACCCAATACTTACTATCCCTGTAGTATTAGCTACTTCATTTATTCCATGAACATTTCCTAAGAGGCACTGTGTACTCACCATGTAGCTAAACTTTGCTTAAAAATGAGGGAAGAACTGCGTGCATTAAAGAGATTGCCAAAGCCAAGTAGTTAGTTGAAGAATAGTTAAACCTAGTCGGTTAGTCAGTCACCACTCCATTGTAAGAGAAAGAAACCCAGCATAAACAACCAGAAGCATAATGTAGCTCACAAGCTGGGAAGATAAAGAGGGAATTATTTTTAGGCATAGGTACTCAAGTAATAGCAACATTCTTTTTGTCTGTATTTCTCTTTCCTTCCCTCCCCCCAACCTCCTCCACTTCTTCCCCTTCCCTCCTTCTCCTTCTTCTTCCTCCTCCTCCTTCTCCCCCTCCCCATCTCTCTACCTGTCTCTCTCTTTTTATATGTTGCCCTCATTCTTTCTTATCATAGGATACCTTTATATACAAAAGCAAGAGGCCCTAAATCTGTCCGAGGGCCACAAACTATCTTGGAAAGACATGACTGACATTAGTTAGGTCACCTGCTCAAGCCTTGGCCCAATCCCAGTGGAAAGGAAAACTGGATTCAGCCAGGTTTAGGTCATGGGCTTACCTCTCAGGTCCTATGTTATAGGCTGAATATCCATGTCCTTTGAAAATACATGTGTTGAAACCCTACCCCAATCTGACACTGTTAGCAGGTGGGCCTTGGGGAGGTAATTAGGATTAGATGAGGTCATGGGGGTGGAGCCCTCCAATTGGGATTAGTGCTCTAAAAGAGTCAGGAGAGAGCTTCCTCTTTCTGTTCTCCACTGTGTGAGGACACAAGAAGTAAGTCAGCAGCCAGCAGCCCACACTCTACTGTGCTGGCATCCTGATCTCAGACTCCCCCGCTTCAGAACTGTGAGAAAAAAAATTCTGCTGTTTATAAGTCACCCAGTTCTGTGCCCTTTTATTACAGTAGCCTGAATAGACTGCGATAGCCAAGGATGAGGTTCAGTGATTAACAACCCACCAGAGCCATCTAGGATAAAGAAGCAATTTCCCAACGGAAAGAGAAAGGGAGCAGAAAAGACCACTGACGCCTAATATTACCTTTCCAGTCCATCCCCATGTGCCCACCATCCTATCTGAGAACGCTAAAACAATTCACTTGCTGATTTACAACTATGTCCTCACTACTTCTTGAGACTGAAAGACCAAACCACTGCTTACTCTAATTTGAACCCCACCCTCCCCCACCCCCAGCAACAGGTTGTTTGGGCAGAGCGCTTCCTGTCAGGGGTGGAAGTTAGTGCTATGAGAGTTAGTGCATCCTTTGGCTATGCCAAATGGCTTTGGTCTCCACACGAGCCAGTTAGTTCTGACCTGCATCATGCCTGTGGACTATTCTGCGGCCAGGTCAAACACAGTCAAGGTTCAAAATCAGGCATTCCTTATTCCACATTTGCCAAACACAGGTGGGGAGGGGAGCATCCATGCAAACCCACCACACCCAGGCAAACCTGCAAGAGGTGAGAGCCAGACAGCAGGCTGGGCTGATTTCTAAAACAAGACAAAAATGATAGATGCTTCAAAATTGACTTGTGGAGGACAAAAGTTATCAGAAATTGAAGTTAAAATAGTTTGATTCTGCTGGTTTTCTTGTTTCACATTAATAGGTACACAGGAGATTCTTTATAGGAAAGAAGACCAATGATTAAAGGCATACATAGATGATTAACGAATACTAACTCAGTTAAACTGAATTAAATTAAGGGTTGTCTGACCTATCACTGAATTGGCTAGTATGCAGAGCTGGTGAACCTTGCTGAAAGAAAAATGGCAGATCTGGCAGCAATTAGAAAGCAGTGGGCACAGCATCCCAGCAGAATCTGACTGTGGTTGATACCCTGAGGCTATGACTGCATCCACCATATGAGATGGCCTGAGAACACCCCAGGCTGGGCCGCGGGAGGGGGTCTGGGTTTTAAGAATGCCCTCACTGAGCAGTCATACTCTTGAGTGCCCTGCTAAGAGGCCTTCTCCAGTTTCAAGACTATTTTCTTAACAGATGAGGCCACTTTAATATCCTGCCATGGCACTTAGCAGTGAAGATCAAGAGCAGCCTGGGGGAGACCCAAGACAGGTTTAATGAGACCAGTGCCAAACATCTTGAAAGAATACAACCCTTAAAGTTCAGGCCCAGCACTTTGGAGATTGCAGAGCAAGAAGAATCCACAAGGGGCCTTCCCTGGCGGTCCAGTGGTTAAGAATACTCTAGTTCAATCCCTGGTCAGGGAACTAAGAGCCCACAAGCCACAACTAGAGAGTCTGTGCACTTCAATGAAAGACCCTGCATGACACAATGAAGACCTGATGCAGCCAAATAAATAATAAATAAAATTTTTAAAAAAGAAGAAGAATGCACAGGGATTCAGAGGGCAAGGTGCCATCCTGGAATCCTCAGGAATCCTTCCCTTCCAGGTGAGTTGCTCACCAGAGAGCTTTTTCTGGAAGGTTTTAAAAACCCACTCACTTACCAGAAATTCACTGCTGCCAGCCTTGTTGTTGCTAATCAGTCACTAAGTTGTGTCCAACTCTTGTGACCCCGTGGACTATAGCACGCCATGCTTCTCTGTCCTTTACTATCCCCTGGAGTTTACTCAGACTCATGTCCAGTGAGTCAGTGGTGCCATCCAACTATCTTATCCTCTGTTGTCCCCTTGTCCTACTGCCTTCAATCTTTCCCAGCATCAGGGTTTTTTCCAATGAGTTGGTTCTTTGCATCAGACGGCCAAAATATTGGAGCTTCAGCATCAGTCCTTCCAATGAATATTCAGGGTTGATTTCCTTTAGGATTGACTGGTTTGATCACCTTGTTCTCCAAGGCACTCTCAAGAGTCTTCTCCAGCACCACAATTCAAAAGCATCAATTCTTTGACACTCAGTCTTCTTTATCTCACATCCTTACATGACTACTGGAAAAACCATAGCCTTGGGCCACTTTACATACCAACAGAACAACGAATTGGATGAATGGTGGTGGGAGGACATGCAGGATGCTACTGTTAATGATGAAGAATGCTCTTCCTAACTGGTTGAAACTACCCCTTGAATTATTAACATAGGCTGCAAACAGTAGAACAAAATAATAATAAGTCATAACCTTACATGGGACTTATGATGTGCCAGATGCAGTTCTAAGGGCTTTCTGTACATGGACTTCACCCTATGAAGTGTGTACTATTATCACCCCTATTTTATAGACAAGGATCACACTTAGTAAGTGGCAGGACCAACTTTTGAAAACAGGCAGTTCATCACCAGAGGCCATACTCTTAATTGCTATAACCACTACCCCATTCAGGGGATTTTTGTCTTTTTAAACAAGCATATGCATAGAAAAGGCTTCCCAGGTGGCTCAGTGGTTTAAAAAATCCACCTGCCAATGCAGGAGAGGTGGTTTTGATCCCTGTGTCGGGAAGATCCCCTGGAGAAGGAAATGGTAATCCAATCCAGTATTCTCACCTGGGAAATCCCATGAATAGAGGAGCCTGGTTGGCTATAGTCCATGGGGTCGCAAAGAGTTGGACAAGACTTAGCAACTAAACAACAATGTATATAGAAGGTATGTGAAATGCACCTAGCATATACTGTTCTTATTATACCAATAATATATCTAGTCAGCATGCTATAATCAATAATTATCATTACTGGGATTATAATTTTAAATCACTAACGGGAAAGGTGATCTGATTTGACTAAAAATCATATAAGAACTGATGACAAAGGAATTGGACCTGAAGGTTGCCAAGGTTCTGAGCCTGTTTCCAGCCTTGAGTCACTGATGGACTGATTCACAAACTCATGCCTTGTTTCCCCCAGCCCTGCCTGTACAGACAACTCCACCGGCTTTTTGGTAATCTTGTTTTGAGATCTTCAAATGAAACTCCAGGAGTGCTTTATTGCAGAATTGGCACTTAAGTTGCTGAATGTTAAAACAGTAAAACTTTTTTCAAAGGAATTTCAAACCTAAATCAGTCAAAAAAAAAAAAAAAAATTAGAATGAATTTAGCATTATTAATCAGACTTTCAAATGTGGCTTTTGGTTGCTTCTGTATACAACTCTAGGAAGGAAATTGTGTCCCTTATAGCATCCATCCAAGATAAAAAGTTTAGCAGTCGTCTGAATGAAAACCCAGCTGGATATATGTTTAACAAGCAGCATTTTAAGTATGAAGGCTGAGAGATGTATTACGACCAATATGTGAATGTCGTATCCACCCACCATCAAACCACAGGACTGACTGCAATTGGAACTGAGTAGACATGAGGTTTTGGTTAGATGTGGGCACAAGCAAACCAACTCTGAGGTGTCAGCACTGGGTGACAGGAGCAGGACTTATCAACAAGCTGCTATCTCCCTCTCATCACCCACCAACTAGAAAATGTGCAGGAAAGATAAAAACTGTTTGCTCCTAATTGTGCTTTAATAGACTAAATTTGGGGACTACTGGAGCAACAAGTAGGATTTGGTTCGTTTTTGGTTTGAGGCTTGTGTATGTATTTATTTGCTTTTTTTTTTTTTGGCATGCAGGATCCTAGTTCCCCAACCAGGAATTGAACCTGAACCCCCTTCACTGGAAGTGCATAGCCTTAATCACTGGACCACTAAGGAAGAGCAACTTTCTGAGTGTCACCTATGGAGAATTTGAAGGAATGGAGTCTTCCCTAAAAAATTGTCAAAAATGGTAAGCCTTTGCTTGCAAGTTTTCCTGTAGCCGTTAATTTTAAAAACAGAAGCCATGGCCTCTTTTTTCAGTCTCAGGCATAAAGAAAAAACTGTTTCCCTTGTGTAGACACCTCCTGTGTTCCCAGCAGTACCCCAGACGTGATGTTTGTCTTAGGCTGAGGGAAGGGAAGCCAGGCAGAAAGTTAGCTGAGAAGTGGCTTTTTTTCTAAGTGTGGCAGATCATTAATAATCAGTGAAGGATGGACTCAGGAAGCCTCCAAGCACATATTTCTAGGATTGAAGTTGAAGACTTCATTAATATTCTAGTGGGATATTGTTCCCATGAAGTTTTCTGAGGGCCGAAAATCTCACCCAGAGTCCCCTGTTGGCAACGAGAGGAGCAGTGAGCTCTCAGGCAGCTCAGGGACCTGATCAGTGAAGATAAGACAACTGTGTTCTCTGCCCCAAAGTAGGAATGAGCTGTTTTGCCTGGTCGCTGCTAACTGGTTCTGATTGAGTCTCCTTGACTCGCTAATCTCCCATATTGTGGCAAAATGCTGAAAATCCATTTCTTTGGAAAATGTTTAGCTTTGCGAACACAGAGTGTGCCAGTTTATCTTACCATATTCTGAACTTCTTCATCTTGACAGAGTATATCAGTCTGTGCCAAAGGTCTTCTGAATTTTAGTTTAGTTTGTCTGCATGCACGCATGCTAAGTTGCTTCAGTTTGTCCAACTCTTTGTAACCCTATGAACTGTAGCCCACCAAGCTCCTCTGTTCATGAAATTCT
The DNA here is from genome assembly GCF_027580195.1 of Bos mutus. NCBI lineage: Eukaryota > Metazoa > Chordata > Mammalia > Artiodactyla > Bovidae > Bos > Bos mutus. Next base: position 48,941,269 of record NC_091620.1, read on the forward strand.
CAGGCAAGAATACTGAAGTGGGTTGCATTTCCTCCTCGAGGGTTCCTGACCCAGGGCTCCAACACACGTCTCTTTACATCTCCTGCATTGGCTGGCAGGTTCTTTACCACTAGCGCCACATGGGAAGCCCTGTTTGTCTAAAACCAGCTTATCCCTACGGGCCCAACACACAGATAAGAGAAAACGGTGTCTGAAAGTGAAAGTGAAAGTGTTAGTTGCTCAGTCATGTTCGACTCTGTGACCCCATGGACTGTAGCCTGCCCGTCTCCTCTGTCTAAGCAATTCTCCAGGCAAGAATACTGGAGTAGGTAGCCATTTCCTCCTTCAAGAGATCTTCCCAACCCAGGACACAGATAGGAGAAAACAGTTGTCTACATTTTGGCTAAAGAAAGAAGGAAGGAGAGAAGAGGGGAGACTTTCTTATTAACTAAAGTACCAGTGTACAGACACTAAGTGTCATGAGTGGTCCCAGGAACAGTTAGGAAATGGATACCTCAATATCTAAATCTGACCTTGGGGTGAATAGGGGGAAAAGAGGAAGACAGAATCAGTGCTAATCTCTGCCTGTCTTGGGAATAGTGTGTTAGGAGGTGGAAAGCAGCCCATCAAAGAAAAACAAACAGCAACAAAAAATACTGGGGAGGAGGCAGAAATCCCTTTATTTTATGCAAAATCTCCCAAAGAGAGGAAAGAAAGCAAGTAAGTAATAAATAACACACTCATGTTTAACCTGGAGCCAAAACAACCCTCAGAGTTGAGACCCCGCAGAATTCCTCTCCTGCCAGCCCCGGGGCCATTAGCAGGCCACCCATCCAGGTCAGTGGGTGACTCTCCCACCTGGACACCTGGAAGTTCAGCCCCAGGTAAAACTATCTTTTGTAGCGCTCCGATGAGCACAAGCCCTGCTTGTTTAAATCAACATCTCCATGCCCTCCATCTCATTTCATCCCATTCTCATCCTTCTTGTTTTTTTTTTTTTTTTTTTTTAAAGCCCTTACAGGAAACGTCACCAAAACATAAAAGATCAATAGATCCTTAGGTTGTCTAATGGTGGACATTTTCCATGTGAAGCTCTGAATCAACAGCGAACAAAAGCAACTGTTCAGAACCCTCCAAAAAAAAAAAAATTGCCCAGTAATTTTAAGTTAATGGGCAAGATTAATGGATTGTCATATAATATGAAGGGAAAGTATTAGAAAAAAAAAAAAAACCCAAGTGGCTCTACAAAATTGGTTTGGAATTGGAGTCTACCTGAAGACCTTTCAGCCAGAGGATTACTGTCGGTGGTGCTTGCAGCTAAGCTGTGTATTAATTTGAAAGCCATGCCTTGTATGGATACCCAGCACTTAGTGGTTGGTTTTATGTTAAAAATGCTTAGTATGAAACCTGTGCTGAAAGTTTGCCCAAACATCTCATAGTTGATTGCAAACCCGAGTGCCTGGGGGCTGTGAGCCCACACCTCAAGAATGCTGGTGATTGGGTGACAGTTTGGCTCCACACCTGGGTTTGTTGAGGCCTCTTAGCGGCTGCTGGGAATTCGCCCCGCCTGGGGCCCACCGGTCTCCCCGTCACCCCTCTGACAGATGAAAACACAACGGGGTCTGTTGCCTGACTGACACATTCCTCTCCTGTCTGCCTCTGAAAGGACTTTATTTAACTGTCCTGGAGTCGGGCTTTTGAGTGACAGATTGTGAAGGGTAAAAGTCATTCAGTTCCATTAAGCTCTGTAACTGCTCTGGAACAAAACACCTTTAAAAAAAAGTGTCGGGGGAGAGGGGGAAAATAGAGCTGAGGAGAGTAGGGGCATGAGCTTTAGGGAGAGAAAAAGGGGATTCTTTTCAGGTTCAGAAACAATCCTTCTCTTTGCCTCTGTCTATCAATTAGGGCTGCATTCCCAGAGGGAATATGGGCCTGGCCTCATTGGTGTCATTCAGCTGCCAATCTCCTGACAGGGACACCAAAGGGCCTCATGTAGCGCTGCGGAAACTGTCTGTCAGGCCATCAGCAGCTGCTATGACGACATCACCTCCGTTTTTCTATGTCTATTATAGAGAAAGGGGGGTTGGGGTGGGGGCTCACCCAACAGAGTCTGAGAGTCTCGGCTCCAAAGCTCATATTTTCCTTTTCCAACCCCCACATTGCCTCCATCCCAGGGTGAATTTCTTCACAAAAACAACGCCAGATTTCCTTGCCTGGTTGGGCAATGGGGGTAAATAATAATTCACCAGCTGAGGACATGGGCTTGGGTGTGAGAACGGGGTTCTGTTTCTGGGAAGACTGAAGTCCTGACTGAATACATTCAATGACTCTGGTTCAAATGAGTCCAAAGAAACTGGTGAAAGGTGGCTCAAGCCCCTGAAAGACCTCAGGCCGAGCTGTGTGAAAAGCCATGTGGCCTCCCCAGTGGTTTCCTGCCAAGCTTTAACCTTGTTTGGGTTCCTGTGGGTTTCATTCCCCTGTGAGTTCTGCTTGGAGACTGAAAGCTTCAGTGGAGCTCTAAACTCTAAGCCAAACTCAGCACCAAGCAACCACTTCCCACTTGTCTGTTTTTCTGCCTCATTCGTTGCTTTCCCCCAAGGCCAGACTCATAGGCTGACTTGGACTGGCCCCAAAGACTCCTGGCCACAGTTGATCACTCTGAAGACCCAAGACTATGAAAGAGGGGTCCCCAAGCTTTGTGGCTTGACTGGGAAAAAATCCCCCTCCTCCCTCCTCTGACTCTCTCTCTGCTCTCCCCTCTCCCGATTCTGCATGAGAGCAGGAAGTGAATCAGAGCCTCAGTGGCGACCTGCAAAGATGCCTGATGGCCTTTCTGTGGCTTGGGATGGCTGCTGTTTCCCTGGGAGCCTTTTCACATCACAGGGAGCTACTTCCAAAGAGTAACAACAGAACAGCACTTCGTACCAAGCACAGCTGCCAAGTGTCACAGCCGGGCCTTCTGTGTTTCGATACTTCTGCTTCACGTCAGGAAGGAGACGACAGTACTTCACGGGTTCCACATGAACCGTACAAAATGTTTAGCCAAACCCTGTAAGAACATGTACATAAACCTGTCTCCGTGTTCCCAGGGCTGTGATGTCTCTTTTCTGTCGCTTCTTCTGTCATTCTGAAAGCTCCACTGGGGTCCTGCACTTCCTGATCATAAACTCCACTAGGGTGGCTAAAACCTGTTCACACAGCAGTACACTGGTCTCTGGCATCTAGATGCTAGACCTCAGATATCTGCCACCTCCATGAGGACCATACCTGGAGAAATTCAAAATTAGCCAGACTTTTAACACCAAGCATATTTGCAGAGGAGCAAATGGACAGGATAATGAGAGAGAGAAGGAGACTAACTTGATCATAATCTTCCTGCTCGGCAGCCTCAAGAAGACATGTTCAGGAGTCAGCCCTTTGCCATCTGCAGCAGTAGAAGAGCAGCAGCCAAGGGAAGCACTAACAGTTCACTAATGAGTGAATATTTCCAAATTGCTTTGCATGCCCTTCATTGTGGCTGCTGCACATTTTCATTACTGAAGAAGAAAGGAAACCAAGCTAAGGGATTGGATGGGGAGGTAGAGATACACACATCCTGCAGGCATCCCCCAAAAGCAACTTCAGTTATTGGATCCAAAGATGTTGGAGCATTTTGCTCAGGTTGAATTATCTTGAAAATACTACTTGGAGCAGCCTCCAGCGAGCAGACGCCTGGAGCTCCTGGGTGCTGGATGGTAGTGTGGATTCCCATCCAGGGGCTCCACCTCACAATCCAAGGTCCTGAAAACCCATCCCTTCTCTTCATGATTTTTCACAAGGACCTCAGATCCAATACTGTAAGATGCTTACATTTTTGGCTCTACCATAGACAGTGGTTTCCAAACATTTCTCAATCGAACACCCGATTGCATAAGATCTAAATATGGAATTGTCTGTGCTGGAAAGACAGCTGTCTTTGTTCACCACCTTCGCAAGGAATCCCTGACTGTTTGCACGCACCCTGGATTCTACATAGTACTCTCCGGCCTCATGCTCCAACATCTATTATATTAGCCACTGTGCACTTGTTGATTTTCTTTACATTGTGCTAGCAAAAACTAAATGATCCTTTGGGCCTTCAACAGCAGTGAGGCTGCCTTCCTTGCATATGATATCCATTGACTAGTACCATCTTTGAATTGTTTATTCTTATATTTTCCCATGACTAGTTATACTGGGGATAACCTTAAACCAAATCTGGTACAATTCAATTTCAATGGAATAAATATTTGGAATCTAAAGCCTATTAAGTCTTTATCTATAAGTTCAGACAATTCACTCTCACCAATAGGAGGGAACTGCCCCAATTATGAATTAGTACTCCTTTTATGTCTCCTTTTATAAACATAAAAGAACAATCAAACCCATCACAAATGCCACTCATCCATCTTTCATTTTTACTTTCATGAAAACCATGAGGGCTTTATATGTAGGAGGCACTTGACATATCTTTATGTAACAAGCACTTGACAAAAAATACCTAATTCCTTTCCCACATCCCAACTTGGAAAAATTCTAAAACAAGAAATATAAATGCATATCATGTCACCTTGTGCTGATGGTTACTTCTGTTAGTCTCTGTCCAGAAGTGAATAGGAAGTGGGGATTTGAATGACCACCCATAATCTTCACTGATGCCAAGCTGGTGAGCATGGCTCCAACACATTGCCTGGGATGTCGCAAAGTTCTAAAAGATCACATAGACCCATATTCAAAGGTATATAAAACTCCATTATTGTGAAAATTATCTACCAGTTTCTCAGCTACACATCCAGCTCTCCTGATACAAAAGATAACTTTGAAGGAATTAGGATACAAAAGTGTTAGAATAACCAAAAATAATTGACTGAAAAAATCTAATATATCAGCTTTAAGTAACAAACTTACATATGAGAAGTGTATTCTTAGCACTTCAAAGAAACCTTTTGGAAAAGCTCATTTGAAAAAATGAATAGAACTTCTCTATTAAAAGTTCAGAGACAGCTGTCAGATCCCAAAATAGTAGTAAGGCTAAATTTTTCCAAGTTGAAATCTTGCTCCTGAAAGGTTGTTGCTGCGTTGTGAAAGACGCCGGGATTCTTGGCATCCGGAGGAGAGGAATTCAATCCAGGGCCAGTGATGAGGCTTGATCGCTCAGAGCTTTTGTGTAATAAAGTTTTATTAAAGTATGAAAGAGATAGAGAAAGCTGACATAGACATCAGAAGGGGGCAGAAAGAATGTTCCCCTGCTAGCTTTTAGCAGTATGTTATATACCTATCTGCAAGCTGTTAATTAGAGAAAGAAGGTGTCTTAAAACTCAGAGTGGCACCAGGCCCCTCACCCACAACGTGCATTTCGAGGTAACATTGGCACAAGGTGAGTCACCTGGGGCCATAAAACAATTGACATGAATCTTGAAGTAAGGCAGGTTTCCAAGTAAAGATATAGTTTCATTAACGCAGATTAGGAGAACAATATATGAGTAAAACATACTGGTTTGTTGAGCCTTTCTCGATTCTGAGTCTTAAGCTGAATGGACTTGAAAAAAAAACAGAGTCTAGGGTAAATACACAGTTCATTAACATAGCTTAAGAAAAGCATTTCCATAAGAAAAACACATTGGTTAGCTCAAGGTTTGAGAAAAGTTAAGTTCTGGTGGAACCAGGTGTCATCATGGCAACACAGAATTTTAAGAGAAACCTTTAAAATTTGTATAGATACATAAATAGTGAAGTCGCTGAGTCGTGTCCGACTCTGCAACCCCATGGACAGTAGCCAACCAGGCTCCTGGGATTTTCCAGGCAAGAATACTGGAGTGGGTTACCATTTTCTTCTCCAGAGGATCTTCCTGACCCAGGGATCGAACCTGGGTCTCCCGCATTGTAGGCAGATGCTTTACCATCTGAGCCACCAAGGAAGTCAAAATTTGTATAGAGAACAGAAAAATCTTCTAACACTTGCAGCCTATTTTCTCCATTTGGAGACCCCCTAGCCTTCCTGCTTGTTACCCTCTCACTCCTCAACAGTGATCTTAGACTAAGGATTAAAGATACACAGATACACTAATTTTTTTTTACTCTCCTAGACCCTCTGGACTATAATATAAAATGACTTAACTAGAATAACCATTATCTAGGAGAAAACTGTTTTTTTAAAAAAAGGAACTTAGCTAAGAAAAGTCAATCTAAAAGTAAAATTAACCCAAGTTGAGAGAACTGAGCATTGCATGGACTATAAATTTAATCAAAATATTTAGGGTTTGTCTTGTTTCTTTTATATGATAGACTACTTTTTTAAAAAAGTATGCCCTTTAACTTTCAACACCTGTTTTTTCTTAGAGACAGAAGGAGAAGGAATGGGAAAAAATCGGATAGAACAAAGGAAGAGGTAAGCAAGAAAGATGGTTGAACGTGTTACTAAGTTTAATAATGACTCACCCCCGAAATGTCCATTCATCAGCTGCGTTAAAAAAGCCACAGAGCCCAAAAGATGAATGCGAGCTGTAGGAAAGCAAGCCAGTCACAGATGACTTTCTTCAATCTGTTGACATTTGATTAACATTTGAACTAAGTAACGAGAAAAGGTTGATCTTGCTCCAAAGTGAAGTTGGGCATCATGGTGCTCCATTGCCTGAAGGAACTTGTCACCAAACAACTCCTGTCCCATCATCTTTTTTTCTAACTTGTAGCCTTTATTGCTTTTTATGTGTTTAGAAACTGAAGCACTTTGTACTAAAATGCTGTTTAATCACTTGTAAAAAGAAAAGAAAGCAAATTCTCACAAAGCACAATGCCTTCTGCTGTCCTGGGAAAGCATGCCTTTAATTGGAACCAAAAGTCCAGCATTTTTGTATGTTGAAAATGAATGTATTTCATTCCATTTCACACTTTTTTATTATAATTTTATAGGGAGTAATATTAAAGAAGTTTTGGCAGAAGATTTTTGTTTTAAAATGTGGTTCCAAGAGCCAAAACTCAGTTTTCTTGTCCTTCCCCATTTGTTTCTCTCTGATGGCATTGACAAATTCACAGTGCAAAGCAGCCAATTCTTATTCCTTGCTGGAACCTTTTTGTCTTTCCAGGGAAAGGAGAACTTTTTCTTCTAAGACTGTGAAGATGAAAGAATCAAAAGAAGCTGCTTCATCTTGGTTTTCATTTGTTCAATACACTTGTTCAGAATATTTTAAATGCCCACTTTTCCAAAAGAATTGGATCTGATCTATTTCATAGTCATTTTACAGGTGAAGAGAGAACATGGAACTCAACCAGAAGGTTAGGTGAGACTGGTATAAGCCACAGACTAAATCATGATACTAAAAGATGTCATTCCTTTCTTTTTAAGGGTCTGTCTCACCAAGGACAACATGGTTAAGCCACTGTCTCTCTCTGATTCTTAACTACACAACATAAGTAATATTTCATATCAGCCGTGCCATGACAGAATATACTTGTGGCCTTTCTGTAAATTCCTGATAAAGATCTTCCATCTTTGGTTTTGATTTATCTCCTGGTTTCTTCCATGACCCAGGCCACCAGGAAAATCAAAATCCAAGCTGAGAGCCAACCAAGAATTTAAAACCAACTTCTTCAACTGGACAAGTTTATGAACATCAAGCAAATTAAAACTTTTATTCAATTCTTTTAGATGTACATTTCATTAAAACTGAGTTTCTTCTACTTTACATTGTTGAAATGCTTTTATAATTGGCCATTTTTCAACAACAGTCACACTCATGTACTTTTGAATAAGTGTCAGAAAACACTACTGTGCTCTTAACATTGGTTTGACATTTACAATCCAGGCTTCTAATGTGCAGAAATGGCTTTCATGCTAGACTGATGCACTGCCTTTTCTAGATGAATGTACACTGTGGTATCTGAAAACGGTAACATGGTTAATCAGTTGCATTCTGAGCACCAGTACTTAGGTGGTGCTTTCACAATATCTGAAATAGAGTGGGATCCCTGGTATAACACAGCTGATCTCTTTGGTCACTGAGCCAATGTGTTCAGTCATTTCAGTCGTGTCCAACTCTTTGCAACCCTATGGACTGTAACCCCGCCAGGCTCCTCTGTCCATGAGATTCTCCGCAAGAATACTGGAGTGGGTTGCCATGCCCTCCTCCAGGGGGATCTTCCCCACCCAGGGATCAAACACACATCTCTTATGTAGTACATTGGCAGGCAGGTTCTTCACCACGAGCACCACCTGGGAATCCCAGGCGGGATTTACTGAGCCAATAAAGTCTTTTTTGCTTAAAGTAGTTTGAGTTTCCTATCTGAAGTGATAAAGGAAGACAGATAATGTACGTAATCACAATGCAGTGTGATAAATCTTAAGGTGAAGAAAAAAATGAAGTGCTTAGGAAGCACTGGACAGACAGTATTCTTTTGGGGACTCTGGGTAAAATGACTAGGTCTGCATAGTAATCTTTAAAGAGCCTCCACCTGGACTCCACCCCCATATTCTATGATTCAGGGACATGTCAGTTCCTTAGGGCATCTCTCCCATTGTCCACAATGGCTCCACCGGGCATTGGTGTGCTCATGGCCATCTGGTCACTGGGAAAGCCCTGTTACCTTTCTCTGCCTACTTAAAGATTCCATCAGATGATTAACATGGTGGGTCATAGTTTGGAAATGCAAACCCATAGCCAGTCAGTGGAAGAGGAGGTGAACCTGCCAATCTATAATCACACCACCTGAGACACTTCCAAAACTTACCTCAGGACATCCCTGGGTCCTTAGGTAAACCCTTAGATTTGAGGCTTCAGAAAATGAATCCCATATGTGTCTTCCTCCTCGATGAGATGTACATTGATCTGGGTGAAGCATCATAGCTGTTCTATGTAAATATGAAAAGCATTTGAATATGTGCTGGTATGGGTATCATAGGAGGGGGAATAAGAATCAGAGAACGTTCCAGGTATTTTCATCATTCTAACAGTAGATGACAGTCTGAATTTCCTTTCCTGTAGTGCCTACAATTAGGTCATTACATATAGGTACTGAATGAACCCAGAAAATGGCTTAGTCTTCTTTCCTCAACACACAGATCCTTCAGCCAGAGAAGTATGCGGGGCCCTCCATACATCTGGACAAAAGAGGCTATTCCTTCCTCCCTCTCTCCAGGCCAACTGTACATTTTAGATGCAGTGGAAATAAAAACATGTTATCCATTGCTGATGGTCCTGACACCAGAGCCGTCTCAACAGAGGTATGGCTTCTCACCATCCGTATATTCAGTCCTTCAGTGCACCATCACTCATATTAGATATGTGTCTAATATTAGTGTCACAGTGCTTTTGAACTGTGGTGTTGGAGAAACTCTTGAGAGTCCCTTGGACTGCAAGGAGATCCAACCAGTCCATTCTGAAGGAGATCAGTCCTAGGTGTTCATTGGAAGGACAGATGTTGAAGCTGAAACTCCAATACTTTGGCCACCTCATGCGAAGAGCTGACTCATTTGAAAAGACCCTGATGCTGGGAAAGATTGAGGGCAGGAGGAGAAGGGGACGACAGAGGATGAGATGGCTGGATGGCATCACCGACTCAATGGCCATGAGTTTGGGTAAACTCTGGGAGTTGGTGATGGACAGGGACGCCTGGAGTGTTGCAGTTCATGGGGTCAGAAAGAGCTGGACACAACTGAGCGACTGAACTGAACTGAACTGAATATTAGATAGTGACAATATTAGCCAGGGAACTACAAAGTGAAAAAGCATTCTTTAATGCATCCCAGTATTGACCCACCCAGTATGACTGGCCATCCTGAAGAAAAACCATGCCCTTATTTATGTCACAGCCTCTGTGACTGTGTTGAGAGATGGCAAAGTGGGTGGCTGGCTGGCTGGGAGGATGGGGTATACCTATTAGGTACTATGTTAGGTTCTTGCATCCACCGTGTTTTGTTTCCATGGCTGTCCTACCATGAGAAAACTGTTTTCTCTGTCTCGCAAGGGAACTGAGGCTCAGAGACATTTGTTAACTTGTCCGAGATCTCACATCTAAGAAGCAGTGGAACCTGACTTCAAATGTGGAGGCTGTATTCTTGTCCATTATGCTCGACCACTTCCCCCAGCTTTTGCTCTTTTCCCAGACAGGAGGCAATTCAGTCCCACAGTCCACCCAATATCTTTTGCTTGACAGATTTTTCTTCAGGTCATCAGATAACACACACAAGGTGCTTGTAACTTAAGCTAACAATATCATTCCCAAAGTGGTGTTGGAAATTTACAAAAGTCTTGTATGTGTATTTTTAGCAGATATTACATACATGAACTCAAGCTCTGAGAGTGCATGACTGTATATCAGGGTAAATCCCCATACATACCATCCTCTCCAAAAAAAAAAAAAACCTTGGGAGAACATTTACCTGTCCAACAAATGTTTCTTGCTTATCTCCTACATGATACTGGAAGAATAATAAATGGTTAGGTTAATCTTTGCATTACTTTGGCAGAAACATTAACAAGCAACTCCAAACAGAGGGGAGAATAAACAAACTTCTATGACAGTACTATCAGCCAAATCCTTTGAGTGTGAAGTGGAAGAATCATAAGTACAGGAAAGAGTTTGAAAGGAAGTAGCATTTTAATTAAGGCTTGGAGATTAAGAAGAATGTTGACGACTGCAGAGGAAGAAGAAAATTCCAGGAACAGTGAACACAAAGAAAACAAGGTGTTAGGGCAAAGGCAAGTTTTCACACAGGTGATAGTCCAATGTGATTAGTAGGTAAGAGATAAGAGCCTATAGAAAACTCTTAGGAGGAGCTGACAGGTGGAAGGGCCAAACCATAGAAGACCTCAGAGAGGACACCTGGTGTTTTTTTCTGTCCACCACCCCCGCTGCCTTTACACAGCTGCTTTTCCTTCACTGCGTGTGGTCCTGGTGAGGTTGTCATCACTGAGTTCAGGCACACACATTCATGGGGGTGGGCACAGCGTTCAGGAGGCGCTAGTCAGGCCAGCAGTAATGACTGACCCGGGGGTGAGCACAAGATCCCAGCAGGATTCATGTAACTATATCAGAAGAAAGAAATGCCTGTCTCCTTCACTTCTGGATGTGGGCAGCCCATTTCCCTGTTACCTGGAAAGAGAGTGTCTATAAAAGGAAGCCACAATAATGAGAGACCTGGAGCAAGGAGGTGACAGAGGGAGACAGAGCCTACAAGGCACTGATTGAGCATCTGGATTCACCCACGCCGGAAGCTCTGTCTGAATGAGCTGCTCAGTTATCTGACTCTAATGTCCCTTTTTGCTTGAGTTAGTTTGAGTTAAGAGTCCTGACTAGTACAGCTGTGAGTGCCATGCTAAAGAGTTTGAGTTTATTGAAATAAGAAAACCACTGAAAACCTTTACTTTTAAATGCTTGGAGAACAGAGACTTACACTATAGACAAAAGACTGTGGAGAGGGCTTCCCTGGCGGCTCAGTGGTAAAGAATCCACCTGAGGATGCAGAAGACACAGGTTTGATTGCTGGACCAGGAAGACCCCACATACCGTGAGGAAACTAAGCCCATGCTCCACAACTACCGAGCGTGTGCTCTAGAGCCCAGGAGCCCCAACTACCGAGCCCACGTGCCGAAACTACTGAAGCCTGAACATTTTAGAGCTCATGCTGCGCAGTAAGAGAAGCCACCACAGTGAGAAGCCCATGCACTGCGAATAGAGGAAAGCCCTCAAAGAAACAAAGAGCCAGAACAGCCAAATAAATAAATAATTAAAAAAAAAAAAAGACTGTGGAGGGATTAAATAATCTTTCAGGAGTCAGGGGCAATAATCCACAGAACCTTCACTATGGGAATGGAAGAAGTGAAACCAATACTACAGCCATAACAGGATGGTAAACTTTGCTATCCAGAGTGATCCAAGGATCCACACTAACTGATGACATAAGTTTGAACTATACATTTTCCTCAATATTATTAGTAAATCTGGATAGTAGCTATCTCAGCCCACAGGGTAACGATATCTCAAGGGGAACAGGTGACTTGTAAGGTCAAGGAATAGGGCCTGAAACAGCATTAGTGTAGCAAATGTGAAGCGTCTGGTTACCTCTCTGTCTGAAACCCAAGACGTCTGAAAGAAAAGAGGTGCTGAAATATCTGCAGTTGGCAGTGACATCTGAGAAAGTGGTGCCCACCCCCCATCCCACGTATGAGCACAGGGATCGTGACTTTCCTGTAAATAGCTTTGAACCTTCTTCTCACCTCCAACACTGACTTCTCTCTTGGAGAAAGAGTAAAGCTACTTTGCTCTTGGGCCTAGGCCTACAGCTTATTGTCCCCGATAAGGGATGTTTGGCAGGTCCACATCACAAGATGAACCCTCACCAAATAGGAGCTACTCAGGGCTGGGGGAAAACCCCAAGTGGGCACTTGATCTTCTGGAGCTTCTGGCTAAGAGAACCTATAAGCTCAGCAACGTGCCTCCTCAGAACTAGGAGGGTCCGCCTCTGGGGCAACTCCTTACCGTGATGATTTAAAATAGCAGCAAGAGATTTGAGGAGGTGACGCTGCCAAGTCTAAGCAAGAAGCTTCCCAGGATCCTGGGCTTTGCACTCACCTCTCCTTAGCCTCCGCAGGCTCCTCCTCCCACTGCTGGAGGAGAAGCAGAAGGCCGGCCAGTTGTAACTCAGGTAGGGGAACTTTGCAGTGGAGGTCTGCAATGGAGGCTGTGGCAGGGGAGGGTGCAGGTAGACCCACTGGGGCTGAGGCTCAGAGACTCCAAGCTGCCTCTTGCTGCAACTGCCCCACTGTATCTGATTAATTCCCAGACACTCATATTTCACATTTGCACAACACTAAAGTAGGGGTGCATCGTATAATCAATGATGTGTCATACTTTGAAACGGGTGTCACTTTTTCCTTTCTTGATGATTTTTGAAATAATGGTGTATTTTATAATTGATGGTGTTTTAGGTTCAATAAAATGCTGTATGGGGAATTCCCCGGTGGTCCAGTGGTTAGGACCCAACACTCTCACTGCTAGGGCCCCAGGTTCTATCCATGGTCAGGGAACTAAGATTCTGCAAACAGCACGGCGCAGTCATAAAAAAATAAAATGTTGTATATCAGGACCACCTACTCACCATGTAAACTAAGATTTCCTGCCCATTCCCCAAAGACATTTTACAGTCTATTGCAGCAGTGGGAACAGGAGTCACGAAAAGTGTTCCCAATACAGCAAGAGAAAGAAATGATCTAGGCATTCAGTTCCTCAGAAGTTACAACATACAAAAGAAGGATGACCTGTGAACTATACACATTTGGCAAATGGCATACTGCTGCCTCCTATAAGAAGCCCCCAGCTCCATGTGGTGCTTCTCATCTTTTTTTTGGTGGGGGGGGTGCAAAAAAACAGGTGCAAAGTTTATTATTAGAGACACAGCCAAACAAGTCGGAGAGCACAAAGATAGTTTGTTAAGACAGAAGCAAGGTAGAGATGCACACTTGGGAAGAAAGGGTGGGCACCCCCACCCACCTAGTGAAGAGGAGCCTGGGTGTTTCTCATCTTGACACCTGGTTTGAGAGCAGATGGTGGCAAAGGTGGTAAAGTGATGGAGATGATAAAATGACAGTGACAATGATGAGACCTAACATTTAGATAGAACTGAACAGCATTCAGAACATTTTTTCAAACATCACATAATCTCAGACCCTGCTGGTATTGTTGTCTGTCTTTATAGGCAACGACACTGAAGCACACGCCTGGGTGCCTTCCCCGAGGTTGCACAGTGAATGGTAGAGAAATGACTAGATTCCTGAGACATATGATCTTTCCTATGACACTTAACCTATTCTATGAGGGGAAGGGGAAGATTTAGCCATAGGAAGACCTTTCTTCAACCCTTTCAAACTCAAGAAGTAGAATAATGATCATGATAAATCTATTTTTTACCAACATTCCAGAAAAAAAATTGTTAATAAAGACAGCGAAAAGGGGCAAAATGCCTGTTTTAAATCATGGTGTTTAAAATGATGTTTACATTAATATTGATCATTGAAATTTAATATGGTAATTTGTGCCTCAAAGGCACATTTTTCTAACTGTTAAAGTGATATAAATTTAGAAAATAATAATACGTCCAAAACTTTGAAAGTATTTGCACCACCAATCAGCCCAGCGTTGATGAGTGCCTTCAGCAAGCAATCAACATGCACATGTGAACAGAAAGGCTGGGACAGAATTCTTCCCTCCTGGGAACAGACAACGCAATTACAATGGAATTAGGGGGATAAGATCAACATTTTAAAATATATCAATACTGAATAGCACAGGGAATTATATTCAATATCCTGGGATAAACCATAATAGAAAAGAATATTAAAAATAATATATACATATATATGTACAATATAACTGAGTCACTTTGCTATACAGCAGAAATTAACACAGCATTATAAATCAACTATACTTCAATAAAAAATAAAATTAAATCAATACAAAATCATAGATGATTAGCTCAAATTAGGGGGGTGGCAAGAACTATGACTGGGGTTGTCAAAGCAGGTGATTTGGAGAAAGAAGGGGTTGAGATGGGCCTTAAAGCCTGATTAAGATAAATGGCAACCCACTCCAGTATTCTTGCCTGGAAAATTCTATGGACAGAGGAGCCTGGAGGGCTATAGTACAGGAGATCGAAAGAGGTGGCCACGACTGAGTGACTGAGCACAAGATCGAGCTCAGCTTGGAGGAGGAAGGGCACATTCCTCTGTCTGGTAAACAGGTGAAGAAACAGATGAAACCTTATCTAGGGCTCAGAACTTAGCATGGTGTTCGGTGAAGGTCACTAGGGGAAATGGAGACAAACAGCAGTCTGTCCCGAGTACATGAGTACAAGCCTGGCTAGAGCAGAGGGTCTTATAGAGTAGTAAGAGAGAGATCTTTGGGCAGGTTGTGAAGTTCCTTGACAAGAAACTAAGGTATTTTAATTTTAACCTAGAAATAATGAGGAGCCACCGAAACTTGTTGAGCAGGAACTGGTGTGCACAGTCAGTGGAGGATCCCATGGAAAATTTCTTCATGTAACCATGGGAGAGGATCATTGCAATAGACAAGACTTCATCTAAAGTGGTTTATCTAGAGATGGAGACAGTCAACTTCAATGATGGATCAATGATGGACCAGCCCTGAAGAGCAAATGGCAGAGTTTAGGCTATAGGTGGATATACAAGTAGAAATGTCCAATAGCAGGTAAACTGTGGGTCTTAAACCCGGGAGAAAGGTGAAAAGCAGATAGATAATAGATAGACAGTGCATGCTAAGTCACTTCAGTCGTGTCTGACTCTTTACGACCCCATGGACGGTAGCCAGCCAAGCGCCTCAGTCCATGGGATTCTCCAGGCAAGAATACTGGAGTGTGTTGCCATGCCATCTTCCCAACCCAGGGATGGAACCCACGTGTCTTACATCTCCTGCATCAGCAGGAGGGTTCTTTACCATTAGCACCACTTGGGAAGCCCAAATAGATAGCAGATAGAAAGAAATATAAATTTTTAAAGTTTTCCACATTGATTAATAAATTTCAACAGCTAGTTTTATGTGTGTATAGATATGAATAGATTAGACAGATGGATGGATAGATGATAGATAAGTAGATCGACAGATAGATATGTTTGGTGTCTGTATTTTGTATTCTCTCCTTTCTCACTCTACTCATCTATCTCTCCTCTCTTGTCTATAGTCCAGAACCTTATCTCATTAAGTTAAGACACTGATTTTTCAAACAATGACAATATGCCAGTCTAGCAACCAAAAAGATTCCAATGTAGCCTGGCTTCTGGTATACAGGAGAGGAGTACTGAAGATAGAAACACCTGGGGAAACTGATCTGCACCACTCGTTCATTTATTTATTCATCCCTCAGGATGTACTGAGTACTTCCCACATGCTGGCACGAGGCTCAGAGCTGGAGAGACGCAGTGAGCGGGACAGTCCTCATTTCATGTAACAAATGTTTGCCCAACACTTTCTACCTATAAAGCCCTGTGCAAAGAGCTATGTAAGTCGTGGTTCCTGACTTCAAAGGATCACAGCCTCACAAGAAAGAAAATAAACCCCTACTGGCAATATCAATATACATGAAGTCATCACCTTGCAGGGAGTACATTCACGACTCCAGTCTCAAATAAAGTGCTCCACTCCACACGCCCGGGGGGAAGCAAGGTCTGGGGAGGAAATGAAACCTTTATAACTGTCCGGAGCTTGTGGGATTAACAAGTGCTCTTGTAAAAGTAAATGCCAATGGCGGAACTGCCTATTGGCCAGCTGCCTCCTCAAAGGCATGTATGTTTATTTATTTATTTGTTTATTTATTTGTAGATTTATCACATTTGCAGCCTGTGCCATTTGGCCTCAGGGTCAAATAAATCTCTTTTAAAACTTTACCATCACTCTTCAGCATTATGTGTCCCTGTGTGCCCCTGACATTCCTTTCTAAAGGCTTTACAAGGACGGAATTAAATCCATTTTACAAATAAATACACTGGGAACAATAGAGTTTAAATGCACCATGGAAGGGAAAGATAAATTCCAGGAAAAACCTGGAGATAGGATGAAAGCATTCTGCAGTCCCTTTCAGAATCTTCAAAATTCCTTAAGAAAGAAAGGTAGAGGGTAGAATTCTGTCTCTCTTCTTGGCACCTGTCCCTGTGTAGAAGGCATTTGCTCCATGAGGATTTGTCACAAGGGGCAGAGAGACAGCCAAGGATCATAACAAAGTGCGTAATGGAATGGACTAGAAATACATTTTTAAGAAAGCTGGCCACATCATTTGGAAATTCAGCCCATGCAGAATCTCTCATCGCCCAAGGCCTAGGGCTGTCTCTGGGAGACAGTTAAACATGTAGAAAGGAGAGCTGATTCTTCAGGTCTCAGATTTAGGCTATTATTCAGCTAGCATCACTAAAACTGTGTTAAATTATCCTTTCATTCATTTGTCAAACATTTATCCAGCACTATGTACTCAGTGCAGGATTAGCTGCCAGGGAGTACAAAAAATAAGGCAGGGCCCCTGGGCTTTTATATATATAATATTATACATATGTTATATATTTTAAATGTATAATTTTATTTATTTATTTTGGCTGTGCTGGGTCTCCATTGCTGTTTGGACTTTTCTCTAGTTGCGGCAAGTGGGGGCTACTCTTCTTTGTGTTGCACGGGCTTCTCATTGAGGTGGCTTCTCTTGTTGTGGAGCGTGGACTCTAGAGTGCGTGGGCTGAAGGACGTGCCATTACCAGGCTCTAGAGCACAGGTTCAACAGTTGTGGAGCATCGGCTTAGTTGCTCCATGGCATGTGGGATCTTCCCAGACCAGGGATCAAACCCGTGTCTCCTGCATTGGAAAGCGGATTCTTTACCAGTGAGCCACCAGCAAGGCCCTATTCATGCAAATTAAAAATTAGAGGACAATAAATCCTACAGAAGTTGCTATCACAGAAGGTGCTCAATTTTAGCAGATGACTGTTTCATTGTCACCTCAGTCTAGCAATTCCTCATTTTTTGTCCAATGCCTTCTGAAAATACTAAGATATATATTTATCCTACTATAAAACAACTTGCTTTTTCTTCTATTTCCCAAAGGCACTGACTTATTTTGGTTAAACTAGTTTACTTAGACATTGTGATATTTGATATTTAAGACATGCATTTTTTTTGTTCTAGTTATTACGTTAAACCATGATCTTGGATTAATCAGTAGATTTCCAGGCCGAGCTACATTAAATAAGGGACCTTCTACTCTACAAATTTTACCACTTCAACAACTAATAAAGACCAGAAGCCATGCTTTAAATAGCTATGAGTCTCTACACTCTCCACCCCAAGAAAACACAGGTATGAAAGTAAGAGTTCAATAAATATTTAACGGTTTAGACAAGTACTTGCAAGATCCTGTCACCTTATAACCCACCTCTCCTCCCAAAACTCTATCAAAATGTGTCAACATTTCTATGCTTTTGACATCGTAAAGATAACTCTAGTTTATCAATAATCCATTCATTTATATTGTACCTTTATTTAAAAACAAAAAAAAAAGTTTTGACAAACACTGTGTGTTCTTGGACAAGTCAGTTTGCTTCTCTGAGCTTCAGTTTCCTCATGGGCACTGACCTCACAGGATGGTTTTGAGGCTTCAGTCAGATAATGGATCCCAAAGTGCCTTATAACCTGTCAAGGATGTGAGAGACCAGGAATCTAGCAAGGCTGATACAAGTTTTAAATAGAGTCGAAATTTAAACTTTCTAGTCAATGTTACTATTTTACTATTTTTCAAACCAAAAAGTACTAATATTATAATTGCATTGTTAATTTAATAAATATTAGCTCTATTCAGCTACAGTTTGTGTTAACTAAGTCTTGGAGAACTTGCCTAGAGACCCAATAAGATTGTTATTTCTAGGGAATTATACAATCTGTGGTCCAAACAACTGACTTAAAAATGAATTTCTGGAATATGATGCATTTACAAGTAGGGGTATGCAGCAAATAGGATAGTGAAGCTGATACATAAAAATACTTATGAGAATAATTCCAACACCAAAATGGTACATTCTGCCAAAGTCAAAAACCATATACCCCACGGACATACCAAACAGTGATTTTAAGAATTTAGCAAGTTTAGGAGTAACAAACTGCAGTTATTCTCTTTCTGATCTTCACAAAGTATTCTGTTAAACAGAACAGTAAATCCCTCATTGGTGGGGGTTGGGGAGGTAGGATCAACAGAGTAGCCACCAATGAAAGACCCAATGTCAACTCCAAGATTAACTATTCAGCTATGGAATAAGCTTGCTCCAAAAATGCCTGACGTCCTCCGTACATGGAAAGACCTGGACAAGATTACTGAACTCTCTAAAGCTCACAGAAGTGCTAATTTAACAGAACCAGCTTGTCTCCCCAAAGTGAACAGTTCTGCTCACTGCCTGCCCTAGTGACCTTCCAGTCTCAGACATCACCAGTCCATCACATGAACCGTTGGCCTCACGGCCCGGTAAATGCCCACAAATCCCTGGATACCCTACAGCCTTGTAAGACCTGGTTTTGGACATGCTATTCCTATCTGGCACATCTTCTCCATTCACTTGTTATGTAGCCTCCTATTTATCTATCAAAATCCAGGTTCGCCGCCTCTGTGAAGCCTTCCCTTTATCTTCCAGAAACAACTGCTTCTTCCTCAGTAGGCCATGTCAGAGCACTGACCACTTGTGTGCTGACTCTCTTCTGTGACATGTCTACAGATCCTAAGACTTGAGGAGTAGAAATCTTGCCCGATCACCCCTATAGCTTCAGCTCCATGCATGGGGTCATGCACACAGCAATAACAACAGCAACCATTTGATAGAGTGTCCCAGGCACACTTCTAAATGCTGTGTTTATGTGTGTGTTAGTTGCTCAGTTGTGTCTGACCCTTTGCAGTCCTGTGGACTGTAGCTTGCCAGGCTTCTCTGTCCATAGAATTTTCCAAGGAAAAATACTAGAGTGGGTTGTATTTTCTCCTCCAGAGGATCTTCCCAACCCAGGGATCAAATCTGAGTCTGCTGCATTATACACAGATTCTTTACCATCTGAGCCACCATGGAAGCCCTCTAAATGTTTTACTATATATTAACTAAATTAATACTCATAAGAGTCTCATGACTATGATGCTACTTTCATTATCCCCACTTTAGAGATGAGGAAACTGAGACTCATAAAGATTAAGTGACTTGCTCAAGGTTACACACCCATTAAAATGGCAGAGCTGAGATCTGAAAGCAAGAGAACAGACTTAAAGCAGACTAAAAGCTCTACACTTTTGTTCCTGATGCCATTCGCACTCCCAATAATTTTCTAGAGGAGAGAAGTAAAGGCTCAGAGGCCTGCCTGCCATTTGACCAGCACTGTCTTTCTTCAGGAAGAAGATGAGATCCAAAGGCAGCCCAGGCATTTCCTAGGGTGCAAGTCTGTCTTCAGAACTGCTTCTAACAGAAGGGGTAGGAAAATTCTCATTTTGTGGCTATTTATATTAATGCCTCCATCTCAAATGTAATGTAATTCAAAGCCATTTTATTAGTCCTCTTGGGACTCTTTAAAAAATTTTTTTCTCTGCTATATTACATTAGCCCCCCCCCATGATTGCCCTGTTTATAAAATAAGGTCAGGCTCTTTTGGGGTATTTCTTTGTCACTCCTACCTACACCAGGGCACAGGAAAGTCACTTTGTTGTCTTTAGTTTCCCTTCCAAACACACCAGGAAGAGCTCAGCACATCTTCTAAACACCAGATTCAAACTGATCCTCCATCTACTACAAGCTCTCAGTGGCTAGCTCTGTGTACTTTCAAATGTGTCATGAAAGCACTGCTTAACACACCTCAGGATGACAGAAGTGACCTGTTTTAGAGGAAATTGCCTTTGCCCCTGACCAATGCCACCCCAGATATACGCACAAACTTTGAAAAACAGGGCTGTGCTCTAAAAGTTCTTCTCAGGACACTATGGTACCCCATTTCTTAAACATGTGACTTAGAATAAAGTCACAAAGCTTCCTTCCCTTCCTCCAACTTGTTACAAGTCCTCAGGCTGCAGAGAACATCAAGGAGGGGCTTTTTGTGGTTGCAAATCAGTCTTTCCAGGGTTATATTCTCACAGACAGCTACAGTTTATGGACTGCTTGCTCTGTGTGCCTGGCAGTGTACTAAGCACTTATACCCAGGGAGTGAATGTTGACCACTGACTCCCTGTGTTGCATAGTAAAAACGTGGGTTCCAGAACCAGGCTCCATGAGCTTGAAGTGTGTGAACTGTGTGAACTCCACCTCTGCTAACTGTGTGACCTTATCTAAGTTATTTAACTTCTCTACCTCACTTTTCTCTTCTAGACAATGGGGTTAATAGTAAAGATGTCTAACTCATACAGTTACTGTGAAAGTCACCATGTGTTAATATATGTAAAGTTTATAAACCAATGCTTGGCCCCTGATAAATCCTATAGAAGAGCTTTCAATCTGTATTTCTCCTCAACATTGATGTCTCCTCTCTCCCAAAGCCCATCTCCAACATTTACCCTGATTAGCCCAAGTTAATGTTCCTCAACATTTTTATTTTCATGAACCAAGTTCATGAAATAAGTTTCTTTTTATCACAACCAAGTACATTCACAAATACATGTAAAATTTAAACAAAAGTTTCATGAAACATTATTTACCTGTACCATAGCAACATGCTCTGAGATTCTTGATTCACTAAGGTTCTATTTTGTTTCTTTCCTCTATGTTTTCAAGCTAGCCACAATTCACTAAATTTATTTCATAATTACCAATAGGTTGCTATGGATGGTCTGAAAATATATATACTGATCTCAAGTAACCATCATTTATTAAATCCTAACACCACCGCTATTAAGTAGGTACTACCATGAAGTCCATGACAGATAAGGAAACTTAGACACAGAGAGGTTGAGCTACTTGTAAAAGGTCACACAGCTTTTTAGAAGCTCATACAGGAACCCATGATAATTGTCCCTGACTCAGAAGCAGGCTCTGGCCTATGTTAGCCCAACTAAAGTGGAAGTGAATGAGGACATATGGACACTGACATGATGCTACAAACACAAGTGGAATAGGTCTGGGAAAGCTCCCACTGTGGACAGTAGAATAGAGAAGGGTCGAGCTGCTCCTCCCCAAGATGGTTCAACCCTGAAGACACTCCACTCTTAAGTGCCCTTTCACAAGCTAGCAAGTTTCCTGTTTGGCCAATTTGGTTTGGGTTTTCTGTTACTTGTACACAAAAGTATCTGCATATCCCGGCTGCTGCCCTTTTGTACCCCAATAACAATTAAGTGAGGGAAGCAATATAATCGCCATTTGTAGACAAACAAGCTCAGAAAATTTGCCAGAGGAATCCTAGCCAGTAAAAGGTGAAGCCAAGATTCAGACTGAGGTCTCTCTGACTTCTTCTGTATACTGAAGAGCCCACAGTAGATGATGTCTTAAATGATAAAGGGCAAAGAGGAGGGGCCAGTATATGCTGTCCTGCTGTCCTCTAATGAAAAGCCATCACTAACACGACACCCCTTCCCCCCGCCAAGCACAGATGCTCTTACCCTCTTTTTACTTTATCTTAGTTATTTATGAGTCATCATGAGTTATTTACACTCGTCCTAGGTTCTCTGCTGGATTCTAAGCTCTTAGAGGATGGGGCCATGTGACATGGCTTTACAACTCTGTGTCTTGCACAGAAAGCACATAAGGAATACACAAGGCATTGATTGTCCTTGAATCACTTTTTGTCCCACTTAGAAGTTTACCGGGTGGAGTTGGTGGCGGGGTGGGGCGGGGGGGCGGTGGCAGGAAATGCTGCAACATTTAGTGGCAAGTTTTATACAGACGTCACCCAGCATGGTTCTGTCTTAGGTGTGCGCTGTGTGCAGGCGCTCCTTTGTCTCCATCACACAGACAAACAGGCAAGAGCAGGACAGGTGGGATCACTTTAAAAACAGATAAAATATTGGCACTGCCCTTGATGCAGGGACCAGACCAGCTAAATCTGGCCCCTGTGAGTTTTTAGGTCTGATCTAATCCTCATTCTTTAAGCCAAATTCACATCCACTTTGGACTGTGTCCTGGCTCTGAGTTCATTTTAAATCCCAGGACCGAGGGCCTTGCCAATATTTTATGTGTTCCCCGGGTAACTCTTGGAGCACCACTACATTCAAGAAACAAACAGGATTAACCATGGCGTTCACCACTTACACTCCTCCAGTGGTTTCCTTGCCTACCGGATGCAGCCTGAACTCTTTGAAGACATTTGAGGTGCTACCCAATATGACCCACCTCATTCTCAGTCTTGACTTAGATGTTTCTCCACCCTTAGCCAACTGACCTCATCACAGTTGTCCCCGGCATGCCTCACACTCTCCTGCTCCCATGTCCTGGCCCCAGCCCTGGTCCCATCCTTGCTGCCGACTGCGCTTGCATACATTTGAGCCACACATCCTCTCTGGAAGGCCCAGCTTCTAAATGTACTCTCTCCCCTTTCTGAACCCTCATAACCTTTTGCTTATATCTCTCTTAGAGCAGCTATTAAACTCACTCGGGGAACTGGCTTCTAGAAACCAATTAAAATGTAATATTTATTACAATTGCTGCTAACATTTACTGAGGTCTCCAATTGTCAGACATTGTGTTAAGGGCTTTATATTCATTTACTCCTCAAGGAAATGGCAACCCACTCCAGTGTTCTTGCCTGGGAAATTCCATGGGGGGATACAGTCCACTAGGTCACAAAGGAGCTAGACACGACTCAACACAACATATCCTATGAAGGAAGTAGAAGTGCAGATAACAGAGATAATAGCTACCTACCTTATTATCATGTTATTGTGAGCACTGGGTAAGGAATACACGAAAAGCTCTAACAACTGAGCTCACTGGGAGCTGAGCACGTGGTAAGTTCTCAATACACGTCTGTCATCACCACATCATCACCATTATCATCATCTTCATCAACCCATTTTACAGATGAGGAAACAGAGTCTTAAAGTAATTTGTGCATAGTAAACTAATAACACGTGGAACTTGTGTACTAAATTCATCACTGTACAGCACTTTAAAACAAATCCTTTTAAGGTTGACATTAGATAAACACATCTTTAAACCTGGTCAGAGTTTAGCAGAGTCCTAACCCAGAGACTGGCAATAAGTATACAATGAAAATGAATGATTCCATCTGAAACCATCAAGAGTTTCATGATCCTGCAGGTGGTTTCCACTGGCGGCCATTGAAGTTTTATTTTCCTGAATGAAATACTACTTGCATTTCCCGTATAAGCTTTTCTGAATGTAGGCTTGTTTCCTATTCTTATCCTGTCCAATGAAGCACTTTCCTTAAGCTATTAAAAATGCCCTCTTACAATGCATCATGTAAACAAAGCCAACACTTTTTCCACATTTTTAAGGTGAGCAGAGCGTGTCGCTAATGAACCAAACAGTGAAGTCATGCTGCCCAGGCTCACTGCACGTGAAAGGAAGGGATGTTAACCACATTATCCATGCCCATGCTTCTCTCCCATCACCCTCCTCTTTGTAGTTTTGGTCCAAGCAGCTCAAGTTTGTTTATGTTGCCATAAATTAAAGGACACGCTTTTTACATGTTCTGAATCCATTTCACTCAGGATGATGGAGTAAGGGAAAAGTGGTTTCCCATAACCCTCTCAAATGTCGCGGGTGAAATGCATTCAGACAGGAGGGCATGCTTCCCAGTCCGAAGGGGCGCATGGCCACCAGAAACAGCACCATCACCTCAAGCTGCTGACTGCTAGCTGCCCGCTGCGCCAGAGCTGGAGGGGGATCATTTTCACCAGCGCATGAGCTGAAGCCTCTCACTCCAGGTTAACTGTGGGCCTCTCAGCTAACCATGAAAATCGCTCACATATGTTTCCTGGACTCTTCCACAGGGTCTGATTTGACCACAGTATTTCTAATTTGTTTCACCAACACTTGCAAAGTGACCTATGACTTCATCCAAAGTCCCAGATCGTCCCCAGTGCGTGGAGCCCCCACACAGACAGTCCAAGTCAATGAGGACTGCTGAACCTTGAACATCCAGGCTCCTACCCATCCTGACTTAGGCCCTGCTGTATGGCCAGATACAGGCCAGATACAGGGCTCTCAGCCACACTAGGCAAACTGCAAAGACTGAGCAAATTGTCAGGGGAATGGGCCAAAGGTTAGTGTCTGAGAATGTAAAAGAAAAAAAAGAAAAAAAAAAACCCACCCAATTTACAGAAGCACATATTTGGTTCAATATAGTATTTACAAAAGTCACAGGCATACAATACACTCATTCACTCCTAGCTAATGAAAAGGAAAATATTGTACGTTTTCATGTCTCATTTCACTTGATATCTCACCATCTTCGCAACAACCTGATGGCCTTGGTGTTATTTTCTCTTCTTCATAGCGAAGAATCCTGAGCCTCAGAAAGTTTGAATTACGTGACTAACGTTATTCACCAATTAATGGCAAAGTTAGGACTCCAATGACACTGATGTGATTGGACCAGAGCCTGTGTTATCTGGGAGGGGAAGAGAGTGGTTTTGGCAGTAGCCCTCAATGCTGATCACCTGAGAATCACCTGGAGATCCTTGTAAAATAACTCTGTCCTGGCCCACTGCAGGCCAACTGCATCAGGATGACTGGGGGAAAGGACTCAGATGTGGGAGTTGTACTAGTGAGGGTTCTTCAGAGAAGTTGAGCCATCAGGATGTGTACATATAAAGAGAAAAAATTAAGTTTAAGGAACTAGTTCATGTCATTATGGAGACTGGCAATTGCAATATCTACAGTCATCAGATGGGAGACCCAGGAAGAGCCAGTGTTGCATGTGATGTTCAAAGGCCATCTGCTGGCAGAATTTCCTTGCTAGTGGGAAGGTCAGTCTTGTGTTCTCTTGGGGCCTTTAGCTGATTTGATGAGGTCCACACACATTATGGAGGGCAATCTGCTTTACTGTCAAAATCTACCGATTTAAATATCAAACTCATCCAGAAAGGCCTTCACGGAAACATTCAGAATAATATTTAACCAAATGGCTGGGCATAATGGCCCAGTCAAGCTGACACATAAAATTAACCATCACAGATCATTTTAAAGCCACACAGTTAATTCCACTGTGTAGCCAGGGTGGAGAACCACTAGTCTGTTATTTCACATACTCACAACTGCATACAACTGCCTCAAAACCAAAAACTGCCTATTAACAAATTGTCCAGGATACAGACAGATAAGGTGCTTGTCTAAACCAAGTACTGCTTCTTTCAGGAAAAGAAAGTTTCTGCAGGTACAGAAATAGGTGGAGCTGAAAGGTGCATTTATCGATTTTACAGAATGTATGTAAGGCAATCACATTCTGCATAAATCTTTCTGACTGCAGGTTCCAAATCATTTCCAGTGAATAGCCAATGTTTTTTCTATTTATTCTATTCATTTTCTTCCCAAGCCCTCTCAAATTAGAATTCTCTTAGAGAGAAGGTTTAATTTTTAAAACTTGGGAAAATCCAGAATGAAATGGTTCATTTGCACATGACCTATGGTTTGACATGAGATACTGGAGGCTTGTGTTGAGAGCCAATAAATCTCACCAAGATGGCAGGAAAATTTGTAGCCGAGCTGGGCAGAGCATTTTCTATAGCAGGTAATTCAGGAAAGCTGATAGTACTAGCTGATAATATATTTGCAAAATTTCTCTGCTTGTTGGCTGAGAAAATTTGAAAACACAAAGAAATCTGAAGCTGAGGCAGCAAGAGGCAGTATGCCTGTGTTGTTTGGTTTAGTTTTAAGCATCAAAACTTTGGTGTTTTTGTGGTGTGTTGACTTGAAAACATTTAGATGCATTTTATACATGTTTATAATGAACAAACTCAGAATTAGAGGAGTGTTTATCTTTGTAGTTCAGGCAAAAAAAAATCATTGGCTGGAGGATGGAACTTAGGGACAGGACCCCTGGAAAGTACAGGAATGCCTCCCAGGAATCTGAGCCTTCTTTCTTGGGGCCACACCCCTCCCAACCGGCCCCCAGGAAAGCCAGTGCTGCCACTAAGTCCAGGCTCAGGGACAACAGCTGAGTGGGCAGAGGTGGTCTTTGACCCCTCCCCTCCCTGCAGATTTCCCTCTCTTCTTCTCCCTTCTTATGGCTCAGTCATCTTTTTCTTCACTTTAGCTTTTAACAAAGGTAGTAGCTAATAATAATTTATATCCTGGCCTCAACATCCCAAGGGGACATTTATGAGGGGATTTTTTCCCCTGTGGGAAAATGACAGACCATAGGAATAATACAAGTGAGTTCGGAGGAGAGATTTGGGAAGGAGATGTATTAAAAGGCTGCCAATAAGTCACACCAGATAAATGACTCTCATGCCTTTCAGGGGTAACTTGAGATGATTTTCCCACCTGTTCTGGCTGAATTGTGTGGCCCCCCACCCCCCCCAAAAAAAAAGATACGTTGAAATCCTAACCCTCAGTATGTCAGAATGTGACCTTATTTGGAAACAAGGTCTTTAGGGATGTAATAAAGTTGAAATGAAGCCATTAGGATGGGGCCCTAATCCAATACGACTGGTGCCCTTATAAAAAGGGCAAATTGAGACATAGATAGAGACACACACAGAAGGAAGATGATGTGAAGACACCAGGAGAACACCATGTTAGGACAAGGCGGTGAAGTGGGGCAGCTACAAGCGCAGGAATGCCTAAGGCTACCTACCAGAAGCCCAGAGAGAGGCAGGGAACACCTCCCTTGCACCTTCAGAGGGAGCATGGCCATGCCAACACCTTGATTTCAGACTTACAAAACTGGCAGAAAACAAATTTCTATTGTTCCAAGCCACTAACTTATGGTACTTTGTTACAGCAATGCTAGAAAACTAATAAATCACCTTTTTTAACCTGTTAGCCTAAAGGCTCTTGTGTCAGTTTTCTCATGGCCGATAAAGCTGGTTCTCTCCCAGCAACATCTGGTCCCCTCTGAGTAACAGGAGCTTGGGGCCACCCCCAGGCAGTCATTTCTACTGAGTTCTCGATTCCTCTCCA
The DNA here is from genome assembly GCF_027580195.1 of Bos mutus. Lineage (NCBI taxonomy): Eukaryota > Metazoa > Chordata > Mammalia > Artiodactyla > Bovidae > Bos > Bos mutus. The sequence goes on from NC_091620.1 coordinate 48,968,837, forward strand.
GGGCTCGCCCCAGAAGCAAGGTCCCCCTGCTCCCAGGTCATCCTAACCTGGTCTGGACTTCCTGTTGTCCCCCAAAGAGCAAGGAGGACAATAGATACCACCTGTATTAGGAAGCAGAAAGTTATGTGGGTTGGGAGCTCTTTGGGAGGTGGGGCTGAGCTGAAGACAGGGGAGGATTCCAAGGAGAACAAGCAAGGAGAAAGGCATTGCAACGGGGAAGACACAGACAGAGGGTAAAAATGAGCAGAGTGTGTGGCATGGGAACTAGGAAATCGAGTGCTTCAAGATGAGGGTAGGCGGCGGGGGGACCGAACCTTTGGTGCTGGAGAAGCTAAGACCTACACCCTTTATTTGATAGACCCAGGCTTCTCAGCTTTGCACCCTAGGAAACAACTTTTGGCAAAGCCTGGACACATTTTTGATGGTCATGGTGAGAGTGGCTGCTAGTGGGTAGAGGCCACAGATGCTGTTAAACATCCTCCAATGCCCAGGATAGCATCCCACAACAAAGGATTATCCTTGTATCAGAATAAGAGGTTGAGAAACCTTGCAGGAGACACTGGAGATTTTTGAGCAGGGATGCGACAAATTAATGTTGGTGCAGATGCCTTCGTATACCTGAGAGGAAGTCAGCCAGCACAAGGAACTCTCACTCTGTGCAAGAGAGAGAGTCCTAAAAAAACTTTGCAACAATCAATGTTTCAGAAATTAAATCCTATTTTAAATGTACGGAAGCAACTTAGTAAATTATATCCAGAGATGAATACTCTTCTAAAGTGAAGAATGTCTTTCCTAATGCAAGTATCATTCCTACCCAGCATCCATTCTGATATATACAAATAGTTGTGCTTTCAAGTTTCTTAATCTGATTTTCTCTTCAGATACAGGAGGGCAATGCAGGCTCCCCATCCCAAGAAATGGAAGATGAGAAGCTAAAGATGAGAAGCCAGGTCCCTGACTCTTGCCCACTGTCTGACCCCAAAGCAACTCCATATTAGATCACTGATTGGTTCCAGGTCCCCAGTTTCTTTCTTTCCATGATTCATCAACTCTTAAATGCAACTATTTCTTCACCCTGTCACTGTGGGACACTTAATCCAAAATTTTATTAAAATCAAGAGATATTTTCCTTGCTCTTGTGTTGGAAGCAGAATATGATTCCTTTGAAAACTTCAGCAGTTCATTTTTGTTTCTTGGTGACTGCTTTCAAGTCTTCAAACAATGAAATAAAGGATTTTATTTTCCTCTGGATAAATGCTTGTTTTTACCCAGTCTTGATTTTCTTTCCTTTCCTTTAAAACCTCTTAATACATCGAAGTACGCTAAATATTTATGAATGTAATTTATGAGCCTTGGATGTTTACTTCTTGCCAAAACTAAAAAGTATGCCTGTGTGTGGCCTAAAAAATCCCAACTATGATAAAACCAAAACAGAGAAATGAGCAACTACTTCATATTTTTAAGAGAAGGGGGAAAAGAAAGTCAAACTTCAAAAAATCCTGATGTTCCTCATTCAGCATATTCAGACAGCAAATAAACAGGTAAATAAATGATCTTCTCTAAAGGCATACTCCTGTTTGTCCTTCCTCAGATGGTTGGTTATTGGTGGGCATCTATTAACAGCATCAGGATAAAAAATAGTCCAGGCATCCAAAGTTTGGAGAATGGTTGCTTGCTCAGCAGATAGTGCTAAAGGTGCCCACCAGTTCCCCAAAGGCCTCCTCAGCTGCCTGCCTTGAACTCTTAATTGCCCTGGGAGGGAAGTCAGCAAATCTCTGATGGATTCCCGATCCTGCTGCCAGCCTCCCTGCCTTGCACACACTGCTTTGGAGACTCAAAACCCAACATCTGGAATTTGGCTTTTCACTGTCACAGGATATCTCAAATGTTGGCTGTTCTTTCTAGAGTTACATAATTTTTCCCAAGGAGTTTTTTTTTTTAATCGCTTCAACAAAGGAATTAGAAAGATTTCAAAGGAAATGCCTGTGATATTAAAAAGTAATATCTGTGATAATGAAAAGGCAGTGGCACTGGGCATCCACAGATTCTGAGTGTTAACTAAGAACTTGAGGGAACAGGTCCTGGGGGAACTGACCAGAAACAAGCAAAAATAAAGAATGTGAGGGAAAGAGGCAAATGCCTCGTGGTGTGTGAGCATTGGAGTGATGATTTGAACACCTCCAGGAAGAATTAGAGAATTGGTGGCTTGAGGTGCATCTAGTTAACTCGGAACATCTCGCCTAGATAATTTCCCCAACCTTTTATCAATTGTTGGCTTAAAGTGTTTAAGTCTTGCTTTGACACCTTGGTCCTACCATAGAAGGGCCGCCTTGGAAGCATACACCATGCCTTCAAGGAAGAATCCAAGGGAACCCAAGGGCTTGTCTTCAGTGACCATACCCCACGCTGGCAACCCTCTGGGCAGACTCTGGCTCTTTACCCAAGGTTCTACCAGCCCTGTTGAGTGGAAGTGAGCTTTGAAAACCATCGCTTGTCCTCTTGAAAGAGGCAATTGACCTAATGGCTGATTACTTTCTTGAAATGACCCACTGAACTGGATTCCCATTCTCCCTGTTCAAGGAGAACAGGGATAAATACAATCCAAGAATTGTCATACAGGAGTTTCACTCTCCCTCCTGCCAAAATCTTTACCACCAGTCTTAAGAGTCTGAGTACAGAAGATTCCAGGAAAACTAGGCGATCCTTAAATTCTCAAATATTTTAATCTCAAGAGAAATGTAGGTCCTCTGCCCAACCCAAGAATCAGACCTGAGAACTGCTGTGTACACATGTATGCGTGTGTGGCGTTGCGTAGGTGAGGTGCTACTGTCTCACTGGGGTGGACAACCCCCAAGGATTTCACCCTCTTCAAGGGGACCAGTGCAGGGAAGCACATTAGGCTGAATTTCTCTGGAATGGCAAAAGCTCTTTCCATCCCAGGTGCTTAAAAATAAAATAAGATGTCTAAAGTTGTCATGAAATTATCAAATTTAAAATTTAATATTATATGCCTAGTACTTGGAATTCTATAGTTAACAGATATAATCCCTACCCTTAAGAAGTCAGAACAGACTTGTGGTTGCCAAGGCAGAAAGGAGGTGGGGAAGGGAAAGATTGGGAGCTGGGATTAGCAGTGCAAATGATTATATACAAAAGGAATAAGCAACAAGGTCCTACTGCATAGCACAGGGAACTATATGCAATATTCTATGATAAACCATAATGGAGAAGAAGATGAAAAAGAATATATGTATGTATAACTGGATCACTTTGCCATATAGGAGAAATTAACGCAACACTGTACATCAACTACACTCCAATACACTTTTTAAGGAATCTATGATGGAATGGGTGATCCAGATGAAAAAATAGGCAATTACACTTCAGAGTAATTAGTGTTGCAATGGGAAGTTTCAGACTCTCTGGGTGAAATGAGAGTTACCTAGCTCAGTTTGGGAAGGTCAAGCAAGGCATAATAGAAGAAATGACATCTGAGCTGAGATGAGATGACAAGGTAAGAGATAATGAAGAGAAGGGATAGAACATCAAAGGAGAGCTCACATCATTTGCAAAGCCCTAGAAATATAAGTCTGTGGCATTTGGCTGAAATGTGAGTGATGAGAAACAGAAACAGGATTCTATAAACCAGGGCTCACCAAACTTTTCTATAAAGGACAGATAGTAAATATTTTAGGCTTTGTGGTCCATACAATCTTTGTCAAAGCTGTTAAATTCTTCCACTGCATCCAGGAAAATACCTGCAGACAATATATAAATGAATGTGTTGTAATAAAACTCTGTTTATGGGGCTTCCCTGGTGGTCCAGTGGTTAAGAATCCACCTGCCAATGCAGGGCACGTGAGTTCGATCCCTGGTCTGGGAAGATCCCACATCTAAGCTCATGTGCCACCATTATTGAGCCCATGCTCTAGAGTCTGAGAGCCACAATTACTGAAGCCCAAATGCCCTAGAGCCGGTGTTCCACAAGAGAAGCCACCACGGTGAGAAGCCCGTGCACCACGATGAAGTCCCTGCTTGCCACAACTAGAGAAAACCTGCAGCAATGAAGACCCAGCACAGCCAAAAATAAATAAATGAAAATGTTTTTTAAAAACCCAACTTGATGTACAAGAACAGATAGACAGGTGGCAGGTCAGATATGGCTCCCAGCCTTGCTTTCCTGGTACCTGAACCCTCACTGTTCTAAGTATGGCTCCCAGATCAGTAGTCCCTGCATCACTGGGGAGTTTGTTAGAAATGCAGAATTTTGGGACCTATCTATGAGGTACTATACCTAGAGTCCACATCCGATGCTCAAGGGCTCCCCGGGTGGTTTGCAGGCACATGGAAGTGGGGGAAGAACGGCTGGAAGTCTTATGAAGACCTTTGGATTCCATCTTTAGGCCACTTACATGTGCATAATTGGCAGATTCCTTTGGCTGTAGAACTGCAAGTATCAAAGAGTGAATCTCCTTAAATTTTGCCCCCTAAGTTCCTCATCTGCCTCCCTGTAGTCCTGATCCCAGTGAGGAAAATGGACAACAGAGGTAAGACTGTGGGCCGATCTCTCTCTTCTCCCAGCCTGGGCTAACCCACTTCTACCCTACCTCCCAACCCAACAAAGGCTGGTCTTCAAAAACTATAGGGAGTTTACTTCCATTAAACTTCCTAAGGTAACCCCTTGGGTGTACTTTCAAGTCTCAGATGAAGCCATGTTTCTAGGGATCGTTTCTCCAGACCAGAGCTGGGCATCATGTTCCTCTGTTTCTATACAGATTCTGTAACACCCCAGGGGTTCAGCCTTCTGTGCCCACTCCACCTCTCAAGGCATTTCTGGCCACATGGGTTTGATGTCAGCTCGCAGACCAGCACACAGGCAGCAGCTCTGAGTGAGAGTGGAATAAGGCCCCTTAATTAGGAAAGAGAAAGACTCTCGACCAGCTATCATACTCTGAAGGAAGGCATCAATCAAAGAGTGCATCTCGCTTCCCTCATTTTATTTATACTTTAGAAAATCCAATTAAAGCAAAGCCTGGCACCTCCTAATTTTTCAGCCATTTAACACATACAACAGAGTTTCTGGTCATGAATTTAAACACACACACACACACTCTTGCATGTACACAAAAAGAACACGCACACATCCAGTTTCTTCCTTATCAGCTTCAAGGACTTTGGGATGTGGGCTGTGCCTGTCGACCTTGTATCCAAAAGGATGCCAAAAAGTCAGTAAGGCACTGTCCTTCAGCAAGCTTTGCGATTTCTCTCATCTTTTCCCCTGCCTCTGATTATATTTCATCCACATGCCTCTCCTGCTCGTTATGGCTTGTCCTTGGGGATGGTTCACTCAGATTATGCTGATGTGAGCAAACCCGGTGAATAATTTTGCCTTGCAGTTTCACTGGTTTAAGGTTAGACTGATGCTTTATAGTCGAACCTTCACTGTCTTAGCAGAGCCTTGATAATGTATGGCCTCAGGAAGGACACCTGTGAAAATTTTGCAATGACCACCTTGGGTGAAATGGAGCCTGGGTATTTCCTGGTTTAATACTCTCTAAGCTCCTCATGTCCATAAATGCATCTCGAGAGGTCAACTGCAAGGCCCTTGTGTAAGGTGATGGGCAGTACATCCATGCGTGCACCGGGATCCCTGAGGGTATCACAATCTAAAATCCAATGAGCGTTTTGTTGGCCCTCTGTGTACTGTAGACATAATAAAGTTCAACATTTTTTAAATGGAATCTTTTTTATTTTTTATTTTTTTCTTTTTTAATTTAATTTTATTTTATTTTTAAACTTTACATAATTGTATTAGTTTTGCCAAACATCAAAATGAATCTGCCACAGGTATACATGTGTTCCCCATCCTGAACCCTCCTCCCTCCTCCCTCCCCTACCATCCCTCTGGGTCGTCCCAGTGCACTAGCCCCAAGCATCCAGTATCGTGCATCGAACCTGGACTGGCATCTCGTTTCTTACATGATATTTTCCATGTTTCAATGTCATTCTCCCAAATCTTCCCACCCTCTCCCTCTCCCACAGAGTCCATAAGACTGTTCTATACGTCAGTGTCTCTTTTGCTGTCTCGTACACCGGGTTATTGTTACCATCTTTCTAAATTCCATATATATGCGTTAGTATACTGTATTTATGTTTTTCCTTCTGGCTTACTTCACTCTGTATAATAGGCTCCAGTTTCATCCACCTCATTAGAACTGATTCAAATGTATTCTTTTTAATGGCTGAGTAATACTCCATTGTGTATATGTACCACAGCTTTCTTATCCATTCATCTGCTGATGGACATCTAGGTTGCTTCCATGTCCTGGCTATTATAAACAGTGCTGCAATGAACATTGGGGTACACGTGTCTCTCCCTTCTGGTTTCCTCAGTGTGTATGCCCAGCAGTGGGATTGCTGGATCATAAGGCAGTTCTATTTCCAGTTTTTTAAGGAATCTCCACACTGTTCTCCATAGTGGCTGTACTAGATTGCATTCCCACCAACAGTGTAAGAGGGTTCCCTTTTCTCCACACCCTCTCCAGCATTTATTATTTGTAGACTTTTGGATCGCAGCCATTCTGACTGGTGTGAAATGGTACCTCATAGTGGTTTTGATTTGCATTTCTCTGATAATGAGTGATGTTGAGCATCTTTTCATGTGTTTGTTAGCCATCTGTATGTCTTCTTTGGAGAAATGTCTATTTAGTTCTTTGGCCCATTTTTTGATTGGGTTGTTTATTTTTCTGGAGTTGAGCTGTAGGAGTTGCTTGTATATTTTTGAGATTAGTTGTTTGTCCGTTGCTTCATTTGCTATTATTTTCTCCCATTCTGAAGGCTGTCTTTTCACCTTGCTAATAGTTTCCTTTGATGTGCAGAAGCTTTTAAGGTTAATTAGGTCCCATTTGTTTATTTTTTATTTTATTTCCAACATTCTGGGAGGTGGGTCATAGAGGATCCTGCTGTGATGTATGTCGGAGAGTGTTTTGCCTATGTTCTCCTCTAGGAGTTTTATAGTTTCTGGTCTTACATTTAGATCTTTAATCCATTTTGAGTTTATTTTTGTGTATGGTGTTAGAAAGTGGTCTAGTTTCATGGAATGGAATGGAATGGAATCTTTTTTAATGAAATTATGTCTAAGTGTATAGTGGTTGGAAACTTGGATTCTGGAGTCAGTCAACCTCAGCAGGAATCTAGTTCTACTTAGTAGCTGTGTGAACTTGAATGCATTTCCTAACCTCTGTAACTCCATTTCCTCATATTTTAAAATGAGGAAAATGATAATACCTAGGTCACAGAGCTGCCATGTGCAAACGCTATAGGAGAGGTCACATGACAGGGTTAGGCGTGTCCTGGTATGGGGTCACACACAGAGACAGCAGCCATCATGCCTATTGTTTATCGTTATTAAGGGTTTCCCTTGTTTTTGCTAATCCATGAGTGTTTCCTCCCTGACAGCTCAAATGAACTCACCTCGTCACAAGGCTTCCCTAGCTAAACCCAGACAGCCCCAGGCATGACTTCAGTCCCTGTTTCCCAGCAAGTATGAATAAGGCTTCCAGGGGGCTTTGATTTTACTGTTTTTTGTTTCCCGTTTGCATGTTTTATCTCCTCAAATAGAATTATAAATTCCTCTCAAGAAAGAACCAGGTCTTCCTATGTTGCTGACAACCCAGCCAACCTTAAGACACCTACCATAACACTAACTACACAGAGACATTTTAGTCTTTGATGAATCAACTTTATTTCAGAATAAAGAGTGTCATGTGTGTTACAAGTAACATGAACTTCACTGAGTGGTCATCTGTGGCACTGTGACACAAACTGAGTTGAAATTTCCTTTTGTCATTAGATACTCAGGGTATAAGCTCTGCAGCCAGACTGTCCAGGTTTGATCTGAGTTCTTCTAATTACTAGCTATGTGGTTGGAGAAAGTTACTTACCTTTCCCAGCCTCAGGTTATGCCTCTGTAAAATGGAGATAGTAAGAGTTCCTATCTCATATGCTTTGGGTGAAGATTAAATGGGTAAGGTATGTTATGTGCTTAGACTAGTGTTTGACACATAATACTTGCTTAAGAACATTTTTATTTATTATTGTCTGTAACTGTATTATCTTGGTATGAAATTAATTAGAATAAAGACATTTTCAGAGAAGAGTGTTCACTCTAACTGAAAAAATCGATAAAAACATTGACTGTGCTAGCATAGCCAATAATCATTTATCAAATAAATTATGTAAATGATACAATTGCTTTTTTCCTAAACAGTATCCTTTTTTGATATCAACTCTTGACTTTTCTAGAGAATCACCCCTTTCCTTCCTCATGGTCATGGTAAGACTGCCTACCTCAGCAACCACCTCAACCCTGTGCTGTGTTCTCACCATATGTGTGAGTACATGACCAAAGTGACTCAATCAGAGCCTTCTCTGAGATGTGATTTATGGATCTTGGGAAAGAAAAGTTCCTCTTCCCTGGGGATTGAGAGCTGTAAGGATAACACAAGCTAGAGATGCAAGGTGGCTATTTTGAACACCTTTGAAAATTGGAAGACACTACAAATTGAAGTCCATGCAGACCTGAGTGATGGCAAGAGAAAGAGAAAAATCTAACAATATTTTATAAGGTCCAGCATCATAACTTTGTGGAGACATCTCAACTTCTGTGAGCCAGTAAAATTCCTCTTTGCCTAAAAATTCCTCTTTGCTAGTTTGTGGTATCTTTCCATCCCTTGCGACTAGAGAAGCCCAGATTGAAACACTTCTAACTGTGTCAGTCATGTGTCTGTTAAAGCAAATCCACCAAGAGAGGAGAGTTTACTTTCAATTAGCATTATATGAAACTAAGAAAAGGGTTTTTTTAGAAAATTCTATAATTTGTATTTTTAATTTGGAAGGAAATTTTACTAAAAGGAATTGTTTTTACTGTTTTGAATTTTAATTTTCAGATCAGATCAGTCGCTCAGTTGTGTCCAACTCTCCAAGATCCTGTGGAATCGCAGCACACCAGGCCTCCCTGTCCATCACCAACTCCCAGAGTTCACTCAGACTCATGTCCATCAAGTCAGTGATGCTATCCAGCCATCTCATCCTCTGTCGTCCCCTTCACCTCTTGCCCCCAATCCCTCCCAGCATCAGAGTCTTTTCCAATGAGTCAACTCTTCACATGAGGTGGCCCAAGTACTGGAGTTTCAGCTTTAGCATCATTCCTTCCAAAGAAATCCCAGGGCTGATCTCCTTCAGAATGGACTGGTTGGATCTTCTTGCAGTCCAAGGGACTCTCAAAAGTCTTCTCCAACACCACAGTTCAAAAGCATCAATTCTTCGGCGCTCAGCCTTCTTCACAGTCCAACTCTCACATCCATACATGACCACAGGAAAAACCATAGCCTTGACTAGACGAACCTTTGTTGGCAAAGTAATGTCTCTGCTTTTGAATATGCTATCTAGGTTGCTCATAACTTTCCTTCCAAGGAGTAAGCGTCTTTTAATTTCATGGCCGCAGTCACCATCTGCAGTGATTTTGGAGCCCAGAAAAATAGTCTAACACTGTTTATACAGTTTCCCCATCTATTTCCCATGAAGTGATGGGACCGGATGCCATGATCTTCGATTTCTGAATGTTGAGCTTTAAGCCAACTTTTTCACTCTCCACTTTCACTTTCATCAAGAGGCTTTTGAGTTCCTCTTCACTTTCTGCCATAAGGGTGGTGTCATCTGCATATCTGAGGTTATTGATATTTCTCCCGGCAATCTTGATTCCAGCTTATGTTTCTTCCAGTCAAGCGTTTCTCATGATGTACTCTTCATATAAGTTAAATAAACAGGGTAACAATGTACAGCCTTGACGTACTCCTTTTCCTATTTGGAACCAGTCTGTTGTTCCATGTCCAGTTCTAACTGTTGCTTCCTGACCTGCATACAAATTTCTCAAGAGGCAGATCAGGTGGTCTGGTATTCTCATCTCTTTCAGAATTTTCCACAGTTTATTGTGATCCACACAGTCAAAGGCTTTGGCATAGTCAATAAAGCAGAAATAGGTGTTTTTCTGGAACTCTCTTGCTTTTTCCATGATCCAGCGGATGTTGGCAAGTTGATCTCTGGTTCCTCTGCCTTTTCTAAAACCAGCTTGAACATTAGGAAGTTCACAGTTCACATATTGCTGAAGCCTGGCTTGGAGAATTTTGAGCATTACTTTACTAGCATGTGAGATGAGTGCAATTGTGCAGTAGTTTGAGCATTCTTTGGCATTGCCTTTCTTTAAGATTGGAATGAAAACGGAGCTTTTCCAGTCCCGTGGCCACTGCTGAGTTTTCCAAATTTGCTGGCATATTGAGTGCAGCACTTTCACAGCATCATCTTTCAGGATTTGGAATAGCTCAACTGGAATTCTATCACCTCCACTAGCTTTGTTTAGTTATAAGTAGCAGTTTAAGTACAAAGGCTAGATAATTTTTAGATAAACACAGTAGTGAATATGCCAAATGGAAGTCAATTTATTGTCCATTTATCAATAAAATGTAAAATATTATATTTGGACATATGTACACAAATACCTGGGCTTCCCTTGTGGCTCAGTGGTGAAGAACCTGCCTCCCAATGCAGGAAACAAGAGACCCAGGTTCGATCCCTGGGTCAGGCAGATCCCCTGGAGGAGGGCTTGCCAACTCACTCCAGTATTCCTGCCTGGAGAATCCCATGGACAGAGGATCCTGGCAGGCTACAGTCCATGGGGTCACAAAGAGTCAGACATGACTGAAGCAACTTTTCACACATGCACACACATACATATACAAATACAGTATGTATATATGTATAACTGAGAAAGATCGTGTGAATTTACTGTGTCCCTTCTATGTGCCAGGTGTTTCAGTGTGTTCTGTTTGTATGTTATTGCATTGAGTCTTCACACCAACTTCCCTTCCAGATAAGCATGGTTATCCCTGCACTGCCTGAAAACAGACCCAAAGAGGTTATGTAATATTCCCAAGGTCACACAGCTGCCAGTGGCAGAGGCTGGATTAAAATCTGAGCTCTCTCGTTTCAACAGCTGCCATGTCTTTCTGTTACACCACACTGGCTCCCTTAGAAACTACTGGCACTGCCACCCATTCTCCCAGCGTCAGGAATGAATCCAAGAGTGACTGAATAAGTGCATTCCAGGTACATTTGTAGGGAACAAGTATCTCCAACACTGTGCTCACATCCACAGAGTGAAAACACAAAGTGCCACATCACCAAATCAGAAGAGGCAGCTGCTTAGAAGGTCAGCATCTGCAAAGGGACCCCGGTTGGAAGACCGTCACATCTCACCTACAGGATCCTCTCTGCCTCTAGGTGACTTACAGACTTGCTATAAAATAAATGGGGATGCCTGGAATAAAGTAACTGTTCTACTAGATCTGAACATAAATAACTCAGATCTAAGTGTGTTATTTAGAAATATTAAGGTAAAATATTCTTTTAATGATAAGATAATTGATAATTTGGAACATGGATATATGATGATACTAAGGAGACCATGGTATGTGGTTATGTTAAAAACAAGATTCCTTATATACTTGGAGAGTCACACTAAATTATTTACAGGTTAAGTGTTTCAGGGACTTGAATTTGCTTTGAAATAATCTGAGAATGGGAACTTCCCAGGTCGGTCAGTGGATAAATAATCTGACTGGAATGCGGGAGATGCAGGAGATGAGGGTTCGATCCCTGGGTCAGGAATATCCCCTGGAGGAGGACATGGCAACCCACTCCAGTATTCTTGCCTGGAGAATCCCATGGACAGAGGAGTCGGGCAGGCTACAGTCCATGGGGTCGCAAAGAGTCAGACATGACTGAAGCAATTTAGTATACACACAATCTGAGAGTGGTGAGAGAGAAATGAAATAAGACTGGCTGGGCGAGGATTGTGATTGAAGGCAGGTGATGGAGTATGGGGTTTCTCACACTATTCTCCAAACTTTTGTGTAGGTTTGAAAGCATCATTCATAAAAGAAAAAGAGAACTATGAACATAGGAATCTGTAGCTTTTAAAAATGGAGAGAGTTTGCCTTTGGGGTATTGGGAGAGGTGAGACCAAGAGCTGCTATTTTCACGAAAGCTCTGTAGTATCACTGCTTTTTCCCATTATGTAAATATATTCCTTTGAGGAAAAATTAAAATTAAATTTTAAAAGAAGTCAGAAAAGAAAGAGCCTATGGGTCAACCAGTCCTTCTCAGCTCCATGGCAGACATTACTAATCAACTTCAGTGTGATCTCCCACTGATCCAGAAGGAGTCTCTGGATCCTCAAGACAGCCTGCCGGAGAGGAAGCCCATCCTGGGAGAAAATCTCTGACTTGTTCTCACAGTTTAGATAGGCTCTGCCCAGATGCAGGTCTTCCATTATTCCAGGTCAACCTGAATACCCTCCCAGAACCTCCCACGGGGCCCTGGGAGTTAGGTCATCTCTCCTGACCCGCCCTCTGTCAGCCTGGCTGATGCTTCCCCTTCTGGTGGATTCCCTGCTGAGCCCAGACTACCAACCTTCCTTCAGTGACTGGCAGTAACATTTTCCTATGATGTGCTTTAATGCAAATCTCAGAAAGTGATGAGTACTAACAGTTCCCAGTCCTGTGCAAAATGAACATGTCAGCATTATATTTGGGTCAGCCTCGGATGTGTGACGGGCTTTCCCACGTTTGGACAGAAGTTGAAATGCCTGTCATGTCTTTCCTGACTGGTTTGCAATTCTCCTGGGATGCGTAACTGCGTCAGAATGCAGCTATGAACTGGTCCTCATTCCTTGTGTGAGAAAACTTTGCTGTTGTTCAGTAGACCCTGGGACCTGCAGACCCCGATTCTCCCTATTCTCAGTCTTATCCCAGTACTAAGGTCCTCAGCCAACCCCACTCTCAGTCTCTGACACTAAACCCAAAAGGAGAGTTTGATTCTTTCACTTGAGAGACTGGGAAAGAAGGAGGAGGGATTAGCATGTGTTGATTGTCTCTAGAACCAGGCACAGTGCCAGGAGCTTCCTACCTATTTCATCCAAACCACAAATTCTATGAATCAGGTTTTACAAATAAAAACTCTGTAGCTCAGACAGGTTGTGATTTTGCCCTTGCCACATAGCTACAAAGTGCAAGAATCGGATTCTATTCTAGGTTTCTGAATTCAAAAACATTTGTTCCCCAATCCAATGCTCGTAAGAAGTTGATGCTCATCTATAAACCCCTCACTAGTGCCAAGCCCAGATCCATAGTAATTTAGAGTCAGTGCATATTCCCATCTGGAAAAAGTTTGCTACTTAGATATGGGTTTGAGGGGATGTTTGAACCTATATATCCGGTCGTGTCAAATGGACTCCTCAGAAATTGCTGAGGAGGCAAATCTTAGAGATAAAGGGTACTTACCACGCACCACCCCCCACTCCCAGCACTTGTGTTATCCTTTTTCACGTCCAAATTCCTCAGAGTTTTCACAGAGCTTGGCTGAGACCTTAGGGTATGCTCTATAGGCTGGAAAAAGAGAGCATTTTTATGATCTCACTTAAAGAAGAAGAACTAGCAGATCAGAGAAATTTAAATTTGTACCAGAAATCAATTATGTAACTGACAGCTTGATTTTTTTCATTCAAATATAGTACTAAGTTTTCAACACAGCCCTCGGGTTCATCTTACGGTTGCCTAGTCTATTTAGGCCCAAGTCCTAGGGTTGACTGGCTTCCCTGATGGCTCGGTGGTAAAGAACCTGCCTGCAATGCAGGAGACATGGGTTCAATCCCTGAGTCAGGAAGATCCCCTGGAAGAGAAGATAGCAACCCTCTCCAGCATTCTAGCCTAAAAAATACCACACACAAAGGAACCTGGTAGGCTACAGTCCAAAGGGTCACAAAGAGTTGGACACAACTGAGCACAAATACACTTAAGGTTGTCATTCATTTTCAGCATAAGTTCCTATTCCAGAGGGTGCCAGTCACACATTCTGAAATAACAGGACTGGCCTCTGCAGCTGTACCGGGAAGCCCTGCCCATATTCTCCAGCCAGACTAGTACCAACTGTGACAAACCTCTCCCAGGAACTGACAGAGCATGCAGATAGAAAGATCAATAAAAAACAATCTGAAACAACATGAGTGACCAACTTGACCTAATTCTCATATTTAGAATACTTTACCCCATATCTGTGGAATATACAGTCTTTCTAAGTGAATGCGAAGCATTTACCAAAATAAACTATAAACTCAACCATGAAATAAGTCTCAACTTTTTTTGTTGTTTTGTTTTGGGCTGTGCTGGGTCTTCATTGCTGCTTGGGCTTTTCTCTACTTGCGGCAAGAAGAGGCTACTCTCTAGTTGCGGTGCACAGACTTCTCATTGTGATGGTGGAGCACAGGCTCGAGGGCGCGAGGGCTTCAGTAGTGAGTACGTGGGCTCAGTAGTTGTAGCTCCTGGGCTCTAGAGCACAGGCTCAATAGTTGTGGCATGTGGGCTTAGTTACTCCACGGCATGTGGGATCTTCCCAGAGCGGGGATTGAACCCGTTTCTCCCGCATTGGCAGTCAAATTCTTTATCACTGAATCATCATGGAAGCTCTCACAAACTTTTAAAAGACCAAAATCAAAATAGTTTCTTTGATCAGAGTAGCATTACATGAGAAACAAATACCAGAAACATAAATAGAAAACCATCAAATGTTTGGAAATTAAGCAGCACATGTTTAAATAACCCACAGATCATAGAAGAAATCAAAATGGAAACTAAATATTTTGAACCAAGAGAAAATACGATGTATCAAAATTTGTAGAATGCAGCTACAGCAATGCTAAAAGGGATAGCTGCGGAACTAAATGCACATATTAAAATATAAATGAATATAATAAGTAATGACATGTATTTTAAGAACAGAAAGGTTGAAAATCAATGACACGTTTTCATCTCAAGAAGCTTGAGAAAAAAACAAGTTAAGCCCAAGAAAAATAAAAGGAAAGCTATATTAATGATCAACACAGAAAACAGTGAATATAAAATAGATATACAATGGAGAAAAATCAACAAACACAAAAGTTGGCAGTTTGAAAGGATTAATAAAATTCATAAGCACTTAACAAAACTGATTTATAAAAAAAGAGACGAAACACAAGTAACGCATTCCAAGCATTAAAAAGGGAACATCACTACAAATTCTACAGATATTAACAAAATAATGACTGTATTTATTGCATGACAATAAATTTGAAAATTTAGTGGAATAAACTCCAGAGGGAAAAAAGACAACAGTTTACCAAAACTGACATAAGAATAGAAAATCTGAGTACTCTTATGTCCATTCAATCTAAAATTTAAAAACTTCCCACAATAAAAATCACATACATGATTTCAATCATGATTTCTTACACAAACATTTTCAGAGAGTAGAAAAAGAAGAAATCTTTTTTTCAACTTTTCTATGAAGACCTTAACTTTGATATCAGAACCTGGTATAAGAATATTACGATGCAAAACTCCTAAGCAAGATATTAATGAATCAAATCTAATAATAGAGCAAAAAGATAATATATCATGACCAAGTGGGATTTTCTTCAGGAATGTAAAATTGGCTTATTCTAAAATCAAGTAATTCATGCTCGCTTCAGCAGCACATATACTAAAATTGGAACAATACAAAGAAGATTAGCATGGCCCCTGCGCAAGGATGACATGCAAATTCATGAAGCGTTCCATATTTTTTGGGGAAAACATGTACCTCCATGGCGGATTCATGTTGATGTATGGCAAAACCAATACAATACTGTAAAGTAATTAGCCTCCAATTAAAATAAATAAATAAAATCAAGTAATTCATCATATTAACAGAATAAAGGAGAAGGAAATATGTGCATCTCAAATACACTCTATATCTCAAGTATGCTCACAAACAAAGCATTTCACACATTAAAAAAAAAAGGCCCTTGGCAAATTCAATTGTTCATGATCTTAAAAAAAGAAGAAAACTATCAGCAAACAAGGAACAGCAGAGAAAGTCCTTAATCTGATAAAGGATATAAACAAAACTCTACATTTAAAACTAGCCTTTCTATTCATTTTTATACTAGAGCATGTAAAAGTGATAAAGAATCCACCTGCCAATGCAGGAGACATGAGTTCAATCCCTGGATCTGGAAGATCTCCTAAAGGAGGGCATGGCAACCCACTCCAGTATTCTTGCCTGGAGAATTCCATGGAAAGAGGAGCCTGGTGGGCTACAGTCCATGGGGTCACAAAAGAGTCAGACACAACTGAGCTACTAAACAACAGTGTAAAAGTACAATAAGGCGAGAGAAAGAAAAGTAAAGACCAGAAAGAAAAAAGTAAAACATCAGGGTTCATGGAGGACATGATTAAGTATACAAAGAGAATCAAGCGAAACTTCAGTTTATTAATTTAGCAAGATTGTTGGATATAAAAAATGATTATATAGTTATGTAATATTAAAATTTTTTAATGTCAACTACAATAGCACCAAAAATCATAAAATACCAAGGAATAAGTATAACAAAAAATTTGCAATATCTATATACCAAAATGACAAAACACTGCAAAGGGAAAATTTTGAAAGACTTAGATTAAGAGATAGACAGTTTTCATGGATTAGAAGGCTCAATTTTGTTAGAATGGTTATTCTCCCTAATTAACTTGTAAAATTGATGCAAACCGTATCAAAACCTCAGCAGGCTTTCTGTGGCAACCAAATTTCTGAACTCAAAGTTTAACGAATTACCTGAAACAATGAAAACAATCTTAAAACAATGGCTGGATTTTTCTAGAGTGGCTTAAACCTCTGTGAAATTTTATTGTTTGTTCTTTTTGTGAAAGGTAGCTTTTACACGGAGAAGGCGATGGCACCCCACTCCAGTACTCTTGCCTGGAAAATCCCATGGACGGAGGAGCCTGGTGGGCTGCAGTCCATGGGGTCGCTTAGAGTCGGATACGACTGAGCGACTTCGCTTTCACTTTTCACTTTAATGCATTGAAGAAGGAAATGGCAACCCACTCCAGTGTTCTTGCCTGGAGAATCCCAGGGACAGGGAAGCCTGGTGGGCTGCCGTCTATGGGGTTGCACAGAGTCGGACACGACTGAAGCGACTTAGCACAGCACAGCTTTTACACACACACACACAAAATAGCAACCTTTCCTGCAGAGAAAGAGAGAGGTGTAGGTGTAATTGTGTATGTGTGTCCCATGAGTATGAATATATAAATTCATGAAGTTCTGGATATACATATACATTTCTTCCTAAAAAGACATTGAAAGGTATCTTTTACTTCTCTTAGGAACATAATGAAGGTAAGAGGACTATAGCAGCATCAGTTTTGTCTAAAAGAAACAGATTTTCTAAGAAAATATAGATTGTATATGCAACTTGACATTTGAAGACAGACACTTTTACCGATATGCAGAGTACATCATGAGAAACGCTGGGCTGGAGAAAGCACAAGCTGGAATCAAGATTGCCAGGAGAAATATCAATAACCTCAGATATTCAGGTGACACCACCCTTATGGCAGACAGTGAAGAAGAACTAAAGAGCCTCTTAGTGAAAATGAAGGAGGAGAGTGAAAAAGTTGGCTTAAAGCTCAACATTCAGAAAACTAAGATCATGGCATCTGGTCCCAAGAAGGGGATACAGTGGAAACAGTGGCTGACTATTTTTGTGGGCTCCAAAATCACTGCAGATGGTGATTGCATGAAATTAAAAGACACTTACTCCTTGAAAGGAAAGTTATGACCAGAGACATATTACTTTGTCAACAAAGGTCAGTCTAGTCAAGGCTATGGTTTTTCTAGTGGTCATACCAGAGACATTACTTTGTCAACAAAGGTCAGTCTAGTCAAGGCTATGGTTTTTCTAGTGGTCATGTATGGATGTGAGAGTTGGACTATAAAGAAAGCTGAACATTGAAGAATTGATGCTTTTGAACTGTGGTGTTGGAGAAGACTCTTGAAAGTGCCATGGACTACAAGGAGATCCAAGTTCATCCTAAAGGAGATCAGTCCTGGGTATTCATCGGAAGGACTGATGTTGAAGTTGAAACTCCAATACTTTGGCCACCTGATGCGAAGAGCTGACTCATTTGAATAGACCCTGATGCTGGGAAAGATTGAAGGCGGGAGGAGAAGGGGACGACAGAGGATGAAATGGTTGGATGGCATCACCGACTCAATGGACATGGGTTTGGGTGGACTCCGGGAGTTGGTAATGGACAGGGAGGCCTGGTGTGCTGCGATTCATGGGGTTGCAAAGAGTCGGATATGACTGAGCGGCTGAACTGACTTTTACCAATGAAATGAAAAAAAACACTGAAATGAGAAGCCTGCGTACCGTAACTTGAGAAAGCCCCCACTCACTGAAACTAGAGAAAAAGCCCGCATAGTAACAAAAACCCAGCACAGCCAAAAATAAATAAATACATAAATAATTTTTAAAACTATAATATAAAATAAAAATTGAATTAAAACTTTTAAAATAGAAAAATAAAGTTTTATTGGCACACAGCAATGCGTACCCTTTTAGGTATTTTCTATGTCAGCTTCCATCTTCAAAGCAAAGCTGAGTGGTTGCAAGAGTCTATATGGTCTATAACATCTGAAGTATTTACTGTCTGACCCTTTACAGAAGTTTCAGACCCTGATCCTAAGTCCTCACAAAACCATTTTTCCCTTGAAATACTTCCAAGTAAGTAGGTTTTTTTGCCACAACCCTAGTTTCTTGGCTAGTACTATTGCTGTTTACCCAAGCCACATGGACCTATCTCTACAGAGGCAGAGACTAGCAGGGAATTTATCAATTGCCTTTAGTCAAAATAAGTAGCCTACCACGACTCATATTTTCTCTCCAGCAATTGTAGCTGTAATATGAAATGTTCAAACTCCATCTCGCATCTCTCCACTCATTTATTTCTTGTCAATAGACAAGAAAGTTTTTAAGAAGATTCCATGTCTATTCAGGTCAAGGTGAAGTGAAACTGTGAACACCACTGAGTTCCTCGTAGATGGTAATATCTGACAAAAAAAAAAAAAAAAAACAAGGAAATCTAGTTGGGGGTTGAATTTCCTATTTTGTTGAATAACCAAATCATTACTGAAAAGTCACTTGATTTTTTAATTGGGTAATATAGCAATAAAAAGGAAAATTGCATTAATAAAACACTCTACCCACATTTGTCAGTTTTCTTCTTTGTTAGTGCATCAAAATTTGGAAAACACCATGCATCCTGTGAAGGCTATACCTCTCAAAAATCTTCTGTGTAACATCACACTGACATAGTGGGAAAAACCAGAAGGGAGTGAGCAGGAGACCTCTTACCTACACACACACACACACACACACACACACACACACACCTCTAACCAAAAAAAAAGGAATCCAAAAGCAGTAACCAATCCCAAAATGCCAGGAAGCAGGGTTATAAATTTAACACAAACAGCTCCCTCTTTAAATTCCCAGTCCATTTATCAAATTTTAAAAACTAAATGACAAGTTAAGATTATTAGTCAAAATATATAAATAAATCACCTTACATATGTTATTTCCAAGGTCTGTGAATGATTTCACAGTGGTTAGTTGCAATAAGTGAATACACAGGCAACCTGGGCTCAGGAGTGAAGCTAGTCCAGGTAAAACTGGAAACCTACCAATTCCCAGACAGCGCAATTAGCTCCTAGAGCAGATGCCAATGCGGGGCTGCACACAGGGGCCTTTAAGAAGTCATTTGGTGAGATTTCTCTCACAAGGCGGCACTGACATCTTACTCGTTGCTTGGTGCATGATGCCCTGCACACAATCCCATTGTTTATAGAAAGAACTTTTTTTTCAACATCTCCAAAAAGCATGGATTAAGTCAACTCATCATAAATTCCTTCTGTGAGAGACCAACTTACGGAAAAACTTTTCTAAAATATGGTTTGTCAAATGTGTTGGGTTTTAACGAAATGCCAAGATCTGGGAGTCATAAATTATCTGGTGGAATGGGAGGCCTCTCAGAGAATGAGGAATGTTGGAGTTCTGTGTTCAAGATGAATTGCTGGAAAATTCTCCATCTTAAAAATCAGTCCTGTTCTTTACCTGCTTAGGTTTACACAACAGCCAATGTTACAGCTCTTATGTGGTTGCTGAATGCCAAATATAAACAGAAAAACAAGAAAAAAAAAATTCTTTGAGATGTTCCTCTCAATTGGTCCAGAGCCAGATCTGCCAGGGAGCCTTGCTGCCCTCCTGGCATCATTCTGTAGCTGCCGTTAATAGCATTATTGGTGTTGGAACAAAGCCAGCTGTCTTCCTTTTCAAACCAATTTGTCTGATAGCATGGATTATTGTGTTAGGTAATCTGTCACTTCTCAAAAACACCCAGCTTTAATGTCCTTTCCACATATACTGCTCTTTGAACATTTGAAGGCATTTTGGTGGCAGCAGCCCAGGTCCAACTTATTCATCTCAAAATAAGCCACCATCGTTTGGCACCTTCTCAGCTAAATAACAAAAGCCCTTTTAAATATAGACCTACGGACATCTGACTTTCTTGACATTACTTAACGCAGCACACGTAAACATTCAAGGCAAATCTACACCAGCCCAGGAAAGTGATCCCCTCGTGTACCGAAAAATCATCTGTGACTCAATTACATGAGGAGTTCCTGTGAAGGCTACAGGAAGGCAGGGAATTTCCTTAGTTCTCTGCTCCACTTGGTGAGCATAGACTGGAAATGGGAATCTTTATTTTTTTTTTTTCTTTTGGGGGGAATATTTCAACCGTGCCCTCCAAAGGAAATACAGGCTATTTTCAAGAAAGACATTCACTACTTGGAGGTCTGAGTCCTGGTCTCACATTTCTCTGAGAAAGTTTCCCTAATTCAAGAGCTGCTATCTGAAATTGGGTTAAAAAACAACACTCTTTCTTCTATACCGTGCATGTGTCTGTTTGAAATCGCATTTCTGTGCAGGCCAAAGCACTGACTTCAGTCGCTTGATCAAACATGATTTATTTCTCAAACTTTACAAGTTCCTCAAGAGGTTGCTCCAAGCCAGTGCAGAAGCTTCAACAAGAGCCAGGCCCCAGTCTTACTGGGTTCATCCTTATGCTTCTGACCTCAGGTCACGAGATGGCAGTCTACCTCCAGCCTTTCATCCCAGCAGAAAGAAAAGTGGAGAAGAAGGTGACATCTGCCTATACCAGAAAAGCAAAATCTTTGCCTCAAGTCCTCAGTGAATTGCTACTAATATCTCATAAGGGAAACTGGGAACTTAGGGGCTGTACATTATCAGCAAGATAGAAGGGGAAGACTGTTGGAAAGGTTTCTAGCAGAGCCCACCACAGCGCATCCTCAGTTACATACCTCTACCCAGAGGGGAAGGCCATACTCAGACTTCATCAAGACAGGCTATCTTTTCCAAGACTTCAGGAGCACCAGAGATATTCACCTCCTGAGAGAGAGGATTTTGAACTCAGTTCCTAGGGGGGTGAAATCCTGAGCTATATCACGACTTACACAAAGTGGGCAATTACGGAATCAATATTTATTGTTGTTCTGTCTCTCAGTCATATCTGACTCTTTGCGACCCCATGGGCTGCAGTATGCCAGGCTTCCCTGTCCTTCACCATCTTCCGGAGCTTGCTCAAACTCATGTCCATTGAGTCAGTGATGCCATCTCATCCTCTGTCGTCCCCTTCTCCTCCTGCCTTCTATCTTTCCCAGCATTAGGGTGTTTTCCAGTGAGTTGGCCCTTTGCATCAGATGGCCAAAGTATGGATATGATCACTATGATATCAATATAATCACTAGTAATTCTGGAAGCAAGTAGCTTCAGAATTTTCTCATACAAGATGGACATAAAACAGGAACCAAAGACATCATTATTTTTTTTTAATCAATTTTCTAAAACTCTTCACTTTCTCATTGAAACTATCAGATTACCTGGTGGTGGTAGTTTAGTCACTAAGTCATGTCTGATTCTCTGCAACTCCACAACTGTAGCCTGCCAGTCTCCTCTGTCAGTGGGGTTTCCCTGGAAAGAATACTGGAGTGGGTTGCCATTTCTTTCTCCAGAGGATCTCCCCAACTTAGGGATCGAACCCATGTCTCCTGTTTGGCAGGTGGATTCTTTACCACCGAGCCACCTGGAAAGTCCATCAAACTACATAGTCCTGTGGAAAAGAACAACTTCCTGGTTCAATATATTACAAAAGTACTTCCTACGAATCAAAAAGAAAAGGAGTGGACTTCTTTGGTGGTCCAGTGATTAAGTCTCTGTGCTTCCCATACAGGGGCCATGGGTTCGATCCCTGGTCGGGAAACTAAGATCCCACATGCCATATAGCATGGCTTAAAAAAATAAATAACTTAAAAAAAAAAAAAAAACAAGAAAGGAGGGAAGGAGAAAGAGAAGATAGAAGATATTTATTCTATTTGTAAAACAAAAGAATAAGAGGGTGATTATTCACTTTAACAAATGGATTTCCCTTAATGATTTGTATGAGATGATTCCCCAATATCTTTACAGTACCCAATGTATATGCCTCTTTATAGGAATGCTTGTGCTTCATAAGGGCTTCCCTGGTGGCTCAGTTGGTAAAGAATCCACCTGCAATGCAGGAGACCTGGGTTCAATCCCCAGGTCAGGAAGATCCCCTAGAGAAGGGAACACAACCCATTCCAGTATTCTTGCCTGGAGAATTCCACGGACAGAGGAGCCTGGTGAGCTACAGTCCATGGGGTCACAATGAGTCAGACACGACTAAGAGAACAACACTTGGTACAAGACTGGTGACTCATAAAGCTGATAATAGATACACAGGGGTTTGTTATGGTTTGTTCTCTCCTTTCGTTTTGGTTAGAAATTTTACACGACACTTTCTTTAAAAGATTTGCCTCTAGAAAAGGAAAAGTTTTGATTTCCTCTTTAAAAAAATGTTTAATTCCCCCTCTTCTAACTTAAAGGGGAACCTGCTGTGTAAAGACCACGTCTAGCTCAGTAGGAAAATGCAGAATGGGAACTGGTTAATTCATAAAACCTGTTTTCAAATACAGCAAAATGGTTTCCATTGTGCAAAATGAGCACTCTTTCAAGGATATTTAAAAGCATCAGTTCAGTTCAGTTCAGTCGCTCAGTCGTGTCTGACTCTTTGCGACCCCGTGAATCCCCAGGCCTCCCTGTCCATCACCAACTCCCGGAGTTCACTCAGACTCACGTCCATCGAGTCAGTGATGCCATCCAGCCATCTCATCCTCTGTCGTCCCCTTCTCCTCCTGCCCCCAATCCCTCCCAGCATCAGAGATTTTTCCAATGAGTCAACTCTTCGCATGAGGTGGCCCAAGTACTGGAGTTTCAGCTTTAGCATCATTCCTTCCAATTTAAAAGCATAGGAACATGTTATTATGGTCAGAGATGCTATCTGATTTCCAAAAGAATCTCTTTGGAAATTACATCCCCAAGAGCCTGTCTCCTCCTCTCAGTGGGACTATAGCCCTTGATGCTCAAAGCACATGACAAACACTGTGCTCCTCTTCCCAACATCCCTTATCAACAGCAAGTTGAAGAAATTTTTTCCTCTCACTTTCCTAGAACAAAATTCTTAGAAGTCTGTGACTTCCGCAAACCATATTTTGTATCTAACAGACTCAACCATGACTTTTATTTTTTTAAACATTTAGCCACACCCAAATTTATTTCCTTTTACCTTACCATCCACAGTACCATTCCTCAGTTATATCTATCATTGTTTGAATTCCTGAGATGAAACTATTTCCATACTGTTTGCCTTGAGATTTCTCTTGTTTTAAAAGAGTTCATTTACTCACCTCCCAACCTTCCCAAACCCTCAAGACAAGTGTTTTCTTAAGTTCAGTTACTCCTTCAGAGGCACATAAAGAACTTTTGTATTCATTGCTATTCGGTTGCAATGCAAACCAACTTGCCCTTTTCCTGATCACTCACAGAAAGGTCTTCTTCCAAATGATAACAGACCTTAAGCACAAACCATTGCTATTTCCAAATTATTAATGTATGGCCAAGAAACCTAACCAAATGTTTCTGTGATGAAAAATAAGTTAGCAACATTAATTAATGAAATTCATTAATCTTGGAACTGAAGGCCCAAGACAGTCACAATTTTTTTCCTTGATAGTTCTATTTGGAACACTGTAAAAACACTTCAACTTTATTATTACAAGGCCAGAATTGGATTGACACGTGAAAATACAGTGTTAGCTTAAAAATAGACATTTGTCCATCAAGATAGCTTGCAAAGCAAAACAGACCTATGGGCAGCTACTACAGTCTTTGTATATATTATCAAATTTGTGGTGGGAAAACGTTAGAAGCCTTAGTTCTGGTTAATAATTCTTGCCCATATCTGTATGAGATGTAAATTAAATACACATGGTTAGCCCAATTCTGCCTTTTGTAGATAAAAGCACCAAAAAAGAAAATATTGGCAGTTCTCTGTACTCAACCAGAGCAGCTTAATTTGCACCATACTTTGCCACATCAGCAGAAATGGGGTCCCCGGAAGCATGTAACCCATGAAGAAGCTGCTAATATTGGGAGAATTGAGGAGCAAAGTCTCACCAAACAACATGATGTCCTGGTCACCAGGCCAGTGTGGTATTGTAAACCCATTAAAAAAAAAAAAAAAAACTGTTTCAAAAACAAATTTTAACAACTATAAATCTGAATAGCTCTTACAGCTACCAAAGCTTCTTCTCTGAGAGTCCTGCCACTTGAAATATAAATCCTCCCAGGCCCCTGGTGAGCGGTAGTCCTGGTTTAAGGAATGTCTCCAGTATTAACAGCTTATTTTTATGCTTTAAAAAAATCATTAGATGGCCACCAAAGTGGATTTTGGAGCAAATACTCTTTGTTTTAAGAATGTCAGACTTTATTAAAAGCTTATGAAGAAAAAAAGGAAAGGTCCACAGCAGGGCACATGTAATAGGTATGAAATGCAGAAATACCCCGGACAAAGACCCGCACGTGACAACGTTCTTGGAAAGAGGGCTTGTCTTCAAGAGATGCTAACTAGGGTAATGTTAGTACCTCCGATTTATTCCCATCAGGGCACTCTGGCAGAGGACTAAGTGCTAGGACTTGCCTTGTACCCTAGAGAAAGCTCAGTGTTGTTATGTTTATGAACTAAACACACGCATTCTGTGTAGAGCAGTGCTGAATTGGAGCCAAAGTGGCACTGACACCTACTTGATGGGTAGCAATGCTGAGCACAACTTGGGCTCATTGGAGTGATGTGCTGGAAAACTGGTAGAATGTAATCCAAAGAATTTCTTTGGGAAATTCTATGGAGATGGGAATGGAAATGCTAAGATGGAAAGATTTTATGGAAACACTTTGGGGAAGCCATACCCCTGGCAGCACTTACAGACAGACACCATGGCCAAGTCGTTCATCCAACAAAAAAATAAGCATCCCACAAAATCCAGCAGCTGTCAGACTCACAAGACTGCAAGGAGCTAAAGAAAGTCTCAAAGCCCAGCTCATGCCTCCTCCTCATGTCTCCCCCAACATCTTGAGAGTTGACGCCTTTTTAACATCATCCATTACTCACTACAGGACTGTGAGTAGGTTTGTTGCTTTGTTTTGTTGTTTTTTTCCTTTCATATTTGCCTCCACCCTTGCTTAAAATTTGTAAGAGATAAGACATTGTAAGTATGGCTCCACAAAGCTATCTCTGGGAGGAGCCCTAAAGAGATTTCAGAGCATGGTCTGAAAATACTCATAGGAGGCAACAGAATATTGTAGAGAAGACATGTAATTTGGAGTTAGAAATGGATTTGAATTCTGAATCTGCTCAAGTCATAAAGAATTGCAGTCACTAAATTCTTTTATCCAAAACCTACCTCAGTTTTTCTTTATCACATCACATTAGTGTATATCTCTGGTTGCCACTTGAAGTATCATTGGGCTTAGAAATACATTGCTTTCCAGATGTGAACTATAATATTAATACACAGGATGAATCACTGACTTAATGGACATGACTTTGTGCAAACTCCAGGAGATAGTGAAGGACAGGGAAGCCTGACCTGCTGCAGTCTATGAGGCTGCAAAGAGTCCAACATGACTTAGCAACTGAACAACAATACAGGATGAATAAACAACAAGGTCCTACTATAAAGCACAGGGAACTATATTCAATATCCTGCGATAAGCCATAATGGAAAAGAATATGAAAAGAACAAATAAATATATATATATATATATATATATATATATATATAATTGAATTACTTTGCTGTACAGCAAAAATTAACACAACATGGTAAATCAATTATATTTCAATAGAATAATTTTTTTTTAAACGCACACATTGTTCTCATAACTTGCAGACTATAGGCACAAGAGAAAGCATTTGCTGGTTTCCCAGTTTGAGAATTGGCTATAAATCAGTAACAGAAAATCAACTCATCAAAAACTAATTTGTTGAAAATCAACTGCTAAATAATCCATTTTGCTAAATGTTCAATTCACTAAATTTTCCAAGCTTACTGACTTATTAAAAACGTTTTCTTTCAACTATTTGTAGAGTTTGCAGAAATTTGTATTGGACAAAATGACTTTTAAAAACCATTGAAATAAGATTTCTTCAAAGTTATAATAACTGTGTTTCATTTTCTCTTCACAACATAGTAAGGAATATTCTATTAGTCAAAAGGAAAGACTCACAAGATAATTTGGTCTCCTTATGAATATATTTAAAGTTAAGAAAATATATTTCATTGTTAACTAAGATTTCATTTTTCAAGGTAATCTTTTGGTTTATAGTGATCTCTTTCTCATTTTCTTTTCTATAACTTTGTCTTATTCCAAGTTCTAGTCAAGAATCTGCCACTTAAGGGAATTAAGAGGCACAAACTACTATGTATAAAATAAGTAAGCTATAAGGATATATTAGATGACACTGGGAATATAGTCAATATTTTATGATAACTATAAGTAGAGTTCTGCTCTGCTGCTAAGTCACTTCAGTTGTGTCCTACTCTGTGTGATCCCACAGATGGCAGCCACCAGGCTCCCCCGTCTCTGGGATTCTCCAGGCAAGAACACTGGAGTGAGTTGTCATTTCCTTCTCCAATGCATGAAAGTGAAAAGTGAAAGGGAAGTCACTCAGTCCTGTCCGACTCTTAGCGACCCCATGGACTGCAGCCTACCAGGCTCCTCCATCCATGGGATTTTCCAGGCAAAGTACTGGAGTGGGGTGCCATTGCCTTCTCGGTAAGTAGAGTTCAGTCCAATTCATTTCAGTTCAGTCGCTCAGTCGTGTCCAACTCTTTGCAACCCCATGAACTGCAGCACTCCAGGCCTCCCTGTCCATCACCAACTCCCAGAGTTCACCCATACCCATGTCCATTGAGTCGGTACAGAGTATAAGTAGAGTATAACCTTTAAAGTTGTAAATCACTATGTTTTACATTCAAAACTTATATAATATTGTATATTAATTATACTTCAATAAAAACTTAAAATTAAATAAAATTTATTTAAAAAAGAATTTGTCACTTAGTCTCTGGTTAGCCCTGGCCAAGTTAATTCATCTTTCTGTGCTTTAATTTCCCTATTTGCGAAATAGGAATAAAAATAGCCTCTACTTCATAGAGTTTTGAATAAGAACAATCTAGTATATTAGCATATGTAAAGAGTTTAGAGAAGTTTCCCAGGTGGCACTAGTGGTAAAGAACCCACCTGCAAATGCAGGAGACATAAGAGATGTGGATTTGAACCCTGGATTGGGAATATCCTCTGTAGGAGGTCATGGCAACCCACTCAAGTATCTTTGTCTGAAAAATCCCATGGACAGAGAAGCCTGGGATACTACAGTCAATAGGGTTGCACAGAGTCAGTCACAACTGAAGCAACTTAGCACACATGCGCAGAGTTTAGAACAGCAATTGATACATAGTGAGGCTCAAATGAATGTAAACTATTTTGGCTTTTTAAAAAATACTGTATTAGAGCATTATTTTCAACACTTGGGTCACCTTACATGAGTTTTGCAAACTCTCAATTTTGTTTCACTCTATACCCACCACCCCCAGAAAATATCCCGTTCTGCCTGTCCTGTACTGTGATAGAATCTTAAATTAGTCTCTCCAAAAGCCTGTGTTTACATCCACATCCCCACTAGACTGGGCCAAGGCCAGTGTCCATTCATCACTGAATGCCTGCTTGCACCGCGTTCAGTGCTTGCTGAACTTCCCATAAGCCTTTGCCAGGTGAACAGGTAAATGGTACGAATGGACAGCATATCTTAGGATGGGTCCCATGACTAGCGTCCAGGCTCATCTCTTTGTTGTTGCCTCTTACTGGCTTCTGTTTCAAAGGGTAGCCTTTTTGTGAACTTCTGCCCTCATTCTGGAATATACTGTCCTATGTGCAATCAATTCTTGTCTGCACTTAACACCAGCCCCCTTCCCTCCAAGCCAAGGACCAGTATTACTTTCCTAGGCACCCTCATTCTCAGAGGTGCTTTCCTGGGATGAGGTGTAAATTAATGCCAGCCTGACCACTCTGGGTCATTAAAGACCAGATGGTCATTTTTGCAAGAGAAGCAACTGAACCCTACTGGCCCGGACCAAATCCAACCTGGATAATTGCCTCCCGCCTACACAATATCCCCCCTCTCGTTTTCAGACACAGAAATGATTTTCACTTCATCCTCTAAAAGCTAGCCAGGCAAGACTGTGCTGGCTTTCACCTGACTGCTGTTGCTAGGGCGTGGTATAACGAAGCAGCATTTCTCAAGGCATGGGAGACGGGGGGTCAGGGGTGGGGGGCAGGTGGGGCTGTAAAGTGCTCTGGGGAAAGGGGGATGGGCAATGGAAACCTAAGCGCTTTAATAATACACTTGGAAAAATGAGACTTAGTCATGTTAAGTCAATACACTTCATCTCCCATTACATTTTTAAAGTGACAGGAGTGATCAGAAGTCCATTGTTTGTGCCTTTTTAAAAGTTTGAATTTGGAAATGAATGATCTTTTATTAGAATCATGGAAGTATGGCTGATTGCCAGTCTAGGTAGCCCCTGGAGTAGGTCCACTTTTGACAATAAAACTACTGATACATAAAGCAGTCATGGATGGTCTTTTGCTGGAAGAAATCCCACTTACTTCTTATTACTATGAGGGAAAGCTGAGGGAGCTGCTTACTGAGCATGTAACTGCCTACACAGGAGAAGACCTGCTTAGCAAGATGAATGCAGGTCAGGCGATCTGACCATGAAGCATTCAGGGCCAAGTGCCAAGGTCAAGAGCACCCAGGGCTGACTGATTGGCACAAAAATAAACAGACCAAGCACGAGGCATAAGTGAGCAAGAACTGGTTAGGAACACCATCCTCAGAAGGCCTGCAGGTCCTGACCCTTTTGCATGAGATTATCCAGAGCACGCTGGATTCATTTGAAGGGGGAGAAATGCTCCTGAAGTGGTTTATGGTTATGTATTGGCTTGCCACTCTTGAAAACACCAGAGGCTCAGAACTCTCTACACCTCCTTTTGTGTCCTTGGCCAGACGTAAGGTTTGTATGGAATGGGCTGAAGCACATTTTCTGCACTCCAGAAAATGTCATGAGGCCTCAGAAGACCACTGCCTAGCTTATTGCAGGATCATAGGGGAGCCCTGACTTGCCCACAAACACATTCTCTTCACCCGTGGCCTTGGCTCAAAGCTGTCTTGGAGAAGCTATGTCTTGATACTTAGTAATAAAGCTTCCTGGGAAAGCAGGACTGCCAAAGTTTAAGTGGTGGGTTTTTATGACCAGGATTATGGTCCATTAAGGGACAAGGATGAAAATACCAGCTCATTTCATTTTGATCTCTGGTCTAAGCTAAACCACCATTCTATTTCCAATTAAAGTTCCACAGAAAAAATGCTGATGTTTCTCCTCCAGAAACAACCTTCCTGGCATTTTCCCAAAAAACCTCCACCATAATTTGAAGCCACATGCTCACAGCATTGAGATTTTGTGGCTGTGTTTTCTCCAAGAACATAAATGACCTGTAAATAAAGTGAGTTTTTGACTGAGATTTTTTTGCATTTGAAAAGAGAAAATGTGAGACACATTCAAATTAAACCAGTTATGGGAACAGGATGCCATTTGGTAACAGGGAAATGGGGATTCGTCCCTTTGAGGATCTTCCTGGCTTTGTGTCACATGAAGCGGGGCAAGGTTGTCATAGTGAAGCCACCATGACTATAAAACGCAGTTCAGCTTCTACCTTTACTTTGCACCATGGCTCAGGGAATGGGCATCAATAACCTAGTTCCTCCGTTCTTTTCATACTGGTAAATTCCACTTACTGGACTCTTCTTAGCTAGAGAAAAGTCCCCTCCCTTCTAGACATGATGTTGTCATTTTTGAGAACAAGATATACAGGCATCTTAAGGGTATTCTAGACAAATCCTAATGAGTATGACCACTGGCAAGGAGCAAATTAGGACTTCCTATTAAACAGCTGAGGAAAACCTAGGTCTGCCCCAACCTTTGGGGAAATAAGGGGTCAATGTCATAAGCTAGTCTTTGGATTTTTTCCAATGATAAATAAAAAGCACTTGTGTAGCATATACTGAAATAAATTTCCATCTAACCAAAGAACTCTCATATCTATGCAAAAATCTCTCAAGGACTTTTTGAAATGAATTAAATAAAAGAACTAATAAGCTATTTTTTCAAGAAATATTGAAGAACCATACCAATAAAGTAATCGAATAGATTGTCAAATAAAAGTCATCTTCATATAAACAATGAGAAAGCCCAACATTTCCCAAGAAAGCTAAGAAATTTCTTCTTGAGAACATTTTTGCCAAGCCATGAGATTTCAAATAAACTCAAAATAAAAACAAATCACAAGTTCCAAGGTTATCAGCTTTACATGTGTCCTGTTGTGTCAATGTATATTAGAAAACACAGTCACCTTTCTAAAAACATAGAGAAAAAAACATCCTTCATGAACAACAAGGACCAAATGTTTTAATAAATAACTAAGGACAAATGCAAATTCTAGCAACAACTATGATTTGAATCAAATTGTTTTCCTGTTTCTCCCCTTCTCTACCCATGGCCCACTCCAGAATACTCTTGTCCCAAATGATGGCTTGGCTTATCTCTGGACAAGAGAGTGTGTGAGAAATTGTATTTCCATGGAGAAGATTTTCTTCTTGTCTTTACTCAAGCTTTAAGATGTTGAGGTTGGAGGAAAAGGAAAGATGACTGTAGGCTGTGAGTGTAGGTCATCACTTAGCTGGGAATTTGGTGAGGAAATCCTCCTGAGTAGAACAATCTTCTTCCAGATGGTGTTTAGAAGAGGAGAGATGGTGCCCTAGATAAAGTGAACCTAGAAAGCCGATGCTATTGAAATTTGAACTTGAAATCTGCTTTCATGTAATTGCATATAGACATATAAACTACGAACGGCCACCCAAACCCATAAATCTTCTCTTAAGCTATTATAACCTCAAGATAACTAAATGACCTGCTTGAATTTTCAGGGAGAATCAGTATTTGGTAGGAGGATATGTTAGTCTGCTCAGGTTGCCATAAAAAAGATCCTATAGACTGGGTGGCTTACACAACAGAAATTTATTTCTCACATTTCCAGAGACTGAAAGTCTGAGATCAAGGTGCCTGCAGCATCAGTGTCTGGTAAGAGCGCTTTCCTTGGATTGCAGACAGCTGTGTTCTAGCTGTGCCCTCACACGATAGGGAGCAAAAGTGAAAGAGAGAGAAATCGCCGATGTCTCTTCTGAAAAGGACACTAATCTCATTGGATCGGGACCCCACCTTCACAACCTCAATTAACCTGAATTACTTCTGTAAAGGCCCTGTGTCTGAATACAGCCACTCTGGAGGATCAGGACTTCAACATATGAATGGATAGGGAGGAACACAATTCAGTCCATAGCAGAGGGCTAATATTCAAAATATTTAACTATTGGCCCCAGGCACCAGCCAATCAGAACAGATACTTGCCATCAGATGCCAGCTGGACTGGTGCATACCAGCAGAATATCCTGGATGAAACAAAAGAGGCAAAATCCTCCCTTTGGCGTCCTCCTGGAAAAATCTCCACTGTGCATGTAAAAGATAGCTTCTGTCACATAGTATACCACCCAAAAATGCAAAAATAGGTCTTATCCATTCATGTACAGAAGTAAACATGTTGCTTGATCAATAGAAACATTTTTTTGGCTGAGACACTCAGCATATAGGATCTTATTTTCCCTACCAGGGATTGAACCTGGGCCTCCTGCATCCCTGCATTGGAAGAGCAGGATCTTTTTTTTTTTTTTTTTTACTTTTATTGAAGGATAATTGCTTTACAGAATTTTGCTGTTTTCTGTCAAACCTCAATATGAATCACCCATAAGTATGCATATATCCCTCCCTTTTGAACCTCCCTCCCATCTCCCTCCCCATCGCACCCTTCTAAGTTGATACAGAGCCCCTGTTTGAGTTTCCTGAGCCATACAGCAAATTCCCGTTGGCTATCTATTTTACATATGGTAGTCTAAGTTTCCATGTTACTCTTTCCTTACATCTCACCCTCTCCTCCCCTCTCCCCATGTCCATAAGTCTATTCTCTGTGTCTGTTTCTCCCTTGTTGCCCTGTAAATAAATTCTTCAGTACCTTTTTTCTAGATTCCGTATATATGCGTTAGAATACGGTGTTTATCTTTTCTCTTTCTGACTCACTTTACTCTGTATAATAGGTTCTAGGTTCATCCACCTCATTAGAACTGACTCAAATGTGATCCTTTTTATGGCTGAGTAATATTCCATTGTGTATATGTACAATTTCTTTATCCATTCATCTGTCGATGGACATCTAAGTTGCTTCTATGTTCTAGCTATTGTAAATAGTGCTGCAATGAACAATGGGATACATGTTTCTCTTTCAATTTTGGTTTCTTCAGGCTATATGCCTAGGAGTGGGATTGCTGGGTCATATGGTGATGGCACCCCACTCCAGTACTCTTGCCTGGAAAATCCCATGGACGGAGGAGCCTGGAAGGCTGCAGTCCATGGGGTCACTAAGAGTCGGACATGACTGAGCAACTTTACTTTCACTTCTCACTTTCATGCATTGGAGAAGGAAATGGCAACCCACTCCAGTGTTTTTGCCTGGAGAATCCCAGGGACAGGGGAGCCTGATGGGCTGCCGTCTATGGGGTCGCACAGAGTCGGACACGACTGAAGCGACTTAGCAGCAGCAGCATGATGGTTTTATTTCCAGTTTTTTAAGGAATCTCCATACTGTCTTCCATAGTGGCTGTTATCAATTTACATTCCCACCAACAGTGCAAGAGCATTCCCTTTTCTCCACACCCTCGCCAGTATTTACTGTTTGTAGACATTTTGATGAGGGCCATCCAGTGTGAGGTGATATCTCATTGTATTTTTTTTTAATTGGAGGCTAATTACTTTACAATATTGTGGTGGTTTTTGCCATACATTGACGTGAGTCAGCCACGGATGAACACGTGTCCCCGATCCTGAAACCCCTCCCACCTGCCTCCCCATCCCATCCCTCTGGGCTGTCCCAGTGCACCAGCTTTGAGTGCCCTGTTTCATGTATCGAACTTGGACTGGTGATCTATTTCACATATGGTAATATACATGTTTCAATGCTATTCTCTCAAATCATCCCACCCTCACCTTCTCCCACAGAATCCAAAAGTCTGTTCTTTATATCTGTGTTGGAAGAGCAGAATCTTAACCAATGAACCACCAGGGAAGTCCCAATAGAAACATTTTTTAATTCGTCAACCTATTAATAGTGTTTAACTGGAAGAAAGGAAGGAAATTGTAGGAAACTTTTACTTTATAGACTGTGGCTTTATCATGTGCACATAATATTTTGTAGTCAAAGAATAAACAAAAATTTTCCTCCTTGTCTTATATTTGTAAATATCCTGACTCTTTAGTTCTTAATATTCTAACCTATGCTAGCTGCAGAGTTTTGCCTAAAGGTTTTCCTTTCAGAATTAGCCCATTGTGTAAAGAGTTTGATCTGTTCAAAACATAAAAACAAATTTTCATTCAGGTGGATAGTTTATTCCTTGTTCCTAGGTTGTTGCTGTTGTCGGGGTTGTTTATGACAAGAATGACAAATTTCTGAATAAGGAATTGAAATGTTTAGGAAGACAATTCTAATGATATTTAAATGAGTAATTGTCAGGAGGGCCCTAGTCACCCTTTAAACATGGTTACAATTTCTCTCCCCTAGGATACGAAATCAGCCCTTCTCTTCCTCAGAATTCAAAGAAAGGAAGCCTTCTTGCCCCCAAGTGACTGTGAGTCACTCAGTCATGTCCAACTCTTTGCAATCCCGTGGACTGTACAGTCCATGGAATTCTCCAGGCCAGAATACTGGAGTGGTATCCTTTCTCTTCTCCAGGGGATCTTTCCAACCCAAAGACTGAACCCAGGTCTCCTGCATTGCGGGCAGATTCTTCAGCTGAGCCACAAGGGAAGCCCAAGAACACAGGAATGGGTAGCCTATCCATTCTCCAGCAGATCTTCCCAACCCAGGAATCAAACCGGGGTCTCATGCATTGCAGGCAAATTCTTTACCAACTGAGCTATCAGGGAAGCCCCCAAAGGAGATGCTATATAGACAAGGAAGGCATGTTGTTTCCATGAGGATTTCCTGCTTCATATTTGTGTTAGTTCCACAACTCTCACACTGCTGGTTCATATAACCATACACTATACCCTAGATTCACCCCCAGGGCATTGTGACATTTCCAAATTCTCCCTGAGATTATCCTCTTGAGAGCCACTGTATTTAACTATGTTAGACCTCTCACAGCCTCTAAAATACTCCATACAATACTGCTCCTGTGGATGACTGCATATTCTGTTCCTTATACCTGAAAGGTTCATCTGCGCTTTCTTCCTTGCCAGTTGAATTACTACTCACCCTTTCTAATTTTGAAGAGGCTTCCTCTCTTCTCCCCAGTCACTGTTCCCATGTTCCACTTTGAATATTGCAATGTAGTAGCCAATGGGTTCTTGTACAAATAATTGAAAACTTAACATTAGTTTTGAACCAAAAAAAACAAATACAAGGCCTGAAAGTGAGTGAACTCAGTTCTGTTTCAGCAGCTCAATTTTATTATTGAAATTTCATGCTTTTTCTTTCCTTCAGCTCAACCATCCTCTGCATTTTAGTTTTTCATCCTCTTGCCAATTGTTTCATGGTTTCAAGATGGCTGCTAAAGCTCTAGCATCATGCCCTCACATAACTGTAGCAATTAACAAAAGAAGGGATGATGGTCAGAAGGCTCTCTCCCAAACATATTCTACCTTTTCATGTAGGAAGTAAACCTACCTAAGACATCCTGTATATCTCATTAGCCAGAACTGTTTCACATTAGCATGTCCCAAAAGAAGCTGATGGGAAGATAGATTTCTATTAAGAGATAACATGTGCTGTGTATTGTATCCATCATACTTTAACAATGCTGTTAAAATTTCCACGAGTAAGGTATCATAACTATTATTAATTTTAGCAACATAGTTTATTATAGACCAAGATAGCACTGTTTAAAAAAATAAAACTGCTCCTTAGTATATAGAGAACATTTAATTAATATATTTCAGATTAAAAGTACCTTGGGATGGGTGACCAAATGTACTGAAACCATCAAATTCCCATCATCCAAAGTTCTGTTCCTGTCCGTTGTCCCTCAGGATGCTGCACCACTTTATAACTAGATGATGATAATAAGATAACAATATTTTACAGACCACTTTGCTATGTCCTTCATTTAACCTTAACATCTACCTTGAGGGGAATAGTGGTGATTTAGTTGCTAAGTCATGTCCGATTCTTGTGACCCCGTGGACTTGTAGCCAACAGGCTCCTCTGTTCATGGGATTTCTCAGGCAAAAACGCTGGAGTGGGATGTCATTTCCTTCTCCAGGGGATCTTCCCAACCCGGAGATCAAACCCAAGTCTCCTGCCTTGCAAGCAGATTCTTTACCAACTGAGCCACCAGGGAAGTGGAGGGGAATAGTATTATTCCTAATGTACAAGGGAGCACAGATGCTCAGAGAGGGTAGTCACTTGCCAGAGTCCACATAGCTTAGGTAGGTCAAATGAGGCTGCATCCCAGACCTACATGACTGTACCTACTCCCATCCTGTCCTGCTCCTGTTCACACCGGGGTCACTCTGAGCTAGAAATACCCAAAATCTTGGGTAAGACTCCATAAATTCCTCCAGCCCTACCACCCCAAAAAGATAAGTAAGCTTCCCCACTTCCCTCCAAGCAATTACAGCATCCCAACATCTAGACTGCAAGAATGAACCAGGAAATAAATAGTCTTTCTAGCCTCACTGTAAACTCTAGACTCACACATTGCAAGAAAACAATTCAGGATTTCACATGGACTAAGAGGACCCAACTTCTCTTAAAAGCAGAGCAATTATAAGTACTTGGTTAGTATAATGAAATCCAGTGAGTATTAAATAAAAGTGTTTATTGAGGGTCTAAAATGGGTTGGCTCTAAAGACAAAAAAACAAAAAATCAGACCTGGATGTCTACAGAAACCAGATTTCTGTATGCTTCATTGACTTGGTTATGAAATAAACATTAAAAATAGACTCATACATTATTCCAAGTAAAGTTAACAAGGCAAGCCCTTTTTAGACTTAAATTCACATGCCCGATTATGAAGAGCATTAATAGAAATGTTCCCTGAATGTTTACAAGGTGTTTACTTAATTTCTATACTGAAAATCAGGATATCTTGGTACTGAAAAAACTTCATGCCCAACAGTTATACAAAACCACTATTTCTTCGGTTTATAGCCTCTCTTAATCTCTTTGTGGAAATCTCCAGACCTCAACTACATTCCTTGAAATTTTACAAGGCACAGGAGGAACAGAAATCAGCTCAAAATGAATATGTGTATTCAGAAATGCATCGAGATTTTTTTTCAACTTTTCGGGTACCTCATACAAATTAATCTTCTGAAGGGCCCTGGTGGTCTCTGAATCACTGCTTCACTCCCCCCACTTCTCAGCACCCCCATTGTATTCTCTTGATAGGAATAACTGCCAGATCATTAGGGAAGAAAAAGTTTATTGAGTCAAATCTGGGAGGGCCCGCACAAGGTCAGGAGCAGGTACCACTGGTTTTACATAATTTTTGCATCTGCACCAATTTGATTTAAGTTATAAGTGGGATTTATTGGCGAGCATTGCATTCTAAAAAGTGGTTTATACCAGATTGTCTCATATTTATTATGATTCAGTCAAAAGTGAATTGTACACATGCCATCTGCAATGAGCTGATACAATGGAGAGGAAAAAAAAATAGCTCTTGAAAAGCACATTTCTTCTCCTTTCCATTGTCCTTAATGGTTTACTTGAGTGGAAGAAAAATTGCTTTAATGTGAAAACTCTATCATTTCCTGTGGCACTGATTACAAAATGGAAATTATTCAGAAAAAAAAAGTAAAAGGAAGTTGAACCCAATATATTAGGATTGTGGTAACAGAGAAAAATAAAATTATCCAACGAAGTGTGTAAAATAAAAGATACTATTGTGCACCTCCAGAAAGGAAATAGATGTAGACGCAGGATAAAACATGCCGGAATTTCAGATGGCTAACAAAAACAAAATCAAAAAAAAAGTTATTTGCTTAGCATTTCTTATAGATTGTATATGTCAGGAGGTGGCAACATTTCCAAAATGATCCAAGTGGCTTGTCCCCATGCAACAGGCCTGCTTAGGGAAGGAGGGGAATAGATACATAGACCCTCTTAAGCAGGACGACAACTGAAAGCAACTTAAAGGCCACTGACAACTTCTCCAGGTTTTTAGAAGCAAATTGGGCATTATTACTTTTTCTATACCAATCTTGCCATTTTTCACTAGAAATTTTAAAAATCCTTGATTGACACAGCTGAATAACTGATTCTACCACTCCAAGAGTCAATAACCTGCTCTCTAAACTGATAGGAATATCAGAATCCCTTCTCAGGCTCTAACCAGCTTCCCAGATTCTAACTTATTCCTCCATTAATATAGTCTTTGTCATGGTTATAACTGTACTGAAGTGCAATAGAATGCTGAAAACAGAAGTTCACTTCTTAATTGATTGATGCGGTGAATGAGCTGAAGACTCATGGCCAGGTGTGTCCCCAGTAGGTGCCTCAGAGTTGGGAGAGTCAGCATAGTTTGGCCGAGTCTTCACCCAGTTTTTTTTTATAAAGAGCCCTCATGAGCACAGAGGATGCTTTCAGTTAGGTTACGTTTTGTTTTCTCTGCCTCTTACTATTCACCATGTGGTTCAACATCCAAAATGATCTTTTTAAATATGTATAAATAAAATAATATGATATCTGAGATTTTCCTCCAAAGATCCCAAGGAATAGGGGAGATCAGGGAGCTATAAATGAAATATGATGAGCCGCAAGTTGGTAATTTTCTAATGTGGGTGATGGGTACAAAGCGAGTTTGTTATACTTTTCTCTCTGTTTTATATTATGTTTAAAATTTTCCATAATAAAAGTTATTTAAATATTGTTGTTAGGAATTGGCGTTGTTTGGGATTTCGTTTTGGTTTGATTCTGTTATTTGAGAATGTACATGCAGCTTCCTACTGGACAGCCAGGCTGATGGTCTGGTCTTTTCTAGACCGCTGTGGCAGGGTGGCCCTTGGCAGACAAAGTCAGAGTACAGACACTTTATTTTTATTATGAACAGATGCCGCTACTGATCCATGAGCCAGAGCCAAGGCCAAGTCCTATAAAACCCACGCTGTGGGATTCCCTTCGAGGCAGAATCGTATCCGTTGGTCAGAGAAGACTGCTTGGAGAGAGTCCTGGGCACCTCCACCCCACACCTGCGAGTGACTCACAGGGGATTAACTGGGGGAGGAGGAAAGGCTGCTCCAGTCCATGGGGAGAAGGGGAAAAGGGGGAGGGACACAAAGTGGCACGAGCAATGTCTAGCTCCCAAGAGAACTCTTCTTCTCAGCTCCAAGTTGGAAAGCTAAGTCCACACTAAGTCTGTCACCAGCCCGGCAAATATTGGGTTAACTAGGGCTGTTTAAACTTGAAACATTGAGAATCCAAGATCCAAGCAAAAGAAACTATCTGGCAAATATACCTTGAATTAAAATGAATCTCACTTTACTTCTTTTCTCTTCCCCTAATACTTCAAAAGAAAATTCCTAGTTGAAGGGTCTCCAAGGTCGTCTTGATTTTCAAAATTAATCTCTCTCTGGATCAGTTACTAGAGTGTGGAAAGTGCAATGATTCCAGAATAATTTGTTTTTCCAAGAATCTTAAGACTGGCTCATCGCTGCGTTCTCAACGCAGCTCAGCTCTTTGTAGATGAGCCTCAGAAAATATATCTATAATCGGAAAGGCACTTTCTGAGAATGTTTTCTCTCTGGCGTTGTTATGAAAACCCGCTCTATTCGTATAAAAGTACAGCCACCAGCAACCTGCGCCCTTAAAAAAGGTTAATGTCATAGTTGTTAGATGAAGAATGATTTTCATCACCTCAAAGAGTGATCTCCAAATTGTTTTAATCATCCACCCCATCAGTGAAACAATGTAGGGCACATACATCTAATATGTTCATATTTATTTACTTATAAGTTATGATGCTATTGTAATGAGAGGAAATTAGTGACAAAAAGTATATAACAGTGTGCCAGGCTCCCTTCCAAGCACTTTACAGACATGAAAGCAATATGGCCGTCAAAAACACTTCTGTAAACAAAGCTGGGAGAGGTGTGGATGGACCTAGAGAGTGTCACACAGACCGAAGTAAATCAGAAAGAGAAAAACAAGTATCACATATTAGTGCCCATATGTGGAGTCCAGAAAAATGGTACAGATGATCTTATTTGCAAAGCAGAAACAGAGACACAGAT
Organism: Bos mutus; assembly: GCF_027580195.1. Lineage (NCBI taxonomy): Eukaryota > Metazoa > Chordata > Mammalia > Artiodactyla > Bovidae > Bos > Bos mutus. The sequence continues at coordinate 49,008,768 of NC_091620.1, forward strand.
GTAAAGAACAAAGGTAAGGATGCCCAGGGGGTGGGGGAGGGGAGGAACAGGGTGGGAGGAATTGGGAGACTGGGATTGACATAAATACACTATTGATATTATGTATAAAATAGACAACTGTTTGGAACTTACTATATAGCACAGGGAGTCTACTTAATGCACGTTGGTGTCCTAAATGGGAGGGAAATCTCAAAGGGAAAGATGGTACGTATATGCATGGCTGATTCATTTTGCTGTGCAGTAGAAGCTAACAACACTGTAAAGCAACTGTACTGCAATAAAAATTAATAGAAAAAAATAACATTCCTGTTGCCATCTTTAAGGAGAGAAGAAAGATAATTAGTGTTTCTTAAAGGCCTCCTACACCCTGGATAGTTCACACTCTTCATATTCCATAATACCACAACTGCATAAAATAAGGAAACTGAGGCACAGACCAGACCTCACACCAAGTTTTATATTCCCTGTGAGGCCCTGTATGATGGGGCCTCTGGCTGCCCTGTGATTCACTCCCTACCGCTTCCTGTTGGTTACTTCGTGCCACTGACACTGTCCCATTTGCTCCTCTTCTAGCATGCCAAACCAGCACCTTCCTCAGGGCCTTTGCCCATGCTGCCTCCACAGCCTGGAATATACATCCCGGGAACTCATCAGCTTGCTCTCTTACTTCACCATCCCCCGCCAACTAGAAACATTGTTCCCTGACCTCTATAATAGCACCTCATTCGACATCCCTTACTTAGATTTTTTTTATTCAAAAGACTCCATGATATCATATCATACATAGATATTTGATATATTGATTCCTCCCTCAAAAAAAGAAAACTCTGTAAGCATAAAAAATATCATCTATTTTGTCCTGAAATACAATCTCAGTGCCTTGACTATTGCCTAGAACAGAGCTAGCCCCCAAGAAGTATCTACTGAATAAATTCAGTAAATCATGTGTTCCCAACACAGACCCTAATGATAACGAACGCCCTCCTAGATTCCAGCTTCGTGGGAACTACCCACATGACTTATTCTCAGAACCTGCTGCTTGAGAAAGCCCCACCCAGTCTGCAAGATCTGGGCATGCACACCTAGGCAGCCCAGGCCTGGGAACGCCCTCTGAGGCATCAGGGTGAGGCGAGAGAAATCACTAAGCCTGCATAGCATTACCCCCGGGTACCTGTCACTGTGAGAACTCCAGGGATTCCCTCTGAGAAGCACTGCTTCCTGTCTGCCCTGGCTCTGGGGCATCGCTTCTCTTCTCTGACTCTGTCATGCTCACCCTTAGCTTAGCCAACACCCAAGGGAAATGCTGGGGAAATTTCAGACATGACAAGGCAGACACATCCATGCCTTTGTGAAAGTCACAAACAAGGCCAAGAAAACAAAGAACTTCACAGCTTCAATAACCCAGAAAATTCCAGAAATCAGGTCAAGCCAAAAGTGGCTTTTCAGTGAACACTAAATCAAATCCTCCATTTAGAGCTGCAAGGACCTGAGAGGGCAAGCCTGTACGCACTGTCTTCTCTCTGGGGAGGTGCACATGTATCACTTCTGTTTTCATTTAAAAGCATGAAAGGCGATGTTTTAAAAAATAATAACATTGACCCTAAAGAGGTTCAAGGTATGGCTTAGTAGTTTGTGAACCCAAGGAATCTTAAAAGAGGACATTTAAAGAACTAGAGGTGATCAAATTCCACTGGGACTAACTTCCTTCTGCAAAAGGGTTTCCTCTGAAATCACAGTGGGCGAGTGTAGGTCTCCTTGCTGTCAGGTGGCTCTGCACTGTGAGCTGGTCTGAGGACAGAGCAGGATTTTCAGGGACTCTGACAAGTGGATCCATACATTCAATGCTCCTACAATTGTCCGTGTTTCCCAACTGTGGCTGTCTGCCAAGAAGGAATTGGGGGCGCCTCTGTTGGCCCTCATTTCCATCACAACCAGTCCTACGTTGTAAATGAAGCTGCAATGAACACAGGGATGGATAAAGAAAATATGGTATTCCCCTTGCAGTGGAATAGTATTCAGTCCTAAAAAAGAATGAACCACTGATATGTGCTACAACATGGATGAATCTTGCAAACATTATGCTAAGTTAAAGAAGCCAGTCATGAAAGGCCACATATTCTATGATTCCATTATGTGAAATGTCCAGAACAGACAAATCTACAGAGACAAAAAGTAGGCTAGTGGTTTCTGGGGGCTGGGGACCCAGCAGGGTAGAGGGATTGTGGGTGGCAGGCAAATAAATAATGAGGAGTTTTTTTTCTTTTCTTTCTTTCTTTCTTTTTTTTCTTTTTTTTTGAGCATAACAGCTCTTATTCTTTTTTTTTTTTTTTTTTTTTGCCATGCTGTGGGGCATGTGGGATCTTAGTTTTCTTACCAGGGATCAAACCTGCAACCCCTGCATTGGAAATGCAGTCTTAACCACTGGACCACCAGAGAGGTCCCACGGGGTTTCTTTTTGAGGTGCGGGTGAGGAAAATGTTCTAAAACTGAATGCAAGAGCAATTGCACATATCTGTGAATATGCTAAAAAAACCACTGAACTGTATAACTTAAATGGGTGAATTGTATGGTATACAAACTATACCTCAATAAGGCTATTTTTTTTAATTGAAGTATAGTTAATTTACAATGTTGTGTTAGTTTCAAGTGTACTCAGTAAAGCTATTTTCAGTCAAAACAAAAAAGATGAAATGCCTAATCCACATATGCCACAATCAGTCCACCTTAAAACATAACTTTGAGTATTTCACTTAGGGCATTGTATTGACTATTTTTAAACAATAAAACAAAAACAAAATAGAACAGAAAATATCAGAGAATATTGCACAGAGTACAGGTAAAGTATTATCTCCTAAAGATTTAATTTTCATTTGCTCTGCTTGCACCAGGTCAAAACGTGTTACTTCAAAAACTTATGATGTATTTTATGAAGAGTCTTCAAGTGACCCCCATTCCTCTTATATCTGATCAGCCTAGGTGACTCTGTTATACAACTCTAGACCGCTCAAGGTTGGTCACTTTACCCATCAATGTCTAGAGTCAAAACCATCATGCACTTCCCTTGGAAGGCCTCCCAAACTTGACTAGTGGGTCTGTGAAACAGCAATCCCAATTTTGCCATCAGTATTAATGACAGATGGGCTTCCCTTGTGGCTCAGATGGTAAAGAATCCACCTGCAATGCAGGAAAACCGGGTTTGATCCCTGGGTGGAGAAGATCCCCTGGAGAAGGGAATGGCTGCCCAGTCTGGTATTTTTGCCTGGAGAATTCCGTGGGCAGAAGAGCCTGGTGGGCTACAGTCCAAGGGGTTGCAGAGAGTCAGACACAAGTGAGCAGCTAACACTTTCACTTTCTTTATCTTTCATTAATGACAGATGGAAATATTTTATTCTCCCAAACAATCATTCTGTCCTTCCCGCTCCCAGAATGCTCAGGTGTCTGCCTCCTCTGCCTGAAATTCCTGCTTGCTGATGGCATGAGGTTCCCTGCCACAGAACTCAACAAGCCCTACTCCTAAAATGGAGTTGCTCCCAGGAAGTCCCATGTTTCTCTTCATCCTTTCATTTATTGATGGGGTAAATATCTTGTGACTACCTGCTATGTGCCAGGCACACTAGACATACAGTGGCGAGCAAGACAGGCATGGTCATCACCTTCCCAAAGTCCACAGCCCCATCAGAAGAGAGGGATGCTTTCAAGTTCTTTTTATAACTGACAATCAGTTGCTGTAAGACCTTTCCCAAACTATTCCACTCTGCCACTCTGAGGTGTGTTTGCTCAAAATCTGGGTTTTCTAGTCCACTGAGACTCATGGGGGTTTAGAGCTGGAAAGGCCCTTGCTGAACAGCTCCCCCTTTTACTGATGCACCCAAGAAGTGACATCCTTTGCCCCCTGACACATGACCAGCTAGAAGCACACCTTCCAGCACCCCCATCCCACATCCCACCTCATAATGAAGCTGAACATGGCCTTCTCTTTATGAAGAATTGAGACATCTTCAAAAGGAGTGTCTTACATCCTGAACTTGCCAGCGAGGCGGTAGTTCAAAATGTTCAAGCTGCAGCTAATGTGAAAAGAACCAAAACCATATTTGGACCTTACAGAAGGGTTTTCAACAATATAAAGGTTGGGGAATGAGAACAGCGGGAGCCCCAGTTACCAGGAACATTCCCCTCCAGCCTCCTAATAAATATCCTTTCTCCTTTTTGAAGTTTAAGTGCTCCCGTCTTGAGTGGTCCTCCGATAGCCAGGACCCCCTTCGGCAACAATAGCCATGTTCTGTTCCCAGGCCTGGACCCTCAGCATTTATTTGTCTGGTTGGTTGATGGTTGTTTGTTTGGTTGATTTGTTGATTGGTTGGATGGATGAATGGGTGGGTGTGTGGGTGGTTTTTTCCTTTTCCCCATCCTCTTAAAAATCTAGCCTGCATGCTACGAGCTCTTGGTTTAACATCCCCAAATCCTAGCAGTTTCCCTAAAAGTCTGTCGCATTAAACATAAAATCTACAGAACACACACCAAGCTACTTTTTCTCTCCCCTAATAAATCAGGTAAATTACCTCCTTTGTTTTTAAGACCATTTCAAGTTCACTCTTAGCATTCTTAGTTAAGGTATTATTTATGTTGTCATTTAATAGAGATTTAATCCACTTTTCAGCACACAATCGTATCACAATATCCCAGAATTTTTCACCCGTATTATTAAAGTTGAGGAGAAAGGTAGTTTTCCTCAGACACAACACTGATCGTTTCCAGATTGCATGTGTTTCTCTGGCATTTTAACCCACCTGAGTTTATAAGGCCCACTAAAATAAATAACAGTTTGGTCTGCAAAGAGTTGGACTGGGCTAATATATGCATAGAGAAATCTATGTTTATCTCCACTTTCTAGAAACATGGAGAGTCTTCTACAAATATGTGTATACACAGCAGAAACCATGTGAATCTCCTGGTAAATGTTTGCCTTCATCCTCCTGGGGCATGCTGTCACCAGATGTTTGGTCAAAACAAAATCACACACACACACACCACATATTCGAGCACCATGCCTCCCCCACTTTTTTTTTTTTTGAATTTTTTTTTCCTTTCATGCATGAGAAAGAACGTAGAAACACTTAGAATAATGACCAGTATGTTCTGTGTTTACTGCTGCTTTCCCTCACTGGAGACTAACTCATAAAACTTTACTCCAAATTAAACAAACCCAGGCTCTCCTTGCAACCAGTCAAAAGCTTCCACTTATACTGAAGGAAATCATGACTTCCATCTCTGAGAGGCTATACGGACAGCCCAGTGGAAGGATAATGGGTCTCACTTTTTCTCCCCATGTTCTGCAAATCCTTGGAGGTGCCACAGTTCTCACCTGGACTCTGGTACCCACAGCCCTTCCCTTGGAATTATAATGGAAGCTGCAAGAACCATAGATAAATGATATTTTAGAACATTAACATCTTTCCTCCTGTTTTTAAAAATTATCTGATTGCTCCAATGATGGTTATTCAGAGAATTTGAACAATCAAGGATCTTGCCAACAGATAATCAAGAAAGCATCTTTGACTGTGGCAGAGAACGTTCAAAGAAAACCAGGTCTGTAATAGATTGAGGAACTCTCTCACCATCCAACCTTTTCAGCTATGACTTCTCTGGGGATAATTAGACGTTGTCTTTGAAGAATCCAAATGAAAGAATGTCTATAAAGCCATCTAGTTCTGTGCCTAGGGTACAATATATTCTCAGTGGATATGAATTCTGCTGGAATCCCAGACTTGAGACTGTACTCTAATGATGCATATAAAAGACCTTGAGAAAGAAAACATAAAGTCTCAAGGTCAGGTCATTCCAGCCCTGACCTCGGCAGTCTGTCTTCTTCTCAGCAACACTTGGGTTTCACAGCCTCCAGCCCCATCAGACAACTACCTGGAAGAAGTTTAGAGAGGATTTCAATTTTAGAAAGACATCTACAAAGATCATTTGATGCAACCCCCCTGCTTCCTACTCTCAACAGTCTGCTTATTTTCAAACATGCCCGGCTGGAGCCAAGGGGGCGTTTTTGTGTGGTCCAGTTCCCGTTTTTTTATGGATTGTTCCTGCACTCTGGAATCCCTGGAATACTTCAGTTACAAAAATTACCATGTGCTGGGTCCTTTCGGGTTGACAAGACTGCCTTCCTTTCTATTTAAGCTGGGTTGTGTTTGTTTACTTAGGAAATGTACTCTTTCTGAACATTCAGGCTAGTTCAACATCCACTGAGATAGCCCCATTAAAAATAGGAGGATAAAATATATATTGATACATATATGTATATATATATATATATAATATGAGGCAAAAAAACAATTTAAGAAGAAAGGCAAGAGGAGGATAAAGAAAGTATACCCATAGATTCTAACCATGAATTTTATTCAGAACAAACTCAGAAAATCAGGGGGTGCTTTTTCCCTCCATCCTTGAGACAAAGCCTCACTTGTTCTCAGAGGATAGGAGGCTTACCCCACTTTACATCACTGGTCATGCTGTGCAGAGTGATTTTCCTGTTTAAACTTAGTGCTTTCTTAAATGTTATCTTTTCAAAGAAAAATTAGATAACCCTGTGTCCCCAGACTGTATCATATTTGTTTGAATAGGAAACACTAATATTTTTCTACATGTTTGGTATCAGTGTCAGTAGTAACTCAGGTTGGTGGTTAAGACAGGCCCCTTTAATCTCTGGGAATCTCCCTGGCCATCTTCCAGGAGGCAGAAAGTTCACAGTGATTTTGAATAATGATCTCTATAGCTATATGAATCATCTGTATTATTTAGCAAGAGGGAAAGAAAGTTAGATTTACCTTTTTGGTATGTAATTAATGTATCTTTCAATATGTTATTTCCTGGGTTTCCCTGGTGGGTCAGTGGTAAAGAATCTGCCTGCCAATGCAGGAGATGCTGTTCAGTCATCGATCTGGGAAGATCCTACATGGTGCAAAGCAGCTAAGCTTGTGTGCCACAACTATTGAGCCTGTGCTCTAGAGCTCGGGAACCACAACTACTGAGCCCACATGCAGCAACTGCTGAAGCCTGCATGCCCTAGAGCCGACGCTCTACAAGGGAAGCCCTCGCATTGAGAAGCCCTCCCACTGCAACGAGAGAGTAGCCCGCAATCTTAGCACTAGAAAAAAGCCTGTGCAGCAACAAAGACCCAGCACTGCCAAAAATAAATAAATATATTAAAATTTTTTTTAACTAATTTATTTATTTTTAAAAAGCATGTTATTTCACAAGAGTTTTTCTTCTTAATTTCTCTTCTTTACCTCTATGCCCATGTTACTTCTGCCTTTCACCCAGCCCACTGGCAAACCAACTTTCCAACTCCTTTGAACCTCTAAAGACCCTTGTTTCATTAATCTCTACATTCTCATTGGTCTAAAGCAATGTCTGTCCCCTCAGAGTCCCACCCCTTCCCATGAGTCCCAAGTTGTGTTCAGGCCCCTGTGTCTGACAGGGAGGGAAGCAGAAATAGCAGCAAACACACATTTCTAAAACAACAGATTCTCCATGTGAACAAACTCGCCACCAGGACAAAACTAACCTGTCCTCTATAGCCAGCATTGGCTCATTCAAAGTTTTTAAGAGTAAAAGCTTATTATTAGCACCCCAAACTTTATTTTTCAGTACCTTCACTCCAAATACACACACTGAAGAATTCCATGCCACCTTGCTTCCTAGTATGATAACCAACCCTTTGAAAATCTAGCATCAGGCAATTGGTGTGCTTCCTCTCCCAGGGGAAAGTAGCTTCATTCTACCTAAGAATGAAGACCTGTTTCCTCCTAGTCATGTTTCAGCCATCAGTGCTCAGATGACAGCAGTAATACTTAAGGTAATAAAACATATCTCTGGTCACCAAAAGCACCAGATAAGCGGTTTGCTGCTCCACTGGAGCGAGTAAGCCCTTTGCTAAAAACCTTATGGGTCTCTTTAAATCCAAAGCTTCAAACCTGTGTTAAAGGATAACACTCTTTGCCTGCTTCTCTTTACTCAAGAACAATATCCTTAGGGGCTGCTAAGTCGCTTTAGTCATGTCAGACTCTTTGTGACCCTGGGGACTGTAGCCCACAAGGCTCCTCTGTCCACGGGATTCTCCAGGCAAGAAAACTGGAGTGGGTTGCCATTTCCTCCTCCAGGGGATCTTCCCAACCCAGGGATCAAACCTATCTCTCCTGTGGCTCCTGCATTGCAGGCAGATTCTTTACCACTGAGCCACCAGGGAGGTCTAAAGAATGCCCCCAAATTATATAAGCTTCAGACTCCACAAAACCTAGATCTACTCTGTTATGAACTGAACTGTACTCTTTCCAAAGTGAATATATAGAAGCTTTAGCCTCCAGTGTGACTGTATTTGGACACACAGCCTTTAAAGCGGTAATTAAGGTTAAATGAAGCCTTAAAAACCGGGCCCTAATTCAATGTGACTGCTGCCCTTATAAGAAAATAGACATCTAAGTTGCACACACACAGAGAAAAGGCCACGTGAGGACACAGTGAGAAGACGGCCGTCTGCAAGTCAAAGGAAAGAGGCCTCAGGAGAAACCAAACCTGCCAACACCTTGATCTTGGACTTTGAGCTGCTAGAACTGTGAGAAAATAAATTGCTGTTGTCTAAGCCACCCACATGGTGGTATTTTGTATGGCAGCCCTAGAAGACTAATAAACACCCCTAGAAATTAGGAACCATTTTTTAACTTTTCCACTACCAAATTTTGTTAATGATAACATTTAGTGCTTACTGAAGTGCAGTTAAACAGGTAATCTCATCCATAATCAAAACTACATTGCTGACAGCACATGATTCACCACAACTTTTTGGAAAGCAAGTTTGAAATAAGCATAAGACATAAAAATGTTCATTCTCATTGCCCCAGTAATTCCTCTTCTGGGAATCTATCTTTACAAAAAATCACTCATAATATTTTTTAAAACATATTCACAAAGAAGCTTTTTAAAGTATTATTTATAATACTTGCCCATGACTACAAGTGATTCCCCCACCCACCATGAGTTGCAAGCTGTGTGGCCCTTGGATTTCTGGTAGAATCTTCCAGAGATATTTGCAGATTCCCAAAGTTAACCATATATCTATATACGAAATTGTGTTAGTTTATTTGCAAAGAATAATTGTTTCCATTTCAGTATGCATGCTCCTTGGCAATATGATATTGCTTGTCCACCCTTTAAGAGGTAAAATCTGTTTATCCATCCTTTGGTCTGGGCTTGGTCATAGAGCTTACTTTGGCCTATGGAACACTGGCAAATATGATGGAAGCACACTGAAAAATGATCAAGAAATATTTGCATGTGAATTTTGCTTTCTCTTTCTGCACTTGAACCTTGAGGCCTCTGTGAGTCCAGTCTAGTCTGCTGAAAGGTTCTGTGCTGGAAAACCGAGGCACACTCACCAACAGCCTGCAAACCCCAGGTATGTGCTTGAGCCCTTCCAAGGCTATCCAGCCCCAGCCAAGCCATCACAGGCCAGAATTCTCCTAGCCATCTCAGCTAACCACAGAATCACAAACTAAACAATAAATGTATATTGTTTTAAACTTCCAAGTTTTTGCTCATTTGTTATAGAGCAAAAACTAATAAATAATTTCCTCCATAAAATTCAAATGGGACAAATAGACAAGTGCTCATATCTTGATATTGGGCAGTCAGTTCAAGGACTCTTTGGCTAGCTCCTGGACTCTAATCTTATGATTCACATTCCCCTAATGCTTCACTAAGATTACTACTTATCACATGCCCTGGCCCTTTGGAATTGCTTGAGCTGAAATCTCAAAGACAAATATGCAAATGCACATGGTCTGATTTACTATAAAACTGGAAGTGAGGTGAATCCTCTACATTACATGCTCTCCCTCAAGCAGGCCACGTAAAGTTACAGCTATGGAGAAGATATGGAGGGACTTCCCTGGTGGTCCTGTGATAAAGGTTCCATCTGCCAATGCAGGGGACACAGGTTCAATCCCTGGTCCAGGAAGATTTCACATGCCAAGGGGCAAATAAGCCTGCACACTGAGACTACTAAACCCAAGTGCTGCACCTACTGAAGCCAGCATGCCTGAAGCCTGTGCTCCACAGCAAGAGGAGCCACCTCAACGAGAAGCCTGCCCACCACAAAAGAGTCGCCACCACTGACCGCAACTAGAGAAAGTCTGCACCCAACAACGAAGACCCAGGGCAGTCAAAAATAAATAAATAATAATTTTCGAAAAAGAAAATATGGAAACTTGAGAAATGTTTTGATGGAACATTAAATAAAAAGAATAAGAATCAAATTTGTCTTTAATTTATGACGACAAATAGGAAAAGAAAAATAGATTAAAAAATAGATAAATAGCTACACTGAGGGAAAAGATGGTAAAGAATTTTACCAAAGTTCATAGAAGCTGCTTTAGGATGCTGAGTTATGAGTAATTTTTTTTCTTTTCTATATTTTCTGTAAGATAATTGCATTACCTTCATCAGTTAAAAAATTTATATAGAATCCTTTTTTAAAGTTGTAACCTGATTAGGGGTAGAATCCTTTTATCATTTTTTGCTTTAAATGTTTGCTTTATTATTTTTAAACTTGCTAGCCTACAAATTTAAAAACATAGCTTAAACCATACTATCCCAGAAAATGAAAAAGACTATGGTTTTCTGATTTATTTTGATCTTGCTCTGATAGTTCAGTTGGTAAAGAATCTGCCTGCAATGCAGGAGACCTCAGTTAGATTCCTGGGTTGGGAACTACTGGAGAAGGGATAGGCTACCCATTCCAGTATTCTTGGGCTTCCCCTGTGGCTCAGCTGATAAAGAATCTGTTTGCAATGCAGGAGACCTGGGTTTGATCCCTGGGTTGAGAAGATCCGCTGGAGAAGGGAAAGGCTACCCACTCCAGTATCCTGGCCTGGAGAATTCCATGGACACTATAGAGTCCATGGGGCACAAAGAGTCAGACATGATTGAGCGACTTTCACTTTCAATACTGAACTAGAGTTTTGCAAAATCGGTTTAAACTCAATTTAAACCACTTTTTGAGACCAGGGCAAGTCTAACTTCACTGAATTATAAACTGTTGAAGCCTCCTGGCTGAGTCCCAGTTTGATTCAGCTCTAAGCTGAGTGCAGAAGCAAAAACCAGGATGCCACATTTTTAGACCACAGAGATGGCTCCAAACCCAGCTATCTAGCTTGGAATGAGTAGACTTTAGCTATCTTCCAGAAAAAATACAGGCCTGAAGCTTCTGCTAACTCCTACACAATTATACCCACAGTCAGGAAAGCATTCGGAAAGAAAAAGATAATAAAATCAGACTCTTTAAGTGTTTTCCTGTGCCCCCACCCCTGCCTCGGGCAATCTCTTTACAGAGTAATTCCTTTGACTTTTGGCCTCTGTAAATTCTTATTCTGAGCCAGTCTTCCCTCATCTCACATCCAATCATCGCAGAAAGTGTCCAAATGAGTGAAAACATGTATTTCATCTCCAAGAAATTTTCTTGTGAAACTTAAACAGAAAAGACTCTGGTCAGTTTGTGCTCCAGCTTTCCTCAAACACTCACCATGGATTTCCCACATCTCTCAGTCAGTTTAACATAAATTCTTACTAGAACTGTGTCAGTCCCCATTAATAAACATGGCTCCTACATACAAATTCAATCACTTTATGAAATCTAATATGTCAAATGGCAAAACCATAAAATAGAAAGTTTATGTAATTAGAATATTAAACAACTGTCACTCAGTTGTAATACAGCCAATTCCACAGCAGCAAATGGCCTCGTTAATATGGGAAGGAACAGGATTCAGTCAGCTTTATTGCTTTGTCCACCCATGAGGGTGGTTCTAAGAGCTGAACTTGATTCTAGGAAAAGTTCTGCCCTAAGGGATAAAAAAAGGAGGGGGAAACCAAGTTTATAAAATGTCAAGCCAGAATTTTAACTATTTGCCTGCTGCCACTTGAACTTTGTCAGATGCTGTACCTCCTCCACTCAGGCTTTCCAGGTGGTGCTAATGGTAAAGAACCCACCTACCAACACAGGACAAATAAGAGGCAAGGGTTTGATCCCTGGGGTCAGGAAGATCCCCTGGAGTAGGAAATGGCAACCTGCTCCAGTGTTCCTACCTGGAGAATCTCATGGAAAGAGGAGCCTGGCAGGCTATAGTCTATATGGTCACGAAGAGTCAGACATGACTGAAGCAACTTAGCATTCACCTACCTCCACCCAGAGCTGTGTGTCAGGACTTGCAGAGTTGGACTGGAATTTTCCAGAAAAGGGTGAATTTACACATCAATGTTCATAGCAGCATTACTCCCAGTAGCCAAAATGTGGAAACAACCCAAGTATCCATCAACAGATGAATGATAAACAAAATGTGGTAGATACTTCCAAGGGAATGACATTTGGCTGTAAAAATAAATGAAAACAGACACAATAGGACAAATATTATATGATTTCACTCATATGACACCTAGAATAGGCAAATACACGCAACAAAATGGGTGAAACTTGAAAATGTGATGCTGAGAGAAATAAGCAGACACAATAGGACAAATGTTACATGATTTCACCCATATAAGACAGCTAGAATAGGCAAATTCATAGAGACAGAAGATTGACTAGAAGTTACCAGAGGCTGAGGGTGGGGAGAAGGCGGAGGTTTCGCCTAAGGGGTAGAGTTTCTGTTTTAGGGTGATGAAAGAGTTCTGGAAGCGAATGGTGGTGATGGCTGCAAAACACTCATGCATGTACTTAAAAGCTATTGAATTCTACACTTGGAAACTATTAAAATGATCAATTTTGGTTTGTATATATATATATGTAGTTTATCATAACAAACACCTTAGAAAACAAAGGCTTGAAAGATCACATATTTGGATAAAAAGAAAATGAACACAACTTAAACAACTCTGTACAGCACATTTCTATCCCTCTGCAACACTTTTCTCATCTTTTCAGTCTTCCTTAGCAGAATTTCTTCAAGACTCTATGTAGGATTTCTTATTTTGAAGGTGAGAATAAATAAGAATAAGAATACTAAAGAATACTAAATACTAAAGAATACTAAATACTAAAGAATAATAGATTACCCAATAAGTTGACCCCAGGTAGGGTAGTCAAATGAGAACACCCTTATCTCCACTTTATCTTTCAGCCCAATGACCTGTATCACATAACTTCAAGATTATGAAACACTTATCTTATGCTATAAAGAAATAATGTATATCCCTAATTTCAGTTTTGTTTCTCTGCTTTGCATATAGCCAAAGCCCACAGAAGGACGATAGTCAGCCATGTACTCATCACATGCTCAATAAGCAATTTTTCATCATTAAAAGCAATTTATTATTCACATATCAGATACCAAGCTAGGTGATACAATTAGTGAGTTAAACAGTTCAGTTCTGACTGATGTTAGAATCTGAGAAAAATAAAACTCATGCAGAAAAGAGACATAAAACAACCAAATGGAATTGCTTGGTTTTATTATTTGAAGAAATACAAATGATAATTCCTTAGCAACAAATTATTTAAGGGAAAAAAGTGGTGGTTGGGAGAGGGCTGGTTTCTAAAGAGATTACTGATGATCTATAAGGATCAGAAAGCATGAGAACTTAAAAGATTCTTTTCCAAATCTATTTTTTACAGCTCTTCAGGGCTGAAGACGTGTTAGCTAATAAAGAGGCATTGGACTTGCTGACATGGGAAGGTTTTCATGTCTGGTTCTCACTCACTGAAACATGAGTTTCAGAACTCTATATACTCCTTTCACCCAGACTTTCAAAGCAATGTTTTTTCTAAGGTTGGTTCTAACACCTCACGATGAATCCGAGCAGCATTTCCCAAAGTGTTCTCTGGGGAATTTGAGAGGGACCTCAAGAAAAGGGTTCTGGGTTCTGTGGTCAATTAGTTTTGGAAATTCTGCTTAAAAAAAAAAAAAAGACCTCCCACTGGAAGATTTACTGTGCACTTGAGCATTTAAACATCTTCTTCCCTATAAAAGCAGAAGCCATGCTTCGCCTTTTCTATGCTTTCCTGTGGGCAAAATCTACTTTCTGGCCACACTGGAAGGCTTGGCCATGGGACTTGCCTTTGCCAGTAGAATACTAGCAAATATTTTGTGAAAGTGTTAGTTGTTAAGTCGTGTCCAACTCTTTGCCACCTCATGGACTGTAGCACGCCAGGCTCCTCTGTCCATGTAATTCTCCAGGCAAGAATACTGGAGTGGGTTCAGTTCAGTTCAGTCGCTCAGTCGTGTCCAACTCTGCAACTCCATGGACTGAAGCATACCAGGCTTCCCTGTCCATCACCAACTCCTGGAGCTTGCTCAAACTCATGTCCATCGAGTCAGTGATGCCATCCAATCCTCTCATCCTCTGTCATCCACTTCTGCCTTCAATCTTTCCTAGCATCAGGGTCTTTTCCAGTGAGTCAAATCTTCTCATCAGGTGGCCAAAATATTGGAGATTAAGCTACAGCATCAGTCCTTCCAATGAATATTCAGGACAGATTTCCTTTAGGATGGACTGGTTTGATCTCCTTGCAGTCTAAGGGACTCTCAAGAGTCTTCTCCAACGCCATAGTTCAAAAGCATCAATTCTTCAGTGCTCAGCTTTTTTTTTTTTTTTTGACTGAAGGATAATTGCCTTACAGAATTTTGTTGTTTTCTGTCAAACCTCAACATGATGGTCCAATTCTCACATCCATACACAACTACTGGAAAACCATAGCTTTGACTATACAGACCTTTGTAGGCAAGGTAATGTCTCTGCTTTTTGATATGCTTTCTATGTTTGTCATAGCTTTTCTTCCAAGGAACAAGCATCTTAATTTCATGGCTGCAGTCACCACCTGGTCTGGAGTGAGTAGCCATTCCCTTCTCCAGGGAATCTTCCTGACCCAGGGATCAAGCCTGGGTCTCCCACATTGCAGGCAGATTCCTTGCCATCTGAGCCACCAGGGAAGCCCCAAATATTATGTAGACCATATCTAAACAGAAGCTTTGGATGTGCTTGAATAATTTGGGTCAATTTCTTTGTTCCTCCCCCCTGCCATGGGAAGAATGTGTCCCAGATAAGGACAGCTGCTTCAACGTAAGTCCTAGAACAAAAAGAAAAGTGGAACTCAGCAGAGCCAAGTCAAGTCAGAGCTGACCTATAGACCTAGAAGCAAAAAAGTAACATTAGGAGATTTCTGGTCTGAAGACAAAGGAGAAAGTCTCAGAAAGGGCAAGTCTGACCCTAACGGCCAAAATATTAAACGGTGATCAGGCACTTGGTGGTTCAGGGAACTGCTACTGGAAGAGATTTGAAAGTGAACAAGACAGAGGTGGCAGCCTTGAAGAATCATTCTTTCTAGGAAAGAATCAGAAACGTAGAAAAGGAGCCACGTGCCTTGAAGATGCAGCAATGAGGATAGGAAGAATATAAGAAGGTAACAACTAAGAAATTTTTAGAATTTCTATAGAAACAAAAAGAATTACAGCATCTCGGCTGATTCCAGTCAACCCCACTGCTATCACCACCGATATTATCCTTTATGGATACTGAACTCTATTACCAAAAATGAGATGCAGAATAGTTTCTCATGGAGAGAAAATTTGTCCACAAAATGCCTGGGAATCAAAAAAATCCAACCCACTATATGTAATACCACTGTAAAAAGAAAACAAAACTATAAAAGATATTTCAGTTAATAAAAACTCTCCCTGAAAAATCCAACCATGAAGCTGAGACACATATAACACAATACTGATTGAGTATTGACATTATACTGGTTGAGATTGAGTTACTTTCAAATAAACCCACATATATTCAAAAACTAAAACTAAAAATAGACAAGAAATAGGAAGAAATAGAGTTCATTTTACTAAGGAAAGAAAGAAACAGAAAAGACAAAAGTATCTCTGTAACTACACGATGTCTAAGGGAGAATAGATAAAAATATAAATTAAACACATTATAAAACAGAACAAATGAGTAAATGGGTTCGTGATGCTGACAGTCAAGGTTCTAACTATAAAGACATATAAAAATGGAATGGGGAACACAAGGAAGAGTCTGTGGGTTTGGATTGGAATTGACAGTATCAATATCAACTCATAATATCATTAATAACTTCCTATATGTTTTAAATTCTAAAATCAGAGGACCTCCCTGGTGGTTCAGTGGCTAAGTCTCTGTGCTCCCAATGCAGGGGGCCCGGGTTTGACCCTTGGTCAGGAAACTAGATCCTGCTGCAAATAAGAGTTTGTGTTCTGCAACTAAAGATCCCACATGGCACAACGAAGACCCAGTGCAACCAAGTAAGTAAATACATAAAAATAATTTAAAAAAGAAAAATACTTAAAGTCAATTACATTCCAGTTAGCTGTTAGTACATCTGGCACCAAAGTCTTGGTATCTAAGTATCATTCACAACTAAAAGGAACCAGGGACCTCTGGAGAAATGACTGATTCCAGGACTGGGGCAGAGAAGGTAAAGATGAGTCTGGAATATTTTATTGTGCAGAAAGGAAGGAAGCTCTCACCAAAATGACAAAGATCTGTCAAAAGCATACAGGAGCCCCCTTGAAAGTGTTCCCATTAGCCAAATCTGAGGCAATTTGAGCATCAAAACAAATGGATGATAATCCACTTAATAAAATGGAATCTGTGAGTAATGGATAAAAAAGAGAGAGAAGGGAAAGAAAGGTCCTTCCATTAAATAGAAATGTGAAAGGAGTAGGGAGCACTCTGGATTTAAGCTTCCACCCCCTCCCTTTACCCAGGCAACCTTGTCTGATCACAATTTGCACACAATTTGCACACCTGCCCCAGGGAGCAGAAAGAAGCACCTCATTGACCACACTGGTCGGAAAGACAGACTTCTCCAGGGAAATCATTACAGTCAAGAGGAGCCTTCATAAATCCGGAAAGGGGGTGAAAAAGTGAAGTAACCAAAGGTTACAGACTATGAGCTGCTGATAAGACCTGGTGACAGGAGCGTGGAGTCTCAGTCCTGCTGACAACAGAAAAGAGAAAGAGTTCTGATAAAGAAACGAAAGACTGCTCATCAACTGAGAAACCCTTGAAGCCACAGAGCAAGGTTAGAATTACATAGCATAAGCTACGTGACTTCCCCTCTTGAATTATCACAGACCTCAATCGTCCATCATGGATCTTTTTCCTACTGCTCCTGAATGCATCCTCAGAATCTTTCTCAGCACGGTTACCCACTGGCTTTTTATCCAAGGCAAAGGACATCTTTTCTATGTGTGTGAGAGCTTTACAAAGTTGGTAGCAGAAAGGGGAAGGAAAAGGAAGAGAAGCCTGAGTGCTGGGTCTCAATTCAGCACCCATGTTGGTGACAGACCTAAATCATACTGAGTATAAGTACATTTTAGAGTTTACAACCCAAACAACTACTAAAATTTTAACATTATAGCAGTTCGGTGCTTTAAAGGTCAATTCCTTTCCAGTTATAAAGAAGAATTATTTCTCTAAGCAGTCCAGAAAGTATGAACTTAACCATGGAATGTCAGAAAAAGCACACCAAACTTTTACTAAATCTACCTGTGGTGCTGGGAATGTTTATAGTCATCTAACCCAAAAGCCAATCAAAATCTCATGTTGAGCTTCTACACCTCCACTTAAGAAATCAGGAGTTTAAGACTCACACACATAGAAAACAGACTTGTGGTTGCCAAAGAGAGAGGGGCAGTGGGGAAGGAATAGATTGGGAGTTTGGGACAAGCAGATGCAAACAACAAGATCCTACTGTAGAACACAGGGAACCATATTCAATATCCTGTCATAAATCATAACAGAAAAGAATATGTATATGTGTATAACTGAATCACTTTGCTGTACAACAGAAATTAACATAACACTGTAAATCAACTACACAGTACTTGGATAAAATAAAATTTTAAATAGGAAATAAGCAGCTAAGACCATGGGGGCTCCAAGGGACTTAAGATTCTACCAGTTGCCCCACGCTCCCTGAAGTCATGGGAGGCTGGACTTGTTAGCTACAAGCACTAGTATCTTAGGGCAGTAGAATCAGAATAACACAAACAAATTTTAAAGTTTTCATAATAAGAAAAGACCAGACTGGGCCCCATCTCTCTCAAGCCCAGTTTTCTAGTCCTCAAAGCCCATAATGAATTGCACAGCTTCTCTACGATTATAGACCTTCCTACTGAAAGTTCGGTTCAATGAGTTAGTATGAAAATTGTCAGCAGGCCTCACACATTAGAGCAGGAGTCAGCAAGTTTTTCTGTAAAGGCCTGGATAGGCAATATTTTCGGCTTTGTAGATCATGCAGTCTCTACCTCAACTACTCACCTCTGCCCTACAAAGCAGAAGCAGCCCTAAATAAACAAATGGTTGTAACCGTGTTCTAGTAAAACTTTATTAACAACTGGCACTGCGCTAGATTTGGCCCAAGGCCATTTTGCTGAGCCCTCATGCTGTTTGCTCAGTGTTGAGTCCAGACGAATGGCTGCCACAATTCCACCCCCAGTCCTGGAATGAGACTTTTCCTTCCGTCAGACTTACTATGAAAACTTCAAAATTCTTTTTCATTATTCTGATCCTACTGCCCTAAGATACTAGAACGTGTAACTAACAAGTCCAGCCTCCCATGACTTTAGGGAGCATGGGAAAACTGGTGGCATCTTACGCCCCTTGGAGCTTCCATAGTCTTATCTGCATATTTCTTACTTACCTAGGTATTTAAAAATTCATTTTATTGAAGTACTATAGAGTTGATTTACAATGTTGTGTTGATTTCTATTGTACAGCAAAGTGATTCAAAGTGGCTCCTTTGTTTAATCTTCAAGGGAATGTTTACGTGCTATTGGCTACACCACTGCCTCCTGAGTTCTCATTTACAAATGTTATGGGGACCACTGAACATGAGCTAACGAGCAACGTGTTGGCACAAAGAGGATCTGGAGGCTCCACTGAAAACACTCCTAGTACACAGTTAAAATGTCATCACTGGAGATGCATTTTTGCACTCAACCTTCCAACTTGAGTTTGCTGGAAAAGTTCACATTTGCCTTTTCATTCCTCACCCTGTGTTGTGACGGCTTCAGGCCTTTAGCAGGGGCCGTATTTAAATTGTCAGGAGATGTCAACAAGTCGTGAGGGACAGCCTCACACTGGCAGCAATTACTAGAGGGCAGTGATCAATGGGGGTCTTTTGTTAGCATTGCAGGATCACCATCGACTCAGGAAGTAAGTGTCCTGGCGGTTTAGGCGAAAGCTGAAATGGACAAGCAGTTTCACCCGGGCTGCACATAAGCCACAAACCTACACTTATGCCATTAATTATTCCTGCCCAAATAACTGGGAGAGGGGGAGTGTTACCCTCCACCGTCTGCAGTCTACAAGAAGAGGGGTTGGCCAGGCTCACAGAGGTTCTATTTACGGGGCCAGGAAATGCATCCTTCTTGCTTTCCGGGAAAGGGTGATAGACTTACTCTGCTGAGATTCCTTCTGTAAACAAGGCAAGACCACGTGATGGCCACTTGGTAATGAAAGACTGAAAGCTTGGTCGTGGTTTTTAACTCCAGAGATTATATTTAACTGGCATGATGACCTGACAAATTACTCCGATATGAAGAGACACCCTTTATAATCCATAATGCCCATGTTGACTTGCTTTTTTTTCTTGTCTTTTTTATTTTTTTTTCCACTTTCTTGCTTTCTACTCACACAGTTTGTGCAATAGTATGTCAAGTTGAAAGTTGAGAGAAAGGTCCACTGTGATCATCATCCAACCCTAATTACCATAAAGAATAGACGTACTTAGAATGATGTTTTTCAGGAGCAAGCAGTCAAAAATCTCATTTCCACATTATTTTGTTTCTGGATCTTCCCATAATATTCACCTAGTTCAACGCCACCTCCTCAAGAAACTTTGCCCCATCTAAAAGCTAGAAGCAATCTCTCTTGCCTCTGAGCTTCTGTAGGAATTCTTCTGCATCTTCCCAATACGCCCTGTGCAGGCTCTCTTTATGCTTCGATGTGAACGTGCCCATCCTCCCCACCTCACCTGCTTCCTCTGGAGCAGGAATCAAATCCCATCCACCCTTGCAGTCTCCGTAGCACCCACAACGGTGCCTCAAATGAAGTCAGGGCCGGACAAATATGTCATGAATGAGCAAAGTAGCTACTGCCTCTGTCTCTGGAACTCAGGGGACCAACATCAGCATGAGTATTTGGCTTCGTAAGTCATGATGTTATCGCATGGGACTTCCCTTCCAATTAAGATTCAAAGAATACAAAAGACCTCTGCTTCCTTGACAACAAGAAAATTTCAGGCAAAATCAACATCAACTGGCTTTTCTGTAGGGCTAATTGAAGAGCTATGGGAACAAGGAAGTCTTGATGAATCCAATTCCAGAGAGAAATGGTGTCACTGCAGATGGGAAAGCAGAATGTCATTTGTGAAATGATCCTGAATTACATTCTCGCTGGTGCACCATAGAGTCCTGCCTTCAGAACAACACTGGGCTCTAAAGTCACCTAGAGGATGTAGGGGAAGCAAAGTGAGTTGACTACACAGGGATCCCTCTGATCTCCTTGGCAACTGCACCAGAAACCCCTCTGCATATGGGGTAGTTTCTCACCCCCAGAAGAGCCATCTCAGAGAATTCCCGCCAAATTCCATAGGATGGAAAGCTGGTGTGCTGCCTCCAGATGAGAACAGATAGTGATGAATGAGGCCCTTTTCCAGCGAGGCTCTCACTGAGGAAGTACGCTTCTGAGTGCTGACACCATCTCCCCGGATCACTGAGTAGCACTATTCCACAGGGGCCCCAAGCAATGGAAAGAACATCCAGCCAGAGGAATGTTTCCCATTTAAAAATTGGCTTCGTGGAGAGGTAATTATGTCCTAAGGTAAATTTTAAGTATAAGAAAGGACAGCCATTTCCATACATGAAATTACGCCATTTAACTTTATAATCATATCTTTCCTCAAGCAGTTAAGTTAATTTTTAGATGAAGGGCTTAACCATCTGTTTTTACTACGTGAAATGTCTTATTCTGTAACTTTCGCAGCTATTGGCCTTCATTTCTATGTGAAAAATCAGAGATTATCAGGAGTGTAGTTTCAACCATTCAGCCATATCTACAGGGTTTGCAGATTTATGACAGAAGGGAGACACTTCTTCCCCAAAAGAGTTTGCGGTCAATAGATTCCTTGGGCCACTCGACTGTAGCAAGTCCCTTTTGTGATGTTTTTCTTGGCACATGGGTTTGGCATAACCTGAATTGAAAGTAACTATTTCTGACTTAGTACATACAAAGAAAATGTGCCCATCTCTGGCTCAGTTTGCAAACCTGTAAAGTAGGAATAGCAACATTTACTTACGCCACAAAAAAAGCTGCTGTTTAGTGTTGAAATGTGTATTTTATAATTATGAAATGAAACTAAATGATAAAAAGATATTACTGCTGTTATAGGTAAGATGCCAAAAGAATGCAAGATGTGGGAAAACAGGCTTTATTTATGTACAAAACAGATGACTATGCCCTGTGGACTTTATTCAGAGAAAAAACATGGGGAGATTAAGCAAAATTATTTTAACTAGTAGAAGGTGGAAGAAAAACAGTGGTGACATAAAACTTTGGCTGAGTCTTCCTGCTCTGGGAGGATCATAGGAATTTCCTCAGATTGGTCAACATGACAAATCACACATCTTCATCTTCTATTTCTGACAAAATGAGCTGGACTCTAGTAAAGATTTATTCTCAGTGGCTGTAGCAGGGACAGTGGTTCTTGACCTGTTTGATCCAAAGGTCCCTCTGAACATCTGATAAAAAAATTTACATCCCTTTAAAATTCACATTGTTGTTGTTGCTGTTCAGTTGCTCAGTCGTGTCCAATTCTTTGCAAACCCATCGTCTATAGCACACCAGGCTTCCCTGTCTTTCACCATCTCCCAGAGCTTGCTCAAACTCATGTCCATTGAGTTAGTGATGTCATCCAGCCATCTCGTCCTCTGTCATCCCCTTCTCCTCCTGCCTTCAATCGTTCCCAGAAGCAGGATCTTTTCTAATGGGTCAGCTCTTCACATCAGGAGGCCAAAGTAATTACAGCTTCTGCATCCATCCTTCCAATGAATATTCAAGATTGATTTCCTTAAGGATTGACTGATTTGATCTCCTTGCAATCCAAGGGACTCTCAAGAGTCTTCTCCAACACCACAGTTCAAAAGCATCAATTCTTTGGTACTCAGCCTTCTTTATGGTCCAACTCTCACATCCATACATGACTACTGGAAAAACCATAGCTTTGACTAGATGGACCTTTGTTGGCAAAGTAATGTCTCTGCTTTTCAATATGCTGTCTAGGTTTGTCATAGCTTTTCTTCCAAGGAGCAAGCGTCTTTTAATTTCATGGCTGCAATCACCATCTGCAGTGATTTTGGAGCCCAAGAAAATAAAGTCTGTCACTGTTTCCACTGTTTCCCCATCTATTTGCCATGAAATGATGGGACCAGATTCGATGATCTTTTGTCTTTTGAATGTTGAGTTTTAAACCAGCTTTTTCACTCTCCTCTTTCACTTTCATCAAGAGGCGTTTTAGTTCCTCTTCACTTTCTTCCATAAGGGTGGTGTCATCTGCCTATCTGAGGTTATTGATATTTCTCCCGGCAATCTTGATTTCAGCTTGTGCTCCATCCAGCCCGGCATTTTGCATGATGTACTCTGCATATAAGTTAAATAAACGGGTGACAATATACAGCCTCAACGTACTCCTTTCCCAATTTGGAACCAGTCCGTTGATCCAGGTCCAGTTCTAAAATTCACAGAGGCACATCCTAATAACCTCAGTTATTATAACGGTAGCATCTAGTATTTAGAGAATACTTCAGTGGCTGGCATGGTGTTAAGTGCATTTTGCTGTTTAATCTTCACACTAACCCAATGAGGTAGGTATCATTTCCCCCATCTTACGGGTGCCTTTAGAAGCTTGGAGAGGTTGAGTTACTTAGCCTCCCATAAAAAAATTTGCTTATGATTGTAGGGATTCCCAGACCTTACTAAAGTCCAACTGTGTGCCACCAAGCAGGACCCCAGGTTAAGAACCTGCCCCCCAGAGACAGAACAGATGCACACAAGGACTCTTCAAGATGTGACTGAGGATCAGTCAATCAAAGCTCATTCTAAAACACCAAAAACACCACCATAGATGTGTCTACATACAAGCACACATATATGTCTATATGTATGTATGAATTATCATGTCTAGGACTGACCAATTATTATTTTGGATGCTGGTCTCTAAAGTTGATTGAAACTGATGACCTGTCTCACCTCTATCCAGCTCTGTTACCTGATAAGATACTATTATGAGGTGTTTACACCCCTCCCCAACACACACACACACACACACACACTAATCAAACAAAAACTACATTTCAGCCACCAGAAGCCCCAGCATTGACCCTGGGGAGGTGTCAGATAAAGGGCTCCCAACCAATAGACAGATTCACAGTTCCTCCACTGACATTGATAATGAATAAAATATTACCCTGGGCCTTAAAGCCTCTCTCAGACCCATTACTGATGACCCTCCCTGTCACTGGGCTCCTCTAGGAGCTGGTGTTTAATCATAGGCGTGCAATGACCTCAGGGGACTGATGCTGGTTCCAGGGAAGGGGTGGTTAACATTAAGTGCCACTGAGGAATCCGGCGAGCCATCTCCAAGGGACCTGACAGCCTGCATCTTTCAGCCAGTATCCAGGTGAGCCAGAACCTATAGCAGAGACTGGCCCTGGACCCCACATCCACATAGGCTTGCTAAACAGCCCTCCAGCCTCCCATCAGTCTTCCAAAAAGAGGGTCAGCCTGAAAGTCAGTATTACCTGCAGGCTTCCAGGACATCTGCTCAAACACAGAGCAGCTTCAGGAAGAAAGTGCTGGCCATTGGGGTGTGTTTTCCCCTCTTCCTTCCCAGCAAGAGACTTTGAAGTTTAGGTGGTAAGCCAAGAGTCCTCTCCGAACATCAGGAGTTGTCAAAAGAAGTTATCCCGTCCTCCTATTGTGGGAATCAGTAAAGAGTTGACTGCTACCCTGAAGGGTGAGTTTTCTAATTAGCATGGAACTTAATTGTGTCATAACCATGTGCTGATCCCCTACCCAAATTTCGTGGCCTGACCCCTGGCCAAGGGAAAAAAGTCAACGTTAAAAAAAAAAAAAATCTCCATTAGGAAATATCAGAGACGGATCATTGTGGAGTGTCTTTAAACTACAGTGAATGAAAAGTGCTTTGGTGCCATTTCATCCAGCATGAAAAAGAAAATATCGATCTAAAGCCAAGATACTTTTTAAAAACACTATCCAGGAGTTATTTACCACCCTCCAACTTTCCAAACAAATCAGTTGTTGATTTGTTTATTCATTACAGAACCAGACACATCTGGCCACTGAAAGCTATCATATGGTGGTGGGGTGAAAAAAGAATTCAAAAATGAAGCGAGCTGAAGATCAAAACATGCTGCAAAAAAGTTCAGGGCTCAGGCACACCTTCCAAGTCATGTTATTCTATGCTATTCATACCACTTTCCTTATTTATGTAAAACAATTTTTGTTTTCTTTTCCAGAAAGAATGCTGCCAATCGCCAGAGGCAGACATGTTTATCAAGCTGTGCATCTCACAGTCTGACATAAAATCTGTGGCCTTTGGTACAGCTGAAAAACACTCTGTCAACACCATGGAGAGAGCAAGCCCGTGGCTCTGGCCTCGACCCAAGGAGTGCAGGGGAAATGGACAAAAACTTGACTCGCAGCCAAAAATTACAAGATGAGGGAAAGGCAAACTTGAGGCGAACAAACCTTTTCCATCGAGTCTGTTTAACATCTCGTGTAAGTATCCAAACCACAAATCGGTCAGTGCTTAGGTGAAAAGACAAGTTTTTCTCCCTTTTGGAAAGCTATTTTGCTTAAGCTTCTATGAATACATCAATTATATTAGCCCTGAAAGTGTCTGTCAGTGTGATGTTAAAAGGTCCACTATTTTACAGACTGCCCACTTCAGAAACAAAATACCCTTCAAACTCCTTGCCCTGAATTGCTTGGGCCAAAAAAGAGCTCCAGGGGAAAAAAAGTGTAAACTCAGCCAGACTCAGAGAGAGAAGACCCACTGGTTTTAAGTAAACTTGTATTAATATTTGCCAACTTAATAAAACCCACCAGCACTTGCGTGCCTTCATGTTCTTCAACAAGTCAGGAAAAGCTCTTCTGTGACAGAAAGTGTGAGACCAAAGAGAAAGTTGTCAAAGAGCCCCCACCCCTTCAGCCCAACTGTGCTTGGAAGTTTGGGGAGCCAAGCTTAACAGAAGAAAAGACCAGCCCCAGGAAGACAGTCCTGAGCTTTCCTTCAAGGCAAGTGTTTGGATCCCCAGAGAAGGCATCTACCATAGCCAGACAGCACACCCAAAAAGCACTGTGTCAAGAGAAGCAGTTCACAGGTCTTTGCATAGAGATAGAAAAAATATATATAATGACAGCTCAAAATTGTGCGACTTCCAATGGACTGTATTATTACCTGGTGCTCATCAGTCAATTGCAATCACCCCTGGCTAAACTTCCAGAAGTGGAGCCATCTCAGAGCTGTTGTTTTCATCGTTATGTGTTCTTTCCAAGGCTCTTCTATCCCGGCCTCTTCCAGCCATATCTACCCTCGATCTCCACCACCCTCTGTTGCTTTCGTTGGCCAACCCGCCTGAAATGGGAGAGTTTGAATCCTTCATGCTATGTGCATAGCCAACATTCCACAAGATTTATGTCATGAAAGCCTGAAAAAATGACAAATGGTGGGAAAGAGGGCCAAAGGGGGATGTAAAAATAAATCCAACTATGATTTAACCAAAGGTGGCCCTGTACCTATACTCAGTGGGTCCCGTGAGATCCTAAGGGGCATGGGTTCAACAAGACAGAAAGAAAATGCTTCATGAGTATCTCCATAATGTTCTTATTTCCCATTCAAAATCTCTTTGGAAAAATTTACTTTTCACCCTTAAGTCATAATCCACTTGTGGCAAAATAGTAACCACACACCTAGATTGAGCAAGTGGATGACTAGTCATGAGGAGGGGCAATTCTTTTCTAAGATATTTACATCTATTCTCTAAAAACTAAGCAGAGGTGGTTGCCAGCTGTGACTACAGTCATGGAAGGCAAGTTCCCCACCTGAGGGGTGAGGATGACCACACTGGAGGGCAGCTTTTCCATAAAGTAGTCCATTTGCCTTGGTCACCATTTAATAAGCACACTGAAATGTTCACTTTACCAAAGGTCACCAACTTCAGTAAACTATGGCCACCATGCGATGGAATACCATCCCAACACTAAAACTTATTCTTACAAAGAGCTTTAAACATATTAAAATGCTCTGAAATTACATTAAAAGGACAGCAGCAAGGTGGACAACTGCATTTGCCATATAGTCACAATTATAGGAACAATCTGCCTGTGAGAACTGCAATGTCCCAAATTCTGAATGGTGGTCATCTCTGCATGCTGATATTATAGATAGTTTTTATTATTTTCTATACTTTGTATCATCTAGGTGCTCTATAACAAGTAAGGATTCATTTTATATATATATTTTTTAATTTAATAGAATAAAATCCCTAAAAGGCATCATCTACTTCTTTCAAACACCAGATTTTCCTTAATTCATGGCATGGGATCTAGGATTCTCCTTTCTAAAGTTTTTTAAAATAACAATGTTAAAAATACATTTCTGCTTTACAAACTATTTTCTTCAGTCTTTTCTCTGATATTTAAAAGTTCTGTTGAGCTTAACATAAAATTGGGAGGAAATCTGCTATTGACTTTACACATGCATGTCTACTTTCTAGAGCTGGAACTCTCTAGGACCACATCCGTGTGTGCTAAGTTGCTTTAGTCTTGTCCAACTCTTTGCAACTCCTGGCCCGAACTGTAACCCACCAGGCTCCTCTGTCCATGGGATCCTCCAGGCGAGAATACTAGAATCGGTTGCATGCCCTCCTCCAGACGATCTTCCCAATCCAGGGATCGAACCTCCATCTCTTATGTCTCCTGCATTGGCAGGTGGGTTCTTTACCACTAGCGCCACCTTGCAAGCCCCTCTAGAACCACACTGTCCAATAAAGTAGACACTAGCCACTTGTGGCTCCTGACCTCTTGAAATGTGAATTGAAATGTTCTGTGAATATAAAGCACCCACCAGACATTTGAAGATGTGGGGAGAAAAAAAGAGAGTATGTAAAATATGTTATCAATAACTTGATACTGAATATACATTAAAAAGGTATTTTGGAGATAATGAGTGAAATTAAAAATATGAAATCATTTCATTTTTTTTTAACTTTTATGTGGCCTATAGGAAATGAAAAATTACCTGTGTAGCTCACATCATATTTCTATTAGACTTACATGATCTAAAAAAAGAAAATTCTGAAGAAGTCTGATCAATTATCCATCGTCTTTCTAAGATACAGGATGTACACATAGACTGCTTGCCCAAGCCCCATCTATAGTCCCCATAAAATGTATTCCCTGCCCCTGGTTTGAGTTGCACTACACTTTCAGTGGTCAGATAACTACCATTATTTCCAAGCACGGATGAGTTGAGGCCAATTCCAGGGCAACCGTACACACCAGCTATACCTAAAGGAAATCTTGCCTATCTTCAAACTGACACATATCTCAGAGTTCTCTAACTCCCTAACATCTGCAGCGGACAGCCTCTGTTCTCATGGATTCACTCACACATCTGTGTAACATTTCATTCAAAGGGTGCAGTCCCCATCTGCGACAGCCTCAAATCTCGCCAAGCCCCCAAAAGCCAAGCCAAAGAGACTTCCTCCATGGGGTTCAAGGCCATCTCTCAAAGTGCCCCTCATATAAGGAGACTGAAAATGATTACTCTTCAAAAGGGCAGGGAAAAATATGAAAGGAAGGATTATATCTGCCTGAACTGCCAAACCAAACTCTGAGGAACAGGTCCTCCAGAGAATGACTCAGACCCACATGATGTTTTCCAGGGACGGTGTTTTCATGGGAGGGGCAGCTGTGTATTCGGCTCTCTGGCCAGAGGCTACGCTAACTTTAACAGCTAGCCCACCTCACCACAATGTGGACCAAGAGGACCTTGTTCTCTCTGCTCAGAGCTGCATGCTATCATTGAAGCAGTCATTAGAATAAATAAAACCCTGACTGTCAATATAAGGAGCAGAGTACACACTATCTTTTCAGTGCTGGGGGGCAAGGGGCTGAAGAAAAGAAAAAAGAAAAACAAACTGTGAGGTCTGTCCGTTCCCAGCCCCATCAGCCAGAAGTAATTAAGTTACATTCTTCCACAGTGGGGCGCTCTCAGAAATGGCAAGTCTGTGATCCCTGTCCCCTCCAGGACAGAGGAAGGAAAGAGCATACACTAAGCACACGAACACACAACTCTGAAATTTCTACTTGTGATAGCTTTCTCCTTGTGGCTTCTGTTGTTTAAAAGAAAAACAAAAGGAAGAAATAGAGAACGGCTTTTGGATAGTAGACTTCAGCAATGAGGGGTGGGGAGCAGCGTGGAGGGGAGAGGCAGACCCCAGAATCCACAGACTGCAATCACTGTAGCCAGGTTCATGAGACTGAACCGAGTTAATAACTCCTGATTATTCCCTCCAAGATGACTAATACGCAGCCCTAGCTCATCTACTGTGTGCTTATTTTAAAATAATTTTCCGTAGAATTGTCTTTAATCAACCTCAGCAGACTCAACACCTTCATAAAACTAAAGCCCCTTTCTTTACAGAGGAAGAGCTTCAGTTCAAATTTTCCTCCAGGGATGAGACCCCAAAAGTCTAACTCCATCTGTGCCATACTGCTGAGCTGTCATCATTTTTCCCCCTGACATTTTTGGGCACGGCTTACAAATTAAAACGTTATAAGAAGTAAAACCATAAACATTAAAAGAACAATAAAGATCTTGATTTGAATTTTTTAACATTCTAATTATTAAGGCAGAATTTAAGAAGCAAAAACAACATTTAATTGCTTTAAATATACTTCCCAAATCACTACATTAAAGGGTGTTATGGAGGGTGACACTGTAAGAACATTTAATTGACGTGATTAGAGGAAAGAGGGCTGGCAGCACACAGGGAAGAATCGAATTTGAAGGAGAATTTGTTAATTTTTAAATGTCATCCAAGTAATTACAGTCATTATACCTCCCCATGTGCAGCAAAGAAGTAAAAATACCAAGCTCTCCGTCAAATGTTCCAATATATATACATACATTGTTGAAACATACACGCGTGCACACAAACGTAGAGTGAAACCAGATTTTAGACTTTAGCTCGTGCTTGCCAAGATTCACCTTAGAGCAAATATTTACTGCGGAGCTACAAAGTTTCCCTAGAGGAGGACCAAAATGGAAGCGTTTGCACACGCTGAGAGTACTGTATATGCGCAGGGGCCACAGGAAAGATACAGTTTAATAAAAACGTTTATGGACTTTGAAAGCAAACACAATCCAAGAGGCTTCCATGTGTGGGGAAAGATGTTATTTCGAACACGTTTTCTCTTGAAGATACTTTGGCTGTTTGTAGTGAACAAGTCTCAGTCTCCTCTGAGGCCCCGGTAATCCGTATTGTAAAACATTCTCGGAAACAAATGAAAGAACTATCCGACACCGCCGTCAGAGGCAGGGGCAGAGACGTGGCTCTTTTCTTTTTCACGCAGACAGAAACTTTACAGAATTTACGAACGTCGCTGCACTAGGGCTCTCTAACCTAAACCATCCCCACCTCCTCCCCCACCCCGAGAATGTCTCTGTCTTAAATGCTTTCTTCTGCATTCTTCCACTCCATCAGCCTGCCCCCTGTTCATGATCCCAAAATGAACTCGATGTTTGCAAAACAAAGTAAAAGAGGGGCAGTGAGGAGGAACATCCACTGCTGTGTGTCCTCACTGTTTCAGTGCCTTTTGGCCTTCACCTCCAATGCTTTCTCCGGGCCTTCGAGCCCACCAAGTATGCAAAGAAAGTTTTTAAAGTTAGCACTTCGCAAGTTTCACTTTATTTTGGTGGGCCACTGGGTGTTGGGGGTGTGTGCAAGCCTGTTCCTCATTAATGCTTTTGTACTTGATTTCTCATGAAATCTCAGACTGCATCCAGAGCTGATGACCAAATGGAATCTTAAAAGAAGTCTACGCCATTTATAAGTCACACAAATAGAAAAAGGAATCAACTCCGAGTTTGAAAAACTTTCGTAAAGACCTTAGGGAGCCTTGCTGCTCTATCCTTGGGCTCTATCGCCCCCTGGTGGCGTCTCCGAAACATACATGGTCAAAGGTTCAGCTGGAAGGCTGAACGGTCCTGCCCTCCGCCTGGAGCAGCTCTCCGGTGCCAGCTGGGGTGTCCAGAAGGAGGGGGACAGGAGGAATAATAAACGTGAGGGGAATGAACTTCTAGAAATACACCCAGTCAAAAGAGTTAAGGCTTCTCCACCCCCAAACAAAAATTCATTAGAGCTGGGCAAACAATGCAGATCCTAACAGTCGCTTCATTTTGCAGACAAGAAACTGAGGCCGAGAAAGACTGACGTTCTGGGTGTCCGGTTGCTGTGGATTGATTTCCATAACCCGGGCCACTCTGGTCTTTGGGGATGACAGGGTTGGGGGTTCAAGCTGCCAGGAAAGATTGAGGAGAGTGGGCCTCACTCTGTTGGAAGCCACGAGGGAGTGATCAAATGAGGGGGCAAGCGGAGCGACAGAGTTGTCATAGGCCTGAATTGTCCCCGTTACTGGGTGGGACTGGGTGGAGCGGCTCTCAGGCCACCTCGGCCCCTGATAGGAACGCGCCGCGCCCCTGGGGCCCCGCCGCGGCCTGGCCCGGCCTCGTAGGCCCCGGGCCGGCAGGCGGGCGAGACACAAAGCAGGCCCGGCGGGCGGCGCTCCGGGTCTCAGGGAGGGCGGCGTGGGCTGATTGATTGATTCACGGCGTTTAACCCCCGCCGCCGCGCCGGAGGCGGCCGATCCAGCTGCGGCCGCGGGCCTCGGGTGGCCGCGAGCCCAGCCCTGCGCCTCCCGGCGTCCCCGCGCCCCCGCCCTGGCTCCAGAGAGCGGCCGGCTGGGGGTGCGATGTAGGGTGTGGGGGAGGAGGGGGTGATTTACAGCCGCGCCGGGCGGACTCGAGCGAAATCACTTCGACCGGGGAAACCGACTCCCAAGGCTCAGACCGGAAGAGGCCCTGAAAGGGGAGAGGGGAACGGGGGCAGGAGGAGGCCAGCCTCCACTACCCGCGCGGGCTGGGCTCCCGAGACAGCGGCCAGGCAGCTAGCTTCCCGCTGTCTGCCCACCTTTGTGCCGGGAATTGAGCTCCTGGGAGAGCTGGGTTTCCCTTGCCCCGGCGGACCGCTGCCCCGCGCGCCCGCCGCGCAAGCCCCAGGCCTTTTCCACGCGGACCCGCCCAGCCCAAGAACGCTGCTGTCCCACCGCACGCGGGGCGCCAAATTCGCACCTTTGGGCTGCTTTTACGCGGTTGGAAGCAAAAGGAACTTGGACGCTAGCTCCCAGAGGTCCCCAGAGAAGCCTAGGAACCCCTAGGTCCCACCTCTATTTAAACACA
Source organism: Bos mutus (assembly GCF_027580195.1). Classification (NCBI taxonomy): domain Eukaryota; kingdom Metazoa; phylum Chordata; class Mammalia; order Artiodactyla; family Bovidae; genus Bos; species Bos mutus. The sequence goes on from NC_091620.1 coordinate 49,040,401, forward strand.
ATTTGCTTTTTTTTTTTTTTTTTGCAGCTCAGAAAATAAACAGTTAAGAGAGCAGCGAGACTGTGCTTAGAAACTTAAGATTTTCTTATAAATGGCCCGAGAGTTTCGTTGCTGAGTTCTCTGCCTCTCCTCATCATTCTTAATACCTAAAAGAAATAAGCTCTCCCTAAAATTTTGGCTTTTCCATTAGCTTCTGTATGCTCTCTGATCAAACAGCACTTGGGGGTCTAGGGGTGTGCAAATAGTGAAATAAACGTATGGTTTCAACTTGAACTAAGAAATCCTAAGTGGAAGTTCTAAAGTAAAACGTAATTTTATTCAAATTTTGTACATATATTTGGCTGGCTGTGATGAGTTTTCCTACCTACAGCTTTATCACTAGAAACATTAGTTGGTGAAAATGTGCACAAGGAATATGGTATTAGGTTGGACAACTACTCACAGTTAAGATGCCCAGAGAGACGTGAGTTCACTTGAGCACCCTAACCATTACTTTCTGCCCAAACAAAAGTCGACAAAGCCAAGCAACAAAGTTAATGGAGCCCCCTTTTTGTAAGGTGAAGGCTTTTTCAGAAAGATTTTCTAAAATAAATACGCCAACTTAAAATATATTTTTAACTACTTATTGAGATTCTAAAATGCAAGATTATGGGGTAAAATGGCCGAAAGTAAATGTACAACTGTCCTGCTTGTATAAAGGAGTAAAGAAAACAGTTTCCCAGGAAGAGAGAATCAACTTGTAAATGCTTTACTTGTTACTTTACTTGGATATTTTCTTCTATCCGCCCTTCTCCCCTGTGTCAGTACCATTAGTTCTAAGTCTGGCCTTGAAGTATGGGCAGCCGAACATCTCTATTCTTGATAAACAGAAAAACATATATACTCATAAAGTCAAAGGCATGAGAAATGGAGGTCAGTACCTTCCAGGGTCCACTCCCCAAAATCACTGCGCAGGTTGGCAAAGGCGCTGCTCTGATTACAGAGACTTATGGAAGGAAAGTCTTTTCTATCTGTAATTGAGACTCCAAAAAGAATTGTTTTAAAAAGCCACGCTGCTCTAAAAGCAGCTTGATCCGACCTCGGCCCCACTGGTCCAGCCAAGCTCACTGAGAAGTTTAGGTTCACCCTCAATCTCATTTTAATCCCTAGGAAGCCGAACACACTTCTTAGCCTTCTTTTTACCCCTTTTATTCTTAACCTTTTCATCTCGCGTGGTGCTGGGCTTATGGTGCACACTTTAAGGAAATGTTTTTGCAAAAAAATTAACTGGATGAGTATTTTAATCGAAGAAAAACTTTCCTTGGACAAAAATCTCAAGAGGAAGTTTCACATCAAAGCAAGGACCAACAAAGCTTATTTTCGTAATATGGAGATCCTTAAGAGTGCTAGTACCTTCTCACTTCATTTAGCTATGAAATATAAAAGTGTTTGGTTTTCAATTTTTCTAAATTACTTGCGGGGTATAGGGATCGGCGGGATACTGAGATTAGAAGGCGATCCTTGTGCCATCTGGCGGTGCCACGCGGAATTTCGCTGAAGAAGCTAAATTTATCGCCCATCTGTGCCTGGAAAGGCTTTGTAAATCTTGTCCTTTTGAAACCAAGGAGGGAAACAGCCTCCCTCTCCAAGGATTAATTTGAAGACAGAGATTCCCTATGTTGGTAAAAATGAGAGGAAAATCGTGTGCGATGAAAGTCCACCGTTACATGACATGGATTTCTAAGCTAAACCATCATATATATGCACTACCTAACTCTTGGGTTTTTAAGATGGATAATTATAGTCCAGTGACATAAAAGTTTGGGAACGGTGAAGGCAAACTGTGGGGTTGAACATTTTGCTGCATTTATTTACTGTGCAGGCGTCTGTGCAATATCCACCACTGAACACGTGAGGGCGCACTCAAGTCTACCAGCCGCCGGTAATCTGATTCCTTCCTTCATTTGCATGTATTGCCTTGATTGGCTGTTAGGCGCTTAAAACGTCAATTTTACGTCAAACATTTGTCAACCAATCAGCAACCTACTCCAGCGTGATTGGTTTCTACCCTATGTGTCAATCATCTGAAATTTGCATACCAGTCCGCAGGTCCCTAGGAGCTCGTCAGTCGCTTGTGGCTGCTGAAGAGAAAGAATCGGACGGAGAAGAATGAAAAATCACTTTGTTCTAGCAAAGCGAAAGAAAAGTAGTATTTTGCTGTTTATTTTTAAGTAAATTTAAGTGTATGTTTATCTAATAAAATATATTCGATTAAACAAAAATAAGCAGCTATCAAAACCTGGTTTACTAATTTTATTTCATGTTTGCTGCTTTAAATATATAAATTGTAAAAAGCATATTGAAATGCAGAGAATGGTTGCTAATAATTCATGTCATAAATAGTAATTTTAAAATTAAAGGTGAACATGGGGTTTCTAAATAAAATTACTGTGAGGGTTTAAAAACATGACTTTAAATACTTAGGCTGAAAGCATTTATTCAAAAGAAAAAATGCACCACGGGGATTTAAAAGAACGTTATTTTAACAGTCCTATATTTCCACCACTCTGCTCTTTTTACTTATTTACTGTGCACACACAGGATAGTACTTGAATGGAGATTTTGTAATGCTTGTATTTGTGCATTTCTTCCCACACAGAAACACCTCAAAATAAGAACAAAAGAAAAAAAAACTCAGGGCCCGCGAAGAGGTAATTACAAGTTTTAAATTTCAGAATTCGTAAAACCGAAGCTTTTATTTACCAGTTACAAAATTCTTCTAGGGCTAGTGTAACTTAAAATACGTGCACAGCTGAAAGACCTTTATTATCTTACTAAAATACGTGCAAACACAAACCAACGACCTAACACCTTATAATAAGAGAAAACTGTCCAGCCTCCTGCCCAGCTCCAGCACTCCGAAGAAACTTCTCCGAAACGAGAATTTGGATGCAACAGGGCAACGGAGAAATGTTTCTGCTCTCCAGTAAGCCAGCTCTCGTCTCTGAAGAATTTTGTACCAGGCGTTAAGAAGCACTGGGATAAACTGGAACTGCTCCTACGGCATTGACCTGATTGAGAAATTAATTTCAAATTTTACATTCAATAGCCAGTGGGTTTTTTTCTTCTGTATCTTTTAACACTATTGTCTTATTGGTTGCTACAAGTTTTCTTTTCCTTTTCTTCTTCCTTCATTACTTTTACTCCTTTTACCTTCCAGTTAAGGATTATCACTGTGTTCCGAGTCTTGAAAGTTCGCCCTGAGTTGCTGGTTTGCATAACTACAGGAGACTAAGATACGTGTGTACCTGTGTGCTGGGGGATCGAGCTGGCTGTGTCAATCTCAGAGGAAGTGAGTTGTGAGGTGCCTATGAGGGCTCAGCTTTGATACGAATCATGACTTACTGTGTGCTTTACAAGAAACGCACAAACGACAAAGGAGTAGAATTAAATCTCTTCCTGAGTTTTTCACTATCTTCTTCAGACCCAGGAAAGCATGCATGCCCTTCTACTTCTCTTTACTCCCTCCCCAATCAACCTGCTGCTAGAGACCCTCCTCAATAAATCGCTTCCAGACGGTCTCCCCAGCCAGTGAGTGCCGGGTCTCTAACTGTCAGCCCTTCTGACTCAGCGGAAAATGCCCGCAAAGAGGACTACAGCCACCGAACCAGAAGAAGCAGCTTCAATTCGAGCACTCATCGCCACCACTATCACCACCATCACCCTCCCACCACACACTCACACGCACATACACGCGCACGCGCGCACACCCCTACTGTCAATCATACACTCACGCCACAGGGCGCATGCGCGTTGATGGACTCCGGCCCGTACCGACCCCACGCCCTTTCCGTGCGTCACCCCGCCTAATGGGCCAATAAGAGGGCGGATTTGGGGGCCGGGGCTACAAGAAAACAGCCAATGAGAGCGCGGTTGAAAGTCAAGGCTTGAGGAGAGTAAATCCTTCCGTGGTCCACGTTCAGCCGCCCCCGCGATGATTTATGTGTCTCTTTTATTATTTGTAACACTTTGGGAAGTTATTAAAAGGAAGATCTACTGCTTCCTCTTTTTGGGGTGGAACTGGATGGCAATATTTGTCACTGGCCCTTATTAAGGAAGAGTGAGGCGCAGTGGAAGGTGGTTGGATGCCGGGTTTGTTTGTGTGGGTCCTGTTTTTTATTACAAGACAGATTATCCTTTTCATTACAAGCTGTAGACAGGGCCAACTTCGAAGGTCCTCGTGGCCGAATGATCTTCGATCACTCAGGGAACTGAAACCTGATGCCTTCCACTTTCGTGCCTGTATTCTTGGCGTTGGGAAGAGCCTCTCGAGAAGGTGTTGCAACCTTTGGTTGCAAGAGAAAGAAATAAACAAAGTACCCCCTTCCCTCCCCCGCCTTAACATGGAGTAAACCTCGGCCTTTTTCCGCTTGGATGCTCATTAAGAGTTAATTGACTTTGTAGCGGATGCAATAAAACTTGGATGGTTTCAGGCCCCAAACAATCCTGGTTTCTGTTTTTCTCTCTCCCCGACCACACCCCTAAGGAAATTGCCTTTTCAGCAGGCGCCTGCAGGAAAGAGCCGCAGGAGACGGATTCCCCTTGGAGACCTGCAGTTGAAGGGGAGGGGAGTCTGGGGGTATAGAAATAAAGGGGGCCAAGGTAAGAGTGCAGGGTGGCAAGGCAGGTCTTTCATGTTTGTATTTGAATTTTCGTCCCAAATCCACAGGACTCAGAGAACACGCTAAGAAGTTAGCGGTCACCCACAGAGCCGCTGACCGTGCTATACAATGGCTGCACTTCTGCGGGATAATACTAGTCTCCAAGGGTGGAATAAGCGAGAAAAAGCAAGGGGGGGGGAGGAGGAATGGATACAAGTTTGCTACTTCTGACCTCCAAATATAAATACAAGTTTCAAACGTGAGACACGATTCAAAGAAGGCAGGGGTTTGGAAAGTCTTTGATAGCTAGGTCACAGTCAGGAACTTAAATCGCTGGTCTGGAGATATTTCTACCTGAAATTATGAAAATCTATACAGGAAGGGTTGCTGGGGAATAGGAATGGGGTGATGAGAGACCCAAGGAGGAGGAGGTGGGTAAAAGGAAATAAGAACTGTTTGATCGAAGGGCTGAGTTGAAGGAAAACAAAACCATGAACTTCAAAGCTCGCCTAATCCCCCTCAGGTTAATTTCTGCTTCCTAAAAAGTTGATCAGGGTCATAAATCATGCGCCCCACCCCCCGCCAGTCCTAAAAGTTTCCCGAAAGGTTCTCTCCCCGCCGCCCGCCGCCCGCCGCCCGCCGCAGGGGCGTGCGGTGATCCTCCAGCCACAGGTTGTCTGCGGCCTCCCCGGGCAGAAGGGCTCCTGGGGCTGGGTGGGCGGGAATCGGTTTACTGGGCGAGGTGATGGTCTCAAGAAGACGCTGTTGGCAGCGGGGGTGGGGGGGGAGGGGGTGGGGGCTAGACCACAGAGAAGCCCCTAAAGTGGCCACTTCCATTCCGCCGGGCCCTAAAATAAAACCCAACCCTCAAGTGTGTCTAGAGCACAGTTAGAAGAAGATTACAGCGTGTTTAGAGATTTGCAATTCTCTGCCGAGTAGTAAAGGTTAGAAAGGCCTGCTTGAGATTTATCAAATGACTTCCGGTAGTAGAGCCCCGGTGAAAGCAGAGCAAGCCCTGCAGCCTCTGATCTTGGCTGGTCCAGGGCCTGTAACGCGGCACTCGACAGCGCGCTGGTGGCACCCTGGGCCAGGCGCGCCCAGGAAGCCGCGAAGGGTCCGCCTCCAGTCCCGATGGGGCCATCCCGGTGTGATGGTAAAAATCAAGTCAAGGTTTTTCTGCCGGCTCTACCGCGCGGAAAACCCCAGGCGTGGACCAAGCACCTTGCAGCTGACTCTTAGATTAAGAGAAATGTTACCTGAATCCAAAGGCTAACCCTCCCTATATGAAAGCCATCGCGGTGGGGGCTAGGGAGCAGATCTGCCCAAGGGTAGGAAAATCTTCATCACAAGGGCCCACGTTCCCACCAGTAACAATAAGTAAACAAAATTTTAAGATAAAGTCAAACAACACGTTGTCAAAAAAAAAAAAAAAAAAATCTAAGCGACAGCGATCCTTGAAGCCCGGTGCGCTTAGTGGGCTGCCGCTCATAGAAGTTCTCTTCTCTCCCGGATTCTTTCCAGGCGGGCACTGACGCGAACACCCCAGAACTGCGCATCACATCCCGAGTGGGACGTGACTGCCTCAGAGCCAACCACAGCGCCCTGGTTTACGTGGAGTTTACAGCTTGGGCTCACCAGGTTAAAGTAAGCAACTGAAAGAGATTGTTGACCGGGGGGGGGGGGCAAAGAAAAGAAAATAAGAAAAGGCATCTGTTGTTGGACCTCAGCCATTTCTCTCCAGTACACCGGAAAATCTTAAAAAAATTTTTAACACTATATTTTGTTAGTGTCCCTGCATATTAGATACCCTCCCCCTCAAAAACTATATCCGAAAACGAAAAATCAAGCTGGTAGAATTCGTGATCATAGATGAATAACTACTTGGATTCACACATGTAAATATTCTTTTTTCCGTGGGAGGGAGATTAACATGATCTGTCTATAATTACGGTACACAGACACCCCCACACACCGGGATTATATTTCCATTTTAAAAAGCATAAAATAACTCTGAAGTTGTTCAGTGATGGATACATTTTTGACGGTTTAAATATTTTATGATCCATGAGTAAAAGCAAGATTAAATTTCAGGAAATAACAGATTGGAGATTTGATCATTTTCCCCATTGGTGGGGAGCGGGACGGGGGAGGGGGCAATAATAGTTTCCCAAAATAAAGTTAAGGGCATAGAGAACCTCAAGAGAGAGAAAAACAAAAAGAAGACTGGTATGTTGAGACAGGTTTAAAGATCACGCGCCAAAATAAAAAATTCAAAGGCAGATTTTCAAAAAGGCCTTGAGGATTTATATGAAGGGCTGTCATGGCCAGGGGTGGAGTAGCCACATCTGTCCCAGATGTCAGACTTTCTTGTAACGTGTTCCACGCTGTTACACTTTGGTTTCGGAACCGGGAAGGGAGCGCCTGCAATCCCAGCGAGCAATGCGGGCTTCGCTCTCCGCATGTTGGTGAACTCATCCCAAACCTACGAATGCCGAGCCCAGGATTCAATGACACTGTTTCCTAATAAGAGGATAAGAACAGCTCTCTCTCTTAGCAACCCCAGCCCCACGTAGCCAAGGGAAAGCCGATGTTCTGCACAGCTTCGGAATTAAAATGATTGGCTAATAACTACTGCTCGCACTTTCCGGGGCCCCAGCCTGTCTAAACTCGTTGTATTTACATTCCTAGAGGCCCCGCTGAGGATCTCGCAGAGGTGCATGGCCCTCAGCGCCTAGAGCCCCACACCCGGCCTCCAAGCACAGGGCAAAATATTTTCAATACCTGCCCCCCACCTTCGTGAAGAACTTGGGAGCATTCATCAAGTCTGCAATGCGTTTATTCATTGCTGTACTTCAGAGCTTTCTAATCGAATAGGAACCTATTATTTACATCCGTTCCTTGAACAGATATTTATTATCTGTAGGAATATTCAAGGGTCTGTATTCAGCCGGCCACCTTTGACAGGCGCCGTCACCTCACACTCCCGGGTAATGGACCACACTGTGGCTGCATTTAATTTATTGGGGTGAGAAGTTACTGCGGGGGATTTCCAAAGGGGGCCTTTGCACGAAGAGAGAAGCCGCGGCCCAACCCCGTAGATGCTTGGAAGATTGTATTTTTGCTTCGGAAAAGCGCACACAAACACAACCCAAAATATAAAAAAATATTTCCTTAAGACATGAATTGTTAACTAGGATCCACGGGTGCTTATGGGGTCTGTGAACTGGCCTTGGAACTCCCTCAAATGGAAAGTTAAAATTTGAGTAGCAGTTATGGGGTTCTTTAACTTTTTGAAAATCAAACTTTGAAAAAAAAGTTTGTGACCACCACTCACAGATAAAGAAAAAAAAAAAAAACCATCAAGAAGCCATAAGTTGAAATTTACACTAAGAGTTCCGAAGCCTTATGTCAGGCCTGGACAGAAGAAATCTGAGAAGCTGGTGTAATTAGCAGCGAACCTAGGCACGATTTTTCGCTAGATTTAACGCAATAGATCAAAACAAGCAATTCTGAAATCCTTTAATAGCCATGCCATTGTGATAAACTCAAGAGAACTTGTGGAACTGGCAAACGGCTACCTGGTGTTAATATTAATGCGTTTTTAAGCCAGAATATTTCAATGACTTCTTTTTCCCTCTAAACTTCAAGGCAATCCAAGATCTCTTAATATTGTCATTACCACGGCCAACAGAGGGAATCCGATCCGATGTGGTTCTAAAACAAAATGGGATATTAACCGTGTTTGTTTTCACTTTGATCCATAGGAAATAGGTCCTGCGCCCTGTGACCCATTAAACTAATAAGATTATACACATCAGCAGAGCGGAGGTTCTAATTGTTTCCATCTGTACTACATCTTTGCATTTTAAAAACTGATGAAAATGGGACTTGAGTTACAAAAAAGAAAATATATAGACAGCGAAAGAGTGACAAAGCTGAGCCAGTCGGACCACACATGAAATCAATTACCGAGAAAAGAAATAAGTGTATATGGTTTGCGCTTTCGAGGAAGAAAAAATGCAGCAATCATTTAATTCATCGGTGAGGTGCAAGTCTTTTCCTGACGCTAACACTAGCTTGAGAAAACAAGCCAATCCGAAGAGTTTCCGGGGGACACGCCACACTATCCCGCCTCTTCATGAATATTTAAATAGCTAGAGTTCTAGATTTCTTATTTAAATATTCAAAACCCTGTGCCTCGCAGGCTCTTCTTTCACGGACTGCAGCCAAGGAGGTGGGGGCAAGAAGGAGGAGATACGTTTGTTCGGCGTTCTCGTTTGCTCAGACGGCCCTCTTTTACGTCATCGTACTGTTAAGCCAATCCGTGAAGCTCCGTTTGACAAGCTCCTCCGCCCCTCCAGCCTCCGCACGTGGCCAGTCTTAGCCAATAGAGTGGCGGCATGCAAATAAAAGAACGCCAGCGTTTCTGGCTCCGCCTGCATCCCCGCCTCTTCCCGGGGCGTGGATGGGAGGAGCCGAATGAGGGCGGGGCGGAGGGTGGAGACGAGGAAGAGGCGGAGAGAGCCGTAACACGTGGGATTGCGTTTACCTCCTAGCTTCCTCCCCCGCGGCTCCACCTCCCGCCGGGAGGGATGCCGTTTGGTCATTGGCTGGGTTAATGAAAGCGGGGGCGGGCGGCCGGGGTTCTAGCTGTAACTGGAGAACTAGAGTCTCGCCCCTCTTCCCGGGGGGTGTGGGCGGGAGAGGGGTGGATCCCGACCAGCCTCGCCCAGCTTTCCGCAAAGAGCTTAAGGAAACGGTTTTCTTAAAAGATTCGTTTAATTTCACTCTTTAAAGGGAATTACATATTTCTAAATGGGTCTTTTCGTTTATTTTTACAAGTCTTTCAGGGGTGTGCCATGAAATAAGTATATATTACCAATACATCCAAAAAGAAAATTAATTTCCTTTCAATCTGCGTCCTGGCCTTTTGTGAGGAGGAAAAAAACTTTTGTAATAAATTAAGCTTTCATGAGAATTCATTTATGTCTTTACTATGAATTTCCTGTCTCCCTAATTTTCCACTAGCGGAACTAGGGAAAGCCAAGTTGAAGGGTGTAAAAAGCCAAGAAAGGGTGGAAAATTCTTGCAGGCTAAGCGTCGTGAATTGCTCATGAATGATGCAAGTGTTAAATTGTTTCCAACAGTAATATGCCCAAGGGATACTCAGTTGACATTCTTTAAATAAGAGAATTATTCTTGTGATTTATTTGTTTGGGGTTTGGGTTTGGTTGGGGTTTTTTTACGAAAATTTCTGTTTTATGTCCAACTGAACATAGACTTAACTTTTCACGACTCTTGAAATAAGATGTCAGGTGACAAATAATTTGGAAAAGCAAAGGATGAACATGCATTCCGGGAACCTGAGTTTTTAAATACCTTCTATGCGTTTATATTGGATAACATTTCGATAGCTTTCAGAAAACTAATTACTGTAGTTTGCTCCAAACTAAAATTGGGGACTGTTGATTCCTTAGATTATTCTCAGGCCCATTTGATAGAACCGTGGAAGAAGCAGCGGGCTTGCAGGGCTTTATTTAAACAGAAGTTAAAATCTATAGTAGTAACGAATATATAGCATCCCATACTTAAATTTTGTGTGGATCCCATACTAGAAGACAAATAACATCTTTCCTTTCTTCAGTTCCTTTGTTCCTCGGCGCAAAAATAAGTTTCCAAGTACTACATTAGTAAAATCCTGAGGGATCTCTCAATGGAGAATACCGGTTCCAGGAAAATTACGATCAAGGGGAAAGGAAAGGTTTTCTTGATAAGTCAGTGTGGTCTAATTTTTTTCTCTGAAACACTTTTTAACATGCAGTAAAAGTAGAAAACTTTGCTTACTTACTACCTTCGTTGAGTTTTATCAGTGTGATTATTACATTTAACTCAATGCATGCTTAATTTTGTAGTCTTAAAAGTAAATGGCTTGAAACATTTCAATAATGAAATAATTATAACAATAATAACTGAAATTATATTCAGAAATATTTTTCCATTTCTAACAAGTGATTTAAAGTTAAAATGCATGTTAATATGATATTCCAAGCAATAAAATAATGCAAATCCATCTTTAAGCCAAGAAACATTATGTCAGTTGATAATTTGTTAAAATTGTTACCTGAACTCCAGGTAAGACAGACCAGTTAAACATTAGCAGTTGTATAAACTCAATTGTTAGTAATTATAAATGGCTAATTTTACAATATAATGGCAAAAAGTTATATGTTCGGGTTTATCAGTTTTAGGAGTTAGCTCTCTATGACTGTGTTGGTTCTGTTTTAATTAGCCTTGGGATGATAAATAAAATACCAGTTTAACAAATCTAAATGAAAACTTCTTTAATGCAAGCTATCAAATTGTTTTTTCTTTGCCTTTTTTTTTTTTTTAATGAATACGGCTTTTCTAGTTCTAAGTAATATATGTTCCTGAAAAGAATCTGAGAAAAACTGAAAGGCATAAGCAGGGGGAAAAAACCCTCAAAATGTACACATATTCTCACTGTCAAGAATTAAACGTTAAACATTTTCCTATATTTCCTTTCTAACTTTTCCTATGTATAAGGATTGTTCCTTCCTCTTGTTACGAAATACAATTTGGGCTGTGTAGTAAGAACTCACTGTCCAAAGCTCAGATTTACATAGCTCTTAGTTTCTGCTTGAACTGTAATTTAACTTTGTAAGAATTTACAGTTTTATTACATCCATATTTTTAAACTTTGTTCTATTACAAAGAAATATGTTAATAAAATAACCATTTGAATCTACCAAAAAATAGAAATAAAGTATGATGATCTGTTCATAAATAATCCACTGTCACTTGTTTGCATTTTTTTAAAAAACACAGTATAATTATATAATTGTAATTTTAAAACATAATTAATGGGACCATTGGGTTAAAAGAGTATGCCCCAAATTAGTTTACCATTTTGTATACTTTAAAAATGATTTATTAAAAGTTTCATTTTCATACTCAAGCAAAGACTGAGTTTTCTTTATGTTCCGCTTATCTTCTACAACATAACCACCAATTCCAATATTGTTCATATAAACATTTTCTCTGAGTTTTACAAATAGCCTTCTTCCCTATGCTTTCTACTCCTCTTAAGATGTATCTGTTGATTATTCCTATTTCAAATTCTATGAGCATACATAATCACAGCAAACCAACATATTAAAGACAGTGGTCTGTTTTCAAATTGCAAAAATTTTCCTTTAGCCCAATTATGTTTTACTAACAGCATCTGCTTCCAATCTATTTGCACTTTTAGAAATACTGATTTTTATTAATAGCACCTGAAAATACCAGCAAGCCACAAAGGACATGTAATTAAGAATATCATCAAGCAAGTACTTAACCAAATACATGGTTGGCTATGTTTGTGGCCTCTAAATTAAGCCAAAGTAACTATCTCACCATTTCACGTTACAGTCTCTAATGCTATTTACGTCTTACCCATCTTGATGTTATGATTCCAATAACAAAGCAAATAACCCTGTTAATCATTAAATCATGAATTCATAACAATGCAGCCTTTATAATATATCACATATCCTGTAAATTTCTAAGCCAAGTTATTTCATAGTGACAGCAGACAGTTGCAAAGAAAAACTCATTTTTACATCTTGGCTCCCTTCAACTTAACGGTACTAACAAATTCAAGCAAGAATTCCAATGGCAAATTTGAACCTTTGAATCTTTTTCTAAACTAAGTTGCCAACCACGAGGATGTCTAAATCCGTGTTCTATGCTTTTGTTTTATTTAAATGCACAACGTGCATGAAGTGAATGATTTCACCAATTTTCCAGGACGGTTTAATAGGAAAAAGACATGGAAATGGGTATATTTCATGAAAGAGCAACAGTTAAGGCCACTTTTTTATGGATGCAACAATCTAAGAACTGAATAAGAACATATATTTTAAAATCTCTATGTAAGAACTGACTGACCAGTTACTTGCTCACAGCTGGGAAGGTGCTTGCTTCATATACATTTGAAAAGACTGCATTTGCCCTTGTGGCTATACACCATCCGTAAGAAAGAAAATTAAGGACATAGTGGAGGTGTTTGTTTTGTTTCAGGTTTCTTTCATCATGAATGTTTTTTAAAATATTTGAACAGCATGAATTCAGCATAGAAAACGGATGTGTGTGTATTTGTGTGTGAAAATTTTTGTTTCGTGGAAACAAGAAGTGTTTTGTGTCCAGAGTCCCATAATTAAGTAATGAAAACAGACTCTTAAAAAAATGAGTAGCTTTACAAATAGTTACCCTATTTAAGGATCCTGTATTCTATGGCCTTTTCTAAAAAGTGGTGAAGCAGTTAGAAAGTAATTTAATGTTCATTTGCTATAAAAATGCAATATATGGAACAAAAACAAATAGTGCCAGAATACCAGCTTTCTATGCAAAGACAAAATTTATCTGGAGAAAGAAACAGAGTCTATTTCCAAAATGTAAAATGAACATTTTTGCTGTTTCCTTTTAAGCTTGGGTTATGTTGAAAAGTGCCTCAGTTTTCTCCCTTCACATCATAGATAGTTCAAGTGAGGTTTCAAAGTAATATTCAGCCTCCCCAAACTAACCAATCTTATTTATTTAAATTTGATTGTAATATGAATTTTGTATAGAAAAAAACTCCAGGATCCATGTTGGATCAACTTTTGGTTACAGTGTTATTTGCACATTCTCATGATGGTGAACAACAGAATGTCAGGCAAAATTATACTTCTTTTTAAAATTGTACAATAGTACTATAACTTCCAGAGGTGGTAATACTACATATTTCTGAGAGGAAAACTGGGAAAAAGTAATGTATTTCATCACTACAGTTTTCTCCTTCTCATTTTAGTTTATCTTCTGCAACATATACAAAATGTCACTATTATTCATAAGATTATTTGAAGGGATAATCAAGGCATATGAGTGTATTTTGCTGACCAAATTAAAGTATGAGGTTGGCAGCTGACAATATCTCTGGGGTCTATTTGCTTTGATTCTACAAAGAGTCATCAAACATTGAAAATGACCATGTACGGGCTTATACACTTTCAAAACTATATATATGTAACATATGTACATTGTAGAAAATTTTAAAAGCTCAAAGAGGCAAGAAAGTTTACCCCCAACTGTAGAAAATCACCGCTCAGATTGTGACAAGTTTCCTTGAAATCTTTTCTGTGTATATATTTTCATTCAAAAAATTAAACATTGCACATGCTATTTTGTAAACTGTTGAGTGTTTTATGACACTTAATAGATAATGGAAATCTTCCCCTGGTCTAGGATTCTTCTACAACATTATTTGGATTAGCTGACAGCTCTACTTTCAATGATCATAACTGGGTTTATTTAACACATTCCACATCATGAGCCATTTAAGTTGTGTCAGATTTTCTGGCATCGTGAAGAGAGCTGCAGCACACATGACATTATATCTTTGTCAGCAGCTGTAGCTATTTTTGTAGGGTAAATTCCTATGAGAGACATGGCATACTTTCAAAGCTTTTTGTTTCTTTTGCATTTTTCTTTCTTTTTTCTTTTCTTTCTTTCTTTTTTTTGCGGGGGTGGGGGGTATGGTATGAATGTGTTTTGGTCTTCGGATTTTTTTGCTTGGTTTGGATTCATTTTATTTTTAAAATGACCGATAAATACTCTTTTCGCTTTGAAAAATCAAAACATTAAAAGCTTAAAAGGGCTAAAGTTCCCATAGACCAGCTTTCTCCTCCTCAATTTGGTGTGGAGCTTTTTATTTCTTTTTGTATGCATTTACAGATAACATATATGTACATATAGAAAATATATCATACTCTGTATAGCCTTAAATATGATTACAATAATTCAAATTGCACTCATTCTCAGTGATGATCATACATCACTTAAGAGAAAAGGAAGAGAAATTAAAAGCGCTGTAATCAGGTAAAATAAAAACAAAAGCTAAGTTAAAGAAGGTAATGATTTCCTTATTTCCTTTCCACTACTGGAAAAAGGCAGCTTAGAGCTTAAAAAAAAAAAGTGATCCTTTCTTTACCTAGTGCCAAGTCAGCCCACAGTTTATTCAATCCATAGAGGTGATGAGAAGCCCCCTGGACTGCCAAGCAGAGTCATTCCTAGTATAGAGTCTAATCCTAACAGTCCTACCGTGCAGTTGTGTATCCTGGTTGGCACCAACCAATATTACCTTAGGAAATGTCCAGTAGATTTGTTGACAATGAACACCAAGCCTGGCCGTTTTCTGTCTTTATAACCAATTTTAGAACTAGGTAGAACTGAATTCCCGCCATAAGTACCAATAGAGAGCAGGAGCGACAGAACTGAATTATGAATCTTCCACGCCCCTTTTAACCAGTTTCGGGGAAGGTAGAGGGAGACCCGCGAGCGTGTGGCTTCTAGCGTAATGGGGGCGGGGGCTTTGTTACCTTCTTGGTGAAGCGGCTGCCGCTGTGGAAGGGCTCAGGAAGAGGGCTTAGCACGTTGAAGTGCTTCCTGCAGGTATAAAGGGATCCCCAGAGCAAGGTCTCCTTCCCGGCGCTCCCTCCCCCACCGACCCGCACATTCCCGACGCGAAGCCCAGGAAGGCTGAAGAGTATGAGGGTAGTACAGGATACAGCTGAGTCGTCGCCGGCCGCCTCATTCCCCTTCCTCCTGACCCTTACGCAAAGATGGGTCTCCAACTTTCTTTCTTCCATTCTGAGATTCCCCCATTATCTGTCTCCCCAGTGGGATCACCCTTTCCTACCATAAAGGAGAAGTGTAGCCGGGACAGAGGGTTGGCCATAAGATACAGAAGAAGGGAGAGGAAGAGCTATGTAAATAATAAGAATAATCTATAACTCCATTCACTTTTGTTTCTCCTCGAAAGTTCTCCCAGCATGCAAATCAACGAAACTGAATTGAGTTAAACCCGGTGGAATTTAGAAATTGACCAATTAACTCCGTTTCTGAGCATCAAATTGATGCTAAAACGCCATGAAAACAAACTTCCTGACAGTAAAGACACAGGCTTCAAACTTATGGAAAATACTTTAGAGGCATACAAGACATCAAATAACTGCTACAAAACATTCTGATACATCCAGCCTGAAAGTATCAGAAACAGATGGGCTCACTTCCTCTCGGTATTTCACACCAACTCCAAAATAGTTAAGGAAGAGACTGAAAACAAAAAAAAAAAATAAGAGAGAGAAAGTTTTTCCATTTGCTCATCCCATATTGGAAAATTTTGAAAAACCCCAACCCATTCTAATTATATGGTTTTACTGCACTGGGAAATTAATTATTATTATTCCATTAGAGGTGCTGACAAACATTTGATCTTTCAGAAATGTCTGGGTTTTCTTTATGTAGTCTCTTTTACAAAGGCATCAAGTCTTTCAGGAAAAAAAAATCTCATGGACCTCCTGGGTTCTGGCATCAGAGCTGATGCCCTATTGTCCACAAGCAAACTTAAATCTTTGCACATGCATCCTTCTTGAGGTTTACCTTCAGAACACAGAATGGAGATATTTATGTTCTCTCTAATTAATACGAGCAAAAGTAGTCTCTCAATTTAAGCCACCCAGATTTCTCTAATTTTTTTTCAATTTTATTCATTAACTAAACATTTTCTGAACTTTTATTTCTTTCTGAATTATAGAAAAATCTAGGAACTATGAGTATCTCTCCACCTGTGTCTCCTTAAAAATCTACAAGTGTGAGTGCATGGATTGCTAACATCCAAGTGCCTGGAGTAAAAAAGTAGTTCCTACTTCTATGTGCAAATATAGTGAAATTCTAGACCAAGGAGATTGTATTTGTGAGAAATATTTATTCTTAAAGACCTCTCCCTGTCATTGTTAGCCTTTTTAATTGATCATTTGGTTCTTTTTTCTGGAAAAATCCATCAAGAGTTAGGATCAAAGATGGAGACCCCAAACTTAAACCAGCTCCTTCCTTCCATCTTCTGTTTATTAAATCAAGAGTTAAGACCGGGTGAATTCAATTATTCCTTTGAAGACCACATCTTTGTTTTGAAACACAGATCCCTAAAAGCAGCATAACTCAAGCATCTGTTCATCTGAACAGTACAGAAATGTGCCCAGCTTGTGCCAACTCTTAGTTTCAAACAAAATCTGGAGTGTAGACCCTGGGGCCAGACTGATTCTCTACTGAGTCAGCCACTGGCCACCTGTGTGACCCTGGGCCAGTTTTATAGCTTTTTATGTCTCTCTGTCCTTCATCGGCATAAAGAGAATAAGAGAGCATCCACAACCTCAAGGAATTGGGGTGAAAATTACATTAATATCTGTAAAACTCTTAGTGCCTGACACATAGCAAGCAATCAAAAGATTATTTTCTCCAAAGACTACAAGTGTTGGGTAGCCTATTCAACTGAAAAACTAGAAATTCCCTTTGCCTAGAAAACAGGATATTTAGGCCTTTTTAGGAATTCTCACAAAGGAAATTTGGTCCATATATTGTGGTTAAGTTAGTGTCCCATGGGGAAAACAAGGGCTTCTTATGCTACCATCTTGCTGATGTCACTTGTTATACTTAGGGCTCTTTACATGCTTTCTTTTCTCTTTGTTTCATTTTTTTCTTTCTTTCTTTTTTTTTCTTTTTTTGCATAGGATGAGTGCCATGCCTATAACAAGTACCAAATAAATAATTTTATTGTGAATAAATGCAGAAAGAATGGACTATGACTTCATTTTTTAATAATGGAAGGGATGGAAGGGGTCATGTATGTGAAGAGTTGAGACATAAATAAGTCCCTCCCTTAGCACCTGCAGGAAGTTGGGACCATCGCCAAGGCAGAAACTGAGAACTCTGAGTCCAGTGACCAAGAAGTTGGTTTCTAATAACAGAGCCAGCGCAGCTGACAGAAGCAGAGACAGTAGACCTGAGCGGAAACAACCCGAGAGTCAGGCAAGCTGTTTCCAAGCTTTGACTCCCTCACAAACTGTGTAACATCATCTGGGAAGCCTAGTACTCACTCTGATGACAATGGGGATAAGAGAGTAGAACTGTCTTTTTGGGGTCCCAGGAACCACCTGAACCTCAGTTACTTATTTCTAAAAGAAGGATGCTAAGCTAGCAGCAAGTGACTATATCTGTGAAAGTGCCGTGTAATCTACATAAAACAATAAAAAAAGTTAAAGGCATAATCATAACTGAATTAGAAGAGAAATTAGGGTTAACCCTAAGAAAGAGGTTCTTAAGAATCTATGACATCAAGTGTGTGCTCAGTCGCTCAGTTGTGTCTGACTCTGTGGCCCCATGAACTGTAGCCCACCAGGCTCTTCTGTCCATGGGGATTCTCAAGGCAAGAATACTGGAGTGGATTTCCATGCCCTCCTCCAGGGGATCTTCCTGACCTATGACATCATACCAGACCAGATTTTGAAAGGAGACTGTGGGATCTCTATATGAGAGGAACTTGAAGGAAAGGAGAGGAAAGAACATCTGTGGGGAGGGGGAGTGTGAAGTGTCCCAGCAATGTTTTTTGGCTTTCAGATGCCATAATTATGCAGCTGCTAAGAACATGCACCATGATGCCCAGTGGCTCTCAGGATCAGGGCCGTGTCACTTCACCGGTGACATCCAGAGGAGCAAGCCAGCATGGCCCACAGGTGTGCTGGGGTGTGAAAGAGGCTGGCATCTGGAAGAAACAGAAGAGCTGCAGACCTGCTGGCTTGGCAAGATCTTGTTTGATGGGTGATCTCTTTTTAGAGAGAGCAGCCTACCTGGTGCCATCTCATTTTTTTAAATACTGCCAACCAAGTTTTGTGGGGCCTGAAGCTCAAAAATTTGGGGGCCCCTCTTTGAGGAAGAGATCAGGAAGCAACAACAAAAAGTCAAAATGAAGCCCAGGGTCTTGAAAGGGTGCCGTGCAGATGAGGGCCCTGAGATCTGAGGCTCATTAGCTGCCTGGTATAGCAGCCTGCCTACACTCATGTTATTATCTTTGCTCTACAGATGGGGAACCGAGGTTCAGAGAAGGAACACGTCCTGGGGCATGCGGTTCATGAATGGCTGAGCAGGAGCCAGCTCCTAGTCATCCTCGTTTGTGTGACACCATGGCTGTACTTGGAAGTAGGGTGGAGTCTCTGTTCTCACCTGCATAAATGCAGATTGCTGGAGCCTCTATTCTGGGAAATGTGTTTGCTTCTAACTCTGAAAGAACAGCTAACTGATGAACATCCTCATATGTGAGGATTCCAAAAAATCTAGAGGTTTGCCAGGCCTTGCACACTTGAAGGTTTGATTATGGGAACTGTAAGTGGGGGCAACTGACAACACCGATGATCTATAAATGTTAATAAGAAACAATGTTCATGGCTGTGATAACAGGTATAAGCTCTAATGTCTGTAGCAGAAGTCAGAAACACAGTCACAAAAGTGATCCCAGAAAGATAAAGATATGGCGGATCCAGTTCAGTGCCATCTTTCTCCAACTAAAGATGAAAACTAAGGCCCAGAGAGGGTAAGTCACTTGCCGAAGGTCACACAGCTTCTAGTGGCATAGATGGAGCTAGGAATCTACTCCTGCAGTTTCACTTCTTCATTGCCAACATTGTCACTGGGGTTCTAATTCCAGTGACATTCACTGTTTACTTTCTAAACAAGGACAGTAATGGTGCTTTCAAGAGTTTAACAATTAACCATGCATTTTGATTTTTACCTAACCTCAAAGATAAATAAAACAGTATCCATGTATAAGATGCTTGGAAAAAATCTTCAATCATGATCCTTGCAAAAATAAAGAACTTTCTACACCTTTTACATTTGGCTTTTAAATTTTATTTTCTGGTGCTTTCTATAGTTGACTAAAGAATTAGCCCATTCGGGGGTAGTGGGGAAAAGAAAGTTACCACGTCCTTTTGTTTTGGTGTCAGTGAAGGCATATTTTTATTATTAAGTAAAGGACATATTCTTTTTATTAACTTTTATAAGTTCAGTTCAGTTCAGTCGTTCAGTCATGTCCGACTCTTTGCGACCCCATGAACCGCAGCATGCCAGGCCTCCCTGTCCATCACCAACTCCCGGAGTCCACCCAAACCCATGTCCATCGAGTCAATGATGCCATCCAACCATCTCATCCTCTGTTGTCCCTTTCTCCTCCTGCCCTCAATTTTTCCCAGCATCAGGATCTTTTCCAACAAGTCAGCTCTTCAAATCAGGTGGCCAAAGTATTGGAGTTTCAGCCTCAACATCGGTCCTTCCAATAAACACCCAGGACTGATCTCCTTTAGGATAAACTGGTTGGATTTCCTTGCAGTCCAAGGGGCTCTCAAGAGTCTTCTCCAACACCACAGTTCAAAAGCATCAATTCTCCGACGCTCAGCTTTCTTTATAGTCCAACTCTCACATCCATACATGAACACTTTTATAAGATCACCACCAATTTAAGACTTAAGATGATCTGTCTCCAGGAAACTGGCTACATCTTTCCCATGATCCCAAACCAAGAGATAAAGTAGTGGTGAGAAAGGCAATTATCCCTCCCATTTTCTACCCTCCTGCTCCCTTTCCTACCCTGGCTACCATCTGGGTTACTGTGAACATAGTCAAGATAACCCTCTATGGCTGTGGTGTACCATAGAACTGTTCACAATGATGGAATGTCCTATATACTGTCCAATATGGCAGCCATAACTCACATATGTTTTGAAATTTGAAATGTGGTTATCGGGACTTAGGAACTAAATTTTAAATTTCATTTTATTTTAATTTATTTTAAATTTACATAGTCACATGTGGTTAGTGGCTATAATATTGGACATGTCCAACATAGAACATGTCCATCATCACAGGAAAATTTATGAGACAACATTGACTTAAAGGATTTACCCCTGAGCAAGAGCCTAGAGACTGTGGCTCCTGTCTGACCCTGAGCTGGGCTTCATCCTTTGGGCTGAGCTGAAAGAGAGGCCTCCAAGAGGGCCTGGTGAAGACTCCTGGGGCATCAGGAGGAAAGGAGTTGGAACAGAGTGGACTCACTCCATTGATTCCTACACAATAAAACCCTAGAATGTGTAACAGAGAGGGACCTTAGCCCCTGCCCCTCTTTACAGTTGAGAAAACTGCCGAGCAATGAATTAATGACTTGGTAAAAGTTAAAACAATCAGTGAGTAATTGAGTCAGGCTCCTAGTTCCCTTCCTGGTTAAGTGACAGACCTGTTCCAAGAGCCAGAAAAAAAGTCATTCGTTCTTTCATTCTTTCAGCAGAGACACATTTTGTTTCCTCTGCACAAGGATTCTAGTGTGTAGGATGAACACACAAGGGAGATGTGAGTTGGTAGAGGAGGAGGAGGTGCCATCAGTGCAAATCAAAGGGCTCTCTGGAGGATCCAATAGGGTGATGGAGCAACCCAGGAGCCTGGAACTGACCCAGTCTTAGCACTGAAAGTCCCTCATCCCAAGAAGCACCTTGGGTGTGCATGCTCAGCCATGTCTAACTCTTCGAAACCCCATGGACTGTAACCCTCCAGGCTCCTCTGTCTGTGGAATTTTCCAGGCAAGAATGGAGTGGGTTTCCATTTCCTAGTCCAGGGGATCTTTCTGATCCAGAGATGGAACTGGTGTCTCTAGCACCTTGTGCATTGGCAGGCAGATTCTTTACCCCTGTGTCACCTGGGAAGCCTAAGAAGCACCTTAGTCCAGGGCAACTCAAGACAGTTGCTCACCCTCAGACTCGTGATAACATCACTGATCTTCCAGAACCCAGGTGAAGCAGAGAATCAAGGCAAATACTGCCCTTGTGTGGGTGGCTCAGGCATTTATTAATACTTTATAAATCTGGAGAAAAAAAATGTTTCCTGGGGTAATAATATCCTGTATTTTCCCCTTCATCTGCATTCAATTGTTCTCAACCAGCAGCCTGCAAGCAGCCCAACTTTTAAATGGACCATGCCTCTTTACACAACATTACGTCTTAAAACATACCTTTAAATGACCATAACATGATTTTAAAACAGAGATATGGAGTGATTAATCCACAATGTAGAACTCTGTTCTGGAGGCTGAGACTGGTTATTACAAGGTGAAAGCACTTATACAATCATCAGTCACCTGCACCATACCTTGCTTTAGTGGAGGTCTGGGGATTTCTAATGGCCTCTTTAAGAATGTCCTGTTTCCACTTGAGTCAGTCCTAGACAGAAGCATTATTCAGGTGCCCATTGAACACCTGGCCTATGCCATCAATTATCCAAAACCCCAGGATGAAGGAGACAGCAGAGTATACCAGAAAGAGTCCAGGATTAGAAGACAAGAACTTGGATTCGAGTTTTAATGTTGCCTTTAACTAGCCTGTGTGACCTTGGGAAAGTCACTTGAAGTATCTGAGCCTCGGTTGCCTAATCTGCAAAAGAGAGATTTCAACCCCTGCTCGGATTGCAAGAAATGTGAAAGGGCTTGGAAAGTACAAAATATTACACAATGGCAGGGCCTCTGAAAAGTGAAGCTGACATTTGAAAAATGAAACCGTAAGTAGAGATCAGGTACAATTACTGGGCTCTGCAGCGAACCTTCACTTAAATCACCTGCCTCCCTGGAGGATGGGACAGGAGACATGTGAAGACAGGAAAGCAATAGCACAAAGAAGCACAAGTCCAGAGAAAATATGTCAAAGGTCTTGAGAAGTCAGAAAAGCCAGGTGATCTCATTCTGGTGTGTTCTTCTGTGACAAAGACCTAACCACAAAGTGAGTCGTTTAAAACAAACCATCAGAACAATGGCAAGATCCCCAAAAGGCAGAAATATGCATAAGACACAAATTCTACTGATGTATCTTTATGGATTGAGTCTCTAGCCTTGGAATGTATGTCAGTATAGTTTTTCTTGCCATTTCTGCTTGCTCACAGGGTTTCATCACAATTAGATCATCCTCACCTGAAGCCCAAATCAGACTCCTTTTCCTGGAATAATTTTTATAGATAGTTCTAAGTAGTCAGCTTCTGCCACAATAATACCACGTAATAAATGACCACCAAACCTCAGTATCACACACCAACAAATATTTGTTTCTGCTCATGAGTCGAAGGGAAGTTCTGATTTGTGTGGGGCTTACTTACACACCTATGTCAGCATGGGGAGGGCAGATACATGCTGACCCTGGCTTGGCCCTCATCTATGTCTAGGGATTGGCTGACTACTACATAATAGAACCATCTGGAATCTCTTCACATGAACTAACCAATAAAATACAGGACACCAAGTTCAACTAGAATTTCAGATAAAATATATGTGTATTCTTGAGTATAAGCTCGTCCCAAATATTTGCTGAGTCTGGGAGCCCTACCTATGTGTCTCTTTCGTCCCTCTAGCAGGTGACCGCAGCATGTTCCCGCTGCGAGCTAGGGAAAGAACAGCAGAAGCACACACAGCTCCTTAGACCCTGGGCTCAGAACTGAAGCGTCACTGTGTTCCATTGGCCAAAGCAAGTCACAAGCCCAGCCCAGATTCACGGACTGTAGAGTCATCCTGAGAAAGACATAGATACAGAGAAGGTGAAAACTGGAGCTGTTTTGACAAATCCTCTGCTACAGTCCCCAGTGGCAAAATCACCAGCCAAAGGCACAGGAACACTAATGCGTTGTTTAGTCGCTAAGTCGAGTCAGACTCTTTTGCACCTCCATGAGCCCATCAGGCTCCTCTGTCCATGGGATTCTCCAGGCAAGAATAGTGGAGTGGGTTGCCATTTCCTTCTCCAGGAGAGCTTCCTGACCCAGGGATTGAACTCACATCTCCTACATTTCAGGTGGATTCTTTACTGCTAAGCCATGGGGGAAACGCATGAGTACAATAGCCTAGAAGAAGAGGTACTCAAATGTCACTTGTCCATTGAATTCAAGCAAGGAAGAGGCATGGATTGAGAAAGCATTGAGGACCTTCAGCTACAGGGGAGAAGACTGGGTTCTAGGCCGGCTTTGTAAATTTTCTTTGTTTCCTTGGACAGAACCCTTCTTCTCTGGGGCTCAGTTTCTTCATCTATAAAATGGTAACCTGCACTCCAGGATCTTGCAGTTCTAAGATCTGATATTCTTGAATATTTTAACTCAAGCTACTTACCTTCTTCCATCATTTCCCTTCAGCAAACTCCTGCAGCCTAATGGACTTTATGACTCTATTAGCAATGCTATAACTTAAAACCACCCACCATGGTCCTCATGGACTGCTCCCGCATTCAAAGCAAATTTAATCACCAATGCATATCCAATAAAAAAAATGGAAATCTTCAGGCCAAGGGGACATCAGCTCCTGGCAAGGAACAAGCCTCTTGAATAAATAAATCTGCTTTGCCTAATATTTCCCCCTCTTGATTTGAAGAGAGACAGTAACCCTTTTTCTGTCATTGAATTAATTTGCTAGAAGTGGCTGTAATTTCTATATAAATCCTGAGATTGTTTCTAATTTACATGTTATATATGAATGTTTATGCATGTGGTCCCAGCCTAATATCCTCCAGGGGTCCTCTTGGAAACTGTATGAATCATGTAAACAAAATTAGACTGAAATAAAAAGAATGTATGATATTTTCTTCACTAGTACTAATTTTTTTCTAAGTTTGGTTTTCTCCATAATGGTCTTCCTGCTGACTTTAATTATATTTATGACACAATTATCCTGTGCCGGGCACATCCTCACGTGCCGGCTGCTCATTTGGCATCTGTCTGGTTTGGGGGGATACCCTGCAGGCAGAGGGGTGGTCTGGCTTGTTTGCTGTTTGTCTTTTGGGAGGCTGCTGAAGGAAGAGGGGCTAGAAGATGGTATAGGGGCATCTATGTGGCTTTTCTCCCTGTCCCATCCCACCTCCCCTCTATTTTATGGGGATGAATTCGGGTCATGGGCAAAACTGAAACCAGGTCCAGGGAACTTCCTCTTTCTGTGGCCTCCCTAGAGTGCTATTTGAAGACCATTACTGCTGTTAATTAATGATTTGCCAGCTGTCTGCTCTAATTTTATAGCATTTATGTATGCACATGCATTGTACTTTAGTCTGTTTCGCAGACTAAACCAAACACAATGAACATGAAATATGAATTCAAACCTCTGATTTCTGTTTCTAGCAGGAGGCCTGCTGAGCTGATGCGGTTCTACCTTGTGCAATCATTGGGAGGGTGTACTCACCTTGCGGTTGGTGAGAATATGGCCTCCGAAGTTCCATTTTGCTGGGAGGGCCCTACAGGGGCAGGGTCATGAAGGGAGCGCGCTGTGTCCCGAGCCAGGGGTAACTGTCGAGTCAACAGTCTGGATAACAAGGGCACAGCTCTTCAGAAAATTAACCCATTCCAGGTCTCTCGAACATTCATCAGAAGGAGGTGTCAACACCTCCTCGGGACCCCTTTCTTGTCATGATCTCCTTTCTCTAAATAGAAAATATTGTGTTTGTGATTCTTTGGGACTACCCATCACCGTTTATCCCAGAGATTGTCATTCTCAGGAATATGAGAAGTTTGCATTGGCTGATCTAACAGACACCTCTGAGATTTAGAATTAGAGTGTTTGTCATGACTAGCTTTGGCTTCTATCATTTCTCTAGGCTCACCCAACATCAGACCAGGTCATTCCCATTCAAACATTTGACTATTCCCTTCCCTTCCAGAAAAATCAAAGAAAATCATAGTCTGCCTACAACAGAGTAAGGCACAGCATAATGGCTTGATTTTTGCAGAACCATTCAATAATAACAACACCCCAAAACATTTTATTTTACTCTGTGAGGTAGAGAAGAAGACCCAGCAGAAATGGGACATAGTCCTTAGAAAGAAGTGGGGGACCTCATAAACACTTATTATGAGCCAGGCCTGTGCTCTGTCATCTTCGCAACAACTTTGCAAATGTTATCATTTTATAGACAATGAATCTGAGACTCAAAGAAGTTAGATTTTCTCTAGGGGAGAAGCAACACAATTGAAAAGAGCATGTAACTATCAAGTGCCAGGCCAGGCCATCCCTGCCAGAAATGCCACAGAGGCTAGGAAGAGAGAAAGACAAGCAAAAGCTGGGGTAGATGGTTTGGGGAAGCACACAAGACTTTGGTAAGAGCTGGATAGCTGCAGGCATAGAGAACTTTCCAGAAGAGAACCTAAGTGAGGAATGAACAGAGCATGTTCTCAGGGAGCCATGAGGGTGTTGGCCTGCTTAAGGCTCAGGTTGGGGTGGGAGGAAGCTAGTGGGCTCCAGAGTCCACACTCTAGACATTGGAAGTTGGCTCAATCTGGACACATTCTGAGCTGTTCCAAGGAGTTAAAGACGGAAGCAAGGTGACCCGAATGGTCACAGAGTCACCACCGTCATTCTGCCTCTTGGGCGGGGCCCTGAATCTGGCTGGAGGACCCTTTTCAGCTTACTAAAGCAATTAAATTCAGCATATAAAGGTATATGTAAACACCACTACTTCTAGAAACGACTAGTAAAATAAGTACCCACAATATGAGCATAAAAGCTGGACACCTTGGTGTTCTGGGTGCATGAGTGGAAATATATTTGATGAAGGCATGAAACAGAGGTTGCCAGGTGGTGCTAGTGGTAAAGAACCTGCCTGCCAACACAGGAACATAAGAGATGCAGGTTCAGTCCCTGGGTCTGGAAGATCCCCTGGAAGATGTGATAGCAACCCCACTCCAGGATTCTTGCCTGGAGAATCCCATGGACAGAGAAGCTGGGTGGGCTACAATCCAAAACGTCACAGAGTCGGACACAATAAAAGTGACTTAGCACGCATGAAACAGATCTAACATATCACTACCTTTTGGAGGTTTTCCCTTTTTCTAGGTTTCTTTCAGTTCAGTTCAATTCAGTCGCTCAGTCGTGTCCGACTCTTTGCGACCCCGTGAATTGCTTTAGGACATTGCAATTAATCCTGATATTCCAATAACAGGACTTATGTCCTGTTTATTCATCTATCCTTATGAACATGAAGATTTTTGTAAAGGTGGGAAAGAAGCAAAGTAAATTTGGGGAGATTATAAGGCAGAAATGCTTCTTTAAAAGTTTTCCTTTTTAATATTGAATCAATTCAAGAATTCAATTGACGAGGTCAACGCTGGGTCACATATCCTAACTTCCTTATACCCACAGCTTAATAATCTAAAAATAAAAATCAATTCTTGTCTGAGGGTTGCGAAGGGCTCATAATTGCTTTAGAGTGAAGCTCAGAACCACTGTGCCTTCTCTGGCCTCCCATTTCTTAGACAGGAGAACACCATTTTTCAAGTCCAAGGCACTGTCAGTATTAGATTGCATGGTGACCAAATAGGAAAATCTCTGTTTAAGATGAGATGATAATCATTACAATCATCAGGCAAAAATGAGGCCCTTTCTTTAATACTGCCTATAGAGATGGCAGAGAAGTAATAAGAACCAATTGTTGGTTAGAAATCATTTCCCTTAGAAAAACTGGTTCATAATCATTTTCCTTCCTATTTTCATGATAGTATTTTGAATCAAAGAACTTGCTTTGATTTTTAAAGAAAACTGTTTGCCCCCTTTCCAGCTACTGAATTTTCTTTCTCTTTGACCCTAAGATCCAGATGTGCTTGGAACTTCATTATAGCATACACTTTAGCTGTGAGCCTGGCTGGGGTGAATTTCTGGTTTGTTTGCTTTATTAGATTTTGTGCCATTAAATAAAACCTTGAACTTCTAGAATGCTGTTGAA
This sequence comes from Bos mutus, assembly GCF_027580195.1. Classification (NCBI taxonomy): domain Eukaryota; kingdom Metazoa; phylum Chordata; class Mammalia; order Artiodactyla; family Bovidae; genus Bos; species Bos mutus. The sequence continues at coordinate 49,067,687 of NC_091620.1, forward strand.
TTTCCCATCATAGCTACACCTCCATTTGTATATGTGAATATCTGTAATAGGGCCGGCTTTCTGTTTTTATTAGCACTTCCTTTTTTTGTTGTTTAAATGTATTTATTTTTATTTTATAGTATAAAAAAAACATTTACTATGAGATTTACACTCAATAGTTCTTTTATATATACTGCAATTTTACTCAAATTTCACAAAAAAATTAGCATGTAGGAAATTTGAATGAAACAGTATGGTAAAAACAACAAAGAACCAAAAAATCTAAAAAGGAAGTACACCAATAGACGACAGTTCAACATTCATTAGGGTTTCAGTTTTGGTTGACACTTGATGCTTGCAAATTTTGAAACAAACTTTGAGATCATGATAACTATTCTGAAGAGATCTCAGCACCAGCATTAAGACTTGTATTATACATTCAGTTGGTATTAGCACCTTCTTATAGAAGTATTTAGCCTTCTAATCAGCCACAGTTTTTAAAAACTAATTCCTGGAGTTTTCATAAAATTTTAAAGTATCTATCAAGAGTCTTTTAACTATAAAGATCAGCCATAAGATGGAAATGGAAGAGTCCATTAAAATCTCATTATGGAAGAGAAATTCTCTGCCACTTTTTCTTAATTCTACCCCATGGGAATGTAACTGCCCTCCCTTCCCCCGCTCTATCTATATAGCGCCCGATTAGAATCCAAGGACTGCGATGCGAGGGGTCAGTGGAGACACGCATCCACCATCCTCATCTCAGCCTGGGTCATGGAAACGCACACCCAGGTCAGCTTCCTCCCATCCTCGTCTCCCTAATCCTGCTTCATCCACCTTCTACCACCACAGCCTTGGAGAAGCAAAACATGCCTCCTGAGTCTCCCAAACCTTATTTTTAATCAAAATTTAGGCATTTGCACAACTGATTTCTTTTAGACCAAGCCAACTTTCTTTTAAGCCCAGTCTGTTCTGTGAGGCCAGCTAATTAGCCTGCCTGTACCAGAAGTACTCACTTTTTATTACCTTTAATAAAACAAAGCCAGGTTTGAGGAAGTGTTGGATGGAAGCTGTCTCCAAAACCTCAGGAAGGGAACCCCCACCTTCTAAGCCCCCACCTCCTCCCCAGTAAGATTTGTGGTCTGGTTAGAAGGACCATTTAGATGATGAAAGGAACCAGTGGACAGCCCCTGATTTATAACCAGCGTGATTTTTTTAATATCCACCAAATTAATATTTTTATGTCTGTTCCCCCATCAGGTTGCTTCGGTTTGAATTTCAACGAGGGGGAGCCTGCCAAGACCATGTAGTAAAATACAACTGGATCATAAATCCCAGCAGGGGTGGGAGAACGTAAGACAGATTGCTAACACCTTAAAAAAAACAACACTGAAACCCCCAAAGCAGGAATTCGCTTTAAAGTATTCCAGGCCCAGCAGGGAACAGGAGAGACACAAGCCTTCAGAACGTGAAAGTTGGTTCGCCTTCCCTTTATCACTTCTCCGCAGACTCCAACTCAGAGCAAGCCATTCTGGCAGGTAAATCAGGCCCCCTGAGCTTTCCACCCAACGCCAGGGATGTTTCTCGGGGATGTGTGCTAGAGATAAGGCAGAAATACTCTCAAATGAGCACCTTCTAGCAAGTCGAGTCTTTCTGCAGCCCTTCCTCTGGAATGGCGGTTCACACAGCTCATCAAAGTCTCCTTTCATTAGTGCCACGCCGAGGGAAATAAACGCAGCTGGCAAGACGGGGTTTGAAGCTGTAAGAAGAAAGCCATGTGTTTCCTTCCTAAGACTAAAATCATTTCCCTACGAGGAATAAAGAGCTTTTACAAACTTTCCGGAGGGATACGTCTCGGAGGGGACAGGTTGATTACTCTCACACCCGCACCGGGTACCAGCAGGAGAAACAGAAGCCTTGATTTGCTTGGTTTTATAACAGGTTGACTTCACTAGAGCATATATGGAAAAGTAAACGCCCTTATAACCTAGCTTATTATTACACTCATTTGGATAAACTACAGGACGAATCGAGTCGGCTGAAACATAACTGCTGCCACAGGAGAACCCTGATACAGCTCAGTGGATAGCCCATAAAATAGAGGCTAGTCCTGTCTGTCAACACCGGCATCGTAAAGGCGGCTCACTAATCCTCCTCGTGGGCAGCGCTAAATCCTGGCTTCATGTTGTCTTTTCGTTCTGTCACTTGCCTGTCCCTGGGTCTCGGGACACACCACTTGATCTTGGGAGCCAGATGACCTGCTCTCAGCAGATGCATGGAGTGACATTCCCAGTGTCACAACTTCACCAGGAATTGTTTCATAGAAACCCACTTACAGACCAGATTACCCTTTCTCATCACATGTTACCAAACAAACACCCTTCAAACCTTTGTTTCACCCACTTTGTATTCAGAGTCAAAGTCTTGGCTGAGACTTTCAGAAACCTTGTGAACAGGTAAAGGCGCAGCACCAGAGAGGGTCCAAATCGATGTGTAAAGAGACTCACACGAAATGGAAATGCATGGAGAAACCTAGAGTTTGGTTTGATTTTTTTGGTTAGAATAAAAGATTTTTAATTTGTTAGTATGGATATTTCATTACAACCATAAAAACAGAATTGTATATATAAATATGTATATATGTGTGTGTGTGTGTGTGTGTGGTAATATTGAGTTTTTAGGTAAATAGCCTAAAACTTTAGCAGACTCACACAAGTCCCCACAAGTGGAACATAGGTCTAACACAAACCCAAAATATGTGAAGACATTTTTCTAGAAAGGACATTAGTAGGACAAGTACTGAAATTTGAAAAAGATCTGCAAGTTAGCGATATTGCTTTCCTGGATTTAATATCTGCACTGTGGTTGTGTAAATGAATCTAGGAAATACATTCAGGAATAAAAGGCAGCATGTCTACAATTTCCAAACCATTCAGAAAAGTGTTAACACACACACACACACACACACACACACACGAAGAGAGAAAGGAAACCATGGTAACAAATTAACATTTGAAGAATCTGAATTTACAATAATTCTTGTTACTATTTTTTGCACCTTTAATGTAGATCCGAGGTTATTTCAAAAGTAAAAGTTTTTTCTTTTCTTAAAAAAAAAAGTCTCCCTGTTTAGACCCCCCCAGAGTTACTGTGTCTTTTTCTTTTTCAATTTTATTTTTAAAATACTCATTCGTTTATTTTTAATTGAGGTATAACTGACATAACATTATATTAGCTTCAGGTGTGCAGCATAACGATTTGATCTTTGTGTACATTGTGAAATGATCAGCAGTAAGTCAGTTAACATCAATCACATAGTTATGAAATTTTTTTGCCTTGTGATGAAAACTTTTAAGATTTACTCTTAGTAACTTTCAAGTATGCAATACATTATTGTTAACTATAGTCAACACACTGTATGTTGCATCACCAGGACTTGTATTTTATAACTGGTTTATACTTTTGACCCCCTTCACCCATTTAGTCCACTCCCCACTCTCTTATTTAAAATAAAAGCCTATAAACATAGTTTGAAAGACATGATTTAAAAGAAACAAGATTACAACTCAGTCAAACAAGTATAAAGGGAAAATAAAATCCTAATTGAGTATATTTGTAAGTTTATTTATTTGCTTCCCCACATCAGTCTAAAAATGATTTGGTGTAGGTTTTCACCATTTTGGATATCATTCAGAACCCTTAATCTTGAAAAACAGAGGATGGGGAGCTGGAGATGAGATTGGTAAAACTACCAGTTAAGAGTCTGTCCTGAGAAGAGAAGCTTTGGAAGGAGAAGACCTGGATTCTCTAGGTCTATAGAGTTCCAGGCTCTGGGACTTTTTCCCTCTGTGGCCCTTAGTTTCCTTATCTTCAAAATGGGCATGAAGGCAGGGCTGTCGTGAGGATCAGCTTGGGATGTCTTGTCTTGTACAGAGCCTGTCACCTGCTCAATCAGGGGTGTCTGCTCTCAGCTCGGACACCTGTCCTGCCCTTCTGGAGCAGGGAAATGGCACCCATGGCATGTGGTAGGGCTCACAAAGGGCTGCACAGTTTCTGAGTGTTGATGATAGCCCAGTGGGAAAGACAGTGATCATCAAAGCTCCACGTAGGCACCTGGGGGATCGTCCTCACCCTCAAAGACAAGCCTTTCCCTGTAGCGCTTTGGTAATGGAAACATCCCAACTGCGCTTCTTCCTGTGAATCAAATCCCATTTGGGCTGAAGACCTGCTGACATTTATTAACCCAAATCTGCTTTTCAGAGACTTCTGCTGACTTTGAGCTAAACATGTGGGCCCCAGCCCTGGACTGAAATGGAAATGATGCTTTCTTCTTTCTCTTTTTCACCAGGAACACCATTCAGCCGCCGTCAGAAATTGATGCACCTGAGAACAAAGTGTCTGTTCCCTGCGTCCTTCACATGAACGTGGTCCAGGGTCCAACACGAGCCACACGCACACATGTGCACACGTCCTCAGCCTGACACAAGCCCACACGCACACATGCACACACGTCCTCAGCCTAACACAAGCCCACATGCACACACGTCCTCAGCCTGACACAAGTCCACATGCACGCATGCACACACGTCCTCAGTCCAGCACAAGCACACATGCACATACGTCCTCAGCCTAACACAAGCCCACACGCACACATGTGCACACACGTCCTCAGTCCAGCACAAGTCCACAGGCACACATGTGCACACACGTCCTCAGCCTGACACAAGTCCACATGCACACATGTGCACACGTCCTCAGCCTGACACAAGCCCACACGCACACACGTCCTCAGCCTAACACAAGTCCACACGCACACATGTGCACACACGTCCTCAGCCTAACACAAGTCCACATGCACGCATGCACACACATCCTCAGTCCAGCACAAGCACGCATGCACACACGTCCTCAGCCTAACACAAGTCCACATGCACACATGCACACACATCCTCAGTCCAACACAAGCACACATGCCTCACATGTGCACACACATACTTGGCCCAACACAAGTTCACATGCACGCACATATGCACATACATCCTTGGCCCATAAAAGTCAATGACACCTCTGAATATCCGAAACCCACCACTCAGCAAACACCGTTCCCCTTCCTGGAACTTAAGAATGGAGACAACGTCTTGTCGTGGAGCATGTGTGTAGCTTGAACTAGCGATAAATCGAGGCCCTATTCCTGATGCATAACAGCATGGGCAGTAACGGGCAAGAACGTCTCGGCAGACGACACACGTATAAATCATGTTTATTTTCATATCACATTTAAATAATGTTTTGGCTCTGGGGATTTTCCACCAAGTAATGAAGCATCACCCAATGAGAGTCTGCGACGTTGCTCCGATCTGCAATGCCCCTCACAGCAGAGGAATAAAGCCTGTGATTTATACGGGTGTCATCAGGGTGGTGGAAGGGCTTCCTTTCCTTTGCACAAGACGTTGCTCTGCATCCGGATTAGAGACGAGATTTATCTGCAAAATAAACAAAGAACAGGTCCTCACACCCTGTTTTTTCCCTTCATCACACCAGACGAGATCTCAAACTATCACACGCATAAATATGCACTCACTCAACAGCATCTGCCCTCCACACACACAAACACAGACAGGTTTATTATGAGATAAGAGAGCAAACATTCTTGATAAAGATGATCGTTTGAACACTGATGAAGATTTGTCTTGTCAACGATTCTTTGCAGGAGGCATCTAGTTGGTGGGCTCCCACTGTCTCTCTGCAGTGCTGCCCTGCCCCTGTCCACACGGGTGCCTGTGACCATCACACCATACAGAGGAATCAAATTTCCACATATCACAAGGTGATAGTGCTATGCAAATTCACCTGCCGCTTTCTACTGTCTTGTTTTGAGGGAAAAGATGACCTCATTCTAACAAGATTTCCCTTTGGATGGTCATATGAGTGGTTGCCCCTGGTTACTTAGGATGAATTGCAAATCATTATTTTGAAACCATCATGAATTCCTTCTTCCTGCCTGCCTGTCTTCCTTCCTTTCTCTCTCTCTTTTTTTTGCCTTCCTTTCTTTCCTTGTGGCAGCCATCTATTCTCTAGAGCTCGTTATGACTCTCTATACATTTTAACTTGAGGCTACTGCCCACCTTGCTACGTGTAGGTTGCTTCTGACAGTTAGGGAAACATGTACGCTACATTTCAGTGAAGCATGAACTTGTGAAAATATAATTTATCATTTACAGATTGGGATACAAATCTACAGTTCATTCTGTGACTGCCAAAATAGTTCAGCTCCATCCAGAACACAATGAAGTGAGAATAGTAACTCACGTTGTACTGGTACTCTATGGTTCGTTGTTGTTTAGTCCCTAAGTCCTGTCTGACTCTTTGTGACCCCATGAACTACAGCCTGCCAGGCTCCTCTGTTCGTGGGATTTTCCAGTCTAGAATACTAGAGTGCGTTGCCATTTCCTTCTCTGGGGGATCTTTCCAACCTAGGGATTGAATCCACATCTCCCAGGAGGATTCTTTGCCACTGAGCCATTCAGGAATCACCTGGAAATAATCAATGTGTGTGTGCTAATTAGTAAAATAAATATGTCCCTATACTAGGGCTTCCCTGGTGGCTCAGAGGTTAAAGCGTCTGCCTCCAATGCAGGAGACCCAGATTCGATCCCTGAGTTGGGAAGATCCCCTGGAGACTGAAATGGTAACCCACTCTAGTACTCTTGCCTGGAGAATCCCATGGACGGAGAAGCCTGGTAGGCTACCATCCATGGGGTTGCAAAGAGTCGGGCACGACTGAGCGACTTCACTCACTTATACTAGGTATTATTACCACAGTTGAGACCTTAGTGACAGGTAGGGTGGTAAGCAGGGCATATCTGACATGTAGTCCTTGTGCTTGGACAAATCACTGCTGCTTCAAGGACCCAAAGGTACTTTATTTTTCTGCCTCAGGTTCACATGTTTCAGTATCACTGGAGAAACCAAAAGTAGAAAGTCTGATATTTCAATAAGCAAAACGATTCCTTGGCTGCCCAAGAGTGGAAAATGGATGGCTGATGGCAACTTTAATGACAAGGATGCTAAACAGCCAGTTTCACTTGAATCAACCCAGAGTCAAAGTCAGCATCGCTGGATGCCACCCAGATATTACTAAGTGAGGGTTATTTCCCAGAAAAACACATTCTCATATTTACTGATGCATATGCCATTTTCAAGCCAGAAGGTGAGCTTTTCATTTATGCAGTCTGACTTTTGTGGAATGGAGAGAGATTATAAAGCTATTTTGTGCAAAGGTCCCTATGCCTTAGGGGAAGATAAATGTATTTTCATATTGTGGTCCAGGTCACACATTTAAAATTTAAATAACGGCAAGCTCAGATTTCCCTTTACCCTTTGAAGCGGTCATGTCAAAGCAAGTCCCCAGCATCCACCTGTCTGGATGCAAATATACACTTTGTTTCTTGTCATCTTAATTTCTCAGATCTGTTGTGAAGTTGCACTGTGACTATCCATGTAGCAAGGGGAAATGTTTACTCTACAAAGATGATTGCCCCAAATTAACATTTTAAAAAAGACAATCAGAAAAGGCAAAAAAGCCAACCAACAAGACTAATCCGTGACTGCTGGGGAGGGTGGTCCACCCCCAAAAGTAGGGTAACCACAGTGGGTGGCTGCCTGGGGCAGTTCTGGCTGATGCTGCTGTCTCAACTCAGCTATTAATAGCTTCTCTTTCACTTTCACAGTTGTCCCAGTTTGGACGCTAAATTATAGAGTCAGTCTACCTAAAAGCTGTAGGGAAATCCAGCTGAAATAAGTCTTTTTTTTTTTTAACGACTCTGAAAACAACCTGAAAATGAAACTGGAGCGGGGGAGGTAAGGAAAAAGAATGTGTGCAGTCAGTTCAATTGCTCAGCCATAGAAGACTTGGTGAGATTGTATCTGTTTTGTTCATGTAATTCTAATTATGAACCAATAATGTGGAATAGAACTAATTTTATTACAACCACTAGTCTGCAATAAAGCAAATGCACAAAATAATTTGTTGAGTCATAAGGTCCAGATACAGATTAACTCAAGTGTTCATGTGGGCAGCGAGAGGAAGGCCCATCACTTCGCATCTCATCTCATGTCCGTAGGTGGCGGGTGGGAGGGAGCTTGTCTGGGCTGTTTGGTTAGCAAATTGTAAGTAGATGGAAATGCCACCCTAATTAGATTCTGGATGGTGAGAGCCAGGCCCAGGGGGATGAGCAAGCAGTGGACACATCACACCTCCCTGCCTGGCACCTCACACAGGGTGCATGCCCCATGAGCCCCATATGAATACTCCCGGGCTTTAGGGAAGAAATGGTGGCACTTTTCAGTGATGGGAGTTTGGTATCCTTTGAGCAAAACAGGACATGTTTTTTCATTCCTGATGCATTTGATGCCCTCTTTAAGGCAGGCATGTGTTTTTAAAATCTATCCCCATTGTGACTGCCTCAATGGCAGATATGGAAGAAGCATATCCCCAGTTACATGGCAGAGAACCAGGTGGATCATCTCTGCCTGGCCAGCTCCACTTTGTCCTCCAGACAAAACCCTGAACATTCCAGGAAGCCCTCTCTAACAGCTCCACTTGTTCATCTGCACCCCCACCAGTGGTCACCCCGAAATAAGCACTTAGAGCTTGTAAAACTGTTCTCAGAGTTTCCACAGCCTGCTGGGCACATTTCTGTCATAGGACTTCACACCTTAGATGGCTGCTTGCTCCTTTGTCTCCTCTCCTAGAGCCTTCAGTTTTTGAGGTCAGGGACATTGTTCTTTTCTGGATCTTCCCAGTCTAGCCCAGTGTCCTGCATAGGGCACTTGGCCCTTACTTGTGGGATGAATGTATGAGCAGGGTGAGACCCACACAAAAACAAAAATAAGTAGTATAATAATAGGGATGGTATATTTATCAAGCACTCAGTACGTGGCACGAGGATGAGTCCAACTCATCCAGTCTCTGGTTGATTTCATGTTTATATAAAAATGTACTTATATTTTATATAGACAAACACATCAATTTCTTTATTTCATGAAAATAGATATAAACATACATATATTCAAAAAACGTATGTGAAACTTGAAAAGAGCACATGATAAATATTGGCCAATGCAACTATATACAACTTTCATCTGTACGGTGACAAATTTTGATGTGAATTTAGTGATGAAAGACGAGTTAATTGTTTTTAAGATTTCTTTGAAATGTAAAGCTGAATATAGGGTACTTTGTCCCTACTGCAGAGAATAAACGTGGGTACTGCTATGACACAGCAGTGAACCAAAACCACAGATTTTTTTGTTGTCAGTAAATTCAACAATTAATAATAACAGGTGTGAGTGTGTGCTAAGGGTTTTTAATGGATGATCTTGTTTAATCTTCAGAAGGGTTCTGCTAATAAAGCATCTTACTCCTACTCTACAAATGAGCAGATGGAGGCTGGGAGAAGTTGGTGATGAGATTGGAACTTGAAGCTAGGTCTTCTTGCCTTGGAAGCCAGACCTTTCTGCCACTGCCCTATCCTCGCACCTGGCTACAATGAGGATGCTAATGCCTCTAATTCAACTGCTCTTTCCAAAACAAGTTATCAGTCCCAGAATCAGAGAGTTGTGGGGAATATTGCCCCCAAATAGAGGGTTCCTTTACTATTTTTCACTTTTGTCATCACCCTAGCAAGATGAGCGGAGAAAGCAGTGGCACCCCACTCCAGTACTCTTGCCTGGAAAATCCCATGGACGGAGGAGCCTGGTAGGCTGCAATCCATGCAGTCGCAAAGAGTCGGACACAACTGAAGCGACTTAGCAGCAGCAGCAGCAGCAGCAGCAAGATGAGATGTTGGCAGAGCTGTCCTCAGGTATTGTCTTCGGTCCTTCCTTTGATGGCCGTTTACTTAAAGACTTCATTGTTCTAGAGCAGTTTTAGGTTCACAGCAAAATAAAGAGGAGGTACAGAGATTTCACATATATCCCCTGTCCCCAGAGAGCCTCCTCCACTATCAACACCCTGCACCAGAATGGCCCCTTAGTTACAACTGATGAACCTGCACTGACATAACACTATCACTCTAACTCCACAGTTTACATTAGGGTTCACCCTTGGCACTGTACATTCTATGAGTTTGGACAAATGTCTAATGACATGTCTCCACCATCGCAATATCAGAGCAGTTTCACTGCCTAAAACTCCTCTGTGCTCCACCTATTCACATCCCCCACTGTCTCCGACCCCTGGCAATCAGTGATCTTTTCACCATGGCCACAGTCTTGTCTTTTCCAGAACATCATATAAGTGGAATCATACAGTACGTATTCTTTTCAGGTTGGCTTCTTTCACCCAGTAATACTCATTTAAGGTTATCCATGTATTTTCATGGCCTGATAACTCATTTCCTTTTAGCACTGAAGAATATTCCATTGTCTGGATGATTTATTTATCCATTCACGTAACTGAACGGAATCTTTGCTGTTTCCAAGCTTGGGCAATTTTGAATAAAGCTGCTATAAACATCTGTGTGTGGGTTTTTGTATGGATGTAAGTTTCAGCTTCTTTGGGTAAACACTAAGGAGTGCATTTGCCGGATCGGGTAGTAAGAGTATGTTTGGTTTTATAAAGTCACCAAACTGTCTTCCAGGGTGACTGTACCATGTTGCATTCCCACCAGCAATGAATGAGCGTTTCTGCTGCTCCACATCCTGCCAGCTTTTGGTGTTGTCAGTGTTCTGGATTTTGGTTGATGGCAATTTTTAGCACCTGTGGTGCCCTTGAATCGTGGTGACAAAATATACACAGCCCTTGACCTCATGCGGCTTACATGAGAAGGAGCAGGCATTGATGGTGTCATTGTATAATTACACAGCCAGGCACTATGGATGGTTTCAGGATGCTGTGAGAGCACACAGGGGCCAGGCTCTTTTGGAGCATTTACACGTGAATCATTTTCACTTTAATCAAAGTTAAGTACCATTTACAAAGGACACCTGCAATGTGTCAGCCCCTCTCCTATTTACATCCCAGTTCTGTAAAGTAGGCATTATTATGCCCAGTCACTGGTGAGAAAAACTGAAGCTGAGAGAGGTTAGGAAACCTTCCAGAGGTTGGCAGGGGCCAAGCCAGGGTTTGAATGAGGATGAACAAGTTCCAAGGCTCTTGGTTTCTTCTTTACCCCCAGCTCCCTCCTCATATTGCAAGGATCCCTGTAAGCCCCAGTGACAAAGCCAGGAGAGAGTTGGAGACGCCACACCGTCGTTGCACTGAAAATCTTTTGTCTGCCTCCACTGATCCATCTCCAGCCCCCTCCAACTCACCCTCATGTACCTCTCCTGCCAAACCCTCCAGAGCAGCCCAGGCCTCTGTTTAGTACACAAGTTGGGGATGCTCTCAAGGCATGGTCCTCTTCCCTTCACACACCCTCACTAGACAGAAATGCAATTCTGGCTTCTTGGCCTGGGCCAGGGCCTGTTTCTTATAACACCCTTGACCCTCTTTTGCCCCCTGGTTAATTCCTGTCTCCCAAGGTCATGTCCTCCAGGGAAGTGTTCCCTGGTTGCTCCGTCCTTCGAGGCTCAGCCTGCTTGCTCCCTCTCTAGCCCAGCATCCATCCCACGGATTGGAAATGGTGGGAATTCCTGGCACGTCTCCCTCCTGGGCCTGGAGCTCCTGAAGGGCAGGGACCCCACAATGCCTTGGTCAAGCACAGTAAAGCGCCTGGCACCCAGAACTGAGTGTTAAATATCTGCAAACTGAATTAAGCTGACTTTTGTCATCATGGAGGGGATAGAAGAAGAAAAGGCCCTTCTTTCTTTCATCACATTTCATAATCTTGGCTGCAACATTTAGAGCTAAGCCAAATTCACCCATAGACATCCAATAACCTCAAATCCTTGACAATTACTTGTCACAGTTTTTGCTTACTAAATAGCTATAATTTAACTAGTCTCCCTTTCCTGGGAATATGAATATCCTTATTGAAATAAATTTCAACACACTTTTTAATGACAAAATACTTCTACATTTTATCCACAATCTTCATTCTTGTTTCATAGACTAGCTCTGTATGTCTTTTATTTAAATGAATAGGTCTCAAGAAAAACATAAAAAATGGCTCAATTATTGTATGTGATAATTAATCTCTGAAATTAAAAACTGTCCTCTGTCCAACTGATTTACAAAGAACCTCTTAATGGGCAAAAGAAACTGCTTAATAATCTGCCTTCTGACAAATAAAATTAAAAAACCAATAATTTTTTGGAGGTGAAAGAGCTTTTTTTCAAGATAGCACACGGCTTCAGTTTTAAATATTAGACCAGTGTTAATGTATTAATTATTTTGACATTGTGGTGGTAACCCATTTGAAAAAGGACTGAAAGAAAGGATTTTCCCAGCCTCCTCCTGCGTCTTCCACTCTGCCTCTAAGTAAGCCCCAAGCTTATAAATAAATCAAGAATCATGCTAATGACTAAAGCGGGGCACAATTACAGGCTCTGGCAATTCCATAGAAGGGGCACCAGGGGGCACTACAGGATCACATTTGGTAATTCCAGGCGCCATTTTACCCTTGGACTTCGGAAAATAATTTCTTGAAAAAAAAACGTTAACCTTCTGAGCCCCGGACGTCGTTTTATTTATTACTTTCAATATGCCATTGCCACTCATCTTAACTAACCCGGCTTGGAAGGTTATTTTAAAGGACAGTGCCATAAAAAGTAAACACAGTCAGGCTTCTTGGCTTTATCTCCCTGTAGAATGTCGCCCTGGGTGTGTGTTGGGGGAGGCGGGAGGTGGGGGGTGGGTAGGGGGTGGGTAGGGGGTGGGTGGGGTAGGAGGTGGTGGGGGGGGGTAGGGGGTGGTGGTGGGGGGTAGGGGGTGGTGGGGGGGTAGGGGGTGGTGGGGGGGTGGTTGGGGTAGGGGGTGGGTGTGTGTCTGTACATTTTATTATTAGCTTTACAATTAAAGAAACCATTCACAGAGTTCAAAACTACAATAGAGGGAGTTCCCTGCCCACCCAAAACCTTGGTGTGTCAGGCAAATGGGTTGTTTTCATTGTTATTACTTGTGTACCTGTCTTCATTCATTTATTAATTCAATATCAGCAAATATTTATTAAGCCCTTAATGTGCCAGGTCCTGGGTACGTCAGGAGACTTGAGCCATGTCCCTTCCCCCAGGGTCTTACCCAAGGTGAGAAAACAGTTCTCTTTCCTCCTGAGAGCCAGATTTCCTCTTAGAGCATCAAAATCCCTAAGTGAAAGGTGACAACTGCTGTTTAGATCATTTCTCTTTCCACTGCTAGCCAGAAATTTATTTTTTTCAAAAGAAAACAGTTAAATCATTGCTCTCTAGATGTGTCAGTTTCAGCCTGAGCATGAGGGCTTAAAATCTCAAGCAGGAACTATATGCTAAATGACTGAATTGTTATTAATCAAATAAAATAGATGCTCCTGAGTTATTGTTTTTCTTTTCCTTTCAAAATGCTATGTCGATTAGGATGAATTGTGTTGAAATTTAATAAGAGACAGAAGAACATGCCACCACTCTCGGCATCTGATGGAGCCTGCTTTCTGGACTCAGCTGGGCCCTGCTTGGCAGTTCAGGCACACAGGGCTGAACAAAATAAGACACAGGAACTCAGTCTGTTTTCTCCTCCTTTCCCCTCCTTCTCATCCCAGTGGTGTTTAAAATCAAGGTGAAAGTGTACTGTGACATAGACATTTTACAACCATTTAATTCTCATAGTAACCCCACAAGCCGCCCGCATTTCCCAGCTAAACAAACTGAGGCTAAAAGAGATTGATTCTTTGCCAAAGGTTGTCCAACCAGTATCCAAACCCAAGTCCATCCAACTACAAAGATCACACGCCCTCTGCCCCTCAACATAAACCTCCCAAAGCCTGAAAATGACAGTGCTGCGGGCTTGTCGAGACCCATCCCATCTCCTTGCTGGGCACGCAGATGGACGACATTTCCCAACCTCCCTTGCAGAAAGGCAGCCTTGTAAATGGCTCCCAGCCAGAGGAATATGAATAGAAAGAAGTGAGACACCCCACTTCCAGGCCTGACCATCTCATATGCAGCCCTTCACTCCCTCTTTCTACCTGTCTCAATCTAACAACTAACTTCCAGGCCCTTGGGGATGGAGGAAGCCACAGAACAAAAGATGTTTGCATCCCTGAATCGCTGCATGAAAGGCACCCACCAGACAGACTTTAATTGGTCCAACAAGCAAGATGTTGAACTTCTTGTTTAACTTCTGCTGTGTTAAACCACTATAATTTGGGGTTGTGGGTTAGTTTGCTTTCAATACATAATAATAGACAAGGAAAGACGATGGCATCTTGAAGGCTTCCATTCACCCACCCAGGGGCCTTGGGGCCTTGTTCTAGTTCTCAGATCATAAACTTGTCACAACCTTCGTGGGCATCACTAAAAGACAAGCATTGAACCAAATGATCTTTAAGGTCTTTCTGTGGTCTGAGAAATGAAGTGAAGTGAAGTCGCTCAGTCATGTCCAATTCTTTGCGACCTCATGGACAGTAGCCTGCCAGGCTCCTCCATCCATGGGATTTTCCAGGCAAGAATACTGGAGTAAGTTGCCATTTCCTTCTCTGGGGATCTTCCCAACCCAGGAAAGAGAAAGTCCTGTAATTCTGTGGTGCCCCTCCCTCACCCACCGAAGTCCCTGCCCCCCCACCCCCACCCCCACTACCCATCCTTATATGCAGGATCACAGCTGCCTGGACCAGGAAAGACTCAGTTCAAACTCTGATCTGCCCAGGTTTCCTTTCCATGTGATATCTTTCCTCCACCTGCCAGGCACCCCTCTCAACCATAACATGAGATGCAAGATGTACCATCAAGGGAATGAGTGTCTTCAAATGGCTCACCCTTGGACATCACAACCTCCCCTGTCGCTCCTGCCTCCTCTGTGATCTGCATGGGGATAAAAACATCTTCCACAGGAGTAGAGTTGACCGTAGACCAAGACCTCGAAAGTGGTCAAGCATCAGAATAAATAGAAAGGAATTCTGCTCTTTGAAAGTAATGGTTCTTCACATAAAGTCACTTAGACATCTATAAAAGATTATATTTAAGATAGTAAGAATATCTTCAACAGTTCCTGTGACATCATTTTCTGTCACTTAATACGATGTGTGCAACATGAAGATAATGTTAATACAGAGAAAGTCTGCAGAGGGAGGGTTTTAATCACACAGACTCCCAGACCAGTCAGGAAGGAGTGTGTTGTTTGCTGCATTTGTGATTCAAGCTGGGTGCCCTATGCTGGGATGAATCTCGCCCTCTTCTGGCCCTGTTTGGCACTTTCAGAAATAAGATGTGAACACTGGCAAATCGCTCCTGCTGCTGCCTACCTGCTTCCCGAGCTCTGCACCTTGAGGGGCAGGGAGCCTGGCGTCCCTGTGGCTCATGGTGCCCACGGGGCCCACAGCAGGGTGTCTTGAATTGGATAGTGCTGGGATATCCAAAAGAACCGGTGAGGGATGAAACCTGGGTTTTTGAAAGTTGTGACAAATTGGGGGGCAGATGTAAAAATCCAAGACTCCTATGCCAGTGGTACTAGATTTCTGGATGTGTCAGAAAAGACAGGAACAGAGGAGGGAAATCTGTCAGCTGAGCAGGGACACAGATGCTCTTAATAGTACACCATTACATTTTAACCTAAATCTGATGAACTATTATGATTGACATTGTTTGGGGGCTGGCGGCTGATTTTCCTCCTTTCCCTTGGTCTATTACACCCTCACTGATCTCAGGAGGAGGTGGGGTGGACAGCAGGGGGAGGTCTGTCCCAGGCTTGGCCATTCAGAATCCCTCCTTCTCCACCGAAATCACTGGCCATATAAAATCCATCCCTGGGATTACCTGCTGAACCATGGCCCCTGTCCCTGCTTCCACTCTTCCAGGCTGTAAATGAAAGGATCCTGACCACTCAAGCTATTGACAGGACCCATAACGTGTATTGTTCTAATGCGTTAGCACCTGATGCAACCCAAATTATAAATTACCATAATCACCAAGGGTAGAATCCAAGGTTAATGATGAAACAAATTAATGCGTACTTAAAATATATAAACGTGTTCTGTAACTACTACAAGATGAAATAAGGTTAATTAAAGTAATTTTCAAAATATTAACAGCACCACAGTTCCAGCGAGTGCAGGAACATTATCAGCACATTTGAATCATTAAAGGATTTAAACAATTTATAGAGCCATGGAGAGAGCACTTATATTTTCGAAGGTCAAAAAAAGGATGAACTCTTAAGCGTTCTTGTGTTGTGTGTGAGCCTCTTTTGGTTTTCACATACTGTGGCATTATTATATATAAGATTTAAGCCACGCTAATATTATTTCTACTGAATTGTAGATTTTTATTTATGAAAGAGGTTATCTTGCCTATAGGAAAAATAATTGATTAAGTTTAACCGTTCACAAACGGACAGTTATTTGTAGGTACTTAAACATGAAGATCTATCCAAGTGTGGTCATTAGTCATCTTTACTGCTCGTCTGACTGCGTATAAGCGCTCAACTGAGTACAAAATGGTGAAGCTTTCTATAGTGCTACTGCTGCTTTGATTGATAATGGGAAGATAGAGCCACCATTTTTAATTTTTAAAATGCAAGATTATTCTAGAGTAAATTAACCTAATCACACAGCACAAGTAAATTAATGTCACTTCATTACCTAATAGCAAAAATAATATTAACCTAAAGAATCTAAATCCACTTCTGACACATATTCAATTTTTATAATGTTACGTTGACAGTTTTTTTCTGGATTATATGTGGTGGTTTTCAACATTAGCTGCTCTGCTAATTGGAAATTCTGGGACTGAGAGCACAGATGTCTCCGTGGTGTGGAGGAAGGCCAGGAATTGATCCAGCTGCATCACACCTCGGACACCACGCCACTAAAACACCACTGGGTAGTTTGTGTGGCCAGTCTGCCGTAAATTCACCCCGTGAGAAAGTCTCAGGGCTTTCACTCCTGTGGCATAAGTGGATTTTTTTTCCCAAGCAGCCCACCTGGAACTCTCGTCTGAAGAATTCAAGTTCTCCAGCTCCTTGACACCCCAACACTGTGTGCGGCGCCAGAGTCCAACAGTGTCTACACCATCTTCCCCTGCACCCCGAGGGGGTCTAGATCTTCCCCAAACGGGGCTCCACGTGTGGGTCACACAGGCCGGAAGAAAGGCCCTGAACTCACAAAATGTCTCCTCAGCCTTAACAGCTAGCAAAGTTGGGAAATTTATGTTGCAACCTTGAGAAAGGCAAAGTAAATACAGAGCACGCCAGCTATTTGTTTTCCTGTTGATGAATTCTCCAAGTTCAGACTGGAAGCCCTCCAAGGACTAAAGTCTCCTCCCAGAGTGGAATGTTAACCCCGAGTCCTTCGGCTGCTTTCCTTCTGGGTCTGTACTTCTCTTTCTTCCCCCCTAGAAAGTCCCAAATTATCTCTGGGCTTTTGCTTGCTGGGGATGTTGTTCAGGGCTGAGCCTGCTTCTCCTGATCCCACAGGACAAGCCAGGGCCAAAGACAGTGAAGGCAGAAACCACGTGACTACCCGGTAGAGGAACTTTCAAGAAGTTCTCGTAGCAAGGCTTCCTAGAGCCCAGCTCCTGCACATTTAGTGGAACTGGCTCAGCTCATGCAACAGAGTCAATTGTTTGGAGCCAAAATTTTCTAGCTTTAAGTATTTACCACACACTCTATTACAAATCTTATATCATAAATCTTGTATCATCTTCTCCTTGGCAACATAACAAATTAGCCCTCCATTTGTTTGTTTTTCTCTTTACATGAGCTAGTTTATAGACTAGTGTAGGTAAAATGATGATTTTAAATACTAACCACTATTTGCTTTTAGTGTTTACTCTGTTTTTACTATATTTAAAAAGTTAAATAGAATTTTTCCTCACTATAAAATTGGAACTATTTGGAACATGAGAAATGACTAAAAATTTAAAAATATTATTTATAATTTCATCACCCACAGTTAAGCATTGTTAACATTTCCATAAATTCTTTTTTTCCTCTGGTAGCTACACTATCTGGATGCTGACTTTTTTCATTACATCTTATATCATAAATATCTTCTCAATATTTATTTACTACCAATAATCTTCAAAATGAGGTTTTTATTGGAATGTATCATAATACTCTTAACTAACCTCTTATTGGTGGATATTATAAGTAGCATTCCAGTAAACACATTCCTATGTAAATCTTTAGTCACATATTCTTAGTATTAATTCCTTAGGATAGATTCCTAGAAATAAAATTACTGGGTAAAAGTATAGAGGAGCAGTGTTAATACATTTCACCAAACTCTTTTTTCCAATGCTTGTCCATTTATGCTTTCACCAGCAGTGAATGAGATGCCCTAGTTAGCTGTGTTTTCATCCACGTGGAAAACTGCTGTTTTCCTACCCTGGTCAATACAAGAGATACTTCTGGTGTCGAAACAGGTGGTGTGGCCCAGGGATGGGGAGGGCTGTAATCTGGGAGTCCGGAGGCCTGGGCTTGAAGGTAGGCTCTTCCGTTAGTTAGCTCTGCAACTCTGTGGAAAACCCTCAGCAGGAAGAATGAAAAACTGAAACGGTAATGACTGCCCACATGAGATAATAAATATGCAAATGTTTTGTAAATGTAAAATGTAAGGGCTTCCCTTTGCCACAGGTGGCGCTAGTGCTAAAGAACTTGCCCACCAATTCAGGAGACGTAAGGGACAAGGGTTCGATCCCTGGGTTAGGAAGACCTTCTAGAGGAGGAAGCGGCAACCCACTCCAGTATTCTTGCCTGGAGAATCCCATGGACACAGAAGCCTGGCAGGTTACAGTCCATAGGGTCACTCAGAGTCGGACACGACTGGAGCAACTTAGCACACACAGACACAAGGTTTTCCTATTACTGCCAGGTGCTTACCCATTGCCGAGTGAGTGAGTGAAAGTCACTTAGTCACGTCCGACTCTTTTCAACTCCATGGACTGTAGCCCAAGAGGCTCCTCTGTCCATGGGATTCTTCAGGCAAGAATACTGGAGTGGGTTGTCATTTCCTTCTCCAGGGGGTCTTCCCAACCCAGGGATCAAACCCTGGTATCCTTCATTGTAGGCATATTGTTTACCACTAAACCACCAGAAAAGCCCTACCCATTGCTACTAGTACCTAAGAAAAATTAGGATTTGAGTATGTACATTATAAACAAAAGATGAAATATTGATTTAAGTTTTCCTTTTTCAAAATAAGAGAAGGTGGGACATCCTTAGGAGTCCAGTGGTTAAGACTCTCCTTCCAATGTAGAGGGTGCAGGTCTGATTCCTGGTCTGCCACATGCCTGGCAGCCAAAAAACAGAAACATAAAACAGAAGCAATATTGTAACAAATTCCATAAAGACTTTAAAAATGGTCTGCATCAAAACAATATTTTTTTTAAAAAAAGACATTTAAGAAAATAAGAGATGACTTTCTTATTAGCATAATTTCTCACATCTCTTTCTGAAGTCACATATACACACAAAAATTATGAGATATCTGAAATCTCAGATGAGCCTACTGTAAAATGCATGAAATAAAGTTGAAGACTGTCTTGGATTATGCAGACTAAACCAACAGTCAACACTTTTATGGAAAATGGATTCAGGTGTAATTGGCATTTAGAGGGAGGTGGCAGAAACTCAAGAAATTTTTCAGTGTTAACTGCAGCAACCCAGTTGAAAGCCTTCCCTCTGACCAGGCTGTTTCCATTAATCCAATGCACAACCCTGCATCTATATTCTTTCTATCTCCCCATCCAGCTGTAGCTGTATTTCCTTTTCGGTTTACCCAGGATCGCCTTTTTCCTGAAGTCTTTCCCCGGTGCCCCAGAAGGAAAGCTTACCCTTACCTTACCCTTATTCTTACCTGCAAACCCCCAAAGCCAGCTCTGGGTTACCCCCTGCTTTGTGAGGTCCATTCATCATTTCTAGGGTATAAATATTTCCTCCCCAGATATGCCGGAAACTATTTGAGAAAAGAGATTCTTCCTCTGCACTGGCAGCTCTGTATATACTCTCAGCCCTGAATTAACTTGCCCCTGAGCTTGATAAAGAAAGGAGGTTTTACCCAGGGCCAAGGAGTCACTTTCCCAGTAACTCCACTGGGGAAACTTTCTCTAGACTTTGTCCCTCTTGGCATGAGGGGAATGGAGGGCAGGTCAGTGCCTCCAGCCACATTTCTTCTGGGGACTATTTTTCCTTCATTAATTGTGCTGACAGGATGAGAATAGCTCAGAGCCCAGCAGCAAAGGCTGTGTAGACAGTTTTGCTCTTTCTTCATTTTTTTCCCCACTGTACTCTTCCTGAGTCACCCGCACCCCACCCCGCCTTGCTAAATATATATCTCTTTTCTGATTAAACATTACTGTTTTCTTCTAAACAAATCTAAAGAAAAGGCTACATTTTGGTATAATCATTATGAGTCCCAAAGAAATATTAATGTTCTGAGGACAATAATATCCTGCTCACATTTTGGAGAGGTGAAACTTGATGATGTTTTAGTGACACTTCTAGACACAGTTTCAGTTTTCAGAGGCTTAGTTAAGCAACGTGTGATTGTACGAAATAGAAAGCTACCCAAATTATTCAAGTCAGTGGACAGAACAGAGGTAAGGGAGCTATACTAATCTTTTTAGTACATTAAGCTTGAAATCTTGTGTAAGTTATAAAAGACAATACTGGTTTTAAAAGCATCCAGAAGGGCTATGCTGGACTTTGAAATTGTTACCTTAATAGAGAGATAAGATTCCTTGCATTCCATTAGGCAAAGAGGACATCAGATAATCTTTCTAGTTATTGAGAGCTTTGGGAGGATGTGGGTGATGTCTGGTTTCAGCTCTAATGGAATATAAAGATTTGCAACCATGTACGTCTACAACTGGGGCATTAGGTCCTGGGCAATGACCCAAGACAACTTTCCTCAGATTTTACAACACAGTTACAAAAAGAGCAGTTGGCAACTGCCTGGAGAAGAGGTTCTGAGAAAGAGCTCAGCAACCCAGCCAAATATAATTGACTCCCCAAATCAGGTCAAAGTTGTCAGCGTTAGTTGAAGGACCTAGACGTTAAAGTCAGAACACAGACTGGTCAGTCTATAAACATATTCATTATTGGCTTTCTTCATAAACTAGTCCATGGACCCTATCCACTCTACTGGCAATAATGTTTTAAGAAAATATATTAGGAGCAAAAGTTGAAATCTAAGTTTGCCCTCGACCCCATGGACTGTAGCTCGCCAAGCTCCTCTGTCCATGGAATTCTCCAGGCAAGAACACTGGGTTACCATTTCCTTCTCTACATTTGCCCTCACCACTACCAAAGGAAATCATTCCACAATTCAGAACTTCCAATTACTTGTGTAACTGTGTTCATGCCATTTCACACTTTATTTTCATTTTCATGATCTTTTAAATTCAGAATCACCTCAGAAGTTTTTTTCATAACTACTGAAACAAAGATATTAGGTAAGGCTGTGAATAACTTCCAACCCCTGGCTTTGCCTGGCTGGGAAACAGTATAGCTTTACTCTGGCTCCCAGACTCAGTCAGTCCATCCCATCCCACCTCCCATTCCTCCAAGCAGCTTCCACAAACACAGGCCAGATGTCACTCACATCTCTAACAGGGAACAAAAGACACAGTAACAGTCTACCAAGATTTAGTTCCAGTTATATAAGACTGCTGTTGTTGATAATCCTGTGTGCTAGACCAGTTCCAGAGGGTGAGCTAACAGATTATATCCTCCTTCCGTTTGTAGATCTTGCTTCCTGGGTACCAAAGCTGTTGAACCTAAGAAAATGAAAAGGAAGTCCAGCAGTTCCCTTAACTGTCAGAAATTCTACTGCAATCAAATGAAATGAAACATGGAAAAGGATTTTGAAAAGGATAAAGCATTAGACAATGTGACGCCATAAAAGAAGTATCACAAGGAATGTCATGTCACTGATTTTGGACAAAAATTGAATTAATCGTATCACAAACATTTTGAATGCAGAGTTCAAAAGAAAGAATTAAAATCCAACCAAAACCAGTCTGCCAAAGAAGCACGAGTGCACAAACGGTCCCTCTGCTCCCTGACATTTCCAACCTCTGCTGCTGTTAGTCCAGGGACCATGTGACTGTCTCTGACCAAAAGACTAGGAGCAGAAGGGCTGGTGGACTGTGTATTGCTTTGGTCCAGAGTACTTAGGAACAGTCAAAAGTACCCAGGAGTCCCACACATTTGCCTTCTTCCTGCTTCAGTAACCCTGGAAACCAGGCATTGAGATGGAGGGAGCCTGGATCCCTGAGTCACTCGATGGAGGTGTACCCTCCAACCTGGAAGGCAAATGTTAATATGAGGGCTAAGTCACAGAGAGTCCAGGGTTCACTTAATGCCAGAGCATAACAAAGCCTATCTTTTAAAATACACTGATTTTTTTTTTTTTAATTAAATTTCTTTAGGAACATAGCATCTTCAGAGATGCTCATGATGAAAGGAAGTGATTGTACATGGAGTAATTCTTGCACTAGGGCTACATCCTCAATGATCTAGGTATCAAAGAAAAAACAGTCAACCCCAAATCAGATAATGCTTTATACAGTGAATAAACTTCTAAGGGAATGGTTCAGTGGATTCAATAAAACAGCTGACTTTGGCGCTCAGAGGTCTCATTCTGATACAGTCATTTAGTTATTTTTTCTCTCTCAAACCCTAAGTAATTTAATCTCTTCTCTCTACTTTGGTTTAAGTAGAGAAGGACCTCCCTCAGAGGGTTTTGGTGAGCAATAAAAATAACTGTAAAGCACTTTTCCGGCACAAAGTGGTGCATAAATGCTTAATGATTTCCTTTAATGATATCATGGACAGGGGCACTATACTTTCAGGTGAAATATTTTCATTTGAATTATAGCTTGCAATACACTAGATGTCAAGGCCTGATGGATGGCTGAAATAAGGGTCTTTTGTTTTTCTGGGGCCCAGATAATTTAATTATTTCTTCTCCATCTCCAAAAATTAAATCTAATTAAACACATCAGGATTTGGATCCAATAGAGGCTAATGAAGGGCTATATAAAGAGAAAGGACATGAATGATATAGCCTTCAGGCCATCAGTTTTGCTTACAAATTCTGCTTTGGAGAAAAAACACTCAGTTGGGCTTTTCCCCCCTTTTTCCTTTCTTTCTTTTTAAAAAATAATTTACTTTGCTTAGGAAACCATAGCCTTGGGACTTGCCTGGTTGTCCAGTGACTAAGACTGAGTTCCCAGTGCAGGGAGCCCCATTTGATTCCTGGTTGGGGAACTAGATCCCACATGCCGCAACTCAGACTAGTGCAGCAAAATAAATAAATGAAAATAAATTAATATACTAAAATATATATTTGAAAAATACTCAAAAAAAGAAAACCAGGTCTTCCCTTGTGGTACAGTGGATAAGAATCCACCTGCCAGCCCAGGGGACATGGGCTTGATCCCTGGTCCCCAAAGATACCATGTGTCTCATGCACCTAAGCCCGTGTGCTGCAACCTATAAAGCCCACACACCCTAGAGCCTGTACTCCATAAGAAGCCACTTCAGTGAGAAGCCCATTCACTGAAACTAGGAAGTAGCCCCAGCTCACCACAAGTAGAGAAAGCTCGAGTGTAGCAGTAAAGAACCAGTGCAATCAAAAATAAATTAAATAAATTGTTGTTATTGTTTAGTCACCCAGTCATATCCAATTCTTTTGTGACTCCATGGATTGCAGCCCTCCAGGTTCCTCTGTCCATGGGATTTCCCAGGCAAGAAGACGGGAGTGAGTTGCCATTTCCTTCTCCAGGAGATCTTCCCGACCCAGGGATGGAACCGCATCTCCTGCTTGGCAGGTGGAGTCTTTACCACTGAGCCATCAGGGAAGCCCAGATAAATAAATAAATGTACTTAAAAAAAAAAGAGGACCTACCTGGTGGCTCAGTGGTTAAGAATCTGCCTGCCAATGCAGGAGACACACATTCAATCCCTGATCCCAGAAGATCCCATATGTTTCGCAGCAACTAGAAAGTAACCCCCACTCTCCACAACTAGAGAATAGCTCTCACAGCAATGAAAACCCCTCACAGCCAAATATAAATACATAAATAAAAATTTTAAACTTTAAACTAATTCTTAAAAAAAAGAAGAAGTCATATCCTTATATTACTGAGCCCAAGTCAGAGTCTCTCTGATACAGATGGGCATTTTGTTCTCTAGAGCAGGAAAGAGAGCCTTCTGTCAAATATAGCCACCCACCACGGAGAAACCACATTCTTCTCCATAACTATTAAGAAGTGAAAAGCAGTGGCATGGTTTTTTGGTTTTTTTTTTGGTTTGTTTTTTACAAAAATGTGATTATAGAACACTTTTGCCATCTTCTATGTATGTCATAGAATGATTTTGAGAAACCCTGCAATGCAGGTTGGTGTGCAAATCCCTCAAACGCTATTCACTGGGAGGCCCCCACCTCTGAGTTACTCCACTTCTCAAAGGGCACACATGCCCTCTTTCCTTCCTGTGCATCCTTACCCATAGCGACCATCCGCCTAATGCTTCCTTTGTGCCAGATGGTGTACAGTGCAGTGGACATCATCTCCTATGATCCATGTGATATAATCCTGGAGGGCAGGAAGTATTTATCCCATTTTTCAGATGAGGAAATGATGCTCAGCAGAGTTAAATGATTTACCCCCAAGTCATACAGCTGGTGGGAAGCAGATCCTGGATTCAAACCTGGTCCAGCTGCTCTAGCATTAATAATTATTTTTTCCTTAGAGTCTCATTCTTTAGCTGCTGAGGAAGGGAATAGGAAGAATGAAAGAAGGAAGGAAAGTGAACAAAAGTTACTGCTGCTTCTTTTTCTTAGAAAGAAAGAATGTTTAGAAAAATCTCTCCAGATTTTACAGTCATTTCCCACACTTTTTAGAAAAGGAAACAGATATTCAGACAAGTGAAACAGCACATACAAAGTCATATAGTACCCTGAATAAGTAAAACTGTTCACAGTGTGTTGGGGCCAGAAACTGCACCCAGGATTTCCAACTCCCAAATCTACTTCTTCCACCACAACATCCCCCTACCCTACCGCATCCTTAATTTAAAAAAAAAAAAAAAAACCTCACATTAGTGAATTTATTTCTTAGTTAAAAAATATAGGTAAATAGTTTGTTTCAGTGACCCAGAATAGCAGTCCGTCATAGACCTTTGTGTGGATGGAAAGACTAAGCCCTAAATTCATTCGTAGTTCATTCAGCTCATAATGTGGAGTACCTACCAAGTGCAGAGCTCAGGGTCAGGGTTAGAACAGAGTGCCAAACTGGGTTGATTGGTCCCTACCTACAAAAGCAGTTTCCAGCCTAATGAATCTAAAATTTGATGGATTTGACTCGTCTATTGTACATCATAGGTGAAGAGGAAAAAAGTGAAATTGAGCCAAACCATTCATTTCTATACTCGTTCCCTTTCAATAATTGAATCCTTTGCCTGTTTATATAGTACCTCATACATTTTTACATATGATGAAGGAAGGTGTTTCCTTGTACAAACATTTGTACAAAGAAACTTCTAGGCAGTTGAAATGTATCACTAAACAAAATAGTCAAAAATATCTGTCCTGACAGAGATTAGATCCTAATTGGGAGAAACAGACAATGAACAAGGACCACAATGAATAAAGAAACCATATATTATATTGGAGAGTGATGTGGGTTAAAGGAAAATATAAATACTGAAGGATAAGAGGAGTTTGGAATTCAGAGGGGCAGTGGGGCAGATGGCAGTTCTAAAGAGGATGCCCAGAGCAGGCCTCATAGAGAATATCTGAGCTTGGTTGAACATAAGTCAGTTAGCTTTGTGGATTTCTGGGGTGAGAATGTTCCAGCAAGGTCAACAGTCAGTGCAAGGTCATGGCCAGGAGCTGTAAGCAGGCCAGTGTTGCTAAAGCAGAGTAAGCAAGAGGGAGAGAGGAGGAAAGACCACAGAGCGAGAAGGGGTGGGGGGCGTGATCTTACACAGCCTCGTAGTCCCCTGGAAGGCCCTGGCTTTACTCTTGGCGAGATGCGACACCCCTGAGGGTTGCGGGCTGAGGAGTGATATGATGAGACTCGGTTTTAAAAGAACCACCCTGGCCACTGTGTTGAGAAGAACCTCAGGGCAAGGATAGAGGTAAGGAGACCAGTTAGGAGACGCTAAATATCCAAGTGTGATCTTGTGATTCATAATAAGAAATGCGTATTTGTTTTTTGATCTCTTCCTGGCACAGAGTTCCTAACATCCTTGAAATTTCTTAAGTGAAGAAAGCAAAACAGATGCCCTTTGTTACGTAAATGAGGTGACTTTTGGTGAGTCCCTAGGTCACCTAAGGATGGGGGTTGGTCACAGAGGAACCAACCAGGTGTTAAGAGGGTTGGAACTTTCAGTCCCATCCCCCAGGCCCCATCACCGGACCTCCTGGGATGGGAGAGTAACTAGAGGTTGACGCAATCACTGATGGCCGACAATTTCATCAATCACATCTATACTACAGGACTTCACTATGAAGCTTCCATAAATGTCCAAAAGGACAGGCTTTGTCTTGCTTCTGGACTGGCACACACATGCAGCTTCGGTGGTGCACCCAGGGGAGACGTGGAGGCTCCTTGTCCTTTCCTTACACCTTACCCTGTGCATCTCTTCCATCTGACTGTTCCTGCTGCTGCTGCTGCTAAGTCACTTGAGTCTTGTCCGACTCTGTGCGACGCTATAGATGGCAGCCCACCAGGCTCCTCTGTCCCTGGGATTCTCCAGGCAAGAATACTGGAGTGGGTTGACATTTCCTTCTCTAATGCATGCATGCATGCTAAGTTGCTTCAGTCGTGTCCGACTCTGTGCAACCCCATAGACAGCAGCCCACTAGGCTCCTCTGTCCACAGGATTCTCTAGGCAAAAATACTGGAGCGGGTTACCATTTCCTTCTCCAGACTGTTCCTGAGTTCTATCCTTTTATAATAAGCCAGCAGTCTGGTAAGTACAATGGTTCCCTGAGTTTTGTGGGCTGCTCTAACAAATTAATCAAACAAAGGACAACATTGTTGGAACTTCCCATCTTTAGGTTGATCAGAAGCACAAGTAACAACCAGGACTTGAGGCTGGCCTCTGAAGAGGGAGGGGGACCGTCTTGTAGGACTGAGCCCTTAACCTGTGGAATCTGATACTATCTCTGGGTAGATAGTGACGGAATTGAAATGAATTGTAGGGCACATAACTGATGAAGCAGAGTTTTTGTGGAATCTGTGGAGAAACTCATCACCCCTCCCATGCACCGCCCCAGCCCTGACACACACACATTGGAACTTGGCCCCGAATCCTCACTAACTGAAGTAACTAGTTAAGAGACAAAAGTAACCTAGTCTCGAGTGGTAGCAGAGGAGGTGGGAGAAATGGTTGGGTTGCAGATAGATTTTTGAAGAAGGAGTCACAGATTTTCCGAGCAGATTAGATGGTATAGGGCAGGATAGGTGAGCAAAAGCAAAGAGTCCAGATTGATGCCAAAGTTTTTTGTTTGCTTTTTTTTTTTTAATTGAAGTATAATTGATTTACAATATTGTGTTAGTTTCAGGTGGACAGCAAAATGATTCAGTTATATATATGTGTGTGTGTAAAAGCGCTCAGTCATGTCTGAC
The DNA here is from genome assembly GCF_027580195.1 of Bos mutus. NCBI lineage: Eukaryota > Metazoa > Chordata > Mammalia > Artiodactyla > Bovidae > Bos > Bos mutus. The sequence continues at coordinate 49,095,380 of NC_091620.1, forward strand.
TCTTTTCGACCCCATGGACTGTAGCTCACCAGGCACCTCTGTCCATGCACTTCTCCAGGCAAGAATACAGGAGTGAGTAGCCATTCCCTTCTCCATGGGATCTTCCCAACCCAGGGACAGAGCCCAGGTCTCCTGCATTGCAGGCAGATTCTTTACTGTGTGAGCCACCAGGGAAGCCCATATGTATATATTCTTATGCATATGTATTTTTATTCTTTTTTAGGATTCTTTTCCATTATAGGTTATATCAACTATAGTTCCCTGTGCTATATAATAAATCCTTATTGCTTATCTACTTTATATATAGTAGTATCTACTAACCCCTACTCCTAATTTATCCCTCCCTCCTTCTTTTGCCTTTGGTGACCATAAATTTGCTTTCTATGTCTGTGAGTCTATTTCTGTTTTGTATATAGATTAATCTGCATTATTTTTCAGATTCCACATGGGAGTGATATCACATAATATTTGTCTTTCTCTGTCTGACTTCATTCAGTATGATAGCTCTAGGTCTGTCCATGTTGCTGCAAATGGAAATATTTCATTCCTTTTTATGAATGACAAAGTTTTTTTTAAATTATTTTTTGGTTTTGGCTGTGATGGGTCTTCATTGCCGTGTGCAGGCTTTCTCTAGTTTCGGGCTTCAGTAGTTGCCGCGTGCAGTCTTAGCTGTCCTGGGGCATGTAGGATCTTCCCAAACCAGGGACTGAACCTGTGTGCCCTGAATTGGCAGGCAGATTCTTAACCACGGAGCCACCAAGGAAGTCCCTGATGACAAAGTATTTAACCTGAGCTGCTGGAAGGCTGAACTGGCCATCTCCTGATGTCGCGGGAGGCCAGGTGGCACAGATTTGCATCAGTGAATTCAGGAGTTGGGTGTAGTTGTCTTAGAGACAGGAGCCTGTCTTGGGAGAACAGGCTGGGCTGGAAATGCAAATTTGGAAGTTACAGTCTACAAAAACTGCAAGATTGGACAAGACCTCTAAGGGGCTTCTGCTGTCTGGTAAAGGCTGGTGAGAATGACCCATTCATCCAAATGGAGAATTTCATTTCCCCAAATGTTTAAGAACAGGGAGAAATGATTAAGAGCATAAGGATTGTTTGACGATGATTTAGACAGTTCCCCACAGGAAAACAAAATTATAGGAGCAAACTTAATTTTTAAATTTATTTTTCTCAATTATGGTAACAGATTTTGGCCAGGAGCCCCATGCCTCTACAAAAAGCTCACAAATGTGTGGGCAAGGAGTAAGTGTGGAACTTCTTTGTGTACATTAAAACACTGGCACCAGGCAAAACCCACAAGTGCAGAGAGACCCAGAGGCCACATTCTTCAATTACTGGGAGACAAAGTTTCACTCTTAGCACCCAACAGCCCAGGACACAAGGAGAGAGGGGACATACAGGTCCCTGGTGAGTAGGACCCCTAATTAAAGTCCATGAGACTGTTGCACAGCTGGATATTTATATTAAAATGTCTGCCCTTCTAAAATCTACCCTTGTTACCAACAAGAATAAGAGGCTGAGTGGTTTCTCCCACTAATTTCTTTCTAATGGTGTAAGTGGGTGGCTTGTGAAGTGACCAGTTCTGAGTCATTCATCTCTTCATTCATTCACTAAGTAGCTATGGAAAGCCATTTTAGCTCCATCCACCTGCATGGTAGCAGTGAGCCTGCCCTGCAGGAGACAGCGGGCACCTGCCCAGGAATGTTTGTACAATCCTTTGCTCAGCAAAGGAACCCCCTTCTCTCAATGGGTTTCCCACTGGATTTACCTCTGCATCTTGTCAATACAGTCATGCTGCCAATACAAAAAATGGAAACATCTGAGCAAAGAGTCCAGCAGTATTCAATTTGCCCTCCTAAAACAAACGTGCTCCCAGGACTCACTCAATTGCTACAGTTGGTTAAGAGCCACTGTATGGATTTGCTTCATGCCCAGAGTTGCAAGCCCACCAGTCTGAATGACTCTGTGCTGCATGGACATGCAATTAGATCCCAGACTTCTTTGGCTTTGCACCCTTCCCTGGTGAGCTCTAAGGTGTTTCTTTCCCTCTACAGTGCTCCAATCTCAACATATCAAATGATCTCTCTCTCTTTTTTTTTTTTTTCTGGTCAAATTACACAAGCCTAGGTCTACAAGTGCCCAATAACACAGATGTTGTGCACCGTCAACCAATCTCTTCTCGCTCTGTGACTTTTTAATTCCCCTGTAAACTACAGATGGGAACTCTGTGTGCCTATATTTCCACAAGCCAGTCCTCTCTTTCCAAGCAGTCCTCCAAGGAAATTCTTATTCTACTGGCATCAGTGTGGCTGCTGTAATTGCTCATAAAGGCATCTGTGGGACTTTGCAGCCGGCGCCTTTTCTAAGCTCTGTAATTAATTCTTGGAAAGCCATAGAAGGAGCTTGTTCAGAGCACCGTTAAATCAAAAGCAGGCTTCCTGTTGGCCCACTCAGATGGAGCCCTGATAGTTTAAAACAGATAATGAACCAGGCAAAAGAAATCTCCAAACAGCCGTTCATTCCTCCAGCAGTAGCATCGATGTGCCACCCAAGACATAAATAGCACGTGGGTCATACGCTGTTGCAGAGACCGTGGTTCTTCCGATGCACAGAGGGGCTTTGGAACATGAACTTTAACTATTGGCCAGATACTCAGTTGCTTCACATGATTTTCTTTAATGCATTTGTTTGCTTGTTTGTTTGCTCATGGATGCTGAGATTGTTCTGGTAAAAACAATTCAGAAAGATGTGTGGGTGTTGTGTGTATTGTGAGCTGAAGGGGCAGACTCCTCAAGCCAGTTGATGGTCCTGGTCTACATGCATGAAGTCAGTTTGAATAATAATAATAGTAAAAGCTGCAATTTGTTGAGTGACGGTATGTCCCGGCAGGCTTTGATGCTCTGTGCACACATTCTTCCAAGGGCTCTGAGAAGACAGAGTGATTGCCTTCATAGTACAGAGTGAAACCTGGTATTACAAAGTCATCATGCTCCACAGATGGCTTCATGAGAGTAAGGCAGACCTTAGCTTACTTTCTATATGCCTAAATAAAACTGTTTCTGTAAAAGCACCATGCCTTGTACACATTAAAGACTCAATACATTGACTTATTACAATACAGTGCTTATTGACTCAGTGAAACCCACACTAGTCACTAGTTTTAAAAGGGAACTTGCCATTTCTCTATAATAATAATTCTCAGTTGGGGGTGATTTTGCCCCCTAGAGGACAGTTTTAATTGTCACAACTGGGGAGGGAGTCTTTGCTACTGGCATCTAGAGGGTAGAGGCTAAGGATGCTGCTGGACATTCTACAATGCACGAGACTACATACCCCCTCAACAAAAAGTTCTCCAGCTCGAAATATCAATGGTGTTGAAGATGAGAAACCCTGATCTATAGCCAACATCAACCAATAAACATATCATCTTTTGTAGCTTAACACTTATATTATAAAATGTCAAACTGAGAAAAGAAAATGATTAATCCCATAAGCTCTGACTTGCATTCTAGAACTGGTCAAAAATGTGTCTTTTATTTCCAGAATCCAGACAAGACTCGAACACAAATATCAATATCAGGTAGAGTTTGATTTGGGAGATATCTGAGAAAGATTGGGGCACCAAGCCCAGTTTCATGTATGGAAATTAATTTTGAGTTGTCATGTGAAAAGAAAATCCAGCCAATATACAAGTATAAAAATTGGCTGCCCCGAGGCCTGTACCAAATAAGAAGAAAATTTCAACAAATTTCCAAGAACTGATATCATAGAGACAGTGTTGTCTGTCCACAATAATACAAAAAATATCAAATAGTAAACTCAACAACAAAAATAAAAAGTTTATTTTTGGAAAAGTAAAAATAGACATCTAAATAATTCTTGGATTAAAGGAATAACTCATACGACTTCATTCATTTGCTTTTGTCACTTAATAATCTATCATACAGTTTTCTCCTATACCTTCAAAATATGTTCTAAAATATTTTGGGGGGCAGTATGATATTCTAAAATATGGATGACATAGTTTATTTAACCCATCACTTGCTTAGGCACATTTACATTATTTTCAATTTTAAGCTATTATAAATATTGCTACAATGAACATGAAACATTAATATTTTTACTTCATTGTTCACAAATATATCTTGCACCATCAAGTTCTCCTATGTTTCTTAATTAGAATGTTCCCAATTGGAGATCAACTGTATAACAACTTCATGTGAAGGAAGAATAGCCGTAATTTTTCAAAAAGAAAGAAACTTTCGTTTTAGATCTTTCAGCAAATATCAGATTGCTCCAGGAAAACATCAACTACAAGGATAGTGATTTGTGTCACCATTTTAGAAAGTATAAAGAAAAGGGCAGTACAGGCACTGCATTATCAGATGCCACCTTTATAATTTGTGGATCCCACACATCAGTATGTAAATAAGAGATACTGAGTTATTTCCTCTGCACACTTCCTCTAAATTGAAGTAAAAGCTATATTACTGAAGCTAGACCAGCCAGAACAGCAAAAACAACAAATTGAACAATATTCGTGGCATTTAACACTGAGAAAACAAGCATTTCTAGATAACTACCTATTGTGTAAGACAAACAATTCTGGAAACAGGAAATAAATGGGAGAGGGAAAACTAAAAGGAAGAAAATTGAATGAAAATTCATAAGGACTGAAAATATTGGCAGTTCTAGAGCAGAAATAGTAGCTGAGTAATGAGGTGGTATGCATGTGAATATGGACACAGTCCACATCGCCTGAACTCAGGGAAACCACATGCAGTGCTTGTTAAGGGCCCACATTCCTACCAAACTGCCTTGGCCTCATTTTGGTGGTAGAGGTGGGTGACCCTGCCCAAGTTCACCAACCCTCAGTTTCTGTATCTGTAAAGTGGCTGTAATAACATCATAGGGATGCTATGAGAATTGACTGCAAAAACTCATGTAAATAAAGGGCCTAGCATCATGCCTAGCACATTTGTGTGTGCTCAATAAGTATAAAGTATTAACCATTATTACATGAACGCCAATTAATGCCAATGAACGCCACATGGTTAATTGAGAAACAGGAATAAGAACTAGCTGTTGTTATCATGCCCCTGTGATAAACTCACATTCATTTTAAACGAATTTAAAATGCAGTTCATTTTAACACAAAGATGTGAGTTAGGTTCTGCAATACACTTTTAAAAAATTCTAAATTCTAAAATAATAATAATAATATTTTAAATTCTAAAATACTATGAAATCTGGGTGCAAGCTTAGACTCTAGTTATTAAAATATTTAATTTGTCATGGCCAGCCTTATCATGGAGATCTTCAGGCACTGATGTAGCAGCTTTAGGGTACATAAGATCAGCCCAGATAGATTGTCTCTAGAAGTGGATTGCATTCTTTCAAATGGTGAAGATACAGATCCACTCTCCATGATATGGAAAAAAAAAAAATTGATTTATATTTGCCAAATGCACTCCCTTGATAATAGCTAGATTCCATAACAGGGTTTTTGTTTTGTGTAAGGATTAGGTTTTGAAATATGGAAATTCCCATGGTGAGAGCATTCAGTAACAACTGATGACCCTGAATAACTACTAACTACTGAGAGTTTCTCTCTGCAAGTATTTCTTGACTTCTACTTTTGCATTCCAGTCCCCTATAATGAAAAGGACATCTTTTTTGGGTGATTTTTCTAGAAGGTCTTGTAGGTCTTCATAGAACCATTCAACTTCAGCTTCTTTAGCATTACTGGTAGGGGTATAGACTTGGATTACCATGATATTGAATGCTTTCCCTTGGAAACGAACAGAGATCATTCTGTTGTTTTTGAGACTGCATCCAAGTACTGCATTTCAGACTCTTGTTGACTATGATGGCTACTCCATTTCTCCTAAGGGATTCTTGCCCACTGTAGTAGATATAATGGTCATCTGAGTTAAATTCACCCATTCCAGTCCATTTTAGTTCACTGATTTCTAAAAAGTCGACGTTCACTCTTCCCATCTTCTGTTTGACCACTTCCAATTTGCCTTGATTCATGGACCTAACACTCCAGATTCCTATGCTCTTTACAGCATCGGACCTTGCTTTCATCATCAGTCACATTGTAACTGGGTGTTGTTTTTGCTTTGGCTCTGTCTCTTCATTCTTTATGGAGTTATTTCTTCATTACTCTCTAGTAGCATATTGGGCACCTACTGACCTGGGGAGTTCATCTTTCAGTGTCCTGTATTTTTGCCTTTTCATACTGTTCATGGGGTTCTCAAGGCAAGAATACTGAAGTGGTTTGCCATTCCCTTCTCCAGTGGACCATGTTTTGTCAGAACACTCCAAGATGACCCATCCATCTTGGGTGACCCTACACAGCATGGCTCATAGTTTCACTGTTAGACAAGGCTGTGGTCCATGACATCAGATTGGTTAATTTCCTGTGATTGTGGTTTTCAGTCTATCTGCCCTCTGATGGAGAAGGGTAAGAGGCTTATGGAAGCTTAAAGACTGACTGAGGGGAAATTGGGTCTTGTTCTGATCAGATCAGTTCAGTTCAGTCGCTCAGTCACGTTCGACTCTTTGCGACCCCATGAATCGCAGCACGCCAGGCCTCCCTGTCCATCATCAACTCCCGGAGTTCACTCAGACTCACATCCATCGAGTCAGTGATGCCATCCAGCCATCTCATCCTCTGTCGTCCCCTTCTCCTCCTGCCCCCAATCCCTCCCAGCATCAGAGTCTTTTCCAATGAGTCAACTCTTCGCATGAGGTGGCCAAAGTACTGGAGTTTCAGCTTTAGCATCATTCCTTCCAAAGAAATCCCAGGGCTGATCTCCTTCAGAATGGACTGGTTGGATCTCCTTGCAGTCCAAGGGATTCTCAAGAGTCTTCTCCAACACCACAGTTCAAAAGCATCAATTCTTTGGTGCTCAGCCTTCTTCACAGTCCAATTCTCACATCCATACATGACCAGTGGAAAAACCATAGCCTTGACTAGATGGACCTTGTTGGCAAAGTAATGTCTCTGCTTTTGAATATGCTATCTAGGTTGGTCATAACTTTCCTTCCAAGGAGTAAGTGTCTTTTAATTTTGTGGCTGCAGTCACCATCTGCAGTGATTTTGGAGCCCAGAAAAATAAAGTCTGACACTGTTTCCACTGTTTCCCCATCTATTTCCCATGAAGTGATGGGACCGGATGCCATGATCTTCATTTTCTGAATGTTGAGCTTTAAGCCAACTTTTTCACTCTCCTCTTTCACTTTCATCAAGAGGCTTTTGAGTTCCTCTTCACTTTCTGCCATAAGGGTGGTGTCATCTGCATATCTGAGGTTATTGGTATTTCTCCTGGCAATCTTGATTCCAGCTTGTGTTTCTTCCAGCCCAGCATTTCTCATGATGTACTCTGCATATAAGTTAGAATAAGCAAGGGGACAGTATACATCCTTGATGTACTCCTTTTCCTATTTGGAACCAGTCTGTTGTTCCATGCCCAGTTCTAACTGTTGCTTCCTGACCTGCATACAAATTTCTCAGGAGGCAGGTTAGGTGGTCTGGTATGCCCATCTCTTTCAGAATTTTCCATAGTTTATTGTGATCCACACAGTCAAAGGCTTTGGCATAATCAATAAAGCAGAAATAGATGTTTTTCTGGAACTCTCTTGCTTTTTCCATGATCCAGCGGATGTTGGCAATTTGATCTCTGGTTCCTCTGCCTTTTCTAAAACCAGCTTGAACATCAGGAAGTTCACGGTTCACATATTGCTGAAGCCTGGCTTGGAGAATTTTGAGCATGACTTTACTAGCATGTGAGATGAGTGCAATTGTGTGGTAGTTTGAGCATTCTTTGGCATTGCCTTTCTTTGGGATTGGAATGAAAACTGACCTTTTCCAGTCCTGTGGTCACTGCTGAGTTTTCCAAATTTGCTGGCATATTGAGTGCAGCACTTTCACAGCATCATCTTTCAGGATTTGAAAGATGTTCTTGTTCTGATGGGTGGGGCCAAATTCAGTAAATCTTTACTCTAATTTTCTGTTGATGGGTGAGGTTGTGTTCCCTCCCTGTTATTGACCTGGGGCCAAACTATGGAGGGGACTTCCCTGGTGGCTCAGATGGTAAAGTGTCTGCCTACAATGCAGAAGACCCCGGTTCAATCCCTGGGTCAGGAAGATCTCCTGGAGAAGGAAATGGCAACCCACTCCAGTATTCTTGCCTGGAAAATCCAATGGACAGAGGACCCTGGTAGGCTACAGTCCATGGGGTCACAAAGAGTCAGACATGACTGAGTGAATTCACTTTAAACTATGGAAGATAGTTTAAAGTAATGAAACTATCTTAAAGCGATTTCACTTTAAATTAATGAAGATAAAGGCGATCTCTTGGCCTTGGAGTATAGAATGAAGCAGGGCAAAGGCTAATAGAGTTTTGCCAAGAGAACGCACTGGTCATAGCAAACACCCTCTTCCAACAACACAAGAGAAGACTCTACACATGGACATCACCAGATGGTCAACATCGAAATCAGATTGATTATATTCTTTTCAGCCAAAGATGGAGAAGCTCTATATTGTCAGCAAAAACAAGACCGGGAGCTGACTGTGGCTCAGATCATGAACTCCTTATTGCCAAATTCAGACTTAAATTGAAGAAAGTAGGGAAAACCACTAGACCATTCAAGTATGAGCTAAATCAAATCCCTTACGATTATACAGTGGAATTGAGAAATAGACTTAAGGGACTAGATCTGATAGACAGAGTGCCTGATGAACTATGGATGGAGGTTCATGACACTGTATAGGAGACAAGAATCAAGACCATCCCCAAGAAAAAGAAATGCAAAAAAAAGCAAAATGGCTGTCTGAGGAGGCCTTAAATAGCTGTGAAAAGAAGAGAAGTAAAAAGCAAAGGAGAAAAGGAAAGATATTCCCATTTGAATGCAGAGTTCCAAAGCAAGGAGAGATAAGAAAGCCTTCCTTGGTGATCAGTGCAAAGAAATAGAGGAAAACAATAGAATGGGAAAGACTAGAGATCTTTTCAAGAAAATTAGAGATACCAAAGAAACATTTCATACAAAGATGGGCTCAATAAAGGACAGAAATGGTATGGACCTAACAGAAGCAGAAAATATTAACAGGTGGCAAGAGTAAACCAAAGATCTGTACAAAAAAGATCTTCATGACCCAGATAATCACAATGGTGTGATCACTCACCTAGAGCTAGACATCCTGGAATGTGAAGTTAAGTGGGCCTTAGGAAGCATCTCTATGAACAAAGCTAGTGGAGGTGATGGAATTCCAATTGAGCTATTTCAAATCCTAAAAGATGATGCTGTGAAAGTGCTGCACTCAATATGCCAGCAAATTTGGGAAACTCAGCAGTGACCACAGGACTAGAAAAGGTCAGTTTTCATTCCAATCCCAAAGAAAGGCAATGCCAAAGAATGCTCAAACTACCACACAATTGCACTCATCTCACACGCTAGTAAAGTCATGCTCAAAATTCTCCAAGCCAGGCTTCAGCAATACGTGAACTGTGAACTTCCAGATGTTCAAGCTGGTTTTAGAAAAGGCAGAGGAACCAGAGATCAAATTGCCAACATTTGTTGGATTCAAAAAAGCAAGAGAGTCCAGAAAAACATCTACTTCTGCTTTATTGACTATGCCAAAGCCTTTGACTGTATGCTAAGTCTCTTCAGTCATGTCCGACTCTGTGTGACCCCATAGACGGCAGCCCACCAGGCTCCCCTGTCCCCGGGATTCTCCAGGCAAGAACACTGGAGTGGGTTGCCAGTTCCTTCTCCAATGCATGAAAGTGAAAAGTGAAAGTGAAGTTGCTCAGTCGTGTCTGACTGCTGGCGACCCCATGGACTGTAGCCCACCAGGCTCCTCCGTCTATGGGATTCTCCAGGCAAGAGTATTGGAGTGGGATTCCAATGCCTTCTCCCTTTGACTGTATGGACCACAACAAACTCTAGAAAATTCTTAAAGAGAAGGGAATACCAGACCATCTGACCTGCCTCTTGAGAAATCTGTATGCAGGTCAGGAAGAAACAGAACGGGACATGGAACAACAGATTGCTTGGTTCCAAACAGGAAAAGGAGTATGTCAAGGCTGTATATTATCACCCTGCTACTATGCCAAATCCTTTGACTGTGTGGATCACAATGTACTGTGGAAAATCCTGAAAGAGATGGGAATACCAGACCACCTGACCTGCCTCTTGAGAAACCTATATGCAGGTCAGGAAGCAACAGTTAGAACTGGGCATGGGACAACAGACTGGTTCCAAATAGGAAAAGGAGTACGTCAAGGCTGTATATTGTCACCCTGCTCATTCTAACTTCTATGCAGAGTACATCTGGAAAAAGTCAGTTTTCCAGATGCTGGGCTGGAAGAAGCACAAGCTGGAATCAAGATTGCCGGGAGAAATATCAATAACCTCAGATATGCAGATGACACCACCCTTATGGCAGAAAGTGAAGAGGAATTAAAAATCCTCTTGATGAAAGTGAAAGAGGAGAGTAAAAAGTTTGGCTTAAAGCTCAACATTCAGAAAACGAAGATCATGGCATCCGGTCCCATCGCTTCATGGGAAATAGATGGGGAAACAGTGGAAACAGTGTCAGACTTTATTTTTCTGGGCTCCAAAATCACTGCAGATGGTGATTGCAGCCATGAAATTAAAAGATGCTTACTCCTTGGAAGAAAAGTTACGACCAACCTAGATAGCATATTGAAAAGCAGAGACATTACTTTGCCAACAAAGGTCCGTCTAGTCAAGGCTATGGTTTTTCCACTGGTCATGTATGGATGTGAGAGTTGGACTGTGAAGAAGGCTGAGCACCAAAGAATTGATGCTTTTGAACTGTGGTGTTGGAGAAGACTCTTGAGAATCCCTTGGACTGCAAGGAGATCCAATCAGTCCATTCTGAAGGAGATCAGCCCTGGGATTTCTTTGGAAGGAATGATGCTAAAGCTGAAACTCCAGTACTTTGGCCACCTCATGCGAAGAGTTGATTCATTGGAAAAGACTCTGATGCTGGGAGGGATTGGGGGCAGGAGGAGAAGGGGACGACAGAGGATGAGATGGCTGGATGGCATCACTGACTCGATGGATGAGAGTGAGTGAACTCCGGGAGTTGGTGATGGACAGGGAGGCCTGGCATGCTGCGATTCATGGAATCGCAAAGAGTCAGACATGACTGAGCGACTGAACTGAACTGAGTACATCATGAGAAATGCTGGGCTGGAAGAAGCACAAGCTGGAATCAAGATTGCCGGGAGAAATATCAATAACCTCAGATACACAGATGACACCACCCTTATGGCAGAAAGTGAAGAAGAACTAAAGAGCTTCTTGATGAAAGTGAAAGAGGAGAGTGAAAAAGTTGGCTTAAAGCTCAACATTCAGAAAATGAAGATCATGGCATCTGGTCCCATCACTTCATGGCAAATAGATGGGGAAACAGTGGAAACAGTGTCAGACTTTATTTTCTTGGGCTCCAAAATCACTGCAGATGGTGACTGCCGCCATGAAATTAAAAGACACTTATTTACTCTTTGGAAGGAAAGTTATAACCAACCTAGATAGCATATTCAAAAGCAGAGACATTACTTTGCCAACAAAGGTCCATCTAGTCAAAGCTACTGATTTTCCAGTAGTCATGTATGGATGTGAGAGTTGGACTATAAAGAAAGCTGAACATCGAAGAATTGATGCTTTTGAACTGTGGTGTTGGAGAACACTCTTGACAGTCCTTTGGACTGCAAGGAGATCCAACCAGTCCATCCTAATGGAAATCAGTCCTGAATATTCATTGGAAGGACTGATGCTGAAGCTGAGGCTCCAATACTTTGGCTGCCTGATGGGAAGAACTGACTCATTTGAAAAGACCCTGATGCTGGGAAAGATTGATGGCAGGAGGAGAAGGGGACGACAAAGCATGAGATAGTTGGATGGCATCACCGACTCAATGGACATGAGTTTGAGTAAACTCTGGGAGTTCGTGATGGGCTGGGAGGCCTTGCATGCTTCAGTCTGTGGGGTCGCAAAGAGTTAGACCAACTGAGTGACTGAACTGAACTGAACTGAGAGTTCCTCTCTAATAAGTCCATGGTGAAAGTTGCTCAGTCCTGTCTGACTCTTTGCAACCCCGTGAACTATGCAGTCCATGAAATTCTCTAGGCCAGAATACTGGAGTTGATAGTCTTTCCCTTCTCCAGGGGATCTGCCCAACCTGAGAGTCTACCCAAGTCTCCCACTTGTCAGCGGATTCTTTACCAGCTAAACCACAAGGGAAGCCCAAGAATACTGGAGTGGGTAGCCTATCCCTCCTCCAGTAGATATGCCCAACTCAGGAATTGAACCAGGGTCTCCTGCATTGCAGACGGATTCTTTACCTACTGAGCATAAAATCCTTTTAAATGGAGATGACTTCAATTTGCTTTTAGTCAGAATTCAGCCTGTCTATATAATGGACCACTTTTTACTTCATCATTTTCCAAGTATTTTAAAGCATCTTATTTATTTGCAGAACTAACCAACAGGTAATCAGTTTTCCTCTTTGAAAGCAAGTCTGGTCTCTTTGCTATCAAAATTGAGAAATTAGGCATGGATGAGTTTTATATTCCCAGAGATCTTTACCTTCAGGGAGAAACATCTGACCCCAAATGACTGCTTGTGGAGTGACTGGCTCCCTATGAAGACTTCTTTCTTTCTTTCTTTCTTTTTTTTTAAAGACTTCTTTCTGTATGGAAGTGAGAGGGAAGTGAAGTAGATATTCTAGGGCCCCTCAGTGTGGTTAAGTCCATTTTACACCTCTAGTTATTAGCTGGATACTTTGCCTTGGCAAAAAATGTACTGTCTATTTTAATGCTGACCTGTGATGTTTTACTCACATTTTAAATCTTTTATCGCCTGAGGCTCCCATGAGATTTTTCCCTTTTGTTAGCATTTTTTCTGATTGGTATTGATTCTCTATTTTGCCAAAAGGTTAGGAAACCTACTGCCCTGTTGGCACGATTGCAAAAATAACTTGACTGCTGTTTTCCTCCCCACAAGAGAAGTATCTATAGCTGTTTAATTATATAGTTTATTTTTAAAGCAAGACTGAAAGAACCAGGAGTCATCTTTCACTTAAACTCAGCTTCACATGGTCTCAGAATGTTAAACATTCTCAATTTCTTCAGTTATTGAAATGGGTGTCCTCGACTAAAGAAAAATCAGTGCCTTCAGTTTCACCTAGTCTAACGTCACAAGATTTTTATTGTATACTGTTTTCTTTCTTTAGAGAGAAATAGAGCCTATAGCCTCAAATACTGTCAGAAAGGAATGAACATGCTCTGTGGGAACAGTAACAGCTCTTACACATTCCAGCTCCATACCTTCCATCAGAGGCAGCCTGCATATAATGGTGACCCCAGTGTCCCGAAAGGTCCAAACTGAAGTGGCTCCTGCATTTTCTATCTAGAGGATACCAAGGTGTTCTTTAGCAATTTAATTTTCAATATAATAAAAAGTTTATTCACAGGTAAGATCAATAGAAAACAGGCAAGACTATAACTAATATTCATGTTGTCAAAGGCCAAAATGTATGCAGCCAGAGACAGCTGACTGTGTAGACCGGAGAGAAATGTTTTTTCAACTGGGGCACCCAGAATTCCAGATCTCAGGGTGCTTCCTACCCCACAACCACCTTCCCTCCACACAGAGGGACCCCTTCCCCTTCCTGCCTGTAGACTGGGTTTTCCAGGTGCCTCCACTTTCTGGAAGCCGGAAAGTCCAAAGTTCCAGTGTACTGGGCGGTACTGCGGCAATTTCAAAGGCCTCTTGGGTGGAGGAATTACAGGGGAGAAGCCTGAAGATTGAAGCCTCTGATGCAGAGGAGATGCCTGGAAGGGAAGTTTCCAGGCAGCTGTCCTCTTTGTTCACCTCCACCCCAAGGAGCAGCTCTTGGGCTCTCTGGGAATGGTGGAAGTCTCACAATGTGGCCTAGGGCTCCCGGTTCTTCTGGATCTCTTCCCAAAACACAACCGTACCCTCCAAAGGCACAGCGGAGAAGTACAGTGTTGATGCCTATGTTGGCCCCAGGATGGGCAGTTGACTCAGATGCCTGGTGCTTCTCTGGCATCTGCTGGGATGCAGGAAATGTCAGGACACTCCCTGCTTGGGGCAACTCCAATGGCTCTGCCGGATTTGAAGAGCTCTGGCCCTGCCTTCAAGGCAAAAGGTTGAGTCCCTGAATATATAGTGAGGCAAGGGGCACAGAGATCTGGTCAGAGCTGGGAAAACAAGCATGAATATCTCTACTCACATCTCCCACACAAATGGGGCTTCAACTGTGTAGACTGAAGCTACAGAATCCTGGGCAAGATGCATTATGAGTGACGCTTTCCTGCTATTTTGCAAAAATTTTTTGACGGTGACTGAACGGTCCTCCAGCCTCACTAGCATAACTGCAGGTTACTATTTTTACCAAGCCCAGAAAGCATGTGAAGCCTCATCTGCCCAGCTGAAGGGCTTCACCTCCTCCCCCACCTCCACAGTTGTTTCTGAAAATCCCCAGTGAGTGTGCCTTTTCTCAGAAGCAAACACACCTGGGTCCCCAGGGTGTGGCCTGCTTCTGAGAGGCCTTGAGCCGCTAGAGGGACGAGTCGCTTCCTGGCCTCGGCTGCTGCGCCCCCAAAGAGAGCACACTTTCTTGGCCGTACTTCTTCATCTTGATACTACCATTACCCTTCAGTCCACCAGACACTGGTCCTGCTTTCCTTACAGAAATCCAGAAAGGCCCATTTCCCCAACTTAGGACTGAACCCTTACCAGGATCCACACTGGAAAACAACCCCTTCCCCACCTTCTTGCATTCACTCTCTCCATAAGAGTCTCTGAAGTTCTCGGACTTGGGCAAGGGTGGGATTCACCTGGGCAGACTGTTAGAAATTCTACCTCACCAGAGATTCTAATCCAGTAGCTTCGACGAACTACTTTTTTCTTTTTCAATTCCATTTGTAAACATCTGACCTACAAACAAACTCTTTATTTTCATCTTTTAGCTGCCACATGGCTTGTGGGATCTTAGTTCCCTGACCAGAGATCAAAACTGCATCCCCTGCCTTGGCAGCACAGTCTTAACCACTGGACTGCCAGGGAAGTCCTGATGAGCTGCTTTTAAACAAGCTCCTCAGATGATTCTGAAGCACATGGCCCAGATGACACTTTGAAAAAAGTCTGGTAGAGACAATGTGATGGTGACTAACACACACTAGGTTTTATGTGGAGAGGAAGCCAAAGAGCATCTGGAGGAACTCCACAGTAAAGAATGTGGTGGATAAAAGTGGTCAGTAGGTACAGGGCTAAGAGAGTAGAAAATCAGCAGAAAGCATCAAAATGGCAACCGTGGTAAGCAATCAGAGCTCTGGGATGGATGGTACAGGGGATTAGCACAGCACCTCCACCCCCAGCTTCTTCCCTCTCCCAGACAGGGTGCCAGGAAAGAAGCCACCAGCACCCCACTTCCCATTAACCAAGTCCTTCTATGTGCTTTTTCATGCAGGCCAACACAGCCAGCAGAAAAGGAGTGTCTGTTAGAATGTTCCATCATATGAAGTGGGGAAATGACAAGCTTATGCAAAGCAGTGTCAACAGGGCCTTTCCGAAGCGTCTTCACCTGTGATGGAACTTTAGCTATTTGTGCAGCTAACCGACTAATTACTGCCAGCATCCTCCCTCTGCCTTCCTCTTCCCATCACTCTTTAATTCATCTTTTCCTCTCTACAAGCAGATTGGGGAATGGCTTCATGTAGACTAGAAAACAGGCATGAAAGAGGGAAATGAGTGGATTTGGGAGGGCTGCCATTGTTTCACATACCAGAACACACTCAGTGTACTGAAAAGTCATTTTCAGAGCACAGAGACACACAGGTGTCCCCCATTTCTCTCCTTTTGTGGAGGACATGATTATCGACTCTTCTCAATAGCTACTCACTCCCTCAGCCACTTAGTACATGGCATTCCTGTCCAGCCCAAATTGTGTCCAAAGCTGGTCCCATCAGACTACAGCAGTGCTGTCCAACAGAAACATAAAGCAAGCCACAAACATAATGCTGTTTTCTAGTAGCCACACTGTAAAAAGAAGCAGGTGAAATAATTAACTTCTAAAATACATTTGCTGCTGCTGCTGCTGCTGCGAAGTCCCTTCAGTCATGTCCGACTCTGTGCAACCCCATAGATGGCAGCCCACTAGGCTCCTCTGTCCCTGGGATTCTCCAGGGAAGAACACTGGAGTGGGTTGCCATTTCCTTCTCCAATGCATGAAAGTGAAAAGTGAAGGTGAAGTCGCTCCCTTATATATATCCAAAGTATCATCATTCAAACATATAATCAGTATAACAATTATTGAGATACTTTACATTCTTTTACTTCATATGAAGTCTTCAAAGTTGAGTGTGCTTTTTACACTTACAGCACATGTCCATTGGAATAGTCATATTTCAGGTATTTATTTCTAGTTTATTTCCAGTTTATAGTTACCAACCCATCTCCCTCCACCCTCATGCATGCGTGCTCAGTCAGGTAACCCCATGGACTGCAGCCCACCAGGCTCCTCTGTCCATGGACTTTTCCAGGCAAGAATACTGGAGTGGGTTGCCATTTCCTTCTCCATATTTCAGGTATTTAATAGACATATATGGTAACCACTACCATAATGGACAGTATAGGAGGACTTTAATCCCATGTTTTAGACTGGGATGGGCAGAATGGGGAATATTCCAAGCTTTGAGTAAGAAAACATATTACCCCTTCTGGTTACTGGCAGCCTTCTATGACCATGAGGTGATCCGGGCTGGATCCTTGGGTCCTAGATCATATACCTGAGTTTTGCTGCTTCAGAGCCTGACTGCCTCTGAACTTCTAGTAATGGGAAAAGAGACATTTCTCTATTACTGAAGTCCGTGTGAGTCCCCCTTTCTGTTATATGCAGCAAAAACATGCTTATGTATATACCCTCCCGTCAGTATTCAAACCACAAAAGAGTGTCCCAACCTTTGGTGTGATGGATTTACTTGCCATTCCAAGCAAGTGGATACAAGCCAAACACATTTCTTCTCCACGTTATAAATTTGGAGAGCCAATAAAACCCTAATCCATCTATTTCCCTGAAGAGTTACTATTTTTACTCTTGTTTAAATACTACTCCAATTGATCTATTCTTAATGAAGTTAAGGTAGCACTTCATATTAAATATTTTAGAAGCAAAAGTAGACTCATTTCCTCTAAGTGCTGTTTCAAACAAAATGAGTCCATTGTTAAATACAGATATAATCACAATAAAATAAAATTCAGTTCAGTTCAGTCGCTCAGTCATGTCCGACTCTTTGCGACACCATGAATTGCAGCACTCCAGGCCTCCCTGTCCATCACCAACTCCCAGAGTTCACTCAAACTCATGTCCATCGAGTCAGTGATGCCATCCAGCCATCTCATCCTCTGTCGTCCCCTTCTCCTCCTGCCCTCAATCCCTCCCAGCATCAGAGTCTTTTCCAATGAGTCAACTCTTCGCATGAGGTAGCCAAAGTATTGGAGTTTCAGCTTTAGCATCATTCCTTCCAAAGAAATCCCAGAAGTGATCTCCTTTAGAATGGACTGGTTGGATCTCCTTGCAGTCCATGGGACTCTCAAGTGGCTTCTCCAACACCACAGTTCAAAAGCATCAATTCTTCAGCACTCAGCTTTCTTCACAGTCCAACTCTCACATCCATACATGACTACTGGAAAAACCAAAGCCTTGACTAGACGGACCTTTGTTGGCAAAGTAATGTCTCTGCTTTTCAATATGCTATCTAGGGTGGTCATAACTTGCCTTCCAAGGAGCAAGCGTCTTTTAATTTTATGGCTGCAGTCACCATCTGCAGTGATTTTGGAGCCCAAAAAAATAAAGTCTGACACTGTTTCCACTGTTTCCCTATCTATTTCCCATGAAGTGATGGGACCGGATGCCATGATCTTAGTTTTCTAATATTGAGCTTTAAGCCAACTTTTTCACTCTCCACTTTCACTTTCATCAAGAGGCTTTTTAGTTCCTCTTCACTTTCTGCCATAAGAGTAGTGTCATCTGCATATCTGAGGTTATTGATATTTCTCCCGGCAATCTTGATTCCAGCTTGTGCTTCTTCCAGCCCAGCGTTTCTCATGATGTACTCTGGATATAAGTTAAATAAGCAGGGTGACAATATACAGCCTTGATGTACTCCTTTTCCTATTTGGAACCAGACTGTTGTTCCATGTCCGGTTCTAACTGTTGCTTCCTGACCTACATATAGGTTTCTCAAGAGGCAGGTCAGGTGGTCTGGTATTCCCATCTCTTTCAGAATTTTCCAGTTTATTGTGATCCACACAGTCAAAGGCTTTGGCATAGTCAATAAAGCAGAAGTAGATGTTTTTCTGGAACTCTCTTGCTTTTTCCATGATCCATTGGATGTTGGCAATTTGATCTCTGGTTCCTCTGCCTTTTCTAAAACCAGCTTGAACATCTGGAAGTTCACAGTTCACGTACTGCTGAAGCCTGGCTTGGAGAATTTTGAGCATGACTTTACTAGCCTGTGAGATGAGTGCAATTGTGCAGTAGTTTGAGCATTCTTTGGCATTGCCTTTCTTAGGGATTGGAATGAAAACTGACCTTTTCCAGTCCTGTGGTCACTGCTGAGTTTCCCAAATTTGCTGGCATATTGAGTGCAACACTTTCACAGCATCATCTTTTAGGATTTGAAATAGCTCAACTGGAATTCCATCTCTTCCACTAGCTTTGGTTTGTTCGAAGTGATGCTTCCTGAGGCCCACTTGACTTCACATTCCAGGTCTGGCTCTAGGTGAGTGATCACACCATTGTGATTATCTGGGTCATGAAGATCTTTTTTGTACAGATCTTTGGTTTACTCTTGCCACCTCTTCTTAATATATTCTGCTTCTGTTAGGTTCATACCATTTCTGTCCTTTATTGAGCCCATCTTTGTATGAAATGTTCCCTTGGTATCTCTAATTTTCTTGAAGAGATCTCTAGTCTTTCCCATTCTATTGTTTTCCTCTATTTCTTTGCACTGATCACCAAGGAAGGCTTTCTTATCTGTAGACCTTGCTATTCTTTGGGACTCTGCGTTCAAATGGGTATATCTTTCCTTTTCTCCTTTGCTTTTCACTTTTCTTCTTTTCACAGCTATTTAAGGCTTCCTCAGACAGCCATTTTGCATTTTTTGCATTTCTTTTTCTTAGGGATGGTCTTGATCCCTGTCTCCTACACAATGTCACAAACCTCATTCCATAGTTCTTCAGGAACTCTATCAGATCTAGTCCCTTAAGTCTATTTCTCAATTCCACTGTATAATCGTAAGGGATTTGATTTAGGTTATACCTGAATAGTCTAGTGGTTTTCCCTACTTTCTTCAATTTAAGTCTGAATTTGGCAATAAAGAGTTCATGATCTGAGCCACAGTCAGCTCTCGGTCTTGTTTTTTGCTGACTATATAGAGCTTCTCCATCTTTGGCTGCAAAGAATATAATCAATCTGATTTCGATGTTGACCATCTGGTGATGTCCATGTGTAAAGTCTTCTCCTGTGTTGTTGGAAGAGGGTGTTTGTCATGACCAGTGCATTCTCTTGGCAAAACTCTATTAGCCTTTGCCCTGCTTCATTCTGTACTCTAAGGCCAAATTTGCCTGTTACTCCAAGTGTTTCTTGACTTCCTACTTTTGCATTTCAGTCCCCTTTAATGAAAAGGATATCTTTTTTGGGTGTTAGTTCTAGAAGGTCTTATAGGTCTTCATAGAACCATTCAACTTCAGCTTCTTCAGCATTACTGGTTGAGGCATAGGCTTGGATCACCGTGATATTGAATGGTTTGCCTTGGAAACGAACAGAGATCATTCTGTCGTTTTTGAGACTGCATCCAAGTACTGCATTTCAGGCTCTTGTTGACTATGATGGCTACTCCATTTCTCCTAAGGGATTCTTGCCCACTGTAATAGATATAATGGTCATCTGAGTTAAATTTACCCATTCCAGTCCATTTTAGTTTGCTGATTCCTAGAATGTCAACTTTCACTCTTGCCATCTTCTGTTTGACCACTTCCAATTTGCCTTGATTCATGGAACTAACATTCCAGGATCCTATGCAATATTGTTCTTTTTAGCATTGGACTTTACTTCCGTCACCAGTCACATCCACAACTGGGTGTTGTTTTTGCTTTGGCTCTGTCTCTTCATTCTTTCTGGAGTTATTTCTCCACTCTTTTCCAGTAGCATATTGGGCACCTACCAACCTGGGGAGTTCATCTTTCAGTGTCCTATCTTTTTGTCTTTTCATACTGTTCATGGGGTTCTCAAGGCAAGAATACTGAAGTGGTTTGCCATTCCCTTCTCCAGTGGACCATATTTTGTCAGATGTGCAACTTCAGAAGATTCTTGCTACCAGTGGATAATTGCTGTTATCTGTTCTTGAGTCAAATTGAATTGAAATCAGTACCTATCCATTACTCTGGGAGGAATTTCCTTCTGAGTTGAGGGTTCGAAGATGATTCTTCCTGAAGGTCTTACTGTAGGCAAGGTTGACCTTGCCAAAGTACCTATCCTAACTGGTGCATTTACTGCACCATAATTGTATCTGATGCTTTAAAAGCCTTTCTTTTGAAAGTAAGTTTTATTACAAAATTACTCTTATAATGCTTGCATTGAATTTCCGTTCTGAAAGTATTTGCCATGTACTACTAAAGAGAACACTATTAATATAATTTCTCTAAAAATCTGGATCATTATCCAAGTAGTTTTCAAATTCTAATTTTATATAAGCATTCATCACCACAAATAAATACAGGAATCTCTCAACATTTCTCTTTACTTTCAAGAACCAAATGTGTATTTGGCAGGAAAGCAGTACAACTCATGTTACTTTCCCCTAGAGCTTCAGGAGTAAATATTTTCCACTATCAATATCTCCAGTCACAAATACAATCCAGAAATCACTAAGTCTGCATTTCAGAGCTGATTAAGACACACCAATGAAGTAGGAAGCAGGCCTAGTTTTCTTCCAGAGATGATGAAAGTTTATGAAATTCAAGGAGTTAAAAAGATAAATTAGGGGCCACTGGCTCACTCTAAAACCAACCACAGTTAGAGTGGGTACTCCTGTGGTAATGGGGCATGCCATAGACTAGGATCTGTGTTCCCCACCCAGCTCGACCTCTTCTGATCCATCCAGTTTGGGACTCTGATCAGTGAAATGGGGATGAAAACATCACCATGGCTTCTACCCCACAGCATTGCTATGGAGAGCAAATGAGATAATAAGATATTATATACAGAAAGCTCAGAAAGCTATAAACTGCTCTACTGAAGGCAGTTATTTGTTGCTGTTGTTTAGTCACTTAGTCATGTCCAACTCTTGAAATTCCATGGACTATAGCCTAGGCTTCCCAGGTGGCACTAGTGGTAAAGAATTTGCCTGCCAATGCATGAGATGTAAGAGATGTGGGTTTGATCCCTGGGTCGGGAAGATTCCCTGGAGAAAGGCATAGCAACCCACTCCAGTATTCTTGCCTGGAGAATCTCATGGACAGAGGACCCTGGTGGGCTACAGTCCATAGGATTACAGAGAGTCAGATACGACTGAAATGACTTAGCATGCACACACAGACTATAGCCTGCCAGGCTCTTCTGTCCATGGGATTTCCCAGGCAAGAATACTGGAGTGGATTGCCATTTCCTTCTCCATCTTCCAAACACAGGAATTGAGCCCACATCTCCTGTATTGTCAGGCACATTCTTTACCACTGAGCCACCAGGGAAGCCCAGAGTTATCTAGGCCCTTGCAAAGACAGTTACCATTCAATCACCTTAAAGAATGCTAGAACTTTATATATTTGATTAATCTTTTAATTGCTTGCAATCAGGCCTCCATCTCTGTACACCATAACACGTTCTAAAGAATGTCACAACTTTGAAGTTGACAAAGCATAGAGATGAACTCACAAAGGAACTAAAAAACCCCATTACATAGCAGCCTATAATTCCTATCTCCCCTGACCATCTTAATTTACACAACAGACTCTTCCTCCAAAATTGCCCATAGAAGGGATCTTTTGAAAATCAAATCACACTTTATATAGAGAGAGTTAGTTCATAGGGCCTGCAGTAGTAAATCCTTTGGAAAGTGAATTATTATCCTTAATCTATCTGTTGTGTAAATACAGATTTTCATATCCTGGGTTTGCTTGAAATATATATATACTTGAACTGCAGGGTCCCCAGGAGTGATTTATTCTTCAGCTGCAGCTAACAAACTGCGGTTCTCGATGCATGATTGCTTTGGCAGTGCAATTGGGATTAAGAAGGAAGGCGATGGCTCAGGCCTCCAGCACCATGTGTGGGGATGACTCACTCAGGATTCTAACATGCTCCATTGTGGTCCTCAAGAAGAGAATTTCTTTCCTTTTAAATGAAAGGCAATCTTAGTTATAAATACTTATATTACATGAATTCCAAATAACAGTTTTCTTAACTACAGGCTCCCAAGGGCCTACTTTCTTATTAAGCATATAGTTTACCTGTGTAAAAGTATACCATGCAGTTAATAAGTGCTACATAAATATGAATTAATAGAACAAACGTTCAGAGAAAAAACCAGTAAGCACCTGGAAGACTATGTACTTACTCTAAGGATTCAATAACATTCCTTTATTAATAACTATTATACATCAAATCTAAAACACAAATTCTCAGCTGGACTGAATCATCATTTTGGTAAAGCAAATGTTATGAATATGAATGAATGAATGTACATCATTTTATTGAGTCCTCTCCTGCTTGCATTTTTCTCTTTCCAAAGCATTTCATTGTGTCCTGCTGAAGAATTGTACACTGATCTTTCAGCTAGGTAAATTGAGGCAAACATTGTCTTACGGGCACTTGGGATTTGTATTAATTAAGTATGGTAAGGCAGAGAAGGCAATGGCAACCCACTCCAGTACTCTTGCCTGGAAAATCCCATGGACAGAGGGGCCTGGTAGGCTGAAGTCCATGGGGTTGCTAGGAGTCGGACACGACTGAGCGACTTCACTTTCACTTTTCACTTTCATGCATTGGAGAAGGAAATGGCAACCCACTCCAGTGTTCTTGCCTGGAGAATACCAGGGGCAGGGAAGCCTGGTGGGCTGCCGTCTATGGGGTTGCACAGAGTCGGATACGACTGAAGCGACTTAGCAGCAGCAGCAGCAGTATGGTAAGGCAGGCAGATACAGAAAAGACTGTCATAAAGGAAGAAGGTTTTTATATTTATAGATCCTTAAAAACAGGTGACAGCATGCCACGCAAGGCCATGTGGTAAAGTCAAGGGCAAGAATGGTGCTATTCCTCAGACAAGAAGATGGAGAACAAAGTGTCTAAAGAGGTCGCTGCCCAGGGGGCCACAGAGGAGATGAAACCAAGGCCCCTGCTCCTCCTGAGGGTGGTACTTCCAAGATGGCACCTGTACCACTGACCAGGAAGGCAGAGGCCCCCAAGGACCCAACATGGCATTCCCACCAAGGCCTTGTCATCCAATATGGCCAATAAGAAGGCAGCAGCTGAGAGTTAGAGGCAGGTGGAGAGAGACTGAGATTCTACTCTTCTATTCCCCTAAAAACCATCACTCCATTTATTTCTCTGTAACCCATGTATTAGTATCAACAAAGACTTCCCCTTGGCCCCTACATGCACACAAAGGTCAGTAGGAAGCAGAGAGAGGGAAAAGCGTGGGCAAGAGCCTTTATTGTGGTTTCTGCAGGAAGGTGGACAAGGTAAGGTAAGCAGGTTTAGTATTGGCAAGTTTGAATAATTTCAGGGGTCTCCAGAGTGAGGGGCTGTCTCTAGGTATCTGGATCTGGGGTGATGAGGTCAGAGGAGTGATGGCTCAATGAGTAAGAACCCACCAGAGGCAGTGGTTGGGGATGTGGGTTCTGAACTGGTTGGTCTGCATATGAAAGGCAGGCTCACAGGTGAGGTGTTTGCTCTCACTGGGCATTAACTGGCCCCGGAAAGGGCAGTCTCTACAGGGTCAGCAAGACTCTGAGATGTCAAAGCACCAAAATGCAGAATAAAAAGACATGACTAATAGACACACCAACTGTAATTCTCTGGAATTACACAGGAAGTGAGAGTTAAGGTCTAAACATGTATTTCACCCCTCATTTCTCCTGAACTCAGGAAGATTCTTTCTGAGAATTTCAAAGAAATGAAAGCTGAAGTAAAGAAATAAAATCTTACTTGTCTAGGACTCTTCACTGAATAACCATAAAACCACTCACTTGAACTGATAATGCATGGAAGTCCTCAAAATAGAATATGTATCAATTCCATAAATACGTTATGAATTCATTAGGGTTAGGTTTTGCTCTATGTGGCTTAAAATCAACTTAACAATGGCCTAACCAATGTAAAAGCTTTGTCTTTTTCATGTAAGTGAAATCTAGAAGCAGGCAGTCCAGGATGGCTATGGGACTATTCTCCACTGAGTCCTCAGGGATCCAGACTCATTTGAGCTCAGGCTAAGCTCTCTCAAGATCCTCTTTTGGCCCCAATGTTAGAAGATGACAGCAACCATATTTCAGGCAGCATGATGAAGGAGGGAACAAAAAATAAGAAAGTAAAAGGTATATATGGAGAAGAAAATAGCAAACCACTCCAATATTCTTGCCTGGAAAATCCCATGGACAGAGAAGCCTGGTGGGCTACAGTCCATTGGGTCACAAAGAGTCAGACATGACTTAAAGACTGAGTAAGAGGCATATATCAGCTATGTTTCAAAGATGATTCCTAGATTTATCACATGACTTTTATCCTTGTTGGCCAGAACTTAGTCACATGGCCATGCCTAGATACAAAAAAAAACAAAAACAAAAAAACTGAAAAATGTAATTATTTAGTTCAACTAAAAATCAAAGTTTCTATTGCTCCAAAAGAAGACTGGACTTGGGAGAGAACAAACAGTTCCCATGCCAGCATTCTGTATTGAATTTCTACCACCTATCCTTCCAAATTCCCTTCTCTTTTATACCACAACCAACACCTCCAAAAGTAGTAGTCTAGAAACTTTTCAAGCCAGAAATCTGAATGTCAGCCTAAGCTTCATTTTCATTTAGGCCAAAACTAAGTTTGGCTTCTCGCACATCCTAAATCTCTCTTAAGCAATTTCGCGTGAGTTACTACCATATGAACATGTAAATTGGTGCGGCCACTGTGGAAAACAGCATGGAGGTTCTTCAAAAATCTAAAAATAGAGTTGCCATATGATCCAGCAATCCCACTGCTGGGCATATATCCAGAGAAAACTATAATTTGAAAAGACACATGCACCCCGATGTTCACTACAGTACTATTTACAACAGCCAAGACATGGAAGCAACCGAAGTGCCCATCAGCAGCTGAACGGAAAAAGAAGTGGGACATGCCTACAGTGAAATACTATTCAGCCATTAAAAAGAACAAAATAATGCCATTGGCAGCAAAATGGATGGATCGAGAGATGATCATACTAAGTGAAGTAAGTCAGATAGAAAAAGACAAATATCATATAATATCACTTATATGTGGAATCTAAGATACAACATGAACTTATCT
Organism: Bos mutus; assembly: GCF_027580195.1. Lineage (NCBI taxonomy): Eukaryota > Metazoa > Chordata > Mammalia > Artiodactyla > Bovidae > Bos > Bos mutus. Next base: position 49,121,013 of record NC_091620.1, read on the forward strand.
ATGAAACAGAGATAGACTCACATACAGAGAGAACAGACTTGTGGCTGCCGAGGAGAAGGGGGATAGAGGAGGGATGGATTGAGAGTGTGGGATTAGCAGATGCGAACTATTATAAATAGAATGGATAAAGAACAAGATTGTATTGTACAGCACAGGAAACTATATTCAATATCCTGTGATAAACTATAATGGAAAAGAACATGAAAAATAAGGTATATGCATGTATAACAATCATTTTGCTGTACAGCAGAAATTAACCCAACTTTGTAAATCAACTATACTTCAATAAAATAATTTTTTTTTAATTACTACTACCATAACCTCCTATCTGGTCTACCATTCTCCAGATTTACTGCCCACATCCCCTGCTCAACACCCACAAACCTATTCCAAATCATACTTCTCTCTGCAGCAGGAGCTATTTGTCAACATGTTCACCACGTCTCTTCCTGTGTATAGCCCTTCAGAGGCTCCTGATGGCTTTTGGCATAAAGTCCAATATCCTGGCATTGAATATTAGGCTCCCCGTGATGTGTGGTCCCTGTGTGTCTCTTGCCTTGTCTTCTTTCTCCTACACTTACAAGCCCATACTACAACAGCCCATGAAGTCTCAAACACAGCATGTAGAAATGCATGGAGTCACTGAAGATCCCTGAAGACCCATTCTGAAGATCTCTGGGCTTCATAACATTAATCAAAGATATCATGCTATTGTTTTAAAAGAGAGAAGTGGGCATGTTGGCATCAAGAAGAATAAGGAGAAAGGTTTCTTTCAATTATAATCATTCCAGGCTGGAAACTTTCCAATCCAGGGTCAACCTAAAAAGAAATGTTGGAAGATAAATATATGCTTTAACTAAGTCCACAAAAGAAAACCCTGGAAAGCAAATATATGGAAGGATGTGGTAATCTCACTTATCATCATATTAAACATCTAAAAAACCCACATCAGTGAAGATAGATTGAAATTACATTAACTGTCAAAGGTACTAAAGCACACATAAGGTTAAGACCCCCAGACTCACTTACACATTCAAGTCTTCATGGAATGGCCACTATGTGTCAGTCAGTCAGTTCAGTCACTCAGTCATGTCCAGCTCTTTGCGACCCCATGGACAGCAGCACGCCAGGCTTCCCTGTCCATCACCAATTCCCAGAGCTTGTTCAAGCTCATGTCCATTGAGTCAGTGATGCCATCCAACCATCTGACAAATGTTGGGATGTAGCAACAAGTCAAGTACAAATGATCTCACCCTCATGGAGCTTAGAGTCAAAACCAGTGTGGCCCATGTTCTAGGAATGGTGCTAAAATTTATTTTCAGTAAATCATATTTCAGAAACAAAATGAAATCTCTTGTGTTGCATTGTGGAGGAAGGAATGATATAAGGGAGTAAAAATTTTCTACTATTTTCTGTTTTTCTACTCAAATTTAGTTTTTCAAGGTAAATTATTCACAATTTATTGTACAGTGAAGTGCCAAATAGTGATTTCAATTTGAAATCACTATTTGGAAGCCAGAAGGATGAACTGAATTCAATTTTCAGTTTTCACAAGGCACAGATAAATCCTGATCAACTGTTAACATCAGATGGTTTAACAGCCCCAGCTAGGCTTGCTTAACCATCCTCTTCCTTTTCTCTCATCCCCAGACAACACTGTGACACCCTTACAAACCAATTCTCAATGGCTTTTCAAAACTGCATTAGTTGTCTTTCCTCTCCCCTAACATACACACACACACACAGAGCTTATGAAGACTGAAAAAAACTGAAGGCGTATTTTCCATAGCACTTCAGCTCATGGTAATAACTTCAAGATAAATGTTGACTCACAGGGAAACAGCAGCCAACTGGAATTGTAACTTAAGAAATGAAATTAAAAGCAAGACCTTATCTGCAAATACTCGTTATTTTTCTGTGCTGCTACAGGGGTTTTCAGAGTCGGACATGACTGAAGCAACTTAGCAGCAGCAGCAACAGGGGTTTATCTTCGCCACTGAGATGGAACACATTTTCTGACAGCATGCTGCATAATTAGGAAAACAGTTCTAAAGATCCTCTAATTAAGGGTGCCATTTTCAGTGAAGGTGAACCCAGGTCTAGCCCAGGAAGTTGTGACGGACACAAGTCCCCTCCCAAATCATTGAAGAAAATGACACCTTTAACCTCTTCTTGTTGGAGAAGGCAATGGCACCCCACTCCAGTACTCTTGCCTGGAAAATCCCATGGTCAGAGGAGCCTGGAAGGCTGTAGTCCATGGGGTCGCTGAGGGTCGGACACGACTGAGAGACTTCACTTTCACTTTTCTTTCTCATGCATTGGAGAAGGAAATGGCAACCCACTCCAGTGTTCTTGCCTGGAGAATCCCAGGGATGGGGGAGCCTGGTGGGCTGCCATCTATGGGGCCGCACAGAGTCGGACATGACTGAAGTGACTTAGCAGCAGCAGCAGCCTCTTCTTGTGAGCCTATGGAGGCCCATGGTAAATGTCTGCATAATCCCTGTCCTTTCCTATAAATTTCCTACCCCTAAGCAAGGGATGTGTAACTAAACTTTTTTAAGCAGCGACATATGATGATGATTTTAAACTTTGATTAGGAGCTCTTGAAGATAATTGTCTCTTCCTGTTTCATCCTCAAGTAAGATCTCCCCTTCTCTAATTTGGTCACAAAGTGGTTTCCTTTTAAAAGGACCATTCGAATTTTGGAAAAAACAAGAAGAAACAGTAATCACATACCACAGAATATGGGCACGGAGTTGCTAATAAATTTCATTGTCCTCTCACCTCCAATCCTTCTGCTGTCAAAAAAGTAGGAAAGAAGAAAAGCTAACCAGAAATCTAAAATCGATAGTGCTTTTGAATCAGTTAGCTCTTGTTCAGAAAGGGAGAAGGAGGGCAGAAGGGGGGGCAGTGACTACTCAGTTCTCCCATCCCCTTAAAAAAAAGTCACTTACAGATTAAACACCAAAGAGCACAAGTCTTGGTCCATGACCTGGCTCGGACTCTGCTCTGCCTCTTTGGGGTAGACAGGCTTGCTTTACTTCATATGTCAAACCACAGTTTTATCCATAAAATGATGGTGCGAGGACAGTACCCAACACTCAGTAAGTGTTCAATTGCTGTGGGTAGAAATGTTTCTAATAAGAATTCTCATAAGAATGAATAAACATTGATGATTTACCATGTAGCAGGCACTAATAATTTTAATCTGTTCATCAGTCCTATAAGGTAAGTACTATTATCCTCCCTGTTTTAATGACTAGAAAGCTAAGGAACAAGGATGTTAAAAACACTTTCCCAGAGCCACAAAGCTACTAAGAGGCTAAGACCTCACTTGAACTCCAGCAGCCAGGTTTCAAGCAGCGCAGTCTGATAGACCTTCGTCCCAAGATTGAAATGTTCTATAACCTAAGTTGTTCGACATGGCAGCCACCAGCCAAATGAGATGACTGAGCACTTGGAATGTGGCTGGTGTGACTAAGGAATTGCATTTTTTATTTTCTTTCACTTTAATTCATCTAAATTTAAACAGCCACGTGTGATTCGTTGCTACTGTGTTGGACAGGCCAGCTCAAAAGGCTACACTGTTAACTACCGAAGATTAGGCCCATCCAGTGTGGGCATGAGACTTCAAAAAAGATAGTAACAAAGTAGGGATTAATTTATTTACACATGTAACTATAATGTGGGAGAGCATTATCTCATTACTAGCAGTATACTGAGCAACTTCACTTTCACTTTTCACTTTCACACATTGGAGAAGGAAACGGCAACCCACTCCAGTGTTCTTGCCTGGAGAATCCCAGGGATGGTGGAGCCTGGGCTGCCGTCTATGGGGTCGCACAGAGTCGGACATGACTGAAGCGACTTAGCAGCAGCAGCAGCAGCAGTATACTATTGTCACAGTCATATTCTATTTGCCTTCTTCCCATGTGGCAAATTGTTTTTATCACAGAAGTATTATACTGTTAAAAAAGGTAAGAAACCAAAAGTGTATAAATCTATTAAGTGAAATTTCCTCTTTCCACCACCACTGCCTTCCCCATCTTAATCCCCTTCAGAGCAGAACATACAAACATGCCTATTCTGAGTATATATATACAATACTTAAGTGAACCTAGAAGGATCAAAATAGGATCAACCTCCTCTGTTGTTCTATAGTGTTTTCCTTGCTGAAACGTAAATCTCATTCATTCATCCATGTTGATTGCATGCATAGCTATTGGGCTGGCCAAAAAGTTCATTTGGGTTTTCCCATAAAATATTATAGAAAATCTGTATGAACATCTTTGCCAACCTAATACCTTACCCTCTCCACGGCACCCCACTCCAGTACTCTTACCTGGAAAATCCCATGGACGGAGGAGCCCGGAAGGCTGCAGTCCATGGGGTCTCGAAGAGTCGGACACGACTGTGTGACTTCACTTTCACTTTTCATTTTCATGCATTGGAGAAGGAAATGGCAACCCACTCCAGTGTTCTTGCCTGGAGAATCCCAGGGACGGGGGAGCCTGGTGGGCTGCCGTCTATGGGGTCGCACAGAGTCAGACACGATTGAAGCGACTTAGCAGCAGCAGCAGTAGCTATTTCACTGTATGGCAATACTGCAGTTTATCAGTTCTCCACTGATGGACATTTTGATTAATTCTAAATTTTTGCCTTTAAAAATAGTATTGCAACAAGTGTTCACTCAGCATGGAGTTGCTGCTTTGTTAGACTGCTCCTTAAAAATGGTTCAAGAGACATTTCTGTTTGCCTACCCAAAAGACACACCCTCCTCCATCTTGTCTTTACTAACTGAATAAATTCAAATCAGGGTCCACTTCAACTCCTCATGAGTCAGAATGAAGTTCTGTTTGGTCCAGGCCAGTCATATGGTTCCACTTTCACTGGCAGTCATTGGTTAATGGCTGAGCATCCAACTCGATTGGCTCCAATGGGAAACAGTGTGAAGTGTCTGGGCCTTTGAGAAAACAAGAGGCCCTGGGACATTCTCCTGTCACATCCAGAGTTGATGCAGCCTTCACACAGCTATGAGAGGACCTAGTCTGAGAATGAGGCAAAGGAACTGGAATGGCAGAGGGAAAAATGGGAAAACCCAAATCCTTAATGCACTGATGAGCTGCTGAATTAACCACCCCTTGAAGTCTCCCTCCTTCTGGGCTTCTTGTCAAGTGAGCTAAGTATTTCAGTCATTTGAGTTTGGGTTTGTAATACTTAGAACCCAAACTATTTCAACCAATGCAAATGGGATTGCTGGTTGAAAGGGTATGAAAGGAGTTTTATTCTGATAAGTACTCTAATCTCTGTTTAACCTTTTCATAGCATTAATATGAAAAGGACCTTAGTGGTTTGGATACATCTTCCATTCCCTAGGAGCTTCCCTGGTGGCTCAGATTGCAAAGCATCTGCCTGCACTGTGGGAGACCTGGGTTCCATCCCTGGGTTAGGAAGATCTCCTGGAGAAGGAAATGGCAACCCACTCCAGTATTCTTGCATGGAGAATCCCACGGATGGAGAAGCCTGGTGGGCTACAGTCCATGGGGTCGCAAAGAGTCGGACACAACTGAGTGACTTCACTTTCTTTTCTTTCTCTAGAATGGGAGCTTTATTACTCCCATTAATAATGTAGCTTTATTAGCTACAGTAGTCCAAGTATATTTAAACAGCACATCCCTCAGTGTCCCCTACCTTCTGATGCACACAGATGATACTGTGTGTGTGTGCTCAGTCGCTTCAGTTGTGCCCAACTCTTTGTGACCCCATGGACAGTAGCACACCAGGCTCCTCTGTCTGTGGGGTTCTCCAAGCAAGAATATTGGAGTGGGTTGCCATCCCCTCCTCCAGGGGATCTTCCCAACCCAGGGATGGAAACTGGCTGGGTCTCTTATGTCTCCTGCATTGGAAAGTAGATTCTTTACCACTGGCACCACCTTTGTAATAAATATAAAATCAGAAATCCGGCCAGACTAAAGATGGGAAACTTCCAGAACTGTGCTTCCTAGACTTTCTCATATAACACTACATATAGTAAATGATAATATTTTAGGGCACACTGGGGTAAAGATAAAACTGTTCAAAGCCAACAGTTTTCAGTCTAAGGGCTCCAGCTGCCTGGCCTCCCTGAGGGCAGAGGAGAACAATATTTGGCCCACTTGAAACCAATTCATGGAACACAAACTGTGAGTGATACTCTAGAGAGATTTATCGTATCTCATTAATTCTAAGCAATGTATTTTTTCACATTTTTATCTCTGAAATTAAGATGCATCTTATAACGGATAACACCTTGTAAGTACTGCCAGCCAGGCAGCAGGTATCATCTCACTGACATTTTCTACCTTTGCACAAATTCAATCTGAAAATCTTCTGTAGGTCCCTTCTGGTAAGGCCAGGAAAACCCCAGCATCACGGGAAGTTATTGTCTGATGGGTAGAGAGTTTCAGTTTGGGGTGACGAAAAGTTCTAGAGATGGATGACGGTGATAGTGGCCCAACAGTGTGAATGCATTTAACACACTGAAGTATACACTTACAAATGGTTGAAATGGTAAATTTAATGTTATTTAAATTAAAAAAAAATTTAAAGGCCCAGCATCAATCTTACACAAAAGGTATCAGTGGCTTGGATGCAGAGACAACAGTGGGGTACCCTTCTAAGAAACAATTCATCTTTACCTGTGCTCTTATTGGCACAGAGGATGAGACTATGTGAAAAAATTAGCCATTGAGGATGCTGAATATGAGGTTCTAGGAAGACTTAAAGCAATTTCTCTCTCTGATAGTTTTCCTTGTTATGTATGCACAGGAGGACAGGAGACACACTTTGTTTTGGCAATTCTCTATTTGAGCCTGCAGATGCACCCTCTACCCTTTCCTACTCATGGAAGGCTGAACTCTATGGACATTTGGTTCCAAGTTTCTACTCCCTTGGGCTTCCCAGATTACTCGAGTGGTGAAGAACCTCACTGCCAATGCAGGAGACATGAAAGACGTGAGTTCAGTCCCTGGGTCGGGAAGATTCCCCTGGAGGAGGAAATGGCAACCCACTCCAGTATTGCTGCCTGGAGAATCCCATGGAGAGGGAAGCCTGGCAGGCTATAGTCCATAGGGTTGCAAAAAGTCAGGTGCGACCGAAGCACCTTAGCAAGCACACACACAGCAGGCACACACACATCTACTCCCCTGGCTCCTCTTTACTGGGCTGTGGGTTGGTCATAATTGCGTTCCTCCACCACAGGCCCCAGATCCTATGCTATGGGACAGCTGATTTCTACAGCAAGGGTCCCTAACTTCTGGGATCTAATGCCTGATGATCTGAGGTGGAGCTGATGAAATAACAGAAACAAAATGCACAATAAATCAATGCACTTGAATAATCCCAAAACCATCCTCCCCCCACCATCACCACTCAGGTTCCTGAAAAAAATTGTCTTCCATGAAACTGGTTCCTGGTACCCAAAAGATTGGGGACCACTGTTCTACAACCTTGGCTCTCTCCAGGATCTGTTCTTCACCCTTTGTGGCCTGGAAGTGGTACCTGCTTTCCATGCCAACCAACCCCAGGGCATCTAACTCTTTCCTACTGGTTTCCCCCAACCCTGCCTACACCCTTTGTTTAGTATTCTTTTCATCAAACCCTCAACAGTCCTCCAACTTTTGAGGGTGCTCTTTGTTTCTGGCTGGGCTTTAGAGGGTGATTTTTGTTTCTGGCTGGGGTTCTGCGTTTTTTTAAAATCATATCTTAATTAATCTAAAAGAGTTCTTTAAAATTTCCTTGAAAACCTAAGTGACACATAAGCACTGTGTCATAGTTTAGTTGGAAGCACTTTTTCCTTCTTAGTGACACATAAATGAAGGTACATCTTGAAACTGTTGACTTCTCAGATTTGATGAACTAGGATAAAATTTCCAATATACCATAAAGGGTTAAGGAGATGTTTCTAATATTACACTTCCAGAATTTACTTGAGATGATAGCCAAGCAAGTTTAATATTTCGAAATATCATACACAGTGCAGTTTAGTGCCAATTTCATTCCCTGGGTGAGTACGACCAGCAAAACGTATGTAAGAGCCTTAGGAGCAGGCTGCCTTGGAAGGTTGCCCTTGGTCAGCTGGTCTTCCTGCTCAGTCTGTCCACACCCCTCCTGTGCATCCCACTGGCTCTTGTTCTGTTCCCTGCTTTACTCTAATAGCTTAGAAACTGGCTCATCCACCTCTAAACAACTCACACTTCTTTGCTGCCAGAATACATCTAAAAAAGCAGAGCTCATCAGGTTTAAGATCCTTTAGTTACTCCATTTCAGGATCAAGTTCAAAAATTTAAATATACCACACAAGGCCCATCATGGTCTCCCCCTCCCAACCCCACCCGCCAATCTCCTTAGCCTCATTTCCTGTCACTCACTTGCACATGACTTAGCCTGCCACACATAAGAACTTGCAGACTCCTAAACACATCATACTGCTACACATTTTCACAAATCTGTACTTGCTGTTCCCTTGAACTAGAATGCCCTTCCCTCCATTCAGCTACCTCCTACTTATCCTATACCACTCAGCTCAGTTATCACCTGTTCTGGGAGGCTTTCCTGGACGTTCCAGGTTGAGTGATCAGTAGTTCCCAGCACTCTGAGCATCTCACACTACACTGAAACTGCTCACATCCAGGGGCTGACTCATGGTAGGAATGCAAAGTTATTCAATGAGTACATTAATAGAGTTATTTTTATTTCTATTGCTTTCTTTGTACTGTATCAAGCAGGACACTTTGATGAAACTTCTGTTCTCTCTTTTCAGGATTCAACTCTGCCCAGTGGCAAAAGTGACCAGTGGACTCAAAATAGTAAAATAATGCTTAAAGTAGTGCTACCACAGGGCCTTGGGAACCAACCTCACATGCTAAAGATAGACGAAGATTTGCATTGAGGTATAAACCCTGATTGTATTCAATGCTTTTAACTTTGAACCCCTCAGGCTTTACCCTTTGCTGTAACCAACTAGACAACTGAATGATACCCAGTACAGCACAGCTGCTAAGACTATAGACTCTGAGCTAAGTCTAGCTGGGCCCGTGCCTTGCTTTAGCCACTGACCAGCTTTGTGCTGTGGGCATGTTATTTAACCTCTTTAAAGGCTGTTTCCTTATCTGTAAGATGGAAATGGCATTAACAGAACTGACCTTAGAGTAAATGATTTAACAAGTGAGAATGTTTATAATAGCACTTAGCATAAATAAAGTACTATTTAACTACTAGTTTTTTTGTTTGGTTGGTTTTTTCCCTATTAAACGGTAAAGAGAGGCATGTCTGAGGAGCAAAGCAGACAAGTCATTTCAAGAGTAGCTTTTTGCTATGGTGAAGTCACTGCTAGCTCTCCTAGCACCAGTTAATAAAGTCACAGGTCAGAATCATGAGACCTTGTGTCTAATGTCGCCAGGGGTCTGCTGAAGACACACCATCCTCCTTCCATCTGGTTCCGCCAAGGTGACCAAAGCGACACAGGTTTTTATTCCTGACATGTCATGTACAGCAGGGTGCACAATGAGTTGTCTTTTTCTTTTCCTGCCCACAGCTTTAGTTTTTTGAAGGTTCCTCTGTGTCTGTAGCAATTATGTCATCAGAGCACCCTGTATGTACTCCCCGCATGAATAAGAAAAATTTAAGTCAAGTAACAAGAGAAGTTTAGCGGAAGAGTCATTCCTGAAATCACATGGGGCCTAGATGGTGGACTCCTCTGGCTCTTGGGAATCCCAAAAAACGTGTCTACCCCCCAATCCTCCCCTCCACTATCTGAAGAATGTTGGGGGAGCACTTGGGAGTTCTTTGGAATAAGCTTTCTTAGAAATGCTAGGTTACCTAGCATTCTGCTCCTAGAAGGTGGGGTTGGGTATTAAATTCAGGTGAGGAATCAGTGACGTGTTTCACCAGTTTCTCATGGGAAGATTTTTCTAGCACCCTATTTCCCAACTTTTGCACTTGAAAATTAAAAGGTTCTTTTTAAAAAGTGAAAGCCTACCCATGTTTAATAATATATAGTTTCCATTGCACCTTAGTTTATTCACTTGAAATGTTGAAAATAAAGATGAGGGCTGGGCCATGCCAAGGAAGCTGCTGGTGATGGTACCCTTCAGCCTGACGATTCCACTTCCAATAGCATTCTGCCTCCCTAGCACTTCCCGTTCTCCTCTTCCTGGCATGATTTCCCTTCTTCTTTGATATTTTTATTGTCCACTTCTGGCACAAGAATACCCTCCAACCTGGTATTCTGGCTTATTTGTTCACTCCCCAATCCTTAGCCTCTAGAGTAACACCTGATACTCAGGAGATGACAAGACACAGGCTGCTGAATGACCAAGGTCAATGAGAAAATACTAAGTTTATCATAAGCACCCCCAGCTTGCCCATTTTCCTGCTTCCACCCCCATCATCCTCAGCACCAGAGTATACCACAGCCCCATCTACTTAGTCCTTTAACTCACCAGCAGTCACAGGCAGGAGACAAAGCAAAAGATTCCTAAGCAAATCATTAAAGCATACAGTGAAAGCAGACATGATCCCACCAGGGGACTCCAAATCTTAACCTTCTTCGGAGGTGAGACCCTGATCTCATCTCTTTGCTTGGATGACTGCTCTCCCAGCCAACCACTCCACAGCCCCACCCTCAAAGAGTCACCTTCATTCTCTTGCAAGGCCGGTTTAAATTTTGTTGTTTAGTTCTTTCAGAAAATCTTATGGACATATTCGTATACAAATATCAGGGGGAAGAATCCTTTTTACAAGTAAGCACATCTTATATCTCAAATGAATACAAGTACATGAGTTTGAAATACTTCATTTTACTGCACAGATATGATCCAGCCATCTTTGGGGTAAAGGATTGAAGAACTGAAGCAAAACAGTCACTGATGATTGAAAGGCAGGCGAATGGATAATAGCCACATAGAAGAGAATACAGGATGTCTTAGGATGAGGACACACCATTCCTGTGAAAAGCAACTAAGTCTTACCATTAAGCTCTGCTATCAAGCAACTGAATACTTGTCCCCTCCCTGCCCTCCATTGATCCTTCCTCCATTATCACCCTCTCTGGATGGAAATGGTGGCTTTTACAAAATCAAGGACCTCTCACAGACACAAACAGGTAACCACCCCCCCACCCCCACCCCCAAGGCTTCTGAAAAATCCTAAAAATTACATCAAAATTGAGTCATTCCTTCACTTGACTGTCAGCAACATGGCACATGAACTGTTTCCTTTTTACTCACCACCCTGTGCCGCGGGCCTGGCACCCAGCAAACACTTCAAGCATATTTGCTGGATAAATGCCTTTGTTAACACAAAGTTTTTGTAATTCTTTGGATCAATCAGCTCTCCAGCCAAAAGCTCATAAAATCAAAATAGGGCAGTGTCAATGGAACAGGACTATACACGGGTGCCAGTCACTGGCCCACTGCACAGAGCAGGCTATTGACAGGAACTCCCCAACCAAAACCCACATTCCAGCAATGAGGAGCAGTGTCTCCAGCGAAAAGTATCTCTACAGCCCCAAACAGTAAATATTCCCCCCCATCTGCCTCTCAAAATTTTCTTGACAAAAGTGCTTCCTTTCCATTAATAAAACCTATTTTTTAAAATATAAAAGTGAATTGGACCTAAATCGGAAACAGAATTGAGACTAGATCGCCAAACTCAGTCCTTGCAGGATCTCATTTATCTAGCAGGTCACTTGAGTAAAAGGACCATTATCCATGGCTTTTGTACAAATACATTTTCTTCTTCAAGGGTAGAGTTTAAATTCCTGTAAGGCACTGCACACCCACACACCCATTAATAAACCTGTGGCTCTCCTCTCCTCGCTCAATAAGTGAAGTCGGTCTTTTGAGTACCTTTTAAATAACCTTGAAAAGCCCAAACCTTTTTTTTTTTTTTTTTTTTCCCTTTCTTTCTTTAAACCAAAATCTCTGCAGTCAGGAGCCCACCATGGCAAAATGAAGGAAGGGAGATTCGGATTTCGGTTTAAGCCACCGGCTTCAAGGATGTTGACCACTTTCCCCACAGTGCTTGGACCCCTTCTGGCCTCGCCCCTCCCCCCAAGGGAAAGGCGCCGCGACGTGGCCACTGGGGCTACCCGGTCCCGAGTCCGCCGACGCCCTCGCAGCGGGTGATGATGGTGGTGGCGGCGGCGACGACGACCACAGTCCCTAGAGACAAAGTTCTGTAGTGCACTGACTTCTATCATATTCAGAGTCGGAGTGTCTCAGAACTTTGCCTCAAAAGACCAAACTGTCCTCCTCCAGAAGTTTCTTCCTGCAGGTGTGCTCCCCCACCAACCCCCAGCTAAAACAAAGAACAACTCGTTAAAAGCAATTTAGCTCAGGATGCGACCGATAATGGAACGGGTCATTAATTATGGAAAGTTACTGCCGCAGTCAGCAGGAGCAAATGCCCAACAAAAATGGTGTTTCAACAGCCCGGTTCGACAAATTCTGGTCTCAATGTCACAGCAAGCGGGCTGCTGCAATCACACACCCTCCCCCGTCTTCCAACCCATCCCAGATTAGAACCTACTCCCGGTCGAACCCCACCTTCTCCTCGGTCCTGCTATTTAAACTTTTGCAAGCTGCTAACTCACTCCACCTAACTCGTGGCAACTTTTTACCTTCCCTTCTGGAAAGTTGGTGGGGGAGGGGGCTGCCCGAAGACGAATTCTCGGAGCTGGAAGAGTTAAAGCAGGGGGAAGAGGGACGAATACAGGCTCGGGAAATGCCCCGCGGATGGGACGGCCCAGGGAAGCAAGGCAGCGCGGGGCCTCCACAGCGGCCCCCCTTCCCCCAGCCATTCCCACCACTCAATTCCTGGTCTTCCCGCTGCCCGCGCCCAGTCCCAGAACTCGCGTCTATGCAGTCCTCTCCCCTCCGCTCCACCCACCCACTCTTTGGGATTCTCTCTGCCCCAGTAGTTAGCGAGCTTCCCGCTGATCCCCTGTGCTTCCCCCTAGGACACACCAGTCCCTCTGTTCTGAGCCCCCGCCCTGCACCCCCGGCCCTTGCAGTCTCTGCGGCCAAGCGCCCTCCCAACCCCGACAGCCCCCCTCCCCCTACATACCGCACCTGAACAGCTGTTGCACCCGTGCAACAGGTCTGGAAAGTGTCTTCCCCACCTTCCCCCCCAACCGCTCGCCACCGTCCCCTACCCTACAACCCCCTAGAACCAGGGCCGGAGGGGCAGTGGGGTGCACAGGCGGCTGACGAAGTGCGGGATGCCCCGAAGCGCCGGGGACTGGGAGCGGGTGGTCGGGCTCCGGCCTCCCAGGGCCGGGGCGCCCTCCCGCGTGGCCCCTCCTGCGCCCGCCACAGGCTCCCCAGCCTGCCCCTCCAGCAGCAGCAGCCAGGCATTCCCGGGCGGGCTCCCCCCCTCGCGCTCCGCTCAGCTCCCTTCCATCTTGACTTTTGCCGACGTGGAAATTTTGGGTTTGGAGACGACCTGCGCTCTTATTGGCTGCCGGCGGGCGGGGTCGGAGGTCACGGCTGCTCTCGCTATTCCGCGCCAAGGGGAGCCGCACAGCGGCTCGTGTCAAGTCAGCAGGTTCCCTCCGCCTCCCCGGGGTCACGTGCGCCCCGGGCAAGCCCCGGAGCCACCTCCTTATGCAAATACAGCGGCCGCGCCGGACTGGGGGCGGGACGGAGGCGGGAGTAGGCGGGGGCGCGCGGGGCGGGGGCGGGGGCGGGGTTGCGGCTCGCCTGCGGGGCCGGCGGAGGGACCGGGAGGGGCGGGGTGCTCCAGGTGGCCACCTGGCTCGGCGTCCCGCCACGCCCCTCTGCCACCCCATCCCACCCCGGCTCCGTGCTTTTTCTGCTTCTAGTGAGTCTGCTGGACCTTGTCCCCCGCTAGCCCCGCTGGGCCTCAGGAACCCCGGCTTTTGTAAGATACCCTTCACTGCCCGCTTCCTCCCGAGTCCCTTCCACCAGACCCGAGCCGAGCCCGGTTGGGCCGCGGGTCTCCTAGACCAGGGAAGGGGAGACAGCCAGCTGCCTGCAGGGCTGAGAACGAAATGGAAACCTCGAGGAGGGCAGTTTCCTCCTTTGGCAGGGAGTTGAGAGAACTAACAGCGAGATTCCCAGTCAGAGAACTCTGGGACAAAAGCAAAATCAAGAATTCGTCAGGGTTAAAAGTACTCCCTTTTAATTAACTGCCTTCTGCCTCTTCCCACCCCCATAAAAAGAGACCAAAATACTAAAAGTCCTGATTTAAAAAACAAGCAAACGAGTCTACAAGGACTAACCGACAGGCCGGTCCATCTCCACCCCGCCCTCTGCTGAGCACTGGGCAGCCGAGAGTGGAACCCAGGGACGCGTTCTCCTCCCTACATCTGGATGGAGGTGTGACTTCGGGAGCTCAGAATTCCGTGAGAAGTCACGAGGCATGTAAAAGCAATCAATGCCTAACGTGGTTCCCCAAGCATGCCATGGAAGGTGCTCTTTAGAAAGAAAGGGAATCGATGAATGGCCACATGACCAAGACCCCTTCCTTCCCTCCCCGTTCCCCAAGGAAAAGAAAGTAGCAGCAAATGCAAAGGTAAAGCCCATATTGTAAATGCTTAATCTGATGGTTATTGTAAGATCTGCCAGCTTCTAGTCACCAAGGAAAAGGACAGGGACTGCATTAAAAAAAAAAAAAAAAAAACCTTTCTCAAAATTGGCCTAATTATTTTTTCCTTCGTGTAATAAAATATCTGTATCATTTTAATCCTTTGTCGATCAAAAGTCTGATACAGAAAAGCAAAAGATACATTTTCATGGGAAGATTCTTACCTGTAAAATTCTTCCCATCCTCTCTTCTTAATTTACTCTCTCCTTCTCCCCATTTCCCTCTATGGAAAGATAAATCATTGCTCCTTCCAACTGTTTTATCCTCAAGGAGCTTTTCCACTCTCCTTTCTCTTTCCTCTGCACTCTGGGTTTATCTGACCCTTCCCGGCTTTGCAGGGGCCTCTCCCTTGGCATTGTCTCCTCCAGCCCCCCGACCCCTCCTCGGCCAAGGCCTGCCGGCAGCGCTTGCTGGGCCTCGGAGTTGGTCCTGGCTCTGCTGCCTGTTCAGTTGTGTGCACTGGAATATTGATTTTTCAGTGTGTGCGCGCCGGCTCTGTAAAAATCAATATTTCAGTAGCTCGAGCACAGCACAGGGCAGTGTAATGGAGCCGGGCTGCTGATGTAACGTGCGGGGTCCACCCTCAGCGATTGAGGTCAGTCAGAAAATGGCAGTGTGTTTTCCTATTTCATTGTTTGCTTCAGAGGGAAGGAAGGAGTTTGCATACAGCTGTGTACGTCAAATTCCAGGACAGAGTAACCTTAGTGCTGTTGGGTGACATGTGAACCAAAGTTAGAAAGTTATACATTCTTAGGCAAAGTGGGATGGAAACCTCAGATTATCCATTCTAAGAACTGCTACATAAGATATTGGGAAGGGGGAGGTTATCGGCTGCCTCTATGCTACCAAATTTCACAATGAGAAAAGAAAAGAAAAACAGGCTGTCTCCAGAAAGGACTAGAGTTCATCTTTGGATGAACTGGATATATGGATCATTATTAATTATTAATCTACAGTCCTTAACATATGCTTTTGATTAATGAGGACAAGAGATTTCTGGCATGATTTAAAGAAAAAAAAATAACTCTACCAATTTAGGGGCCATCCTCATGACATTTACAGCAAATGTGGAAGGATGCTGGGCTTAGAGTCAGGCCAGTGGGTTCTGGCCAAATGTGCTCCACTGGGGTAGCCTTTCTAATCCCCTCACCTCTCTGAGCCTCAGGGACTCTACCTACAAATTAAAGGGTTACACTAAATGACCTCTATACATTCTCTAGCTCTAACACCTATGATTCTACTGGAAAAAAAAGATTATAGTTAAAACCTTCAAAAACAAAAATAAAATGTAGTGTATACCATGGGTAAGAAAAATAGACTAATATCAGAAGTGCTGCAGAAACAGGAAGTCTTGCTCTAATTGGGTATTTTACTTCTTTTAAGTTCTATTCTAGTGCAATCTTATGAGAGTAATCTGGTCCTTGTTTTTTTTTAAATGCACTTCTTTTGAACTAGCATTTCTAAGAGTTTTTCCTAAAGAAATTATTACTATCACTGGAAAGATGTTTATCACTGTTAGTTTTAGAGCACTGAAACATTAGAAACAATGTAAGTATCCAATAATAGGGACATGTATTAGATAAAATATGGTATTGGGTTGGCTAAAAATTTCATTTGGAGTTTTCAATAACGTTGTCCAAAAAACTCAAATGAATTTTTTGGCCAATCTAGTAATTATTCAGTGGAACACAACTATTTAGTATGATGGTACTCAGTGGATATTAAAATAATGTCAAAGATTTACATTGAAATGTATATACTATTTAAATCTCTATGTATATCTCATCATGGTAAAGGAGATGGGCTCTGGAGCCAGCTAGCCTGAGTTCAGATCTCGATCTACTACTAACTGGGCTCCCCAGTGGCTCAGTGGGTAAAGCATCTGACTGCAGTGCAGGGATCTAATCCTTAGATGGGGAAGATCCCCTGGAGGAGGGCATGGCAACCCATTCCAGTATTCTTGCCTGGAGAATCCCATGGACAGAGGAACCTGGAAGGCTACAGTCCAAAGGGTCGAAAAGAGTCAGACCCAACTGAATGACTAAGCACAGTCTACCTCTAACTAGCTGTATGGCTGTGGTCAGCTATAAACTAAATACATTGGTTTTCTATTGCTGCTGTAATAAATTACCACAAACTTCGTGGCTTAAGACAACACAGATATATCAATATCATTTTACAGCTCTGGAGATAGCCCAAACTAGCTTTCACTAGGCCAAAATCTCCCCTATGTAGGCTCACGGGGAGAATCTGTTTGCTTGCCTTTTCTAGAGGCTGCCTGCATTCCTTATATCGTGGCCCTATCCTCCGTCTTCAAAGCACAGCACACCAATCTCTGCAGTCTGGGTGGACTTTCATCTTCCTGTCCCCTTTTTAAAACGATCTTTGTGATAATACCTGGATAATCCAGGATAATCTATCTCGAGATTCTTAATCACATCTGATAAGTCACTGTTGCCAGGTAAAGTAACACATTCTTAGGTTCCAGAGATTAGGACACGATGTCTTTGGAAACATTATTCTACCACATAGGGCTAAAATCAAGGTGTCAACAGGGTGGCAGCCCTTTCTGGAGACTCTAAGGGAGAATTTGTCTTTTTGTCTTTTCCAGCTTCTAGAGGCTTCATGTATTTCTTGGCTCATGGCTGCTGCTGCTAAGTCGCTTCAGTCCTTATTCTTGAAAGCCAGCAATGGCTGGTGGAATCTTTCTCAGATTGTATCACTCCCACACTGACTTTTCTATCTTCCTCTTCTACATTTAAGAACCCTTGTGATTATGTTGAGCCCATCTGGGTAATCTAAGATGATTTCCCTATTTCAAGGTCAGCTCATTAGCAACGTCAATTCCATCTACTACCTTAATACTCCTTGGACGTGAAACATAACACATTCACAGGCTTCTGGGATTAGGATGTGGACCATCTTTGAATGGCTATTCTGCCTACCACCTTCAGGATAATGGTAATAATCTGCATCATGAGGTTGTGAAGAAGATCAAAAGAATCAACAAACACATGTAAAATGATTAGAATAGTGCTTGGCACACAGTAAGCACTCCATACTAATTATCCCATAGTCAGCAATCTGTAATAATTATCTATTACATTATTATCTGGAAAGGAAATACAGAATGTATACAGGAGGTGCATCTAGAAGGAGGGATTAAATTGATTTTTACTTTCTTTGTTTTTGCTCATATTTGTTTTTCCCTTTTTTTCCATGGCCAAGTATTATTTGAGCACTTTTAAAATTTTTAAATAAAAATACTGCCCTGCTGCTAAGTCTCTTCAATCATGTCCAACTCTGTGCGACCCCATAGACGGCAGCCCACCAGGCTCCCTTGTCCCTGGGATTCTCCAGGCAAGAACACTGGAGTGGGTTGCCATTTCCTTCTCCAATGCATGAAAGGGAAAAAGGAAAGTGAAGTCACTCAGTCGTGCCCGACTCTTAGCGACCCCATGGACTGCAGCCTACCAGACTCCTCCATCCATGAGATTTTCCAGGCAAGAGTACTGGAGTAGATCGCCGGTGCCTTCTCTGAAATAAAAATGAGACAAACCAATAAAGGAGGTTGTCATAGTAAAATGGGAACACAACTTAATTTGGGGTTAAAAGGTTCAAGTACTCATCTCAGTCCTACTGATGAACACAAATTGTGATATTGAACAAGCTGTTTTACCTCTCTATAGTTCAGTTTTTCTCACTGGTAATCTGAAGGAGATTTACAATATACTTTGCAAGGTCCTTCCAGTTCTAAATGCCATACATCTGAGATTTTAAACATCAACAAGTTGATAAATGATAGCAAACACTGCTTAGTATATAAAAAATGCTACAAAATTAGTAACGAAAAAAGATAGCCTTATATGAATAAAAGAAGGGGTAAAAAGCATAAGCAAGCATTTCACAGAAGAAAAACGAATGGTAAATAAGCATAGGTAAGATGTTAAACTTCATTTCAGTTCAGTTCAGTTCAGTCGATCAGTCGTGTCGGACTCTTTGCAACCCCATGAATCACAGCACGCCAGGCCTCCCTGTCCATCACCAACTCCCAGAGTTCACTCAGACTCACATCCATCGAGTCAGTGATGCCATCCAGCCATCTCAACCTCTGTCGTCCCCTTTTCCTCCTGCCCCCAATCCCTCCCAGCGTCAGAGTCTTTTCCGATGAATCAACTCTTCGAATGAGGTGGCCAAAGTACTGGAGTTCCAAAGAAATTCCAGGGCTGATCTCCTTGAGAATGGACTGGTTGGATCTTCTTGCAGTCCATGGGACTCTCAAGAGTCTTCTCCAACACCACAGTTCAAAAGCATCAATTCTTCGGCGCTCAGCCTTCTTCACAGTCCAACTCTCACTAGTAACAGGTAAATGCAATTTAAACCTTCAGTGAGATATTTTATACCCACTAGGTTGGCAAAAATCCAGAAGACCAACAGCGTAAGTGATTGGAGATGATGTAAATGAATGGTAATGCTTGCTCGGTGCTGCTGGGAGTTGAAATTAATACAACTACTTTGGAAAGCAATTTGACATTCCCTTATATTGTAATGATATTCCGTTTATCATGTAGAATTGAACATGGATGTCCTGATGTCCAGCCTTTCCACCCAGAAAAACTCTTATCCATGTACCCTAGGAGGCAGACATGAGAATGGTCATAGCAGCACTGCTCATGACATTGAAACACTGAAAACAGCCCACAGCAAATGGATAAACTGTGCTCTACTCACACGATGGATTATTATACAGCAGTGAAAGTGAACAAACAACTCTTCACACGGCCATGGATCAAGCTTAGAAACACAATACTAAGTGGAGGGGAAAAGCAAGTCCTGAGAGACTACAAATATAATGATGTCATTTTATGAAGGCCAAATCCAAGCAAAACCAATGTATATTTTGTAAGGGATCAAAATAAGTAATTAAAAACAAGGAAATGGTAAACAGAAAATTCAGGATAGTAGTTACTGATGCAGTGTGGAGAGAAGGAGGGAGGGATGTAACTAGTAATGTTCTAGTTCCTTAACTGGACAGTAGGCTCCTAAGTGTTTATTTAATTATGCATCATAACTTGCATCAGTGTGAGTTATATTTTTTGTGTTTATAAACATTAAATTTAAACGATTTTTTTAATGATTTTTTTTAAAAAAGAATACTGTTTAGGAGCTTCTGTATTCTGATCTAGGATGCTTCCTGTAGTTGATGCTAATCACTCTGATTCCTTTCAAATTCATGAAAGTAAAGTCTTTATGGTTAATTTGCTATTTGCGATCCTGCTAGTTAAGCAGACTTCATAACAGCATGGGCTTGTGCAATTGTTTTCAGTGTATGCTCCAAATGAACCTCATACTGTCTGAGATCCATAACCCCAGAGGGTGTTATACCTACAAAAAACGTACCTCCAGAAGTCTCTTGCAGCCTGTCTTCTGTGTGCCCCAAAGCTAGCCATTTTGGAGGCTCCTTCTTTGGGTCTGAGACACAAGGTTCATAAATAGCCAGCCCAGCTTAGGTGAATCTGTTACTCTTCCAATTCATTACAGAGTATGTTTCAAAGCTGAAGAATCACATTCCTGTTTCCCTGACTTATTTTGTGTCATTTCAGAAGATTTGTCCATCTAGTCATGGTCCAGAGAAGGCGATGGCACCCCACTCCAGTACTCTTGCCTGGAAAATCCCATGGACAGAGGAGCCTGGTGCACTGCAGTCCATGGGGTCGCTAGGAGTTGGACACGACTGAGCGACTTCACTTTCACTTTTCACTTTCATGCATTGGAGAAGGAAATGGCAACCCACTTCAGTGTTCTTGCCTGGAGAATCCTAGGGATGGGGGAGCCTGGTGGGCTGCTGTCTATGGGGTCGCACAGAGTCAGACACAACTGACTCGACTTAGCAGCAGCAGCAGCAGCAGTCATGGTCCAGAGGGGCATGGTCTCACATTCAGCAGCAACCCTGGCATTCATGTTATTTTTTACTTCCATCTTGATCCTATCATCTCCCAAAGAATAAACCAGGTTTGTTGATTTGCTTTTCTATTTCCTTGACTCTCAGTGAGGAATTTGGAGGTAATTATCAGAACTCAGGGGTACCTGAGTAAACATCAACATTTCCAGTGAGAGGATTAGCTTGCATAGGGCTTGCCAACTGAAGTTAGTGCCAGATGCATGGAGGAAGATGGATGAGGGCAGTCTTTGAGGCAGCAGTGACACCTGTCTTCCAAAACTCACCTTTTGGATGTTGGATACTATAAACACATCAGTTGGGTGAAGTACTGGTTTGTAAGACTCACTACCTAAGTAGAATGGCCCCTAAGTTGTTACATACCACTTTGTGTGAGATCCTCAGTTTTGGAGACAAAATTTTTAAAACTTTTTATCATGAAAAATTCCCAAAAATGTACAGCCGAAAAAAAAAGAGTATAACGTAAATATATTCTATAAAATAAACACAAAAATTACATAAAATGCTTAATGAAATCCATCAGCAGTTTCAACATTTATTAACTCATGAACATTCTTGTTCATTTGTAACCCCTTCCCTTCCAGGATTATTTTAAAGCAAATTCCTAATATCATGAGGTGCAGATACTGTGAATGGATCATTGTGTTAAGTAATCTCAAAGGTCTTAAAAGAGTATTATTAATGGCAATATAGAGTACAATCTTTCTTTGCAAACTTATTGCAAGCTGGTTTTAAAAATCCTTCACCTAGAGCCAGACATCCTGGAATGTGAAGTCAAGTGGGCCTTAGGAAGCATCACTATGAACAAAGCTAGTGGAGGTGATGGAATTCCAATTGAGCTATTTCAAATTGTAAAAGATGATGCTGTGAATGTGCTACACTCAATTTGCAAGCAAATTTGGAAAACTCAGCAGTGACCACAGGACTGGAAAAGGTCAGTTTTCATTCCAATCCCTAAGAAAGGCAATGCCAAAGAATGCTCAAACTACTGCACAATTGCACTCATCTCACATGCTAGTAAAGTCATGCTTAAAATTCTCCAAGCCAGGCTTCAGCAATACGTGAACCGTGAACTTCCTGATGTTCAAGCTGGTTTTAGAAAAGGCAGAGGAACCAGAGATCAAATTGCCAACATCCACTGGATCATGGAAAAAGCAAGAGAGTTCCAGAAAAACATCTATTTCTGCTTTATTGACTATGCCAAAGCCTTTGACTTTGTGGATCACAATAAACTATGGAAAATTCTGAAAGAGATGGGCATACCAGACCACCTGACCTGCCTCTTGAGAAACCTATATGCAGGTCAGGAAGCAACAGTTAGAACTGGACATGGAACAACAGCTTGGTTCCAAATAGGAAAAGGAGTACATCAAGGCTGTATATTGTCACCCTGCTTATTTAACTTATATCCAGAGTACATCATGAGAAACGCTGGGCTGGAGGAAGCACAAGCTGGAATCAAGATTGCTGGGAGAAATATCAATAACCTCAGATATGCAGATGACACCACCCTTATGGCAGAAAGTGAAGAAGAACTAAAGAGCTTCTTTATGAAAGAGGAGAGTGAAAAAGTTGGCTTAAAGCTCAACATCAGAAAACTAAGATCATGGCATCCGGTCCCATCACTTCATGGGAAATAGATAGGGAAACAGTAGAAACAGTGGCTGATTTTATTTTTCTGGGCTCCAAAATCACTGAAGATGGTGATTGCAGCCATGAAATTTAAAGACACTTACTCCTTGGAAGGAAAGTTATGGCCAACCTAGATAGCATATTAAAAAGCAGAGACATTACTTTGTCAACAAAGGTCCATCTATTCAAGGCTATGGTTTTTCCAGTAGTCATGTATGGATGTGAGAGTTGGACTGTGAAGAAAGCTGAGCGCTGAAGAATTGTTGCTTTTGAACTGTGGTGTTGAAGAAGACTCTTGAGAGTCCCTTGGACTGCAAGGAGATCCAACCAGTTCATCCTAAAGGAGTTCATCCCTGGGTGTTCTTTGGAAGGAATTTGATGTTGAAGCTGAAACTCCAGTACTTTGGCCACCTCATGCAAAGAGCTGACTCATTTGAAAAGACCCTGATGTTGGGAAAGATTGAGGGCGGGAGGAGAAGGGGACGACAGAGGATGAGATGGTTGGATGGCATCACCGACTCAATGGACATGGGTTTGGGTGGACTCCAGGAGTTGGTGATGGACAGGGAGGTCTGGTGTGCTGCAGTTCATGGGGTCGCAAAGAGTTAGACCAACCGAGCGACTGAACTGAACTGAAGAGGCCCGAGTTCTTCCCACTTAAGACTACCTTTAGCGCCTAGTGGAGGGCGCTCCTGGAAAAATTAAAGATACGGAGAATTACTGAAGGACTTTATAATTGGGGAGATCAAAGAGAGCAATAGAAGGATTTAACTTTTGTAAAGTTTCTATTTCTTCAGTCTCACTATCAACAAAGTATTGAAAGGGTCAGTGAAATAACATCAAGTCAATCAGCAACTGTAGCCTTAGCTGGTCTGTATAATCCATCCTATATAAACTTATCTTCCAAAAGCACACCTTGTCCATTCTTTTAATAAATGTGAGTGTCTATTACGTGCAGTGCATTGTACAAGACTTAGGAGGGGATTTAAAGCCAATCAGAAATATCTGTTTTTCCATAATAAGGAATTTGGTCTTTGTCCTGAGTTTCTGAGAGAGGAATTCAAAACTCTTGGAGTTTTCCAAGCGATAAAAGTGCCTTTTTTCTTCCTGGTGGGCCCCTGGACAACACCTGAGATTTTGATAAGGAGATCACTCATGGGAGGGTGGGGTCATGATGGAGAGATGAAGCATGTGATTTCAGGGTTAGGGCTTTGATCCAGGTGTTATCAACCTGATCTCCAGGAAGGAAGGGGGCTGGGGATTTAATTCAGTCATGTGACCAATGATTTAATCAGTCGTGCCTCAATAATGAGACCCCAATAAAAATTTGGGGTACCCAAAGTTCCGGTGAGCTTCCTGGTTGGTGAACACATCAAAGTGCCCAGAGGATGACATGTCCCGAGTCCACCCTGAGAGGACACAGAAGCTCTGTGCTCGGGACCCTTGCCTTATGTGTCTCTTCATTTGGCTGGTTTATACCCTTTATGGTCCTTTATAATAAAATTGTAATCAGAAGTATAGTGCTTTCCTGAGTTTTGTGAGTCCTTCTAGTAATTAGAAAACTTGAGAGAGTTGTGGGAAATCCTGAATTTGTAGCCAGTTGGTCAGAAGTATAGTGGCCTGGGGACCTCCTGCAGTGCTGCTGGTGTCTGAACCTGAAGGGAGGGCAGTTTTGTCAAGAACCATGCTCCTCACCTGTGAAGTCTGCAGTATTCTACACTGCATTGCAGCCCTGCAGCTCCCATCTTCAAACTTCACAAATTAGTAGAGGAGATAAGACATAGATGCTAATGAGAAGTAAAAGCATCATGCAACAGTTACAGATGTGCTGTGGGAAACTAAAGACAGGAAAGAGAAATTGCAACTAGGGACACTAGAGGAGGCCTTGGGAGAAGGTGGCCCTGCCTGGAGCCTTAAAAGATGGGTGTCAGCCTTAAAAAAGAATGAAATATTACCATTTGCAGCAACATGGACAGACCTAGAGATTTTCATACCAGCTGAAGGAAATCACGCAAAGAAAGACAAGTATCTTATGATAGCACTTATATGTGGAATCTAAAAAAAGAAGATGATACAAACCAACTTGCTTACAAAACAGAAACAGAATCACAGATGTAGGAAACAAATTTCTGGTTACCAAAGGGGAAAGGGGAGGGAGGGATAAATTAAGAGTAAGGGATTAATAGATAAATACTATATATAAAATAAACAACAAGGTCCTGCAGCTCCCTGTACAGCACAGGGAACTATATTCAGCATCTTATAATAACCTATTAAGAGAAAGAATCTAAGCTGTATGCCTGAAAATAATACAATATTGTAAATCAGCTGTAGTTTAATAAGTAAAATTTTAGAAAGGAAAAAATGATAAGTGAGATTTGGACATGCAGAAATTGTGATAACAAATGTTTAATGAGTGCTTACTCTGCATCAGGCTCTACGTGCATGCTAAGTTGCTTCAGTCGTGTCCAAAACTGTGTGCGACCTTATGGACTGCAGCCCTCCAGGCTCCTCTGTCCATGGAATTCTCCAGGCCAGAATGGCCAGGTAGCCGTTCCCTTCTCTAGGGGATCTTTGCAACCCAGGAATTGAACTCAGGTCTCCCAGATGGCAGGCAGATTCTTTACCAGCTGAGCCACCAGGGAAGCCCTTGATATAAACATAAGGGGAAGGGAATAATGTCAGGTAGGTAGTTAAGAGTTGGACCCTAAAGAAGAATGAGCATTAAAGAAATGATGCTTTTGAGTTGTGGTTCTAGAGAAGACTCTTGAGAGTCCCTTGGACTGCAAGGAGATCAAATCAGTCAATCCTCAAGGAAGTCAACCCTGAATATTCATTGAAACAACTGATGCTGAAGCTGAAGCTCCAATGCTTTGGCCACCTGATGCAAAGAGCCGACTCACTTGGAAAGATTCTGATGGTGGGAAAGATTGAAGGCAAAAGGAGAAGGGGACAGCAGAAGATAAGACGGTTAGATAGCCTTGCTGACTTAATGGACATGAATTTAAGCAAACTGTGGGAGATACTGGAGGACAGAGGAGACTGGCATGCTATAGTCCATGGGGTCACAAAGAGCTGGACATGACTTAGCGACTAAATGACAGCAAGGTACTTTGCTTGCTTGACAAAGGGTCTGAACTTGACGTAGAAGGCTTTAGAGCACCAAAGATTCTTGAGAATAGGGCTTTGTCATGGATTCTGTGGACTTCTAGTTACTGCAGTGAAAGTGTAGGGAATTACTCTTGAAAGCATGGGCCGCTCCTCCAAACCAAGGTGCTACTCTTCTAAAGAATGAATTGCTTTCTACCTAGTACTCAAGTTGTGCTGTATAGACTAGAGGCTCCGAGGAGGAGCCACTCATTCTCATTTTCCACCTCCCATGGCAACTGGCCGAAGGCACAACATAGGCACTTGGGTATTTGTGGGATGCATGGATATTATACCAGGTTTTACCATATCAAATTGTCACTATTTGACTCCTTTTGGCCTAAAAAAATGGCAACTAATTATGGTTTCAATCTATTTTAAGGCACATTCTATTACATTTATACACAGAGATTGACTAATGCTAAAATTCAAGGGCACTGCTTTTAAAGGAATTAAAGGAAGCATTTAGAAAATATTTAGGGATTATTGTTGAATATATCTATATAAATATTATACATATATGCATATGTAATATACATATGTTAGCTATTGTAGAATATGTGTATATATATATAGAGAGAAACTTAAAGTCCTATCTATAGTTATTTATAGAAGAAATATTATCCAGGCAATCTGATCCTGAGGCCAAATCAGAAGCACGAATTTCATTCAAATCAGGTTTATAAACTTGACAGAAAGCCCAATACAGTAGATCAGAAATGAAAGGGGAGAAAGAGAAACAAGAAAATTGGATAAATTTTGTCCAGTAGTTGATGTCAGATATAGTGTTTCATAGAGGATTCTTTATGTGTAAGAAGAGGTCATTTTTAGCTATCTTCGACCAAGAAGTTAGGAAATTTTAATAGGTATATTTCACATTATTAAAATTTCCTAACTTCTTGGTTATAATTACTGGAGAAGGAAATGGCAGCCCACTCCAGTATTCTTGCCTGGAAAATCCCATGGATCTCAGAGCCTGGCAGGCTACGTCCATGGGGTCGCAAAGAGTCGAACACGACTGAACGACTTCACTTCACTTCACATTGGGCTTCCCTAGTAGCTCAGTGATAAAGAATCTGCCAGCAAGGCAGGAGACTTGGGTTCAATCCCTGGGTTGGGAAGATCCCCTGGAGGAGGGCATAGCAACCCACTCTAGTACTCTTGCCTAGAAGATCCCATGGACAAAGGAGCCTGTCAGGCTGCAGTTCACAGGGTCACATAGTCAGACATGACTGAAGCGACTAAGCAGCAGCATATGTGACATTAGAAATGACGTCATCAATCAAAGGAAAAAGATGAGTTGATGTCAGAGTCCCTCATAAATCCAAAGAGATCTGCCCAGCTGGGAATCCTCCCACTGACCGTGGCTGCTACCACAGAGGGTCAAGCATTAAAGTTAAGCCCCCAAGGGTCATCATTATCTGTGCAGCTCACCTAACATCAGTGAACAAGTGACTCAGACAGAATGAGTAAAGTGTGTAGCACGCAGCCCAGGTTTTGCAGTCACCCCCAAACTTCCCCAAACAGGAGTTGTCATGCACACAAGAATCACAATTCAAGGAGAGGGGGAATTTAAAGTAGATTGAAATCCAGTTCAAAATCCTGCCCAGCAAGTCTGTCTTATTCCATGTGTTTGCTTAGTTTAATTGAACAGAACATTGTAAGAGACGATTTATTTCCGAAAGCAGCTCAGACCTACTTGTTGCTTGCTGACTCTCCTGAACCAGACCTGTGTGGGAAAGAATTTTCCTTAAGAGTCCTTTCAAAATACTCTGAACTAACTATTCAATGGAGATAATTATTTCCAAGCTAGAGGAAGTAGAAAGGCTGGAGTAGACTGTGAGTCACTTAACCTTTGATTTGCACACAAAGAATATTCCTGCCCAGGGTTTGAAGGGAGCCAAATTGAAGAGCAAGTGTTCCCCCTAATTCAAACAATTTTGATCAAATGGCATCTTGCATTTATGAATCCCTGGGAAATTTTGTTACAAATCTCAAACGATTTAACTTTTCTAAAATCGTTTGAAAACTCAGCTTCTAATCTTTAAACTTCATAAATCATTATGGATTTTATCCCTCAGATGCTGATCTTATAAAGTGGAATGTATCATATGCTTCCTAATATAAGCCCCTTTAATAGCATCTTATGAAGATCAAACTCCCACTATTGTCCCCCACCAAAGTACACATACAATTACTCTCAACCTCTCAATTTTTTTAGTATTTGTTTATTTGGCTACATAGGGCACTAGTGGTAAAGAACCTGCCTGCCAATGCAGGAGACATAAGAAACTTGAGTTCAATCACGGGGTCAGGAAGATCCCCTGGAGGGGTAAATAGCAACCCACTCTAGTATTCTTGCCTGGAGAATTCCATGGACAGAGGAGCCTGGCAGACTGCAGTCCATGGTGCTGCAGAGAACCAGACACGACGGAAGTGACTGAGCACCCACAGCATAGGGTCTTAGTTGCAGCATGTGGGATCTTCCTTGGGGAGGAGGACTTAGTTGCCCCTGGGGCATGTGGGATCCTAGTTCCTCAACCAGGGATTGAACCACATCCCCTGCATTGGAAAGTGGATTCTTAACCAGTAGACCACCAGGGGAGTCCCTCAACCTCTCCTTAAATCTGTTAATTTTGTGTCCCACGGACATAGTATTACATTCTTAGTACAATTGTTCTTTTTCTCCAGATTCTCAGGAGTTTTCTTTTAAGGAAAGAGAGATTTGGGGGATCACTTATCTGAGCTGGGGTATCTTGCAGAGTCTTGTCTGCAGTTGCTTGCCATCATACAAAGCATGGCAGCCCCTACCAGACACCCCAGTTGCTTACTCACGTTTTGTTCTCTCCCCTAAATTCAGTTCATCTTGCTCTAACATGAGAGAGAGAGACTGTGTTTCCACAAGCCCTTCTTTCTGGGAGACATCAGAAACCCCAAGGACTCATGAAAGCCACAGGGCACAGACTCATAAAGGAGAGGACATTCTAAGGTCTTTTAGAAGTCTCTCTCCTGATTTTCAGGCTACTGGACACCTCATTTCCTGTTCAGCTTTCCAATGGGGTGGAGAGGTCTGGACAAGTGCCCTTTTCCTGGCCTTTATAACTTTCCTCCCCTCTGTTTCTTTCTGCTCCAAAGAGCTTTTCTTCTTTAGTGATAAAATAATGATATAGCCACCCTTTTGGAAGAATGCCTGGAACTCTATGAAATAACACACCCACCTCCACACTCAGGCTCCTTACCCCTCTTATCTTCCTTCTACCATCTAATATATGTTTACTCAATGTTCTTCCTCCCTACTCTCCCAAAACTGTAAGTGGCCTGAGGGTGGGAACTTATCTTTTACCACTCTGTCCCCAGAGGCAACACGCACGTTAAAGGCAATCTATACATATTTGTTGAATGAATGAATAAATGTGCCTAGATTGGATGATGTAAACGAAGAGAGTGAAGAACAAACTTACATTACATAACTTTGTAAATACTTTTTCATTTAACAGTGTGATGAATATCTGGCAAAGGGTTATAGAATTACTCAGTGGATGTTTAAACTGTCAAGGACATTCTAGACCAATCCCTCAATATAGTAGGGGGAAAAATGACTTTTGCTTTCAGATATATAATGCAACCTGACATTCTTTGTAGGGTTTTTTTTTTTAAAGAAATAATTTATAGAAAAACATGTGAAACATTTTTATTTAGAACCTAGACTTCAGAGACCTATCATCAAACAATGAATTTTGAGTTTTTCTTTCTTCGAATGCTTCAACCACCAACAATCTGATATACCATTTAAAGTAATTTATCTATCTTTCTAGAGAAGAGTCACCTTCACCAAAGATCTTATGAATAGTACATATGCCTTATAAAACAATATTCTTTAAGCTACTGGCTACAGAATCATATGTGCATGTGTTGGTTGCTCAGATTCTTTCTGACCGCATGAACTGTAGCCTGCCATCATACGGTACTTTATAAAAGGTTCAGAACTAGCCAGAAAGCTTGATTCTTTAAATAAAAATTAAAGACGAGGGAAAGGGAGAAGAATATGTTACATCCTCATTTAAGCTTCCAGAATGATTCATCTCTTATCATTTTATTTGTCCTTATATTGTCAATGTCACAGGAAAGTGTTTGATTTACTCAGGATCAAGGAATCTCTTGTTAAATCAAATGTTGCTAAGTGCATTACAAATGCAGCTCCATTCAAATTTACCAACTTATATAACCAAGGCTTCCCGGGTGGCGCAGTGGTAAAGAACCCGCCCTGCCAATGCAGGAGACATAAGAAATGCGGTTGAGAAGATCCCCTGGAGGAGAGCATGGCAACCCACTCCAGTATTCTTGCCTGGAAAATTCCACGGACAGAGGAGCCTGGCAGGCTACAGTCCATGGGATTGCAAAGAATTGGATGTGACTGAGCGCACACATGCACACACACACACACACACACACACCAGGGATAACTCTGCTCTGGTTTCAATTTTGCTTATTAAATATAAGTTGCTATTGGAGCTGATACTGATCCTCAGGCTTATTTCTAACCACTGATGGGATTTTGATTGAGAGATTCAATGACATCAACACTCCAACCAGTGGAGGAAGCCTTTCACACGATGCAGAACAGCTGTTCCAGTATTCTGCTACTCCTGCCTGGAATTCCAACTTTCTTCTGAATTACCAGGCACCACTCAGTTGCTTTCTCCTTTATGTTTCAGTAACGCTTTCACACATCTCCCTAGAACACCTATCAGAGTGCTTTGAGATCAATAATTCACATCCAGGATCACTGCTAGCCCATAAGACACCCTCGTATGAATTAGAAAAAGGCACCCCGTCTCTGGAGAAGTCAGAGAAAGATAGGATAATGCCAACTATGTATTTTTATAAAGTTCCAGGAACAAATTAGGCCAGAGAGGACACTCATCTTCCCTCCTCCTGGATCTACACTTCTATCACGAAATAGGAGAGTAATTTGTCAACAACAGCATGTTTCATTGCTTAGTTCAACTGCAAGATGTATCTTGTTAACAATAGTGAGAGTTTTCCTGTAAAGACTGAATCTCTTCCAGAATAAACAGAACCTGGTCAACATTTTGCGTGAGAAAGATTTTTTTAGAGATAAGACATGATTTTCAACTGTGTGCTCTGCAGGTTGTCAGCTATTCCGTGACCTCTCACTGTTTTAGAGCTGGTCTTCTATCTCGGGCATTCCATAAGAATGAGAGAGGAAAATGGAACAGTGTTTTCCTCTTGTGCCTGAGACCATCTAAAAATACCCTTGATCTGTTCTCCCTCCTGCGCACTCTTCCAAAAGGAGAGAGGGAAGGAAAAGAGGCATGAGAAGGGCTAGAGGCATTTGTTACTGGGATCTCAATAATATCCCCACAACACAATCTGGAAGCATTGGACCAATGGTTGCTTTTCTCCCTGATCCTGTCTAATAATTGTGATGCCACCAATGTGTAGTCTCTCTGGAGAGCCCTCCTCTAGGCAGGCTAAAGGCTCATTCTGAACAAAGTGAGGGATACACAGCTCTTTCGGTCCCATTTTCTCAGCCAAGCTCAAGGTATTTGACATATACTGGTATGCATCCTAGTACCACCAGGAATGCCTCTTTTGGGGAATCTTAGGTTTTAATCCTAGAGATAATCTGTCTCAGTGTTTTCAAACTTCTTTGACTTCACCTCATAGTAAGAAAAAAGTTCTCCTTGCAATGCTGTACACACATAACTATATGAACATAGATTTATGTGAAAAGCTTCTGGAAACTAGTCATGTGACATATAATGCACCCTAATATTTTCTATGCTATTCAATTTTTTAAAAATGCTCATCATAACCCACGAGGTTGATTCCATGGTTCACTAGTGGGCTGGGGCCAACACTTTGAGAATCACTGATCTACTTTCATCCCCTCACGTTGTAGAGCAGGAAATGGAAGTCAAGAAAGGTTAAGTAATCTAAACAAGGTTACCCAGCTGCTGCCTGGTGGCAGAACCAGGACTAAAACCCTGGTAGCAAAATTATCTAACCTAGCTAATTATTAATAATAAACACTTTTCTTCCAAAACAATGAGCAAGTGCTATGCTAGTACTGTGAAGGGTCTGTGCTATTACAAAATATGTATGTTTTCTTTTCTAACACTAGAAAATTCAAGTCACTCAATCTCACACACAGAACATTTTCAGTTGCAAACTCCAGCTATCTAGAGGACTCTTTCTACATATTTAAACACACACACACACACACACACATATATATACATATACAGTGGATTTGTTTGTTTTACAAATGTTTTAAATTACATCTGCTACTTGGCTCCAATTTTCTGGCTCATGTACACTTCCTGTCAGTGACATCTATAATCCAACAGAAAAAAACCTAAGCAATAAGTCCTTCCAAAGATCTTTAGTGAAGCTTGCTTGATCAAAAAAGTATCAGTGGGCATCTTTGTGATCTCAGTTACACCAGGGGACTCTATGCAGATAAGAATAAGAGTGAGCACTGCAGCTAGGATCTAGGGCCATCTACTAATAGCACAAGTCTAGAACAGCTTTAGCAAAGCTCAGCAACCTCATAGCCCATTATTCTTGGATGGTTCACCCTCAAGGGCAGCATGCATAGGAACTGCAGTTGACTTCATTACCTCTCTAACAGTAGTATCTCCATTAAGATGTTAGTCTTTAAAAATGAAGCCCTAAATTTCAGCAACTAGCATACTTTCCTTCATAAGGCATGTGTGCCTTCCTGTTCCACCTATTTTTATCGTGTTTTTTCTTTAAAAAAAAAAAAAAAGCCTGCTCCAGCTGAAGCAAATAGTATCTCTCATTAGAAGCAAGATTGGTCTGCAGCCTGCCCAGAATATGGCACTGAGGATGCAGTGGGCTGATTTTGCCCATGGCTTTTTTTTTTTTCACTGATATGGTACCTGTTCCCTGGTTCAGCTGATGAAAGCAGCAGTGACCTTTTCCAACAATTGGCCTCTGTCTTTACATTGGCTTTCTGCACTTGACTGTGAGCCAAGAAGATCACCTTAAGGGCACCTTTCAACCTACTCCTGTGAAATGGCAACAGAACAGAAAATGACACAGAAGTAAAGGGACACTGAGGAAGAGATATAGATCCTTTTAGCTTGTGAATGTGAAAATGTCACAGGTCCCCTCTGAGCATGTTCCAGCTAAAGGCAAAAACGCTTTGGGGTAAACATATGGACCACATGTGCAGAAGCACTGAAAATTAGGTATGAAAGTTATCTATGCAAAATTATCCCCAAATTCCTGCTGTGATCATTATGAAATTACGTTGGTGTGCTGATTTCTGGTTCACTTTTCAAGTTACGCAATTTCTTTTATAAAACCCCTGCTGCTGCTGCTGCTGCTGCTGCTGCTAAGTCGCTTCAGTCGTGTCTGACTCTGTGCGACCCCATAGATGGCAGCCCACCAGGCTCCCCCATCCCTGGGATTCTCCAGGCAAGAACACTGGAGTGGGTTGCCATTTCCTTCTCCAATGCATGAAAGTGAGAAGTGAAAGTGAAGTCGCTCAGTCGTGTCCGACTCTTCGTGACCCCATGGACTGCAGCCTACCAGGCTCCTCCGTCCATGGGATTTTCCAGGCAAGAGTACTGGAGTGGGGTGCCATTGCCTTCTCCTTTAAAACCCCTAGCCAACATTATATCCTCTCCCCTTGGTCTTACTTCAGCATAGCACAGTACATGTCATGTCTCTTCCAAGCCCTAAATGCTAGACAACTGTGTAAGAAATGATTCCCTTTTGGCAGGATAGGCAGAATAAATCAGAGTATTTGATTATAATCTTTAAAGCTCAATTTTTAAAAATTGCTATGTTTCTGTACTTTCTAAAGACAGAATGTTAAACAGTGCTTACATTTGTTTTGGCAAACACATGGGTGACTTTTGCAATGGGCAGTCTTCCATATCCGTATTTATGACAAATATGTCAGAATATAATCCATCCTAATGTCTATGAAGGGATCAACATTTACAAGTTATCATTTCCTTCTCATTATGCTGCTTTATTTCTTTACAAAGAAGGCATAGAAATTCCCATGAGATGGGGAATAATCAGTATTCAGAAGAAAACAGAATACCAACTCTTGGACCTGAATAGAAGGATGGTATATGCAATGTTTGTTTCATTTCTTACCTCTTCTTTGAGTGATGCAATGTAACTCACCACAACTCAATATAATCAAGGAGGTGGCATTTCACAGGAATGCTACCATCATGACAGAGAGGAGGTTCAAAAGTTGGCTTTGCTACTGATAACAGTAGCAATTCAGTGACATTAAAAAAAATTAAGTACCATTTCCAAAGGATAGTTACCTTTGAAGAAATAATATTGCCTTTGCATTGACTTTCATGCTCTAGTTCATCCCCAACAGATAGATGCAGTGAAGAGCCTGTATCCGTACTGTGAACAATATACTTCCTTTAATGTCAATCCCGGGTGAAATGAACCCAGCCAGGAAGAGCACTACAATCTTTCCAGTTTTGATCATCAACAGTTCTCCAAAAAAGCAGACTTGGATTGTTGTTATCCAAGCAAGTTGATCATTTACAAATGGATCGTGTCCAAAAATTTCACTTGTATATTTGGATTATAGAGTGTCAAGTATAAGTGCTTATCTAGGCAATATAAAAATGACAGGTTCCCAGAACAGCTCATAGACATCTATTTCCTTCATGTTTTGCTGATGGTGTTGGGAGAGACAAACAAGGATGGAGGATTTGAAGAGTAGTAGTTGGCCTTGGAAAGACAATCTGTGGCACAAGATTAAAAAAAAAAAAAAATCTCCTAATGATTTCTACTACTTCCAAAAGGAAAGGAAGGAAGCGGGGCAAAGAAAGAGGAAGGAATAGCTATATCAGCTATGGTCCAACCAAGAAACAGCATTCTGAGTATTTCAGTTTCTTGAGAGACAAAAACACAGGGTAGCTACTAGGAGGTGTTGAGGCAATTCAGAAATTAGCAGCAGCAGGAAGTTACTACCATCCCTGGAATGGAGGGTCACAAAGAAAAGGTGGTCTTGCCAGAATCCAGAAGCCGGATCACCCTGTGGAAGCTGGAACTACAACGGGCCTGTCCACTGGGGACTGGAGCCATGAAGGAGCTGCCATAGGTAACATCAGAGAAGAACCTATGGATACAGGGAAAGACAGGACAAACACCATGGCTTCTCCCTTTCTCCCACCATCCAGTTCCCATTGGTGCCTTCCATTGACCAAACCCAGACAGAAGCCAGCTGATGAAGGATCCTGGGAAATTCAGCCTCCTGTGATGCAGAGCAGGAAAGGGCAATGAGTGGATCTGTGGGCTCACAGAAAACTCTAATCCCAGTCTTAGCAGATTCCACAAGAGGGAGTGGTGAATATTATTAGGTCTGAGAACAAGGACCATGCATGGTCTACATAAAAAGCCAAATTATGATACAACAAAAATAACACCACCAAACACCAGTATGAATGATGTTACAAGAAAAACCATGACAGCCAAATGAATGATCATGAGAGGGAAGAGACCGTACTGGTCTGGCTGGAAATGGTTGGGTTCTTGTTTAGAAAGAAGGAAAAGCAGGATGAAACCAAGACTTCCAGGGCAGACCAGGCACCATCTATGGAGACAAACAGGTGTTTTGTCAAACAGGTTTGGTCAAACACCACATACCCGGAATGGAAAGGTAAGCGAAACCCGGGGAAAGGAGCTGGCTTCCTGGGTGGGGAGAGGAGCAGGTGAGTGGCTCATGGTCATACCAGCATGGCCCTAGTCTAGGCTAGAAGCCACACTGTGTTTACTGACTCGGTGCCATCACATAGTAAAGCCTGACAATGAGTGGAGAGACAAAAAGAAGCTCTCAGGCGGCAGGGGTCCACAAAGGGTCTGGTTTTAAAATGGAGGAACGAGGTAATAGAGACCAACACCAATGGCTAAGAATCTGCACAATAAATCATCTGCCAGTCTTCACTCTTCCCACCCTCACCCCACCCCCAAACCTCCTTCCTTGCCCTACCCTCGCAGGCTGCAAGTTACTCCTGGAGGAACTGCACCTCACTGCTCTTCGTAGTTTCAGGGCCTTGAACAGTGTCTGGCACAACGTAGGTGCTCACTGCACAGTGGTTAAATGAATGAATGGACCGAGGTGCACTCTGGGTACACTGGGAGAGCAGAACTGCAGAGGATGAGGGCAGACACTGCAGTGATGTGGCAGCGTGCTGGCCTGCTGGAAAACTCCAGCAGCAGCCAGACCAGTGTGGGCAGCTGGAGTCAGAAAATGAGACGGTTCTTTGAAGCAAATATGTTAGTTATAAACAGCACAGGCCTATGCAAGTAGCCACAGCTGCCCAGCAAAGGACTGGAGCGCAACCGGCACACGATACATTCCTGCCACCTAAATTCTGCCTGGCTAATTCCGCAGCTCGGAGAAGGATGGGAGCTGCCTCCCACAGGGGAGACCCACAGAGTTGAGCCAGGATGGTCACCATTGCAGTAAAGCTGCATACTGCTGCTACTGCTGCTAAGTCGCTTCAGTCGTGTCCGACTCTGTGCGACCCCATAGACAGCAGCCAACCAGGCTCCCCCTTCCCTGGGATTCTCCAGGCAAGAACACTGGAGTGGGCTGCCATTTCCTTCTCCAGTGCATGAAAGTGAAAAGTGAAAGTGAATTTGCTCAGTGTGTCTGACTCCTAGCAACCCCATGGACTGCAGCCCACCAGGCTCCTCCGTCCATGGGATTTTCCAGGCAAGAGTATTGGAGTGGGGTGCCATTGCCTTCTCCCCAAAGCTGCATAAGGCGGCTCCTAACCTTTGCCCTGAAAAGCCTGTGCCTCTAATATTATTGCCTGTAGAAATGTCCCAACTACTGTAGTTTTAGGCCCTGTACAGTAGCTTTAATGTCGGGATTTTTAGTGTGACTATGTCTAAGCATTCCAGACCCTTTCCTTTTGAGGGATGCTTTAGCAGAAAAAATGGCAACATGCAATCGTTTTCTGTTTTGTATCGCCTCCCCAAAACTTCTCACTTGGCCCAGGATGAGGCAGAGGCCCTTAACAAAACCAATGAGAAGTCAGTGTGACTTTTTAGACCTTTAAGAGAAAGAACCACACCTGATTTATATTTGTTGCCTTTCCTTTCCCATTGGTAGGAATCTAGCCCAGAGCCTGTTTGTCACAGAGATTCATTGAATGAAATAATCCCTTCAGGGAAGTTATAACAATTTTCTAAATTAAATTTAGAAAGAAAGAAAGGATTAAAATTAGAGGTGTACCAAATACATCTAATTAAAACAACACTACTACCAACAACCACAATTAAAATGTATTGAACACAAACTAAGTTCCAGGAACTGTGCTAAGCTAAGGAACAGTTGACCTCCTACCTGGCAGGCTCTCCAGCCAGTTACAGAAGCTGCTGCTGGATATAATCAAAGCCTCAGTCTTGCTTTTATTGATTTATTCCCCACCTTCCACAAAAGATTTGAGGTGACCAAGAAGATACGTACATCAAATAAGATATTTAAAGTGTTTTAGTTTCTGGGGGCTGCCATAACAAAGCACCACCAGCTGGGTAACTTCAAAAACAGGAATTCCTTGTCTCTCAGTTCTGTAGGCTAGAGGTGTGAGATCAGATTTGGGCAAGGTTAGCTCCTCCTGAAGGAGCCAGGGAAGTGTCTGTTTCAGGCTTCTCTCCTTATTTTTGGTGGCCTCATTGCTTTCAACAGTATAATTCCATCTTGACACAGCATCCTGATGGTGTCTGTTTCCACATTTCCCCTTTTTTATAAGGGCACCAATTATATTGGATTGGGGACCCACCCTACTCTAATATAACCTCATCGTAACTAATTATAAGGTCTGCAATGACCTTATTTAAAAATAAGATCACATTCTGAGGTACTGAGGGTCAAGACTTCAACATATGAATTTTGAGGGGATACAGTTCAACCCTTAACAAAAAAGGGAAATGAAGAAAGCACAGGGGAATTCCCAGCAGGCAGAACACATGCAGTTATCTATTCACCCTCCTAAAACTTTGCTAAATTAATTAAGTGAAAATCAAAAATTAGTAATCCATGTTCATAAAGAAGCTCCAGGAAAGACGACAGGACAGAAAGACGATAGGAGACAGGGTAGATAGCAGAGAGAGGAGATGGAACTGACCTGGCAGAAAAGAATGAAGTTACCACCCAAGGCCAATAAAATGTGAGGCATTTTATCACTCCGTGGCATTCCAGAGACCCTGTACTGGGAGATGCCAGATGCCAGGGGAGGCAGGGGTCAGGCAAGAAGCTTGACACAGATGTTGGTCTACAGTCTGGACACAGACAGACCACACAGCCAGATGACCATGTTTCCCAAACAGCCTCCTAAAAGTACCAGGAGATTTATTTTTGGAGAGTTGGAAATGGAAAAGCCCAATTCAGAGGACACCAGGCTTATAAGAGGGCTGGGATAGGGAGCAGGTACAGAGCTAAAACCAGGGATCTTAAATGAGAGCCCATAGACCCTGTGGAAGGGTCTCAGCCCTCATCCCCTACCCAAATCTTAGAAAACCTGCAACTGGAAATAAAAAGGCAGGAGGCTGGAAGATTCTACACTTGGAGACCCAAATGGCATTAGGGGAATATCTTGTGATAATGATATTTAAGGTTCCCCAACAAAAGACTGTTTCCACACCTGGTTATCCTATAGTGATGCCTACCAGTCACCAATTCTTGCCCATTTATGGAACGTTAAGTGAGCTTTAAGCATCTCAGTCTTAAATACAAAAGGACAATAGGATACTAGAAGAAAGCCTATGAAAGCTGGACATTAAATGAATAAACAAAGGCACAAAGAGGAAACAGAGAACATAAAAGGAACCAAAAAAAATTTTTTTAAATCAGTAATTAATATCCTTTGAGAGATATGGAAGAGAGATACAGAATTTGATATAAAGAGAATAATTGGAGAATAAGAAAGACCTCTTGGCAATTAAGAATATGGTAGCAAGTTAAAACTCGTTCAGAACATTAGAAGATAAAGATAACAAAAGAAAATAAAACAAAATGTCCAAGAGTTTAAAAATGGGAAAGAAGAAATAAGAAAATAAAGAGATGAAAAAAAGAAAATATCAATTTGGGAATTCTAACATCTGCATAATAGAAGTTGCCAAACAGTAATAAGAGAGATGGGGGAAAGAAAATTATCAAATGGCAATAATAAAAGTGCTAATAATAATGAATGAAATTTTTTCTGGAACTGAAAAAAACATGTCTCCACGTAGTAATGACCCACTGAAAACCTAGCATGACAAATGAGATACAAACAAGGCTCATCATTGCGAGAGCTGAGAACCAAAGAGAAGACCTAAGTGTTCCCAGAAAGACAGTACAGGCCACGTAGAAAGTATTGGAAAGAGAATGACATAGTAACATAGTGTAGCAGAGTGTAGTTAAGAGCATAAACTCTGGACTTGTAACCCAACTTATTAGTTGTGTGACTGGATAAGTTACTTGACCTCTTTTGCTTCTGTTCTCCATCTCTAAAAAAGAGATAACGCTTTAAAAAAGAATCCTTATACATGAGCTCTAAAAGACAGACCCCAGGGGGAAAAGTTAATTGATATAATTGAGTATACAGAAAATATTGTTGATAGGCATGCAGTAGAGAC
Organism: Bos mutus; assembly: GCF_027580195.1. NCBI lineage: Eukaryota > Metazoa > Chordata > Mammalia > Artiodactyla > Bovidae > Bos > Bos mutus. The sequence goes on from NC_091620.1 coordinate 49,160,065, forward strand.
AGAGCATTGGGGGTGTAGTTGATGAAATAAAAATTTTTTAGGTAGGAAAAGAAAGTTTTTAAACATAAAGTTCTGTCTTTGTCCATTTGAGCCTCTAACCCTCTTTTGTGTTACACATTAACTGGATCCCCTTAGAAGACAAAGGAATGCACACACGCACACACACACACACAAAATTTTCTCCTGGCGCCAGCAACGTAAGTCCTTAGCAGATAACATTCCTTTCTCATTCCTGTAATGGGTCACACTAACCCACTCCCTGCTTTGTTGGACTATATAAACTGTCAATATGTTACGTTGATATATAATCGTTTGTCTCAAAAACTTATATAACTGTGCCTTGACCTCTAACAGGCAGAACGGTCCTCAGAGCTTTCTGAAAGACTATCTCCCAGGTTATAATCCTCAGGTTGGTGCAAATGAAATTTTCCATTTCTTTCTTAGATTGACTACTGATTAATTATACATTGATGGGAGGGGGTGGAATGTAAAAACACAGAAAATCAGGCTGATTAAAAAAATAGGCAGTTTTCAATTCCAGTACAAACAAAGGATGAACAAGAAAGGGGTCACGGTAGTAGTCATAGAAGCAAATAAGATTGGTACAGGTAAAATTATATAAATGCTAACTCTTTATTTTCCTAACTAAAAATTGTGATATAACTGATTAAGGGAGATAGGGAGAGGGGAAGGGGTAAGAATAGAGTGGAGACAGAGAGAACTCAGTCCTCATTTACCAAGATGTTAAAGTCGACAGTTAATATATAAAACTGAAAATTAAAGAGACAGAGGGCAGAGCATGTTATTTCTTAAAATGGAGACAAACACCTGGAGATGCAGCCAAAAGAGTTGAAGGTGATTTCCTCTGAGAAGTGGTACTGGTGGGCTGGGGAGAGATGGAACAGGAAATCTGTAGTGTTTCATTTAGTACTATTTGACTTTTTAAGCTGATTTATGTTACATAGATAAAAAACTAACTTTTAAAAGTTAGTTTAAAAAACCCCTTAAAAAAAGGAGGGCTTCTCCAGTGGCTCAGATGGTAAAGATTCTGTCTCTGCAATGCAGGAGACCCAACTTTGATCCCTGGGTCAGGAAGACCCCTTGGAGAAGGGAATGGCTACCCACTCCAGTATTCTTGCCTGGAGAATTCCGTGGACAGAGAAGCCTGGTGAGCTACATACAGTCCATGGGGTCACAAAGAATCAGACACGACTGAGCAACTTTCACTTTCACTTTTAAGAAAGGAAGTATACTACTACTACTACTAAGTCACTTCAGTCGTGTCCGACTCTGTGCGATCCTGTAGACGGCAGCCCATCAGGCTCCCCTGTCCCTGGGATTCTCCAGGCAAGAACACTAGAGCGGGTTGCCATTTCCTTCTCCAATGCATGAAAGTGAAAAGTGAAAATGAAGTCGCTCAGTCGTGTCCGACTCTTAGCGACCCCATGGACTTCAGCCTACCAGGGTCCTCGGTCCATGGGATTTTCCAGGCAAGAGTACTGGAGTGGGGTGCCATTGCCTTCTCCGGAAAGGAAGTATAGAGGAAAACAATTCAACTGTTAATCATGGTTATATGTGGATAGTAGGATTCCAGATGATTCTAATTTCTTTCAATATTCTTTTCTGTATTATCCAAATTTTTATAAATAAGTGGTGTATTACTTTTATAATTTGAAAGTACATTTTATTTTTGAAATGAAATAAAAAATTATTTTCCAAAAATGGTAAAGTCATAATGCTCATAAAAAAATAAAATGAACACATGTCAAAAATAAATTATGAGGGAATCAGTAAGATATTACAGCTAGTTCAAAGGAGAAATCAAAGAACTACAAAATATAAATGCAACAAAAACATTTGAAATGAATTTGCAAAATTTAGTCTATCCATAAAGCAAGAATCAATTAAATACATTCTTCAAACTATTTGTATTTTTATGGACAAGAATTATTTACATTTCTACCAGTTTTCTATAAATTTCTAAGGAGTTATAAAATAAGCCTAGTCAAAGATAAACAGGAGTATACATTCCTATAAGATGAGATAATCCCGGAGATTTAAATGTTCCTTTGAAAGGATATCCAGCCATGCTTTTGCCCATTTGAAAATTTCAAAATATTTCCTTCAGTTCAGTTCAGTTCAGTTCAGTCACTCAGTCATGTCCAACTCTTTGCGACCCCATGAATCGCAGCACGCCAGACCTCCCTGTCCATCACCAACTCCCAGAGTTCACTCAAACTCAGGTCCATCGAGTCTGTGATGCCATCCAGCCATCTCATCCTCTGTCATCGCTTTCTCCTCCTGCCCCCAATCCCTCCCAGCATCAGAGTCTTTTCCAATGAGTCAACTCTTCGCATGAGGTGGCCAAAGTACTGGAGTTTCAGCTTCAGCATCATTCCTTCCAAAGAACACCCATAACTGATCTCCTTCAGAATGGATTGGTTGGACCTCCTTGCAGTCCAAGGGACTCTCAAGAGTCTTCTCCAACACCACAGTTCAAAAGCATCAATTCTTCGGCACTCAGTTTTCTTCACAGTCCAACTCTCACATCCATACATGACCACTGGAAAAACCATAGCCTTGACTAGACGGACCTTTATTGGCAAAGTAATGTCTCTGCTTTTGAATATGCTGTCTAGGTTGGTCATAACTTTTCTTCCAAGGAGTAAGCGTCTTTTAATCTCATGGCTGCAGTCACCATCTGCAGTGATTTTGGAACCCCCCAAAATAAAGTCTGACACTGTTTCCACTGTTTCCCCATCTATTTCCCATGAAGTGATGGGACCAGATGCCATGATCTTCATTTTCTGAATGTTGAGCCTTAAGCCTACTTTTTCACTCTCCTCCTTCACTTTCATCAAGAGGGTTTTTAGTTCCTCTTCACTTTCTGCCATAAGGGTGGTATCATCTGTATATCTGAGGTTATTGATATTTCTTCCGGCAATCTTGATTCCAGCTTGTGATTCTTATCTCCTTGCTGCCGCTGCTAAGTCACTTCAGTCGTGTCCGACTCTGTGTGACCCTATAGACGGCCTCCCACCAGGCTCCCCCGACCCTGGGATTCTCCAGGCAAGAACACTGAAGTGGGTTGCCATTTCCTTCTCCAATGCATGAAAGTGAAAAGTGAAAGTGAAGTCACTCAGTCGTGTCCAACTCTAGCGACCTCATGGACTGCAGCCTACCAGGCTCCTCTGTCTTATCTCCTTACATGTAGCTAAAGGCTAGTCTACAGAACCTTCTGTCATAAAGAGTCATATGATTATTCATAGTGGGATATAAGTTTGTTTTGAATTCATAGAAGCCTCAGCAAAAAAGGAAAGATTATAAATTTACTGAGATGTCCAGTGGGGCTTAAAATGTTTTGAAACTGAAGAAATTTCTTTTTATCTATTTAATTGCTGACAAAACTTTTCTCTGAAGAAAATATCAATTTGCCTTTGTAGCCCGCTTCCTTTGTTTGGGCAAAAATTACCAAAATGATCCCTTTATCCAAACGGAAAGCAAAACCCACCCGTTGTTTTAAAACAACAGTCCGTGAGATTGTCATTACCTTTGAATGCAGTTTGATTAAGTAGTGTGTTTAGTGAGGGAAACTGGATTCGTTTTAAGTAATATTATTTTATTGGAGAGTTTTTAAATTTCAATTCCTTTCTATATTGGTTTAGACTAAACTATCTCTGAAAGTTAGTTTGGGGGATGGATGGATGTCTCATTGTACAAGCATTTGCTCCTGTGAGAGATAAGATCATATGTTGCCAGAAGGCCTATCTTTCTCACCAGTTTATACCAGATTGTGAAAAGGGACTAAACTTGTTTGGACTGAACTTACAAGGGCCATATACACTGTTGCTTAAAATGACCCAGATTTTATCATTTTTCCCTCCTCCCCATCTTCCTAACTCAGGTATATAACAATTTTTAGATAGAGTAAATCATTGGGATTTCCTTACTTAAGCCAGAAATGCAGGACCATATACGACAGGTGCATATTTCCCTGTTTCTATAGTTGATCTTCCTGGGACAGGGAGGGAGCACAATGAGACCATCCTTGTGAGCAGAGTGGGGAGAAGATGACCAAGTCTTCCTCTTCTGAGAACAAACCTCAGGAATTGTGCTCTTTTTCATAGGTACAAGGAAAAATTAGGACTTGAATGTCTATCAATGAAGGATTCCTTTTAAAAATTCAATTATAGTAAATCCAAACAGTGGAAAACTACATAGACATGAAACAAATGTAGAAAGTATTGATGAGTAGGCACTACAGAGCTGGTGCAGCTGCTCAAAGAATCAACCACCTTCTGTCTCCCCAGAAAACCATCCTCCACATACGGTCACAAGATGACAGCTGTCCTTCCAGACTTTATATCTAAGCTCCGGGCAACATGAAGAAAGAAAAGACAAAGTACAAAAGACACAGGCCAGATGAACCTTTTTTTTTTAATTAAGAAGATGATAGTGTTTCCAGAAGGCCCTTGCCATGTACACTTCTACTTAGATTTTATTGGCCAAAATTGTATTCATAACTGTTGTGACATGACTAGCTGCAAGGGAGCCTATGCAGTTTGATTTTCAGTTGGACGTTTTTATTGTTTTGAATGCGGTAAAGGGGACAGACCAGGTATACCTGGCAGTGTCTGCCCCAGGAGTGTATCAAAGAGCATATATCAAACCAAAGTTAGCAAGGTTTATCTCTAGGGAGTATTCTAAGTGACTCATAACCTTTTCCTTTATGTTCTTTTGTATCATCTGGAGCTTTATCATTCTGTATTATTAGAAATTCAGAATCTCAAGTCCCACTCAGTTCAGTTCAGTTCAGTCTCTCAGTCGTGTCCAACTCTTTGCGACCCCATGAATCGCAGCACGCCAGGCCTCCCTGTCCATTACCATCTCCCAGAGTTCACTCAAACTCACGTCCATTGAGTCGGTGTTGCCATCCAGCCATCTCATCCTCTGTTGTCCCCTTTTCCTCCTGCCCCCAATCCCTCCCAGCATCAGAGTCTTTTCCAATGAGTCAACTCTTCGCATGAGGTGGCCAAAGTACTGGAGTTTCAGCTTTAGCATCATTCCTTCCAAAGAACACCCAGGACTGATCTCCTTCAGAATGGACTGGTTGGATCTTCTTGCAGTCCATGAGACTCTCAAGAGTCTTCTCCAACACCACAGCTCAAAAGCATCAATTCTTCGGCACTCAGCTTTCTTCACAGTCCAACTGTCACATCCATACCACTGGAAAAACCATAGCCTTGACTAGATGGACCTTTGTTGGCAAAGAAATGTCTCTGCTTTTCAATATGCTCAAGTCCCACTATAGACCTACTAAATCAGAAGTTCTGGGACTAGTAAGCTATGCAGGGGACACATATTCAGTTCCTGGCTTGGGAAGATTCCACACACCATGGAGCAACTGAACCCTCGCCTCACAACTACTGACCCTGTACTCTTGAGCCCTTAAACCACAACTACTGAGCCTGAGTGCTGCAACTACTGAAGCCCATGTGCCTAGAGCCTGTGTTCCACAAGAGAAGCCACAGCAGTGAGAAGCATGTTCACTGCAATGAAGAGTAGCCCCTGATAGCCACAACTAGAGAGAAAGCTTGTGTGCAGCAATGAAGACCCAGCACAACCAAAAATAAATGAGATAAATTTATTTTTTAAAAATTAACAGAAAAAGAAAAGATACTTGCATTTTTAGAGAAGAAAACTGTAACAATTCAAGGATATCACTCAAGCTAACAAGTGTTTTTTCACAGTACAGCTACAAATACAACCTTCTTCTTTGTTTTGAATCATTAACATTTATTCCGGCCTTTAGCAGTAAGAGTTTTTCAAAGCTGACATTCAGAAGAGGGAAAAAAAATCATCCTTGTGTTTTGATTAATTCCTCTATATTTTTCTTGTGTCTTATCCTCCAGATTTACGAAGATTCAGTTATGTTTATGGTAAAAAAGTTATGGTAAACTTTTTAAATGTTTTTGTTTATGGTAAAAAAGTTATGGTAAACTTTTTAAAGTACATAAAGAGAAAAAAAATATGGAGTGGAAGTGAGGGGTAGAGAGAAACAGATTTTAGGTGAGCATGCTCAGGACCACATGCACTTGGAAAATGGCAGCTAAAAGCTGAAAATTACTTCCTTTCTCTTCTAAATGCTGAATGGGCAGAGAAGGAGAAAGGAAACGTAATACCATTTTGATTGGGAGATGAAGACAACAATGAAATTAATTTTTAGACATTGCCCAAATGCCTGATGATTACATTTGTGCCTTTCAGCATCAAGAAGTAGGTTTTTCGATGTTGCATAAACACCATAATAATTTTATTTTTTCTTTTTGTTAATTAAGTTATCTAGCTCCATTTTAATCATCAGGGGATGTATAAATGGGTATGTAAAGTTCATAGCACTCCAAATGACACCTCATCAGATTGAAAATAGAAAGTCCTTAGTCACTAGATAGCAAAAAATTTTTCACATCCTTAAGAAGATCCTGAATTATATCATTGTAGCCACAGTATGTAAAAAGTTAACAGACCCATGACTCAAGCTTTGTCGATCAGAAAATGTCACCCAGAGAAATGGTATGCAAGTGATTTTTAAAAGACCAGAATTCCCCATAGAACTTTAATGATTAATTCCTTTTGTTGTGAGATTTCACTCTCAGAGCTAGGATCTGAGTCAAAGCACAAATTTCCAGGTAAAACACAAGGATCTGGGAAAAGTCAGCCAGCATGGAGTTGTTCCTGATTGCTTTTCTTGTGGTTTATCTTCTGGATATCGATGAATCTTCAGCCACCTATGTGATCATCACATACACATCACAAATACAAAGCACTCCCCAAAATTCCAGTGTCCACAAACATCCTTGTGGAAATTATACCTTCCGATTTTTGCTTCTTATCTTCGTTTTTCTAAAATGAAATAAAATATTCTTATCTGTTCACAGACATTTAGATTCCTATGTGGTATGACTGACAATACTCTAAATATTTCCCAATTTGAGTGGACAGAGGCAAACAAGGCATCTTTAAAACTAAAGATGTCCCACTGTAGAAGAACCATTTGAATCTCTCTAAGACCAGTGGAGAAATATCTCAATACAAACAAGGCCCTTTGGCCTTGTAAGATGTTTGTACATTGTCCCTGATGACACAATTTTTTCTATAGTTTGATTGAATGAGTTAATCATTCATGAAGACTAGATCAGGTATAAGACTGAGAATGGGAATCACAAAGGCAAATGTTGGCAGGTTCACATCACTTGCTTTGAGAAACACCATTCCAGAGGCAGCAAGTCAAGCTTAATAGTTAGCAATGTGGGCTGTGCCATCAAGCAGACTTTAGGGGTCAGTTATTTGAACCTAACATCTACTAGTTGTTACTGTAATGTGACTTTAGGGCTTTTCATTGGCCCCTTTATATGTCAGTATCACCATCTGTAAAATGGGAATAATAGGTCAATTGTGAGGATGAATTGAGTATCATGTGCTAAATTGTGTTGGAATGCTGCTTGGCACATGGTCAGCCCTCAATATCAGCTGTTATCATTATTATGTCTGTATTTGTTGTTGTTGTTCAGTTGCTAAGTCATGTCTGACTCTGTGACCCCATGGACTCCAGCACACCAGGCTTTCCTGTCCTTCACCATCTCCCAGAGTTTGCTCAAACTCATGTCCATTGAGTCGGTGAGGCCATCCAACCATCTCATCCTCTGTCACTTCCTTCTCCTCCTGCCTTTAATCTTTCCCAGCATCAGGATCTTTTCCAATGAGTCAGCTCTCCACATCAGGTGGCCAAAGTACTGGAGCTTCAGCTTCAGCATCAGTCCTTCCAATGAATATTCAGGGTTGAGTTCCTTTAGGATTGACTGGTTGGATCTCCTTGCTGTCTGTATAACTATATGTCTGTATTATTATTTCAGTATCAAATAATGCTCTTTAATAATACAATTTGAATGCATTTAAATACTTTATATCATTTAATATTAAATTAAAATCAATTCAACAAAAGCTTAATTTTTTACATTATGTTCTCCTTTGGGGCCACTAGATTCTCTTGAACATGACTCCTCTTCCTCCTCTGATTCCTTAGATTTTCTAGAACCTGAAAGACTGAAATAGAGTAAAGCTGCTATGGGCAAGTTGGGGAGACTAAGAAACAATCATACCAATCGTGGCAGACATACCCTAACATAAGACATATCCCAATTAGTCACCACCCTGTATAATCCCCTCCTCTTGAGAATGGGAGGCACCTGTGACATGCTTATGACAAACAGAATAGGGCAATAGAATATGTCCCTCTCATGATTGGAGAGAGAAGGAGAAAGAGTAAGAAAGAGGGCCTAAGAAAGCTAGTAACTCCATCTGGAGTCAAAGAGAGACTCTCCTGCCAGCCTTGAAGCAGCAAACGTCCCCATTGGGAACTGCCTTATGGACCCTGGGCAGGGAACTGCAGGCAGCCTGCAGCTGACAGCCAGTAAGGAGTCAGGGCCCTCAGTCCTGCAGCCACAAGTAAGTGAATTGTGCCAACAACCTGAATGAGCTTGCAGCAGATTGTTTCCCTGAGTCATCCAAATGAGAATGCATTCTGCCAACACTTTCAGTAGAGCCTTCTGAGAACAAGCAGGGAGACCAGGTAAACTGTGCCTGGACTCCTGGCCAATGAAAACTGAGAGATAATAAGTATGAATGGTTTTAAATTGCTAAATTTGTGGTAATCTGTTGCACAACAATTGAAAATAAATACACCTGCCTTCACCTGTGAATCTTGTTATAGGTTAAATTTTGCCCTGCCAAAAGATGTTGAAATCCTAACCTCCAGTCCCTGCGAATGTGACTTTATTTACAAATAAGTTCTTTGCAGATGATCAAGCTAATACAAGGCCCTAATCCAATTTGTCTGGTGTCCTTATAAGAACTTACTCATTGGAAAAGACTCTGATGCTGGGAAAGATTGAAGGCAGAAGGAGAAGGGGACAACAGAGGGTGAGATAGTTGGATGGTATCACCAACTCTATGGACATGAGTTTGAGCAAGTTATGGGAGTTGGTGATGGACAGGGAAGCCTGGCGTGCTGCAGTCCATGGGGTCGCAAAGAGCTGGACACGACTGAGTGACTGAACTGAACTGAACTTATAAGAAGGCAAGTTTGGGAACCACAGACCTTTACAGTGGGAAGATGATATGAAGACACTGGGAGAAGGTCGCCATCTACAAGCCAAGCAGTGGTGCCCAAGGCTACCAGAAGTGAGGAAAGAGGCATGGAACACATTGTCCCTCACAGCCCACAGGAGGAACCAACCATGCCAAAAGTTTGACTTCCAGCCTCCAGTACTGGAAGACAGTACATTTATATTGTCTGTTTATTTATATAAACAAATAATACAAAATCATATAAACAAATAATACAAAATCATAAAAACAAATAATATAAACAACATTGTTTATATTATTTAAACAAAATGTATTTATGTTTAAGCCACTCAGTTTGTGGTACTTTGTTATGGCATCCTTTGGAAACTGATACAATTCCCAAAGAGGAAGCTGGAAAGGGCTGCTCTCCAATCATGGGTGAGGAAAGACTGGGAGGAGAATAGAATTCCTCTATTCATCCATCCATCCATTCAATAGGTGTGGAGGCTTTACTTTGCCATCCCCTGCCTGCCAGGTGGGCATCATGTGCTTTGCAGTAGGGTTGCAGAAATCAAAGCACATCCACTGCACTCAAGGAGCTCACTGTCTAATGGAGAAAGGATACAGACAGTGCTTAGTTTGATGTGTGCTAGAGCAGAGGATGGAGAAGGCAATGGCACCCCACTCCAGTACTCTTGCCTGGGAAATCCCATGGATGGAGGAGCCTGGTGGGCTACAGTCCATGGGGGCACTAAGAGTCGGACACGACTGAGTGACTTCACTTTCACTTTTCACTTTCATGCACTGGAGAAGGAAATGGCAACTCACTCCAGTGTTCTTGCCTGGAGGATCCCAGGGATGGAGGAGCCTGGTGGGCTGCCATCTATGGGGTTGCACAGAGTCGGACTCGACTGAAGCGACTTAGCAGCAGCAGCAGAGCAGAGGATGAGCGTGGCTTTATGGTGCTTAATCCTACCCGGGTAGAGAAGGCTCCCAAGAAGAGGACCCTGGAAGAGGAGGGGAAGGAGGAGAAGGGAGAGGGTGAGGGTGATCCAAAGACAGGGAATCCCATGTAAAAACAGGATGAAAGCAGCACAACAGATCAAAGACATTCCAAGAAGTCCAGCACTCCATGGCCCGAGTGGAGAGAACTTGTGAGAATGAGGCCACGTGTGCCGATACGTGCTATGCCACAGGGTCTGAACTGTGTCCTAAAAGCTTGGAGGACCACTGAGGAGCCTTACAGAAGTCAATGGCATGATCTGATGCAGGCAGGATTCTGGTAGAAGGTTCTGAATCATGGCCATAGCAGAGGAGACAGAGAAGAGAAGGTATGCTCAAGAGATGTGGATGAAGCAGAACTGCCAGAACTTACTGAGTGGTTTTGTCAAAGGAATAAGGGAAGGACAAGAGCCCAGAATGATGAATGAATTCCATGTTTCTCTTGGTGACTGAGTAGGTGGGAGTAACTTTCTCCAAACAAGGGATCATGGGAAGAGGTACAGCAAGGAAGACGAAGGAAAACAGCTCCTCCTCTGAGGGACCATGATGTCAGGGGAGGTTAAACTCCTTTCTAGAACCCTGACAATAAATCTTGTTCAATCTAGACCCTCACTGTCCATATATGGCTCTTGCTCCCTCAAAATGTGGCCAATCCAAATTGAGATATGCTGTGAGTGTAAAATATACACTAGATTACAAAAAATCAATATTAAAAAAAGAGTATAAAATGAAACATGATTCATTTCTTGTATTAGTTGTATGTTGAAATAATATTTTAAATACATTGGGGTCAATAAAATATATTATTAGAACTAATGTCACTTGTTTCCTTTTTAATGTGACTCCTAGAAAATTTAAAATTATATATATATATGTGGCTTACATATCTCTACTAGATGGCACAGGCCTAAGCCAATCATGGTAGTCTCATTCCCTTACTTAGTAAAGGATCGAGGAAGGTGTGTGCCTATAACACCATTATGACCAATGAAAATGGTGGGGGAGGGGTCAGTGGTGAGGCTTCTTGGAGGGTTTTTTCCTCTCTCTTCAGATGGAAGCTGAGACAGAAAGAGACATTCCTTTTTGTGGCATCGATACTGACATCACAGGGTGCTGGCTGGCACAATGGCAGCCATTTGGGACCTTGAGGACAGTTGGCTTAAGAAAATAAGAGTAGAAAGATAGAAAACTATGTCCCTGATAACACAATTGAGCTTCTGAACCCACAGAATTTTTACATTAAAATTATTTTTTGTGTTAAATAAATATATTGTTAAAGCCAAATATAAATGGATTTTCCATTCCCTGTAGACAAAAGCATTCTAACTGGTTCATCTAGTGATGACAGTATCAGAAGGCTGCTATCCCTGTTTATGTTACCCCTCTACTTCATTTATAATCTGAAAAATAAGGGGGACACTTGAGAAATATTTGGATAATTCTTTTCTGATCTATCTCCAAATACCATCATCTTTCATGTCTCTGGAAAAACAAAAATCCTCAGTGGCTGAAATGGCTTGGTAAAATAATAGTTTCCCTGACTAATACTCTACTTTTCTTTTTCTTTATTTTTCAAGATGTAAATAAGAAGCGGGCCTGGCCCAGCAATAGAAGATTGACTCATTTCTGTAGTAACACATATGCAGTTACACTGGGTTCTGTAAGTTGTGGGGAGGGAGCCATTCCCTGGCCAGCTGCCAGTCTCCAAACCATGCACAACTTGGTAGCCATTGTCTTTGAAAGCAGCTTTATGTGGCTTCACAGAGAAGGAGGCTTGATGTGATAATCACAGTCTGCTGCATTTTTGGAACTAGTATTCAAAATCTAAATTTCACAGATGTTTTCTCTGGTACTTGATTATATACTAATATGAAGATTTTAGGATATATGACTCTGGCCCACCAAGCAACTGTTTTATTTATCTATCCTCCCTCAAGGTCTAAATGTAATAAGCTGCCAACATCAGAAGTCAGAAACTGCTGGAACTCTGGTCAATGCCTGAAGCTTGTAAGAGAGGTAAGGAAAAGAAAGTTTTTGGAACAGTGTTGGCTACAGAGAAATGTGTGAGAGTGAAGCAGGAGTGAGAAAACAGAAAAGGTGAGGGAACACGGCGTTGAAGCTGAAAGGGACCTTTGAGCTCATTCGGTCCAACCCCTTCCCTTAAACATGAGGTAATGGGGCCCAGAGAGGAGGGCTTGGCTCCTTCCTTTTTCCCTTGTACAGGAGTGAACGCTGGCCACGTCTGTCGTCTATGAAACACAGGGCTGCAAAGGTGGGAGACACAGGCAGCCCCACCCTCTGGGGGCTCTCAACACCAGCTGCTACAGAGTCACCATTAAACCCAACTTAGAGTGGTTTTGGTTTTGCTCTCATCTGTTTTGTTTTTTTGCCTCCTAAGTCATTGCCTCCTCTATCCCAGATATGAATCAGTACTGGCTCTCAGACTAGTTCTGCTTTATGTCTGTATTGGTGAGGTTTGGTCACCATTAGATTAAGAAAATAAAGTGGTAAATTTTTGCTCAGATATCATTGTGGGAAAATTTGCTCTTACTCTTTTTTTCTCTCCTTCTCTGTCCCTCCCTTCTTTCCTTTCTCCTTCTTCTTTCCTCCCTTCTCCCCACCTCATTTCCTTCCTCCATACATTATTTCTCTGAGATATTTACCATTTTTTATCATATTTACCACTCTTCCTGAACTTAGGAATGACAAAGAAATGTCTTGGCTGGAGTCACAATTCAAGCAGAACAAGCTTAGGGTTCAAGGGGTGAAAGCCAGCCACTCTCAAAGGTGAGAGACAGCCACTATCAAAGATGAGAGCCTTTTCTCACTCTTGCCTGAAATTTTTACTTGAAATGTACCTATTCTTTGTGTGTGTGCTAAGAGGTTTCCCTGGTGGCTCAAATCGTAAAGAATCTGCCTGCCATGTAGGAGACTTGGGTTCAATTCCTGGGGTGCGAAGATCTCTGGAGAAGGGAATGGCAACCCACTCCAGTAACTTGCCTGGAAAACCCCATGGACAGAAGAGTCTGGAGGACTACGATCTATGAGGTCCCAAAGAGTCAGGCATGACTGAGGGACTCACATTTTCACTTTAAGTGGCTTTAGTTGTGTCCAACTCTTTGCAACCCTATGGACTGTAGCCCACCAAGCTCCTCTGTCCATGGGATTCTCCAGGCAAGAATACTGGAGTGGGTTGCCATGCCCTCCTCCAGGGGATCTTCCCCACCAAGAGATCGAATTCATGTCTCTTAAGTTGCCTGCATTGACAAGCAGGTTCTTTACCACTAGCACCACCTTGGGAAGCTGTTCTTTGGAAAAATATGAAACAGGAAAACCTTGCATCTTTTGCCCCTTTCTGAAGCCTAGATTGATAGATGAAGTTACAATAGTTGAAGGGGAAAAAGACCCAATACATTTACAACACCCAAGGATGAGTTCAAAGGAAGGTCAACTGTGGTGAAAGCCCCTTCCCTCTTTTTCTTCCCTGACCTCAGCATTCAACACCTCCTTGTCCCCCTGCCCCAGCCCCAACTAGCAACAGAAGCCAGGTATGGACCTCAAGCAATGAGAATCTGGCCTGGAAGCCAGCAGAAGAGCAGGATCAGGAGGGTTGAGCCAGGCAGGGACAAACAAAGCCAGTGAACGAGGGAAGAACGGGAAGAATTAAGGGGAGGAGGAAAGGAGGAGAGAGAAATGGTTTTCCCTTCAAGAAACTTACAGGAATCAGCCTGGATCCTCTGTGTTGCTCCACTCTCCACACTATACCCCAGCAACTCCTCTTGGTTCTTCAACATATTCCAATCCATCAGCCTCTTCTCCCTGGTCCAATGCACCATCATCACCCAGTAGCGACAGTCTCCTAAATGGTCTCCCCGCTCCTACACTTTCCTCCTTAAAATACATTCTCCATGGAGCAGCCAGAGTGATCTTTGAAAACCATAAATCAGCACCCATTTCCCCAGCACCAACAGCGCTCTATGTGATCTGCCCCCACCCCACTGCAGTTCCTTCCCAGCCTTTTCTGTTACCACTTGCTCAATCCAGCCACATTCGCCTCCTTCCTGTCATTTGTAAATCCAATCATGTCTCATCTATGGGCCTTTCCACTTGCTGTCCACTTGCTGTTCCCTCTGCCTGGATTGCTCTCCCTTCAGCTCCAGCTGTGGCTGTCTCTTCTTCATCCTTCAAGCCACAGACAGAGCACTCCCTGGTGGCCTTCTCTGCTCACTTGGGCCAACCTCGCTATTCTTCATTATTTCATATCACTTATCACCATTTGAAGTTATCTTGTTGATTCTTTATTTTCTTTCTTGCTTAAAATCTTTTTTTTTTTTGGTCTGTTTTACAACAAGACCAAATGTTCTAGGACAGGGCAGGGACTCTGCCTATCTTATTTGGCACTCTTTCTCTGGAGCCAAGAACAGAGCCTGACCCAGAGTAAATGCTCCAGAAGCGTTTGTGGAATGAATGAGTGAATGAATGAAGGAATGTCTCGGGGGGACCTCAAGAGTCCAGGAGTAAGGCCTGAGATTAGGGTGGCCAGATTTTGCAAGTACAAATTCAGAGCGCACAGTTACACTTGAATTTCAGATAATCATGGAATGTATGCAATACTATATTTGTATATGTCTCAAATACTGCCTGCATTCCTTGTTTATCTGAAATTCAAATGTAACTGGGTGTCCTGTATTATATCTGGCAGCCCTAGGCCAGACCCACTGAGGAGCTTGTGTGAACTGAACAGAGCAAAGAAGACCTTCTCAAATCTCTGCCTTTTAGACCTTTATGAGTTAGAATAGACCTGGTTTGTTTTGTTCCTTCTTCTGGAGTTTGTGTGTGTACTATATGGCTAATAGTAGGATGGTTTTGGTAATGGATTCACCACCTGTTCCTTCCATCCTGAAGGGTGCAGAACAGAACACACAGTAGTAGACAACAGTTGGGGAACAGATACAGCCATGGGCAGGCATGGCTTGTTTCACGTTGTCCCAGGGACCCCAGCAGACCCTCTGTGAACGGAGGGCAGTCCTTGCTTGACCGCTTTCTCTTCTCACAAAGGAAAGGAATCTTGAAGGTGATTTTTTTTTTGTAAAAACGAAATAATAACAATAAATTAAATGTTTTCTTAAATGTTTGTGATTAGAAGAAAAGCTCACATTTCTCACAAAAATATTTCAGCTCTCTCAGTCTCAAAAGTACCAAACTTTACCGGGAAGCCAAATTATACACATTCTTGGATTAGTCTCTTGTGCCCATAAAATGATTTCAGATGTGTAAAGTCATTTAAAAGTTGCATATATTTTAATTTCCTCCAAAAGTTCCAGTCCAAAGAATAATTTGTTTCTCATGGCTTCAAATATTAGACATCATACAGATCTGCTGAAAAGTGATCCAGTAGCATGGCCTCCAGGAAGTTGTGGAAAGATCCTCAGCTGAAAAGGGCCACCATGAACAGGAGACATCTTTGCACCTGCAACAGGTCCCTTCAGGTCAAATCCTGGGTCAAGTCCCTTCAGGTGTTGAAGGAAAGCAAAGCATAAGATGCTGTGCTTTGTATTGTTTAAAGGGCTGCCTTGCATTGAGTTCATTCCTAAAGCCATAAGCACTTCATCTGGAGGGAGCCCGGAGTCCTTTTGTGTCTTAACAAATCTCATATAATCAAAAACTACCTTTAATTAATGCAAAGTAGAATATTGTTAAATACATACCTGTGGGTGTTTTGTTTTGACTGGGTTTTGAGACTAAGAGGGCAGCTGATTAACAAATGTTCTTTGGGCCAATCTAGCTGTTTCCAAGAACCTCAGAACAATTCATACCTGTTATTTCATTGTCTTCACAGTAACTTTTGGTTTTGGCATTCACATCCCCCCATCCAACTGTATGGGTGGAACAGGTGTCTGACAAATTTAATGGTCTTCAGTAAGTTAGAAGCAAAATCCTCCTCGTCTCTATAATCATCTGTTAGCTGAAAATCAATTCAATACTTCAGTTCAGCAGGGAACTGCTGCTGCAGCTGCTAAGTTGTTTCAGTCGTTTCCGACTCTGTGCGACCCCATAGACAGCAGCCCACCAGGCTCCCCCATCCCTGGGATTCTCCAGGCAAGAACACTGGAGTGGGTTGCCATTTCCTTCTCCAATGCATGAAAAGGAAAAGTGAAAGTGAAGTCGCTCAGTGGTGCCCGACTCTTAGCGACGCCATGGACTGCAGCCTACCAGGCTCCTCCGTCCATGGGATTTTCCAGGCAAGAGTACTGGAGTGGAGTGCCATTGCCTTCTCCAAGAGGGGGAAGCTACAAAGGTGATAACACTTATTTTATTTACCTATCAGCCTTATTGAGCATCCACCCTTTCCCCATTAACAACATTGTTGTATGTTTCATATTTATCTTTACTTATGCATCTTATTCCAAAAAAATCTGTAATAGTTGTAGAACAGGGAAAGAAAAATACATAGTTTTTAATGTAAATACAGAAAATATACAAATATATAAAAAAGCATCTGATACTTTTTTGGCTTTGGATCTGAGTATGTAGAACTTTCTAGAGCAGTGGTATGTGATAGGTTAACCTATAAAATACCAAATTATTATTCAATATTGAGAAAAGGGACCTTCAGAGGCTGGCTGCTTGCAAGATGGTACAAAAAAGGAATGGACATAGCCCTAAAAATAAGGCTTTACATGTACTGGTTCTTCATTGCAATAAAGATATGCAGAGCATCTGGGCAGCTTCACAGATAACTGAGCCAGAGCTTTTGTACTGGGATTCCTGGTAAAGCTCAGTTTGTTACCATTAACTCATCTCAGTTTTCTCATAAAATCTAGCATTTTCCCCAGTAAGGCCAAATCTACTTCTGGTTAAATTCCTTAGATAAAAGGTATAGGTATACCTCAAAGCAAAAGTCCATTCCTAGAATAATTGTTTGTCAACTGAAATTTTGTGAATTGATCTATATTTTACAGAGGATGAGATGGCTGGATGGCATCACTGACTCGATGGACGTGAGTCTGAGTGAACTCCGGGAGTTGGTGATGGACAGGGAGGCCTGGCATGCTGCGATTCATAGGTGGCAAAGAGTCGGACACGACTGAGTGACTGAATTGACTGACTGATGATGAAATGAAAAAGCAGGAATTTGGTAAAGAGTCCACTGCCTAAAGAAGCCCATCAGTGAATCTTTTTTATCTACCTGTCATATAATTTTTAATATTTTATTGATATTATTTTTTTAACTTTCATATGTAATACATATGTGTTGTAATAAGCCAGAGAATACAGAGAGGTTCAAACAAAGGGTTAATAATCTTCCCACCAGCTCCCATTTCATCCCAAGTATTTAATACAGTTTGATGTGGACACTTCCACACTCTACTCATAAAAATATGTACTGCTGCTGCTATATACCTATATACTTACTGAGGCTTGGTGGAGTTTTAGTCCTTGCTTTCACTCTTTTTTATTAAAACAAATTCTATTGTAGACATTTTTTTTTTCTCACTTACCTATTTAGTAGAGTCATCCCTCCAGTTCAGGACTCATGATTCTATCTCCTTATGTTTAATAACAGCCATGTGCATGCTAAGTGGCTTCAATTGTGTCCAACTCTTTGCGACCCCATGAACTGTAGCCCACCAGGCTCCTCTGTCCATGGGATTCTCCAGGCAAGAACACTGAAGTGGGTTGCCATGCCCTCCTCCAGGGATTTTCCCAACCCAGGATTGAACCTGCATCTCCTCCCACAGCACCTGCATTGTAGGCTGATTCTTTACCACTGAGCCACTGCTGCTGCTGCTGCTAAGTCGCTTCAGTCGTGTCCAACTCTGTGCGACCCCATAGACGGCAGCCCACCACGCTCCCCCATCCCTGGGATTCTCCAGGCAAGAACACTGGAGTGGGTTGCCATTTCTTTTTCCAATGCATGAAAGTGAAAACTGAAAGTGAAGTCACTCAGTGATGCCCGACTCTTAGCAACCCCATGGACTGCAGCCTACCAGGCTCCTCTCTCCATGGGATTTTCCAGGCAAGAGCGCTGGAGTGGGTTGCCATTGCCTTTAACTGGGGAAGCCCAATAACAGCCATAGTTACCAAATATGAGTATCTAATGATTTTCTAATGAATCTAATGAATATCTAATGATTTTCTCAACCATGGCCGTTTAGGGAGACACATTTAGATAGACATTCTGTTTTTCCCTTGTTTTTTTTTTTTTTTTTTTTTTTGATCATCAAAAACAGTGTTGCAAGAAGCATTCTGGTATGCATTTCCTGAAGGCCCAGCAACTCTTGGGCTTCCTTTCCAAGTTTAGATTTTTTCATATCGGTTTTCCTTAAAATAATTAAAGCTAACTTTAATAGAGCCTAGAAATATCTTGGAGCAAACTACTATCCTTCCTTTTTAAAATGCATGTTTTTATACTGATTGAGTACCAACTCAAGCCAGCTTTCCATCTTGAACTGCTGCAGCAGCTGCTCCTTGCTGGAGCAGGAAGTGTTGTCCTGCAAAGTTTTGATCATGGCCGGGCCTCTCCACACTGGGAACAAGCTTCCCTACCTGCAGGCTCTATAACTGGTTTGTAAACTTTGACTCCTCTGGAAACTAACAGAGATGTATAAAAGGCAGAACGGTCAGCGTCAAGACCGTGTTAGTAATGACGTCCTTTGTAAAACTACCAGCTATTTATTCAAATAGGGAAACAAAAGTCCAGCAGAGGTTTGTATATTTGGCATGTGCAGGCATATAGGGTGTCAGGATACTGGAGAGAGCTACACAGTGCCAAAACACATGATTTTTGAGCCTTTATCACCCCAGAGAGTGATCATATTTCTTGCTACCCTGTGATAGTAGAGCTGCAAGATTTAGGAAATAAAAACACGAGGTGCCCACTTAAGTTTGAATTTCAGATAAACCACAAATAATTTTTATTTTATCCCATATATATAAAATTATGATAATACATGGGATACACATAAAAAGTTATCTGTGGTTTATCTGAAATTCCAACTTAATAGGGTGTTTTATTTTTCTAAATGAAGAAATGTGCTCCCTGCTCCCCACCTTGAACTTTCTTTGCTTTTGTCTCTGTGTCAGAACCATACTGCAGAAAGAGTCACCTTTTCCTGCATACTGGGGGATGTTCATGTCATGACCACAACTCCTATCGGTACAGCAGGAGAAACTAGTCCCCAGATACTTTGCCTAAGCACTAAGCTCACTCAAGGTTATCTTACATCTACTATCCTTACTTTCTGGGTTGAGGGATCTCTGTATTCCAAACCTCCTCTCTCTCTCTGACCATGAAAAATGGTCCAGTCCCTGACCTATGTCTGAACTCTCTTAATTGCATCCTTTCTGTATTCTCCGCCTCTTCTGCACTTCCAGGGTCTGAATGGTTTTCCTATCCTAAAGCTTCAAGCTAAGATTGTGTAATTAAAAGATTCAAGTTTTGTCACCTGCACGGGGTAAAAGGGAAAGTCACCACCTAAACCTGTTTCCTGTCTGAAAAATGAGTGTTGGATTTGGTTAGGAGATACTCAAGACGATTTCTATCTCTGACAATCTGTGGTTCTTAGAGACTTGTCCCCTCCAGATCTAGTTCTGGCCACAGCCCTCATCTGAACATCCCTGTCACTGCCTGTATCCTAGCTTGACAGAAACCATTCACCTGTCTCTGAGGGTAGGGGCATCAATCCCTGCTCTTCTAAACACTGGACTCAGCTAACATCATAAATTGCCAGTTTTAAAAATTAGCACAGTGACTAACCAAAGAAAACGCTCACCTTTTTTGTCACAGTTAATCAATACAGAAATTCCTAATGGTGTAAATTACTGTGTTGTTTTAAATCAAGCTATTTACATATTAATACAGCTCAATACTATACACTTTTCACCTTCATGCATTGGAGAAGGCAATGGCACCCCACTCCAGTACTCTTGCCTGGAGAATCCCAGGGACGGGGGAGCCTGGTGGGCTGCAGTCCATAGGGTCGCTAAGAGTCGGACATGACTAAGGCGACTTAACAGCAGCAGCAGCAACAATCCTAAAGTGGGTTGACTTTTGCTATGTAGAAATCTTTATGAGAAAATGTGACCATGAACATAAATATATGCTTTAAAAAAACATGCTGCTGCTAAGTTGCTTCAATCGTGTCGGACTCTGTGCGACCCCATAGATGGCAGCCCACCAGGCCCCACCGTCCCTGGGATTCTCCAGGCAAGAACACTGGAGTGGGTTGCCATTTCCTCCTCCAATGCATGAAAGTGAAAAGTAAAAGTGAAGTCGCCCAGTTGTGTCCGACTCTTAGCGACCCCATGGACTGCAGCCTACCAGGTTCCTCCATCCATGGGATTTTCCAGGCAAGAGTACTGGAGTGGGGTGCCAACAAGATCCTATTGTACAGCACAGGGAACTATATTCAATATCTTATGATAAACTATAATGGAAAAGAAGTTGAAAAAGAAAAAGAAAAAACCTTAAGACAAAACTATCTAACTTATAGTTTAAAATATAGAGAACACTAAGTACATTTTTATATCCACTATGATATACAGATCCTTTTTATAGGTTCTGTACATTAAATGCTAAAAACAGCAGTCCAAAAAAAAGATGAGATGTATATATACACATGAACAATGAGAAGAAAATTCAAAAGAAAGTAAGCATGTTTAAAATTTTCAAATTTTTTAAAGAAAATTACTCATGTTCACAATGGTTTCTATGGTTTTAACACACCAAATATTTAAAAATCCAAGTTCTGTGGTGAAAATCTAGAAGAACCAGTTTGATGAAGCATTTTAATTTTTCACAAACAGAACCTTCCAAACCACAGGACAATTTATCTTTTTTATTTACATGTAGGTCATTGTTACATTTTTATTTAGATGTAGACATTTATACTGTATAATGATAAAGTGAAACACATCAATTACAGGAATTAGAGAATCAAAGGCATGGTCCCTAGAGATGATCTAATCCAGTGTTTTGTAAACTTGTTTCTTCTGACCTACCATAAACACTTTCACAAGACAGGACTTACCCTTACTATGGGTGGAGCTGTTGATATTGTTCTTCTATTCTATTCTATTTCATTATTTTAAAATGATTGTGACCTACCTTATTTGTTTTATGACCTATTAACGACCATAACACACAGTTTGAAAAACACTAAAAGATACCCCAGCACCCTCATCTTAAAAATGGGAAAGTCAGAGGATATTGTAGTAAATAACTTGATTGAGATTAGTTCAAGTAATCATATAATCATGAGAAGATAAAATATGCTAGTGAGGGCGTGATTCTGTTCAATCAAAATGCTAAACAGAGAATGGACAGTGGGATGTGTTGTGCATATTAAGTCAATGCCTTAACAATTAAGAGGAAAATTAAAAAATGAGAAGAGGTCCACCACTTAACTGAGTATGTACTATGCATTAAGCACAAAATAAGCAAAAGAGAAAAATTAGAATCAAGATCAGAATCTATCAAAAACCATTAGCATATTTTTCACTCATTCCCTAGTCTCTGCCTATAAAAAATTATTTTGCCCAACAGAAAACAGGGCGACAAGAGAAAATCAATGAAACCAAAAGGTTCTTTGAGAAGATCAATAAAATTTATAAACCTATTGTCCATACTGGTCAGAACCAAAAGAGAGAAGATTATCAATATCAAGAATGTGAGAAGTGAACATCACAAAACTGTCTATAGGTATTAAAAGGACCATAAAGAATATTATAAACAACTTTCTGTCATTAAAAGAGCCTGGATAAACAAATTCTGCCATATCCATGCAATGGAATACTACTCAGCAATTAAAAGGAATGAACTTTAAGCCAAGCAATGACATAAAGAAATCTCAAAATAACTAAGCATATATAGAAAGAAAGGCCTTATAAAGAGTATATATTCTGTGATTCTGTTTATATAAAGTTATTAAAGAGATAGAGAGGTATGCAGTGAATCCTCCCCACCAGTGAAAGTAATCATCCTCAAGAAAACATTCATTTCCTACTTTTGCCTAATGGCTTTATTTTGGGGAATCAATAAAGATTCCAAATTATTTCTCCATGGTGGACACAGGCCAAAAACTTGAGTCTGCCCTGGGGCTCCAGCTAATACCTGGGTTACTGGTACAGAAGAACACCAGTGGTCATAACTCACTGCCTTACTAAGACATAGTACACTTCAGGCATTGTGCTAAATACCTCAGATAACCAATGACTAAGATACACTTTTTGCCCTTGAGACCTCACAGTCCAGGTAGAGGACAGACCAGTAAGCAAATAAGTATAATAAAACGTTATCACGTTACTATTGGGATGGCCATATTAGAGGTGAGCAATGTCACCCCACTCCAGTACTCTTGCCTGGAAAATCCCATGGACGAAGGAGCCTGGTAGGCTGCAGACCATGGGGTCGCGAAGAGTCAAACAGGACTGATCGACTTCACTTTCACTTTTCCCTTTCACGCATTGGAGAAGGAAATGGCAACCCACTCCAGTGTTCTTGCCTGGAGAATCCCAGGGACGGGGGGGCCTGGTGGGCGCCGTCTATGGGGTCGTACAGAGTCGGACACGACTGAAGCGACTTAGCAGCATAAGATGCCTTAAAAAAAAAGGAACAATCTAACCATATAGCAGATTAAAAGTATTAGGACTAAATGAGCAAATATTAAACTGAAAGGAAAGAAATTTTTCAGCTTACTTTAGAATCTCTGAACCACCCATGATGAAAAGAGTTTCTAAATCAAATCCAGCTTGTATTTCCAGGCCAAACTACAGCCCCTTGCATTTCCCACTCAAGCCAGCAAAACATTTCTTTCCAACTGGGTTGTCTCCTCTCATCCGTCAAGCAGCACTTTAGATATGACACTACCCCTCAAGGGGGAAAAGGAGCTGCATAGTGGACGAGTGTTATCTTTACTTCCCATGGAAGCCTCTGAGCTCTTTGCTGTTCCTCAAAAAGACCCAGAAAGCAAATAGACCAACAAACAAAAGGTAAAAGTAGGTTATTTGGGTAATACCCCCATATCTGGTTCTGAGGACTTCTGGTCAAAGGAGGAATCTATTCCCTTGGTTGAATTTTGGCAGTCCTGGGTCCTGACACAGAAGTGCACCACAAACTCTGACCATAATCCTTCCCCCAGTGTTTGTCTGTGTTGCAATGTTTACGTGTATAATCTCCAGAACCTCCACTGCTGTTCATTGTCCCATCAAACGAGTAACAAATGATCACTTAGCAATAAGAACTAGAAAAATCTGGCATCTATACAAGTCGAAACAACCACCCCCGGAAACCTGCATGTAATCAGTATTCATGCGTGGATCTGTGTAACGTGGGGAGAAAAGGGTGCAGTCAGCAAATGGGGAATAAACAGTACGCAGCACAGTGAATATCTGTTGAATGAATAAAGGAACCCAGCAAGGTACACAGTAATTAATGTGTGGCAAAGAATGAATAAGTGAGTTATACCAAATGTACATCCTTCTGTTTAGGCTTTTGTTGGGGGTGGGAGTAATAATCAGTAAATGCCAATTTTGTTCCTTGGCTTATAACTTCATCTTAAGCCAAGATTGATATGAAACTTAAAGAATAAATTAAATGGGACATGCTTTAGAGATTTCATACATATTGTTTGTGGTATAAATTGGCTTGAAGTCTGGACTTAAGAGTTGTGGCACAAATAATTCTTTACCCTACTCCTAAAATATCACCAAATCAATTCTTCATATCAAGGGAGCTTACCCTAATTCCAAAAGCTACCCAAATCACATTTTCTGGAAGGAGTTAAAAAGGTTAGTAAATTTGGAAAACCACCAAGTAAATTGCCAAATAATCCCTTTGTAATGGCCTGTTTTGAATTATAGCCTAAAAAAATGTGATCTGATGAGGGTTTAAAGCCAACGAAGCAAGGAAGCAGATTCAGTTTTGGAGCTATCTGTGACATGATATTTGCCAGTATAAATGCTAAAAATCTCTGGTTCTGAAATCAGATAGACCTGGTTTTGAATCTCACACTCTGTGACTTTCAGCAAGTTATGAACTCCCATGCATCAATTTCCTCATCTATAAAATGGGACTAGTATCCACATTTCTTTGCTTTATTATTGACAACCAGCATTCATCCTCCGCACTTACATGGTCTCCCCCATATCCCAGGACTGAAAGGTGGGTAATTAGATGCCTCAGACTTCATTTCTTTCATGGTTCTCAAAAAGAAATACATTCTGACAATGAAATGTATAACATTCTGTAAGACATGGAAGTTCAAGGATTAGCAGATGTGAAGTTTCGCAGCAACTTCTAAGTTTTCCCTTCTAGTTATCAGCCTGGGTGCCACAGGATGGCTATGAGCAGCTGTAACCATAGGCAGTAGGTTCTTGTAGTTTCCTGATCTGAGTAGTAACAGCAACGTCTCATGGTAAGACTGCAGTGGCAAAGCTGTATCTATTTAAGTTTCATATCCAAAGAGTGCCTTTTGTATAAATGACCCTTGAATTAAATCACTTCCTTTGGCATGAATATACTTGTTTGTGGAATGTCCTATAAAACTGAAGACTTCAGAGTTCTCCACAGCAATGTGGAGGAATTTGTTCATTATCCTGCTGGTACTTTAATTAAACTAATTTATTTGGTTAGTATAACCATTTCTAACACCTTAGTTATAAAATCATATCATATTTAAAAATAAAATAGTTTTCTTGGTAAGAAAAGTACAATTTATAAAATTCAAACATATATTTAGAAACCAAATGAAATTTTTGTTTACCAAGAGCCACTAATAGCCCATTCTTTAAGACAGAAATTTGAAATGATTAGTTCTATCGATGGAAACATAAATACTTTACATGCTTGTTTATTGTTCTCCCACCTAGTTTGACATGCTGCACTTGAAGTAACAGAACTTCATTAGTTACTTTTATATTATTTTAATTGAAAACAAAAGAAAGCCAGGCAATTTGTTAGAAACACAGTCATTCTTTGATGATTCTGCTAAACTGTAATGGAATTGAGAACAGCCTCTCTCATACCACATCCCTCATTTCCAGTCCCAACACTTTCCACGAGTTCAGTTCAGTTCAGTCGCTCAGTCATGTCCAACTCTTTGCGACCTCATGAATCGCAGCACGCCAGGCCTCCCTGTCCATCACCAACTACCGGAGTTCACTCAAACTCACGTCCATCAAGTCAGTGATGCCATCCAGCCATCTCATCCTCTGTCATCCCCTGCTCCTCCTGCCCCCAATCCCTCCCAGCATCAGTCTTTTCCAATGAGTCAACTCTTCGCATGAGGTGGCCAAAGTACTGCAGTTTCAGCTTCAACATCATTACTTCCAAAGAACACCCAGGGCTGATCTCCTTTAGAATGGACTGGTTGGATCTCCTTGCAGTCCAAGGAACTCTCAAGAGTCTTCTTCAACACCACAGTT
Source organism: Bos mutus (assembly GCF_027580195.1). NCBI lineage: Eukaryota > Metazoa > Chordata > Mammalia > Artiodactyla > Bovidae > Bos > Bos mutus. The sequence continues at coordinate 49,185,619 of NC_091620.1, forward strand.
CAAAAGCATCAATTCTTCGGTGCTCAGCTTTCTTCACAGTCCAACTCTCACATCCATACATGACCACAGGAAAAACCATACCCTTGACTAGATGGACCTTTGTTAGCAAAGTAATGTCTCTGCCTTTCAATATGCTATCTAGGTTGGTCATAACTTTCCTTCCAAGGAGTAAGCATCTTTTCATTTCATGGCTGCAGTCACCATCTGCAGTGATTTTGGAGCCCAGAAAAATAAAGTCCGATACTGTTTCCACTGTTTCCCTATTTCCCATAAAGTGATGGGACCAGATGCCATGATCTTAGTTTTCTGATGTTGAGCTTAAAGCCAACTTTTTCACTCTCCTCTTTCACTTTCATCAAGAGGCTTTTTAGTTCCTCTTCACTTTCTGCCATAAGGGTGGTGTCATCTGCATATCTGAGGTTATTGATATTTCTCCCAGCAATCTTGATTCCAGCTTGTGCTTCTTCCAGCCCAGTGTTTCTCATGATGTACTCTGCATGTAAGTTAAATAGGCAGGGTGACAGTATACAGCCTTGATGTACTCCTTTTCCTATTTGGAACCAGTCTATTGTTCCATGTCCAGTTCTAACTCTTGCTTCCTGACCTGCATATAGGTTTCTCAAGAGGCAGGTCAGGTGGTTCCGTGAGTATTGTATAGTATATTTGAAAATACTCCATACTGTATTAATGCAGCATTCTTTCTCCATCCTGGGTAAGACTATAACCTTCTTGAAGGCAAGTTTATCCCTTTGGGGAAAACCTTGGCATAATGTTCTGCATACTAAAAATATCGTTGAGACTATGCCTCATAGATTTGCAGAGAGAAACACCAGCTGAACCTTCAGCACCATTTCCTTTAGTGCCTGAGCTTCCCAAAGCCAAGTCCAGTCCTCCCTTGCCTTAAGATAATTAATCTTATCTCTTAACCAATGTAACTGATTACATGGCACATTGCAAACATCCAAGGTACTCCCCAAAAGGTAAACAGCAGTAATGTTCAAGATCAAAGCCTCAGGTATGGGGTGCTGCTACTGTGGTTTGAGAGTCACGCCTGCCTGAGCGAACAATAAACACAGGCAGCTTTGATCATGTCACTCCCAACATAGACCCTTCAGTGGGTCCCCACTGCCTTCAAAAGCCCACACTTCTTGGTGGATTCACCCTCCATACACACCCCTGCCATCTGGGTCCAACTAACCCTCCCAGCCTTACCACTACTCCCCACTTCTGTGAACAAATTCACCAACTAAGCCATACACAGTTCATTGCAGGATCCGTGGCCTCAAAATACTCTCTCTTCTCCTTCCTCTGTCTCTGGGCATCCTGTGCCTTCTACATCACCCAACTTCAGCCCCTCCTCTTCTCTGAACCATGAGTAATGATCCACTTACTCCATATGGTAAGAGCAAATAACAGGAAGCTTCTTGTATCCTCACTAATCACTTTACATGTATCATTTCACTTAATCCTCAAAACACTTCTACAAGGTAAAGTTACTTCCTTCACAGCTGACTCATTGGAAAAGACCCTGATGCTGGAGAAGATCAGAGGCAGAAGGAGAAGAGGGTAAAGGAGGATGATACGGTTGGATGGCATCACTGATTCAGTGGACATGAACTTGGGTAAACTCCAGGAAAGGGTGAGGGACAGGGAGGCCTGGCGTGCTGAGGCCCACGGGGTCTCGCAAAGTCAGACACAACTTTGCAACTGAGCAACAACAACAAATGGATGAGGAAACTAGAACAAATGCTGTAGTATTTTCAGACTTCACAGTTTAACTCTCAGATAGTATTTACAGGTCATGTATGCTCCAAAAGACAATCTGGCTAATTTAGTCCAAAAACAGTTGAAGAAAATCTGTAAAATTTCTTGAACAATGTAGTCAGTACTTTCAAATCTCAATGTAATCATCTCAAAATTTCAAGAGCTATATAATACAAGATACTTTATAGCCAATAAGCACATGAAAAGATATTCAACATAACTAATCAGTGTGTGTGTGTGTGTGTGTGCATACTCAGTTGTGTCCAACCCTTTGCGACCCTATGGACTGTAGCCTGCCAGGCTCAGCTGGCCATGGGATTCTTCAGGCAAGAAAACCAGAGTGGGTTGCCATTTCCTTCTCCAGGGGATCTTCCCAACCAAGGGATTGAGCCAATGTCTCCCGCATCTCCTGCACTGGCAGGCAGATTCTTTACCACTGAGCCACTGGGAAGCCCTACTAATCATTAGGGAAAGGCAAATAAAAACTACAATGAGACACCATTTCACACTCATTAGGGTGGCTATTATACTTTAACAGAAAATAAAACAGTGTTGGTGAAAATAGGGAGAAATTGAAACCCTGTGGACTCTGCTGGTGGGAATGTAAAATGGTACAGCTACTTTGGAAAACAGTATGGCAGGTCCCCCCAAAATAAACATAGAATTTCTATGACGTTAAATAGAAATGAAAATAAACAGATTCATAGAATGACCCAGCAATTCCACTTCCAGTGCATGTGTGCTCAGTCATGTCCAACTCTTTGCAACCCCCTGGACCATAGCCCTTCAGGCTGCTCTGTCCATGGGATTTTCCAGGCAAGAATACTAGAGTGGGTTGCCACTTCTTCCTCCAGAGGATCTTCCCAACCCAGGGATTGTACCTGCATTTCCTGCGTTTCCTGCATATTCTTTACCACTGAGCCACCTGAGAAGCCTCCACTTCCAAGTATATACCCAAAAGAACTGAAAGCAGGGACTCAAAGAGATAACTGTATACTCATGTACATAGTAGTATTATTCATAATAGCCAAAAGGGTGAAGGAACTCAAATATCCATCAGCAGATAAATAGATAAGCAAAACGTGGCATATATATAAAATGGAATATTATTCAGCTTTGAAAAGAAATGAAATTCTTACACATGCTACAACACAAATGAATGTTAGGAATGTCATACTGAATGAAATAAGCCAGTCACAAAGGGACAAACACTGTATGATTCTACTTATATGAGGTGCCTAGAGCAATCTATTTCGTCAGTCAGTTCAGTCTCTCAGTCATGTCCAACTCTTTGTGATCCCACAGACTGTGGCACCCCAGGCTTCCCTGTCCATCACCAACTCCCGGAGCTTGCTCAAACTCATATCCATCGAGTCAGTGTTGCCATCCAACCATCTCATCCTCTGTTGTCCCCTTCAATCTGTCTCAAAGAGACAGAAAAACATTGGTTGCCAGGGCTGCAAGGAAGAGTAAACGGGGAATTATTGTCTGCAGAGTTTTTGCCGCCGTGTTTCAGTTTGGGATGATGAAAAAGTTGTAGAGGTGAATAGTGGTAACAGTGTGAATATACTTAACACCACTGCACTACACACTGCAACTGGTTAAAGTGATCTATTTCATGTTATGTATATTTTACCATGATAGTTATGAAAATGCTTATATATCATGCATTTGTTCTCAAATACTCTGTGGGGGTGCAGAGGAGATATTAGGATCCCCCATTACTAAGATATGGGAAGTAAGGCTCAGAGGGATCCACTGACTTGTTCAAGATCCCAGGGGATCTTGTCTCAATGCAGAAGTCAGATCAGTAGGGCCCCAAGACTGCATTTCTAAGCCGTCTCGGGCAGTGCTGGGAGTTGACAGACCACAGCCCTGGTGGCAACCGGGCAGCAGCGGGACTGACTCAGAACCTGATTCGTTAGACTCATGAGCAGGAGTTCTCTCAACTCTTTCAGGGAATCTCTCAGAAATCACTCCACCCTCACAAGGAGTAAGGAAAACAGTGTCCACTGAGAATCAAATGGATTCTCATCATCTCCATGGATTGATTAATTTGCAGATTTCCAGATGACCATAGTCAGACTCATCTGTTGTTATGAATGCTCTGGAAACACAAGGAAGTTCTAAGTTACAACCTCCTTTGGTCTTACACACATTTTTTAAAATGTGAATCATACATTAACATACTTGGATACTTAATGCTACTTGTATATTAGCTAAAATAAAACTATAACAGAAACTAATTTGATTGCACATTACTTAGAGCTTTACTTAACAACACTGCATGTCAGGTGTACTTCACCTAGGGCATAACTTGTAATAGTGAGATGCATATTAAAAATACCTAGCATATATATTTTTAATATTGATGCCCAGGATGCACTTCCAGAGAGATAATTTGATTGACCTGTCCAATTTTTGTTGTTTAATTTTTTTAATTTTCCAGGTGATTCCAATACCAGTCAAGGCTGAGAACCATTGACTTAAGATGAAATAGCAGCCGAAATTCAAGATATTTAATACATTGCATTAATCTCTATCCTTGGTGAGATTACTAGGCACCTGAAGAAAAGTCTGGTGTATTTTGCTTGCTAGCTGCAAATGCAAACAAGACATTTCAGACCTTTTATTAGGTCTAAGTGTACTCTAGGAGCAAACTTTGTGTGAAATAATGCAAAGTTTTTAGCAATAGTATGTCCCTAGAAACACAAAGCCTAATTTTAGCACCATTACACTTCAAACTGGACCCACAAGTCTATTTAAAATTATGGTTGGGCTTACCAACTTAGCTCAAATCAATACCTACTTTACTTGCCTGCTAAAATACAACTTGCCACAATAGTCATATTGATGGTACCCTTCTTGTTGATTATCATCATTCATATTCAGCCATAATTTGGATATTGCCAACCAACATTTCCAGCCAAGGACACATCAGGATAATGTATATAAATTGTGCCTTATTGATCACAGAACATCTGCTGGCACTTAAGTACGTTGACATATAAACATGAACACAAGTTTGCAAGTCTGAAATTCTGATGTTCATAAAATTATAATTTATAATAAAATGAACACTGTTATGCATTTTTAAAATCACCTCCATAAAGATAGAGTGATATAAGTGGGAGTTTTAAATTACAAAATAATTAAAAAGAATATAAAGTCCTAAGGGTTTTTTGAAAATGATTTATGGAAAGAAAATATTTTTCTTTTATACTTGATACCACTCAATTGCATTTTGCCTTTTATATGATGAAAAGTAATTTTCCCAAGTCATAATTCCTTAAAAAAAATGTATAATGTAATGAAACAGTGTTTTCTTAAGATAGGTATGTATATGCATATCTTTTCTTATTTTAATATCTCTGGAGTTCACAGTAAGATTAGTGGAATTGAGAAATTGGAACATGTTTCCTAAAGATAGATCAGCATCCATAAAGCAGAGGGGGTTGTTAAATAAAACACATGATCAAAGTTTCAACACCTGTCATGAGGTGACTGCAGTTAATACTCTATTAAGAGTGAAAAGCTGCAGCTTTTCCCATTAAAAAAAAAAAGAAAGATAAACCAGGCAAATAGAGCACAGGTGTTGACCTGCCCTACCTCTGCTCAAAGCCTAGAAACAAGCCAAGTGACCTCATCAGAGGGCACCTTCCAAAGTCAGGGAAATGAAGAACGAGTTTCAGGAGAAACTCAGGAAAGACTTGTTCCTGGGTGAGTGTTGAGGAGATGCTGTCCTGTCACTCACTTTCTTGACTCTGTTCCCACGGCAAGAGGAAAGCTGACACTCGGGGAGGGCCAGGGATGGTCTAGGACTAGATGCTTGAAAGAACATAGACCACGTTTGCTGTATAACATGAATAATATGTCAAACATATTGATGGTGTGGGTTTTTATTCCACCCCCACAGTCATGTTCCCTGCAGACATTACCAAGCTCCAGGAAAGAGGGAGAGAAAATGCCATCTGGGAAAGACAAGAATACAGCCCAGAGGTTAGCTGGGAAGGATGGGTAAGTAAAAGAAAGGCTTCCAGTTCTGAAAGAATGGGGGAAGCAAAACAGCCAGAGTCATGGGTCCTGCCCCTCCTCCCACTCTGAACAGAAATTCTGGCCCTGGGTGGAGCAGGCTTTCCCTGGAGGGGTGGGATGGGGGCAGTTTGAAGCCTTCATAACCCTGCTTTTCAGAAGGACTTCAGGAAGTGACTCCTAGGACTGGGCATCTCTGTGCCAGCAGAGGGGAGCACCACAGAGTCAAATGGGAGCCCCGCAAGGCGGAGAAGGGTCCTGAGTCAGTATTCCTGCCCCTGCCTTGATTCCGTTGTGCTGTGTGGAATGGAGAGAACAGGACTGCCAATGAGCTGAGGTGCTGAGGGGTGAGTTGACCCCACCAGAGAGGTTAAAGTTGACATTCAGAGACGTCTGCCAGATCAGAGAGAGTCAAAGAGGAGAGCTCAGAAGAGCAGGGAGCTGACAGATGACTGACCCACAAAAGCAGCAAGGGGACCACGTGGCACCAACCTGTACACTACCCACTAGACAGGCTTCCTCACCTCAACTCTATGAACAGGGGGGCCAGATAATTCCTTATTGAGGGAGGCTGTCCTGTCATCGTAGGCTATGTAGCAGCATGCCTGGCCTCTACCCACTGGATGCCAGCAGCTCCCCCACTGTCGTCGTGATCATCCACTGTATCTGCAGACATAGTTAAATGTCTCCTGGGAGACAAAAATCAGTGCAGATTAAGAACTGCTGCACCAAACCAACAGAGAAGGCGACGGCACCCCACTCCAGCACTCTTGCCTGGAAAATCCCATGGACGGAGGAGCCTGGTGGGCTGCAGTCCATGGGATCTCGAAGAGTCGGACACGACTGAGCGACTTCCCTTTCACTTTTCCCTTTCATGCATTGGAGAAGGAAATGGCAACCCACTCCAGTGTTCTTGCCTGGAGAATCCCAGGGATGGAGGAGTCTGGCGGGCTGCTGTCTATGGGGTCACACAGAGTCGGACACGACTGAAGCGACTTAGCAGCAGCAGCAGCACCAAACCAAAGCACCAGCTTAGAGAGGAAGAGGAAGGGAAGAGACCCTAAAACTGAGCATCCATCCCAGAGGCAGTGGTTTCACGCTGAGACCCCACAGCATGAGGAAACTAAGGTACCACCATCAGCAAGTGTAAGGAGCCAGCCACCCCACCCCACCCACCCATCCCTGGGCTACCCTGCAGAGTAGAGGCCAATAAAAAATACAGAAAAAGAGAAAGTAGTAACTGTGGAAGTGTGCGTTATCGTTTCATTTTTACAGGTGAGGAAACTGAGTCTCTAAGGTTAACCTGAGCAGGTTACCTGCACAGGTTAGAGGCAACCCCAGTGAGGCTGCCTCCAAGGCCACATACATGCAGATGAGCCAGGCCACAACAGCCTCTCAGTACTTAATATACATTTCAGTGTCATCTCCAGAAGACATGAACTCCTATGGGGAAAGAATGATATATTCTATACCAAGCATTTAGTTTGCGCTCCATAAATATTTGTTGACTGAATGAATGAACCCTCTCCTCCACCCTTGAGCTAAGTAGGGCTATTTATTTTCCAAGGCCAGGCTGCACCTGGGAAAACAAAAATGGAGATAAAGGCTCAGCAGAAGTTGACAATTGCAGGACCAATGTTCTTTCTCAGGAGGTCCTTGAAAGAGGCAAGAATATGTATTGCTGGCTTCCAATCAATAGCACTTACGTGTATGCCAAGAGATAAGCTCCCCATGCTTTCAGAAAAGGGAGAGATGCAGGACTTCCCTAGAAGTCCAGTGGTTAAGATTTTGCCTTCCAATGCAGGGGTTGCAGGTTTGATCCCTGGTCAGGAAACTAAGAACCCAGGTATCTTGGGACCAAGAAATGAAACTACAAAACAAACAATATTGTAACAAATTCAATAAAGTCTTTAAAAATGGTCCACATTAAAAAAAAAAAAAAAAAACTTTAAAAGAGGAGAGATGAGAGGAAGTGGGAGGAACCAGGCAGGAGCTGAAGTGGGGATATGGGTTGAGTTTGGAAGGATCAAGAGAATAAAGAGGGAAGAAAAATCTAGGGCTGAGTTGGTGTAAGAAGTAAGAGCAACGAGGAAAAGGTGCAAATGAATAAAACAAGGAGAGTCTAAGCTAAGAGGGGTTAAAGAGATGATTCAGGCAAAATGAAGAGCTGACACTGGGAAATAAGGTTGTGAGGGAGGGCAAATTGATGGGGAACTTGAAGTTCAGGCAAAAATGTTGTAATAGTGGATTCCTTCATAACAATAGCCATGACCATGAACATGGACTGGGGTGGGGGCATGGTCACCACAAGAAGGCACTGCTCTGAGCACTTGATAGAGATTATTACCTCATAAAAGGGAGGCTGATTTCCTGCCTGAGAAAACCTGCGGGAATTCGGCAAGCATTCCCTGGGGTCACAAGCCCCATAATTTGTAAGTGATGGGGCAGGATGAGAAGCCCGGCTATATGTCCCAAGAACCCACACTCAGCCACCAGGCTACACCACTTTCCAACACGTGATGTGATGAAGGCAAAACTAGCCACTAAAGCACATCAAGGCCCCTCCTTTGTGTCCTTAATCTGGATAATAGTCATTCACTCAATTGGGATGGATTTTAGGCAGTGGCAGGAAGATTCAGGATATACTACAGCAGAAGCTAGGACTTAAAAGCTATTTGCTAGATGAGTACCTCTGGTGTGTGTAAGATGCCATTACTTCCCTGGCAATTAGATAGTGAGTGCTATTCCTGGGTTATCCATATCTCTTTTGCATGTTCATCTTAGATTTAACACTGTTAAGGGGATGGGGACCATGCTTGTACTGTTCCCTTTCACTCTGCAACCTCAGCTGGACTCCACTCTTGGTGAGCATCCTGATAATGGAACTGTGCAACCACTGACTATAAAATGTGGAGCCAGCAATGATTCCAGTTCTTAGAAATGCATTCAGCATTGTAGCTGGGGAAAACAAACGATCCATGTATGAGTAGTGATGGGAAGGGGTGTGTGTGTGTGTTATTTATTTATGTACTTATTTATTCAGATGGCAAATATTTATTGAGTACCTACTATGTTCCAAGCACTGTTTTAGATGATTGGGACACATCACGAATAAAACAAAGATCCCTGCTGTCCATAGAGCTGGCATCTTCAGTGCAAGACAATTAACAAATAAATTATATCATGTCTTGGAGGGTCATAAGTGTCTTGATAGAAACAGAAAGTAAAGGAACATAAGGGAGATCAGGGAGTGTGGGAGGAGTAGGGCAGTTTGTATTAAACAGGATCATCAGAGTAAGCAAGCCAGGTGGAGAGAAGAAAGAATGGGCCTGGGGCACTCCAGTAAGGAGGCAAGTGTGGCCGGAGTGGAAGGAGCTTGGGGCCCAGGGCATGATTGGAGACAAATCAGAGCATGGAAAGTTAGAGAAGGTGCATTATGAAGGACTCTGTAGGCCTTTGAGTGACATAGGGAGTCCCTGCCAGGTCAAAAGTAGAGGAGGCAGAGCATCTTTCATAGAAGAATAGCCCATAGCAGACCAGGGTAAGTGACTGCAACTATCCAGGAGAGAAAGGATGGTGGCTAAAGGCAGAGTGGTCGTTTCTCCCCTAGTGCAGTGCCTGCCCAATGTTGTTCCAAAAATAATAGATGGGGTCAGTCAGAGTCAACCAAAGCAAATTCTTCATGATGAGTCAGCACCAGGAAACCAGTGCTCGGGAAGACCCAACACATTGTCATGCATGGCACAAATAGCAACAAAATGAAGAATCAGTCACTCAGAACCACCCAGTTATGAAAAACAGCACCCCACCACCCAGACCACACTGCGCGTGAAGCTGTAACACCTGCATTATTGAAACCTCAGTCCCTATGCCCTACTGTGGAAGCAATCTGCTTTGTCTTCACTGTCCTGGAATCTTCCCACTGGGATATATGGGCTGTGTCCGAGCCTTCCCCAGATGATCCCTGCCCTCATACAGCATGCCTTGGTTCCCAGGAAATTGTATTAATCTGGAGAAATTCACTTTGTTCTAACAGATTGCTTTAACTACATACCTAAAGTATAATCTCACTAAACCACATGGGAAGTATTTTGCATTTGTATTGTATTTTTTGCCAAAGAAGTCACTGCAAGTGTTTCTTTGCATTTTCTTGTTTCTTAAAACAATTTCCTCTTGCTGTATTGTAGTTACAGAACATTTTATTAATTTCAAAGCTCAATTGTTTTGTGAAACCGGGGTGCCCTTGTGTTAAAATACTGATTGTTAAAAAGGGGCATTGCCTGGTAATGGGAACATATTAGTTTTGAAAGAAAAGTCCACTTGGTTATTGCTTACATAGATCACCTACAACCTACAAAGCTGAGCATGGAGAATACACATGAAACATTTTAAATTTGCCACCTGTTTTCTTGCTCAATGATTTCTCAGTCTTAGATTAGTCAGAATTGATTTGATTTGACCATTTCTCGGGAGTTAAAGGGCCTATAGTCCTCTTCTTCTTGGCTTTAGTGGAGAAGGACGGATAATCCTGGCTTTTCAGGATCTCTGCTCTATTTCTTGACCCAACTTCCTGCCCAGGTGAAGCTGGCTGTTGACCAGGAGTTTGGAAACTCAACCCTTCTAAGCTAACCTGGCTCTGCCCAGCCATCGTCAAGGACATCACCTTATCAATGCAGGTTCCAGAGAGCTTCCTATGACTCCCAAAAGGCCAGCCAATAAACTCCCATTTCCAGGGAGAGCGTTTAGGTGAGTTCTCACATGATGGAAAAGCAATTCATCATTTGATCAATATTTATTAAGCATCCACTATATGCCTGGAACCTGCCTCCAAGGATCCCCTATCCAGCAGCTCTGAAATGCTGCAGCAGATCAACCCTCCCTACTGGGCAGACCATCAAAGCCTCTCTGCAAATTGAGTTATGGGGCTGCCGTGGACATGTGGACCCATTCCCACAGTGCTGCCTACATGCCAGAAATGCCCAGCATGCAATGCTGCATGACCTCGGGCAAGCCACCTCACCTCCTGAGCACTGGTCTCCTCATCTGCAAGGTTGGGTTTGTAAGAGTGCCAACTTCACAAGCTTATTGGAAAAAGTCAGTGAATCCTCACACTTAGTTCACGGCCTGGCACATAGTAGGTGCTCAGGTGATACTTGTTACACTGGTTACCCATTCAATTATACCCCATGGTAGTGAGCAGCATCTGTGGCTGCTTGATGGCTGCTAATTAGCAAAATATAGGAATAGTGCCGTTTTAAGACATGAAAGCTTCAGGATCCTCCAGGAACAGATTTTCTCTGCCTACCCCCAACTGTACCAGTTTCAGGGGCACGTAAGCACGATGTCTGGACTGAGAGTCTGGGCCACATAGGAAACTGCTTGCATGTTGCTGTTGCTACTGCTGTTGCTTTGAATTGACCACGAGTGTCGTAAGGCAGGACCCACCGGTGTGCTCCAAGCCCCACACCCCTGCAGCTCCTACATTACCTTTCCACCCTGCACTGAAGATTTTCAAAGTCTGGTAACCCTCACTTCACTGAATATCTAGATATGCCCTTTTAGTGGCAGGCAACCTCTAAATGCCAGGTTGTAACACCATCAGGATTCTTTAAAATCCTACCATTTTGTTGTCAGAAGTGGTGTGGGGGAGAGATGGATTGGGAGTTTGGGATTAGCAGGTGCATACTACTACATACAGAATGAATGAACAACAAGGTCCTCCTGTATAGCACAGGGAACTATATTCAATAGTCTGTGACAAACCATTATGGAAAATGTATATATGTATATATATATGAAACATACATACATATACATATGTATATGTATATATATAACTGAAACATTATGCTGTACAGCAGAAATTAACATAACACTATAAATCAACAATCTTTCAATAAAATAAAGCATTTTTTAAAATCCCTCTACTTTGGCCACTAAGGAGGACCTGCTCGCCTACCTTCTTCTCACCTCTTTGCGATGGCTTTGTCTTGATTCTAAAGTGTAGATGACATTTGGACTGAGGGAAGAATAGTGGAAAGTCCAGGGGTTGAGACTCCACACTTCCACTGCAGGGGGCAGGGGCTCGATCCCTGGTTAAGGAACTAGGATCCCACATGCTGCATGGTGCAGCCAAATTAATGAATGAATTAATTTTAAAAAGAATGGTAGGAAGGCTCCCTTACCTACCGATAAGGCATTTGCTCTCTGGTTTGCAGCAGACCTCAGATCCTGGGAGGGATTTTTCTCCAGACTTGGAGAAGAGCTCATTCTTGTTCACTCTCCTATAAACTCTGGTTGATGTCTTGCCAATGTAGCAGGATGTGTCCCCACTCCAGATGGGCGGGAAGACAAGAACTGCAGTTTTGTGTTTGTCCAGGCTCAGATAGTTGAGAGAAAGCCCTGAAGCAAATGTGCAGCAGAGATCTCTCCAGTGCCTGCTGCAGATAGAGTGTCTTATTTCTGAGCAACAGGACAAGCCCAAGGCAAAATTCAGTTTGGAGCAGGAAATGTGTTTTTCCAAAAGCTATAGAGTTCTGCTAGGCAGCAGGCTCATCCAGAGAATGATGTGGTGGGTCTCCACTGGACAGTGGTGTTTCCTCAAGTTGTGCCATATGTCCCCTCTCCTGGGTGACCTGGGTGGCCCTGGGAAAGCAAAATTACTTTTAGTGTCAGCTTGTGTCCAACATAACCTGGAGGGCAAACCTGCTGCTAACAACAGCATGACAGAAAGGTCGCTTGATTCCTTCCTAAGTCCAACAGCAGGAACACTGGCAACATCAGAGCTATGCCAGCCCATACACAAAAGAAAGCACCTTCTTGTTCATAAGACTTTGACGAGTCAACCCTAATTGAGTGCTTTGCCTGTGAATTCAGATTGTAGTCAGTGGTGTTTTTTTTGTTCTGTTTTGTTTTTTCCTTCAAGTCACTAAGCTTGAATTGGATAAAAAGTGTGACTCATGAAATAGGTTTTACTTAAGGCATTTGGGATCCTGATTTCAAATGTATGCTTATGGATATGGGAACACTGTGAGGAAAAAAAAAAAAAAAAAAGTGCAATCATGGGTAAATATTCAGATTAGAAATCCAGAATGCATTCCAGCTGTAGGATTCTTGTTGTTGTTGGCTGGTTTTGTCCTGAGGTTGGGGGAAGTGGTACAGTCCATCCAAACCAGCCCCACGTAACTACAGTTCCCACAGGATCTGTTTTTTTAACATAACAACAAATGCTCATACATTTAGAAGTGAGTTAAACACTGTGTCTTTATTTCATTTCACCAGGCTGTAGTTTAACTCTGAGTTTTTTTCAACTCTGGTCTTCTAACCTTACCAGTGGTCAGAGTTGAAGAGAAACCCTTTGTTTTTGCTGGGAATCTCAGAACTTACATCCGGTTCAAGAACATTCAAGGTTTTTTTCTGACAAACACATCTTCCTCCCCTGCTTTCTTGGTCCCTTCCCTCTCCCCAAGGGCCCAGAGTTTGGTTGGTTGATATTGGTTAGTCCGACGGAGAAATGGGAATTCTGATTTTGGACCATGGGCAAGCAGGGACCATGTTTTATTCCATTGGAGTCCTCAGTGTCTGGATGGAAACTTCAGAGCTGCTAGCCTCTGCAAACATCCTGGATCTGACATTGCTCCCTGTGGCCCTGTCTTCCACAACTTCAACACAAAAGCAGTGAGGAGAAACTAGCATTAGAGAGACCCACAGCATTGGAAAATTTTCTGGTCATCTCTCCTCCCATTACTGATTTGGGATCCTGGCTCCCATCCTCATCTGAATTCAAGTGAATTAGACCATCTCTCATGTTCTTTCTGATGCTAAAATCTTATTCAACTTTGAGTCTTTTTTATAGAATCTAAGGCCTCAGAGAAGGCAATGGCACCCCACTCCAGTACTCTTGCCTGGGAAATCCCATGGATGGAGGAGCCTGGTAGGCTGCAGTCCATGGGGTCGCTAAGAGTCGGACACGACTGAGTGACTTCACTTTCACTTTTCACTTTCATGCATTGGAGAAGGAAATGGCAACCCACTCCAGTGTTCTTGCCTGGAGAATACCAGGGATGGGGGAGCCTGGTGGGCTGCCGTCTATGGGGTCGCACAGAGTCGGACACGACTGAAGCGACTTAGCAGCAGCAGCAGCAGCAGTAGCAGCAGCAAGGCCTCAGAGGCCATGGAGGATAATAATAACTGTGTTTCAGGGTTCAAAAATGGACCTAACAGAAGCTGAAGAGATTAAGAAGAGATGGCAACAATACACAGAAGAACTATACAAAAAAAGATCTTAAAGACCAGGATAACCACAATGGTGTTATCACTCATCTAGAGCCAGACATCTGGAGATGAAGTAAAGCAGACCTTAGGAAGCATCACTATGAACAAAGCTAATGGAGGTGATGGAATTCCAGCTGAGCTATTTCAAATCCTAAAAGATGATGCTGTGAAAGTGCTGCACTCAATATGCCAGCAAATTTGGAAAACTCAGCAGTGGCCCCAGGACTGGAAAAGGTCAGTTTTCATTCCAGTCCCAAAGAAGGGCAATGCCAAAGAATGTTCAAACTAGCTACCACACAATTACACTCATTCCGCATGCTAGCAAGGTCATGCTCAAAATCCTTCAAGCTAGGCTTCAACAGTGTGTGAACTGAGAACTTCCACATGTACAAGCTAGATTTAGAAAAGGCAGAGGAACCAGAGATCAAATTGCCAACATCCATTGGATTGTAGAAAAAGCAAGAGAATTCCAGAAAAACATCTACTTCTGCTTCATTGTCTATGCTAAAGCCTTTGGCTGTGTGGATCACAACAAACTGTGGAAAATTCTTAAAGAGAATACCAGACCATCTTACCTGCCTCCTGAGAAACCTGTATGCAGGTCAACAAACAACAGTCAAAACTGGACATGAAACAATGGACTGGTTCAAAATTGGGAAAGGCTGTATACTGTCACCCTGCTTATTTAACTTATATGCAGAGTACATCATGAGAAGTGTTGGGCTGGATGAAACACAAGCTGGAATCAAGATTGCTAGGAGAAATATCAACAATCTCAGATAGGCGGATGACACCACCCTTACAGCCCAAAGTGAAGAGGAACTAAAGAGCCTCTTGATGAAAGTGAAAGAGGAAAGTGAAAAAGCTGGCTTAAAACTCAGCATTCAAAAAACGAAGATCATGGCATCTGGTCCCATCACTTCATGGCAAATAGATGGAAAAACAACAGAAACAGTGAAAGACTTTATTTTCTTGGGCTCAAAAATCACTGTGGACAGTGACTGCAGGCAGAAATTAAAAGACACTTGCTCCTTGTAAGAAAAGCTATGGCAAACCTAGACAATGTATTAAAAAGCAGAGACATTACATTGCCAACAAATTTCCATATAGTCAAAGCTATTGTTTTCCTAATAGTCATGCATGGATGTGAGAGCTGGACCATGAGCACCAAAGAACTGATGCTTTTGAATTGTGATGTTGGAGAAGACTCTTGAGAGTCCCTTGGATTGCAAGGAGATCAAGACATCAATCCTAAAGGAAATCCACCCTGAATATTCATTGGAAGGACTGATGCTGAAGCTGAAGCTCCAATACTTTGGCCACGTGATGCTAAGAGCCAACTGATTAGAAAAGACCCTGCTGCTGGGAAAAATTGAAGGCAGGAGGAGAGGGGGAAAACAAAGGAAGAGATTGTTGGATGGTATCACCAACTCAACGGACATGAGTTTGAGCTAACTCCAGGAGATGGTGAAGGACAGAAAGCCTGGTGTGGTGCAGTCCTGGGGATCGCAAAGAGTTAGACATGACTGTGACTGAACGATGATGAGGGTTTAGAACTCAGGAACCCTGGAAAGGAGGTCTGGAGGTTGAAAGATGCAATTGCCAAGGAGGACAGACTTCTGTGATTTTTCTTCAAGTACAAAATTATAAAATGAGAAGATGCCTATCTATTAGTACATTGCCCACCAGACGATAGGCTCTCAATGATGGAAGGTTGAAATAATGAATAAGTGAATGAAACTCTCAAGCAAGCAACTTGCCCCAAGACCTCACAGTTGGCAATGAACAGATGAAGACTGTGACCCTATGCTCTCTGATTTCAAGTCTAGTGATCATTCCACTGGTCATCATACTTACTGTACCTCAAGTTGGTTTCCTAGTATTTCATTGTGGTCATTGCAAAGTACAAGTTTTTCTTAGACATTCATTACTAATTACCTGCTTCAAGGTAAGAAATTTAATCATAATGTTTGAGTCACTCAGGTAACTGGCAAAAATTTATGTTGTCCAAATTGTACACAAGCCACTTGCACCTTCCTACTATTAAAAATTAGGCCCAGCATCCATACTTTCACTTATTCCCATTAAGCATTTATTGAGAGTTTCCTTTGAGTTAGCACCATACTCTAAGGATAAGAAATCTTGCATCAGGGCTCAATAAAGAGTAAGGCAATGTCCATAGACAGCTGGGGAGATGAGACAAGCAGACACACATGAGAATTAAGGAGCATTTCAAATGTGCAACAGGCCAAAGAGAATTCCGCAAATCAGGACTGCACCATGGAACACCAAGAAGCGGGAGCTTGGTGGGGACTGAAATATGGGCTACAACTTCAGTGAAGAGGAGGGAAGGATGCTAATAAGGCAGGGAGACACCTGCATCTAAAAAATTCTCTTCTTGCCAAAAATGGTGCTGATACTTAGATTTTTCAAGTGTTAGCAATGATATCTTCCTACACAGTGGTTCTCAGTGTATGAGAATCACCTGTATCAGAATCACAAATATATTGTTCTTTGTCCCTGGTTCTTGGCACAGAGATCCTAAAAATCTTGGAATTTTCCGAGTGATAGAAGCATGTTTGATATTCATAACAACCCCCTTTTGAACCACACTTGAGCGTCTGCTAGCAAGGTGACTCTCGGTGGATCCTACGTTTCCGGGGAGGGGCTGGCCACAACAGAAAGACCAAATATGTATTTAGAGGGCCGGAACTTGCAGTGCCACCTGCTGGAGGAGAGAGGGGGTGGAGATCAAGTTCAATCACAGCAAAAAGTGAAGTGAAGTGAAGTGAAGTCGCTCAGTCGTGTCCGACTCTTTGCAACCCCATGGACTGTAGCCTACCAGGCTCCTCCCTCCATGTGATTCTACAGGCAAGAGTACTGGAGTGGGTTGCCATTTCCTTCTCCAGGGGATCTTCCCGACCCAGGGATCAAACCTGCGTCTCCGCATTTCAGGCAGACGCTTTAACCTCTGAGCCACCAGGGAAGCCCAATCCCAGCAAAGGATGTAATCAACTGTGCCCACTACGAAGCCTGGATTAAAAACTCTTGAAAACAATGAGGTTCAGGGAGGTTCCAAATTTGTGAACACATTCATGGGCTGAGAGGGTGGCACACCCAGAGGTGGCACAGACTCTCTGTGCCCCCAACTTCCTACTTACCCTATAGAGTTGTAACATTCATAATACATTTGTCTTATCCTGAGTTGTATCATTTATAATTAAGCGGTGCCGTCAACCCTCTATAACCACAGGTTTCAAATCAGGAGATTCGAGTAGCTGCTAAATGAAGGTCAGTGGTTGATTGAATCTGCAGATGCGAAACCAGCGCACATTTGGAAGATTTACTGTAATCACAAGCCTGGCGCCATTTTACATCTGGGGCCTGCTCATTGGTGGATTTTGGTACCTGTTGCTGCTGCTGCTGCTGCTGCTAAGTCGCTTCAGTCGTGTCCGACTCTGTGCGACCCCATAGACGGCAGCCCACCAGGCTTCCCTGTCCCTGGGATTCTCCAGGCAAAAACATTGGAGTGGGTTGCCATTTCCTTCTCCATTGTGTGAAAGTAAAAAGTGAAAGTGAAGTCGCTCAGTCCTGTCCGACTCTTCGCGACCCCATGGACTGAGGGGTCTCCCAAAATCAGTCCCCTGAGGATGCTGAGGAACGACTATAATTGTAAGTACAGAGCTTTCCTGAGTTATATGAGTCATTTCAGTGAGTTATTGAAAATGGGGGCCAGGGGAGGAAGTTGGTATGGGAACCATTGAATCTGAAGCCAAATCATAGGGAAGTATGGGTGGTCTGGGGACCTGGACTGGCAACTGACATCTGAAGTGAGAGCATCTTGTGAGACTGATTCCTTGAACTTGTGGAGCCTGATGCAAAGGACACATAGCTCGTGCAGAATAGGAGGATCCTATCAGAGAGCTGGTGTTGAAAAACATCATAGGAATATTTATTCAAATTCTACTTCCTAGGCCCAGAATACTGCCGGTGAAAATTAATCAACCTCAGACAGAAATGAGAAATTTTATTCCCGTCAAATTGAGGATTATAACCTAGGAAGAGCCTCTCAGAAAGCTCCAAGAACTGTTCCACTCATTTGAGGTCAAAGCACAGTTACATACATTTTTGAGGCAGAGGGCTGTACCTTAAATGTTAGTTCACACAACCCAGATCTGCAAGTACCAAGTGATGGGTCAGCATGACCCCTTATTAGAATACAAAGGAATGTTATCTTTGAGGAGTTGTCTTGGTGGTGGCAGAATAATGTTCTTTCTAGTTGAGCAGGTATTTCTGCCAGTGGGAGGCTTGCTCAGTGTTTAATACAGGTACACAATGCACAATAGAGGAGGGAGAGGAAGCCAAAGAGCAGAGAAAACTTTTTATGTTTAAATTTTCCTTGACTTGCCTTAGAATAAGAATTTTAATTCATCAGTGTGAACTGACTGTGGGTGGAACCGGGGAAGTTCTTCAGGTGGTCACAAGGCATGCCAGCTTTTGAGAACCCCTATCTCACATTCTGCTCTGGCAACCTCCATATCAAACCCAGAGTTCATTTTGCCAGAGGCACTACGCTCTGGACTGTGGCAGTTAACCAGCATGCCAAGTGTACTGCCTACCTGGAAGTGGAGAAGCTGAACAATGGACACTTCTAGAGTTTGGGCCCTGCCATTTCAAGAATCACTTTGGTCAGGCCAGCCCTCATGATCCCTTTCTACTTGACTCCTTGGGCAGGGGATGGGATTGTGAACCCAACACAAAGTGGGGTGGATTCCTCAGTGTAGTCCCTTTCCCAAATCCTCTCTGGGCTGTGAAGCCCCTCACCAGCCCTGAGTTTGCTGAACTTCCATATCTCTAAAGTGGGGGCTTGGGTCTGAGCCTTAAAGGGGCTCCCCTCTTAGAAGGAATGCACAGGGGTGAATGCACTATGTAGGAGCCCATGAACACAGACCCTCATCTCCATATGGCAGGAGAGGGTTTCCTTGGGCCAGGAGAGGAAAGACACCAAGACATTCCTGTCCCTGGTCAACATTATCTACCTGGATACCTGTTTTTAATAGAGTAAAAAAATAAAAGCAAAATACTCAATAAAAAATCGACTGAAATCCAAATCCCACCACACCAGGATGACCACAGTTGGTCATTTATTGGGCTGTATTTACTGGGGTGGCCAACCCAATATCTCCTTCTGGTCTTTCAGTACACATTTTAAAAACATGGCTGAGATCTGTATTCACATTCATGTTTGGCTTCCAGGGCAGTAAATAGAAAAGCACAAAGTTTCTTCTTTAGGTTTCCTCATGGAAGAATACGCTGTGTTCACTATCCAGCAGCTTTGTTCCTTCTGCCATGGGAAATTCACTCTTTTGAGGAAGGCTTTTTCAATTTTTGTCTCTTAATCTTTTTACTACCACAACAATACCTGTTCATTTTTTTCAAAAAACCCAAACAATATAAAAATGTGTAAAGCCTCCCCCTATCCTAGATTTGATGTGTATTGTTTCAAACTCTTTCCTTTTCATATGAAACATATGTGATCTATACCTATGTTGTTTTTAACCTGCAAAAATAGAATAATAATGTAGATTCTGTTTGATGACTTGCTTTTTTTTTTTAAGTTTTATTGGAGTATAGTTGCTTTACAGTGTTGTGTTTCTACATACAGTAAAGTGAATCAGTTATTAGTATACATACTTCCACTCTTTCTTAGGTTTTCTTCCCATTTGGGTCCCCATAGATCATTGGGTAGAGTTCCCTGTGCTAAACAGTAGGTCCTCATCAATTATCTGTTTTATACATACTGATGTATATATGTCAGTCCCAATCTCCCAGTTCATCCCATGCCCCACTGTCCTATTTGTAACCATAAGTTTGTTCTCTACCTCTGTAACTCTATTTCTGCTTTTCCAATAAGTTGATGACTTGCTTTTTTAACCTACCAATACATTGTGGATACCATAGATGTTTTTAGTGAGAAAAAGAGAAAGCGAAATAAAAACTGGGCTAGAAAGTGAAAACAGCTTCTTTAATCTAGATGCCAGGGAGAAAATATGTACTGGGTTTGCTATGCTAATTGAAACCACAACCCAAAACTGTTATATATTTTGTCCTAAGTATGGGATTGAGAAATGTAAGGATGTGGATTGCCATTTCTTAAAGCACCCAGAACAAATAATATATGTATGGAAAAGAGGCCTAAGAAAAGTTTCACGTAAGTCTTAATCACATACTGTGTTTCAGTATGGCATCAACCCAAAATTTAACTTTTTTTTAAAATAGACAATACTGTTAGAAAAACTCAACATTCAGAAAACTAAGATCATGCCATCTGATCCCATCACTTCATGGCAAATAGATGGGGAAACAATGGAAACAGTGAGAGACTGTATTTTCTTGGGCTCCAAAATCACTGTGGACAGTAACTGCAGGAATGAAATTAAAAGACGTTTGCTCCTTGGAAGAAAAGCTATGACAGCATATTAAATTTAGGCAGGATGTTTAAAAGCAGAGACATTACTTTGCCAACAAAGGTCCATCTAATCAAAGCTATGGTTTTTCCAGTAGTCATGTATGAATGTGAGAGTTGGACTATAAAGAAAGTTGAGTGCTGAAGAATTGATGCTTTTGAACTGTGGTGTTGGAGAAGACTCTTGAGAGTCCCTTGGACTGCAAGGAGATCCAACCAGTCCATCCTAAAGGAAATCAGTCCTGAATGTTCATTGGAAGGACTGATGCAGAAGCTGAAAATGCAATACTTTGCCACCTGATGCAAAGAACTGACTCATTGGGAAAAAAGCTGATGCTAGAAGAGATTGAAGACAGGAAGAAAAGGGGACAATAGAGGATGAGATAGTTGGATGACATCTCTGCTTGTCCATCTGACTTGATGGATATGAGTTTGAGCAAGCTCTGGAAGTTGGTGATGGACAGGGAAGCCTGGCGTGCTACAGTACGAGGGGTTGCAAAGAGTCAGACATGACTGAGCAACTGAAATGAACTGAACTGTTAGAAGATAGTGAATTTCCAGAAATACAGATATATATTTTCCTTTTAAAAATACAGAAACAATCAGTTAGTTCTACAAATATATATTGAGTGTCTGTGTGCCAGGCACGGTGATAGGAGATGAAATGTATGAGTGAATAATAGCCAGAGATTATCTCCTCCACTACTCAAGGTCAGGGGAGTGGTGGTGTTGGGACAGACGGCTAACTGTGGGCATCATCAACAGGTAAAGGACCTAGTGTGTTAAAAGATAATAGGTGTGATGGGAGGGAAAAAGACCAGCTTAAAAGACATTGGAAGTTGGTGCAGGGGGCAGATTGGAGTATTAAAAGAGGTCATCAGAAGAGGCTCCACTGAAAGATAATCTTAGGAGGAGATGATGTCTAAGCAAAGCCTTAAAGAAGTTGATGGAGTGGTCCAAGAAGATAACTGATAGGAGTGGAAGCTGCCTGATGTTTGTTACAGGTTGAATTGTGTCATCCTCTCTTCTGCAACTGCCCCCCACCCACCAAAAAAGAATATATATTGTGACCTATTTGGAAATAGAGTCTTTGCTAATGTAATCAAGTTAAGATGAGGTCATTAGGAAGTACAATGATGCAATGACTGGTGCATTCATAAGAAGAGGGAAATCTGGACACAGACACTCAAGGAGCATACCATGCAGAGATACACAGACATGGAGGGAAGATAGCCCCATGAAAATGGAGGTGGAGATCAAAGTGATGCTGCCACAGCCAAGAATGTCTGGGCCACCAAAATGGTCCTACTAACACCTTGATTTCTGACCTCTGGCCTCTGGTCAGGAAAACAAGTGGAGGGATTGTTCAGGACACACATCAGTCTAGAGAAGGATTGGGTTTTCTTCTAGTGAAATGGGATTTTTGGCAAAGGAGTAGCAAGATCTGAACTGTGTTTTCAGAGATCTGTGTTGCCACTGTACCCAGAATAGAATGGGTAGTCACTCGAGACACATGAAGAGGGTTTTGCAGTGATCTTGGTAAAAGGGTGTGTGGTCACAGTGAAAGGAACAAGAAATGGCCAGATTCCCCAAGTATTTCAAAAGTAGGATATCCTGATGGGTTGAACATGGGGTGTGAGAGAAAAAGGAAGTCAGGGATTATAGATATTTGCCACGCATGACATAATAAGGACAGTAGCTCATCTGAGCTGACATGGCACTTTTATCACTCAGGTAGCACCAAAAACCAAACCAACCAACAAAAAATGGACTACAGACACTGAAGAAGTAATTCCCGTTGTTTATGCTGCCCAAGTGAAGCTTTGGGCAACTTTAGACCTAACCCTAAGAAACCTGATTGGGCATAAGGATGCTACTTTTTAAATAATTTTGATGTACTGAGAACTCATGGAAAAACTATCTTTTGGGGGTACTTCTCATTTTCTCTGGAAAACAAAAGTGCAAACACATGGTTGTCCTTGTACCTTTTCATGCTTCCATGAGGAAAAAATTACGGAAGAGTTGACTTCTCTGAATAGAAGAGAGAATGATAAAATCTTTTCCATCATTTTATGGTGATGCTAATGAGGAAATAAATCCAGGCGTTCATGATTCAATAAACCATAGGGCGCCTGAATTCAGGAAATATCTGTGAACCCCCTTGCCGCTGCTGGGAAAGTTTTGGGGGGTACAGGGATAAGCGAGATGTGCCCCCATTTGTGGGAAGGTGGGTGGAGAATTAAATGCACAGAGACACACATGTGGGGTGTATGAAGTGTAAATACAAATTTTGGAGGCCCCAAAGGGAGAAATAATTCATTTTTAATTGAGATCTCTGGATATGTTACATATCCAGAGATTGTATCTAAACTAGGTCTGAGAAGCAGATATGAAAGATACCAGGCTGGCCCACGTGCAGACAAGTGAAAGAGCAGTTGTCTGACCATTTTTCAGTGCCTAGGAGGCCCACAGGAGAAGGCAATGGCACCCCACTTCAGTACGCTTGCCTGGAAAATCCCATGGACGGAGGAGCCTGGTAGGCTACAGCCCATGGAGTCACGAAGAGTCGGACACGACTGAGCGACTTCACTTCCACTTTTCACTTTCATGCATTGGAGAAGGAAATGGCAACCCACTCCAGTGTTCTTGCCTGGAGAATCCCAGGGACGGGGGAGCCTGGTGGGCTGCCGTCTATGGGGTCACACAGAGTCGGCCATGACTGAAGTGACTTAGCAGCAGCAGCAGCAGCAGCAGGAGGCCCACATGCACTTCCTACAACTGGGTTTGATGAGGTTGCCCTATATTTTTATAATGGATCCTCTTTTCACCTGAGATCATTTGAATGAGCTTCTGCTTGTGTGCTTGTGCTTAGTCATGTCCAACTCTTTGCAATCCATGGACTGTAGCCCACCAGGCTCCTCTGTCCATGGGGATTCTCCAGGCAAGAATACTGGAGAGGGTTGCTATGCCCTCCTCCAGGGGGTCTTCCCAACCCAGGGGTCGAATCCGGGTCTCCCACATTGCATGCGGATTCTTTACCAGCTGATCTACCAGGGAAGCCCCAAGATGCTGCTTGTTGCCACCAGATAACCCTTAAAATGGGCATTGCAAGGTAGTGAGGTGAGAAGAGGAGCGTTGAATGCTGCACTTCAGAGTAAAGATTTCCTTTCTGTAAAATTCTTCCCATGTCTCCTCACAATATATATCAGGATGTAACCACTCATTCAGCCCCTCCCCCAAGTCCTCTCCACATTTTTTCCTTGCCTTGTCTCTCACAGTAAGTGCTGTAGTTTCAGAAACTATGTCTGTAAGTTGTGCAACTCATCTGCTGGGCCTTGGGACCAATCAGACAAGCTTTCTCCCAACATGGAAGTAACACGATTGGCCCTAACAGGCACTGACAGCCCACAGGCTACTATATCACTTCACCCCTTTAATAATATACGGCCTCACCTTAATTGCCCCAAATCATAACCCTTCCCAGTTTTTTCTCACTCTCTTTAGATCAAAGCCTTCTAAATTTGCATGGCTTATCCTATCAGCCAGAGTATCCACTTTAGATTTCTACTTGTGAACTTGACATCCACAAGCTGTTAGAATAAAAACTACTTGTAAGCAAGAATTTACAAGCAACAAGAAGATTCATGTTGCATCTTTCTCTCAATCCATATATTATGCTTCTATTATAATTTAAAATTAAGCCTTTCCGTAATTATTTTTTGCTATATAACATGCTCATGGAAACAAATCAATCAACACAAAAGTAGTTTATAAGGAAATGAATAGACTTCCTTTCAGCTCTGCTCCCACAACAACCACAAAGGAAAATCCAAGTTAACGGCTGGTGTGTGTCTTTGCATTCATTCACTAGGTTCACACAAACATATATTCACACGTGGGATTTGCTCCTTTTAAAAAAAACAATAGCATCATATCATACAAAGTACTCTGCAAACTTTTTTTTTCTCATAACATTATAAACATCTTCCCAGGCAATATACATAGATCAAACTTGTCTTCTTAATAGTTGTCTAATATTGCATTGCATGGATGAATCATAATTTATTCAGCTGTCCTCTATCAATAGACACTGATATTTCATTTTTGTATTTTTGCTATCTTTCATACATCTATCCTTATTTACTGGGACATATTATGTCTGTAGAATAGATTCATAGTAATATGTATTTTACACAAAAATATGTTGCCATTAAAGATTTACGACCACTAAAAAGTAAATTACTCATTTTTATCTTCTAGAAATAACTTCATTACATCTCTGTCTCATACTGTATTATAGAAATGAATAGCTCAGAGAAGCTCACTTTTGAAAAATGTTTGCTTTTTCCGAATGTTCGCTGCTGCTCTGTGCTCTGCACTATGGCAGAATCAGCATCACAGTAATAAGTACCTTAAAAAAAAAAGAAACCAGAGTAGGCGTCCCTCCTGGAAATTCTCTCTCTGTGGCAGAATGAAGCTGAGATCCTTTATAACATCACTGGAGTTAAATAAGAGAAGCCAAGGAGGAGTCAGGGAGGAATTCCCCTATAATTTCTCCCACATCTTTCAACATAATAATCCTTTTCTCCCAAATGTGGGCCAAATGCAAAAGTGGGTGCTTTAAAAGTGTTCTTACTTCTGCCAAGGATAACCAGAGAAGGTTTCTTTTAAAGGCCACCTAATTCCTGACATTTGCTAAGATTAAGCTTCTAGCTTTAGCCACAAGGAATTGGCCAGCTTAGAAGAAAAAGGTGCAATGTCTTCAGATAAAGTCCAACCTGGTATCAAACTCAGTGGTGGCACACTGGTGTTTCACGGCTTGGACTCAGAAGTGTCCTGTTAGTCCCACTTACTTTCACTTTTCACTTTACAGGTCATTGGCCTGAAGTGGTCATGGCCCCAGCCTAACCCAGGGAGGCTAGGAAATGTGGAGAGCACGTGGATATTTATTGGGTACTAAGTATCAGTGTCACACTAGCAAAGGACACAGACAAGAGACACAACATGTTGAGAGCAGCGACCCAGGTTTGCACAGGGCGCTAAGGAAACACAGTAAAGGGCCTTCAGCTCAGCCTAGGAGAAGCAGATGAAGCCTGTGTGAGGAGGTTGAGAGCAGCGACCCAGGTTTGCACAGGGCGCTAAGGAAACACAGTAAAGGGCCTTCAGCTCAGCCTAGGAGAAGCAGATGAAGCCTGTGTGAGGAGGTAATACGTGCCCTTCTCTTCAGTGAGTTTTCACAATGACAGCGTTATTTACAGCATAGCTCTGTAGTACACAAAGAACTGAAATT
The DNA here is from genome assembly GCF_027580195.1 of Bos mutus. Lineage (NCBI taxonomy): Eukaryota > Metazoa > Chordata > Mammalia > Artiodactyla > Bovidae > Bos > Bos mutus. The sequence goes on from NC_091620.1 coordinate 49,211,445, forward strand.
CCAATTGTTTTCTATGTCTTTTTAGAGCTACATGCTGAAATATACACAAATGAAATAATAAACTGTCAGAGTTTGCTTCAGAAGTACTGGGGAATTGAGTAGGTTGGGGAGAGCGGAAACAAAATAGGCCATTTATTAAAAATTGGTGAAACTGGGTGATGAGTACATTAGGTTCTTTATACTATTCTTTCTACTTTTATTTATGTCTCAGATTTTCCGTAATAATTTGCTTAATTACATAGCCATTGGGTAGATTACAAGTATAGAGTGTCTTGTTACAAACCACACTGATGTCACCTAAATTTTTTTAATTTAAACAAGCTATTACTCAGTTCCACTCCACCCTCAATCTCAGACCTCAGCTTCTCACTCCTTCTTTGCTGACTTGCTCTTATTCACATCTGCCTTGCTGTCTGCAGCCACTCAGACAGAGATCTGAGCCATTTTTCAGCTGAGGGAATTTAATTCATAAAGAGGCACTGACCCAGCCCATCATGCTTCCTTTACAAGATAAACTTCTTCGGATAAACTTCTGACAACCTCTGCCTAGATTCACTGTCAGTTAATTATGTTGATACAACCTAGTCGAACAAAAGCAGCGCTAAAATTTCTGCCCTGGCCCTAAATTTCAAGAACAGGCAACTTCCTGTTTAAGAAAGTAAAAGAAGTGGCCCCAAACTCAGCGAACTCTATGTCTTCCTCCACTTAACAAAGACCTAATTCATCTTCGTGTCCCTGACACACAGCCCAGCACAAAGTCTGCCGCAGACTGGGAGCTCAGGAAGTTCTCGGTGAGGAAATGCGTCTGGTCCCCTCAATACTCCACTTTCTCCAAGATGCACCAGAGCAGCGGGGTGCTCACTGGCCTGCTTCTCTCTGTAACCACACTTGTCAGCTCACACTCAGCTCCTTTTCAGCTGATGCCAGACACAGAGTCCCCACATACACTCAGCCACCCACTTTCCTGTATTCCCACGTGGCCAAAAGCGTCACTCAGAGACACTCCCCAGTTGGTGCCACATTGTCTCTGGCTTTTTACTCCATGGATGGGCCTCTCTCCTTTCACAGGTTATTATTTTAACATCTTACTATTTTAGAAGCCTTCCATTTTAAAAATAGCCAATAGCCAGCCTCCTCGTCGTCCTGAAGCCCCATAGTCTGCTGCGAATGCATTTTCACATTCCAGCAGCTCATTGGCAAGCAGGAGACCAAGCAGTTTCCTACACCTTTGGCAGGGTTCTTGGCTCTGCATTTCTGGTGGCATTTCATATCTAGAAATCCATCTGAAATCAGTCCAATGCATTAAAGAAAGAGCTTTTAGTCCTTATTTGTAACTTTGCTTTTCCCTCCTGCTAGCCCATAAGAACTTGGGCCAACTTGTTTCAATTCATTGAATGTTACAAATAAACAAGAATAAATATTTTGCTTCTAAGTTTTACTGAGAAGGAGAAAGGATTCAGATTATTCTTCACATAGTTTTAAGAAAAAAAAATAGTTTTAACCTTAACAGAAATGTACTTTTGTGAGATTTCAGAAAGTTTGTGTTTTTCTTTTTAGCTTGTCTATATTTAAATTTTTTTCCATAAGGATCATGCATTATTTTGTAATTTTTTAAAATGTAATTGTCTTTTCTAAAGAAGGTTTCTCAACTTGAGCACTGTTGACTTTTTGGGCTTAACGATTGTCTGTGAGGGATGTGGGGGCATGTCTGCTGTACTGTAAGATATTTAGTGTTACTCTGGCCTCTACCCACTAGATATCAGTAGCAGCCACATAGTTGTGACAATAAAAATGTCTCCAGGCATTGCCAAATGCCACCTGTGGGAGAAGGAGGTAAAATCATTTCTTTAAAAATCTGCTGATTTTTAGTAAAGATTTAGGTTCTTTGTGGGGTTTTAGAGTAGTCCCAGGTGGTGCAGTGGTAAAGAATTCGCCTGCCAAAGCAGGAGAAGCAGAGCAATGCAGATTTTGATCCCTGGGTCAGGAAGATCCCCTGGAGTAGGAAATGGCAACCCACTCTAGTATTCTTGCCAAGAAAATCCCATGGACAGAGGAACCTGGCAGGCTACAGTCCATGAAGTCACAAAGAGTTGGACACGACTGCACACACACACACACACACACACAGGGTTTTGGAATCTATATAGGTAAATGAGTATTCACTAGGAAAAAAATGTCATCAAACTGCTAAGATTAAATATGCTAAAGATGACAAAACATTTCTAAACAATGAATGTCAAACTACACAGAGACTGCTAAAAGCCTGGCAAGGCAGTCAGGGGTTAATAAAATGATCCAATGGGGACAAGCAGAGAGGCTGAGACACACCACCAGCCCAGTTTTCCTATAGTGGTTGGGAAAAAGTCAGAAGCAGTGAAACTAGGATCCTATTGGCTACTCACCAATTGGCTGCCACTGCTTCCCAGAGAAGGATAAGCTGGAGGAAGAGAAGAGGAGGCAGTTTTACGTGAGGGGTGCAATTTAAGCACTGACATGATAAAATTGGTATCATCAGAATGGAGCGCTCCACCACAACCCAAGCTGAGCTCCTGGAAACCTCTGTCACTCAATGTCAACCCTTCTCAAACTCACCAGTCTGGTCTCCATTCTCCAAAGGCAGTGTGACTGTGAACTCAGAGTCTTTTGAGGCAAAAGCCCATCACAGTGTTCCCTGTTCAGGGCTGACTGTGAATATATGCTACAAGAATGATTTAGAAAGAAAGTTTCATCCTCTGACTCTCATCCTCTACAGGCACCTTGAGAGATTTGCCAGGAGAGGAACGGAATGTGGGAGGGGCAGAGCAGACACTGGATGCCCCTGAGGCAGAGAATGGGGTAGAATTTGGACATTTTAGAAAAAGCAGACATTACTGAAAGCAAGTCTATATGCCCAATGCACAGTGAGGCCAAACCAAAACGTGGAGGGGCCTGTGCCCTCAAAAATCCCATCTCTGAAGGATTTCAGCAAAGCCTTTTCAAAGGCAAAGTTGAGGAGGGGCGTGGTTGGTTGTTGCAAACTTCTTGGTATAGGAATCCTTTGCTCTTACAGCTGTTCCTATAGGTCAGGTCACAGTGTTCCTGTAAACCTCCAACAGGACAGGTGTTATTCTCTGTTCTGCAACCATTTATATGAATGGGAAAGTGTTGTACCCTTAAAAGTCAGGGAACCAGCTCTCCTATATATTTCAGGCTGTAGGCAACATTCTTGTGTGCATGCACGCTAAGTCACTCCAGTCAAGTCTGACTCTTTGTGACCCTATGAACTGTAGCCCACCAGATTCCTCTGTCCATGGGATTCTCCAGACAAGAATATTAAAGTGGGTTGCCATGCCCTCCTCCAGGGGCTCTTCCCAACCCAGGGATCGAACCGTGTCTCTTATGTCTCCTGCATTAGCAGGCAGGTTCTTTACCACTAGCACCACCTGGGAATCCCAGGCGACATTCTTAACTCAAAGCTAAAGCAATAGAATACAGAGGTTAAAGTAAAAGAAACAGATCTAACAGGGAGTCAGATTTGTTCTCCTGTGCAACACAGACACTGGCCTCACCCTTGCAGCAGCAACCTCAGCAACCTCCTGGAGCATCACCTCAGTAGTGTGTCTTGGTTACTTGGCCACCTTACAGTAGCACCTGGAATTGAGCACAAGAGCTCAGGGCTGCTGCAAAGGCCTCTGTACCCAACTATTCCAGAAACAGTAAAGCTTCCTGCCTTTCATCAAGCATGGCAGTGGTGACCAGTGTGGAGTACAGATCTCCACATTTAGAGAAATGGCAAGGCACTCCAGTATCCTTGCCTGGAAAATCCCATGGATGGAGGAGCCTGGTAGGCTACAGTCCATATGGTCACAAAGAGTCAGACACGAACTGAGCCACTTCACTTAGGAAAGGTATTAGGAAAAACTGTGAAAGACCGAAATGGGTAAATAGCAGTTACTAGGTAGAGTGTCTTGTTACCTTTGAGCTATTTTACAAATATGTACTTGTGGAAAATGGGTAGTATTATGAGTTGAATTATGTTGCCTAAGAAGACATATTGAAGTCCTAACCTTTGGTACCTCAGAATGTGACTTTTTTGGAAATAGGGTCACTGCAGATATTAATAGTTATGGTCATCCTGGAGTACAGTGGGTCCTCAATCCAATATGACTTGTGTCCTTATATAAAAAAGAAAAGACACAGAAATACAGACACATAAAGGGAAGCAGCATGTGGTGATGGAGGCAGAGATTGAAAGGCTACAGCTCCAAGCAGTGGAACGCCAAGAACTGTCAGAAAACCATCAGAAGCTGAGAAAGACCACAAGGATTCTCCTCTATAGGTATCAGAGAGAGCTTGGTCCAGCCAATATCTTCATTTTGGACTTCTAACCTCCAGACTGTGAGAACACAAATTGCTATTCTTTTAAGTCACTCAGTTTGTGGGACTTTCTTATGCAGCCCTAAGAAACTAACACAGGTTGTAGTGCAAATGATTCTTGTCCACTGAAATGCAAATAAATTTTGTCCAGTGGGACACATTTGTTATCTCCCAGTGAATATTGACCAATTTTGCATCTATTTGTAAGTCCATTTCAGCATTCCTGATGGCCTCTGTCTGTGTGTGGTTTTTTTTTAACTTTACAATATTGTATTGGTTTTGCCATATATCAACATGGATCCGCCACAGGTATACACGTGTCCCCCATCCTGAACCCTCCTCCCTCCTCCCTCCCCATATCATCCCTCTGGGTTGTCCTAGTGCTCCAGCCCCAAGCATCCAGTATCGTACATCAAACCTGGACTGGCGACTCGTTTCATATATGATATTATACATGTTTCAATGGCATTCTCCCAAATCATCCCACCCTCTCCCTCTTCCACAGAGTCCAAAGGACTCTTCTATACATCAGTGTCTCTTTTGCTGTCTCGTATACAGGGTTACTGTTACCATCTTTCTAAATTCCGTATATATGCGTTAGTATACTGTATTGGTGTTTTTCTTTCTGGCTTACTTCACTCTGTATAATAGGCTCCAGTTTCATCCACCTCATTAGGACTGATTCAAATGTATTCTTTTTAATGGCTGAGTAATACTCCATTGTGTATATGTACCACAGCTTTCTTATCCATTCATCTGTGTGTGGTTTTTTAAATTCTCTTTTGAACCAGTAGTAATATCTTGTTTTCTCATTAATTAATGAGTTAATAAATGAAATCTTCCACATTGTTCATCTTATATTTATCTGAATCATGATTTTACCTTTATTTACAAACAGTTTTTACAAGGGGAGAAGCTCCTCAAAATGTTCCAGAGATGAAAGTTATTTTTTTAACCACGGTCACAGGGAAACAGAGTCATTTAATTCCACTTAGAAAATCAGAGCAATGAGACAATGATTGCACTCAAGGCAGAGGAGTAGACTCAAACCCACATCATGGAGAAACTGGGTCCAGCGGGTGGAGAGCTATTAGAAAGTCTTACCTGAAAGCCGTTGGTTATTATTGGCCTTACTTTAACTCTGCCTTTTTCATCTAAATCTTCATTAAATCTCCTCTTTGCAGATGAAGAAGCTGAGGCACAGAGAGGTTAAATGACGTGTGCCTGAACATACTCTGTTCCCAGTACCATCCTGTGACCTCCACTTGCTTGTTGTTTTCTAGAAACTAGTTTAATAATGGATATTCCCAGGGAGCCCCATGGCTTTAAAACACTTGTTCGAATTTGCAATATCCATTAAAATTTAAATGCTCATACCTTTGACACAGCAATTCCTTTCCTTAAAATATGGAAATAATCATTCAAGTATGCAAAACTACCAAACACAAAGTTATTTGCTGCAACTTTGTTTCAAAAAGTTAAAAATTGGAAACAAGCTTGAGTAAAACATTGGAAACAAAGGGAAATGACTGCCACTATAAAATGGATTAAATAATTAATATATGGGGGCACCCATGCAATTAGGATCCTATGGAGGCATGAAAAGAAATATGGTAACTCTCTAAGCATTGACCTGGAAAGATGTCACAATGTACAAAGGGACTGAAATGAGAGAAAATGTAGCATGCGGAATTATTTTGCTTTTGCAATTGTATTGCATGTTATTAGTCAGAGGGGGGAAAAAATCTAGAGGAATATAACCAAACTAGCCTTAGTGGTTATTTCTGGATTTTGCTTTCCATTTCGTATTGCTTTTATACTTTTTTACAATGAATATGTGTTGATTTTTATATCAGAAGAAATAAAGACATGTATTTTTATGCCTGTACTGGGTCCCATTTGATCCTGTAACTACCCTGAGGGGTATAAAACAGAAGAAACTGAGGCTCAGAAAGGCAAAATGACTTGCCCAACATCACCCAGCTGTCAAAGGAATGCTCCAGTCATCCAGGCCAGTATACCTGACCCAGAGGTCAGTGCTGCAGTATGCACACTACATCCTCGAATTACACCTTTAGCAGTAGCACTAGCCACCGCCTCCAACCCCGGCCCCGTACAAAGCCATGATGCAGCTTTACCTGGAAAACTGTGTAAGATTTCTATAGTGACACCACAGGGAAGATGTAAAAGAGTGGGAGACCAATCAGAGAGGAGAAACCAAAACAGGAAGGGAATGGTATGATTTCTATAGAATAGGACAGAGAAGGCTAATGAATGTTAGCCAACTGTGTCTCAGACTAAAAACCATAGAAGAAACAGATACACAGATCAGCAATCTGTTCTCTAAATCCCAAAACTCTGAAGTGTGAAGACAGGATTTAATGTTGAAAATACCAGCTTTTGGTTCAATACCAGGTAAATACTATTTGCTGAAAACGTTACACTGAAACTGACATAAATGTGAGTAAAAATAATAGATATTTATATCAATTCATAAATGATAGCTCAACAACTGTAATTTGGGAGCCCAGGGCCAGGACTGATCTGCAACAAAACACCTCACAGAGTCAAGGAAGACAGAATCTGGGGCTGTGGGCCACTGGCATGACTCAGTGCCACATTCATGATTATCTTTTTGTTCCTTTTTTGTTCCTCTAAGGCCATGAGTATCTTTTCTAATATTTTAATTCACATGGTTTGGGTTTAGATTTCTTCCATCAAAATAGATCAAGCTATTTGAATTTGCTTTTGTTTCATTGCGTCAGACAACATCTTACTTTACCCATCATAATTGCCAATCACCCTCATATTTGGCATTCAGCAAATCTTGTGACCTTCAGTTGTTCTTCTCTTGGATATTTTTGTTTAATAATTGTATTTTCAAAAGTTACTCTCAAACTTAAGCATATCAGAGTTAACAATATCATCATTCTAAAGATTCAGATTCATGGAACAATTGACTGGTTCAAAACTGAATAAGGAGTACATCAAGACAGTATATTGTCACCCTGGTTATTTAATTCATATGCACAGTACATCATTTGAGATGCCAGGCTGGATGGATTTCAAGCTGGAATCAAGATTTCGGGGAGAAATATCAACAACCTTAGATATGCAGATCTAATGGCAGAAATTGAAGAGGAACTAAAGAGCCTCTTGATGAGGGTGAAAGAGGAGAGTGAAAAAGCTGGCTTGAAATGCAACATTAAAAAAAAAAAACTAATATCATGGTATCTGATGCCATCACTCCACGGCAAATAGAATGGGGAAAGGTGGAGGCAGTGACAGATTTTATTTTTTGGGGCTCTAAAATCACTGTGGACCATGATTGCAGCCATAAAATTAAATGACACCTGCTCCTTGGAAGGAAAGCTATGACAAAACTTGACAGTATATTAAAAAGCAGAGACATCACTGCTAACAAAAGTCCATATAGTCAAAGCTATGGTTTTTCCAGTAGTCATGTGTGGATGTGACAGTTGGATCATAAAGAAGGCTGAGAGTTAAAGAATTGATGTTTTTGAACTGTGGTGTTGGAGAAGACTCTTGAGAGTGCCTTGGACTGCAAGGAGATCCAACCAGTCCATCCTAAAGGAGATCAGTCCTGAATATTCATTGGAAGGACTGATGCTGAAGTTGAAGCTCCAGAACTTTGGCCACCTGATGCAGAGAGCCAGCTCATTGGAAAAGATCCTGATGCTGGGAAAGACTGAAGAGGAGAAGGGGGCAATAGAGGATGAGATGGTTAGATAGCATCGCCAACTTGATGGACATGAATTTGACCAAACTCCTGGAGATAGTAAAGAATAGAGGAGCCTGGCCATACTTCAATCCATTGGGTAGCAGTGTCAGACATGACTTAGTGACTGAACAACAGGAACAAAAAATTCAGGCCACACTTTATTTTATATTCAGATTTTCTTTATTTAAACATAATCTAGTCTTACTTAAATCCATATTTCCAAAACCATGCCTGAAATTGTCATTTACTAAAAAATTATTAATATAGCCTAGATTTACTAATGTAATTGACTAAATATTCAGATATAGTTTACAAGTATCATTATATTGTGTGTGGGTGTGTTAGTCGCTCAGTCATGTCCAACTTCTCGCAACCCCATGGACTGTAGTCTGCCAGGCTTGTCTGTCCATGTAATTCTCCACGAAAGAATACTGGACTATTCTAGCCTTTCCTTTCTTCAGAGTATCTTCCCTACGTAGGGATCAAACCTGGATCACCTGTATTGCAGGCAGATTCTTTATCATCTGAGCCACCAGCAAAGCCCTGTAAGTGACATAAGCCAGTCATAAAAAGACAAATTTTGTATGATTTCGCCTATATGACGTAGATAGAGTTTTCAAATTCATAGAGATGGAAAGTAGAATGTTGGTTGCCAGGGCCTGGAGAGAGAAGGAAGTGGACAGTTGTTTTTTAATCAGTATAGAGTTCCAGTTTTGCAAGATGGAAAGAGTTCTGCAGATTAGTTGCATAACAATATGTATATACTTAACATTACTATACACTTACACATTTTAAGTGTCAGTCAGTCAGTTTAGTTGCTCAGTCATGTCCGACTCTTTGTGACCCCATGGACTGCAACATGCCAGGCCTCCCTGTGAATCACCAACTTCTGGAGTTCACTCAAACTCATGTCCATTGAGTCGGTGATGCCATCCAACCATCTCATCCTCTGTCGTCCCCTTCTCCTCCCACCTTCAATCTTTCCCAGCATCAGGGTCTTTTCAAATGAGTCAGTTCTTCGCATCAGGTGGCCAAAATTTGGGGGTTTCAGCTTCAGCATCAGTCCTTCCAATGAATATTCAGGACTGATTTCCTTTAGGATGTACTGGTTGGATCTCCTTGCAGTCCAAGGGACACTCAAGAGTCTTCTCCAACACCACAGTTCAAAAGCATCAATTCTTCGGTGCTCAGCTTTCTTCACAGTCCAACTCTCACATCCATACATGACCACAGGAAAAACCATAGCCTTAACTAGATGGACGTTTGTTGGCAAAGTTATGTCTCTGCTTTTTAATATGCTGTCTAGGTTGGTCATAACTTTCCTTCCAAGGAGTAAGTGTCTTTTAATTTCATGGCTACAGTCACCATTTGCAGTGATTTTGGAGCCCCAAAAAATCAAGTCTGTCACTGTTTCCACTGTTTCCCCATCTATTTGCCATTAAGTGATGGGACCGGATGCCATGATCTTAGTTTTCTGAATGTTGAGATTTAAGCCAACTTTTTCACTCTCCTCTTTTACTTTCATCAAGAAGCTCTTTAGTTGTTCTTCACTTTCTGCCATAAGGGTGGTGTCATCTGCATATCTGAGGTTATTGATGTTTCTCCTGGCAGTCTTGATTCCAGCTTGTGCTTCTTCCAGCCTAGCGTTTCTCATGATGTACTCTGCATAGAAGTTAAATAAGCAGGGTGACAATATACAGCCTTAGTGTACTCCTTTCCCTATTTGGAACCAGTCTGTTATTCCATGCCTAGTTCTAATTGTAGCTTCCTGACCTGCATACAGATTTCTCAGGAGGCAGGTCAGGTAGTCTGGTATTCCCATCTCTTTCAGAATTTTCCACAGTTTATTGTGATCCCCACAGTCAAAGGCTTTGGCATAGTCAGTAAAGCAGAAATAGGTGTTTTTCTGGAATTCTCTTGCTTTTTCCATGATCCAGTGGATGTTGGCAATTTGATCTCTGGTTCCTCTGTCTTTCCTAAAACCAGCTTGAACATCTGGAAGTTCACGGTTCACATATTGCTGAAGCCTGGCTTGGAGAATTTTGAGCATTACTTTACTAGCGTGTGAGATGAGTGCAATTGTGCAGTAGTTTGAGCATTCTTTGACATTGCCTTTCTTTGGGATTGGAATGAAAACTGACCTTTTCCAGTCCTGTGGCCACTGCTGAGTTTTCCAAATTTGCTGGCATATTGAGTGCAGCACTTTCACAGCATCATCTTTCAGGATTTGAAATAGCTCAACCGGAATTCCATCACCTCCACTAGCTTTGTTTGTAGTGATGCTTCCTAAGACCCACTTGACTTCACATTCCAGGATGTCCGGCTCTAGGTGAGTGATCACACCATTGTGATTATCTATTTTAAGTGTATTTTACCACAATTAAAAATCTTAAAATTTTTTTCAGTGCACTGAAATTGTACAAATGTGTTATTGCCACTATCGACTATAGAATCTACATTTTTTAAAACAGTCACAGTAACCACATGGCTTTCCAAAGAACATGTTCCCTGGTGTGTCACAAAGTGTGAAAATGAATATGGCATAGAAAGGCTCCTGTGAAGACAGTTGTTGTTGTTGTTCAGTTGCAAAGTGAAAGTGAAGTCTCTCAGTCATGTCCAACTTTTTGTGACCCCATGGACAGTAGCCTGCATCAGGCTCCTCCGTCCATGTTCAGTTGCAAAGTCATGTTCAAATCTTTGTGACCCCATGGACTGCAACATGCCAGGCTTCTCTGTCATCCACTGTCGCCCAGAGTTTGCTCAAATTCGTGTCCATTGAGTTGGTGATGCTAACCATCTCACCCTCTGCTGCCCCTTAGGTATCTCTAATTAGAATTGCTACTTTTAAAAGTATTTCCATATTCTGAGAATATCAACAAACTGATTACAAACTTTATATGAAGAAGGAAGAACTCCAAAATAGCCACCATGATATTGACAGTGAAGAACACGATATCAAAGGACTGACAGCACCCGACCTCAAGACTTACTATGCACTCTGGTTGCTTAGTCGCTCAGTCATGTCTGACTTTTTGCGACCCCCGAGGACTGTAGCCCGCCAGGCTCCTCTGTCCAATAAAAATTAATTATTTTTTAAAATTACATATTGCATGATTCCAGCTATATCATATACTGTAAAGGCAAAACTCTAGAGACAGAATAAAGAGATTAGTAATTGTCAGGTGTTCCAAAGGGACGGGAAGGGATGAACAGCTGAAGTACAGAAGATTTTGGGGGTGTGAGTCTATTCTGTATGATACTGTAACGGTGGGTACAAAACATCATGCTTTTGTGAGAATCCATAGAGCTGTACCACACAGAGTGAACCTTTAGGTGAACTATCCACTTTAGTTAATAGTAATATATCAATATTGATTCATTAGTTGTATGCACCACACTAATGCATGATGTTAATAAGAGGGGAAACTAGTGGGGGGTACTATATGGGGTCTTTCTGTACTATCTGCTCCTATCTTTTCCTTGTAACTTACACTGTTCTGAAAAATAAAGTCTAGGGAATTCCCTGGAGGTCCAGTGGTTAGGATTTGGTGCTTTCACTCTCAGGACTTGGGTTCAGTCCCTCATTGGAGAACTAAGATCCCGCAAGGCACATGGCATGGCAAAAATAAATAAATAAACTCTTTTAACAAAAACTATTTCTATCTTGAAAGTATTCCAGCATAAGCCTACAGCTGCTATCCTGCTGCCAGCACTCTAAGTCCTTCCTAAGAGTGGGGAAGGACAAAGGCTACTCCTTCTAATCAGGAACAGGGAAACAGGATTATCTCTTTCCAAGAAGTAATGGACAGCTGCCTTCCCTTTGGGGAACTATCCTCTCCCCCATGCCATGTGGCCTTGGTGGGATGACCAATCATGGTGCCTCTTTTCACCCAAAGGGTGAGTGTTTGACCCCAGAGAGGCCAAGCACTCACCCTCCCAGACATAAAGGAGCACAGAGATGGAAGTAAAGGGAGTGAGTTACTCTAGTGAAGGTGCTGCAGAGAAAATGCCCATTCAGTCCTGCTCCCTAGTTCTTCCCTTGTTCTGATTATTGAGCTATATGTACAAGGTTCACCAATATCTTTGGGCTTTGCAGGTGGCACTAGTGGTGAAGAGTTCAGTTGAGTTCAGTTCAGTCACTCAGTCGTGTCCGACTCTTTGCGACCCCGTGAATCGCAGAGGCCTCCCTGTCCATCACCAACTCCCGGAGTTCACCCAGACTCACATCCATTGAGTCAGTGATGCCAGCCAGCCATCTCATCCTGTGTTGTCCCCTTCTCCTCCTGCCTCCAATCCCTCCCAGCATCAGAGTCTTTTCCAATGAGTCAACTCTTAGCATGAGGTGGCCAAAGTACTGGAGTTTCAGCTTTAGCATCATTCCTTCCAAAGAAATCCCAGGGCTGATCTCCTTCAGAATGGACTGGTTGGATCTCCTTGCAGTCCGAGGCACTCTCAAGAGTCTTCTCCAACACCACAGTTCAAAAGCATCAATTCTTCGGCACTCAGCTTTCTTCACAGTCCAACTCTCACATCCATACATGACCACAGGAAAAACCATACCCTTGACTAGACAAACCTTTGTTGGCAAAGTAATGTCTCTGCTTTTGAATATGCTATCTAGGTTGGTCATAACTTTCCTTCCAAGGTGTAAGTGTCTTTTAATTTCATGGCTGCAGTCACCATCTGCAGTGATTTTGGAGCCCAGAAAAATAAAGTGGTGAAGAACCTGCCTGCAAATGCAGGAGACATAAGAGATGTTGGTTTGATCACTGGGTCAGGAAGATCTCCTGGAGGAGGGCATGGCAACCCACTCAGTACCCTTCCCTGGAGAATCCCATGGACAGAGGAGCCTGGCAGGCTACAGTTCATAGGGTCACACAGAGTCGGATGTGACTGAAATGACTTAGCAAGCACACTTGCACTCAGTGTCTTTCCCAAAAAAAGGTCTGTTTTCTTGTGACAGCCAGAGATAATTGAATAGCTTAAACCAGAATTCTAGCCACTACATCTGTGCCTCATTTGTCCAATTTCTAACCAGGTGAAATGGTTAGAATTAGCTAGAAGAAAGAAAGGGGAATAAGGAAGCAGCACATTACTAATATTTAAGAAATGCTTACAATGTGCCAGACTCTAGGCTGAGCATGAAGGTGCAGAGATGAATACAATATAGGTTGTATTTCTGTTAGAATGTATAGAATATGGGGTTGGGACAGATCCAGATTCACCTCCCCATCCTGCCCTTACATCTATGGACCCTTGCTCAAGTCAGCTATCCCCAGTGTGGTTTAGTTTCATCACCTGAAAGGAATTTTTAAAAATACTTTCATTTCATTCTTATTGCCAAAATTAAAAATAATATCCACAGCTCCTACCATGGTATTTGGCACAAAGCAGATAATAAACAGGTGATAGTAAGAGATGTATAACAATTTTTTTATTCTTTAAAAAAATCTCTTTATAAACAATATTAAGCATACACAAAACAGTCTAAAGGTAAGTGGATGATAAATAGATATACATACATACACAAACATAAACAGCATACATATAAACTCTGATGGCCCTGTGCCTGTTTTTGTATATGACTCATAGGCTAATGGCTTTACATTTTTTAATGGTTGAAAAAAAATCTAAAGAATGATATTTCATAACATGTAAAAATTATAATTCAAGTTTATGTCCTTAAAGTTTTATTAGAACACAGTCATGCTCATTCTTTATCCATTGTCTATGGCTACAGTGGTAATTGTGATAGGGATTGATTATACAGCCCTCAAAGTCTAAAATAACTGCTCTCTGGCCATGGAAAATTGGAAGTTTGTACCTCTGGCTTAAGAAATGGAAAGATACTGTTAAATTTGAAGGTTTGGGGTATCCATCCCTCCTGATTGCCTCTCCTTTCCTCCTTCCTTCCCCACAAAGAGGTCACCTTTATCCTGAATCATGTCTTAATGTTTTATTTTTATTTTCAGCTTTAATGTGTTTGCTAAACAAAATACACTCGGTTTTGCCTGTTTTTGACCTTTTCATGAAAGAATTCATGCTTGCTTTCCTTCTCTCTTGCTGTGACTTTCCTTTTCGCACTCAATACTATGCTTCGGAGATGCATCCATGTTGACCTGTGTAGCTGCAGCCCAGTCATTCTGTTCCACTGCCAATCAGTCTTCTATTGTATAAGTATACCACAGTTGAGGTATTTATCCATTCTCTTATTGGTGGTCATTTGAATTGTTTCCAGATCTTTGCTGTGAACATTCTTCTGCATGGCTTCTGGTGCACAAGTGCAAGAGTTTCTCAGGATTTATCTGGGAGTAGAATTCCTGGGTATGCACACTCAGGTAATGGAAATGTGTTTTCTGAAGTGGTTGTATCAATCTGTGCTCCCATCCTTATACCAGCATTCCCATTGTGCTACCATGCTAAACACTATGAGACTTTTAGATTTTTGCTAACTTGGTGGATGTAAATAGTATCTCACTGTGGCTGTAATTTCCATCTCACTGATTATTAAGAAAGTTAAACATCTGTTTATACTTCTTTTGGAGAATTCCTATTGGTGTCCTACACCTATTTTTCTACTGAAATGTATCTTTTTCTGTTCTTCCTCTAAAGCAAACAATGTATATTCTGGATGCTAACCTTTTGTCAGTAGTATGTGTATAAATATCTTCTCCTGAGTTGTATTTCTAATTTTCTTATAGAATTTTTGATGAATACCAGTTCTTAATCTCACTGGAGTAAAATAAATTCATCTTTTCCGTTTAGGGATGCTTTTTTAGCTTAAGCTCCTGATGCGTCTTTCTTAACGGGTAAGCCATCTCTTTTCCTGCAGCCTGCGTACCATCAAGGCTAAGGCATGAGGCTTAGCCTGTCCCTGGTGTCCCTGTTGCTAGTGTCCCAGGGAAGAAAAAGTCAAGTCTCACTTAGTAAAGAAGGAAAGCAGAAGGAAATTGTATGAGGGAGCATTCCCACCAGGCAGAATGAGGAGCCTGAACTTCTTCCAGAAGTGATTATCATAGAGAGGGATTTGGAAAGAAGCAGGTAAAGAGACAACTACTTGAATCGCATAGAAACTTGGCACTGCCTCTTCCTTGGACCTCACACGGGCCATAATATTATTGTACAGAGTAAGAGGGAAACTGAAAGTAGGCAGGGCTTGTGCCACTCCTTCTATAGAGCTGTGGGAGAAAGTCACTTCATAGGGTATCCCTTTGCCAAGATGAGGCAGAGAACATCCTAAGCCTCCCCTTGCTCCCTTGCAGCGTAAAAGCAATTCACGTGATACAGTGGGCTCTCCAATGACTGACACAGATGTTAGCTGACCACTGAGAGGCAACCGGACTACCACAGTGCTGGCACGCCCGATGTCACAGCGAACCACAGAGGAGACCACAGAATAAACACTCCAGGCCGGTACTGGATGGAGAACAAGGAAGAGAACCAGAGTACCTGCAGAGCCAGCTAGGGTTGATGTGAAGCTTGGTCAACAAACACGTCTACCAACCTGTGATCAAACTGAGATTGGCCATGACTCTTGTTAGCTGCAGATTTCAACATCCTGCAGATGCCAGCAAGGTGTCTGGTGACAAGGTGGACAATGCACAATTCTCAGGAGGCCAGTGCAAGTGCAGGCAGCATATAGGAGCATCATGTGAAAGAGCCATTTCCCCTAAAGGGCCCTAAGAACACATAAGCCTTCCCTATACTTCACAGTTTGGGAGAGGGAAGGAAGGAAAGCTTTGAAAGGAGAGAAACAGCTCTGATAAGGGAATCAGTTCTTGAATTTTACTGACTAAAGACCAAGCCAACATAAAGAGTTATGTTTCATTAGCAGGTTTAAGGAACTCCTCCTCCCCTGTATACACAGCCGTCAACAGGATGGGGCCTTGAGACTGAAATGAGAGCAGTTAGAGAAAACAATAGAAAGTTGCTTTTTCTTTTCTACCCGTTTGAGAGCTACAGTGTTCAATTCTACTCTGCTTCAGTGATTATTATTGTGGTCCCTATTGTATATGGGGAAGCCAGATATGGAAAAAAAAGATTACAGTGCAATCTAAATATAGTAAGCTATGTACCATATACACAGAGTCCAAAGTGGAGGGGGAAATTAGCTACATATATTACTTTTCTATTGTCCTGCAATGATATTACCACAAACTAAGCAGGTTAAAACACACATTTATTATCTTACAGGTTCTGTAGGTCAGGAGTGAGGGCATGGCTTAATTGGGTCTTCTATAAGGCTTCACGGCTTCCCTGGTGGCTCAGTGGTAAAGAATCTGCCTGCCAATGCGGGTAACACATGTTCAATCACTGGGTCAGGAAGATTGCCTGGGGAAGGAAATGGCTTCACTGGATGTATTGGTCAGGGATGGATCCTCATTCAAATGTTCAACTTGGGAAGGATCTGTGTCTAAGCTGATGTGGTCTCTGACAGCATCTCAAAACCTGAGATGTCTATAGGAAGTCTCTCAGGGAAGCTGACACCCATGCTGGGATGCTTAGTGGTTCAACACCTTGTTGGGTATTGGACTGAGGGCTTCAAATCCTTTTTGATTGTCATGCAGAGGCCACCCTCAGTTCCACCACACATAACTCCCCAACATAGCTGCTTGCTTCCTTAAAGACCTCCCAGGAGGACAGATATCACAGTCTTACAGAATGTCAGGCAAATGACTCCCCATCACCTTTGCTGTATCTTATTTGCTTAATCAAGTCATAGGATCTTCCTACACTCAAGAAGGAATTTCAGAAGGGTATAAACACCAGAAGACAGGATCGTGGGCGCTATCTTAGAGTCTGTCTGCCATACTACAAGGTGAATGGGTAGGAGAGACCATGCCAGATGTAACCTCTCAGAGGACACACAATCTGATGTGGCTTTTGAAGAAGGCGAAGGGCCCAGAATTCGCTTGACAGCCCTACAACCTAGCAGTATCTAGCACCAGAGGAGGAAACAGTAAATGCTTGTGAATGAATATTGACATCAGGAGAAAAGTTTGATCACCCTGGTAAGAAAGAATATAGTGTTCTGCATAGGAGAAAGGCAAGAAAAATACTTGTCAATGCTCATCTCTGTAGCAATAAGTAACATAAAGACTTTCCAAAGGTATTAAAACAGGAGAGCCACTGCATTAATGTCTCAGCAAGCCTCACCAGGAAAGTGCAATGAACATCAAGGGCACTAAAAGGACGGGAGATGATCTAATGCAGGAAGCTCCCCCAAATACTATATTTATAGAAATGAAAAATAGGTTTCAAGAAAGAAGAAACCAACTAATGTTGATGACTAGAGAAATAAATAATATTAGAACTTCCCACTGCAGTAGCATCTTTCATCTGGGATCCTAAAAAGCTTTAACAATAAATTTGGGTGCTGCATAAAAGTAGATCCATTTTTAAAACAAAAATATGGATTTTATGCCCTTAATCAGAATTAGCACATAATGCTCTCATAGATAACAAAGTTCAGTCTGGATGGCAATTTATTTTAAAGAACGTTTTGTAATTGTTTCCAAGTTTCTAAATTCGTAATTAGCTGACTCTAAAGAAATACAGGGTGTAACCACATTTTTTGCTACACATCCACAAAGAGGCAGTCAGTTTTAGCTCGGGCAGAGGGTGGAAGAATTGATGGTTAGAAATAATCCTGAGGGAAAACTGCCATGGGTGACAGCAAGCAGCCTGCTGGTGGAGAGGAGGCAGAGAAAGAATTTCAGCAAAGCCACAAAGAAGTAGCAGTTACGGGTTTACCAAGGGGTGAACCCAAGTTGGTCTGTAACTCTACACCTAAGAAGCACGTTTTAGAAGAATTCAGGTGTGATAGTGACTCATGGCATCACAGCTGATGGATAACGAAAGTGAGTGGGTATTCTCATAAATGTAGAAATAATCATAGAATTATGCAGTAGTCAGGTTGTTTGGTGGTGTCTGAAATCTACTGGCAGTCAGAAGAGCTGGCTGTCTCTGTTTTCCAGCAAATAGCTTAGAAAGGTTCTGCAGGGATTCCAAATACATGAAATGGGTACAAAACCATATGGCCTTGGGAACAGCTGAGTTAGTGTTCTTTTGAAGTGTGGTCACAGCTGGATTTATTTGAAAATGCCAGTCATTGAAGGGCATCTGTCAGTAGGTAGACAGTAGCCTCAAGCTCATTCTAAAGTCATGCTTTCCATTGGAAGATGACACTAATGGCATTTGTAAAGTATCTGGTATGTGTCTAGCCCTCCTGGCTTTGAAGTATTACTATTTGAGTGCTTCTGCAACTTAAAAGCTCTATGTTTATCATGTCATTTCTATATCCAGGACATGTAATTCCATTTTTAGTTGTGTTGAAGCAAGCCCTATTCCTGGTTGGTGATCTCAGTGTGCTTCAGTATTTTGCCAACTTGCCATTTTATATAAAATGAAGTTCCCATGGCAATGTTGAATCCACTCAAAACCTAAAGTGTCTGTGGGAGGTCTCTCAGGGAAGCTGACACCTGTGCTCAGTGCTTAGTGGTTCAGCAGGAAGTTTCATTCCCCCAAATCCCAGTATCATTCATTCCCTTCCATTTTCTACTTTTCTTTCAAGAGGTGTCCATCAGTTTTACTATTTAGGCAACAGAAGGTGGGGGCAGCTTTCAGTCCCCAGTTTTCTACATGAGAGCGCAGGACCATCATGTATACAAGTGGTACAAAAGAGAGCACCTTCACAATCATTCTGTTCAGAGCAAGGCTGTGCTATATCTATCAAAAAGCCCATCATCTTACGAGCTTGAGGGACAACTGTCTTTGTATATAAAGAGGAAATGAAAGGATCAGGAAGATAAACACCATTTATTTATTCATTCCTACTGGAAGAAATGTCTTCTTAGAGTGACTAAAATAATCTGAAGAAATACTATTGAAGGTTAGCAAGGAGAAGATTATGACTGGGGGAAGACACTGAGTGAAGTGTCAATCATGTCCCAGGTTTGATTGATCAGTGTGGAGTTCTGGATGGGCATCTGATACAGAAGGACAGAGAACCAAAGCTTCAGAACCTGTTACCAGTCCAGACTTAGCCCTCGGGCCGTGACGGTCTCCAAAGTGTTCAAGTCCTATTTGTTATGTAACCCACCTGCCATTGACACCTTCATCGGGTTTCTCATCTATGAGTAGTCACCTTCCTCTGAACTCCCTCAGTATTTTGTATGTACCTCCCTTGAGACACTCATCTCTATGTTCATTTTAACAATTTATACACAAGTCATATCTTCTTTCCAATCATAAATAACTTGAAGTCCCAAGCACTATGCCTTACACACAGTAGGTGCTCATTAAATACCTTGGAATGAATAAACTTTTAAATACTGATTAAAATACACTGAACTTTCACCCCAACCACCTCCAGATCTGACTTAAGAGGTGATGCTTTTGTGCTCGGGAGAGCTGCCACACTGCTAAAATACCTTTCGGATATATTGTGATGTGTTTTCCAGAGACCAGATACACTCAGACTTCAGCCCAATTTCAGTTTTTTTAAATGGGATGAAGACGACACTTTCTGGAAAAAGATGAGTCTGGGTCACAGCCATTAATACCCTGCTTCATAATGTCTTGATCCTCTTCCGGGTGTGTCTTTTCTATATGTACAGTTTCATAAACTCTCTAAGGGCAGGACTGTATCTATTTCATTGGTGTAATTGTTGCTCACACACACTACCTGCCTGGTAAGGATCTCTGCCCACACTGGGCAAATACTATCGATTGACAAAGCATATGATTTTAACATACATATGAAGCACTTCATTCCAAGAAATCTCTTTAAACAATAGCTGCTAAGTTAGGTCATCAGACTCAACACACACATACACACACACGTCTTTACCTGCTACCTCAATCCATACGAGTCTTGGCGTTCATTTCCCCCTGCCTAGAGTCAACAGTTTCAATCATTTTTTGCCAGAAAGAAAAAAAATGATACACACACACACACCTAAATTGGTTTGCCTTTTGGAAGCTGATACAGTGAGGGGATTTCTTTGTTAAAAATAACCTAATCGGCAGCTTTCTCCATTGAGGTAAGCTGTCCATTGCCATGAGTTCTTCTTTACTCCTTCCTCTACAAGAACCCATTTATTCTGGTTCATTTATAGAAGGTTACTGTGGTTTTTCCAAGAAACTACTGCCTCGCAAGAGAGGTGAATTTTCTTGTGTACAAAATTTAGGACAGTTTTTACAGAAACAGACATGAGTAAGAGTCTGTTAGCCATATTAATATCTTTATGATTCCTGGGCTTTCCCAACAACAGTTAAGTGTTGCCAGACTAGCTTTACTTTGTGTTGGCAGAGCATACACCATAATATATAGTTCTTCTTGTCTTGGCAATGAAGCGGGTGCTCTCCTGCCAGAATCGACTCTAAAGGAAATGGGCAAGAGACAATAAGCCCATTCAAGTGCATTAGCAGTGTTGTCCAGTGGGGATTTTTCAATTTTTAAATTGACACAAACTTAAAAACCACCCTATTTTAAGTAGGGGAAGATTTATTTTCCCAAAGAAGATTTTATATTTACCGATATATTTCTGACATCTGTTCTCAACAAGATGTATTGTCAGGTTATTGGAGAGAAGGTGGTTAGAGAAGACAGAGAGAGGCACCTCCCTTTCAAAAGGATATAAATGCACATCATAATTGATGGGCTTTGTTCAGTCAGCAGTTTAACCTGTGGGGCTTAAGCACTTACATAAACTCACATTACTGCTGCACTGTTGTCCCCTTGGTTGCACACATTTTGTTTATAACAACAACGTGTCTTTGTGAGTGAATTTTAAAAGTGGAATTTCTAGCAGCAAACCTAACACCCTTCAAACACCAAAACCAAAAAATCCTGGAAAAACCACCTATAAAAAACAAAATTCTGTTTGCTAACACAAAGTTCAATATTTGCCTGGGTTGGAAAAATCCTAGTTGGTGGGGTCGGGGGGAGGGGCAGGGAGAGAAAGGAGGAGGTTAGTATTTCTGGTTTCAGGAAGCTGTAGAATTTCAGGTAATCTCACAAGGTACTTGAAGAGGATACTGAATTCTAAAGAGAGTAGAAGAGCCCCCTGCTGGCTGAAATAAGAAGAGCCAAAATGGGCACGTTTTTGAGAATAGGCCGTCATTTTGCGATAGCCAGTATTCCTATTTCATTCATGTAGCAAAATATGTGTTGAGGCTTGCTATGTGCCAGACACTGTTCTAGGCTGTTGGCACAGACATTAAACAAGACAGACAAAGTCTTTGCCTTCTTGGAGCTCTGACAATGTAAAAGGAGAAAGAAAACATATATGTATATATGTCTTATTTATAATATATAATATAATGTCAAGTAGGGATCGATACTATCAGAAGTGCTATGAATTACAACAGAGCAAGAGGAGGAAGTTGAGAGTGATGGGAGGAGGATGCTCTTTTAGACAGAAGACTGAACATTTGAACTGAATGAAGCTAAGGAGGAAGTGGGAGGAAGATCTATGGGAGGAGCATTCTAGGCCAGGCACAGAGGGAGGTGGGCTGCACGGGAACTGTTAGCAGTCCAGCCAGAAGGCCACGTGGCTAGAGTGAGGGAGGCAGCAAAGGTTTGGAGACGAGCTCAATGATACAGAACCTTGCATAGTAGGAAATTTGGATATCACAGGACTTCACTGCAGTGTTGAACAGAGAATTAAGTAATTCTACTTCTCACTTTAAATAGGTCATTCTGTGTGCAACAAGGAGAATTAACTTGAGAGGCCCATTGTGATGCTACTAACATAGTATTTCAAGCAATTCAACTGGAGAACTTTACCAGATTCCTGCTATTTACAGTGATGTTCAAAGTATCAGATATGACCTCTGCTCTCAGATTTCTCTCAGAGAAATAAGACATACATTAAATTAAATTTCTAAGGGCTAGGAGTGATTGCTCCATGGTGAGTGATTGCTAAGCAGTGTAGGCAAGAAAGATGATGACGAAGATGATGAAGCTGATACTCTC
The DNA here is from genome assembly GCF_027580195.1 of Bos mutus. Classification (NCBI taxonomy): domain Eukaryota; kingdom Metazoa; phylum Chordata; class Mammalia; order Artiodactyla; family Bovidae; genus Bos; species Bos mutus. The sequence continues at coordinate 49,233,524 of NC_091620.1, forward strand.
AGTGGCCAAGCAAGAGCTTGAGGTGATTTCGCCTAATGGTTAAGAGCACAAGCCCTGGAGGGAGTTCTTAATTCTGACATTCCCACTTTCTAGCTGTGTGACCTCACGCATGTTACTAACCTCTCTGTTCTTCAGTTTTCTCATCTGTAGAATGGGTCTAATAATAGTAGCTTATTAGGATTGTTATGAGAAATAAATATCTTAATATGTACAAAGTGCTTAGATCAATGCTAGACACTTTATAAATACTGCATAGATGGAAGAAATGTCTCTAAAATCACTTTTTTATTATCTTTATTGATGCAGTAGTCCAGCTGTGATATGATGACTTGAACAAATAGCAGCTGTGGCACTGGAATAAACCGGGTAGCTAGTATGATCACAATAGGACGGTAAATGAGCCGGATGAAGGGGTTCAAAACGAGTGAAGATATCAAGCATAATGGTTATGAAAACTGTAACATGGGAAGAAAATAAGAAGTCAGGAAGGGGAATTGGTTTGAGAGACAGGCACACTTGATTTGAGGCATGCTATGTTTGAAGTGGGGGCAATTAGGGGCTGCCAGATTGGTGCTTAGGAGAGAGAGAGAGAAGATGGGTTTGGAAGCCCCTCCTATGAGGACTGTCCTTGAAGCCGTGACTGACATAACCTAGAGAGGAGGAACTGAAAGAAGAGCTCTAAGAAGGAATCTCAGGAGACATGAGCATAGTTATGGATTAGGAAAGAGGCCAGTGAAAGAGATGGAGGAATTATAAGGTTAGCAAAAGAAGCAAATTATTGAGAAAGATGGAGCAGCTACTGCCAAATGCTACTACGAGATAAAGAATGACGAAAATGCCTTTGGATGCGGTAACAGTGAGGTGACTGATGGCGTCAGGAAAGTTTCCAAATCGCAGGTCATCCTGAAGGCATCGGTTAAGTATCAGTCAAGAATGCTGTGCCATGCAGTTTCAGGTCCTTCAGGACCCAAGGTTTTACTCCCCAGGGAAAGTTGTTGGCTGACAGCTCCCAGCTGCTTCCCTGAGGAAAGCCATCTTGGCTCAGCCATGCCCCTTCCTGGGACAGCTGGCATCAGTGACGGGTTGACCTGGGGCTATGAAGACCCAGTTCTTTCCCAGAAATACCGACAACTCAGAAGAGTCATCCCAGCTTCAGAGCTCACTATGAAATCAACTGACACCCAGCCTTGTGACTGCCTTGTGGCCCAACCTCCACCCCATCCTTCCCCACACAGGTGCTGTTGCTGGGAGCGCCCCCTAGTAAACCTCCCACAAGCTAATCTCCATCTCACAGTCTGCTTCCCTGGGAACCCAGTAAAAATGAAAAAGAGAAGAGTTGGACACAAGGAGATTGATATATAAATAAAATTTGACAGATGAATGAAGATGAATAGAAATTTATATTTCTTATACATAGAAATTCTGAACTTTAGAGCTAAATCTAAGGAAAGTTAGTAGGAATGGGCTTTTCTCCAGAACCCCAGACCCATCCAACTTCCAAAAGCGAGAAGGTGAGAACAAAGTGCTGGGTGTCATAACCCGACTGATGGTTTTGTCAGCTGTCCAACCTCACAATCTCTTTTAATCTCTACACCCTTGTCACTTGCTGCCATCTGGAGAGAGGATTAATTTCATTTGTCCCCCTGGGAGATCAATGCATCTCATTGGATTCCAGCGCACAGATGGATGCCACTCTCCAACCCAACAGCACTAATCTGGCTTCGGTAGCTGCAGAGAGATTTCCCTGCCCTCATCCACCAGGAGGAATGCAGTGGTCTTCAAAAGTCACCCTCATTCTCTTCATAGCTGGGGAACACAGATGGGGTACAAGAGCCCTTCCTGCTGCTCCCAAGAAGGAAGAACTTCTGAGGATCCGGAGACACTGTCAATGAGATGCCTGGCAGAGTTCCATCTCATATCGGGCTGTCTCACTAGACTTCCCAGGGCTGAGTGATCTCTCTGTAAGCCCAGTAGGCCTTCCCATAAAACAATTGGAATTACTTTCTATATCTATGGGAATTGTTTCCCATATAACAATTGGGAGGTATGGGGGGCAGTGAATTACTCTTCTTACCAAAGAGAATGTGCTTTCACATAACTCGTTACAGTATCTGACCTATCTGACACTGGGCAAGGTTGGGATCAAGCCTGTTTGCTCCCCCACTGTACCCCCAAGAACCCAGTGAGAGGCCGAAACACATAGTGTGTTTTGATTGAATGAATGAAAAACTGGTACAAGGAGGGTTACAAATGAAGTAAACAAAAAAACCAGCAAGTATGATTATTAAGATGGCTAAAGACAGCTTGAGGGCCTGTAAAGCCCGACTAAACTGGACCACCCAACCCCATCCCCTCAATGTGTGCTAGTCCCTATAGCTCTCTCAGCGATCCAGTTGCCCTTGGTAGGTAAATACTTAATAAAAGTCCTTTGGATTGAGTTCAATTACAATGAAGCCTTATTAGTGGGGTCCCAAATGCCTAGGCTCTTATAAAAAAGCATTTATACATCAGAAGAAGGAAAATTACTCGGCGCAGAGGATATGAAAATTACAGGAAAAGGGACATTTTCTTATAATGAGAAGAAGGAATCCGAAGGGTAAGATTTTAAGAAACACAAGCAGTGTTCAACGTTAATGGAACTAGTCTGTATAACGCTTTAAGACATGACCTGAGGGACCTCCATGAAATTTTGCTAACCCAGTTAATTTCATGAAGTGAAATGTTAACAGTTCTCACCATTCTGAGAACTTTACATGTATTATCATTTAATCTTCTTGATAGCCCCATGGATTAGGTTTACTAGTATTACTATTTCCATTTTTCAGGTGACGAAACTACGTTGGAGAAGTTAAGTAATTTGCCCAAGGTGACGCAGCTGGTAAGTCGTATCTCAGATATTTGGACCTAGGCAGTTCAACTCTGGGGTCCACGCTCTTAACATCTGCACAGCACTGCACCCTGGAAGGACAGATGTTCCACTTTCTTCCCCTTTTACCCACAGGTATTCCAGTGTTATCTGTTTTTTATAGTCTTTAGAACGCTCTTGGAAAAAACTATAAGACACATTTTTAAGTGATACTGGTGTCTAGGACTGCACCTCAGCGTTGAGGTTCTAAGGAACAGTGTTGTTAACATGGTGGGTATTTAAAACCAAAAATCCCATTGACAAACAGGGCAGCAGTTTTTGTCAGTTTAGTTCACAGCTAAACTGCAAGAGCCTAGAAGAGTGCCTGGCACATGGCAGGCACTCAGAAATAATGTGTTGAACTTGTGGTTGAACTGAGATATGTAGCATCTTCTATACAGATGCCACAGAAATGTTTTGACATGGTTAAGATCCAGCTAGGGGGATATAGTTTCTTGGAAGAATTCAAATTGCTAAGTCCAACTTCCTATTTGTCTTATATTTTATATTAGAATCAGTCTGTAAGATGATCAAGGCAGTTTTATGATGTTAAGGAATGTCTCCAAAATCATACAATTAGCTAGAGGAGGAATAAGTAGCACTGGAACCGAGGTCTTCTCAGTTGACCTGATGCGGGTGTAATTGATGTCTGCTTAGCCCCATGAGCCCAAGTTCTAGTTGTTATGTTAATCACTTGATGACTTTTCGTTTGTACATTGAGGCAGGACTTTCTCTCGGTTAAGTCGCATGGACTGAATGACCAGACTTAGGAACTGATATGTCTCTTAATGCCTCTGAGTCTTAGTTTCCTCATATGGAGAAAGTGGGTAGTATGGTACTTGCCTCTGTCAGTCAGGTCCCGGTCAGGAGAGAAAATCACTCCAGACACTTATAAGAGAGGGCACTTTATATGGAGAATTGATTACCTGGGTGATGGAAAGGCTGTCAAGCCAAATAGGAGGGGGAGGCAAACCAGAAATTAGCTGCATTGGGAAGCCACTACCACCCCTTGTAGATGTCGGAGCAGGTAGAGGTACCAGCTCAGAAGCCAGGGTTGGTGGGGGCTGGACCCATGGAGAAGACCCAACTGCTCCTGGAGCCACTACTGCGTCAGAGCAAGAAAGGAGAAATTCCCCTTGCTTCTCCCCACTTCCTGCCCATCAGCCTTTACCACTGCCTCTTACTGGCTAAACCCACCTAGAAGCCCAGGAGTCTAAGAAACATGGCACAGAGCAGAGCAGGAAAAGGGCAGAGACTGGATCTGGGAGCAGCAAACAGAGTAGCAATCAGCTCAGGACCTCACAGAGCTGCTGTGAGATTTAAACGAGAGGTACGTAAAGTGTATAGCACTGTGCCTGGCATGGAGTAGTGCCTAATGGAAGTTATCAATGTCATTATATACAATAATATATATTATAGGCTTGAACTAGGCATAAAAAAAAAAAAAAAAGACGTGGATTCTGCCACCAGCAGCAAGCAGTCTAGCAAGTAGCCCATTTTATAAGCCATGACAAATTCTCTGGGCCTCCAGAGTAAAATTTTGTATAGAGCATTATCCCACCATGAACGTTCAAGTGTCAACATCAGAGCCTGAATATTATCACCTCATGCACCAAGAATTATGGAGAAAAACAGGCTGATTCGGGCCTATAAATGTTTCCTTTCTTAGAATGCAAAGGCTCATTAAAATGCAAAATATTCTTATTGAGACACAAAATGATCTGTCAATAAAACAGGCATTGGCTCAGTAATCTTCTCTGATTAAAGAGTAAGTCAGTGAATGGACTGTTTACACAGCTGGCTGCTTGTCTGATTTAAAAGTATTTGATACTTTCCTAAAAAGGCAACGATGTTACTGTTAGAAGTTTATTTGAAAGAGTTTTCTCAAATAGCACATGCTCCCCATACCGCTGACATGGAACCTTGAATGAAGGGGTTCATGTCCTTGGTGATGAGCAGAGCCCATGGATGGTGCAATTTAGAGGCCAAGGAATCTTGTCTGTCCATCTCTTCCTCTTTATTCCAGGCCTTGGAATCACAGAGTATCAGTGTTGGAACTCAGAAAACACATTAGCATGTTTCACAAAGGTGTAGAAAGCACTCTAAGAGCCTCAGTGCCAAGTACTGCCAATATTCATTGCTAGTAGAAAGATAAAGCAGAGGTTGAGATAGTGACGACCATTGCAAGGGGGCCCAATGCCACCAAGAAAGCTTCTGATACTCCCTGCCTTCTCGTCCTGACTCCGTCTACTGGCAGACACGTAGAAAATACGCTACGGGAAGATTTATACTCTGTGTTTGAAGTAATAATGCCACCTTAAATATAAGGCATCCTGGGGCATTTTCATTAGCGGGGAAGGCACCAGAACGCATGATCTGGGTCTTCCATACAATGATTAAATGAAATAACTGAGAGCTTTAAATTCATTTCTTAGTTCAGTTCAGTTCAGTCGCTTAGTCGTGTCCGACTCTTTGTGACCCCATGAATTGCAGCACGCCAGGCCTCCCTGTCCATCACCAACTCCCAGAGTTCACTCAGACTCACGTCCATCGAGTCGGTGATGCCATCGAGCCATCTCATCCTCTGTCATCCCTGTCTCCTCCTGCCCCCAATCCTTCCCAGCATCAGTCTTTTCCAATGAGCCAACTCTTCGCATGAGGTGGCCAAAGTACTGGAGTTTCAGCTTTACCATCAATCCTTCCAAAGAACACCCAGGACTGATCTCCTTTAGAATGGACTGGTTTCATTTCTAAAAGAGCACAAATGAAAATACTGTTTTATACAGAGAAACAAAAGGAAAGCTGTAGTGATGTTCCCAAAATTACAGGTAAAATTGAGCTAGATTAATCACCTCTTTCCTGTACAGAGTGAATCGGCTTGACAACTCAATGACCCAGAAGTCACCACAGGTTTAAGACAATGGAATGGCTTTACCATTCTCAGTGCTAATCAAAAACCTTTCAAAAAGGAGAGTTCCTGAACACAACAGATTTCATTCTGATATTGTTTCCTGGTTCTGTCTTTTTGGTCCCCAGTATAAATGATATCACCATTCCCATTAGTTAGGCATGAGGTACTGCCAATCCATACTTACAAATCCCCACCACCACCACCAAGCCCCTCAGCCAGCACTCTGTTACATTGAGCTGTCAGGGAGTTTCATCTTCAAATTGTAATGGCATTATTTGCTTTATTTAGGCTTGGGTGATACAGGATGGATGCCCTTCTAGAAAAGTGTGTGCATTTAAGGTGGCAGAGCAAGAATGATTTATATGGGGAATAAGTCCTTAGTCTGTCAAAGACCTGGCAGAATCTTTCTGGGAAAACTAATTGCAGCCAGTTCCTTCCAGTGCTTGGAGATGAACTATCGGCAGTTCTGCCAGCCATCATAAGATACAATCTGCCAGCCATAAGAGGAGAGGAAGCCAGATTCCTCACCCTCAGCATTTGTACATGCCTGATAATCCTAAGTTTCTCATGAACCAATTATTCAAATTTGAAAGTCCCCTTGACAAACATTCACCATTTTCCTTTGATCACTATGAAATCACATGACCTTTCTGAACCATGTAAGTTGCATACAAAAATCATTTGTACCCCACAGCCATGCTGATAGAGCTGCTGTGAGTGTCAGGGCTGTGATGCCCTTGATTCTCATAAAGAGTGGAGATGCAGGCTGCTAATTCAATGGGAAAGGTGAGGAAAGGTCTGCCCCTAACATGAGAGATGTTGTGCCTGAGTTCAGAGAGTTGACCTGTTCAGTGAATGTTCTCCCTATTCTCCTTCTTATGGTTCCTTCTCCCCTGTCCCTCTCCCTGTTACCACCTCCGTTAATCGGAGAACTGTAGTGGACTCACTGCTCACCCAAAAGCGGGCAGCACTGATGTTACAGAAAGTGGTGCGATGTGGAGCACATCTGTCTATGAAACCCAGAGTCATCAGAACATCCTGGGTTCTCCCTGCAAGAGGCCCCAGTTCAATCCTGTTGGATCATCGAGGCCAGTAGTTTTCAATAGGGATAATTTTTCCTGCAAGGGAGATTTGACAATGGAGAAATTTTTGATCATCACAACTGGGGGTAGGGGACAGGGACCAGGGATGCCCTTAAACATCCTGCTATGCATAGGACAGGCTCCCACAAGACACACTTGCCTGACACAAAGTGTCAGTAGTGTCAAGGTTGAAAAATTCTGATCTAGATCTTAATTGAGGTGTGTAGATGAGAGTTCAGGCAAGTGTCCCTCTCTTCCAATTGGCACAAGCCCCGCACAGGAGCTACACACTATTCAGGAGCTCTGTTTAGGCCCTGCATTTGCCTGATTCAGCAGATCACACTTTAATAATGTAATTCAATTCTTCCTCATTTTTTTAATGTTATTTGGGCCCTTTAATATAATTTGGCAAGCTATTATAGTTGTTACAGCTGCTAGTTTTGCCCTCAATACTGATTTCACTTATGACCTCAGCTGGAATAAGATTTAAAGTTTGAGATGATGTAAGTGAATAAGGATTATTAGATTTATTCGTATGGCAATTTAAATAAGAAACTGCCTGGCTTAGAATAAGTGGTAAATGAAAAATGCTAGTGATTTATAGACCTGTCCATTTTAAAGATTTATATGATGTGTGGGATGATTAAGTAAGAGACAGGCTTGATTATATGAAATATGTAATTTTTGTAAATGCAATATTGGAAGCAAGCTGCTAAACAGTGCTGCATAGCAACTCTCGGCTAAGCAATTTTTATGACACATTTATTGTAAACTGGGATGCAGAGTCATGTGCAATTTATACACGGAGTCCTTGGTCTAACTCTTTTTAGCTAGATAGAATTGTGTTCATAGGGAATGCATCTAACTTCAACCCTGAAACACCAGTCACATCAGTTCAGTTCAGTTCAGTCGCTCAGTCGTGTCTGACTCTTTGTGACCCCATAGGTACCCCCAAATGGCAAGGCAGGCTAGCGAATTCAGACCTGACTCAGTGACTGCCTGGCCTGGGTGATTCTCTCTTTTGTAAGGAACTCGGCTACTCTGTTCCAGTAGAAGCGGTCAAACTTATGAAATGGAGTTTGTCACATTTTAGTGACACACTTCAGTGGAAATACTCATGACTCCAAAGTACTAGAATCAGAAAGAGAAATGCAAGAGACTGTGGTATAGTTTCCTTTCTCCACTGTGACTCCTACTCTTAAACACAGTAGCACCCAGAACTCAGAGGTGATTCACCCACATCTCAGGTCACTTCCCCTTCCGGGAGCCCCGGGAGTCCATGGAGAGAGTTGAGGCCCAGTGCTTTGCACACAGCTTCAAAGTCAGCCACGGGGTTGATGTGGAGCAATGAACAATGGATCGAGTCTTATCTCTCAGAAGTGGGGAATATGTAAGAAATATTACTAATATTTATTTTCACCACTGCTTGGTACAAACAAAAAGCAAAATAAAGTCATCCACCTAGCCTAGGAGAACACAGGGTTCTGAATAGCAGTCATATTTCTCCCACAGATTGACCCTGGACCTTGGGTAAACTGTCTGCCTCTGTACACTCAGGGCTACAGCTTCTGTATCCACCGCTCAGGATGGGTATGAGGTGCTAAAGGGTTAATTGAAAGGAAACCACCACCACCACCACTACCCCACCCCACCCCACCCCACCCAACCCCAGAAGCAAAGGGCACCCTACAAATGCAAATAGAGAAGGCACTCAGAAGACAAAATGGAGGCCTAAGGGAAACAGGAAACACCTTCATTCAGTAAACATCCATGGGAGCCCTTTGAGTAACCAAGAAGAGCAACCCGGTGAGACCTGGGGGGAGTTCAGACCTGAGTTTGCCGGTTATCTAAACTCTGCAATGTTTACACAGCAGATTAAGTCCTGAGGAGAAGTATAAATCATCTGGGGAGGTGGGAGGTGTGTGGTAGCAAAGTAGAAAACTTCACAGAAGTAACATTGAAACTGGCTCTTGCAGAATCTAAAGGAATTAGACAAACAGAGAAGGGAGACTCTGGTCCACACAGATGAGTGACCACGCTGGCTCCGAGACCACTGTCAGGAGGTGGAGAAAACACCAACAGGCATTTGATTTGCTCTCAGGAACCAGGAGCACATGGGTAGTCAAGATTTGAAAAGGAGAGTGAAACAGTGTTCTGCAGAAACTTCTAAAGCTGTCAGGGATCAGAAACTCTTCAATTCCAACCTCATACTGAAATTTAACATCCTTCATTAAATATGTGGAATTTTAAATAAATGTTACCTATATTCACACCATTCTTTCTCTGATAGAATGTTTGTATCATTTGCTTATCCTTTCAACTTTTAATGCGGCCACGGATTTTTAAGAGCTAATCAGAATTCCCTAATATGGTGATTTTAATAAGTATTTTTCTTTCATTTAAACACTAAATGTTTTGTTCCAGAATTCTGATAAACTGCTTATTATTTCTGAAAAACTTATGTTGCCTGTCTTGATAAAATGTGATGGCATAAAGAAAGACAGGATCTTATTTACGCCAAATGAATTGATAATTAAAAAAAAATTTTTTTTAATGTATCTAATCTTTTAGCTCTGGATTTCTCCAAGATAGGAAAATAACAACAAAAGGAACCCAGGCTATCAAATTATGGCTATCTTCACTCAGATAAGAGAAGTATTCTTAGTTGCTATCTGGAGAGACTGTCACAGAGGAAAAAGTATAGGTCAAGAGAAAGAAGAGCAAATTAAATAGTAAGATGCATTTGTTTGTCGGAACTTTATCACCACCCCTTTTTCAAAGCCTATTTATTCAACAAAGGTAGGTTTTAGATTTATTTCCTAATTACCACATTAACAGATTCCTGCACATTTTCCTGATCAGTTTTATGAGTTGATGAATAAGGCAATCATGGTTTGGGAAAGCTTTCTTATACCACTTGATATTGATGTCATCTATAAAAAGACGGCCAACTGAGCACCTGATATCTAGTAAAGTCAGATTCAAAAATTGCAGTCTTGGGAAGATAATGGAATGACCATGACCTTAAGTACTAGAGCCAAATAGCAACTGTCAAATCCTGATAGCAGTATTTGACCTCAGAGGCAGGTGACAGAAACTAACCTGAAACAGCCATTTTCTCAAATTCTGTTAAGGGTAATAAACCATGTTGGGGGGAAAATCACGCACCTGAGTAGGGAAGCCTCTTATAATCAATGACTTAGAAACAGGTACCATGATGTGGATGGAAAATATCAGGTGCTAAGGCATTCTGGGAGTTTGCTGCTTCAGATCAAGTGCTTACTAAATTTTGGCAGAGTTTTTGCCTTTGGTGGTTAAGAATGTTTTGCATTCTTTTGTTTTAGTTTTTCTCAAGGAAAATGTCAGCATGCATTAAAGTAGAGAAAACAGGATTAAATATCCCTCCCTCCCCATCATGGAGCTTCAATAATTACTAACTCAGAGCTATTTTATTTCATCTATAGTCAGACATCATATCATTTCATCTACAAATTTTAAATAAATATTATACTTATGTGCATATCTCTAAAATATTTAAGTACACATTTCTAAAAATAAACTTTAAAAAACCCACAAATCCAAAACCATTATCACCACTAAAACATTAACAGTAGTTCTTTAATTTCATCAAATATCCACTCAGTGTTCACTTTTCCCAGTTGTCTCCTAAATGCTTTTTACAGTTTGTTTGAATTGCCCAAATAAGGTCCATATGTTGCAGTTGGTTGTCATGACTCGTATCCTCTTTAGTCTATAAGTCCTTGTCTCCCCACTTTAATTTTCCTGGCCATTCACTTCTTGAAGACACAGAGTCATCTGTCCTAGAGTTTCCCACATTCTGGTTTTGCCCTCTGTACCCTATTATTTTCTGAGCAGTGGTGGTAGATTGAGCCTGATTAGATTCAGGTTTGATTTTTTGACAAGACCACTTTATTAGAGGTGTCATGTACTTCCATCAGAATCGTCATGGTATCTGGTTGTCTTTTTCTGTGATATTAGTGGCCACTGATGATCGATGGTCTCTGTTAATATAGGGTGTTTAGAGCAGGGGTCCCCAACCTCTGAGATCTAATGCCTGATGATCTGAGGTGGAGCTGATGTAATACTAATAGAAATAAAGTGCACAATAAATGTAATACATTTGAATCATCTGGAAACCATCCCCACCCCCCAACCCCAGCCTGTGGAAAATTTGTCTTCCATGAAACTGGTCCCTGGTGCCAAAAAGGTTGGGGACCACTGGTCTAGAGAAAAGTACTGAACCAAAACACTCAGCAAGTTTTGTTTAAAAAATAATAATAATAATTGTACTCTGTGCCAGGCATTGTGTTTTGCAGCAGTGCTGGGGGAGAATTTGAACCTCATCAGTCTTCCTCCAAAGCCCATTCTCTTAGCTACCACAGAAACAAATCACATGAGCTACAAAAGGAGAAGCCCTTGCACCTTAGGTAGTATAAATAATTGAAAGAAGTGGAGGTGAAACTGCAGCCAAAAAATGGTTGAATCTTTAAAAATGCAGTATACATTTATTCCTTTAAAAACAGATCAAAGTACCAAGTGACTTTATTAACTGGCAAGCACAATCATTGAAAGGGTATATCATCTGATAGTGGATGAGAGTTCAGCTACAGTCACAGTGTCATCTTGGTACCACCACAAAAGAGGCAGAGAGGTTTTGGGCAGCCTGCCTTGAGTAGGGCTGAAATAGCAGTTTGAATGTCACCAAGATGACTAGATACTATGATACGCTTTTTAAGGTCAGCTCCACCCTTTACACAAATCAACTTAGAGTTATGTTACCCACTCTCAGTGTGCAAGGATTGCCAAAATTAGAGTCATTTCATTAATCTCCCATGCCAGGGAGAGGTGGCTATATATCACTCCAGGTTACACTGACAGGAAGACAATAACATTACATTTCCATGGTGCATCAAATAGCATTTCTCTCAATTCATTTGCTATCACAGTCTCTATAAAAACGCCTTATAACTAAGATCTGTCTCTGTCTTAGTCTTCAACAAGACTGGCTTCAGGATAAACATTTTATTTTTTTAATATAGAGGAAGAAAAGTATGGAAGCTAAACTTCAAATAATATCTGTAAACAAATAAAAAGATTAATATATATTTCAAGTGCTTGTCTCATTCCCACCAGGGAGAAAGAAGGGGGTGGGGGGAAGGAAGGAAGAGGAGGTGAGGGAGGGAGGAAGGCTTAAACTTACAATAACTAGGATTCTGGCTTTTTTTTTTTTTTGCAGTATTTAGGAAATGTAAATAAGTAAAAGCAAAGCTAGGTAACACGATACAAAGCCTTGCTTTATCATTTCAATGCATTTTTGAAAAGAAAATGACCAAGCAAATTCAAAATTCCTTCCTATGTTTTCATTTCTTACAGCTTACATTAAGTCAGCAGTACTCTTGTTAACGATTCTAATCCTAGACCCTGGGTAATTTACAAACTATAATGGAGTGCCCCCCAACTTCCCCAATATATTAACAAGAAACTATCATGGTAGAGATTTCTGTAAACTGTTCCCTGAAACAGTATTCCTAAAAACAGTTATTCTTAAAAGCAATTTTAAATCAATCATATTTGATAGAAGGATCGTTTTTTAATAGAGTAAGGCATGATTACAAATAGGAACGGTATCTCAAAGAATGCATCGTAAAAAAAAAAAAAAAATCAGAACGAGAGATCAGTGTCACGGGCTTGTGCTATCCCCATTTTACTGTTGTTTCTACAGCCCAGAAGTCCACATATTTGGTTCTCTCATCTCACGTAACTCATTATGCTACCAGGTGTTTCTGTAACAACCTATTAAATGTTACTCCTTGCCAACAGTTCTGCTGCTCTGTTAGCCGACTTTTGTGTCTGAACCCCAAGAATCATTTTATCTCACAAGATGGTGAACATACATTTCGGTAACATTAAATATCTCTTAATTGTACGCTGAAGAAACCATTCAGGGAGTAAAGGGCTCGCAAACAACACAACACACAAGAAAACAAAGCCCAGCTGCTTCAGGACCTGGAGCCGACACCAGCCCGGGCAGACAAAGGAAGCGAGAAGCTCCCCAGGCGCAGGGCGGGCCTAGCGCATGCGCTGTGCTAGCGGGATCAGGTGGCGCCCGGCAACGAAGCTGAAACAGCACCGCCCGGACGCAGTCAGCCCGACCGGGATTGAGTGCTGTCCTGCTACTCACTAACTGTAATTTGGAGCAAGTGCCATAATTTCTCTTAGTCTCAGAATCCACCGGTAGAGTTATTGTGAGACTAAAGAGAAACACGTGCATAGCTTCTTGGTATGTGGTAGATGCTCAATAAATGGTATTCGTTATTACCACACACCTTCATAGCTCTAATCATCATTCCAAATATGTAAGGGACGTCACCGTGCAACATCGTGTCCCTAGACTGATCATGTAGAAACGTAAATTGAAAGACAAGTTTAAACAATACCCATCCCTCTTTTAGAATTTAGGACGTCTGAAAATGAAGTTGTCTGAGTGGGTTGCCTCCTCTTGTGCTTTATCTTGCCTGTATTCACTGCTCCTCTCTTCTGTTCAAACAGGAACAGAAATTCAAACCTGTGGGTGTGCTAAAAGAGCATAGGTCTTTAAAAAGCAGCATGAAGTGAATGGAATCACCAAACTGTTTAGCAGCCAAAAAAAAAGTCTATATATAGAGCCCGGAACTCAGAGCTTCCCAGTATTTCATTCTAGCTTTAACATTCTGAATTAATCAAACCATCTTCAATCCACACTTCAGAGGCAGACACAGAAGCCAAAGATAATGCTTCCCACATATCATCCACTTTGCAATGTTGTTCAAATATTGATGAGTGTCCAACTCACTGTGTCAATATAACGATATTTATTATAGGCCACCTCTGAAAGCTAAATTTGACCCCAGGGTGAGGGGTGGGGAGAGGAAGGGTCAAAGACAGATATTTTCTGTACACATTTCCTTTCTGAAGCTATATGGGACAATCAAATAATAACACAGATTATTCATTTTACTTTTTTTCCTCCCCAGAAAATGAAATGTCTGGGCTTATAGAAGTCTATCTACGAATTGACCTAACCCGAAGACAGAAAAAAGAAACCAAAACCTAAGAAAATTAAAATACAACAGTACATTCCATTGCTTCTCCAAATCCAAAATTACACACACACATTTAGCTAGCCCCCCAAAAAAGAAAGGAAAAACAAAAACAAAAACAAAAAAACTTAGCCTATTGCAAAGAAAGGTATTTTGCTGGGAAAATTCTACCTCAGTGAGGATAATGGTCAGGCATTTTCTCTATCTTGCTATTCCTTAAATATGAGCCTGCCAAATTCTATCCTTACCCAGTTGCAGTTACTCCAAGAATATCACACTCACACACACACACACACACACACACCTCCTTGGACAGGTCTAGTCTTAGATGGATCCTTAATAGAAGGAGTCATGTATCCTACAACCTTCACAGGAAGACTGACAACAAGGACCTGTATTTATGCTTGGTGAGGTTGGCATAGGATAAAAGAGGAAACAGCTAGGTGCAGATGATCTGGTAGGCTCAGAAACATATTTGTAAGTAACACAAGATTAAGTGTTAGTAGTTTACATTTGGAGAGGAGGTGGGTAGCGGGCTGAAAGTGATCACAAGTCATAGGAAAGTTCAGGAAACATAAAACAGACAGGGAAGCACATGCCCCTTTCAAAATACCGGCATTCTCCTCCTCTGCTCTGTCCAGGGGTTCAACCAGCTTCCACCGCATACAGTACTTAAGAACCACCGGATGTAGCTAAAAGAACCACAGGGATGTTGCAGCATCTTCCCGTGGGCTCTTCGGTTGCTGAGGTAAGTGCCTGGAGTGGTTGTTACCTCAGAGAAATCTACCTAAGTGGGCCTAGGAGGTAAGTCACCACTTCCTGCACGCAGCCCTCAGCTCATTGATCCTTTAGCTGTTAGTTCTGAACCAAGTTGGCCTCTTCAGCCTTTCTGTAAAGAGCCCCTGAAGGTTCTCACAGCACATCCCCAGTAGCCCATCACTTGCCACATCCAAGCTTAGTCCAGGGGCCTTAGGAAGCCCTGGGTCCTCTGGTCAGGACCAGCCTCACTAGACATCTGTCCAAGTATGATTTTAAGACAGTGTGAGTAGTTTCTTCCCCAACCTTCAGTGCACCTCACTCATCTTCCCAGGCTAAAGGCTTCAGAAAGTCTTACCGTTGAATTCCTCTGTCCAAAAGCTTCCTTTAAAAATGCAAATACATTAAGGCAAATTTTTATAAAGCACTTTAGCTAAGTTGGTTATCTGAAGGAATGGGAAGATGGGGGAGAAGGAGGAAGAAAAACTACTTAGGGAAGGGTGATCTAAGTGGGGCACCCAAGAGAGGCTCCAGGCAACCCAGGAGCACAGGGAGCTTTGGGAGCTCAAAGAGTGAATTCCGGTGAAAAGTGACAAATAGGAAATGCAAGTGTCAGAATCGGGGCAGACAAGGATGGTCACATTTCTCCTTATCTCTTTCTTTTGTTGTTGTTTAGTCGCTAAGTCGTGTAAACTTAGTGACTAAAGACTGTAGCCTGCCAAGCTCCTCTGTCCATGGGATTTCCCAGGCAAGAATACTGGAATAGCAGAATACTGCAGTGGGTTGCCATTTCCTTCTCCAGGAGATCTTCCCGACCCAGGGATAGAACCCACATCAAGTGCATTGGCAGGTGGATTCTTTACCGCTGAGTCACCAGGGAAGCCTGTCTTCCTTTCAGGCCTTAGCTAAAGTCCAGAAGGTTCTGGGATAGGCTGAGCAAACCTCTAATAGAGAGTCTCCTTTTCCCCACAAACTGGCCTGTTTGTGGGAAAACTTTCACTATTCATAAATTAAGTTTTATTGGAATATGGTCTCATTTTTTTACATAGTGTCTATGGTGCTTTTCTGTTCTCAAAACCTAAAATATTTACTGTCTAGCCCTTTAAAGGGTTTTGGATCCCTGATCTATTTCTTGTTGATCTATGTCGTGCTTCAGGGCATGAGCTCTGTGGCCAAGTGGTCCAGGTGGATGCACTGGCACTGATTAACTTCTCAGGTAAGTCATTTACTTTCCATAGCTGAAAAAATGGGGACCAGTTCTTGTCGAGTGAGGGTAAGAACTAAACCTAGTGCTTAGCTCAGGGTCTGGTGTATAGTAAAAAATTCAACAAATGTTAGCTATTTTTGTTTTAATGTGATTCGACAGTGGCACATTATAGTATTCTTCCCTGACCTCCCTGACCTCCATTTCAGGTTAGAATACATCTTGTTCTGGAAAAAGACTATGGAAAGTCATCCAATTCGATATAGCACTACTACCAAAAGAGTTCAGGAAAAGCGATTGAATAGCAGGAGTTGACAATCGTTTTGCACCAACAACTAGCCCCCGGAAATTCAACCTTCTACTTATTTCCCATGACTTAAGTAAAAGCAAGTAAATCATCCTGTAACCACTTGAACAGATAAAGTTAAGGCAAAGAAGTAATATGACTCATGAAAATTCTAACAAAGTTACACCAACTCAGGCAACATGAGCTGAAGTGAATCATTGCTTAAAGAGCTCTCTCCTTTTGGCAAAAGCAACCAGCTGGAAGTTAGGGACCTCGGGATAGAAGCTCATTGCTTCAATTCAAGAATTTCCAGTTTTTTAAGATGCTCGTTAGTGTCATCTAAGGCGTATATGAAGGATTAAATGAAAGAACAAACATTGGAAGGAACATAGTTGAGAGTTCTTGCAGGTAACAAGGAAGCAGGAGGATTGTTGAGGGGGTGAAACCAAGAGTCAGCCCCTGGTGCGGGTGGCTGGGTTACAGTGCCCTCGCCAGACACTGACCTTGTTCAGTTCAGTTCAGTCGCTCAGTCGTGTCCGACTCTTTGCGACACCATGAATTGCAGCACACCAGGCCTCCCTGTCCATCACCAACTCCCGGAGTTCACTCAGACTCAATGTCCATCGAGTCAGTGATGCCATCCAGCCATCTCATCCTCTGTTGTCCCCTTCTCCTCCTGCCCCCAATCCCTCCCAGCATCAGAGTCTTTTCCAGTGAGTCAACTCTTCGCATGAGGTGGCCAAAGTACTGGAGTTTCAGCTTTAGCATCATTCCTTCCAAAGAAATCCCAGGGCTGATCTCACTGACCTTGTTAAGAACCGCCAAACACAGCAATGGAAATGAAATGGACTTAAGTTTCTAGGATTCTAAGCTTTGGGTTAAAACAGGAGAGCATGGGACTGAATTCCAAGGACTTGGGTCAGTTAACCATTTTGTGAATTCTTCCAAGAAATGTGTTTAGCCTTCTGCTAAGTATTTTGTATATATTATCATATTTAACCCATGCAGTCCACGCAGGTTAGCTTCTCAGGTGGCGCTTGTGGTAAAGAACCCGCCTACCACTGAAGGTAGACCTAAGAGATGCACGTTCAATCCCTGGGTCAGGAAGATTCCCCTAAAGGAGGGCATGGCAACCCGCTCCAATATTCTTGCCTGGAGAATCCCATGGACAGAGGAGCCTGGCGGGCCGCAGTCCATAGAGTCTCACAGAGTCAGACATGACTGAAACAACTTTAGCATGTATCCATTCAGGTAGGCTTTCTTAGCTACATTTTACAGATGAAGAAACTGAAGATCAGGAAAATCAAACAATTTTCTAAAAATCACACCCCTAGGAAGCAACAAAACTGGAAATTTTTTAATTTAAACTTTTCAACTTAACAATACATGCATGGGTAACTATAAGCTTTACAGTGAAAAATAATCAAATCTCCTGCCCTTTAGGAAAGTGCTACTGCTTAATTTCTTTTGGATTCATCCAAAGAAATTTCAAGCATTAACAAACATGTGAGCACAGAATCTCTCACTCATACATGGTAGCAGAGTAAACTCACTGACCTATACCTTGCTTCTCCCATGTTTTTTAGAGAACTTTCTATGTCCAGCTGAAACTTGAACCAGGCTACCCAGAACCCAAATCTGTTCTGATGACCATTTCGCCACATTGCCTCTGGGCACCAGTTAGGAGGGTAAGCTAAGGCCTGTGTGCCAGCCTCAGTGTCTGGACTTGTAGAAGGAAATGCTCATTGAGCATTTGTTTTTCTAGGGCATGGTGGTAATTTAAAAAAAAAAAAAAAGAGCAAGACCTATTCCTTTCATCCATTCATTTGAAGTTAAGAAGTATATATCTGCTATCAATCACATAAGCAGGGAGTTACCCAGCACAGACAGAAAGTGTCATTGAGGTTCAAACAGAGAATCTTGGAAGGTAAGAACCATTCAGAAAGACAGGGAGGAAGCACTGTAGGAGAAGGAATGGCATGTGGAAAGGGGAGGCCAGTGTCTGGAAGGCCCCCGGGGAAGGTATAGTCAGGTCAAGCAGAACCAGCTTTTCAGCCATGGTGTGACCACGCACTATTGGTTGTGGGATATACTGCAAGTACTTTGTTATTAATAGTGGAAAGATTCCCAGCTTTGTCTCCACTTTGAAAATACTAAACTGGCTTCCAACTGCAGTGAATTTTCAAAGGGTTGATGTCCTGCCCCCAGGACAGTTGAGGAGAGTAGGAAACATCTGAGAAGATTTTCAACTATTTTCCCAAGACGGAGAACCCCTGCCTTGCCATGGATATTCTGAAAGTGCATTGCAGGAGCGTCATACTTTAAAACGAATTCTGCATCTAGCTCAGAGAAGCCTAACCCAGTGTCACCCTGCTTCATAAGCAGCGTGGCATGCTTCCTTAAATGCAAGCAAGAAACTGCATCGCCTAAAATCTGTAGATGATTTGGGGAGATTGTGGACCCCAAAATCATTTACAAATAATGAAGGTTAGAGCTGCAGCTTCCATCAGATTTTCAACACAGATTCTAGATCTGCCTGGATTTTGCTCCTAATGACCATCTACTTGATGAAATAGAATAGAAAATGTCACAGGGCTCTCTGCTCAATGCTATGTGGCAGCCTGGATCAGAGGGGAGTTTGGGGGAGAATGCATACATGTATATGTATGGCTGAGTCTCTTTGCTGTCCACCTGAAACTATCACAACATTGTTAATCAGCTATACTCCAATACAAAATAAACAGTTTTTAAAAAAGATAGACACTGGAAAAAAAAAGAAAATATCAAAGGGCAAAGATATGATGGATGTATTTATCTGTTCACTGGGCATATTTATACAGGTGTATGTTTGTATGGGGGCTTCCCAGGTAGCACTAGTGTTAAAGAATGTGCCTGTCAATGCATGAGACATGAGACACGGGTTCAATTGCTGGGTCGAGAAGATCCCTTGGAGGAGTAAACGGCTACCCACTCCAGTATTCTTGCCTGGAGAATACCATAAACAGAAGAGCCTGGTGGGCTCCACTGGGTTGCAGAGTCAGATTCGACTAAAGCGACTTAGCATGCATGCATGTTTGTATGAACCCTGAGTTTCCATATAAAATGGGTTTCTCATATTGAGTCATGGTCCAAAATCTAGAATCTGCTCTAGAAACTGCTACTTGCCAGAATGCAGCAACCTATTTCTGAGAAATCCAAGCACCCAAATCATGCCCAGGTTGCAGATCTCGCCTTCAAAGGAGTTTAACCTCCTTAAGGGAGCCATGCATCATGAAGGCCAAGCATAGAAGAAAAAGCCCCATTGGCGACTAAGACCACTGAGAGAGTTCATGAGGACACCATACTTGAGGATTGGGTGACAGGGAGTTGGCATGTAACAAGGCAGCATTGGTAATCCAGGCCATCCGACAACCAGAACTGAATGGAGCCCTCATCCACATCTAGCTTCTGTTTAGCTATAGTTGGTTTAAACTGGATATGCGTGGACCAGACTCCATGGACTGTCAACTTTAATGTGCAGGGGAGTCACCTGGGTGCTTGTCAAATGCACGGGTTCCTGAGCCCTATCTCCAGAAACTCTGACTCAGACAGGGAAGGGAGAGAGGGAGGTGGTGGAGTTTATGGCTCACCCATACCTGGAAGCCACTGGAAAACAAAAGCATTCCTTTTCCAAGATGGCAATTAGAGCAATTGCCCTTTGTTGGTAAGTATGCATTAAACAACGGTAAGGAAGTAGGAGGGTGCTGGCACTGAGAGTTTTTTAAAAATATACCATAGGGCCTCGTGTTAAAGAGCATGTAAATGAACTGTGTGTGTGTGTGTGTGTGTGTGTGTGTGTGTGTGTGTGTGTGTGAGGGCCACTATCTGCCTGAAAACATCTGATTTAAACCATAGTTGGTTCTTTTGACAGATCATGATTAGAAAGACTTTAGAATTCATTTTACATAGAGGAACTAAAGGTCAGGGTCAGATGTAGTAAATTATTTGTTCATGGCCACATGGGTGGAGGAGCCTAGACTTGAACTCAAATCCTCTATGATGAATATATTTGATCTATACTGTTCATTCCAGGTGTGAATAGCTGGCTGGCCACATATGTAAAAATAAACAAAGACTGGCACTGACAACAGTACAGTGTGTCCCTGGAGCGTGGTAGGCGCTCCATAAATATTTGTCAAGAGCATTACTGTCTTCTTTAAAAGATACGCAATGTTGGATCAGATAGACATTGAAGGGCCCAAGTCTAGCACCTGATGGCTTCTTGGTAATACACAGCTGGCAATCAAATAAGCAGTATTGATCCCTTATTCATGTTTCCAGAAAAATAATAACTAACACTTATCGAACACTTTCTAGGTGCTGAGCTCTGGCTTTGCATACATTAATTTAATCATTGCAACAGTCCTGTGAGGCGGGAACTGTCATTACCACCATTTTACAGAGGAGGAAAACTGAGGCACAGAGAGGTGAATTAACACAGGCCCTTCACTGAACTTGTAATAAAACTTTGAGAATAAGTAACTTCTAATTTATGGCTATTGGGTAGGATTTTTTAGTGCAATAGGAATTTAGGATTATTAGGGTAATAGGCAATGGCACCCCACTCCAGTACTCTTGCCTGGAAAATCCCATGGACAGAGGAGCCTGGTGGGCTGCAGTCCATGGGGTCACTAAGAGTCGGACATGACTGAGCGACTTCACTTTCACTTTTCACTTTCATGCATTGGAGAAGGAAATGGCAACCCACTCCAGTGTTTTTGCCTGGAGAATCCCAGGGATGGGGGAGCCTGGTGGGCTGCCGTCTATGGAGTCGGACACGACTGAAGCGACTTAAAAGTAGCAGCAGCAGGGTAATAGGAGTTAGTCCTTAGGCAAAATCATTATAAGCTGCAGAGCTGGAGGAAAACTCACAGTGGAGGTGAGATTTGAGCTGCATCTTAAAATTCAGGCAAGGTTAAAAGATGGGAGAAGGGAGCATAAAGAGCAAAGGAAATAGCATAAGAGAAGGGACCAGGATACAGAGGGAATGGTCAAGGTGTGTTACTGCCTGGGGTGGAGT
The DNA here is from genome assembly GCF_027580195.1 of Bos mutus. Classification (NCBI taxonomy): domain Eukaryota; kingdom Metazoa; phylum Chordata; class Mammalia; order Artiodactyla; family Bovidae; genus Bos; species Bos mutus. Next base: position 49,254,827 of record NC_091620.1, read on the forward strand.
CTGTACATCAGGATTAGTGAGAATCCTTGGATAATAGCAGGTGGAGCCAGGTTTAAAGGATTTACACCAGGAGAGGGAGTTTGGCTGATTACTTAAGAAGTCTGTCTGTTTTCCTGAGTAGGAACTAGCCCGGCAAGGGCTATAAAGGACATTAGCTTGGTGACAGTTTATAAGAAGAAGGGAAGAGAGTAGCAGCTTGAATGCTGGGAGGTCAAGATGGCAGAGGCTGCATTAAGCCAGGCCTGGAGGCAATAGAAATGGGGAAAAGAGGAAGCATCTGTGAGACCATGTTATTAAAAAGTGAGTAACCATGCTGAGTCTTCCCGTCGGCCAGACTCTGTGCTAAGAACCTGTGAGTTCATCTTGTGGCACCATCACAGCAGCCCTGGCAGGGGGTGTTATTGTCCCCATCAAAGGAAGAGAAAACCAAGGTCATGACTCCAGAGCTTGTGCTCATAGTGACACGAACAGGCTCTGGCAACAAACAGATGCCTCAACTTCTTAGCACGGATGATGGCTTTAACGGCTTCAAAGCCTGGTGAGGGCAGGGAGGCTCTTGGAGGTAATGCATTCTGTTTGGGGTTAGTTGGGTCTGAGCTTACACTGCTTTTGTGCAGGGAGTTTAAAACACCAGGTGAAGAACAGAGCTCATCTCTGAGCTTGGAGGCCAGTTGAGAGACGGTGACTGTGCCTAGGAGGGCCCCTGAGAGCCTTTCTAGACCATGCTTAACCTTTGCATCTAAAAAGCTCATCTAATCTATATGACAGTCCTAGAAGTGAGTGTTGCTTAGTCCCCCCGGAAGTCCACCCTGAGACTTGAGAAGCCTCCCGCCCGGCAGAGATGCTGGCTTAGACCCAGGTCAAACACTTCCTGTTCCAGAAGCTGCTGGCTCAACTAGAAATGAGCAACCCCTTCTCACAGAGCTGCTCCCTTCTGGGGCTTTTCACTGCAGGCTGCTGATTAAAAGGAGGCAAAAAACAAGAGTAGACAAAAGCACACCTTTTCTGATCCTGATATAGTCAAGAGAAAGTCTTACGAAAGCAACATAGCTTGGTACACTGTATGTGTAAATTTTATTGAACATTCTCATTCCATGATGACACAACAGCTCTTTAAAAACAGAGACAGCATAAACAGTGACAGATCTGTTGCCAGCTTGCAAGTATTACCCGTACCCAGTCTTTGGATCATCTGGAAAAGTAAGTCTGCCAATCTACCAGCAGATGGCTCTGTTTTTCCTGAAAGACTAGCTGTCCCTTCTCAGCCACTGCATCTCAGAAGCAATGAAATAAAAACCAGTTCTCAGTTTGTCCCCATAGATCCCAACACACTTTTGTCTAAAAGCAGAGAACTTCCCTTCCTTTTTAATTTTTAAATAAGAAATACAGTGAGTTAGAGTCTATGTGTCCTAAAAATGAGCATTCAAGTCTCATACACCCATTTCTAGTAAATCTTATGAAACCAAGCCTATACTAGGATATGCTATCCTCAACTTTAGTCCTTACCATAAATCCTACTCATTGGCAAATTTTGCTACAACTGGCAGAAGTAGCTTAAGGAATGTAGAGTCACCCCAAGGATAAAAGTTGAAATTCTAGGCGCTCAAAGCAAAAGTTTCTGAATGGACCACCTTTTGTTAATACTTTAAAAAGCCCAGCTTGAGTAGAGATGGAACACACTCTTGTGAAAGTCTCTGTAAGTAGAAGAGCTGCCAGAAAAGAACTGAACCTTATGATGGAAGTAATTTTTCATTTAAAATATTCCCAAAGTGCAGTTCAGAGGTTCTATTACTTCCTTCCTGCTTGCTATGCCTTTCCCCACTCCTTAAGAAATCTGAACTTTAAAATTAAGTAAAAATAATAATATTTGCTGAGGTTTTTCTCTCTATAGGGGCCCCAAGTTTAATATATCCATGAGAAACGGCTTCCCCTGTATCAAAGCAGGCCAGTCCTGCTGGAACTCTTCAGTAAACAGAACCCTCATGAGACAGGAAAACTTCATCCAGAACCTCCGAATGTCAAGTGCCAAATACTCAAAACATGCCCCAGGCAAACTGTTTCCTTCAAGATTCAGGTTTCTATGGTGACACCTTCTTACAGCCTGACCACTAAGCCAAACTCATCAATTCCTATTTCATCACTTAAAAACACACATCTACATAAAAAGGAGCACATTAGGGTCAGTACCCGAATGGAAATAAAGCCTCAAGGACTTCCAATAATTATTCAGAAGATCTCAAAATTCCACTTAAAATTCTAATTTAATTCAACGAGTCAACTTATATTGAAAAACACATTTTTGAAATGAAAGGCACATCAGCCCACACACAGCTGTCTTCTTGCAGCAGGATCTTGGCCCAGCCTCTCAGTACTTACCTCTCCAGGATGTAGAAGGGAGTCATCCTTGGATGCAGCATTGATCCAATTAGCCTATGCTAAGCAGTCTAAATTTCACTTTTTCACAATGTACCATTCTCCTTTGTATAAACGAGATGCAGAACACCCTCTTTCTGGCTCAAACTGTACTAATGAGTGACCAGAATTTACAGCCATGTTGGATGACAGGGCCAACTGTGCGTTAGGTATTTCCTTTCACTTGAAATAACAATGAGAATGTGTCAATCAGCTGGTAATATGCCACCAATGGCATCTCACTGTCACCTCCCCTTTTTTTATTTTTAGCTGTTATGTGACAGGTGAATACCATCCGTCTGTTTCGAATGCTGCTCCCCTTATTGAATCTTTTAGGGGAATTGAGAGCTGGTAAAAGGTGCTAGCAATAGAGAGGGCCACACTCACACCACAGAGCTGGTCACAATGTCAGGACAGGCCTCAGAAGACTTGGCCCCACAGACCCTCCTGGACTCTTGGAGGAAGTGGGCTGGAAAGCCTTCTAGCTCTATAGCTGTTGTACAAAAGGAACGATTTTCTCCATAGAAATCTTCACTCATGGCCAAAGTGGGAGCGGGGCTGAAAACTTGGCAGGGAGGAACCCGGGGAAAGGCTGTGAAGTTGTGGTCCTGAGGGCCAGGCAGGTCCCCTTAGAGCCTGACTCTGTAACTTGGAACTGTGTGGCCTTCAACAAGGCACTTAAACCCTTCAAGCTGTTTCTTCAATTGTAAAATGGGAATAACAAAATCTATCTTGCAAATATAATAGGAACACTGTTCTGCAGATAGTAAATGGATACATTTTTTAGTAAACATTTTAATGAAGTATAATGTACATAGAAAAGTTGCACAGATTATAAATGCAGTGAATTTTTTCAAATCACCACCTTTTTATAAAGAAATTTATTTATTTATTTTTAATTTTATTTTATTTTTAAACTTTACATAATTGTATTAGTTTTGCCAAATATCAAAATGAATCCACCACAGGTATACATGTGTTCCCCATCCTGAACCCTCCTCCCACTTCCCTCCCCATACCATCCCTCTGGGTCGTCTCAGTGCACTAGCCCCAAGCATCCAGTATCATGCATCGAATGCAATTTTTTTAAAACTCATTCACCACTTCGTCTGAATTCTTTTTTTGTTAATATTTATTTATTTAGCTGCACCAAGTCAGTTGCAGCATGCAGGATCTTCTGATCTTTGTTGTGACACACATGTTCTGTTTTCGTTGAGGCGTGTGGGATCTAGTTCCCTGAATAGGAAATGAACCTGGGCCCCCCTACATTGGGAACTCGGAGTCTTAGCCACTGGACCACCAAGGAAGTCCCTTAACACAATTTTAAAGGTTGCTTTCCATTTATAGTTATTACAGAATAGTAGCTCGGTTCCCCTTGTAGTGCAATACATCCTTGAGCCTGTCTTAACACTCAGTGTTTTGTACTCTCCGCTCCCACATGCCCCCACACACACTGGTAAACACTGGTTTGTTCTCTATATCCGTGAGTCTGCCTCTTTTTTTGTTTTTTTCACTAGTTTTGTGTTTTTTTAGATTCTGCATATAAGCGATATCATACTGTATTTGTCTTTCCCTGACTTATTTCACTACGCACAATGCCCTCCGAGTCCGTCTGTGTTGCTTCAGGTGGCAGAATTTCATTCTTCTTTACGGCTAAGCAGTATCCCATGGCATATACATATACCGCATCTTCATTCACCTGTTGATAGACACTTAGGTTGTTTCCATATTTTGGCTATTATAAATAATGCTGCTGTGAACTTTGGGGTACATGCCTCTTTTAGAATTAGTGTTTTTGTTTTGTTCAGATATATACCCTCAAGTTTGATTGCTGGGTCATATGGTAGTTCTACATTTAGTTTCTTGAGAAACCTGCATACTGTTTTTCCCAGTGACTATGCCAATTAACAGTCCTACCAGTCATGTATAAGGGGAATAACCACTATCTTGACAAATAACGCCATAGATTAACTTTGTCTGATATAAATGGAATCATACAGTATTAGCCCACTTTGTGAACCCAGCTAGTCAGAAAAGCAAACCAAGAAACCAAAGCATTTAATTTGCTGAGCTGTGTACTGTGCTTTTTGGTTACCCGAAGACAGAGCCGGACTCAGCAAACAAGGCATCATGCCTCACTAGAGGCTCCTCTGTAAGCAATGGAATCTTGCACCACCTCACTTTTCTTCTCCATCAAATGGAGCCAACAAGGGTGTTATAAGACATAATTGCTATTTATAGAAAACTTCGGTGTGTTAGATGAAAGGTACCAGAGGTGGGTAAAGCTTGTTCAAGACAAGCTAACACTTTGATTAGTGGAGCCCAAGGAAAAAAAATATACCCCTTGTCATCTGAGAATTATCCTGCCTGCCAGGAGAAGCAAAGTTTCACTTTACAGAGGACTTTGGGGTGGGGGTGGGTGTTTTTGTTCTCATTTGAATAGCATTTATAATCCTTGAATTTCACTCCAGGTCTGGGGTTAGAGGAAGTCCTCAAACACAAAGGGAAATTCAACTCATTAGAAGCATAAGGCATTCAAATCATTCCTTCTGCGTAGCCACGCGCAAAGTAAGTGCTTGGTAAATATTTACTATATGGCCCAATAAATTACTTTATTTACTCAAATCTGTCCTGACATCCACGAAACAGGTCCCAAGGACCAGGTTGGCATAACAGTTTCAAATCACAAAAAGATGAAGAATCCTATGAAATTATGACTATTTTGAGTTATAGAAAATGTTCATGCTCCATTAGGAATAATTTAGAGAGCCATACTCATATTCCTTCAGGCTGAAGACAGCATGTAAGCAACAGCAAGCTGTTGCATGGTTCAGATGTCATTTGCATCTAGAGAGACACTAAGTACTGTGACAGATGTTTAAATAAATGCACCCAAACTCACACAGCTTCATGAGTGCAAACCTGAGAAGTCTGCCCTCTAAGGTTCCTGTTCAGAACTTTGTACAGAGCTTGAGGCCTAGTCTTTTTAATATGTTACTGTGGCAAATCTTCATATTTGGAAGGTAAATTTGATTCTTTTAGAGAGGTCAAAAACATTAGGAACAGATAGGTGATTGAGTATTCTAGGTTAAAGCCAAAGGTGGGTTGTGATGGTGATGTAGTAAGACTTAGAATTTTCTAACATAGCTGATAAACTGGCCCTGAAGCAAATCCCAAGAAGCAGGTCCAGAAATGGTCTTTGAGAGGTTGATTTGGTCAGTCTCCTCACTCCCAGACTGGGGACAAAGCCAGAACAAAGAACACATCATAAGCATCATTACTCTGGGAATATATGCCCAGGAGTGAGTGCTGGATCATACGGCAACTCTTTTTTTAGATTTTTGAGGAACCTCCATACTGTTTTCCATAGTAGCTGTACCAATTTATAATCCCACTAACATTATAAGATGGTTCCCTTTTCTCCACTCCTTCTCCAGCATTTGTTATTTGTAGACTTTTTAATGATGGCCATCTGACTGGTATGAGGTAGTACCTTACTGTAATTTCGATTTGCATTTTTCTAATAATTAGTGTTTTGAACACCTTTTTGTGTGCCTATTGCCCACCTGTATGTCTTCTTTGGAGACATGTCTATTTAGGTCTTTTGCTCATTTTTCAATTGGGTTGTTTGCTTTTTTGTGTTGAGGTGTATGAGCTATTTGCGTATTTTGGAAATTAAGCTCTTGTTGGCTGCATCATTTGCAAATATTTTCTCCCATTCTGAGGGTTGTCTTTTCATTTTGTTTATGATTTCCTTTGCTGTGCAAAAGCTTGTAAGTTTGTAGGTTCCATTTGTTAATTTTTGTTTTTATTTCTATTGTCTTGGGAGACTGACCTAAGAACACATTAGCTTGTGTCAGAGAATGTTTTACTATGATCTCTTCTAGGAGTTTTATTACAAACAGGATTTTTAATTAATGAAATAAAATAGATCAAAACCAGCAGAAAATATTAGAGGACATTGCACACGACAAGGAAGTATGTGTAAAGCACGTTGCAATTACATATGTATGTCCTTGTGACCGTGTGCCTGCATACTAAGTCTCTGCAGTCGTGTCCACCTCTGTGCGACCCAATGGACTGCAACCCACCAGGGATTTTCCAGGCAAGAATACCTGAATGGGTTGCCATGCCATCCTCTAGGGGATCTTCCCAATCCAGAGATAGAACCCACGCCTCTTAAGTCTCCTGCATTGGCAGGCAGGTTCTTTACCACTAGCACCACCTGGGAAGCCCATGGCCATGTGTACTGGGTCTCGATGTTAAATTTATTGCTTGGTGTGGGTTTAAGGCAAACATTTAAACCAACAGATTAGATCATCTCCTAGTTTCCTGCTGGCTCTAGAATTTTGCAGTCCTAAAGAAGTCATTTTTGTAAACCATTTTTCTCTTTTATTATTGTAAAAGATCCTAGAATAAAAGTTACTGTTGCCCTACTTGTAGCCCCCAGCATGGGGCCTTACAGTTAGTTCAGTCCCACTAAGTATTTCTTATATTCCAACACACCCTCAGGAACACACTCCAACATTGGTGCCATCATTGGTGCCATCTTTTAGCGCCAACAAAAGCGAAAGTCCCAGGTCTGAGTGATGGTCCCAACCAGCAGGAAAACATCTTCTTGAATATCATTGCCTTTCAGCTTGAGAGAATTCCAAGAGCTCAGTAAATGCCACAACCATGCTGACTGCAGCCTCTCAGATATAAACTTTGACAATGAGATACAGTCCTGATTTTAGGAACAATCTGATTCAGTTTCTAGAGAGATGAGCACTCTAGTGCTAAAGAGAAAAGAACAGGAGAGGAAAAAGGGAACAGATATATTCCAGAATTAAAAACAGGCACACACTAACTGCACATCAGCAATGACTTCTAGGAGCATGAAACATCACAGGTCCTGGGAAACTGCTAAGGAAAAACAGGTATAATCTTATGGATTGTTGCTTTGTGAAAGCAAGATATAGAAAGCATGAAAGTTAGCAACTTTTACATCAGAAATCACAACTAGGGAACCCTTTTGCCACAAATGTGGAACTCTAAAGCCCCCTCTACCAAAAAAAAAAAAAAGAAGAAGAAGAAAGCTGTGCCAGAATTTTTATATAAATCAAGGCCTCAAATAAAAATTTCAGCATCCTGCAAAATAAATGTTGCTGCTGCTGCTAAGTCGCTTCAGTCGTGTCTGACTCTGTGCGACCCCATAGACGGCAGCCCACCAGGCTCCCCCATCCCTGGGATTCTCCAGGCAAGAACACTGGAGTGGGTTGCCATTTCCTTCTCCAATGCATGAAAGTGAAAAGTGAAAGTGAAGTCGTTCAATCGTGCCCGGCTCTTAGCGACCCCATGGACTGCAGCCCACCAGGCTCCTCTGTCCATGGGATTTTCCAGGCAAGAGTACTGGAGTGGGGTGCCATTGTCTTCCTTCCTAAATCACACTTCTTTCCTCAGATAATTATGATTTTAGCTGAAAAGATGGAAATAGAGAAGGCCCAGTCTCTCAAAAATCAGGAAGTGGTATTCTTTTCCAAAATATAAGAGTGGATCAGAAATGAAAACAGCATTTACTCTGAAGTCTAAATGTGGGCTACGACTGGTCACAGGACAGGCTTGTCCCCAAATGAGGCACCTGAGACCCTGGGTCCACACCCCACACAGGGACGAGCAGTAAGAGCGGTAAAGTAAGACTGTGCTGACTGGGGTTGGGGGTTGTCTGGGCGTGTGGGGAGGGACATGGAGAGCAGACATAGGCTCAGGGCAGCAGGCAGATGGACTGTACTAGTCAGGGCTTGCCCTGTCCACAGCAGAGTGTATAGACAGGACTCGCATGCCCAGGGTGAGTTAAGCAGCCAGGTCTCTCAGGAAGGCTGGGATTGCCACAGCTAACTGGCCACACTTCTTTCTACTGTCTGTTGTTTTTACTATGTTCCTCAACTCTAGGTATAAATTAAACAACTTCAAAATTAATCCAAAAAATTTACAAAACTGGCACCTAATTTCCTCATAGTCTGTAATGACACTAGACTCCAAATTCCCAAGGAAAGAACCAGCTTGCCTAGCAAAATATACCTCCAGCCCGACCCGGATGGCTGTCCTTGATTCTCTTATCCCATGGGCCATGGCTGATGAGGGAGCAGCGCCCTGGGACTGGCGTGGCTCCTTAGCTGATGGGACTCAGCGCAGGCAAGCTCCACAAACCTGGTGACTCCAGCAGCTTCAGGAAGTTGGATCCCAGGGGAACAAAGAGGCAAATGCCAGCATGGATTCTGACTCAGGGGAACAATACAGGTAGCCAGCGAGTAAAACCAGGGCACCAGAGGGAGGCTTAATTACAGGAAAAAGATAGCAGTCGCCCAGTGTGGGGCATACAGTGAGGAGAGGACAGGGGACACAGTTGAACAATCGCCTCTTGCAGAGACCCAGCCCCAGAGCCCTGTGCAGTGTAGCAAATCAATAAAGACTGACTCAGCAGCGTATTTAGCTAAAAACAGATCTGCCGTGCCTTCAAGGAAACGGCCCTCACACATCTGAATCACGTGGGAGCATGTTTCAAATGCAGATATACCAGGCTCCAAAGAACCCAGAAGGAATCCTGAGCTCCAGGGCTGGACCCAGGAATCTGTACCCTGCTGTGGGCTGCAGTGCTACAGATGTGGGCCATCTGGATCCACTCAAGAAACTGCTGCATCCTGAATCCTGTTTACTGGGAACTTCAGGTTAAAAGTAATTCTTCTCCGGTTGAACAAAATAGAAGCACTGATGGGCTTCATATAAAGGTATCTGATGTGACTGGTCCACTGTTCAGGAGGATGTGGTCCAGGGTGGAGGTTCTCTCACTCACCCTGCACCCTGGACTGGTTTTCCCAGACTGTCTTACACACAGGCCCCAGCTGCAGGGCGGGCAGTCCTAGTTTCTGCCCTAATCCCAAGAGCAGGATCTCAGCCCCACCCTCTACCCACGGCCGCTGATAATTAGGTCATCCTTTCAAGACCTGATGTCGTGGGCCCAGTCAGCCCAGCTCCTAATTGTTCCCAACCCAGAGGGCCAGAAGTGAGCCCTGTGGGTCCACAGACCTCTACATCCCAGCATCTTACCCGCCTCTCCATAATAACCACAGAAATGGCTATTGCCTTCTTTTCCCTTACTAGTTTCTTTTCCTCTTGGAGACCCAAATATTTATTGAGCACCCACTGTATACTAGGCACTGAGTAACCAAAGGGAAAGAGTTCTAAATTCCCTAGAGTCTTCAATTCTCCAAAAGAGTATAGGTTGTGATTTGTTCTTTTTTTTCCCTCCAATTTTCTATCTTCATTTTGATGATAATCTTTTTTAAATTGATATTCTCCCATATAATTCAGAGCTCATATTTATATTTGTAAACATAATCTTATCAAGTGAATGGCCAATGATGCCATCTTATGATGAACAATGAAGATCTAAAATAATTTAAATAATCTAAGTAGTTGGAAGACTCTGATGCTGGGAGGGATTGGGGGCAGGAGGAGAAAGGGACGACAGAGGATGAGATGGCTGGATGGCATCACTGACTCGATGGACGTGAGCCTGAGTGAACTCCGGGAGTTGGTGATGGACAGGGAGGCCTGGCGTGCTGCGATTCATAGGGTCGCAAAGAGTCGGATACGGCTGAGCGACTGAACTGAACTGAAGTAGTTGGAATGCCAAGTGTTTTGGTGTCCAAACTGAAGGAAACCTTGTAGTAAGCAGAACTACATTCTCATTCTGTTTGCAGAGTCTGTGTTGCACCTGGCAGCTTATAAAAGTTCATTTATTGTGAACATAGCAGTAAATGAACAATGAGGAACTTTTCTGTTCCTCACTTTTGCACTCATGCTACTAGACGCTCACTTAATGCAGACTTCCAGGATATGTCAGGGCTAATCTTACTTACGAATGAACAAGACAGTTCCACAGAGTTATCAAGTGGCATTTCATTAGAACTGGCATTTCAGAAATGCTCAAGGGTAGACTTTTAATTAACTATGAAGTCTAATTATTCTGCACTAGCAAACAAGACCAGGCTAACTGGTATTCTCTCCTTTAGCACTGAACCCCAGGGCCAAAATAAATACAGAACTGAACCTCAGACCACATCTTCCTACTGTTAAACCCAACATGACCAATTAGTTTCAGAACAATAGCATCATCTGTTATGTTAAATGACTGTGACCTACTTGAATAATATTGGTTTTGCAGATGTGTTTGTGCTTCACTCATACATGGTTTGTGCTTCACTCTGTTTTAAAGATAACGTAATAGCTAGTACTTATGGAGAGCTTCCTACAGCCCAGGCACTGTGCTGCATACTTTACATGGTTTAGCTCATTTAATTCTCATAACAACTCTGAGATAGGTCCTATTACCCTCATGTTACCAGTGAGCTAACTGAGGCACAGAGAGATCAACTTGCCTAAGATTACATACCAAGTAAATGGTGGCTCTAGAATTTGAATCCAAGTGGGTGTGGCTCCAGAGCCTGTGTTCTTAACCACAGCACTGTACTGTTTTATAATTGTATCACAGTGGGACTGGCATGGCATGGAATATACAGCTGCCCCTTGAAGGCATCAACCCCCTACAGAGTCAAAAACCCACTTATAATTTTACAGTCAACCCTCTGCAGATTCAACCAACCTCTGATTATGTACTGAGGAATACTAGAGTAGATAATTATTGAAAAATATCTTCATAGTGGACTTGCGCAGTTCAAACTCATGTTGTTCAAGGATCACCCACATATATTTCATACATAAATATAAATACGGAATTAAGTAAACACTATGGACAAAAATTTACATAGCTTCGTATTTTTACATACTTAAGTAGTTACAGTAAAAACCATTTGATCCAATACCCAGCTGAGAAGTTCTTTTTTTTTTTTTGAGGAATAATTGACATGTAACATTATACTGTTTTCAGGTGTACAACATAATTCCTTATTTATATATATTGTGACCACCACAATAAGTCTAGCTAACACAGAATTTTTCTTGATTAAAAAAAAAAACGTCTATAGTCTATCCAAGTGAAAGAAATTCCGATCTCATGGTTTCTGCTCAGGGTAAGTAGCACCCAGCCTAAATCTCAGTGATGACTTTGCAAGAGGAAGGGGCTCTGATACCTGCTTAGCTCTGCAAATCCCCTGTTCCCACCTCTCCCTCTCCTCACACTCCAGCCCTTCCTCCCCAACCCCCAGGGAGGTCCTGCTATGCAAAGACCCCTGAACTCAGCTACTTCACCAAGTTTCTGAACATTGCAGTGTCTAGATCCCTGTGAAGGATTCTGCTGTTGTTAGGTCAGACTTCCTGGTGTAGATGGATACTTGAATCACAGCTGAATTTAGAGCCTTTGAATCCAAGGTGTTGCTCAGCCCAGCCCACCACCACCTCCACCCACTTCTACAGGGCAGGTGGGTTCCCCCACTCTCCCCCAGAGTTGATGCCTGTGAGTTTTCTATCACAATCAGCTTCCCCACCCTCTTTCTCTCCTCCTTCCTGCCAGACTCACAATGCTGTAGTCCAGGTGCTTCTCTGACTCGGTCAAAGCTCCAACCACATATGTTACTGGACTACTGAAGTCTCCAGTTCACCAGGCTGCTCTATAAAAACTGAATTACGCTACTAAAACTGCATTTCAAGAGAGACAGAAAGATGCAAGAAATAAATGCTTCCATTCTGCTGGAGGGACTGTGAATTACCGTCCTCCTTCTTTGCAATACAGAAGATATGACACATAATTATAAGTTAATGAAACTGATTTTTACATGTGACCAGAGAATTATGAAATTATAGAGCTGAAAGGGTCCTCAAAGTTAGATCATTCAGCTATAAGTTACTGCTTGTTTACAAATGCAAACACTTACTAGCAGCCATGGCTTCAAACTTAAAAACGGAAACTCAGTGATCTTGATGCCCTTGGATACAGTCCTGTCCATTGTCTGATCCTCGGCTTCCTGAATGATGAGAAGTGGGCACAGTAATAGCCAAGCGGCTCCCTGGTCCCTGGGTCACAGCTAGGGCGCTGTGTTCCTGAAGTCAGGCGTTCCTGTCACAGTCCAGTGGTCACCTTCCTGATGGTGGCACACAAGGCAGCTCTCCAGCAGGCCAGTTTGGAACTGTGTTCCCTAAACCATTCCTGCAGCCAGGAGCCTACTGCTCTAGCCTTTCATTGATTTCTATGTTCCTAATTTCATGCATCAAATTCCTTTTCTGCTTCAGATACTCAGAGTGGTTCTTATTTCCTGACAAGAGCTCTGCCTGATACACTTGCACTGATTCATGTAACAACCCTACTGTTAGAGGGGGCAGCATTATTATTCCCTGCTTACAATCTGAGGAAACTGAGGCATAGGAAGCTCATTACGTTTGAAAGCAGCAGAACTGGGTTTCCAACTCAATCTAGCTCCAAAAACCCTGCTCTGAAGGGGACACTGCCTCCTCCATCTGCTAGTTTAAGTAGCAGGACTTAATGGGGCCTCACTGGACTTGAATCAATTTCCTAATCTAATGCTATTTCACTTGTAATTCAAATTTGCAGAAGAGTCTGATTGGCCCACTTGGGTCTCAGATCCTGCCTCCCCTATCTTCCATGATTGACAGTTCCACCAAGACTGCATTTCCAGCGAGAGGGAGTCTGGTGGCGAGACAGATCACTTGAAGTGATGAATGAGCAGCAGAACCAGTCACTCTGGGGTGAACTATAACCATGGGGGCAACCACCCATTAGGAAGCACCAAAGAGGAATCCAGCCTTGCCATGGCAAAAGCTCAATTCATTTGCTTGAAAGTACCAAAGGAAGGCCTGCCTGACTTGCTGTCTTAAATTTCTCAGCTATGTGTGACCTTGAGCCTGGGCACTTCCCTTCTCTGTATTGGGCCATAAAGGGAAACAAGAAAATATATTTTCCTTTTCATATCAAGATTTCAAGAACAATTTATTTTGTTACCTCTTTTTAATTTTTAAATAAAATATTCTAATGTAATGTGAATACTCAAAAGATACTTGGGGAAAACCCATCACTTTATCAAATTGCTCTACCCAAGCTACCTTATCCCTCCTTTAGTTTTGCAAAGTTAAAACCATAGTGGCTATGTGCACTGTTTGTCTGCTCTCTTTACTTATCATTTGTTGTGGTTATCTAGTCACTCAGTCATGTCCAGCTCTTTTGCAAACCCATGGACTGTAGCCCACCAGGCTCCTCTGTTTCCCAGGCAAAAATACTGGAGTGGGTTGCCATTTCCTTCTCCAGGGGATCTTCCCAACCCAGGGATTGAACCCATGTCTCCTGCTTGGCAGTCAGATTCTTTACCACTGAGCTACCTGGGAAGCCCTTACGTATCATTATGGCAGGCATTTTCCCCTGTTTCAAGTGTCATAATCATAATTTTTACAAAAGCATACATCACCATATTGTTGACCCTAACTTAGTAATTCATTTTCCTATTACTAATTCATGTTGAAAGAGTCCCTATTAGCACAAAGCCAAAGGAGCTTCCATTTGCTGTTAAGAATGGAATTGGGAATTCTGTTTGGAGAACATTAACTATATAAGCTCTACGTGACTCCTCAAGAGTGAGGCCAACTCAGCCGGAATAAGTGCCCATTGCAGAAGGCTTAGGGGCTTGTGGAAAATTCCAGAAGCTGAGGCTCCATACTAGAATCGGGACTAGGGTAACAGGAGAGAAGTGCCCACCTCATGTGCAAAAAGAACAACAAAAAACACAAAACCAAAAACCTCTACGTGACAAATTTGACCCATAATGAGTTGTATTTAATATTGCTTATCTTTCACCTCTTAGTTACTAGCATTTAAACCTTTAACATGAATTAAAGGAAAATTTTTTGTGTGTGGCCACACTACATGACTAGCTCCCCAAGCTGGGATTGAACCCAAGCCACTGCAGTGAAAGCTCCAATTCCTAACCACTAGACTACCAAGGAACTCGCTTTTTTTTCTTTTGAAATAACTTTAATCATGACTTTTTTTGTTAGTTTTTTATTTCATTGAAAAAGGAATAATGCATGTGGCTTTCTTTTCGCTGAAGCACAGAGTAGATTATCTCTTATCTCCAGACAAGTATCCTTTATCAAGAAGCAGACATTTCTAATAGCTCCTCTGCATCCTTCCAGAAATTTCCTTTGTATATACATGCATACTGATATATGCATGTCCCTTTTTATGAGGACACACGCTGTATTGTGCTTGCTGTTTTTACTTGACTTCAGATGGCAGACTGATCCATCTTGGCATATCTAATCTACTTCATTATTTTTTAAAGTGCTGAATCGTTTTCCACTATATGAAAGTGTTATAATTTATTTAACCATTTCCCCATTGAGAGGCATTTTCACAGTTTCTAGATTTTTGTTTTTGTTTTGTATGACAAGTAATGTTGTCACCATAATGTTTTTTGATAGATTCAGGGCAACCAGAAGTCTTAGACCTCCTGGGAAATTTTAATTTAATATAAACAATTATTACTTATTTATTTATTTGTCTGCACCAGGTCTTAGTTTTGCATGTGGGATCTAGTTTCCTGACCAGGGATTGAACTCAAGCCCCCTGCATTGGGAGTGCAGAGTGCCAGCCACTGGACTACCAGGAAAGTCCCTAAAAAATTATTTTCAATAAAATTATATAGATTCCAGAAAGGCATTTGATAAAACCTAAAATTTTATCTCCAATTTAAAAATTCTCAGTAAAGCAAATAAAGTTTTTAAAATTTCACATTTAATAAGGAAATAATAGAAATTTTCCTATTAGAGTTACAAAACAAAGATACCCACTCTCCCCACTATGGTTTAGTATTACTCTAGAATTACTAGTCACTGCAAAAGTAAGAAATAGAAGTTTTAAAACTGGAAATAAGGAGGTAAAATTATCCTTATCTATGATGATGAATTATATAACTGGAAAAACACAGAAACAGAAAATTAACAGAAAAACTCTTAGAGCATTCTATAAGAGGACTCTCGTATGTTCTCAATGACTGGTAAACTGTCACAACCCTTGGTGGGGACTGAGGGTGAAATTTGGATCATTTCTAATGGATACATTTCTTTTCACGAAATCCTTGATCAAACAGATGGACAACCTTTGTTCAATAAAGAAAAACCTATTGATTGACAAGAGAGGGAAAGAAACAACACTTTAGGTTTTTTAGTGTTTTAGGTCATTGTTGTGCTTGCTCTTGTGTTTTATTTTTAATTGAAACATAATTGAGTGTTTTAAGTCTTGAGAGTTTTGAAATGTTCTGACTGTGTCTTTACTCACCAAGTGACTTTACAGGTCAATATTCTTCAAGTGCTACGTCCAGGTACCAATTCATATCACTGAACATGGTGAACTCCTCTGGCTGCTGCTGCTGCTGCTGCTAAGTCACGTCAGTCGTGTCCAACTCTGTGCGACCCCATAGACGGCAGCCCAACAGGCTCCTCTGTCCCTGGGATTCTCCAGGCAAGAACACTGGAGTGGGTTGCCATTTCCTTCTCCAGTGCATGAAAGTGAAAATTGAAAGTGAAGCTGCTCAGTCGAGTCCGACTCTTAGCGACCCCATGGACTATAGCCTACCAGGCTCCTCTGTCCAGATAGTCCAAAACTGACAAAGATCCCAGGAATCTTTAGGGGTTCAGTCAAGTGGAGTGACACTGACCCTAAGGGTCTAGTCCAGCAGGAGAGAGAGAGAAAAGCCATCATCAAAAAAGTGGCTGTTCCGCTTGCTCAGGCTGCCTCCTCCACCCACAGTGACCACTCCCAGTGACAACACAGTTGTACTCTGAACCCATTCACCTCCTCTGAAGTTCATGCTAATACATGAGGGGTGCTTCGGTAATTCAAGTGAATGGTATGACGCAAAGAAATAAGGACATATGGTGTTACCAGCAGAAAATTCTACATTTAACGTCAATAATATTTTAGCCTTAAAATTACCCAAGACTAAACTATATTGATTAGTTTCCAAACCCTAGACCATCAAGAGGGGCCTGGCTACTGCCCCCAAATCACTGAGGAACACCTTTAAATGGAAGAATGTTCCAGCTGCACCTCCAGAGATTTTGCTTCACTGGGTCTAGGGTGAGATCTGGGAATCTGTATTTTTAAGATTTTCCCCAAGATAATTCTAATGATCAGCCAGACTTAGCAAACACAGGCGTAAATTATTCAGTTACACCCAGATTACTGTGAACCATGTAGCAGTCTAATAAATTTGGATGTGACCCTTTGGGGGAAAAAAGTCCCAGGAAAAATTGCTATCATAAAAGAATTAAATTAATCCTCAAGAGTGAGTAAATTAATCCCAGTAAACACATTATAGTCACTGCATTAAGTAAAAATTTTGTCTGCCTAATCAATAATGAAATAAGCAGAGAGAGGACATTTTAAAGCCTGCAGGAGACATTATAATTCAAACACTAGCCTAGATGTGCTAAATATTTTATTGACAATCAATTTTATTTCACTCTACTTGAGAAATGAATAAGGGCCAGTGTTGCTATTTGGCAGCATCAGGTTTTTGACTTGAACTGGAAGCATACAAGGTTGGTTAAACTAATGTGAATTTCTCCCTCAAGGTGAGTATTAGCAACCTCTTAACTAAGAACACCTGGGCGCGTTTTCTCCCCAGGGTAGGCCACTTCACGTGGTCTTCAGACGCTGGCTCCCAAGCGCAGTGCCTATGTGCAAGCCTCTTACAGAGTCATGGGCCTGTGAAATGTCCGGCTCCTCCAAGAAGGCCACACCTCAGGTGCAGATAGGGCAGGATTCTGGTCCTTCTCAATGTCCTCCTGAAGAGGACCTTGCAAAACCTCCAGTTCTTTTTCATTCATCAACTTATCAAGACCACAGCAACTAACTGCAGGCAGTAGGTGAAGTTTATGGGAACGTATCCACACAGGGCGGATGTTTTTCCATGGGTTTTTTTTTTTTTTTCTCATCTTTTTTTCTCTCATCCTAAATTAAGCTGTTTCATAAAGGGTAAAATTAAGTCAACCTCGAAAACCTGGGTTTGACAAACTTACGAAGAGACTCCCTCATACAAACAAGGGATCTAGACTGAAAATTAGGCATTTGGGGGTCTCAGATACCGCCAAAAAAAATGGGACAGGGTAGACCAGCTTCACGTGAAAATGTACTAAAGAAACTGGAGTTGTCCAGAGAAAGTGACCGTCAGACTTTAGGCTAAGATTATTTTTCTAAGAGAAACAGCGACTTTAAAACGTTTTCCCTGACCCACTTCACTGCGGGTTGCTTAGGTTATTTCATTTGTTGTCAAGGCGGAAGAGAACCTCCGCGGGATTTAACTGGCATGGCTCAGCCGGCCTCTAGAGGGCGCATTGCATTAATGACCTTGGGCTTCCCGGGAGAAAAGGGAAGGGAGTTGTAAATCAAACATCAAGCCCCCAGGCCCCAAGTTCCGCCTTTAAAGCTGCTCTTTTGGAGACAGTGACTCCAGAAGACAGAAAGCTAAGGTACAGGAAATCGGAAAGCTGTATGCTGTATTTCAAGACAAAAGAGAAAGACACATGCGTGGAATCACATTTAGTGCAAACTGCTGCTGTCTGAGAGAACTGTTGCTTGAAGAGAATGTCGCTCTGTTTTGCGGTGGAAAGAGAGGGGTCTCTGAGCACGCTCTCTCTGTCTAGCAGAGGAGCCACAGGGCGGCAGTGACACGGAGATGCCACCTGACCTACCCAGGAAACTGTGCTTGAGACCCTCAGCTGCTGGGGGTGGGGGGACCGAGTTGTGGGGCGGGGGAAGCGAGAATGGAAAAGAAAGCAATTCTTGAGACTTTTCTAAAGAAGAATTTGCAGTCAGAGACGAAAAAAGATCCGGGGACAGTTGAAAATGCTTAATCTACAAGGTTCTTTCAAAGAGTGTTCTGGAACATCAGAGTCTTCTCCGGAGGTTGTTAAAAATACGGAGCCCAGGACCCTGAGAACACCTACCTAGACCTTGGGAACAGCCAGGGTGTCTAAATTATTTTTTACAGCCCCCAAAAGTTTATTAGAAGTGTTTTTATTCAGTTATTGTTTATAGGTTGTGTCACAAATGGAGCTAACACCTGCTGATCCTCTCTCCTCACAATATTATTGTTGATTTATAATAGTGTGTTAGCTTCAGGTGTACAGCAAAATAATGGGAGTAATAACCTATAAAATAATTGTGTAATAACCTATAATGGAATATCATCATTATAGGTTATTACACAATATCAAATATTTCCCATGCTATAAAGTAAATGCTTGTTGCTTATCTATTTTATATATGGTAGTGTGTATCTATTAATCCCATACTTCTAATTTATCTTTCTGCCCCTTCCCTCTCCAAAGGGGTGATCATGTTTGTTTTCTATACTTGTGAGTCTTTCTGTTTTGTATATAGATTCATTTGTATTTTTTTTAGATTCCATATATAAATGATGTATCATTTGTCCTTCTCTTTCTGACCTACTTCATTAAGTACCATATTCTCTAGTTCCATCTGTGTTGCTCAGTTCAGTTCAGTCACATCCAACTCTTTGTGACTCCACAGACTGCAGCACACCAGGCCTCCCTGTCCGTCACCAACTCCCGGAGCTTGCTCAAACTCATCTCTACCGAGTCGGTGATGCCATCCAACCATCTCATCCTTTGTCGTCCCCTTCTTCTCCTGCCTTCAATCTTTCCCTGCATCAGGGTCTTTTCAAATGAATCAATTCTTCCCATCAGGTGGCCAAACTATTGGCGCTTCAGCATCAGTCCTTCCAATAAATATTCAGGACTGATCTCCTTTAGGATGGACTGGTTGGATCTCCTTGCAGTCCAAGGGACTCAAGAGTCGTCTCCAACGCCACAGTTCAAAAGCATCAATTCTTCGGTGCTCAGCTTTCTTTATAGTCCAACTCTCACATCCGTACATGACTACTGGAAAAACCATAGCTTTGACTAGATGGACCTTTGTTGGCAAAGTAATGTCTCTGCTTTTTAATATGCTGTCTAGGTTGGTCATAGCTTTTCTTCCAAGGAGTAAGTGTCTTTTAATTTCATGGCTGCAGTCACCATCTGCAGTGATTTTGGAGCCCAAGAAAATAAAGTCTCACTGTTTCCAGTTTTCCCATTTATTTGCCATGAAGTGATGGGACCAGATGCCTCTATCTTCATTTTTTGAACGTTGAGTTTTAAACCAGCTTTTTCACTCTCCTCTTTCACTTTCATCAAGAGGCTCTTTTGTTCCTCTTTGCTTTCTGCCATAAGGAGAGATCTTCATATCTGAGGTTATTGATATTTCTCCCAGCCATCTGGATTCCCTTCTCCAGGGGATCTTCCAGGGGATTGAACCCAGGTCTCCTGCATTGCAGGCAGCTTCTTTACTGTCTGAGCCACCAGAGAAGCCCATATATATGTATATATGTGGGCTTCTATATATATAACGCATTTTCTTAAGGCAGTCATCTGTTGATAGATCCTGGGTTGTTTTTATGTCTTGTCTATTATAAATAGTGCTACTATGAACATCGGGGTGCATTATGTTTTCAAATTAGAGTTTTTACTTTTTCCAGATATATACTTAGGAGTAGGATTACTGGATCATATGGTAGGTCTATTTTTAGGTTTCTTAAGGAACCTCAATACTGCTTTTCATAGTGGCTGCATCAATTTATATTCCCACCAATGGTGTATGAGAATTCCCTTTTCTCCACATCCTCTCCAGCATTTATCTTTTGTAGACTTTTTGATGATAGCCTTTCCGACTGGGGTGAATTAACAGCTCATTGTAGTTTTGATGTATATTTCTCTGATGATTATCAATGTTGAGCATCTTTTCATGTGCCTATTCACCATTGTATATCTTCTTTGGAAAAATGTCTATTTAAGTTTTCTACCCATTTTTCAATTTTTTTAAATTGAGTTGTATGAGCTATTTGTATATTTTAGACATTAACCCCTTGTTGGTCATATCATTTGCAAATATTTTCTCCCATTCTGTAGGTTGTTGTTTTATTTGGAGTTGATTTCCTTTGCTGTGCAAAAGTTTTTAACTTTGATAAGGGGTCATTTGTTTATTTTTGCTTTTATTTCTTTTGCCTTGGGAGACTGATCTAAGAAAATTTTGCTATGGTTTATATCATAGAATGTCTTGCCTATGTTCTCTTCTAGGAGTTTTATAGTGTCATGTCCTATATTTAGGTCTTTAAGCCATTCTGAATTTAGTCTTGAATTTACTGTGAGGGAATATTCTAATTTCATTGATTTACATGCAGCTTTCCCTATACCACTTGCTGAAGAGATCGTCTTTCATACTGTATGTTCTTGCCTCCTTCATCATAGATTAATCAGTCCTAGGTATATGGGGTTTATTTATAATAAACAAGGTTTATTTGGGGATCTCTGTTCTGCTCCATTGATGCATGTCTGTTTTTGTGCCAATACCATGCTGTTTTCAGTACTGTATTTTGTAGTACTGTCTGAAGTCTGGAAGATTTGCACTCTCAGCTTTGTTCTTTTTCCTCAGGATTGCTTTGGCAATTCTGGGTCTTTTGTGGTCTTCTGTGATTTTTCTTGTTTCCTGAGGAAGGTCTATATCACTATGAACTTCCATCTTAGAATTCCTTTTGCTGCAACTCATAGATTTTGTAAGGTGGTGTTTTCATTTTCATCTGTCTTGGGATATTTTCTCACTTCTTTGATTTCCTTGTTGACCCATTGGTTTCCTTAGTAGCATGTTGTTTAATCTTCATATGGTCATTTATTTCCTGTTTTTCTTTCTGTGGTTGACTTCTGGTTTCATTCCATTGTGGTCAGAAAAGATGTTTGAAATAATTTCTATCCTCTTAAAAGTGTTGAGGCTTATTTCATGACCTAGCATGTGGTCTAACCTAGAGAATGTGTATTCGGGGTTTTTTGGATGTAGTGTTTTGTAGATATCAATTAACTCCAATTGGACTGTTATTTAGGACCTCTGTTGCCTTCTTGATTTTCTGCCTTGTTGTTAGTCTGTCTGTTGATGTCAGTGGGGTGTCATAGTCTCCTACTGTTATTGTACGTTGTCAGTTTCTCCCTTTATGTCTGTCAGTATTTGTTTCATATATTTAGGTGCCCTTATATTGGGTGCATCCTCTTCTGATATTGATCCCTTTATCATTATATAGTGCCTTCTTTGTCTTTCTTCATGGCCTTCATTTTAAATTTTATTTAAAAACCTCTATTTTGTATGATATGAGTTTTGCTACCCTCTCTTTCTTGCCATTTCTACTTGCATGAAGTATATTTTTATCCCCTTATTTTCAGTCTGTTTGTATCTTTTGCCCTGAAGTGAGTCTCTTCTGGGCAACATATTGTAGGTTCTTGGTTGTTTTTTTATCCAATCTGCCACTCTGTGTCTTCTGATCAGATCATTTAGTTCATTGACATTTAAAATAATAGATAGGTATATAACTATTGCCATTTTAATCCTTGTTTTCCAATTGTTTTTGTATGTCTTCTTTGTTCATTTCTTTTTCCTTTGTTTTTCTTTTTTTGGGTTTAATTTTCCCAACAAATTTCTGAGGTATTATTATCTCTGTTGAATAGATAAGGAAGTTGAAGTTCAACCCTGAGAACTGTCTGAGTCACACAGCTAATAAGTGTGGGCACTTGGATTCAATATTAAATTTGTCTAACCCTAGACCTCAGCTCTCAACTATGACACCATACACTTGCTATTTGGAATGCTATTTGCTTCTGTTACCCTCTTGGATACCCAAATACTGGAGTTACTTGTTTCCTTCATTGTGATTCCTCATATCACTGCAGCTATTCCTGTATTACCACACTTACCACATTGCATCATCAGGATTTAAATATATGTGTTCATATTTAAATATATGAGCTCTATGAGTGCATGCACTTTAATCAACCAGTAGGCCAATTCCAACCACTTCGTCCATCCCCAGGTGCAGTTACAACAGTGGACAATAAAGTACCCAAGTGTTCAGCATCAGTCTCTCTCAATACCTCATTGTTATCTCCTAATAAATAAAACAGATGCCAGTAATGAAGGTGGACAAATTAACCAAGTGAACAAACAGCTCAGAGGCAGATCAACTATATGGGAACTTGATATATGAGATAATGGTAATGGGAAGAGGATGGAGTCAGGACATTTGGTTATCAAGTTAAAAGGAACAAAATTAGACCTCTATCTTACATCATAAAAAAATTAATTCTTAATGGATTAAAGACTTCCATGTGAAAACAAAACTTTCACATATATAAAATGAGTAACTGCAATGGTAATTATGGAAATAAAAATTAAGTCCATGATAAAATGATTTTAAAAATACTAAATTGGCCAAAGTTAAGAAATCTGGTAATGGTGTTGGAAAGGTTTGGGTCACCAGAAACTCTAAATATACTTCAGATATGGAAATAGATATAGAGATATTTCTATAGATATACATAGAGATACCTCTATAAAAATGTAGATATAATACATGTAGATATATCTATATAGATAAAATCTTAGGAAAAAGTTTGGCAATATCTAATAAGTAGTTATACTATAATATATGCAGTTAAAAAAGAGTGATCAGGTGTAGTTCCTGTGGAAAACAGCATAACAATTCCTCAAAACATGGAATTGGCTTTCAGCAATTTGACTTTCAGGTATATACTGCATGGAAGTGAAAACAGGGACTTGAGCAAATATTTGTAGAGCCATGTTCATAGCAGCATTATTCACAAGAGCCAAAGCTCGGAGCAATCCAAGCATCTATCTATGGATGAATGGATAACAAAATGTGCTATGTATAAATATACAGTGGAATATTACTAAGCTTTAAAAAGGAGTAAAATTCCAATACATGATAACAACATGGATGAACTTTGAAAACATTATTCTAAGTAAAATAAATCAGTAACAAAAGACAAACACTGTACAATTCCACTTACATGAGGTACTTAGAACAGTCAAATTCATAGAGACAGGAAGCAGAATAGAGTTTGCCAGAGGCTGAGGGAAATGGGACATGGGGAGCTAATGTTTAATGGGTCCTGAGTTTCAGTTTGGGAAGATGAAAAATTTCTGCTGATGGTGGTGGTGATGGTTGCATAACAATGTGAATGTACTTAATTCCACAAACTGTGCACTTTAACATAGTTAAAATGGTACATTATGTGTTATGTACATTTTACCACGATAATAAAAAAGAATGTACAATGTATCTACTCATCCAACCGGCAGTGGACATTTGACCTTTTTCCAGTTTCGTTTGTTCATTTGTTTGTTTTTGTTGCTTTTGTAGACAGTGTTACTATGTACATTCTTTTACATGTGTATTTGCAAGAGATTCTATAGAGAATATACCTGAAAATGGAATTGCTGGGTCAGCTTTACTATGCCAAATTGTTTTCCAAAGTGTAGTATTTTACATAATGTACATCATGAAAATAATGATTTTCAAAAGATGTTCAGGAAATGTTAAAGTATAGTTAGGAGATAGGTGAGTGTCTCAACATCCAACCATCCAGAAGTACACTGCCCAGAAAGGGGCACCCTACCAGACCATACCTCCCATGTTCCTTTCTTTGCTAGGCGTCCCTTTTAAGACCATTGGCTAATGCTGGACCTCAGGATGGTAAAACATCTGGAAACTCTGAGAGGGAGGAAAGGCTGAATGAGATGGGATGCTGGTCTAGAAAATGTTCATGGGCTCTTTGGAGAGTCTAGTTTAGAAGCACAGCTACTGTTCTTTGCTTGGCTGCAGCACTGTTCTCTTGTCTCTGGCAAGTTCATTCTCTTTGATTAACGAAGCCACCTCAGAAGGATCTGGATCTACAGAATGATCCTGAAAAAGGAAAAGGCAAGTTAGAAGACACATGCGACCTAACTTCAGATGTTAGAAAACCTGTCTTATAGAAGTGCATTCATTCTGGGACATTCAGAGAGCAGGCTGGGTGGTTAAAGGCCACAGGGAAACTGTATAAGCTTAGATCTGGGCAGGCACCCATGAAGTAGGCTGCCTGTGAAGTCCTGAGCAAGGTCAACCATCTAGCTTGTCACAGATTCCAGGACTGGAGGCTGGGGAAGCTAGAGACAGTAATGGCCAAGGTCCTCTCCCAATCTGTGACGATAGTTCAAATCCACCAAATGGTTGACACCCCACCTGCCAGTAACAATGCTCTAGTCCTAGAACCGCTGCGTTGACATTTGAGTTGGGTTTTCTCTCATAACCCATTCTGATCTTACCACGAACCACATAAGCCCTTTGAACATAATCTGTGCTCCTCAGAGAGTTAAAACTGCTGCCAGGTCTTAGGTTTTACTATCTATTAAGCAGGCCATGCACTCCACTAAGAAAAAGCCACTTAAAGCAGATGCATACACTTTTTTATATGTTTCAGAAAAGTCATAATTTGCTAGCTCTTCTATAAACGAGTCTACCATCTTTTCAAGATTTTTCTCCCACTTGCATTTTAAAACACTTCCATATTCTGCCAACAAAGGTTCTGGAAGCTCACAAGATACTGAACTTAAAGATTTAGTAAATGGCCCCAGACAGGTCTCTTTTGATACTGTCCAAGGCACAGCCATGAAGAAGGGGCCACAAATAAGCCAACTAATTACATGTCACTTTAAAACCACTGGGTGGAAACTACAGGCCACTGAAAGGTTTTGATCAATACTGACTCTGACTCGAACACCAGGAAGAATGTGAGGCATGATGCCGATGTCTTTTCCATCTGGCAATTTCTTTTCTAAGCAGTAATTAAATCAGTGAAAACTGAATATAGTCATGCGAGTTGCTCACATTTATTTTAGCAGCAACCATGAAACCCAAACCCCATTGACACTCTAAAAATCTACAACTGATAAAATTTTAAATGTCAGGTCCTGCTAATTTATTTTGTAAGCTACTCCAGGGAAGCCAAGCAGCAGCCCAAGTCCTCCCTGTGGGCGGGAGGAAGGCTTCTCCACACAGCTGAAGGCAGACTCCATGGGCTCTGTGTCCCTTCCCTGGCACCGGGTGGGTGGTATCACTGTGAAATGTTCCGCATCCACTGCCAGCACTGGCAACCTGTCAAAATCCTAGTTCAGCACTTCCACTTGGTGCTAAGTCAGAACAGGTGTAGGAATTAAGCAACTACCTGTGCCTTCATTTGCATATTGCAGCTCGAGAGCAAGCTGGCTCAGGTGTGCTTCCTTCTTTCTTTGGTCATTGGTTTCCACAGCCCGCGACAGGTTGGCTGCTGGCATGACCTGGAGGGTTGCTTCATGGCTGACGTTTGATGCGTTTCTGCCAGCATGTTTGAAGTTGTCCTTTCATTCTTGTGAGGCAACTTCTTTCTGTTGTGGAATCAGTTCTCCCCTCAGAACACACCAGCAGTTTGGGGCACTGCCTAGACATGCCCGGAGCCCAGGGCTGGAGACCCTCAGGAAAGGGGAGCAGTCATGACTTTCGTCTTAGGAGCATCTCACTACCTTTCTCCTCACCCCAGAGTGTGAATCTGGGAAAAGAACCACAGGCCACCTTTAGAGACAGGGTAGGGACGGCTTCCCTGGTGTCTCAGCTGGTAAAGAATCCACCTGCAGTGCGGGAGACCTGGGTTTGATCCCTGGGGTGGGAAGATCCTCTAGAGAAGGGAACAGCTACCCACTCCAGTATTCTGGCCTGGAGAATCCCTTGGACTGTATAGTCCATGCAGTCGCAAAGAGTCAGACATGACTGAGCAACTTTCTCAGGGACAGTGAAAAGACCCTGATGCTGGGAAAGACTGAAGGCAAAAGGAGGAGAGGGTGGCAGAGAATGAGATGTTTGGATAGCATCACTGACTCAATGGACGTGAACCTGAGCAAACTCTGAGAGATAGTGAAGGACAGGGAGGTCTGGCGTGCTGCAGTCTATGGGGTTGCAAAGAGTCAGATACAACAGGTGAAGGAAAGTTACATGGCTCAAAATAGCCTGGAGTTAAAACTACCCTCCGGGTCCTCCCCACCATTCTATGCAAAACAAAGAACTCTCTCACCCAAAGAAAAAAAAGTGGACATTAAAGTTGATTACGCCCAGCTCCCAGCTGGTCCAGCTTCTCCAGAATTCCTTGCCCCAGCCATTTAAGAGATGACAACTCCAAACAATCTTGGAGAAGAACAGGCCTCCTTAAGACAGTAGATTTCCACATATATGCCTATATATACTTACTCTTTTCTTGGGTTAGTGCAGCAGCTCACTAATCTGACTGCTGCCCCTTCTCTACTCATTAAAGGTGTTACAGATGTTCCTGTAAAGTGCCAGTCCTATTCTTTTTCCGAACCTCGCCTTCTCTGACTCCCTTACCCTACAACAGGGACAATAAGGAGCTGACTCAGATTCACAAAGAGCTTAGCCTTGAATAGTTTAGACTTAGCATCTCCTGCTTTCTGAATGAGCAATGTCAATTACGGACCTAACGTTTTTGGGGTTTTTTTAACATTTATTTGGCTGCTCTGGGTCATGGTTGTGGAGTGCAGGATCTTCAGTTGCAGCAGGTGGGATCTAGTTCCCTGAACTAGGGATCCAACCCGGGCCCCCTGCATTGACAGCAGCGGGTCTCAGTCACTGGACCACCAGGAAAGTCCCTCGACTTACTTTTTAAGGTTAATGGTGATTATGAATTGGGGGTTGGCTCTCAGTCTGACCCAGGGACTGAGGCTGCTGCTGGTGTGGGAACAGGAAAGTAGTGGATGGGAAACCATCAAAGCTTCCTATATGCCAGTGAAGTTTGTCCTAAATATACCAAGCTGCTGTATGATCCCACAACAGAGAAGTATGAACCCAGGGCTGGGATCCGCCAAATTGGTCCAGAGGTGGTGCTGATAGAGGGCAGAGGGACACAGAACAGGCAAGAGGCGGGAAGACATAGATGCCCAATATCCAGGATGCTTTCCTACCCAAGCACAGGGCTGAGGACACAGCCTAGAGAGGACATGGCAAATATGAGAAAAAGAGGCAGGAAGGTGCCGGCAGAGTGGAGAGGAAGGCAGTTAGTTGCATTGACATCCTTAAACAATTTTTAAACATAAACCAAATATATATTTTTTCCAGCCCAAAGTGGAAAGGACTAGATTTTTCCAAAATAAAATGGGAGTAGGTAGGCTTAGGACACAAAAGGCCTGGTAAAAGCAGTGACTTGGTCTAGTTTTAGCTAATTATGTAATGAGATGAAACAGGTCCCATGTCACCACGGAGGGATGGAGCTGGAGTACCCCGCCGGGCTGGCTGGTGAGAGGCTGGTTGTGAAAACTGGGCCACTGAGCACGTGGAGCCCCCAAGCCGACAGGCCAGGCAGCAGGGGTAAGGGGACACAAAAGCCTCTGGACACTGTGATGGGCGGACACTGGATTCTACTCACCTGGCAGTTTCCAGGCAGTTCCCCCACCCCACCTTCACCACCAAGAGAAAGGAAAGCTGTGGTTAATGATCCCAGGGAAGGTTTTCTCTCTTCTCGTGTGTGCTTAGTCACTCAGTCATGTCCAACTCTTTGCGACCCCATGAGCTGTAGCCCACCAGACTCCTCTGTCCATGGGTTTTTCCAGGCAAAAATACTGAAGTGGGTTGCCATTTCCTTCTCCATTTCTCATGTAGAAAATAAAGAGGAAAACAAGCTGAGTCATCATGAAAAAATTGTAACCTGATACTAGAGAGAAGAGACGAGAGATATATGGGAACCACTGGAGAGAAGGCCAGGAGGACAGCCCCAGGCAACTTAGGGACATGGATGTGAGTGTGGCCATGACCCCCCTTTTTCAGGAAAAAGGAGCGAACTGTGGTCTGGGCCCACTGGAGTGGAGGGGGCACTGAAGCCTTCCCTGTTCCAACACCAGGGAAGTCTGCTGAGTCCAGGATCCAGCTCTCCCTTCACCAACTTGCCCATGTGCAGAGTCTCTTCCGTCCCTCCTTTGCTCACCTGCCCTGGAGCGACCCTGCCCTGCCTCCTTACCCAGCACCCCAGCAGCTCTCAGAGCCAGCAGCCTGAAAGCACTGATCTGTCCTCTAGGCCCACAATTTAATCATAACAGGTAACTCTCAGCACCTTCCTTTGGCCAGGCACAGTGCTTTCGCATATCTTAACTCCTTTAATCCTTGTAAAAGACCCTATGAGATAGGTGTTGCTTTTATCCCTTCCATGGAGAGATCAAGGCACAGAGACGTGGAGCAACTTGCCCAAGGTCACACAGCTATTGAGCAGCAGAGATAGGATTTGAGCCATAGAAATCTAGCACTGACATCTGTGCTCTCAACCACTCCATTATCCTGCCTCTCAATGCCACCTGTCTGAGGATGCTTGATGCTAGGTCACGTGAGTTTTTAGGCCCTACTGGTTTAGTGAAACAGGATTTTTGACTGCATAACTTCCTGGGGGCTTTAGCACATGAGCGGACAGTGCAGTCTGCAGCAAGGGCATCTATCATATCAGCTTTTCCCACACTTTTTGGTCACCAGCCCTTTTCTCCCCCTTTTCTTCCCCTTGGAGGTATGCATGAGCTTCATTGCCCAAAACAGTGCTGCTTTAATGTTAACTGAGGCTTCCATGTAAAGTAAAGTGGTTAGGCCACCTTGACCTCTATGCCTGCTTCTATGAGAATTGTGCTGTTGGATCCCTACTGGAATAGGCAGTGGTTATCAGTGGTGGCTGAAATCAATAGATGAAAGGCCCACAGGGAACGTTATCTTATATGGATCAAGCTGAAGCCAACTGAACCCACTCATGAGTCCTAGCACCACAAAAAGAGAGGCGTTTCTAGGGACTAAAACAGGCATGCCAGCAAAACGGTACACAAATGTTCACAGCATCATTATTCACAGAAGTCAGAAGGTGGAAACAACCTAAACGTCCATTAGTAGAGAAAGGCGTAAATAAAATATCCACAATAGAGTAGTATTCAGCCATAAAAAGAATGCAGTACTGCTACATGCTATAACTTGCATGAACCTTGAAAACATTATACTAGGTGAAAGAAGCAAGTCGCAGAAGGACATGTGTCCTATGATTCCATTCATATGAAAAATCGAGAGAGACCAAACGCACATTCATGGCTGCCAGGGGCTGGCGGGTGGGAGATAGGACATGACTACTTAATGGGTACAGGATTTCTTTTTGAGGTGACCTAAGAGTTCTGAAATTAGATAGTGGTGATGGTTGTACAACATTGTGAATGTACTAAATACTACTGAGTTGTATTCTTTAATGTGGCTAAAATGCTAATTTCATATTATGTGTATTACAAATGAAAGAGAAAGAGAGGCAGGGCATATCTCCTGATGGGGTGTAACAGGAAGTTCAGAAACTTCTCACGAGGTCTAGGCCAAAAAACCCAATTTGGTTACGCCCCTAGAACTAACTACCAGTTTAAAGGAGAAACAAGGGGAAAGAGGAACATGTTCACAGCTCTATGGGGAGGTAGTCAGCAAAATCCCAAATGAGGGACATCTAAGGAACAGGAGACCAAGTTTCTTCACAAATAAATGACAAGAAAAAACAACAACAGGGGGTGAATAGTCAGATCTTAAAACATTTACAAGACCTAACACCCAAATGCAAAGTGCATGTTTGGATCCCTATTTAAACAAATCAGCTGTTTTACGTTTTGTTCTATCCCATTCTATTCTATTCTAACCAGGGATGGAACCCTTGCCCCCTGCGTTGGTAGTGCTGAGTCTCAACCACTGGACCACCTGGGAGGTCCCCAAATCAACTATTTTTAAACAGCATTAAGGAGACAACCAGGAAAATTTGATGACTGACTGGATTTTTTTATGCTCTCAAGGAATTATCATTAAACTGGTAGGTGTGATAATGGTAATGTGGTAAAGCAAAAAAGAAAGATTTTATTTTCAGAGATATATACTGAGCCATTCACAGATGAAGATGTGTCTGAGATTTGTAAAGTAATTCAGTGTGAGGAGGGGAAAGAATATAGACACTAATATAGGAGAAACAAGATTAGCCATGAATTGATAATTGTTTGAAGCTGGGTGGTTCTAGCTTAATTTTAAGATTGAAAATACTCATAATAAGAAGTTTTTTAGAAAATAAATCGTCAAACAGCAAAGGTAAAGAACCCAGTCTTGAATATGGGATAATTTTCTAATCACCAATCCTCTTTGTAGATGGAGGATGTTAAAATTGGACCTAAAGTTGTACAATCAGGATTTTTTCAATATTAATGAAGTTTTTTTCTTCCAGTTTTATTGAGATATAATTGACATACAGCACTTACACAGGTAAGTTTACAACACATAGCATAATGATTTGACTTACATACATCATGAAGTGATTATCACTTCATGTATTTAAGTATTTAACAAACACGCATTATCTCATATGGGTACAGAACTGAAGAAATAGAAAAAATTTTTCTTCTTGTGGTTTTCTTCTTAGGATTTATTCTGTTAACAACTTTCATACATGACGAGCGTGCATACTCACTCAGTTGTGTCTGACTCTACAACCCTATGGAATGTAGCCCACCAGGTTCCTCTGTCCATGGGATTTTTCGGGCAAGAGTACTAGAGTGGGTTGCCATTTCCTCCTCTAGGAGATCTTCCTGAACCAGGGATCAAACCCATCTCTCCTGTGTCTTCTGCACCGGCAGGTGGATTCTTTACCACTGAGCCACCGGGGAAGCCCAGTGGTGTTAACTGTATTTATCATGCGGTACATTACATCCCTCGTGCTTACGTTGTCTTATAACTGGAAGTTTATGTCTTTTGACACCCCCCGCCCTCCAAACCCCACTCCCCTCACCCCTTGCCACTGGCAACCACAAATCTCATCTCTAAGATCAGGATTTCTATCCTTTCTGCCATATTTTAGAATAAAAATGATTTCTCATAAAGCAGAATGGAGGTTACCTTTAGAGTCAAGGAAAGTAAAAATCTAGAATTTTGCATACTTACTGTGCACGGTGTTTTAAGTGTCTTGTGTGCATGCTGAGTCCCTTCAGTTGTGTCCAACTCTGCAACCCCATGGACGGTGGTCCGCCAGGCTCCTCTGTCCATGGGATTCTCCAGGCCAGAACACTGGAGTGGGTTGCCATGACCTCCTCCAGGGGATCTTACTGACCTTGGGATTGAACCCACATCTCTAATGTCTCCTGCATTGGCAGGCAAGTTCTTTACCACTAATGCCTCCTGGCAAGCCTTAAGTGTCTTACACGTATTAATCTCTTGTTACAGTTTCTATTGGCTTTCCATCCCACTCAGAGCAAAATACAAAACCTTCACGATGGTGTGATGTCCAGCATGAGTTGGTACCTGACACTGCTCTCCCTTCATACCGCACAGCCTCCCCCTTATTCCTTGAACATAGCTGGTGCTCTCCTGCCTCAGAGCCTATGAACTTACTATTCTGCCTTCCTGAAGTTCTCCTTCCCCCAACTGAACTCCCTCACCTCCTGCAGGTCAGACTTTCCATATCTCCCTCCTTATGTAATGTTCACCTGAACACCCAATTTGCTCCCTGCAGCCTTTCCCCCCTGTTTTATTTATTTATCTTTAGCATATATCAACCCCTGACAAACTATTTGTTTATTGTCTGTCTGCTCCCAATGGATAAAAAGTGAAAGTGCTGGTCATTCAGTTGTGTCTGACTCTGAGCTGAATGGCGTGTTTGGGGATCACGAGAATGTTGTGGACTCGGGCTCTACAGATGGTTCAAGATTCCCAAATGAATGTATTCTCTTGGGGAGAGCTGGACAACACACAGATGGATTGACATTCTGAGTGGCAAACATCCCACTGAGCACTACTCTGGAGAAGGAGGAGGACCGGGCCCTGAAAGCCATCTAATGTATTTTGAAGGATTTCACTCAGACCCAAGATGATGTCTTGAATTACTCTTCAGGTTCCGGCTCATGGGAATCTGGGTTTTCTCCAAGGGAAATCAGGTAGCCAGGTTCCCTATGGAACCTAAGTCAGGCAACCAACGGTACTTCAGAAGCAGGGCTCTGTGTCTTATGCCTCCCCTCTAAAACTGCAACAGAACTGAGCTTCCATATGTCGTAGAAGAAAGTAGGAGGCTTATTTGCTTAGGAAACAGCATGGGTGAAATAATTGGACTGTAAGAAGGAAACTGTGTCTCATCTTACCAGATGCTCGTGTCCTGAAAAACTATACAAGAAAATGACATGTTCATGATCTGAATGTTTCAATCAGCTAGGTGATCCTGCTGATTCAAAGATTCCTATGGGAAATATTTTGGTAAACAACCCTTAGTTTAGAGTTTCAAACATGAACCGCATTTCTATACTTTCCGGTTTACCCATAGCAAAGCCTCTCTTTACATCAACCAGTTTCAGCTCTGAAAGCCACCTTGCGGAATTTCAGTGTCATTTATGCCAAGTAACCATCTCTTGGCTGTGAAATGGTTTTCTGGCAGGCTTTCAAAGACAAGGACAGATGGCATTCCATGGGGGTACTCCCAGCTCTTTGTTTTAGCAAATATTGACACTTTTGTAGGAAACAGATCCAGATACTGTTTCTTCCTAACTCATCTTGGCAATCCTGAAGGTTTGGAGAGATATAGGGCAGCAGAATTGGGAAAGTGCACTTGCCACTGAATTAAGAAAGACATACATCAGGGAGAGTCATGTTCACAGTTAATTGATGCTTGTAAAAGGCACCAAGTAAGCAACACACTGATCACAAAGCACTTTCAAACAGAAATAAGACAGAGAGGGAAAGAGGAGACAACTGAAGGAAAATGCTCTCCAAAAAAATTTCAATTACTGTATGAAACTTTTTTTTTTTTTTTAAGATTCTTTCTAATCTATGTCAGTAACAGCAAGGCTATGATAGTTTTACTCAGAAAATCAGGGGATATTTGCTGTAATTCAAAATTAGGATACACTGGTAAAAAGCACTGAAAATCCATCATACACTGTCCTTCCTAGAGGGCAATTGGCATAATATGTCTAATTCCTCCAAAAGTTTATATTCTTTCACTCAAAAATTTGGGAGAATTTATGCTATGCAAATAATCTGATGCATGCCCAAAATTATATATAAAAGAAGTCTATCGTGAAGTAGTTTATAATAGAATATAACAACAACTAAGCAACCTATTTATCAGTCGAAACTATTTAAATTAAGGTACATGTGTATTCTGAGATATTTTGCACCCTGTAAAGATGACAGTATAGAACTATATTTGTTTATATGGAAGATCAATAAGTGGTGTAAGCATTATAAGTGGTTTTTATAAAGCAGTTACCAAAAAAATTGTTACCAAAACAAATTATTTTTATAAAATTGTTATATAACTTACATATGGTAAGTTATATAAATTATAAAAATTATTTTATAAAAACAATATAAATACAGGTGTGGGTATTACATTAAAAAAGTAATTTTATCTTGGGTGGTGAAATTCTAGGTGATTTTAAGTTCCTATTACCTTTCTGTATTATCTACTGGTGTTGTTTAACAAGGAACATAGATCGCTTTTATCAGCAGGAGAAAAACTAAAAAGTATTTCAAGTTGTAGAAAGGAAGTCACTGATAAGTTTTATCCACTTCTCTTACAAAAGCCCAACACTGTTTGGCTGGGACCTCCCAGCGGGTGAGAGGTGGGGGACAGGACAAGAGTCAGTGCAGATGGAGCCTTGAAGGTAAGACATGAGGCACAGGGTTCAGGCGGCTTCCCAGACAAGCCCCCAACCTGTCTGCCCTTACCTGAGCAGGCCTCCAGAGTGCTGACATCATTGTTGTAACTCCTGTTCCACAACACTCCTTCCTTTACCTTGGCTCTGAGTTTGCCAGTAACTTGGCAGCATCCAGAGTATCGCAGTCTTTACTCAGGAAAAAATATCGTTCTTACATAATAACAAGAACAAAACAAAAACAGAAGGAAAATTGAAAAATATCTTTATTACTTTCCTAGAAATGCCCTAACAAGTTACCACACAACAACTTGGTGGCTTAAAACGACAGAAGGTGTTTCTCTCACAGTTCCAGGGACCAGAAAGTCTGACATCAAAGGGCGGGCCGGGCCGTGCTCTCTGCAGGCTCAAGGGGAGAACCCTTCTGAGCTTCCTCCAGCTTCCAGTGGCTCGTCACTCCAACCTCTGCCTCCATATTCACGTTGCCTTCTTCTCTGTAGGGCTGTGTGTGTCCCTGTCTGTCTTGTGGATTCAGCCCCACCCTGAATCCAGTGTGCTTTACCTCAGTCCTGACCTGCAAAGACATTATTTCCAAAAAAGGTCACATTTTGAGGTCTGGTATGGTGACATCAATTAGGAGGGTCTATTGGCAACCCACTCCAGTACTCTTGCCCAGAGAATCCCATGGACAGAAGAGCCTGGCGGACTACAATCCAAAGGGTCACAAAGAGTTGGACGCAACTGAAGCGACTCAGCATGCATGCACATTCAACCCACTACAAAATCATAAACCAGATTTGGTCAGCAAGCAGAAACTATGGCTAGTATTTATCTTTTAAAAAGGTGAGTAAAGGGACTTAGCTGGTGGTCCAGTGGTTAAGAATCTGCCTTGCAAAACCAATACAATATTGTAAAGTAAAAAAAAAAAAAATCTGCCTTGCAATTCAGAGAACTTGGGGAACTAAGATCCCACATGCCATGGAGGTACCGAGCCTGTGTGCCACAGGGAAAGATCCCAAGTGACACAGAAAAGATTCCGTATGTCCCAACTAAGACCTGATGCAGTCAAATAAATAAATATTAAAATTATTTTATTTTAAAAAAGGTAGATGAAGGCAGTCAAAGTTTGGCGGGGGCTCAGAAGCAGATCTAGATGGCCCAGGAAGGCCTGCTTTCTGTTCTTGTAGTTTGGCAATCAGAAAGCTGCTGCTGAGTTAAGATCAGATAGAGATTCCAGAATTTGGGAAGATAAAGCTACTAATTAGAAAAAACCAGCAAGGACAAAGAAACAGGCAGGACTTGGTTAATGATGTGAATTAGTAAAGAGAATAGTATAGCTGCGATCAAAAATACAAACATGCTTGAGAGATGATTAAGCAAATGAGAGAATTCAGGTGCTAAACTAAACCTCTGTTAGATAATTAAAAAAACCATCAACCTTATTAAATAACGATCAGGGTTGTTGGCCTCAAAATGAGCTTCTTATTAACAAAGGAGCGGTAAATCGGTCCTCAGCAAACTGCACTTATATGAATTCTCAGTGCTGGTTGCTTGGGTTTCCTACTTTGTGGATGACCAGTGACTTTCCCTACAATCCACCTTATCTGCTGCTTCCCTCATCAAACAGTGTAAAGTTGGAGAGTGAAAACCAATGTGAGTGTTAGACTTTCAAAATGTCATCAGGCAGAGGCGTGTGCAAAAAATAAGGAGGATGCATCACAAAGATGGAAAGCTGTCAGAGAGGATGCTGTTCAGATTCTTATTCCAGTTGGAGATTATTAAGAATTATTTTCTAAAGCTGTGTGATGGTGTCATCGGACTGAAAGCCTCATAATTAAGTAAGAACATGAATTTGGTTGTAATCTGACATAACTCCTCATTGCTCACCAAGACTTTGAGACACTCAAGGTGAGAAGGGAACTTAGAAACCTGTCCAGTTCAAGTTCTGACTGCGCTGGCAAGAGGCACAGGGTCCAGAGATGTAGGTACCCTTCCCAAGATGATTTGCTTGGGGCTGCTGCTGCTAAGTCGCTTCAGTCGTGTCCGACTCTTCCTGACCCCATGGACTGCAGCCTACCAGGCTCCTCTGCCCATGGGATTTTCCAGGCAAGAGTACTGGAGTGGGTTGCCATTGCCTTCTCCTTGCTTGGGGCAAGTTAGGATTAAACTGAAGAATCCCAAGCTCTCCCCACATATGTACCATAGGCTATGATCAATCTGATCAGGCAGCTCTTTTTTTCTTATTAGTTTTATTTTATTGATGTAAAGTCAATTTACAATGTTTTGTTAATTTCTGCTATACAACAAAGTGATTCAATTATATATGTACATTCTTTTTTATATTCTTTTCCATTATGGTTTATCCCAGCATATTGAATATAGTTTCCTATGCTGCACAGTAGGATCTTGTTGTTTATCCATTCTATATATAATAGTTTGCATCTGCTAACTCCAAAGTCCCAATCCAATGTCAAGTTCCCAATAGTTTACATCTACTAATCCCAAACTTCCAATGCCAAGTTCCCCTTGGCAACTACAAGCCTGTTCTCCATGTCTGTGAGTCTGTTTCTGTTTCATAGTCTACTTCTGTGTCACATTTTAGATTCCACATGTAAGTGATATCATATAATATTTGTCTTTCTCAGTCTGACTGACTTCACTCGGTATGATCATGTCTAGGTCCATCCATATTGTTTAGGCAGCATTTCCTAAATACTCAGACTGTCAGTGTGAAGTGCTGCTCTACTTTGAACAAACCATTCTGGTTTTACATTTGTATGTTAATTTACTATGAGTGGCTAAAATAATATTTTTAGTCAAAAAGAACTAGATGCCCAGTAGTACTGAATAAATGGTTTCTGAATGAGTAGAATACAAAAATCAGACCAAGGGGCAGCAGCTCACCTGATGTGCCAAAGACAGATATCCACCCTCTCCACCCTGGTCTTGGGAAGACCATCAGCCCCATCTTCCAGCTTCCTTTGCACTTAGGTGAGGCCACATGGCTGAGTTCTGGACAATGACATGTGAGCAAAAGTCATGGGGGCCACTTCCAGGCTTGGCCCCTAAAATCCTCCCAACCGGGCTTGATCTTCACTCTCTCCATCTGCCAGCTGAATGGAGAGAAGGCTGAGGACCTAAAGGAGGCTACCAATGAGAAGAGGGCCTGTGTCCTCAAATGACCCCAAAGAGCACAGACTTCCTCTATTGTAAACCCCTTTCTGGACTGTGAAATAAAAAAGCAAACTTTCACTGGGTTAGGTCACTGAGTCTGGGGGTTGTTTATGATAGTGATTAGCCACCCTGACTAGGTTTGTGTGACTGGTTAAACAGAACAGGCCCACAATAGTTTAGGGATCCACCATTCATAGACAGGACCAAGGCTGGTTACAGCTGTTTCCCTTTACTCTCACGTGTCTCTATTGCAAACTGTTGTAGATTTGTCATTCGCTGCTGACTGGCCTCACTCCATTGTTTCCTGGACCTCTTTTCTTAATTCCCTTTGTGTCCCTGCAATTCCCTTACACACACACACACCCACACACACAGACACATACACCCACCCACCCACCCACCCACCTACCCACCCAACTGCAAACTCTGAAACCTTAACCTGACTTTTAAGAATTCCAATTCACATACAGAGACAAGGTGTGGGGGTGGGGATGGGGGCAGCAAAGCTACTCAGCTTGTTGAGTTTCCCGGCATAAGCCTGGCCTTACACAAGCATACTTCTCACAGGAGAAGACTTAGATGCCCAGATCAGTGGCAGCATTTTGCCCCGTTCACATCCTGCTTCCCTAATAGGACTGTAAGCTCTTGTCCTCCCCTACTTTGTATCCCAGTGACTGTCACCAATGGGTGCCTACTGTGTTGCTGATAGTAATTGAGGCTGACATGGACGAATAGGAGTCAAAACAGTGTAGGGATCACCAAAGAGCCACACCACACAGGCTGCTGTAAAAACAGGGCTGGTTATTTTTGTGTAAGAGATCAAGAAGGACAGAGCAATGATGAACTAAGAGACAAAAACAGTACTTCATTTCCCTTTGCAGAGAAGATAAGATGTGAGCAGATATTACACCTTCAAAAGCCGTGGGAAGAACGCAGTGATTGAGAAAGGGCATCCTCTCCTGCAGGAAGAGGAGGATGAGTCAGGAGTAAACAAGGAACAGCACGGAGGCAGTGTGGACTGTGGTGGAAAGTGGAGAGATTGAATTCTGACTCTGGCATTGACCGAGGGCATGTCCATGGTCACGACCCTGAAACTCAGGTTCCTTGTCTAGACAATACAGAACGGAGGTAGTACCTACTTCATAGAGTTGCTGTGAGGAGTAAATGAGATCCTGCCTGGAAAGGTCCCAGAAGAGTGGGGTTCAGTACATTGCAGCTCTTCTAATGAAAGCCGTGTGTGACCATGGCTCACAGATGGTGATCATCACCATCCCAATGTCCAAAGCAACTTTCAGAAGATTACAGACTAACAAGAGAGCAAGAATAAAGTTCCTCTTCATGAAGTATCATTGATTCATCAAGACTGGTAGATATTAGACTACAAATCAGGTCATTCATGAACGTATTTTGCAGAAGCCTTTGGCAAAATGTCTCAACAATTGCAGATTCATTTAAATTCCTGTGACTATGCCTGTTACAAAACTAGCTATGCTTAATAGCTATCCTAATAGTTTAATAGAATAGCTATGTAATTCTTCGTAGATAATATGATTTATATCTTAATTTATATCCTAGATTTAAAATATGCTATTAATCCTGGAAATTGTTTTGCTTAACCCTGGAATTTTTACCACGAATTTATATTTCTTGTGGCTCATATTAGCAGAAATTTTCTAAAAGAAGGATACAAGGTTTTGACCAGTTCTCTTTCCTACTAATTTCAAATAGATAAATTGTCATGAGAAAAAATACTTGTGTTCACCTCACACCAGAAATGTTTCAGTGATCTCTTTCATGTCAAGTTGCAATCTTATATTTATTTATAATATATATAAATAATAAGCCAGATTATTGCATGAAGGACTCAGAATGTACTATTGTAATGTTATTAATTCAGTCATTAATTATTCATGAAATATTTCACTAACCATATTACACAGCTGCAGTTGCATTTTTAGATTTTCCTTCCACTTGTCTGATGTTCTCTTCTGACACCGATTGTGTTAGTTAATGAGACTGTGTAACAAATTACCCCACAACTTAGTGGCTTGAAACAATATTTATTATCTTAGAGTCATTTCTGAGTCAGAATCTATGTGCAGCTTACATACATCTTTAGACTTGGGGATCTTTTACAACGCTGTGACCAAGGAGTTGGCTAGGGCTATCATCATCTCAAACCTTAAGCATGGAAGGACCTGCTTTAAGCTTGTTCAAGTGGCTGTGGCAGGCCTCGGGTCCTCACTGGCTGTTGGCTGAAGATATCAGTGCCTTTCCATGTGAGCTGTTTCTTTTTTTTAAATTTCTCAATAGGAGGATAATTGTTTTACAATGTTGAGTTGGTTTCCACCTCACAATGACACAAATCAGCAATAATTATATATATAACCCCTCTGTCTTGAGCCTCCCTAATCCCTCCCATCCTACCCGTCTAGGTCATCAGAGAGCACCAGGCTGGGCTCCCCTGTGTTACATAGCAGCTTCCTACTAGCAATCAATTTTGCACAGCCACATGAGCTTCTATATAGGGCTACTCTCCAAGAGGGAGAGAGCAAGAGATGCATAGAGAAGGTAAGTGCTTTGGTCTGAAAGCTTGTGTTGCCCCCAAATCCATGTATTGACACCTAGCCCCTAAGGTGATGGTATTTGAAAGTGGGGCCTTTGAAAGGTGATTAGGTGATGAGCCCCCTTAAGAAAGCTGTTGAGGGGTTTCCTTGGTGGTTCAGTGGTAATGAGTTCTCCTGCCAATGCAGTTAGATCCCCGGTCTGGGAAAATCCCACATGCCACAGGGCAACTAAACCCGCACACCATAACTACTGAACCTGTGCTCGAGCCCCAGGGAACCGCAACTACTAAGCCCCCAAGCCACAACTACTGAAGCCCGAGAGCACTCGGGCCCATGCTCTGCAACAAAAGAAGTCACCGCAACGAGAAACGAAAAGGAACCCCCAATCGCCACAACTAGAGAAGAGCCCACGAAGAAAGGAAGACCCAGCACAGCCAAAAATAAATAAATTAATTAATTTTTAAAAACCCACTGAGAAAGTTCCCTTGTCCCTTCCACTCTGTGAGGATACAAGAAGCCAGCTGTCTGCAACCCAGACGAGGCCTCTCACCAGACTAACCATGCCGGCACCTTGACCTTGTACTTTCAGCTTCCAGAACTGTAAGCAATAAACTTCTGCTGTTTATAAGTTACCCAGTTCTATAGTATTTTGTTATAGCAGCCCAAACAGACTAGGATAGTAAGCAAGATATAAGACACAGTCTTTTTATAAC
The DNA here is from genome assembly GCF_027580195.1 of Bos mutus. Classification (NCBI taxonomy): domain Eukaryota; kingdom Metazoa; phylum Chordata; class Mammalia; order Artiodactyla; family Bovidae; genus Bos; species Bos mutus. The sequence continues at coordinate 49,295,296 of NC_091620.1, forward strand.
CCAATCTTGGAAATGACATTGCATCACTTTGGCCATACTCTATTTGTTAGAAGCGAGTAACCAGGATCAGCCCACACCCGAGGAAAGGGGAAGACAGGAAGTCATTTCAGAACATGTCTGCCTTACAAGAATGCATTTAAAGCAGTGCTTCTCAAACTAATCCTGGCGATAGATCAGCTTTCTTTCCCCTGTTATAGGTCAGTACTTTTGTATAATAAAAAAAAATTCATTTTTAGAAAAATTAACTACAGTATATAAAAGCAAACCCATTGATCATGGCTTCATTGTTACAACAATGTCAAAAGACTGTAAACATTTCTAAACATTCAATTCTATTACTTACCTCATCTGGACCAGAAACAAATAGTTCATGGACTAATCTCAGTAATGGACCATCCTTTCAGTGGCTTAAGGATCTGAATAAACACAGATGGCTTTTCAAGGCTTTTACAAGTCAGCGATTCATACTTTTCACTTGGCTATTCCTGGGAAGAGGGATTCTAGAAAAAATTTTTTAAAAACCTCAAACAAACAAACAAACCCGTTCCCCACTCTCTCTGACTTCCTAAAAATGGGATCTTTTGTTATGTTGAAGGTCAAAGGCATGTAGGATTGATTATGAGTCCCCTGTTTAACATTTGGCTTCAAGGTCCTTTCTGTGCCTGCATTCTCACCAGTCTGTAAGCCACAGATTTGAATTGCATGGTCTGACTCAACGTTAAAAAAACTAAGATCATGGCATCTGGTCCCATCACTTTATAGCAAATACAAGGGGAAAAAGTGGAAGCAGTGACAGATTTTATTTTCTTGGGCTCAAAAATCACTGTAGTGACTGCAGCCATGAAATTAAAAAACGCTTGATCCTTGGAAGGAAAGCTATGACAAATCTAGACAGTGTATTAAAAAGTAGAGATATCACTTTGCCAACAAAGGTCCATATAGTCAAAGCTATGGTTTTTCCGATAATCATGTATGGATGTGAGAACTGGACCATAAAGAAGGATGAGTGCTGAAGAATTAATGCTTTTGAATTGTGGTGCTAGAGAAGACTCTTGAGTGTCCCTTGGACCGTGAGGAGATCAAACCTGTCAATCCTAAAGGAATTAACCCTGAATATTCATTGGAAGGACTGATGCTGAAGCTGAAACTCCAATATTTTGGCTACCTGATTCAAAGAGTCAACTCACTGGAAAAGACCCAAAGGCTGGGAAAGATGAAGGCAAAAGGAGAAGGGGCAGCAAAGGATGAGATGGTTAATAGCATCACCAACTCAATGGACACGAATCTGAGCAAACTCTGGAAGAGAGTGAAGAACAGAGGAGCCTGATGTGCTGTACTCTGTGGGGTCTCAAAGATTCAGATACAACTTAGTGACTGAACAACAAGTCTGACAGATACTATGATTATCAGCTCACATTTTAAAGGTGAGGAGTTAGCCCCTTCTCCAACTATATCAGGAAGTTTGCAAGTCCTTCCTGTTGTTCATCTATTGGGATCCTTCAAAACACATCTCAAGTGTAAAAGATTCAATTCAACTGAAAAAAAAAATGTTTTGAGTACCAACTGAGTGAAAGTTTCTGGGACATACTACCTTGAAGAAGGTACCAACTCTGTTATCACCTGGTTTACGGCACTTACTTTATGGTCATTTACATCTCCAAAATATTTAGGCATTTGAGAACATTCTTTCGCTCCCCAATGAGACCATTAACTTACAGAGCAAAAGTACTTCATTTCCCATCCTTCACGCCATCAGGCAGTTCAGTGGGTCCTCAGAAAACACTGAGCTAGATGTCTGAATTCAGCAATGTTAACCAAGCCCAGAACCTGAATCCCTGTCCAGGGACTAAGTGTCCCCAATCTCACTAATCTGGCAGAGAATCTCTCTTCCAGCCTCTTCACACCTGATAACACACTCTCCAGGGCTTAAAGTAGAAGCCGACTTTTCAGAAGTCTGCTTCTGCTCCCCTGGTTCTCATACAGCAAACTGGCATCTGGTGTGGAGTTCTCATTACATTAGCCCCAAGACAGAGGAGAAAACCAGGTAGAGGAAGGGGCCTTTAAAAACAAGTGTTGCTCAATTTCTTACACAACTGCCAACCCTCAGCTGGGTATGCCCACCCTCTCCCTCCCTGCCCCCTCCCCAGGAAGGGAGTGAGTTAGCAAAACTTACAATGGCAAGGCCCAGTGCTGAGCACAAAGGTAAGCCAAACAGGGTTTTTTTGCCCTCAAGAATGTATAATGGACAAATCAGGTCAATTTCAACTATAATGCAAAGTGAAATGTGCCAAGTGTTGCAATGTTGGCATATGGAGAAATCACTGTGGGAGAACAGATTGGGGAAGAGAATTACAAATGGTGAAAATTCAAAGGATGTATCTTTGGGTTAAGCCTTGGAGGATGGGTAATACAAATGATGGGTAACACTCAGAGGCCACTTCCTATCTACCCAGTGCTGTGGTTGGTGGTATACACACCTCATTTAGGGGGTCACAACAGGTGTCCCGAAGGGGTGCTCTCATTAGTCCCACTTCACAGTGAGGAAACAGGTACTGAGAGTGACCGATTTGTCCAAGATCCACGCTAGTAAGCAGTAGAGGGGGGATTTGGACGCATACAGGGTAACGATGGAGCACTAGCGCTCTTATCTCATTAAAGGAGCAAAGGAGATGGTGAGGGAAGGCCTAGCCTTTGGCAGGGCAAGCCGGGGGAAGCGAGAGGGAACAGATAACAGTTCTGTTTGATCCTTATGGCAGCTTTGTAATCTATATGTCAAACTCTCGGCTTTACAATACATTGCCTCTGATCTCCCCACATCCTATTTAACAGGTAGTTTTATCCCCATTTTACAGATAAGAAAACTGAGCCACAGAGAAGTAACTTTTCAAGGTCACACGACTGGTAGTGGCGCTGGGATCTGAACCTACTGTGCCAGCTCAGTGTTCTCACGTGGGTGGAAGCCCTCTGCATGCCGCCCAATGCCTCGACTTCCCGCCCCCCACCCCCACCTCAGTCTATACATCCTGTCCCTTCCTCCCCACCTTTACCCCGGACCCCCTACTCCCATCCCGCGGTTTCAGCCACAATCGCCCAGCCGACCACCACAGGGTTGAAAGCCACTTCGCGCCCAGAACTACTTCTGCTCCCAGGAAGCTTTGCGTTCCCCCGGAATAAAGAGCCTTTGAGCGCGGGGGCCCCCGCCCCGCCCCGCGCGGGCCCCTCCCACCGGCGCCGGCCCGGGGCGGCCGTGGGCGTGTCCCGGGCGGCGGCGCCCGCGGCCCGGGGCGGAGTCTGGCTGCCGCTCGGGGCTGCAACGCAGCCCGAGAGGGCGAGCTCTGGCCGTAGGTGGCTCCTCCTCCGCCACTCCGCAGCCGCAGGTACCCGGCCGGCTGCGGTGGAACCGCCTTTGTACCCTCCTCCGGGGCCCGGGACGGCCGCTGCGCGCCCAGGTCCATTGTTTCGCCGCTCTGTCTCTTCCGGACAGGTGCTGGCGGCGCGCGGGGCCAGCACGTGCCAGAGCCGCGGCCTGAGCGCCCCTAGGGATCCGCGGGCGCCCGCTGGAGCGTCCTCGGGCGCGCGGCGGGGGATGAAGTACTTGAAGCCGTGGTGGTCGGACGGCGGCAGCCTTTTTCACCTCACCATCCTGCTGAGCTTGGCGGAGCTCCGCCTGGACCTGGACCTAGACCTAGACCTCGACCTCTACCTGCTGTTCCCGCCGCGCACTCTGCTTGGAGATGAGCTGCTGCTCCGGAACGGCCAGACGAGCCACATCTCCGCGCTCAGTCCTTTCCCGGCCTCGGGAGGGTGGGGGCGCGCCGAACTGCTGCACCCCAAGTGCTGGGAGCGGGACCCCGCGGCGCCGCCAGAGGGCCGACTGCTCCGGGAGGTGCGCGCGCTGGGGGTCCCCTTTATCCCCAGTATCCGAGTGGACGCATGGCTGGTGCACAGCGTGGCTGCAGGCGACGCCGACGGGGCGCACGCGTTGCTCGGCGCCGCAGCCGCCTCGTCTGCCGGGGGAGTGGGTGCCGGCGTGGAAGGCGTTAGCCAGGCTGCGCCGGGTGGCGGCGGGGGTCCGCGAGCGGTTCAGAGTAGCCCGTTGGCCGCCGGGGAGGAGGAGGAGAAGGCACCCGCGGAACCGACGGCTCAAGTGTCGGACGCCGACGGACACGCGAGCGAGGTAACAGGAGAGCGGGACGCGAGCGGGTGCTGGGGGACCTGGCCGGGAGCCCTGGTTGTGGCGGGCGGGTGGGGCGGCACGCCTGCGCACCTCCACCCGTCGCCCCCGGGCAGGTGGGGTTTGCAGGTTTGAGGATAACTGTGAGCCTCTCCTTTTTGTGAATTCGACCGAAGAAGGCTTAGTGCTGTCGCTATGGCTCTTAGGCTTTTGGGAACCAAGTGGGTGAAGTCATCAGCTAGCTTATGAGGGAGGACGGTATGCTGGAAATTTTCTGGCCCACTATCTTCGTTTAGTACCTCGTGTAAAATGACATATCTTTTTCCGGAACCGAAGGCGGCCTTGGGCTCCCGGAGGATACACGTTTCTCTTAACTGCGCTCTCAGCCCAACGCGCTCACCTCCTTCGGATATGAACCCATTGCAGTTCGTTTTTAGATGCTTCTCTGGAATGAGGGGCTATGGTCAGTGTCCACTCCGAGGCCCGAAGACAGACCGGTCTGCTCTTACCTAACGATTCTCCACACCTAACAATCCACCTCCCCCCAGAACTTGTGTAACCCCTTAGCATAAAGAACACGGGTACCCTGACAGTCATCTAGTGACTAACAAGTTTCCTTTGGTTCGTAGGTTCAAACCTTTCAGTTCACCAGAATCTATTGACTGAAGTGTCTGGTGCTCCCAACGGCGAGTTGGTGTCTACAGACACAGGATAGCAATTTCCAAAAAATCGCCTTATCCAAAGTTCCTCCAAAGGGATCTCTGTAATTGGTCCAAACCTCAGTGTTAGCAATTGGTATTGATCCGCAAGAGTTCCCTGGACGTTGTTTTTGTGGAGTGCAATCTTATGCAAAATGGGGCCAGACTGGTTTGTTTGCTGCTCTTCAGAATTGCCCTGTTTGTGTAGGCAGTTGCCAGACGAGCTTCTCCGCCCTCTCCTAGAGGGGTCATTGTGTCCAAGTGCCGGGTGATTCAGTGTTAAACGTATCCGATCCCTGCCTCTTCCTGGGGCCGGAACTAATGGGATGGGGGTGGGGGAGTCTCGGTGGGCTCCGAACAAACGGAGGGTAGGGGTGGGTAGGTCTTTTCTGCTCGCTGCTCCAGCCTCCACCCTGGGGGGTGGTCTCACCTGAATCTCTCCCAGTTCAGGGGTGGAGCGTTCTGTGCCGCTCCCCTTCCCGATTCCGTGCCACCCAGGGATGAAACCCAGTGTTGGATGCTGTCCCAGATGGCACCCTGCCCCCATCACCGCTCAGTGCCAACCGGCCTCCGAAGTGTGCGAGGACCTGGAGGCACAGGAGGCTACTCTTCAAGGACTTCGCTCCCCCGCCCAGGCTCTCCTGGTAGATATCTCTTTAGACCAGCAAGGCTGCCATGGGGGAAAGCTCTGGGGACCTAGGCAGAGCCAGACCTTGGATGCCCTGAGCCCAGATTTCCTAAGGAAGAGGGTGAGGTTCACCCCAGGCCATTCTCCTGGTATCACCTCCTCCAGCTGACATGTGCGGACCTGCAGGACTGTGGTCGCTGCTGGGATGACCTGGTTTTGTTCATTCTTGTGATAATTAGCTGTCGAGCACCTTACAGTTTTCACAGCCAGTTCACCTGTATTGATAACACTTTTTACATGCCCCTTGTGAGGTCCACGGGCCAGGCATCCTCATATCCAATTCATACTTGGAAAATAGAGATCCAGTGAGGTTGAGGGGCTTGGCTAAACCAGCACAGTTAATTAGTACTAGAAGTGGATCTAGACTCTGAGCCCCCCTGACTCCCAGGCTGGCACATTAAGCATCTCCACTGCACTTTTGTGTGCAAGCGTGCAGCGGAATGGGCATTACCCCCATTCCTGACCGCAGCACCACTGCTCTCCACTGCTGGATTGACTTTAAGAAGCAAATTGTACCATCAGTAATGCCGAGGTTAGACTTGGAAACCATGACTCTGGAGAAAATGGGCAGAAAACACAAAACAGCTCTGGTTTTTGCGATCAGCAAACCTGGGTGTGGGGGCATCACATAATAATGTGCCCTCATATGGACTACCTTACTCCCTCCAGGCCTCAGTGTCTCATCTGTTGAGTGGGAGAGTAATGCTTCCCTCGGGTGCCGTGCCCATTAAGTGGGAAAAGCATGTGTGAAGTGCCAGCCTAGTGCCTGGGATATGATTGTTTTTTTCTTTTGCCCCCATCCTCAACACACCCTCCTTAACCGGTCCCCACTCAACATTTTGTCTTGTTTGTCTCTGTGTCTAGCTTGATTGGTTGTCTGTTAAGGAGGTGGGGTGGGTTGGAGCCAGACTGCCTGGTTTGGGATCCCAGTTACACCATGCATTGCTCTGTAACCTTGGGCCATTTCTGAATCTATCTGTGCTTTATTCTCACCTGCACAATAGGAATAATATAGGTGCCTACTGCAGGGGGTTGTTGTGAGAATTAAACGATTCATACCATGGAATAGGCTTAGAACTGTGCCTGTCCCGTCTTAAATGCTCAAGGTTAACTTCAAAGAGAGGGAGTGCTGTGACATGAGAACATCTTAAGTTTGTTACAGATAATTCTGATGGCTTACATTTGAGTTGTAGGAGATTCTGGTTTTATAGTATAACTTTCCATAATTTTTGTACATGTGCAAAGATATTTTGGAGTAGGGGATTTTCCAAGTATCAAAAGAAGTACAGTTTTGGTTTCATTTCTTAGTGAGGCTAATCATTAGTTGCAAACAGAATGTGGAATTCCCCAGGGCAGACAAGCTTCCCTTCCTGACCACAACCATTCTCTCACAACTTATAAGGCACATGTTCTTCAAAGTCATGTACTGGTTAAACAAAGAAATCAATGGTAGTTGTGGAATTGAATGTGTGAGCATATTTGAAGATGGGGTGCCTACTTAACAGCCAGCAGCCGTGTTTCAGAGAGCTGTTGCCACTTTACAATTGAGAGGGCTTGTGGTCATCTTGATGTGGTTTCATGCCGTGGGACAGATGGGGACCTTCTGCCCGGTGAGGGGTCCAGCAGGACCTCTGACCTTTGGAGTTGGTTTCTTGAGGTCACAGGAAGAATCTGATACAGTCAATATTTGCTTCTAAGAGTATATAAAGGGAAGAGAAAGCAGGTTGTTAAAGTGATTGTTAAAGTGAAAGTTGGTTTTTGTTTCAAAATCAAAGATAGTCCCTGATGCCTGGGCAGTTGGAGATAGATGAAATTTCAAACACTTGCCTGTTTTCAACTTACAACCATGATACAGAAATAGTCTTTTGTGTAATGATATGCATTGCAGTACAGCGTTTCACAGTAGACTTTTTACTTACTAAAATATGCAGTGAAGATGCACCTATGATCTTCTCATGGGAAAGAAGAGCATGGGTCACTGTATTCGTGTTGTTGCTGTTTAGTTGCTCAGTCGTGTCTGACTCTTTGCTGCCCTATGGACTGTAGCCCGCCAGGCTCCTATGTCCATGGGATTTCCTAGAATACTGGAGTAGGTTGCCATTTCCTCCTTCAGGGGATCTTCCTGACCCAGGGATTGAGCCTGTGTCTCCTGCATTGGCAGAGGGATTCTTTGCCACTGAGCCACCTGGGAAGCCTATTAGTGTCCTAGGGCTGCTGCAACACAGTAACGTGAACCAGGCGACTTAACAGAAATGTACTGTCTCACAGTTCTGGAGGGAAAAAGGTGGAGAGAGGGTCTCAGCAGTTCTGAGGTTCCAGGCTGTGATGGTGAGGCTGAAAGTTGTGAGGGAGAGGTTCTGGGAGTTTCCAGGCCTTGCTCCTGGTTTCTGGTCATTTGCTGGCAGTCTTCGACGGCCCTTGCTTTTTACTGCATCAGCCCAGTCTCTGCCTTCTTCACATGGCACTGTCCCTGTACGCATGCCTGTAGCCAGATTTCCCTCTTTATAGGACACCAGTCATATAGGATTAGGGGCCCACCTTCTCATCCTAACCAATTACATCAGCAATGGCTCAGTTTCCAAATAAGGCCACATTCTGGGGTACTGAGGGTTATGACTTTGAACACATCAATTTTGAGGGACTCAGTTCAATCCGTTATGCTGTCACCATCTCCCCTTTCTGGGAACTCTTGGGGGTGTTCCACTTGCTTACCAACTAGGTACCAGTTGTTGAAAGTCCACGGTGTCTAGAAGCAGCTGGACTACATGTGGGACCATTTGCAGCAGGACTTGGTATAAGTTCTTGAGCAAAGCTGGTTTTTGGCTGGCTTGTTGTGCCACAACCCCAAGGAACCCCAGACTTCTTCCAGTCAGCCTTTGACCTAAAGTGGTAGGTTACAGAGACATCATCCCTCCAGTGTCTGAGTCTCCCCTCGCTTGCCCTACTTCTCGGCTTCACTCAGAATTGGAGCGCAGGGCCCAGGCCTGCCCTATGGGCAGACTCAGGCAGGCTGCTCTCGTGGTCAGTGTGCTGGCCCTGGAGCTTCACTGCTGACTGGTTATATGATCCGAAGCACACTTGTTAACCTCCCTGTGCCTTGGTTCCCTTATCTGTGAAATGGGTTGGTAAGAGTCCCTTCAGGAGGATTAAAGAGATCACATGCGTTCTTTGGGATTGGCACTTGGTAAGCCCTCCATGTTAGCAGCTGCTGTTAACTCAGCGGGGGCAGGAGGCGCTCCAGTGCCCCTTCCTAACTTATCCCTCTGTGCTTTGTTGCCACATACAGGTCTCCAGAGCATGCCTTGTTCTTTCCCGTTTTCATCTGGGAAGCCCCCCGGGGGTCCTCATTGCCTACCAGTTTGCTATTTTGTTGTTCAAGGCTCCCCATCTGATGCAGCTCCCTGTTCTGAGTTCATCTCTCCAGCTGGCCCACACCTGTAGCCTACTTGGCTACTTTGACTTTCTCCCTTCCTCTTCCCCAAATAGCCGGTTCTTTCCTGCCTTTGACTCGGTTACCTTTGCCCAGAATGTGTCCTTTCATTTCTTTCAAGTCTTTTACTGTTAAGTTCTCACTCCTCTCCACTATTACCTCAAGCATTTCCTGTTCTTTCCTTTGTGCCCTACTGCATTTTGTGACATTTCTTCTATGGGACTTGTGTTCTCTACTTTGAACTGCAGCGCCTTAAGTGTGGAAACTGGGTCTTCACTCTAATGTGCAAGTGGCACCCAGGGACAGGATTAGGAGCAGAAGCCCGTTCAATCAGCCTGTGTTGAGCTCCTCATTCATCCTCCACGTTGACTCTGCAGAGCTTCTCGGGTGCTGAGAGCTCACGTGTCTTGAGACCTTCCAGGCCAGAGTTCCAACTGCAAATATACGAAATATATGAAATCCTGATGGGCTATCTGATCGCTTAATGCCGATTTGAGTGGATGGGGCAGTGGAAAGCAGACTTTCAGGTTGGCATATAATTAATCAGGAGGTGAAACTCAGGATTGCTTAAAGTATGATCTTGCCCAGAATAGACAGGTTACTGTTCTTAAGTGCTGAGGTAGACTATGCCGCCCCCCACCCACTAAAAAATTGAAACAAAAACAAGCTTCTCACATTTGTGGTAGCCTTTCGATATGAATAGTTTGTTCTCAAAATCTAATTAAAGATGTACAGTGATATTCAAATACACTTCTGGGCAGCTGAAGCAGGCTGAGGCTCCAGTACATACCTGGGTGGTTTTTGGTTGAGTTGCAGGTGGTGGTTGGCAGATCATGGTCAGTGTTGTAGAGGCAAGGAAGGCATGGCCTTCTGTGATTGGGTGCAACTGGATTCCCTGGCATTAGCCAGGGTTCTCCAGAGAACAGAGTCAGAGTGTGTATGTGCGTGTGTGTGTGTGTGTGTGTGCATGCGTACATGCATGTGTGCTAAGTAGCTCCAGTCATGACCAACTCTTTGTGACCCCATGGACTGTAGCCCACCAGGCTCCTCTGTCCATGGGATCTTCAGGCAAGAATACTGGAGTGGGTTACTATGTCCTCCTCCAGGCGATCTTCCCAACCAAGGGATCAAACCCATGTTTCCTGATGCAGGTTTGAGGCAAAATTTCTTCCCCAGGGAGACCTTAGTTTTGTTCCATTTTGCCCTGAAAGACTTTCAGTTGATTGGATGAGGCCCACTTGGATTATCAAAGACACTCTCTTTTACTCAGTCACCTGGTTGGGGGCCACTGTTACCCACATCTGCACAGTACCTCAGTACCTTCACAGCAACACTAGGTTAGCATCTGATGGAATTCTGAGTCCTGTAGCCTGGCCACACTGACATGTAAAACCAGTCATCACCCCATCCCAGCTCCATCTCTTCCTGGGCAACCTCCATGAGGCTTGGTGTCCAAATTGTAAAAGGTGAATATTAACTTCTTTCTGGGAAAGTTCCTTCAGCATTAAATCATACTCTATGTTAAAGGGCTAGTGCAGGTTTTGGCATAGTAATAGATATTCAGCGAGTGATTTGCTGTCATTGCTCCAGAGCTGGGGAATGTCGAACTCCCAGGAAACCCCTGACATATGGAGGAAATGGCAGATGACCACGAGGTCTTGCAGGAGGCCTTGGGCTTGTTGAGGAGGCAGAACCCTTAAGGCTCATCTGGAAAAAGAGCTGCTTAGCCTTACTTTAGAGCTGGGTTTCTCATCCCAGTGACTGTGTCAAATTACCCGGTTGTTAGATACAATGTAAATTTCAGGGCCCACCTGAGACTGGCTGAATCAGAGCCTCTCAGATGGGGCTTGGGATGGGTCTGCAGTTTCTCAGACTTCCACATGATTCTTCTGCCACCCCATGTTGATCTTAGCCATGGTGTTACTGCCTCAGGACTTTTTGATGCCCAGCAATGTAGAAATGGAGGGCAGAGGCGGGTGGGCGGGGGACGGTGCCTGGTTGAAAACTATCCTTCTGAATTTAAAGCCCAAAAGAGCTCGTAGACTGAGCCAAAGTTACCTGCTTGAGCAGCAGGACCTGGGCTAGAGCCCTGGTTTGCCAGATGTTGTTTTAAAGTTAAAGCCTGACCTGTCTAGTTCCTTGCTGGGGATGAGGAACTAACTTGCAAAAAATAACTAATAATGAATGCAGAACTAACTTGCAAATACATACAGTTCAAAATTAACTCATGCTTAAGTTCTAGAATAGGTGAAGCTAGGGTACAAATATGAGAACTTTCTGGGAGTGTCTGAGAACTTTAAATATTCTCTTTCACAGTTGAGGTACAAGTTAAATGAGTGCCTGCATTTGTCAGAATTGTGCAGTTAAGGTTTATACAGTTCTGGCCAGGTATACCCTACCTAAAAACTATGAGAGAGTGATTGAGTAGTGTGGAGGGGAAGGGTGGTGGGATTAGTGATGTAAGAACAACAGGTAAGGGACTTGCCTGGTGGCCCAGTGGTTAAGACCGCGCTTCCAATGCAGGGGGCTTGGGTTCGATCCCCAGTCTCTTCGTGGTCTCAATCCCTGGTTGGGAATTAAGATCCCATACCTCAGGGTGTAGCCAAAAAACAAAACCAAAAAGGAATAGCAGAAGATTGTTGATAATTTTTGAAACTGGATGATGGGTTCATGGAGGGCTTGCTATATTGTATTCTGTTTATTTTGTGTGTTTGAAATTTTCCAGTGTGAAGAAAATACAAAAACATCATGCATGTTGAAGGCCACTTGGCCTGTCCTGCCTGCTGGAGTAATGTAGCATTACATGAATCTGTCCTGCTCCCCCTCCCCCCCTCCCCTCTGCTCTGCCCTGCCCTCTCCTGGTCCCTCTGCTCCCCCTCTCCCACTCCCCTCTGCCCTCCCTCTCCCAGGCTCTCAGCCTACACCTGGGGATTACTTGTGGGAGAAGCAGCTCCTTTTAAAATCAAAGCCTGCAGGTTGGAGTTCAGCCTGCCCTTGTGTCCCAGGTGTTGAGTCTCCTGTTTGGAAACACTGGCTGTCTTCATACCCAGCTTCTCCTGGTGGGCTGTCACACTGAATGACTTAGTTTCAGCCTCGTGGAGGATGCTTGCCAATTTTTTTAGCTGCTTCCTCTAGGAGCCTTCAGAAGTGAGTTTAGTCTATAGCACATTTTAGGGTGAGCAGTTTCCAGCACATAATAGCAAATGGAGAGAATGGAGATTGGATAATGGAGTCCTGTCCCCCATCCCTGTCACCAGCATAACAATCACCAGCGCAGGGCCAGTCTTGGCTCATCTGTCACTCCCCATGTCCCTCCCCCCATTAGTTTGAAACAAATTCCAGACATCATTTCTTGTGATTCTTGTGCCAGCTCTTTGCAGAGACTTAGTCAAGAGGAGAAAAAAGCCTGGATTTGTTCCTTTCCTGTTCTTCCCACTACGTTCATCAACTCAGAAAATCTTCTATAAATATTTTAGGGTATATATCCCTAAAGGACCCTTCTAAACATCAACACAATGCCAAGACCACACCTAAAAAAAAATCAGCAAAAATTTGTTACCACTGAAGGTCTAGTTCGTATTCAACCCCAGTTATGTCATGATAAATTTTTTCACAGTTGGTTTGTTGGACTTGCAATCCAAATAAGATCAGTACCATGCGCTGTAGCCAGCTGTTCTGCTTGATATTCAGAGACGGACTTGCTTCATTCGTACGGAGCGAACTTTTCCCATGTCTGCAGTTCTTATCTGTGTGAAACAAGTGGGAGCCATCGTGGGTGGTGGTGCAGTTGGCTTTCCGGTAGGAAGAAGGCACCCTTCGTCCTACAGAAGAGGAAATGAAGAGCCTTCAGCGAATGACTTCTCACAGCAGCAGACAGGGGTGTTGGGACACCCAATGACTACCAGTGAAAGGCGGAGCCCCGGGTAGGGGGAGAAATGTCCAGGCCTCTCCTGTTTCCCCCATCACCCTCTCCAGCCTCCTCCTGTACCCTCCCACCAGTGAATCCTGCTGGGAGCCCCAGAGTGTGCAGGGCTCAGTTTCTGGGGGAACACATGGGGACCTGGGGGGGGCAAATAAGAACCAGGACAGTGTCCATGAGCAGGCTGTCAAGTAAAAACGCCTGCAGCCACACCCTGTTAAGTCACTTACCAGGTCAGTGACTCAACAGCAAGTTGCTTAACCTCCCTGTGCCTCAGTTTCCCCCTTTGTAAGAGGAGAAAAGAGCAGTACCTGGGATGCCAGGCAACTTCAGTGAGATCATGATTGTGGTGCCTGGCCCAGAGTGAGTGCTCAATCAGTGTGAGCTATAATTATTATAAACTGCTGCAGCAAACCACCCAGGCTAGACAGGACACAGTCTCTCTTTATCTGGCTCCTCGTTTCTCTCTAGACCTGATGACTCCAGCTTGCCTCCAGCCTAGAGCCAGGGCCTCAGAATTCTCTGGCCTTCATCCCTCTCCCTCTGATATCATCCTTATCGTAGGCCCCACACTGTTCTTTGTCTCTGAAGGTTCTTCCAACCCTGAAGGTCACACCAGGTCTTAGTCTCTCCTCCCCCAGATCACTAAATGAAAGGCCTAGCCAGTGAAGCCAGCCGGAACTGTTCACAAAGAGTGTTTTCAGCGTCGAACTCTCCATCGTCCTCTTCCGGTCTCAGCACAGGATAGTAAGTACCGAGTCAGAAATCATGCTGCCAGATACCAGAACTTCTAAGACTCAGCAAAGAGAAGAGTCCAGCTTTGCTTCTTTCTCCCCTCTCCACTATCCTTCGTTGTCTCTGAAAACCTTCCTTTGAGGCTCAGCTCTGCTCCCTAACTCATCTGTGGTGGCAAAGATGAGTTAACAGCTGGAGGACAGGTGTCAGAAGGATACAGCCCTCGGTACCAGCAGGGAAGGATGTGGGAGAGGGGTGGTTAGGAATGGGGATTGATACGTTCACACTGCTGTAGTTGAAACAGATAACCAACAAGGACCTACCGTATATAGCACAAGGACGTTGTTTAGTTGCTCAATATTCTGTAATAACCTAAATGGGAAAAGAATCTGAGAATGAATAGATACATGTATAGAAAAAGGGAAAGTGTTAGTTGCTCAGTCATGTCTAACCCTCTGCAACCCTCCAGACTGTGTAGCCCTCCAGGCTTTCTGTCCATCGGATTCTCGAGGCAAGAATACTGGAGTGGGTTGTCATGCCCTTCTCCAGGGCATCTTCCCGACCCAGGGAGATACATGTGTATGTCTTACTGCCACCTGAAACTAAGACAACATTGTTAATCAACTAAACTCGAGTATAAAATAAACATTTAAAAAAATTATTTACAGCCCAGTAGGAAAGAAAAGACCCATATAATTGTAATTTTACATAGAATAGAAGGCATGTCATAGGAGAAACCTACAGGCCATGGGAGTTTTGAGACAGAAGAACCCAGTTTTAACTAAGGGGCCCAAACTGAGAAGGTCTGGATCCATGCAGAGGATGGGGTGGCTAGGCTCCCAGCAGTCAGGGCTGTGGCGGGAGGGCCTGCCTTTCACCACTGCCAGTTCAGTGCAAGTCCCTGGGTGGTGGTGAGCACCCCAGCTCACAAGTTTACGATGGCTTCCTGTGGTGAGCATGGAAACTTTCTTCTTTTTTTTTTTTTAAATTGAGTCCCAGCCTGAGAGTAAAAATCACCTACCTACACACAAATAAAAAGTAACTTAATGATGGGTTTTGCTTACCCATTCTTTTAAGAGCATGGACCATGAATCACCAGTATATACAACAGTGCTTGTAAAACACTTGTACTGTCTCTTTCAGCTCCTTGTCATTGAGTTGAGGAAAACAGGAAAAGAAGAAAGCAAAGAGATAGTAATTACTGGCTACTAGGGGCTGGGGTCGCTTTCTCTTGGGGTTCTAATTGAGTTGTCAGAAGTTAGTCATTAATTACAACTCTTCAGAATCAAAAAGCAGTAGAAAGTACTGATTAATGTTTGCATAGGATCTTAAAATGTATAAAGTGCTTTTCCTCAACCACTTCCTTAAAATATGAATTAGAACTGTTACCCTTCATGTCACAGACAAGGAGACTGAGAGTCAGAGTGGCCCAAGGTCACAGCTGGTAGGATTAGGAGTGGCCTCTCTTACTCAGCTGTTTTTGGACATGAGTCTTCCTAGCCAGGAGGCTTTTATGGGACCTTGTAGACTGTGCAGAGTATACAAGTGCAATAGCCCTTTTTCACTTTCTAAATAGAAATAATATTGGACCTCCCTCTCCTCGTCTTGTGTTCCTGGTGTCTCCACCCCACCCCACCCCAAGATAGAATTGCTTAACTGTCACAAATCGGTCCCTGGGAAGAGGACTCTCTCTGAGCCCAAGTTGAGTGGGCAGGATGTTTCTAAGGGAGTACATTTCCAATTACAGCTGTGGAAGGGAATACAAGAAAGCAAATTTGGACAAAAGTAGGAGTCAAACTGGAGCAGGGCAGTGCCAGGAGCTCTGGGGCTTAAGTGACCCTTCACAGTTGTCCCACGATGGGTGAGGTGGCCAGGCCTTTGTGCTCTCTCTGTTCAGTCCTGAGATGTAGGTGCCCCAGGAACAGTGTCACCTTAGGTGAGGGGGCCCTAGGTAGGCGAGGCATTCTGTAAAGGCCCAGCTGGAGGCTCTTTGCTCCCAGGTCAAGGAGAATTCTTTCAAACTTTCCAGTGAGGAGTTCTGATGTTCCATAAAGCTTCCCAATTCTTTTTTCTTCAAAACTAGCATGACAATGATACAAAAAAAAAAAAGAGAAAGAATCCAGGAATTACTTTTATGCATATTCCTGCAAAACATTAAATAAAATGTTAGCAAGTCATACAGAAATATAGGTGCATAAAGCATTTTTTAAAATGGATGTATTAGTTATCTATTGCTGCAGAGGAGATTATTCCAAAACTTAATGACTTAATACCACATTTATTATCCTATTTATTATGTGAGCTAGAAATTCTGGAGTGGCTTAGCTGGGTGGTTCTCCTTCCTGGTTTCAAGAGGTTGTAGTGAAGATGGTGATTGGAGTGCATTTATCTGAAGGCTGAACTGGAGCTGAGAGATCCAGTTCCAAGGTGGACCACTGACAGCTGTGGTCAGGAGGCCGCAACTCTACTCCACGTAGAGTTGGAAAGGCCAAGGCCTCTCTGTAGAAAGCTTGAATGTCCTTGCAACGTGAGTGCTCGCTTTCACCAGTACGAGTGATCCGAGGGAGAGCAAAGAGGAAGCCATGGGGCTGAACCTTTACGCCCACATAATAATACTCCTTTTGTTAAAAACAACTCATTAAGTTTGGCCCCAACTCAGTAGGGGGGTTATATATAATTTGTGGATATTTTTGAAACACCTAAGTATTCAATATCCATTTCTACTTTTAAAAATGCCCTTCAAAAATAAGGATAGAGCTTCATACTACCAAATCCTCAGATACAGTCTTGTATCCACTTTCTACTCCTTATCCTGAAATGAAGGCTTTATTTTTCTTTCTTTCAAACTCAGTCCTGCCATTTGTCCTTTGGAGTCTTTATCTATAGCTTTCTGAATGTTATCCTTTCTCCTCAGTCATTGCCTTACAAACATATTCCAGCATCTCATCTTTAAAATATTGCTCTGACCCACTTCCCCAGTCACTTCATAGCCAAAATTCTTGAAAGAATGGTCTGTATACTGTTCCCAATTTGTTATCTCCCATTTACTCTTCAACACCGTATCACTGGGCTTCTACCCTAAGTTTTTCGAAGGCCACCCACACACTGCTTTCTTATTGCCAAATCCATTGGATACTTTTCTGTCCTTACTGTGCGCAACCTCCAAGCAGCATTCAACACAATCAACCACTCCATTCTTATTGAAACAGTTTTGGATTCTGAGACACTGCTATTCTGTCTTCCCCTGCAACTCATTTCTTGTCTTCAGTCTTTTCTCACCAGCTTTTCTGCTTGACCTCTGAATGTTTCAGTTCTGCAGGACCCTGTCCTGAGCCCCTTCTAGCTTTGTGCTCGCTTGTTGGAATCTCGTTAGTTCCTGTGTGTGTGTTTATGTTGATGTGTTCCCAGTTTTTACTTTCAGTTCAGACCTTTGCTCTAAATTCCAGATTCTCATCTCAGTAATGTAATAGATATTTCTGCTTGACTTTTTACGTCTCAAACTTGACATTTCCAAAATGGAAGACCCCTCAGTTTCCCTTTTTAATGGTTCTGTTTGTAACTATCCACCATCTTTATTCAAGCCAGAAATCTAGGAGTCATTCTAAATTTTCTTCCCTTTCCTTGATCTCCCATTTCCAGTCCATCAACAAGCCCTGTCTCATTTTACACAGCGTATCATGGATTCTTCCGCTTCTCTGTCACCACCACCTTTTTCCAGACTCTTATTTCTGTGTGCATGTGTGTGTGCACGCGTGTGCACTAAAGTCACTTCAGTCATGTCCGACTCTGTGCAACCCCATGGACTATAGCCCGCCAGGCTCCTCTGACCATGGGATTGTCCAGGAAAGAATACCGGAGTGGGTTGCCATGCCTTCCTCCAGGGAATCTTCCCAACCCAGGGATCGAACCCTGGTCACTTATGTCTCCTGCACTGGCCAGCAGATTCTTTACCACTAGGCCATCTGGGAAGACTGTTACCTACTGTCAATTAATTACTGTAGTAACCTCCTAACTGGTCTCCCCACTTCCATGCTTGGATTTTCTCTGTAGTTGCAGAGGAAGAAGAAATAACTGTAGCTCAGATTCCTACTCTAACTGTAACTTTTCCTGTCTTGGCCCTTTTGCTGCGCATGCTTCCATCCTTAGGAGAACTCAGGCTTTCTGTCATGTCTCTAGTCTCTCCCCTACTCCTGGCTAGGTCTCTTCCCTTACTGTCTTCATAGTCGCCACTTGTTTCATACATACATTGATCGGAGACTGAATGGGAGAAGGTGAGTAAAAATGCTACTACTGTAGTAGACCCCAGTAGAAAACCCAGTAGAAAAGACCCCAGAGAAAAATGGACAGAGACCACACAGAGTTCACAGAAAAGGAAATACAAATGCTTTTAAACTTGTGAAAGATGTTCAACTTCACTCATAATAAGAGAAGTAGAAATTAAAACTACAGCGAGATGCCAGTTTTCATCTATCACATTGGCACGTTTACTGGTAGGAAATGCATGTATGTGTTGACCTAGGGAAATAGGTGGGGAAACAGTGGAAACAGCGTCAGACTTTATTTTTTGGGGCTCCAAAATCACTGCAGATGGTGATTGCAGCCAAGAAATTAAAAGACACTTACTCCTTTGAAGGAAAGTTATGACCAACCTAGATACCATATTCAAAAGCAGAGACATTACTTTGCCAACAAAGGTCTGTCTAGTCAGGGCTATAGTTTTTCCAGTAGTCATGTATGGATGTGAGAGTTGGACTGTGAAGAAAGCTGAGTGCCGAAGAATTGATGCTTTTGAACTGTGGTGTTGGAGAAGACTCTTGAGAGTCCCTTGGACTGCAAGGAGATCCAACCAGTCCATTCTAAAGGAGATCAGTCCTGGGTGTTCTTTGGAAGGACTGATGCTAAAGCTGAAACTCCAGTACTTTGGCCACCTCATGCGAAGAGTTGACTCATTGGAAAAGACTCTGATGCTGGGAGGGATTGGGGGCAGGAGGAAAAGGGGACGACAGAGGATGAGATGGCTGGATGGCATCAGTGACTCGATGGACGTGAGTCTGGGTGAACTCCGGGAGTTGGTGATAGACAGGGAGGCCTGGCGTGCTGCGATTCATGGGGTCGCAAAGAGTCAGACACGACTGAGTGACTGAACTGAACTGAGCATACATTCTAGGAATTTATTTTACTTAACACATGTGTGCAAAGAAGTATGCATAAGGACATTTTAATTCTTTTTTAAGAAATGATTGGAGACAAATATCCATCATTAAGAAACTAATCAAATCCATTGTGGTGACAGGAATGTATTGGTTGCTCTCCTCTGTACACAGCTCTTTCTGTTTTTAGATCTTTGCTAAAATATCACTCCCTTGAGAGGTCTTCCCTAACCAGTCTTTCTAAAGGTGGGTCCCCCCTTCTTCTCTTTCACTTGCCATAACTTGCAGTAATTTTCTTAGTTCACTTGTATTTTGGGCTTCCTCTCCCTTCAAATCTAAGCTGTGAAGAGGCAGTCTAGACTTTTTTTCACTATTGTATCCCCAGCATCCAGTATACTATTTGGGATTTAATATGTATTGATTGAATGAGTGAATGAATAAGGAAAGCTGCATGATATCCTTATTGATGGAACATTATGAGTAAAAAATAAGAATGGCAGGTGTGATAATGTGATGTAATACGTGTGTAGTCCTCATCTGCCCCCACCCCCACCCCTATGTGGCAGAGCTCCCAAAGACCTTGGAATTTCCTAAGCATGAGAGCGATGGGAGCATCTTTTGTTATAATATTTGGTCTCTCAGTCCTCAGTTCCTGAAATAGTTCCAAAGCCCTGAAGGTGAAAGGAAGTTTTTCTTATTTATAACATGCCCCTTCTAACCACACCTGACTTACGGGGTTGTTTTTTGTTTTTTAATATTTATTTGGCTGTGTCATGTCTTAATTGCAGCATGTGGGGTCTAGTTCCCTGACCACAGATTGAACCTGAGCCCCTTGCATTGGGATTGTGGAGTATTAGCCACTGGACCACCAGGGAAGTCCCTTCATTCTGTTGATGAGGTAGCTTTGGGAGAGCCCCCTAAAGATGGGAGCTGGTTGCCAGGGGAACCAACCACATGATGAGAGGATTAGAACTTTAAACCCTTCCACCCACCCACCCACACCTCTGGGGAAGGGAGGGTGCTGTAGATTGAGTTTAGTCACTAACAGCCAATGATCGCTCAACCATGCTTGTGTAGTGATACCTCCATAAAAAGCCAGAAGGAGGACTTTGGAGATCTTCCAGGTTGGTGATCACATGGAGGTGCTGGGAGAGTGGTGCAGAGCATGGCAGCTTGTGACCTTTCCACAGTCCTTGCTTTTAGGCATCTGTTTGTTTCTGAGTTGTGTCCTTTTGTAATAAAATAGTAATCTAGTGAGTAAAATGTTTTCCTGAGATCTTTGAGCCACTCTATCAAACTAATCACACCAGAGGAGGAGGAGGGTTATGGGGACCTTTAATTTATAGGCACTTGGCGGGAAGCAAGGTAACCACCTGGATTTGGAACTGACCTCTGGAGGGAGAGAGAGCAGTTTTGAGACTGAGCCTTTACCCTGTGGGATCTGATGCTGCCTCTAGGTAGATAGTGTCAAAACTGAATTAAGTTATAGAACATGCAGGTGGTGTCCCAGAACTGCTAGGTGTATGAACAGCCCACACATCTGTTGCCAGAAGTGAAGTAGCAGACCATTGAGAATGGAGGGACGACACAGTGTTTTCTTTTACATCAGATGTCATTATTATTATTGAGCAGTATTCTGAAAGCATGAGCAAAGCAATTAGACAAGAAAATGAAATAAATTTAAATCGTGAGAAGGAAGAGGTGAAAAATAATTAGTAAAGCAATGGACATGACTGTATACACTTTGGGGGAAAAAATAGAAATTAACAGGAATTATAATCGAAGAATAGTTTTTTGAGACTACCTTCTGTAGTTGCCTTGGACAAAATGAGTTTGCCATATAGGAATTTTAGGGGATAACTTTAGTTAGATATAATTTCAAACTTTAAAAAAAGTTGTGAGAATAGTATATATCCTTTACTCAGATTTGCCTGTTGTTTACATTTGGCCCCATTTGAGTTACCTGTTTATAATTATATCTATATACACATACAGTTCTTTCATTCTGAAACACCTAAGAATGAATTGCAGCCATTACGTATAGTACTTCCTAGTATGATCTATAACCAGTTAAACAGAATCAGGAAAATTTAACCTGAATCTAAGACTATAATCTATTGTCCATACTCAAATTTTATCTATTGCCCCAGTAATATCCTATGTAACTACTTTTTCTCCTGGGTCTGCATCTAACCCAGGAGCACATGTTGCATTTACTTGTCAAATCTCTTAAATCACCTTTAATATGGAAAAGTTCTTTCAGTTCCTGACCTTTAGATTTTGGAAGAATATCTTTATTTTGTAAAGTGGCTCCCAATTTTGATTTGTCTGATGTTTCCTCATTACACTGAGATTATGAACACCACAGAAATGGTATTGTATCCTTCATATTGTGTGAGGAGGCATCTTGCTTTATTGCCATATTGTGATGATAGATTTGATTGCTAGTTTATTTTTCTTTTGAACTTATTTTGTGTTGGGGTGCAGCCAGTTAACAATGTTGTGATAGTTTCAGATGAACAGCAAAGGCACTCAGCCATACACGTACACATTCTTCCCCCAACCCCCGTGACCCCATCCGGGCTGCTGGGTAACTCTTGACCACTTGGTTTAGATGGTGTTTGCCAGGTTTCTCCTGAAGGGCTATTAGTTTTCTCTTTGTAATTAAAAAGTAATCTGGGGTGATACTTTGAGGCTACTTAAATATTTTTATTTTTCATCAAGTTTTTATTCCCTAGTTTCAGTATTCATTCATGATTTTCTAACTCCATCATTCTTCTATATTTATTAGTTCCATTCTACTGTAAGGGAGATATTTCCCTTTTTCCTCATTTACTTGTTTATACTGAAATGAACTCGTTGGTCCTTTTATTTAACACATTTATTGAGTTATGATCCATTATTATATGATATAATAGGATTTTTAACCTATTTTCTGCTTCTTGCCATGTGATTTGTGGTCATACAGAATTTCTCTATCTTCCATTCTTCTCCCGAGTTTTAAGGCAGGCCATCTTACAGACTTTTGTTACCAAACTCTTAAACACTTTGAAAGTTTCCTTATGGGCTTGATCTAGTTAGGTGTTAGCCACTGGTTTCCTCTGTTATTGTTTATTTATGTATTGTTATAGATAACATTCTCATGTTTGCAAGTTTATGTGTCTCTCTACATGTGTTGTATTAATTCTGATATTACAGACTAAGGAGACCTTGCTTCATGGTTCTAAAATAGATCTTGTGATTTAGAGGTTAGAAGCTTCTATGCCCACCAGCAGCAAATTTATTTGTAAACAAAGTTA
Organism: Bos mutus; assembly: GCF_027580195.1. Taxonomy (NCBI): domain Eukaryota; kingdom Metazoa; phylum Chordata; class Mammalia; order Artiodactyla; family Bovidae; genus Bos; species Bos mutus. The sequence goes on from NC_091620.1 coordinate 49,317,389, forward strand.
ACTGCCTCAGGAATTTAGAATTTTGAATTAGATTCTCTTAAAGTTATGACCAACCTAGAGAGTATATTAAAAAGCAGAGACATTACTTTGCCAACAAAGGTCCGTCTAGCCAACGCTATGGTTTTTCCAGTAGTCATGTATGGATGTGAGAGTTGGACTGTGAAGAAAGCTGAGCACCGAAGAATTGATGCTTTTGAACTGTGGTGTTGGAGAAGACTCTTGAGAGTCCCTTGGACTGCAAGGAGATCCAACCAGTCCATTCTAAAGGAGATCAGTCCTGGGTGTTCTTTGGAAGGACTGATGCTAAAGCTGAAACTCCAGTACTTTGGCCACCTCATGTGAAGAGTTGACTCATTAGAAAAGACTCTGATGCTGGGAGGGATTGGGAGCAGGAGGAGAAGAGGATGACAGAGGATGAGATGGCTGGATGGCATCACCGACTCAATGGACGTGGGTTTGGGTAAACTCCGGGAGTTGGTGATGGACAGGGAGGCCTGGCATGCTGCGATTCATGGGGTCACAGAGTCGGACATGACTGAGCAACTGAACTGAACTGAAGGCTTAACAAAAGAAACCTTCTCTTGGCAAAAGATTGAGGTTAAAAGAGTGATGACGAGTCTTATCTTTTCCCTTCTTCCCTGAATTTAGATGGGAATCAGAGTTTCAGTTGCAGAAAAGAGCAAGAATATGGAATCTCACTCATCAGAAATTGCATACAAACTCTTAGGATGTTGTATCTAGGAGTTCATCTGTTCAGCAACTATTATTAAGGGTCTGCTGTGTGCCAGGCTGTGGTGTAGGCAGAGGGTATACAGCAGGAATCAAGCAGAGTCCCTGCCCTCAGGAAACTTGCATTCTAGTGGGACAGATTAGACAATAAACAAATAAAATAACATGTTCAATTCAGTCGCTCAGTCGTGTCCAACTCTTTGCAAGCCCATGGACTGCAGCACGCCAGGCCTCCCAGCCCATCGCCAACTCCCAGCGTTTACTCAAACTCATGTCCATTGAGTCAGTGATGCCATCCAACCATCTTATCCTCTGTTGTCCCCTTCTCCTCCTGCCTTCAGTCTTTCCCAGCATCAGGGTCTTTTCAAATGAGTCAGTTCTTCACATCAGGTGACCAAAGTATTGGAGTTTCAGCTTCAGCATCAGTCCCTCCAATGAATATTCAGGACTGATTTCCTTTAGGATGGACTGGTTGGATCTCCTTGGAGTCCAAGGGACTCTCAAGTGTTGTCCAACACCACAGTTCAAAAGCATCAATTCTTTGGCGCTCAGCCTTCCTCATAGTCCAACTCTCACATCCATACATGACTACTAGAAAAACCATAGCTTTGACTAGATGGACCTTTGTTGGCAAAGTAATGTCTCTGCTGTTTAATATGCTGTCTAAGTTGGTCATAACTTTTCTTCCAAGGAGCAAGAGCCTTAATTTCATGGCTATAGTCACCATATGCCGTGATTTTGGAGCCCCAAAAAGTAAAGCCAGCCACTGTTACCACTGTTTCCCTATCTATTTGCCATGAAGTGATGGGACCAGATGCCATGATCTTAGTTTTCTGAATGTTGAGTGTTAAACCAGCTTTTTCACTCTCCTCTTTCATCAAGAGGCTCTTTAGTTCTTTTTCACTTTCTGCCATAAGGGTGGTGTCATCTGTGTATCTGAGGTTATTGATATTTCTCCCGGCAATCTTGATTCCAGCTTGTGCTTTTTCCAGCCCAGCATTTCTCATGATGTACTCTGCATATAAGTTAAATAAACAGGGTAACAATATATAGCCTTGATGTACTCCTTTCCCTATTTGGAACCAGTCTGCTGTTCCATGTCCCATTCTAACTGTTGCTTCCTGACCTGCATACAGATTTCTCAAGAGGCAGGTCAGGTGGTCTGGTATTCCCATCTCTTTCAGAATTTTCCAAAGTTTGTTGTGATCCACGCAGTGAAAGGCTTTGGCACAGTCAATAAAGCAGAAGTAGATTTTTTTTCTGGAACTCTCTTTTTCAATGATTCAACGGATATAGGTGTTAGTTACTGTGTATTGGAAGGCTGATGGGAATTATCCAATAGACAAGGAAGTACTGTTGACACAGAAAAGAGGATAGGGTAGCAGAAGCAATGTCTTCAAGCACATGAGCTACTTGTGATGGAGGATGTGAACAAGAGATCATTGAGGTAAGAAGACCAACATCTACAGTGTCAAGAATTTGGTACAGAGAACAGAGAAGCAAGTAAAACCAAGTGGGCCATCAGCACATTAGCCTCCTTTTCCTTTTGCTCTTGCTTTGATTTCTCTCCTTGTTTTAGCATCTGTGTATTTACATTTCTTTGACTTTTATTTTCTTTTTAAAGATTAACATTCCTGTGGTTTAGAGTAGGGGGCAGTAATGCTGTCCTTGAGTTAGTCCAGTATGTTTTGTTGCTGGAAGAGAGAAATTAAAAACAGATCCTTGGAAAGAATTTAAGAGGCCTTGATGTTATGTTGGGCTTCCCTGTGGCTCAGATGGTAAAGTGTCTGCTTGCAATGCGGGAGACCCAGGTTCGATCCCTGGGTCTGGAAGATGCCCTGGAGAAGGAAATGGCAACCCACTCCAGTATTCTTGCCGGAGCCTGGTAGGCGACATTCCCTCAGGTGACAGTTCATGGAGTGGAACACAACTCAGAGTTGGACACGATTGAGCTTAGTGGGGAAACGGTATACAGAGAATTTTTAATATAATTGGAAGTATCAGAATATATATTATATGCTAAATGGCAACTGTTTGAATGTTCAGAAGAATTCTCTAGCCTTTTAATTGTCTGTCTCCTTTTAATTATCTGTCTCCTAAGTTAAAGGTGAAGGACTCATCTGTATAAATAAGCATAGTTGAAAATATCAATGGAGATGTTAGTTTAAGCTTTTACATTAAATTTTTTTCAAAATAAAAATTTATTTACATTTTTTCTGATTGTAAAAAAATACATGTTTATGGTAAAACATTCAAACAGTACAGAAATGTATAAAATGAAGTCAACTCTCTTTACCCTCCCTGAAGTCAGGGGGTTTATAAATGCAAATAATTTACATTATCCAGATCAGAACAGCCTGTCTCACAGTGAGTTTTTGAAAAGGACAGGACACAAAAGTGACCTTTGTTTCAGAATTAAAATGTTTCTTTGATACCAAAATAATGAAATGTCAGTCTTAGCTTTCGACTTGTGGGTTTTCCTGATCACTGAGCAGTAAGTACAAAACAGTTTTAAAGATTTTACTTATTTGATGAAATGTGGATTTGTACTTAGCACATTTTGGGGTCGGTCCTTTTTATAGGAGAATGAGGTATTAAGAGGTGTGAGTCACAGTCCCCAGCATGAAGAAAATGAGCAAAGATCATCAACCCAGAAGGAAAAATCACTACAGCAGAAGAATGAAGATGAAAATAAAGTAGCAGATAAGCCTGCCTGGGAGGCAGAAAAAACCACTGAATCTAGAAGTGAGGTAAGCATGTCAGAATATTCCAACCATACTATTTTGGCTTTAAGGTAGATTTTATGTCTTTTGACAATTTGTGTTGAGAATGGATTTTATATATGTGTGCCTTACTAGAAGTAAATTTGATATATGAAAATACATATTTTTTAAAATTGTGGATGTGGTTATTTTATTTACAAAGGAATTAGCCATAGACCATTATATCTGGTTAAACCCACACACCCGTCCAGAAACCTGCTAGCAGGTTTTGTTGTGGTTTTGATTGAGGATTCCTGGGTTCAGGATGCCAGCCATGCCAGAGATGGCTGGCATCCTGAACCCAGGAATCCTCAATCAAAACCAGCCACTTTCAGAAGTAGTAGACAGGTTGGCTAGGTCTGGGAAAGGAGAGGACCCTACAGGGATATCACTCTCAATCCGGTTGGAACTTGGGCTCACACCCTCGCTCAGTCTCCTGGTGCACCATGCTCACTGGGCATCCATGAGCCCACTTTGCATCTTTGGCCTAGGTGGAGTCAGATAGCCTCATTGACTCCTTGCAACTAATAACCACACTCATGAGTAGTGGAGAGAGTGGAGAAAGGTGAACTCCAGGAGCCAGGCTGAACTCCTTCCTTCTTTAACATGGGACCTAATCTGGGTTCTACTCAGCAGTGGTCCAGACAGGTGAGCATTCCACAGACATTTAATCACTTAGTACTTCCCCTGGCAGGTGGCACCCTTGCAGGTCTTGCCTGACAGGGCTCCCAGCCCTGCACTGCCCCAGGTGGAATTTGGGGCTGTGCCTTGAATACCCATGGAGGGTAGAGTACTATGCCTTGGCCCTTCTCAGGCAGCCCATCATCACTGTAGCCTTGACTTTCTAACATCACCCTGAACATAACATGATTGACAGAATGAAGCCTGAAAGCAGTTCTGCTCCCTCTGCTCACTCACCACTCCCCCGCCCCTCCAGCCTGTTCTAACCTGTTTTAGGGAACTAGTTCTTCCCTGCATGCTGGGTGAAATCTAGGACAGGCCCTATGCTAAATAATCAGACCCAAAACCTCTCTGCTCATCCCAGTGCAACAGTTGGTAGACAGAACCAGTGTAAATTCTCAGCAAGTCTGTAGTTTTCCCACTCCTCTCCCTGCTGCAACCTCAAAGCCTGGCGGGGAGGAAAAGGGTGTGTGGCCAGCTTCTTGGCTTTTCCCAGTTCTTCCTCCCTTGTTTGTTCAGCCATCTTCTCTGAAGCTGAGGGTGTGATGGGTGGTAAGAGCTCAGAAAAGGTGTTCCTTTACTGTTGCCAGTCTGAAACTGGTTTCCCTGGACTGCAGAATGTATTTAAAACCACTTCTGTTGGTTAGGCACTTTCATTTTGCAGGTTCTTTGGAGACCCCTCCGAGTCCCCTCCAGCTAGGAGTCTCTCACTGTCCTTCTCAAGGACACATGCACCTCCACCTCCAAGTGGCCTCTCAAGCACCTGCTGGTCCTGGAAACCTGCACCTCACCTCCTTTGTCAATCATTTCTCTAGCTGCAACCCATGCTTGCATCTAGAAATATGCCTCTTGGATTATTTTTCAGGCAAGCTCTGGATGCTCATCTGTTCTGTTCCCTAAACACACCATGTTTCTAAGTGGTCTCTTTGAATCCTTTTTTGCTAGTCTTTAGAAGATGTGGAGTTCACCCCAAGGAACCCCTTTCCATTTTCACTTTACCTCAGGCTATTCAACCCTTTTATGAGCTAGTTAAATGAGACCCCACTGCAGCCTGGCATTTCACTGTAACCTGCAGAGGTATGCCCAGCTGCCTCTGCTTTTACCCACTGGTATTTTCCCCAGGCCTTGTGTTCCTTTGTAATTCATGTACCTTGCTATGTGGCTTTACCAGCTCCTTATGTGAACACACACGCACACACACACAAATGCCAGAGAATTGCCACATCGGTGCCAGTGAGTACTGAAATAACCATGTCTGTTTTGGAGGAGACATTTCAGGCCACTTTACTGAGTGCCTCACAGACCATCTTTTCTGAGGTGAAAGATGTCCTTAAACTGGTCTTACTGCCACTTCCTTGTGTATAGATTTATGCTGTTGATTCATTTTTTTCCTGGGTATGTCTTTGCAATTATACCCCTTCACAAGGCTTCCCAGAAAAGTAGGACCTTATTTTCTCCTTTTTTGAACTGCCTATAGTAACTCACTCACTGCTAGGTAATAGGCACTCATTAAATAACAATGAAGTGATAGATAAAGTAGAGAGCTTCCTTGGAGAATTTGAAATATTTCACTGCAGACAGACATCAGTTTGGACAAAACTGTCTAGAAACACAATCACTTAAGAGTGTGGCATTTGTGCCTTGGTTCTTAATTATCAGACTCAGCTCCTTTTTTGTAGGTCCATGTTTCTATTTTGTGTCAGTGTTTAAATTACACTTCTTGTAGGAACTTCTAATGATGAAGCAGAAAGGAGTTACTCTGACCACAGGGAATCACTGGCATTTGAGAATATTTAGGATGACTGACATAATTTACTCATTAACAGTGACTTCCTTCTAGCTGCAGTGCAAGCCTAGACTGCTATTAATGAAAAACACACAAATATATACAGGTTAATTGGTCTGAAGACACATTTTTCTCACTAAAGACAAGTTGAATTTAAAAAGTAAAAAAAAAAAAAAATGCAACAATACATATTTTTTAACTTTACAATATTGTATTGGTTTTGTCATACATCAACATGCATCCGCCACGGGTATACACGTGTTCCCCATCCTGAACCCCCCTCCCTCCTCCCTCCCCATACCATCCCTCTGGGTCATCCCAGTGCACCAGCCCCAAGCATCCAGTATCGTGCATCAAACCTGGACTGGCGACTCGTTTCATATACGATATTATACATGTTTCAGTGCCATTCTCCCAAATCATCCCACCCTCTCCCTCTCCCACAGAGTCCAAAAGACTGTTCTATACATCAGTGTCTCTTTTGCTGTCTCATATACAGGCTTATTGTTACCATCTTTCTAAATTCCAAATATATGCATTAGTATACTGTATTGGTGTTTTTCTTTCTGGCTTACTTCACTCTGTATAATAGGCTCCAGTTTCATCCACCTCATTAGAACTTATTCAAGTGTATTCTTTTTAATGGCTGAGTAATACTCCATTGTGTATATGTAAAGGTAGAAAATGTGTCCATATTTTTTTTTTACATTCCTAGTGATCTCTGTTCAAAATGCAGTGAATTCTTGGCCAAAAACAGAACTGATTAGGAAGGAGGACTTTTATGTGAAGATGTAGGACCGCAGTCATGTAGTCCACAGTTTAGGCCCTCAAGTAAAAGGTACAGGCTCATGGGATTCTGAAGAGAAGTGAGGGGATTTTCTTTGTAATGGAAGTTAAGGGCAGGCTTAAGGGCAATACCAAGAAATAGGGAGACCCCCATAGACTAGCAACTACCTGAACCCAAAACCGCCCTCAGAGCAGAAAGGAACCTGGGGAAAAATACAGCTCAGTGAGAGTGGACATAAGAGGTGGTAATGTGGTAATAGTGAGATAATGGGTGTTTAAGGGACCCCGTCACTTCTTCCTTCCATCTTCCCATCTCCTGCGGAATCAACCAGAATGCTGGTTTTAAGGGGTTAGCTTCTCAAGCCTCCATCGATGGGCACTGAAGAGGAACAAACAGGTAAAAAAGATCTAATGAGACAGATATATCTTTGAATAGCCTGAAGGGTCAGTCCATAATTCACTTTAAACAGAATGATCTTCATACCCATATTTCCATGTTCTAAATATTAAGGCTTTCTTTTCTGCAAACAATGTTATTTACCCATAATTAAGGGGTTTTTTGGGGGAATGAATATAGATTTGTGCTGATGTTACCCGTTCTCACACTTGTGACCATCAGGCAAATTTTGGTCAATGGTTGGCCAGGACGAATGAATCAAGTTTCTGAAATTTCTTAATATCTTTCTTAGTATCATTTAAAATATCATTTAAAATCTTCACCAATTGGTGAAGAAGTTTGCTGCCCACTAAGGATGCATAATTTCCAATTAAAGAACAAGAAACACTATCCACCAGCTTATCTTAAATATGTCTTACAACATCCAAAGAAAGACACACAGAAACCTTGAAAACATGGCAAACCCATTTGTACCACATACACAAAATCATGAAATTAAAAGACACTTGCTCCTTGGAAGAAAAGCTACAACAAACCTAGACAACGTATTAAAGCAGAGACATTACTTTGCTAGCAAAGGTCTAGTCAAAGCTATGGTTTTTTGCAGTAGTCATGTATGGATGTGCGAGTTGGACCATAAAGAAGGCTGAGTGCTGAAAAGTTGATGCTTTTGAACTGTGGTGTTGGAGAAGAGTCTTGAGAGTCCCTTGGACTGCAAGGAGATCCAACCAGTCCATCCTAAAGGAAATCAATCCTGAATATTCATTGGAAGGACTGATGCTGAAGCTCCAATACTTTGGCCACCTGATGCGAAGAACTGACTCATTGGAAAAAGACCCTGATGCTGGGAAAGAGTGAAGGCGGGGGGAGGAGACAACAGAGGATGAATTGGTTGGATGACATCATTGATTCAATGGATATGAGTTTGAGTAAACTCTGGGAGTTGGCGACGGGCTGGGAGGCGGTTGCAACGGGTCGGACACGACTGAGTGACTGAACACCACCACCACAAAATCAGTCCAGCTGATCTGAATCTTCAAAAAAGAAAACCCTTGAGTAAAAAGTTATGGGTGGGAGTTATACACAGCACAAGTCATGAATGTGAATTTACTAACATGTAAAGACACACCAGATACAGAATTCCTGGATGAGGCATAATGGATACTATCTTCAAATCAGGCACAAAAGCTGAAGATATCAGATGCCATGACGGAGGCTGGGGTTGAGTAGATCACAAGTCCATGCCTGTGGGTACCTGAGTTCCCCGCTTTAAAGCTCAATGTTTAAAGGCTCTTCTAGTTTAGGAAATGACAGCTAGGACACTTCTGGCCATGCGCTAGGAGGCAGAGCAAGGAAGCGGTCCATCCAACTTTTAGAAATCAGACCACCAAGTGTTGTGGATTCAGACTACCATCACAGTCAGGAATCCTGAGTCAAGAAAAGGTGTAGAAAGTGATAGAAAAACTGGTCCTTGAAGAGAAAAACATAAAACTGAGTTGGTAAACACTTTGTATGTGGCATTCCTATAGAAAACAGCTCTCAAATATGAACTTTTGCATTAAAAAGAAAAGACAATGATAGAATAAGAAAATTACTTTTTTTAAAAATTTTATTTTTAAACTTTACATAATTGTATTAGTTTTGCCAAATATCAAAATGAATCCACCACAGGTATACATGTGTTCCCCATCCTGAACCCTCCACCTTCCTCCCTCCCCATACCATCCCTCTGGGTCGTCCCAGTGCACTAGCCCCAAGCATCCAGTATCGTGCATTGAACCTGGACTGGCATCTCGTTTCATACATATTTTTCATGTTTCAATGCCATTCTCCCAAATCTTCCCACCCTCTCCCTCTCCCACAGAGTCCATAAGACTGTTCTATACATCAGTGTCTCTTTTGCTGTCTCGTACACAGGGTTATTGTTACCATCTTTCTAAATTCCATATATATGCGTTAGTATACTGTATTGGTGTTTTTCCTTCTGGCTTATTTCACTCTGTATAATAGGCTCCAGTTTCATCCACCTCATTAGAACTGATTCAAATGTATTCTTTTTAATGGCTGAGTAATACTCCATTGTGTATATGTACCACAGCTTTCTTATCCATTCATCTGCTGATGGACATCTAGGTTGCTTCCATGTCCTGGCTATCATAAACAGTGCTGCGATGAACATTGGGGTACATGTGTCTCTTTCCCTTCTGGTTTCCTCAGTGTGTATGCCCAGCAGTGGGGTTGCTGGATCATAAGGCAGTTCTATTTCCAGTTTTTTAAGGAATCTCCACACTGTTCTCCATAGCGGCTGTACTAGTTTGCATTCCCACCAACAGTGTAAGAGGGTTCCCTTTTCTCCACACCCTCTCCAGCATTTATTATTTGTAGACTTTTGGATCGCAGCCATTCTGACTGGTGTGAAATGGTACCTCATAGTGGTTTTGAATTGCATTTCTCTGATAATGAGTGATGTTGAGCATCTTTTCATGTGTTGGTTAGCCATCTGTATGTCTTCTTTGGAGAAATGTCTATTTAGTTCTTTGGCCCATTTTTAAGTCCTAGGACAGACTGGGAAGTATGAAGCAGCAGTATTCAAAGTTTATGCCAAAATATTTCCAAAATTAAAATGATCTTATGACTCAGATTAAAGGGATACACAGAATCCCAAGCAGACTAAATAAAAAAATTAAGTCCCAGATCTATCACAGTGAAATGACAGGGCAACAAAAACTAAGGAAATAAAACTACCCAAGGGGGGAAATGGGTGAATTTAACTCAGATGACCATTATATCTACTACTGTGGGCAAGAATACCTTCGAAGAAATGAGGTAGCCATCATAGTCAACAAGAGTATGAAATGCAGTACATGGATGCAAGCTCCAAAATGACAGAATGATCTCTGTTCATTTCCAACGCAAACCATTCAATATAACAGTGATCCAAGTCTATGCCCCAACCAGTAACGCTGAAGAAGCTGAAGTTGAATGGTTCTGTGAAGACCTACAAGACCTTCTAGAACTAACACCAAAAAAAGATGTCCTTTTCATTACCGGGGACTGGAATGCAAAAGTAGGAAGTCAGGAAACACCTGGAGTAGCAGGCAAATTTGGCCTTGGAATACGGAATGAAGCAGGGCAAACACTAATAGAGTTTTGCCAAGAGAATGCACTGGTCATAGCAAACACCCTCTTCCAACAACACAAGAGAAGACTCTACACGTGGACATCACCAGATGGCCAACACCGAAATCAAACTGATTATATTCTTTGCAAAGATGGAGAAGCTCTATACAGTAAGCAAAAACAAGACCGGGAGCTGACTGCGGCTCAGATCAAGGCTCCTTATTGCCAACTTCAGACTTAAATTGAAGAAAGTAAGGAAAACCATTAGACCATTCAGGTATGACCTAAACCAAATCCAATTATACAGTGGAAGTGACAAATAGATTCAAGGGATTAGATCTGATAAGAGTACCTGAAGAACTATGGATGGAGGTTCATGACATTGTGTAGGAGGCAGTGATCAAGACTATCCCCAAGAAAAGCAAAAAGGCAAAATGGTTGTCTGAGGAGGCCTTACAAATAGCTGAGAAAAGAGACGAGAAAGGCAAAGGATAAAAGGAAGGATATACCCATTTGAATGCAGAGTTGCAAAGAATAGCAAGGAGAGATTAAAAAGCCTTCTGATCAATGCAAAGAAATAGAGGGAAACAATAGAATGGGAAAGACTAGATATCTCTTCAAGAAAATCAGATACCAAGGGAACATTTCATGCAAAGATGGGCTCGATAAAGGACAGAAATGGTATGGACCTAACAGAAGCAGAAGATATTAAGATGGCAATAATACACAGAAGAACCATACAAAAAAGACTGTCATGACCTAGATAACCATGATGGTGTTATCACTCATCTAAGGCCAGACATCCTGGAGTATAAAGTCAAGCAGACCTTAGGAAGCATCACTATGAACAAAGTTAGTGGAGGTGATGTAATTCCAGCTGAGCTATTTCAAACCCTAAAAGATGATGCTGTGAAAGTGCTGCCCTCAATATGCCAGCAAATTTGGAAAACTCATGAGTGGCCACAGGACTGGAAAAGGTCAGTTTTCACGCCAATCCCAAAGAAAGGCAATGCCAAAGAATGCTCAAACTACCGCACAGTTGCACTCATCTCACACACTAGCAAAGTCATGCTCAAAATTCTCCAAGCCAGGCTTCAGCAATATGTGAACCATGAACTTCCAGATGTTCAAGCTGGTTTTAGAAAAAGCAGAGGAACCAGAGATCAAATTGCCTACATTCCTTAGATCATCAAAAAAGCAAGAGAATTTCAGAAAAACATCTACTACTGCTTTATTGATTGCATCAAAGCCTTTAACTGTGTGGATCACAAGAAACTGTGGAAGATTCTGAAAGCAATGGGAATACCAGACCACCTGACCTGCCTCTTGAGAAATCTGTATGCAGGTCAGGAAGCAAGTTATTATTTTTTAATTTTATTTTTAAACTTTACAATATTGTATTCATTTTGCCAAATATTGAAATGAATCCACCACAGGTATACCCGCGTTCCCCAGCCTGAACCAGGAAGCAAGTTAGACTGGGACATGGAACAGCAGACTGGTTCCAAATAGGGAAAGGAGTACACCAAGGCTGTATATTGTCACCCTGTTTATTTAATTTATATGCAGAGTACATCATGAGAAACGCTGGGCTGGAAGAAACACAAGCTGGAATCAAGATTGCCGGGAGAAATATCAATAACCTCAGATACACAGATGACACCACCCTTATGGCAGAAAGGGAAGAGGAACTCAAAAGCCTCTTGATGAAAGTGGAGAGTGAAAAAGTTGGCTTAAAGCTCTACATTCAGAAAACGAAGATCATGGCATCTGGTCCCATCACTTCATGGCAAATAGATGGGGAAACAGTGGAAACAGTGTCAGACTTTATTTTCTTGGGCTCCAAAATCACTGCAGATGGTGACTGCAGCCATGAAATTAAAAGATGCCTGCTGCTTGGAAAAAAGTTATGACCAACCTAGACAACATATTAAAAAGCAGAGACATTACTTTGCCAACAAGGTGTCCGTCTAGTCAAAGCTATGATTTCTCCATGTCATGTATGGATCTGAGTTGGACTATGAGGAAGGCTGAGCGCCAAAGAATTGATGCTTTTGAACTGTGGTGTTGGAGAACACTTGAGAGTCCCTTGGACTGCAAGGAGATCCAATCAGTCCATCCTAAAGGAAATCAATCACGAATATTCATTGGAGGGACTGATGTTTAAGCTGAAGCTCCAATACTTTAGCTACCTGATGCGAAAAACTGACTCACTGGAAAAGACCCTGATGCTGGGAAAGATTGAAGGCAGAAGAGGATGACAAGAGGATGAGATGGCTGGATGGCCTCCCCGGCTCAATGGACATGATTTTGAGTAAACTCCAGGAGTTGGCGATGGGCTGGGAGGCCTGGTGTGCTGCAGTCCATGGGGTCACAAAGAGTTGGACACGACTCAACAATTGAACTGAAGGGGGTGGGGGAAGACTAGTTTACTATAGGTCTGTCATTTTATAACTAAATGCCACAAGACTGTGCTGAGGGAAAATATTAAGCCTGACCTAAGCATGAAGGCAAAATAGTTCCAAATTACAAAGACTAAAGAGTTCATTAAGCCACTCTAGAAAACCATGAAATCATTTCAACAAGAAACTTAAACCCTTTAGGAAGGCAGGAGATGAAGCAATAGCGAATAAAGAGGTTGATAAATCTTGGTAACTCTAAATACATGTTTGACTGAAAATTACAATATCCTCTCAATCAATCTGGAAGGTTGGCTGGGGAGGGACAAAATAATGTGGAACTAACAAGCCAAAAAAATTGATGGAAGATTATTAGGGCAGGAATAGAGGAAAAGTTGAGTTAAATGTTGAAAGCAGGATATTAAAATACTGAGTACTAAAAAAGGGAATATAAAAATTCTAAAATAAAGATAAAAAATTCAGCTTAGATATGACTTGGTTATCCTTTCTAGATTAAGTCTAAAAGTCCCAGGCAACCACTTTAACCTTTTAAATGACTTTTTCTACAGAGATATCAAAATGGAACAGATGCATTTTTCTCTCTGGAAGACTTATTTCAATTGCTTTCATCGCAGCCTGAAAATCTACTGGAGGTAATTAGAAACTTGGCTTTTATCCTAGCAGGAAAATATCTGCACTGACCTCTTTGTGAGTAAACATTAACATTTTTACCTGGGATATACAGCTTTAATACGTAATGGTTCCTAGTGCATTACAACCCCGTGGGTTGTAACCAGGCTCCACTGTACATTGTTCCCCCCTTCCAAATAATCACAAAGGTATAATCGGATTCATAAAATCCATGTTGGATCAATAGACAGTACATACTTGACAAATTAAGGCACACCTTAGTCTTTCTGGTAGCACTGTACTTACATGACAGTCCACAGGGTGGATTTAGCTTAGCTTATAAACAGCTAGGATAAGTAATAAAAATAACAGGAAGATAATATTAGATGTAAGACCAGCTTTTATATTGACAATCTATTTAAAAATCAAATGTGATGTTCAAAGACAGTCTTTCCCCCACTATACCATAGTCTCATTTGAGCTCACATTGTGTAGTTGGTTGCCTGCATTTAAGGGAAATTGTTCACAGCCAACAGCATATCCTTATTTGTATAGAGGCGTTAACAAAGAGAACTGTAAGTACTGCTTTATGTATTAGAACTGGTGTTGAAATAGTTTTATGTATTTACAGCATTTTTCCTTTCCTTTTTCAGGGAGTCTCACTGGGAGATATTGCTCCTCTCCCCAGAAGTATCAATGATGGCATGAATTCCCCCACACATTATAATGTAAATTTTAGTGAAGCTGTAAGTCATGATGTAAGTCTCCACGAGGCCATGTTACGGTGTTCTGACAATACATTTAGAAGGGATCCAGTAGCAAGGACTTCACAGCCACAAGAACAAATTCTACAGTTAAGTTCTATTACCAATACTGAACAGACCCTTCCTGGAACTAATTTGACAGGATTTCTTCCATTTGTTGACAATCAGATGAGGAATCTAAGCCAAGACCATCTGTATGATCTTGATATAAACATACTTGATGAGACAAACTTAATGTCTTTGGCCACAGGTTTTGATCCCATGGAAGTTTCTTGGCTGCTTGAAGAACCAGGTTATGATTCTGGGCTTTCCTTAGACTCAAGTAACAATAGCACCTCTGTTACCAAGTCTAATTCTTCTCACTCTATATGTGAAGGTGCTACAGGTTCTAGCAGTGACCTTTCCCACCATGACCTAGAAGGGGCTGTAGGAGGATACTGTCCAGAGCCCAGTAAGCTTTGTTACATGAATGACAAAAGTGATTCTCATTTTCACGGAGACCTTGTATTTCAACATGTATCACATAACCACACTTACCACTTAGAGCCAAGTGCACTAGAATCCACTTCAGAATCTTTCTCAATGCCTGGGAAGTCACAGAAAATAAGTAGATACCTGAATGACACAGACAGAAACTTAAGCCGTGATGAACGACGTGCTAAAGCTTTGCATATCCCTTTTTCTGTGGATGAAATAATCTGCATGCCTGTAGATTCTTTCAACAGCATGTTAAGCAGGCATTATCTAACAGATTTACAAGTGTCGCTCATCCGTGACATTAGACGAAGAGGGAAAAATAAAGTTGCTGCTCAGAACTGCCGAAAGCGTAAACTGGATGTAATTTTGAATCTGGAAGATGATGTATGTAGCTTGCAAGCAAAGAAGGAAACCCTTAAAAGAGAGCAATCCCAGTGTCACAAAGCTATAAACATAATGAAACAGAAACTGCACCACCTCTATCGTGATGTTTTTAGTAGGTTAAGAGATGATCAAGGTAGACCAGTCAGTCCAAACCAGTATGCTCTTCAGTGCACCCACGATGGAAGTGTTGTGATCGTACCCAAGGAATTAATGATTCCAGGCCAGAAAAAGGAAAACCAAAAGGGAAAACGAAAAAATGAGAGAAAAAATTGAAGATGGATTACACCAATACACATAAAAGCAGTCAGAAACTGATAAAGGCTCACACATCTGCTTCCAAGTTTAGCTCATGTTAGCTTTTAAGTACTACAACTTCAAGCTTATGTGGACAAGTTTAGGTATCAGTATCAGACCTGGGGCAGAAGCCACAACTTCATTAAGTCGTAACAGTACGTACAATGTGACATGAAAACAGCATTACTTTGGTAGCCATTTCTTAAGATGGTCTTTTAAAAAGCAAACACTGGATGAAATTATTTCAAAATGTTTTTTGACTTAAAATGCAATTTAACCTTAAGGTTTTTTCACTTAGCACTGAAGTTTGGTGTTTTTTCAAGAGCCTTTTTAATTTTTATGAATCCTTAACTTATATAGCTTTTTCTGTGGAAATAAACTTTATATTTGACTTTATAAACTGCTCACTTTTGCCTTTTATAGATGCTAAGCAAATTTACCTTATAGTTCTCCTCCAAAACACCCACAAAAATACAGGTGAATATCCAGCAAATAGGACAGCAATAGTATTAAATTACAAATTGATCAGACTCTAGCCAAACTGAAGTCAGTATACTGAACTGACAATATTGGCCTCCCCCACCCCTCCAAAATTAACACATGACATGAAACAGACCAGGTTCTACTCTAGGATGCACCCCCCGCCAAATTATCCAGGAGCTTTCAAAATACTGTACTACATTAATGTCTGAGGACAAAGAGCCTCCCCCACGTAACTACATGCATACAGGGAACTGGAACTCCCTGGCAGTAAAGCCAGCCTGTAGGGATTAGCTCCCTTATCTAGGAAATTGTCAAGTTCACACCAAAAAACAAAAAAAACACCCCACCAAATTGCTTAAATGTGAAAACATTATGGATCATACAAGAACTCAAGACTTACACTAAGGGATAAATCAGTAAATGAGTAGACTGAACAAATAAAAGCAAAATGAAATGATTTTATAAAAACAAAGGAGACTTGAAAACTTGGTCATCTTAGAAATGACAGCACTCGAAAAGAGTTAACATGGGGACAGCTGTCCGAACTATCATGGTTTGAGAACAGTAGCACAAATGCTGTCCACTCTGACAGGGCTCCCTGAATGGTGCTAGTGGTAAAGAATTTCACCTGCCAATGCAAGAGATGCCAACTTTGATCCCTGGAACAAGTAGCTGCCCACTTCACTCAGGTCAGGCACAACTGAACTCCTACACACACAGTATCTGATTAGAAAAACCTAAGGTTAGACATTAGAATCTTCACTACCCAGTATCACAAGTCAGTTATTTTAGATTACTGAACTGCGGAGTAAGTTACAGAAAACTTCCATTTTAAACTGAACCTAAGAATCTGTTTCAAAGCAAAATGATTCCTGATCAAAGTTCAGCTCTTCTGACCAGTTCTGAACAATGCCCACTTCAGTGCTGACCCGCCTGCTTTTTGGAAGGCAACACAACTCATGTGTTCTGGCTTAAGAGGCACAAGTTATTTCAAGTTTGTAACAATGTCCACAAAACCAATTTACTTGTGAAAGTTTATGCAACTATCCTGCTCAATTGAATGTCCTTTTCAGGCTCAGCATCTTCCCCAATCCCTGAAAATGTCAAAATCACAAAGAACTATAGAACATCAAACGAGGAAGAAAGGGGTACAATTTAAGAGCTGGAATTCAAAACATTCACAGTAAAATTTAAACATTGCAAGATATAAGGTATTTGGTGCATTGTCCCCAAAGATATATGAATGAAGCAATCACCAGCCAGTTCAATCTCACTTGCCATGGGCTTGTCTGGACAGTCACTTTGTACAAGACACACACTGGACTCTGGTACAGTACTGAAGCTGCTTACTCCCCAGGGGTTAGCAGTCAAAGCGTCATCCCAGCATTTTAGTTGAAGTTCCCTACTTATCAATTCATACCCCGAGACTAATCAGACTGTTCTAGTTCCGAGATCATCTTGAGTTCACACATTGACCCAAACATTTCATTTTGAATTGCTTCCAA
Organism: Bos mutus; assembly: GCF_027580195.1. Classification (NCBI taxonomy): domain Eukaryota; kingdom Metazoa; phylum Chordata; class Mammalia; order Artiodactyla; family Bovidae; genus Bos; species Bos mutus. The sequence goes on from NC_091620.1 coordinate 49,334,586, forward strand.
CGTTAAAGTAGTCCCTTTTCCTTTCCTATAGGACATTGTTGGTCCTGAAATCATCCCTTTGTGATAAAATTACATTAGTTGAAAATCAGGTGAAATCTGGTTCAATCTCTTTTTCTTCCTATGAAAAGCTTACATCCCTTTTGGCACCTAACAGGCCATGATGAAATCCCCAGGTGAAATTAAAACTACTGTACGTAATTCAAGCAATGCAGATGTTAAGTCAGTCTTCTCTTTTTGACCCCCTGGATTTGCTGGGATCCTATGGAATTCTCTGGGCAAGAATAGTGGGTAGCCATCCCCTTCTCTACCCAGGGATCAAACCCAAATTTCTTTGGAGGATTCTTTCCTGTCTGAGCCACCAGGCAGTTCAAACAATGGGTGCTCAACAAGACCTGGATATTTGGGGTCCATTTCAAGGCTGGCTCCAGCTCAGCACTGACCCTTAGGATACAGAACCCATTGAAAGCCTAAATGCCAAAATTCCTACTCCAGAAAAAGTCATCCTATGGAATATGTATCAGTGTTTGACAATTTAAACATTTCACTTAAATGTTAAAATACCTTAGTCTCCCTTCACCCATCATCTTCAAAGATCTGAATGTTTTACTACTTGCAGTAACAGCAGAGCAGCATTAAAATCATCGGGTACATACTACCTGAGAACATGTTTCAAATTTTGAAGACACATAAGTGAAACCAAGACCAAACTGTATACATGCACTTCAGGTATACTGAAATCAGTGATATTTTCTACCTCCTGCAAAGGCACCATATACCCCACACTTGAACAGTAACTGAATATAATTAAAAGAATTTGAGACCAACTTTAACTTGTACTCACACACTTACTTGGGATAGTGAAAACCAAAGAATATCCAGTTTCGAAACATTTCACCAGACACACACTCACCAGGGGTGGGAGCAACCCCCAAGATGGCTCCCAGTAATGCGTGCTTTTTGTTTACCATGTGAGCAACTCCTCCCACCCCCCGACATGATCACAAGACAACTTTCAAACGTGTTGCATTTGTTAAGTCTGTTGCTTCACTACAGGTGAAGTAAAGAGCCAGCAGCTATCTTCAACTCATATCAATAGGCCATTTTGGATTCAAATTTTCAAGCCCCAATTATGTTTTCAAGCTCAGGTTATACAACCCTGAGCTTCAGCTAGAACCACAGCTAAGCTGTTTCCAAACGCTTTATGTATAAATACAGTGAGGTGAATATATTTAACAGAACTCAGAACTAACTCCGCTCTTTCAGGAAACTTCCTTAAACCTCATTTCTAAAAGAAAATTAGCAGCTCAACACTTAGGACACACCAACATTCCACATCACCTATTTCAAAATGTTAGTTCATTTCAGCCTGTTCATTCATATTAAAATATCTTCCCCTATTTGTGCTGGTGTGAAGTGCTAGGTGTTCCAAGATCATCTTATACCAACTTGATTTATCTTCAAAGTTTAACTTCTTCGCAGAGCTGGACATTTTTAACATCTTATTTTTCCTAATAAATCCACAGCCAGATGTTAACAAGTTCATAGTTAATAATGGATGGATTTTAAACAAAGCTCATCTTCTGTTAGCCATCATTTTGACTTACCTGTGAGATACCTCATTAAGAACCAAAATAGTAAAAACGTCAACTTTACTTCGTCCCCTTTGGTTTTTCATTGTTTCAAGTTAACATCCAGGTATACCATCATGTTTAACCCTCAAGACAACCACGATACTAGTGTAATACAACAAAACAAACCTAATTCAGAGATTTTATGTCTCCATGCATTTGCATAGCCACCTCTTTTGGACCACTTTAGCTGGTTAAAATCTGTAATTATTTTAAAACCACCACCAGCAATGTTAAACATACAAGGCAAAGCCAGAAATCTATAGCATTATTCAAACGCTGAATATACAGTGTATAAAGAATGGCATTTTATTAGGGACAGCCAGTAATGTCCACAATGCTTTTCTCATTTGTCTATCAATATTGAAAGGAAAATGGCAATATGCATTTGCTTTGTGAAACTGCTTTAAAAATCTAGGGGATGGCAATCCTTTAGACAACTTAATGTTCATAGAACAAGATTCACATTTTATGTGTAAACATTACACCAAGTATTTGAATACAAAAGTATTTATTTTATAACTTTATATTTAAAATAGAATTTTAATCTGTCTACTCACAAAACCTAATTCAAAACATGATAACATTTATCTCTCTAGCTGACTTGATGTTTACTCTTTTACAAACAATACTCAATTTGTAATTGTTTTATATTAAGACCCTGTAACTAAATGAAGTCTGTTTTATCAGAAAACATTTCCCTTTAATCTTAAAAGAGTGCTTTTTTAAAATGAAGGCACCAACAAGAACTACTTTCAGATGGTACAGAATTTCTTATTTCTTGAAGACTCTGTGGTTGACCACTTCTTCATTAGTTACCTGCAGCAAGACACCTTCCTGCCAAAGGAAAAAAAAAGTATCTGAAGAAGTTTATCATGTTTGTCCAAAGAACCTAAATAACTTCAGTGGTGGTCTTAGGATCAAAGAAGACTCAGGTGCATACAGTAGAATATGCCCTGATTATCACATTCCTGAAAAGGCAATAAAGCCAGGCAATCAATCTCTGATGACATCTAAGAAATGAAATTTCAGCAGCCAAGCTATCTCTCTCCTATAGGGTAGGGATTGGGAAAGAATTACTGCATTTAAACCCAAGTATTTAGAATTGGATATGTACAGATTTATAATGCAGACACTTTATTCATAAATACATATTATCTGAAAGTAGATCCAACCATCTTGCCCTACCTTTTCCTTAGCCTGATCCTGATATGCATGTAAAGCTAGAACAGTATCAAAATAAAAAAAAAAGTCTTTATTTTAAAAACAAACAAAAAAAAGCCCTAGTTCACTCAAAATGCTTGATCCAAGAAATGTGAATACAGAAGGGTGTTAACGATGGGAAATTTCATGATTTAACTTGCAGCCTAACTTTTACCTACCATTTTACTACCAACACCACTGAAGGAACCAAGAAAAGCTTTATTAATGATCACTTGGCTTGCCTCAGCTGTTGAAATGAAGCACTTTACAGTCTTTGTGGCAGCAGAATATACTTGTCCATGGTTCATATCAATGCTAAAATTCCAGCAGGGAAAAAAATGATATGTTAAGCACCTGAATCTTCATAGAGGGGGAGGGGGTGGGAAAGAAGGAAAAAAAGGGGGAAAAAAAAAACAAAAACAACCAAAATAATATAAGTAAAATGACAGATTGGAAAACAGGGTTTATAAAATTATTCTCTTGAGTTTATAAAATTGTTAAACTCAATTTATAGCTATGTTATACTACATAAGAACCAACTATACTGAAAGACCATTGAAGAGTATTAGTTTATCTTTGGGGGAGGAAAATTAAGAAAGGAAAAGTAAATGAGATCTTACCTAAAGAAGTTTAACTGAAGCTTAGAACTATTTTGCTCTACACCCTCAGCTTTCGTTGGCATCCTTAAAAACTACTGTAGTTAAAGCTTTGTAGAAACAGCACAGTTTTTTAAGACTGGCTGACCTTAGTAGCCGTCAAAGAGTTCTCTTGTACTAGACCTGTATCCCTGAAGAGTACCTCGCTGGGGTTATTTTCCTTTCCTTGCATTGAAGCAGCAGCATCTAAAAGATCTAAAAAGGTGTTTCTCCTTGCAGAGATATCCCTTAAGTTATCTAGATAATTTAATCCTCATGAATTGCAGACAACACACTTACATCTGACCAGCATTTATCTTACACAAATATAACAGCTTTGCAATAGACCTTAATTATACTACCCACTCCTTAACTTATTTAAAATAAAAAGTCTATAATTACACAATTTCCTTTAGAATTATTTTATTAAATCATAAATGTACAACAGCTTCTTAACTCTACACACGCACTTAAATTTTTTTAAAGGAAAAACGTTATGTCTTATTACACCATGATCCTGGCTAATAGCTTTTCAAAACTTTGAGAAAAATCTTAAAAAAGGTTTCACATGTCACCTGAAACTTACAAATTTAACATTATCAAAGAAGGAATGCTTCTACACTCTTACAAAGACCACTAGAAAGAAACAACAATTAAAAAGCTAAGAAACTGTCTCAAAGGCATTTTTTTTACAATCCTTCCTCCACAGTAAGGTAATGTTATTAAATAATCCAATCCATTCACAAAATGGCTCTCTGCATCTGCTCTGGTGTCTTCTGCCATATCACTGCATATTTATGCATGACTGAGATAAGATTTTCCTTAACATTGTTATTTCGATAACCTGAAGCTGTTCTGTTACCTCTGGGCTCTCATCCTCTCCTATTTATACAGTGAAGCCTGTTTCAACAGAAGTAAAGAGTAAAAAAAAAATAGGTTATGAAATTATCCATCTAACCAGATTTTAAGGAAAGATAACATGATCCTAAAAAGCTTTTAACTCCTGGCAGCTAGGTCTCCCAAGACATTAACAATGTAAAACTTAAAAGCTACTTACCCATGGCAAATAGGAAGAAGCTCAGTATCTGCTTCTCCCTCCATAACCCCCACTTCCTCCACTGCCTCCTGGACCATAGTTTCCTAAAGTTAATGGAATAAGAGAAAACACACTTAATTTCCCAAATTATTTTATAACGAGTCTTTAAAACAAGCAGATCACAGACCATTAACTTGTTTTTAGTTAACCTCTTTACTCAAGAGACAAATTATCCAGATTCATAGATTATCACTGCTATTCTTTTAGAGGGCTCTTTCCCATAATCATACAAGTTAAGAGATTTTAAAGTATAACCAGCTTAAGAAAATGTAAGAAATCTATCTCAAGAATAACAATTTGAACTAAAAATTCAGATTTACTAAGCTAGCTTTCAAAGATCCAAGTCATACAAAATTTATACCACTTGCAAAGTGCTCTCAGCAAATTTGGCTTTTTCTTAGTCAGCCAAAAGGAAAAATCCCACTGAAAACATGTAGTTCATTTATTTTACACTACTAGATACCCCAACCTCTACAATTTCCCAAGGTGATGTTGCATTCTTATTTTCCCACAACTTTAATCTCCGCAACACTTTGTATTTGGTGGGACGTGTTACCCAAACATAAATAATGAACAATTGTCATCTTCAAGTCATGAAAACTTAGTAACATTTCATCACTAATCTGAAAAATCTAATTACCTCCACCATATGGTCCCCCCATGTTCCTGCTACCACCAAAATTTCCACTCTTCATTGGACCATAGTTAGAAGGTTGTTGGTTATAATTTCCAAAATCATTGTAATTTCCACTCCCGTAATTTCCTGTAAAAAAAATTTGGAAATTTTTGCACAATGAACCTCATACAATCAAGTATTAAACCGATGATACATGCTAGGTATTTTAGACAAATTTCCCACAAAAACAAAGCAGAATGCAAAACACCTATCTACAGTTCTACATTTTTAAAGACAACTATTGACAACAATGAAATGAAAAATCTTACGTGTTAAATCCATTAATTCCAATCCAAATTCCCACATAAAGGTTGCAGGTGAATTTATTACCTCCTCCATAGTTGTCATAACCACCTCCGTAGCCCCCACCCTGGTTGCCATATCCAGGTCCTCCACCACCATATCCTCCTCTTCCTCCTCCATAACCAGGGCTACCTCCAAAATTGCCACCTATTATAAAATAAGCCTTTAAGTAATTAGTATTTTCAACGCCATTTGAACTGTCTTATTATATCCATTTCCAGCTTTCCAAAACTTAATTTTGCAAGATTCTTTCCATAACATCTTCTCTAATAGCCTCAAGGGCAGATTCTGAATATCCACCTTGGTGAACAGTTGCCAGTGAAGATGGCCTACCCACAACCAACTGGGTAAAACCTTTATAAATATCTGTAATGCCACTGGTCTCCCCCAAAAACTAAATAAATATATTATGGATTCCCTTGACGGTATCTTGAAATAATTATATTTGTGTAAGTTTGTGGGGTAAGTTGGGGCAGACAAGACGTGTGGGCTAATGCGAATTACCTACCATTTCTCTTAAATAAAATGCCCACTATACCTTTTTCTTCAGTAGAAATGGGGGGAGGGGGGAAGAACCAGAAATTAGCAAACTCACACTGACTTAAAACTTCAATCGGTAGTTTCAGATTGCTTGCAGTTAACTGTAAAAACTCATCTTTCTCATAAAACCAAATCAATATTTGGATTTCAAAGCAAAGCTGGAAATAGTGACATGTAGGAGCGTAACTTAAATCATGCCTAATCAGTGCAAAACCAGAATGAGGTCTATCCTGAGCTCAGTTTCAAACCTCTTCTTTCGACATTTGTCATTAAGTACCTATCTTTTCTGTACTTCAATAAAAGACATGAACTAAAACTTAACAGTGGCTTAAAACCTTAGCTAGACACAGAAGCAGCACACTAGGTATGTTCTGGAAAAATTCTCTTGGGGACTTTTGGGACATTGTCCTTGGTAGATTCATCTTGGTAAGAGATGAGACAACACAGTGCTCCTACAAACACTCCCCTGTCATAATGTTCATCTTGCCAATAACCACTTTTTAATACTTTTAAGGAAAACACTATACAAAATATCACTATCTCCAATTCTTTTGCTTGAGAAACAATTGGGCATCTTTTAAATTCTTATTTAAAATCTATCCAATTAATGTTGCAAAAGTATAACACCACCTCCAAGTAATTTTTTTGGTAATTTTCAACAGCTAAGATGAAAATTTAGAAGAAACATTTCATGTTTATGCTTAAGATTTTAGACAGGTATTATCAAAAAGTAGAAAAAACTGACCTCCAGGTCCTCCTCCATACCCATTATAGCCATCCCCAAATCCACGGCCACTTCCATATCCATCTGTTAAGGGCGGAAGAAAAGGAGGATTATTTCATTCTGGTTTATGTCACTCAATTTTTTAGCTTCTACTTCCTCCAGGTTGTCCACTTTTAAAAAGCAGTTAACAATGGACAGTGGCAGTTTTTCTACTTACTACATAGTTAACTGAGATTAACCCATACATAAAGCCTAAAACAAAGAAACTTTTAGATCTCTTCAAACCTCACTATTCATAAAATGTCTCCTAAATTTAAAATGGCTACAATGTCCTTTTAACTCTTCCAGAAAGTGAAGACCATGAAACAATCTCTGCCATTATCTGTCCATGATTAGAGGTATACAAATCTGATTTTAAACGTTACCTCTTGCCAACCAAATTAGAATATCCCATTAGGACAGATCTCACTTTAAGTCTTACAGATAACAAAGTAGGTTGGACTTCCTAGATTCCAATCAAAACTGTTTTTCAAGCACATTCACCCTCCTAAGCTTAGAAGGTGGACTTACCAGATCCTCCTCTAAAGTTACTTCCTGGTCCTGGTCCAAAATTTCCACCGCCACCACGAGAATCTCCAAAACCAAAGTTGCCTGCAATAAACACCCTGGTTAGTAATGAACATTTATACAAATAAATCCTAAGAAAAATATGGAATTAAAAGTTACCTCCTCTTCCACTTCTAGAACTTTGGACCTCCTGCATTTCTTGTCTAGACAAAGCCTTTCTTACTTCTGCATTATGACCATTGATAGTATGGTATTTTTGCACTGGAATGAAAAGTTCAGAGTCCATTAAGTCAGCATCCTGTAATAGCTAAGTTTCAAGCTCACTTTTTAACAAAGTTGTAGGTGTCAATATACCCAAAATGTTCAAGAACTACAATCCTAGCACTTATAAACACTTACACACAATCTTATCCACAGGATCATGGTCATCAAAAGTAACAAATCCAAAGCCTCTTTTCTTTCCAGACTGCCTGTCAGTAATAATCTCAATGGTATCAATTTTTCCATATTCCTCAAAGTAATCTCTAAGATGATGTTCCTCAGTATCTTCCTTAATTCCACCAACAAACAGCTTCTTCACAGTTACATGAGCCCCCGGCTTTCCAGATTCCTGAAATAAGAGGAAAAAAAGTCATCCTGACAGAAGAAACCACAAACAGGAGTAAGAGCACACTATCTGGGTAATAAGCATGGCTTCTATCTTATGGCCAAATACTAAGTAAGGCACCTTTATGATAAAGAACCTTGTTCTTCGAAAAGCCACTAACTGTGAAACAGAATTTAGGCCCAAATTGTTTACTGAACAAACAAGTTGCCTATTTGCTCACCTCTCTTGCAACAGCACGTTTTGGCTCAACCACTCTCCCATCAATTGAATGAGGTCTTGCAGCCATGGCAGCATCAACTTCAGCCATGGAAGAAAAAGTCACAAAACCAAATCCTCTTGATCTTTTGCTTGCAGGATCCCTCATTACCTTGAAATACAAAGCAGTGATGTTACCATTTGTTATTACTTACAGCATTTAAAAATAATCAACATAAATTTAAGTGAGTTTCTCTAAGTCACTTAACATCTTTCAGAGAAATCTAACAGTTGAAAGATTAGTACCCCTAAGCACTTCCACAATTAACGTACCACACAATCTGTAAGTTTTCCCCATTGCTCGTAGTAGTTCCTCAAACTTTCTTCTGTAGTTTCAAAGCTCAAGCCACCAATAAAGAGTTTACGGAATTGTTCCTTTTCTCTCTGCAAAGGAAAACAGCATTTCAATTTTTATTTACATTTTCTTTTTGTATGCTGGAAATAAAATTCTTAAATATGAGGTGACCTGCTGGCAGAGTACCTTTTTCCTCTCCAAAGGAACAGTTTCTAAAGTTTTCTGGGGGGAAAAAAAAAACTTACATCAAATTTAAACCATATGTTAAACTGCATATTAGTTGTGTTACACCAAAAAAAAAAAAAAAAAAAAATTGCCTCAACCAAACTACACGTTTCAAAACCATTATGCTTGATATAAATTTACTTGACATTAAATGAGTTTAAACAAATATAGCATTACTTAGTTTTAAAAAAAATCTTTCTGAAGAAAGAAGAGCAAATCTATTCCCTGGTGACTGTAAAGTTAAGAGTCTTATCAACATCTGCATTCGATCCTATAACTCAGAACAGAGAAGTTCACTTTTACATATTCAAATACAAATTCTTAAAATATAACAACTTTTGCTTTATAACCCACAGTTCCCATTTATTTCTGGATTTAGCATTTAAAAAATGAGTTTCCCGTCATTGCTCCCTCTGGTGGTGACTATAATGTAACTCAATTTTCAAAACCCTGGAAAACTTAGTATTGACTTTCTTTCTCATATACCAACTCTCCAGAGAAAATCTTAAATGTTCAATATATGTGGCAAAATAGCCTCAAAATTTATGTTTTCTGACCAAGGTAAAATGACTTTTATGATTAACGGTGTCTAAAGCACATACTTTAATATAGCTGGTTTTGTTGACGGCACAATCAACTATTACTGAACCAAAAGACAAATACAGTAAAAGACACTGTAATCACTTTTTTCAAAAACCATAAAAATATTTAAATGACCACTGTGACTATCCCCTCTAGTTACAAAATATCACTACTACGATTTACACTTCACCATGTAGAACTCAGTGGTCTTCTGGCAAATTACACAGCATAAAACAACTTTCACGTGAAAAGAGAGCCTGAGGTGAAATCTCAATCCTTACAAACCAGCACGCAATATAAGCTACATTAATAGCTCTGTATTTTGCGCTATCAGTTAAGGAAGCCTGGACCACTGTATTTGGTTTTCAGTTGACTAGGTTAAATAACATAGAAACACAGAAAATTAGCCACCAAGTGCATGTAGTTAAATTTATTAAATAGAACTACAACACTCAACCCATAGTTCCATGAAGTTTCTCTCCATGCATGATATTATCCCAACAGTTCAGAAAACAGTGATAATTCAGAGATTTCTTTGCCTGTATAGCTACTTTTAAGATTCTGACATTTTTGAAAAGACAAATAAATTCTCAAAGTAGCTTATGAAACACTTAAAAGATCTATTAAAACAGTAACTTGGCATACTGGTATTTGTACACTCAAGCATATTTTATTTATTCCAAATACTTGTCAGTTAACTGGCCTTTTAAAACCCAAATAGAGAGACTAAAATACATCTACAACATTACAAATCACTAACAAAAGGCAAAAACTCATTACTTACCTCATTTTCCAAACTTACCCGCTGTCCACTATCGATTACAAACAAAGTTATTTTATAAGCGTGCTTAGGGTCAATGAAAATACCCAGGCAGACCCCCTTCGCTTGAGACCTTATGCTTATCAATGTAATCATCAACCATGATTGCAAACATAAACGAGAAAAGCAAGTGACAAAGTTCAAAAACATAGTGGCTCAGCCTAATAAAAGTTTTGTATACAGCAGAACACGCATTGAGGGACCGAGCCATGTTTTAGAGTACAACTAAACTCATAATTTCAAGTTTATCACTAAAAAAACACCCGTAGTTTTACCCAGTAAAGACTAAATTCCCCGATAAAAATACTACTTAAAATACAAACAAATTATACGATTAAAAAAGAATCCGTCAGGAAAATAAAGGATTCTGTACCGAACACCGCCCACCCCCAAAGACCACCTTCCCCACGGCCTCCCGCAAAAACGATAATCTTCTCTAAAATTTTCATCTTATTTTCCTACGATTCAACTGCCTTTTCAATCACCGGAAACGCAGGTAAAACTGTTACTCAAACAAGGACTGAAAAACAAAATGTGAGGTCTTTATACCATGGCTCGCGTGAAACCGGGCCCAACACCCTAGAGGGTTTCACCTCCTAGGCCGAGCGAAACCGCCCAGGAGAACGCCGCCCCTCCCCCCGCCCTTCGGTGCGGCTCCTGAACGCAATGGCGCCATTTCATCGAGGGGAAGGGAGCGAGCCTCTAATGAGGTGCGCAGGACTTTAAAGCGCCAAGCTCCGTAAACACTCGGAATCCACCTCGAAATAGCATGAAAACAGTCCGAAAAGAGAAATAAATAGTTACCCACTTCTAGTCCTTACTGAAAAAGTCAAGCTAGTCAAATTTAGAGAGTTAAAAAGAAATCGCTGCGAGGAAGGAGAGAAATGAAAATGGCGGCCGCCAAATCCGGTTCCCGGGAGGGGGGAGGGGAAGCTCCGCAGCCCGGTTCGCTAGGACCCAAAACCCGCCAAAACGCTCCAACGCGGGGACGCCGGGACCCCCATACCACCCTTCCTTAAAAACGATGTAGGAATTCCTGCCTCCGCGCCCCACTTTCAGTAAAGAGGGGCTGCGTCCGCCATGTGGAAGCTCCCCATCCCCCACCCACAGCAAAGGGAAATGGCGCCGTGAGGCTGAGGGTGGGGAAGGTGCTGTACAATTAGGCCTCTGCTAACGACCCCTCTCCAAAAATACCCTGAGACCAACCGCTTATGAAGTGGCCCAATTTCGCTGCCGCTCTCCCACGGAGGCGGATGGCCGACTTCCAATAAGGCGCCAACGGCCTCGCCATGCCCTTTCCAACAACTCATTGATTTCAAACCCGTTACCTCCATCGCGGACTCAGTCGCTTCAGCCCGATTTCCCGCAGCCGAGCGAGATGAGAGAGATCTCCGCGGACGAACACGAACCGGACTCGTCCTGGCGCTGTAGTGAGAACTGCCGCTGCTCGAGAAACAACACCGCTGGAGCACCTCCACTCCAGACCCGGCGCTGCTGCTACTGCCGCTAGAGCCGCTGCCGCCGCTTTTCTAGAACCTTCCCCCCGACTAACGCGTCTTCCCCTACGTCAGGCCGTTGCGTAAACGTCCTAACCGCCGCCAATGGCGGGAACGCTCTACGACCTCCTAGCGCCAAGTACGTGCCCCTCCCCTTTTAAGGCCAGCACTGGTGCTGGACGTCAGTTGCGTAAAAGGGCTCTGTAAATTGCGGAAGGCTCGAGTCCTGCGTATTTCTGTCTCTCGGAATTGGGGCCTGCCCCCGCAGGGCAGGTGAGAAACGGTCGCGCAGTTTGAAATTAACGCTGTTGGGAGGAGCTTAATCCTCAACCCAAAGGTCCAGCCCCCTCAACCCAGGAGGTGGTCCTTACAGCAACGCTTCGATAGCTTTTCCCCGGCCCCCAGTTTTAAAAAAATCTTTGTAGCCTCTTCCACTGTGTTTTCCCTCCCCCACCTTCTCCTATCCTACCCCGTCTGCGCGGAGAACCGACTGGCCTCTTCCGGAAATACCCGAAGCGACTTCTAGTCAACGAATTACACTTAACGATCCACCACCCTAACCCTGGCCAATGTTTTTGGGGTCCACATTTCAGGTAGTCGAAAGTGGTGCTCGTTCTTAGTTCCCGATTCCTCCCACCCACCCCCAGCTTTTGGAGGCACCCAACCCCAGGGGCGAGGAAGTGGGCGGAGTCCTGTTTTGGCGCCAGTCGCTAAGGCGGCAGCAAAGCAGGAAACACCCCCGCCGAGTACACTTAGGTCGAAGCCCTCAGCCCCCTGCTCGCCCTCCCCTCGGGGGACCACCAGACGCCACGCCGCGAACTCTTTAAGAGCCGCCGTCACCACCCCCCTCCTTTCCCCCCTCCCTCGGGCCCGGGCTCGGGCTCCCGGCGGGCACTGCGCGGCGCGCTGCCCCACCCTCCCCGGGGCGCGCGCCCACCCCGCCCCTCGCGGCTGCCTGGCGTGGGCGGTGCCACCTTCCCCTCCCCCCAGTGGCGGCCCCGCGCGCAGCGCTGCTCCCCAGCCCCCCTCCCCCTCGGATGTGACTGGAGCTTGAGGCGCGCAGGGCCGGAGACGTCGCAGACCCGGGACCCGGAGCAGCTCAGAGGCGGTGAAGTCGGTGTCTTTTTTTTTCTCTAGCTTTCACTCGGTGGTGTTGCTTAAGATGCCACATAAGCCCCAGAGACCCCCATTTCCCCGCTTCCTATCCTTCCTCGCCGGACCCCGAGTCAGGACCTGGCGGGAAGGAAAGGAGAAGAGAACAGAGACCCCGTGGCGGGCCTGGCTCCGGGCCGGCGTCTGTAGTTGGTTTAGGGGATGAGACTCTTCACAAGGTTGAAAGCTGTGGCGGCAACCGCCTTATTTCTAGACAAAGCGCATTTTCCCCTCCCCTCCCCCATCCCGGACGAGGTTGAGGGGGCCTTCCTTCCCGTCCAGTGCTTGGTCGGCGACTTGGGCCTCCAGGGAGGGCGGTGCATTCTCCCGCATCCGCGCAGCCGAGTGTCCGCAGACTGCGGCGGGCGCTCCGTTACGTGGCCGCCGCGGGTGGGGAGAGGCTCGGGCCCCGTGGCGCAGTGCCCTTGAGCCCCCGCGCCGCGGCCTTTTGTTTCTCCCCTCGGATGCGCTGACCACGAGGCCCGCGCTCTCCTTTGGCGGGGTTAGGGGCCGGGCGCTAAGGCCTCTTTAAGCCGGGTGGGGTAGGGGTTTAAGGGGAGCGGATGAAAGTGCAGAAATAGCTGATTTGTTTTCAGAAGTGGCACGAAATGTAACTGGAGCATCTCGGTATGTTTTAGTTTGTCAACTAGTGATTGGAAAGGTCTCTAAGAAGAAACCCAAGTTAGAATTAAATTACATAGACGACTCTTCAGATTGTTAATGTCTAGAGGAAAAATTCACACTAATTATTGTAATCGATTGGGCACTTGTCTGATTTTGAACCAAGTTATTTTGCCGGTTTTTAAAAATGCTGACTATGGTTTAAATGGGATTTGGATTGGGGGAAAAAAAAATTGGTCAAATTTTTACCCTGTAAAGCTTTCGCGGATACTAGGTTCTCAGTAAGGTTGTATAGATAAGTTACAGCACTTATAATACTCTCAGGCACGTATCACTAGTTTACGCAGAATCTTAAAACTGCTTCTCTATGGACTTGTGTATATGTTTGATGACATGAGCTTACCTAGGTGGGGGTTGGAATCCAAACAAAAACTTGTATGTAGGTATCTTTTTATGTCTTACAAACTTCTTAACTGTCATGCATTTTTCTAGTAATAGCTCTTCAAGTCTGCAATAAAAGATGGCCTCCAATAAAACTACATTGGTAAGTTAATGAAAACCTAAAATATTTAAGGATCTAATTCAAACTTTTTTCCTCCCAAAATTATAACTGCATCTCTGTGGTTGGGAAATTACACCCATATATATTTCCAAGTCCCCTCTCCCCCACAACTGTTATGGGAAGTTAGGAGCAAAAAAGGAAATTATTATATTCACTTGACTTCATGGTGTTTTGATTCATTTAACGAAACCTAATTTGGGGAGGGTACCACAATGTGAATTTTACCAAGTATTTTTGTCTTGGAAGAAAGATACACACATTTATGTGACATGGAGTACGGTTACAAGCATAGACAGACAAAGCAATAAAGCCTTGTTGATTGGTATACTGTTCTCTAAGTTACTCTATACTGAATTCTAGAGAAAGCAGGTATTTTCAGTATTGCCCTGTTTAAAGAATAGATATCTTGTACACTTAGATTGAGACAAAAAGTCGTTGTGTCTTTCGAATTGTTTTGGTCACTGTCATATTTCAAACGTGCTTATTCTGAACTACAGAGGGACTTTAAATCATTGCGGTGCAGTTTTTTAAAATACTCAGCATGAAAAACATCACACATGTCCAGAAAAGAGAGAAGACTAGATCTTCTGAGCAATTTTTTTTCTCTCCAGCAGTTTCTTAAACCCACAGTTTGCATTCTTAGGTTTCATTAAAAGTTCTATAGATATGTTGACATATGTGTATTCAGCCATGTTAAGTTACAAATTTTAACATAAGCACTGAAATATTCACATAAAAACCACAAAATTCAAAGTTATGGTTCCCACAATATGTAATTCTAATACATTGTGTTAATAATTGCAAGTATATGAAGGTTAGTGTTTTAACATCTAAATGAGCAAAACATTTCATTTTGGTTTGTGAATTCTCCCCTTGGGTTTCACAACAAAAGGACAAGTTGGTGGGTTTTTTTGTTTGTTTCATCATTAGATTGCACTTTGAAGTCAAACATCCTGAGAAATGTTTAAATATGAAATATAAAGCATGTCTGGTGGCATTATTTATTCCCGGTCATCCATGGGGAAAGCCCAAAGCATCTTCGAACACTTCTCAGGAATGAACTCTCTTTTAAATTTCATAATCAGTAAACTAAAATGTAGGTAATTAAATTGGCTTTACAATCACCAGTATCTAAAGTATTGGATGGGAAAGGAGCTACCTGTCCCTGAGACTGTGGGGCTGGATATATAGATACAGAAGTAGATGGCTTCTGTTAAAGTTAAATTGCTCCTGCTTACAGTTTGATAGTCTTCAGTATCTACCTTTCATTTTAAAATAATTTTGTTAGTGTTGTGAGGTAATGTGTGCTTTAAGTGGGAAAGTGAGTGGATTTTCTGTTGAAAAAGATGAACGTTTGAAACCAGCTTATGAGTGCTATAGTAGTAAATATTTTGTTTCCTCTGCTAAATTTTTTTATCTTTTAATTTTCTGTGTTTATTTTTGTCTCTTTACTCCGTTAGCCTCTTAGCTTTCGTGGACATAGTTTTTTCATTTAAGATCAGTATCTAGTAAGCTTTATGTCTATGTTAATTTTTCTTCTTTCTTCCCACTACCACTACCTTTTTTGTACTGTACAGAGGCAGAAAGTTATTGGACTAAGTACAATATCCAAGTATCTTGACAAATGAAAGTTGTATGCCCTAACATGGAGAATGATATCCAACAAAATCAGATGCTTGCTGCATTATTTAAATTTCACAGGATTTTTATTTCTTTCATAGGATATTTATTTCGAAGTGTGTGTATACACTTCTAAATGATAACGTATTTTTTAATGTCCTTTGTAATCTTGAGGCATTGGTGTTAATTTTCCCTGCTTTCATGCAATGTGCGGGATGACTTTAGTAATTGGACAATTACGATTTTTCTTAAATAACACCTGTTTTAAGGTGAAATGATTACAAGAGGAGCATAATGTGGGGTTTCCCCCCTTAGTCTCCATTTTGAGTTACTGGAAAGTAGATTGGGATATTGGTGTCCTGCTGCTCTCAAATAGTGTTACACACACACTTAAAACCTTGTTTTAAGTGAATTTCATTGACCAGTTTAGAGTCTTTCTCTTGAGAAACCAAGAAGAAAAGGATTTTTTTTCTCATTAGAGAATTAAAGTGATCTAGCATTTTGGCCTCTTGAAGTAACAGTGTTATAGATTTGTTCCAAGTGGTCAGTAATATTTACCGAAATTGTGGGGAAACGATTTTGTCCTTCTTAAACCTACTTATGGTCTCCTTGGTTGACCCTGCAATTGATATCAGGGTTCTGAACCACATTTTCGTTCTGCAGCTATCTTTTCTCTTTTTTGTACAGATTTTAACGTTGGTGTTTGAATTGAAAAGGGGGGTTCTTAGAGTTTGGTAGCTGTATTTTTAATGGGTGTATGGTTCACCTAATAAGACCTGTCACTGTTATTCTCCTTTGTATTAGTCTCTAGTAGTTTCTAATAGTCGTTTTTTGCTGTCCTATAGTTACAATGAGTGAAAACTACTATACTTGGTCTTGTAGATTATGTAGAAATAAAACTAGGAAAAGATAAAACAATTTTCAAGAGAAATGTCTTTGATTAAGTTATTTTAGTGAAGGGTAGAGGGGGATAGGTTTGAGCTAAACCCACAGAATCAACCATTCCTTGATTTTGCGGATTATCTGTTAACTTTTTCAGAAAGTGTTTGCCTTGGGATATAAAAGTGAAAGTTTAGGTGTTAAATGTAATCATAATATCAGCAATTTTAGGCTTTAAAATGTACTCAAAAATCAAACAAGAAAAAGACATCTCTTAAATCTCTCTCTCTTGTTTTAGCAAAAAATGGGAAAGAAGCAAAATGGAAAGAGTAAAAAAGTTGAAGAGGCAGAACCTGAAGAATTTGTAGTAGAAAAAGTGCTGGACCGCCGTGTAGTGAACGGGAAAGTGGAGTATTTCCTGAAGTGGAAGGGATTTACAGAGTAAGAAATCTCAGTGCTTTTATTATATGTTTAACTGTACTTAAGTAGTGTTTAATGTTTATTTTTAGCCTAAAATCTTTTTATCCATTTTCTCATAGGTTTTTTTGAATTTAAAGGCATCTTTAATCCAGGGTACCTTGTTTAAAGAGTCAAGTCTTTAGCCTACAATTGTAAACAAGTAGATTTGAGACTAGTTGATTACCTTGGAGAGTCAAATTTATATAAATATATAGAGTACAGGTTGCTTTTTTTAATGTAGTTGGATACTGTGCTAATTAATTATATTGTTTCCCTACAGTGGACATTAAAAAATATTGACGCTATATAAGATATACTAGTGGGTCTTAAACAGAAGTGCTCATCATAATTCCGATCCTACCCTAGGCTTACTGTTCTCCTAATCTCTAAGTAGAGCCTGGGTATTTTTTAAGCAACCTGGTTCTTCATATTCCCTGTTACTAATTGCTATCAAAACCAGTCTTTATAATGTTACTGTTTTGTGAATAACTTACATGCAAAAATTATATTCAAACTTTATCATGTACAGTTTACTTGAATTCTAATCTTACACCACAAAAACAGCAAGACTGAGCAGTGACTATTGAAAATGGAAAGGTGGAGGTGGACAACAGTTTTCTGAGCTTGGTTGAGGTGGGGAGTATGATGGTTCTCTTATCTACTGCTGCTTTTACCATTCACATTTAAAATCACCTCCACAGCAATTTGGGAATTATGATTTGAGTGGAAGATTTATGTTTCTCTGTTTTATTTTTGCAGTACCCTTAGTTGAGCTTAAATATATATATGTAAGTTTGTGATTTAGGCACTAGAAAAAAATTTCTTACAATTAGAACCAAGTCTGCAGTATTTTAAGTAAGACTTAACCAATTTGCTAAAGAAGTGATTACCTTCATATGGCAGACAGTTTTGTGGGTTTTGTTTATTTTATCCTATGAGACATTAAAAGCTGTTTGTATCTTACCCATCAAAACATTGGAAAATTAACTCCTCCCTCTTTCTCTCCATGGTTGAGGCCACTAGTGTGACTAAGGACCTGCTATCTCCTGTATAATGTATTAGGTAATATTTGATTGAAATAACACTACAGAATGGAGGCTCCACTTTAGCTCTTTTGTCCTCCTCTACTCTTAAGTCTGCCAATTTTAGAGTCTCAGGACATCAACAGACCTTGTTGTAACCAGAGGTTTAAAGCATCTTTCCTAGCATCTCTAAAATAATTCATTTCATTGTGTGTAGTTCTGTAAAAGTTTTTTGAATCAAAGCACACAAAGTTGGCAATCTTGTCACAAATGTTGTAGGCTGATCTTTCACATTTGGTAATTGATATTCATTTTCTTTCCATCCCTTCTGAAAAACATGAAAATGGTCATCTTGGCCTTATATCAGGGATTGGCAAGCTTTTTCCCGAAAGAGCCCATACTAAAAGATAATCTGAGCTTTTGGGGCTTTGGCTTTCTGTCCCAGCTGCTTTGTGACTATAGTACAAAAGCAACAATAGGCAATATAGTAAACAGTGTTCTAATAATTCTTTTGCTTATGGGTTCCAAAACATGATTTTTATTTTGAAGTTTTTTTCCCAACCAATTAAAAATGTAAAAAACATTCTTTCTTCATTTCCCACTTTGAGTAGAATTGAAATCAGATCAGATCAGATCAGATCAGTCGCTCAGTCGTGTCCGACTCTTTGCGACCCCATGAATTGCAGCACGCCAGGCCTCCCTGTCCATCACCAACTCCTGGAGTTCACTCAGACTCACGTCCATCGAGTCAGTGATGCCATCCAGCCATCTCATCCTCTGTCATCCCCTTCTCCTCTTGCCCCCAATCCCTCCCAGCATTAGAGTCTTTTCCATTGAGTCAACTCTTCACATGAGGTGGCCAAAGTACTGCAGTTTCAGCTTCAGCATCATTCCTTCCAAAGAAATCCCAGGGCTGATCTCCTTCAGAATGGACTGGTTGGATCTCCTTGCAGTCCAAGGGACTCTCAAGAGTCGTCTCCAACACCACAGTTCAAAAGCATCAATTCTTCAGCGCTCAGCCTTCTTCACAGTCCAACTCTTTCTCACTTTCTTTCAGAAAAGTGAATTCTGGATCCCACCCCAAATTACTTTATCAGATAGTGCCCAGGGTTAAGGCCTCCAATACTGTGTTTTAAAAAACGTAGTTCAGAAGCATTCTCAAACACGAGACAGTATTTTCAATTTCTGCTGTACTGTCTCATGTTTGAGAATGCTTCTGAACTACGTTTTTTAAAACACAGTATTGGAGGCCTTAACCCTGGGCACTATCTGATAAAGTAATTTGGGGTGGGATCCAGATTTCACTTTTCTGAAAGAAAGTGAGAAATTCCAAAGTGAGTTGTCTGTGTAACTTGGAAAAATATTAGCTGCATTTATTCTGCTAGTCAGGTTCAGTTACCTAGGAGGTAATACAACACATTACCCACTTAGCACAGACTGTGGAAGTAGACACAAAATGAAGTACAGATTCTTCATGTGGGGGAAGTATCTGCAGTACAGATGGCTTTTTGTCAGGTATTATTAAATTGATCTGGATAGTGGTTATTAACCAAGAACTTTTTTTTTCTTTTAAACAACACAGTGCAGACAATACTTGGGAACCTGAAGAAAATTTAGATTGTCCAGAGTTAATTGAAGCATTTCTTAATTCTCAAAAAGCTGGTAAAGAAAAAGATGGAACAAAAAGAAAATCTTTGTCTGACAGTGAATCTGATGATAGCAAATCAAAGAAGAAAAGAGATGCTGTAAGTATAAAACATTGGCCAGCAGACTGGCTTCTTTGTAAAAGGATGGCTTGATTTTTTAAAATACTTTTTAAGACACTAGTACTTCAAAAATATCATTAAAAAGGCTCTTTAAATACATAATATTTAGGATGAAAGGAGAGGCATGATTTAACCCTACATTGTGTAAATGTCCAGTAAGCACTTAAATTTCTTTAAATCATTGTGCTACTGTTATTTCGGGTACAGTGATGGATTTGGCGCCAGATGAGATAATTTCCTCTGATCTAAACCAGCTGTGTTAAATAAAAACAATACCAAGTTAGATCATCGAAAATCACTTACAATACAGTGAAAACAGTCTACATCGCACATTCTGATTATAAATCATTAGTGAGTGGTAGTGACCAAAACTTTGGCATATGATTCTTAGTATTCCCCCAAAATGCTTTGATTTTGAAGTATATAATCTTGCATAATAGTTTTTTATTGGCATGAATTGAGAAAACTGGTTCATTCACTGCGTGTGTATTTTGAACCAACCTTTGCTTTATTGATTTCTCTGTGGCTTTGGGCAAATTACATCCTTGCTTCTACCCTCAACTTTAAAAAAGTACTTTACAGGTACTCCAATAACTTAATGGCAACTCTGTCAAGATCGTAGGTGTATTATCTTTGTTTTTATAGAAGGAAAACAGATGTGGGCTATAGATTTGGTTCTGAATGCTTTAGCAACCAAAGCAAAAAGGTGGCAATGTTAAGAATCAGTTATAAGTAAATTGAAAGTCTACCACATGCTCCACAGGAGCACCATTTCATAACAGTTGTTTAGTTGCTAAGTCCTATGGTACTCTTTTGGAACCCCATGGACTGTGTAGCCTGCCAGACTTTTCTGTCCATGGGATTTCCCATGGAAGAATACTGAAGTGGGTTGCCATTTACTTCTCCAGGGGATCTTCCTGACCCAGGAATCAGACCCCCATCTCCTGCATTTGCCAGTGAATTCTTTACCACTGAGCCACCAGGGAACAATGGTTATCCTGTATTGTGCCCATGTAATGTGCCAGGCAGTGTTCTGAATAACTAAATTTGTGTTTCAGATACTTCGAAATGTCTATGAAACAGATAGTATTAATAGTATGTATTTTATGGAAAATGAACCTGAATCACAAGTTAACTTGCCCAAAGCCACAGAGGTTAGGCACATCATTATAACCTAGGCAGTCTGGCTCCAGAGCTTGAGGTAATGATGTAAAAGTCTCATGGGGGGGAAAAGGATTTGTTACACTCTAGAAAATTCTCAAGGATCCCAAAAAACTTGTTTATATGGATTGTAACTTTCAGTACTAACTGCATTTGAAATTAAAGTACAAATTTATAAAATACCGTATTTTCAGTTAAGAATAACAAGGCCTGGCATTTTACATTTTTGCAAATTTTGTCAGTGTTTGTCTTAATAAGACTTTAGTTCAGTATTCAGTTTGCTGTGATATGTTGCTTGGTAGAAGTATGTGAAGATTATGTAGAGTCACAGATACATGAAAAAAGGAGATCATGAAGATAAATAGTCCAGAAGGTTTCTAGCATCCCTGGGGGTCCCTCAGACCACACTTTTGAGAGCCACGGGTTTATTTTTATAAGGTTTGTTATCATTCAGATTGATTACAGCACTGATTACTGTCAATTTTTTTAAACTTTTTACGATTTTGCTATTTATAGTTTGTGCTTTTAAAAATATGTAATTTAGACTGATTCCTAGAAGTAATTTGAAATACTACTTTCAAGAGTTTATAATCATTAATTAAAAATAAGAGATTTGGGGTTTTTCCTGCCCTGGGGTGTCTTTGAAAAAAATTCTGTTTTCTTGATTTATGATTCAGAATATTTTTATAGACATCTAAATTTATTTTTTCTGCTTATAAGTTTAATGGAAATTAAAAGGTGTTTAGTACTCTTGATCTAGTCATTTGTTTCACTATCAGAAGGCTGTATGTCTTGAAGACAAATTGGAAGTTAATATTAGTTTGCTCTATGATGAAATGTGTGGAAACATTTATATAATCATTTAACTTCTTCTGAACAGGCTGATAAACCGAGAGGTTTTGCCAGAGGTCTTGATCCAGAACGAATAATTGGTGCCACAGACAGCAGTGGAGAATTAATGTTCCTCATGAAATGGTGAGTGTGAATTGCTATTATATTTTAAAGTAAGAATAGATATGTTTTTTATTAAAAAAAAAAAAAAACTTGTGAATTTTTTAAAAAACCTGTCTATCTAGGCTTTATAAATAGTTCACCATCATTAGGTAGCAAGTTGGTTTTAGTCACTAAGTCGTGGCTGACTCTTTGCAACCCCAAGGACTATTGCCCACCAGGCTCCTCTATCCATGGTTTTCCAAGCAAGAATACTAGAGTGGGTTGCCGTTTCCTTCTCCAGGAGATCTTCCTGACCCAGGGATTAGACCTTTGTCTCCTGCATTGGCAGGCAGATTCTTGGCACTGAGCCACCAGGGAAGCTCTAGGTGGAAAGTAGTTATCTGTTGAAAGAATGATTCGCGTTACTTAGCTAAAGCAGTGATTGGCAAACTGTGACCTGTCTGCAAAATGCAATTTTATTGGAACACAGCCACAAGTAACCACATAACCCTCTTGAAGCACTTAAACATGTTTTGATTGAATTATAATTTTTTAAATGCATGGTTATCAGTTGACAAAAAAATGTTTAGGCTTTTTAACTGAATACTTTTTTCTCTCATGACAGGAAAGATTCCGATGAGGCAGACTTGGTACTGGCAAAAGAGGCAAATATGAAGTGTCCTCAAATTGTAATTGCTTTTTATGAAGAGAGACTAACTTGGCATTCTTGTCCAGAAGATGAGGCTCAATAATTGTTTGCATTGCCTTTTATATATATTTATATATATATATAAAACATGGGTCTTGGTTTTTTGATTTATTAGTGTGAAGAAATAACTACATTCTAATGAAAATCAGGTTTGATTTGTTTGTTTTGAAGTAATATTGGGAAAGTTACATTGGGTTTTTTGTTTTTTTTTTTCCATCTGTAGCACTGGTTACTTTGAACAAATAAAAGCTTTCTGTAGTTGCCTCCTTCAGTAGGAAATAATTTGATACCATGGTATATTATTTCCTCAGCATTAGAGAACAGTTTTTCTAAATGTTGGAGGAAATCTCCATAGTCATTACTCAATCAGAATTTAGAATTTGCATTTAACTCATATATGCCTGAGGACCATTCTAAGTTTTTTATATGTATACATAAAAGACATATGTAAATGGTTTGGAAGTTAATTTTTTTGTTGTGGTTTTTGTTTTGGTAAATATATTTAAATCACAGCCTTTCATAACCATGGATAAGCCCATGTTCTGGAATTACATCATTTTGAGCAATATAAGAAATAACTTCAACTTAGATTAAAATTTTAAGTCTTAACCTTTCAAATTAAATAATTTTGTAATTAGACACATTAAGGAATTTAAATTGGGTAATTTTTTAAAGCATCCCTATCAGAATCTGCATATAAATGCAGTTTTATATGCAGAAACCCTGGAAGGAAAATTTTTATCACTATCAACCACCTTCCCAATCAAATGAAAAAAGTAGAAAAATTCTGGTATGTTTTAATATAGCAAAGCAAAACTTAATTAAATGGACACTTGATGATTCCTTCTGGTGAACCATTGTTTTACAAGAAATTGAAGTCTCTGTGCTGTATTTAGGAAAGGTTGTGATACATGGGATGTCTCAGATTTGTTCATGGAAACCTAATCAGATATTGGCAGTTTACGATCTACAGGAATAAATGAGTGAACAAACTTTTCTAATCTACGCTTGACCTACATGTTTTTTCAGACTTGACTCCAATCCATTCCTTACATGAAGGCTCAATTTTCTCAGTATTTTGGGTTACTAGTTCAGCAGAAGCCAAGAAAAACAATAACTTTGTAGTAATCAGAATGTTATTCAACTGTATATTGTTTACTTTATTGTAAATACTGGTGAACAGTGGTCAATAAATAGTTTTATATTCCTTTATGTGATTAGACTTTTTTTTTCTTTATCTGGTGACCTTTATGGTGGGAGTAGAGACATATTCACTGAATTAATAACATCATGTTTATAAATATGATCAGTGGTATCACTGATAGCTTACTGTGAACAATGTCGGATTTGTGATCGCTGAAGATTTAGCTTTGGGTCCAGGGACCAGGGTTGATCACTCAAGAGCTTTTGTGTAGCAGAGTTTTATTAAAGTAAGAAAAGGGGCAGAGGAAGCTTCTGACACAGACATCAGAAGGGGGATGGGGTATGCCCCACTAGCTAGTCTTATCAAGGCCTTATATACTTTTTTCAGACTCACTCCCACTACATACATCTTAAATTAACAGGATTAGAATGAACAATAGATTTTACTAGACCCACTCTATAATATACATTTTAAGATGACAGGATTAGTCAGAAGGTTTTTGTTAAGGAGAAACATGTCCTCTAGCAAGATAACATTGTTATATTGACTAAGACAAAGCAATGTAGAAAAGAAATTGTCTTTTTCTCCTTGAGAGCCCCAGACCCCTTTCTCCTTTTCTAGGGCTCCAGACCTGTTTGTCCTCAGGAACCCTGGACTTCTGATGAACCTACCTGGGAATTGACTCACCACTAAGGCATTAAGAGTACCTGTTTTAGACCCTTTTGAGTTTAGTAGTTTCAAATGGAATATGTATTAACATGAAAAGATTTTCTATTAAAATTAGTTTCCAGTGATGCTTAAGAGGAACTTTTTTCATCAAAGTGAAATTTTGATACTTAGATTCTAGGCTGTTGAAACTGCCATCTTGAATCATAGGTATTCTGAGGACTGTTGTGACAGACACATTTCTACTAATTTTGAAAGTTTATACAGAGAAAAGGAAAAATTATACTAAACTGTTTATTAACCTTTTTGTAGACCTACTGTTTGCTCTGAACAGTGGGTTTGTAAGCAATACAGAACCTTTTGTTTTGATCAGAAATTGATGACCCTGCGTTAAGCGTTAGAGATTTCTGCAAACTGTTGTCCATGTATTTTAATATTCCTTATGTTGTATCTTTCTTGTGGGTGCTTTTAAAAGTCACAAACTTGAATGGCTTAAAACAACACATTTGTTCTAGTTCTGGAGGCCAGAATTCCGAAATACAGTGTGAGGGCTGGTTCCTTCTGGAGGCTCTGATGGCAAAATCTGCTTGTCTCTGTTCCTAGAGACCATCTCTTCCTTGGTTCCCGGCCCCTTCCTTCTTCAAAACTAGCAGTGTAGTGTAGTGTCTCAAATTACTTGACCTCTCTGTACTTCAGTTTCCTCATGTGTGAAACACGATTCACGATGAAATAATAATTGTGTGAGACACTTAGTGTCTTGTAAGTGGTAATAAGAATTTTTTTATCTGATTTTAATAGGGACACTGTAAGCTGTTGTATGGAGGTTCCCCAACTGAATCAGTTACTGAGTATGAACACTTAGGTTGTTTGTAGTTTTCTGCTTTTAGATGATTGTGAACAGTCTTTTACATAATGTATAGTAAGACTTGAATAGATAGAGATGGGATTCCCAGAAATTTTTGAAGTCAAGCTTGTACTGGTGTACTCTTCTATCAGTAGTCATTATCCCACATCTTCATTTGTACTGCAAATTAATAGAGTGATTTTGTTGCCAGTGCAGTGGCATCTTGTTTTAATCTGCATGTCTAATATTTTTGTTGAGCATCCTTTTCATACTGTGCATTTCCTTATCAATAAATTGCTAGTTTTACAAATTTTTTTTTAGAATTTTTATTTTTTTTTTTTTTAATTTTATTTTTAAACTTTACAGTATTGTATTAGTTTTGCCAAATATTGAAATGGATCCGCCACAGGTATACATGTGTTCCCCATCCTGAACCCTCCCTCCTCCCTCCCCATACCATCCCTCTGGGTTGTCCCAGTGCACCAGCCCCAAATACCCAGTATCGTGCATCGAACCTGGACTGGCAACTCGTTTCATATGTGATATTATACATGTTTCAGTGCCATTCTCCCAAATCTTCCACCCTCTCCCTCTCCAACAGAGTCCCTAAGACTGTTCTATACATCACTGTCTATTTTGCTGTCTCGTACACAGGGTTATTGTTATCATCTTTCTAAATTCCATATATATGCGTTAGTATACTGTATTGGTGTTTTTCTTTCTGGCTTACTTCACTCTGTATATTACTTACGTAATATTTTTTGTGTTGCAAATAATTTTCCTGCCAATTTTTTGGACACGATTTATGAGATCCTTTTGTTGTAACAAATGTTATGTGGTCAACCTTTTAAAAAAGTATTTGACTGCACCAGGTCTTAGTCACAGCACGAAGATCTTCCATCTTTGTTGTGACATGGGTTCTTTTGTTGTGGCATGCAGGATAGAGTTCCCTGGTCAGGGTTCAAACTCTGGGCTCCCTGCATTAGGAGCACTGGATCTTATCCGCTAGACCAGCAGGGAAACTCTTGTCAGTCTTTGTCTTATGGATTTCATGTCATGTTTGAAAATACCTCTCCCATTCTGAAGTTGAAGTTACATGGATAGTCTTTTAAAATTTCATCTATTTTCATTTTCTTCCTTGCATTTTTATAGTCAGGTGTTTAGTCAAAGGTTTTGTTCCATATTGTGAACATTTCTGATTTTTGTTTTCCAAGATGGACATCAATTCCTTTGAAGAAGTCAGATGTGTAGATAGCAGTTTCCCTGATCTCATAGATCAAAAATAGTAATGCCACTACAAAAAAAAAAACTTGCCGCATATATAAAACTGAAGTTTTTCATAAAAGGCCTGAAAAGTGTTCAAATACCTGAACAGATTGGCATCAAGGAAAAGATAAAAATCTCTATAAGTTGAATGTGAATATGTGTGTGTGTACATATGTACACTGTATGATGTACTTAGCTGCTCAGTTGTGTCCAACAAATTTGCAACTCCATGGACTCTGTGTAAGTCTGCCAGGTTCCTCTGTGGGGATTCTTCAGGCAAGAATACCGGAGTAGGTTACCCTGCCCTCCAGGGGATCTTCCCAACCCAGGGAACAAACCGGGGTCTTCTGCATTGCAGGCAGATTCTTTACTGGCTGAGCTACCAGGAAAGCCCAACCATATATGATACATTGACCCTTTTCTTCTGTTAAATAAATGAATTTGTGCCTTTGAGCATTTGCTAAACAAGCGGAGCAATTTTAACAACTTAAAGCACCAGTAGGTAATTTGGTATAACTAAGGAGGTTGGAGAAGGCAATGGCACCCCACTCCAGTACTCTTGCCTGGAAAATCCCATGAACAGAGGAGCCTGGTAGGCTGCGGTCCATGGGGTCGTGAAGAGTCAGACATGACTGAGTAACTGCACTTTCACTTTTCACTTTCATGCATTGGAGAAGGAAATGGCAACCCACTCAAGTGTTCTTGCCTGGAGAATCCCAGGGACAGGGGAGCCTGGTGGGCTGCCGTCTATGGGGTCGAACAGAGTCAGACATGACTGAAGTGACTTAGCAGCAGCAGCAGCAGCAGCAAGGAGGTTGTAGTAGGTGCCTATCTATCCTGTTAATAATACTTCATAGCTCAGTTCTCCTCGTGAATGTATTTCCTGTAAACGTGCTGCACTATTCAGGTACATAACAATCTTTAGCATATCTACTAGTAGAGTATAAGGAGGGGGGATTTAGGGTTGTTGGGTTTTATGGTGGGGTTTTATGTGTGTGTTCTAAGAATTTATGTTAAAAGATTTCTGTAGGCAATCATGTTAACTGGAAAAGTACAAAAATAAGAAATTGTGTTCATGGAATCTTTACCATTACAACCCATGTTTTTACTGTAAAAGCAAGCAGTATGAAAATCTCCCTGATCACACATAAGAATGGTTTCATTCTTAGAAGAAATACTCTGATAGTTGAATGACTACTGGTTTTTATACTTTTATCACATTTAATTCTCAAAATAGCCTTCTGGAATAGGTGTGATTGACCCCAGATTACAGGTAAGGAAAAAGGGCACAAAAAGGCTGAAGGAAGGTCAAGGTAAATTGTATGAGCCAGAGCATTAACTATGGGAATAAAGAGAAGGGGATTGGCTTGAAGGTAAGAGTTTTGTCCGTAGTAACTGCCCAGTATGTGCTTGTATAATAAAGTGGTTTTGCATATAAAATGAGGTGATGTGGAAGTTAGGAAGAAGGATCCAGAACGATTCCTAAGATGCCATTTTTTCTGTAATGGATGACAATGTCATTTAGTGAGAAAGGGAAGCTAGGAAAAAGCTTGGGGAGAATATTAAAAGTGGCTTTGGACATATATTGAGATATTCCTTTGGTTAGTGTATTAGTACACATACTACATAATTTGGCCAAAAGTGGGAGATAACCAACTCAAACTTTAATAAGGGAAGTTACTTGCTGGCCTGGAGACAAAAGAACAGTAGTTCAGAGCATGTGTTCTGAAGCCTAACCTGTTTTTCAATATTCTCATCCATAAAACTAGGAGGATGATCATGACAGTTTTTACCTCATAGGATTTTTCAGTTTTCAGTGAAAAATACCTAGAGCTGAATCTCCAATACTTAATAAGAACCAGATAAATATTACTGTTCTCCACTGTAAACCTCAGGATGACTGCAACCCTGGACTGGCACAACCCCAAGACTCACCATCTCTGGTTATTGGCTCTCTTCTTTGGAACTGATTTCTGCAAATCAAAAACAGAAGTGCTGACAGCTCCCAGATCTCCAAGTCTGCTTCTACAGAAACAATTTTTATTTCTCTGATGGCCAATTCAAAATCCTGTAAGAGATCTGCTTGGGTTAGATGCCCTCCCTGGAACTATCAACTATAACCAGAGGTGTGGAGAAATACAGTTAGATCAATCACTGGAAGAGTGCTTTCCAAAAAAATGGTAGATATTTTTTATGAACAAAATGTATAAGTATTGGGGGAAAATTGACCTGCGAGAGTAAGACAAGAACATTGATATTTAAAACTGCTTTTAGCTCTTTGACTGCTACAGGAACTGGAAGTTCAAAGGAGAGCTCTCAGCATGGCCATGTGGTGCAGGGGTCTCACTCTCATGATCTAGGATTCTCTCAGTGATGTCTTATTCTTGAATGGTTCTAAGTTCTTGTCAGCGGGACCAAAGTCGGGAATGGACTATTCTGCCATCTTGGTGATGTCATTCCTCACTTCTTAAAACCATACATTCAATCTTTTATCATTATTCATAAATCCTGCATTTTAGCTTCTTAAAGGAGAAAATAATGACACTGAAACTAAAGTGACCTTTCATAGCAACCTTTTTCGTTACCATGATACTCCAATGTGACTATATATATCAGGCTCATTAGTATCCACCATCTCCTTCCTCTTCCCCTGATGCCTTTACTGGATACTGATAGCACCGTAATACAATGTCCTGAAGTGGTTGTTGTGATATGTTATGTTATAGCTTAAATTTTTCTCCAAGTTCACTTTTTAGTATCTCAAAGCTCTTAGCCATTGATGAGCAGTAGGAGAGAATCAAGTGGAATGAGAAACAAGAGGTAGATGTCTGGGTAGGGGCAGAATCTAAATGAGAATGGGCACTGAAAAATTTGAGAATGTGATTAATAAGCCAAAAAAAGATACATATTTCATTCAGGATTCAGGCCTGCACTTAAGTCACTCAGTCATGTCTGACTCTTTGCAACCCCATGAATTGCAGCACGCCAGGCCTCCCTGTCCATCACTAACTCCCGGAGTTCACTCAAAACTCACGTCCATCAAGTCGCTGATGCCATCCAGCCATCTCATCCTCTGTCGTCCCCTTCTCCTCCTGCCCCCAATCCCTCCCAGCATTCACAAGGCCTTTTTGGTATTTCAGTAACTCTATCTGGATAGATCCCAGGGTGGACTCACTTTTAAGTGAATTCATCTTTCTAGCAAATAGTGTCACCATAAGGTTCCTACCACACCTCACTCTTCTGGTCTCTTTATTTAGCTTTCATGGACATCTAATTCCTCTGCACCAGGAATTTCAGAGTTCTGGAAATGTATCTCTGATGTGCTGAAAGGGATAAGAATCTGTAAATTTTGCAGAAGGAATACTGTAGCTTTCTTGCATTTTGCTGTAGAGTGGCAATACAAAGGAAAACTCAGTTTTACTCTGAAATCCAATTTTTCTCCAGAGAAAGCCATCCTCAGCAACTTTCTAGCACCAGAGCCCTAATAGGAGAGGCTTCTTAAATTATATTTTCTTATACTAGCATGGATAAATAGAATATTGATCTCACTACAGGTGGATGTTACCAAATGAAGGCAGAAAAGAACTCTGAACTGTCGTTTTCTAGAATATAAGTGTCATGGGAGCAAGTACTTGTCTTTTCACTATAGTGTGTCTAGCCCCTATAAGAGGGCCTGGCATCAGTTTGAGGAAGGGAGTGATAGAGAGCGAGGGGGTCGGGGGAGACTGGATTTAAATTTGGGCTTGTAATAAATATAGTGTTGCTACCATTCAAAAATTCCAAAAGGATCTTTCAAAAGAGTAAACTAAAATAGGTATGGGGAAAAGGGAACTCTCCTACACTGTTGGTGGGAATGTAAGTTGATACAGTTACTATGGAAAACACTATGAAAGTTCCTCAGAAAACTAAAAATAGAACTACCATATGATCCAGCAATCCCACTCCTGGACATATACCCACACAAAACTAGAATTTAAAAAGATACATGCACACCTATGTTCACAGCAGCACTATTCACAAAAGCCAAGACATGGAAAAATCCACTGACAGGTGAATCGATAAAGAAGGTGTACATATATACAATGGAACATTACTCAGCCATAAAGAAGAGTGAAATAATGCCAGTTGCAACAGCATGGATGCAACTAGAGATTATCGTTCAGAGTGAAGTAAGTAAGAAAGAAATACTATATGATATCACTTATATGTGGAATCTAAAATAAGGCACAAATGAAACTACCTACAAAGCAGAAACAGATACACATAAAGAACAGACTTGTGGTTATCAAGCAAGAGGAGGAGGGACTGGGAATTTGAGGTTGGAATAGATGCAAATTATTGTATTTAGAAAGGAGAAACAAGGTTCTACTGCATAGTACAAGGAACTGTATCCAGTTTTCTGGGATAAACCATAATGGAAAAGAATATAATAAAATAATGTATATATGTGCATAAGTGAGTCATTATGCTGTATAGCAGAAAATAGCTGCTGCTGCTGCTGCTAAGTCGCTTCAGTCGTGTCCAACTCTGTGCAGCAGAAAGTAGCACAACATTATAAATCAACTATACTTCAACAAAAAATTTTAGCTTAATTTTTAAAAGGCAAAAAATAGTAAACCCCTAAATCAAACAAGCTCTGTATATGGACCTCATATTAAGGCTGAAAAGGGCAAAGTTATATATTTTAAAATTTAAAGTGCTGTAGTTTGGGAAAGTCAAGTGCCTGAATTAATAAAAATACATCTGGGAATATTCACTCTTTTTTTTTTTAATTTCAAAATCATGAAGCCTACTTTCATTAACCCCCACATAATTTGCAATGGTCTCCCTTGTGCTCATCAATGTTTTTTAAACTTCTGATAATTTCTATTACTTCTCATTTGTCTAACCAGAGCATAAGTATTTGTCTTCAGTAGCAAATGCACATTCCCCATTCAGCATATATATTCCAAGAAAAGTGGACTCAAAGGGTCCTATTTTGCTGTTTTGAGCTGAAAGAAATAAGAGGAAGGAGGAAAAATAAGAACTTAGAGATTGTGATTACATATTCATTTTCACGGATGAATTAAATCTATGGTGGAAATCACAATCATCCCTTCCAACAAACAGGTTCCAATTTAAAATGGTACAATTATTATGAAATAAGTGTCCATTTGCTCTGTTCTTGTTTGGTACGGTCCTAGGTGGTGGATGCAGGTCTATTTTAGACATACTTCTTTTCCTGGTGGCATTTACATTTTAAGATGGACACTAGTGAGAATACCCAATCAGGTTGACCTAAAAATAAAGCATTGAATAAAACAGACATTCAGTTGTGAAACCATGTTCAGTCAACCAGAAAAAAGAATATGCCACATTGAAGAATCATGCCTCTGGTTGAATATATTGAAAGTCATTGAATCGTACACTTTAAGCTGGTGAATTTTATGGTATGTAAGTTATATCAGGAGAAGGCAATGGCACCCCACTCCAGTACTCTTGCCTGGAAAATCCCATGGACTGAGGAGCCTGGTGGGCTGCAGTCCATGGGGTCGCTAAGAGTCAGACACGACTGAGCGACTTCACTTTGACTTTTCACTTTCATGCATTGGGGGAGGAACTGGCAACCCACTCCAGTGTTCTTGCCTGGAGAATCCCATGGACAGAGGAGCCTGGTGGGCTGCCGTCTATGGGGTCGCACGGAGTCGGACACGACTGAAGCAACTTAGCAAGTTCTATCAATAGTTTTTAAAGAAAAGGCTGGGATATGAGAAGGCTCAACAATTTTTTAACTTTGGCAGACTTTCAGGTTTTCAATAGAAAGTTAAAAAATAACCCACTTTTTTTTTTTATCATTCATTTACGAATTGATTTTTACTGATTTCTCCTTGACCCTTCCCCCGACCCACCAAATTTCAAAACGAACATGCAAAGCAATCTCTAACCCAAAGACAAATCCTACAATAAAGTATTTTTTTTAAGTTGGCAAATTTTTAGAATAATTTCACCTAATGTGTCAAATTATTATTACCAACTTGTTCCTATGCAACAACAAGCCAGCAGTTTAATTCTCAAACACAGGAAACAAATATCTTTAGGATAACAGGCTTTCCTGATGGTTCAGATGATAAAGAATCTGCCTGTACTGCAAGACACCAGGGTTTGATCCCTAGTTTGGAAAGATCTGGAGAAGGCTAAGGCAATCCACTCCAGTATTCTTGCCTGGAGAATTCCATGGACAGAGGAGCCTGGTGGACTATAGTCCATGGCATTGCAAACAGTCAAACACGACTAAGAGACTAACACTTTCACTAGGTTATGAATCATAAAAGAATCCTTAGATCTTAACTGAAATTTTCCTGAGAGGCATCATACTTAATGCTCATTGAAAGGATTCTTGTACCAAATTGGTCAACTAAATTTTAGAAGAATTTTTTTTTAAAGTTGTGTGATTGTCATAGTACTCTGATTTGTAGCATAGAAAGATGTTAGAGATGCTAAAATAAATATGACAGCACTGAAGTTTGCAGAATACATACATACTAATACATACTAATCAGTGAACAAGCAATTCTGTTTGTTAAGGGGATGGAAAGTAGAGTGAGTCAACTCTAAAATTAAACCTTGATGGTTATATCTCTTGATTTTCCCCTGTATTTTAAGTAAGGAATCACCCTAGATTAATAGTTCATATGTAGATTTATTGCATTTTTTAAGCTGTCTTAGCTCTAATGATATGTTCCCTAAGAATTAATATGCAAGTGAGTACGTAAGAAAGATCTTTGTAAAATATCTTTCTAATCCAACTGGTATATAAGAAATTCAGAAGTCTGTTTTTATGAGAATGATTATTTCATTGATATTAGCCCAAAATAATTCACCTCATCACTTAAATCTTCTGATGCTTATTTTTAAAAATATTTATTTATTTTACCGCACCCGTGGGTCTTAATTGCAGCAAGTGGGATCTTTAGTTGTGCCATGTGGGATCTAGTTCCCTGACCAGGGATTGAACCTGGGACCCCTGCATTGAGAGCACAGTGTCTTAGCTGCTGTACAACCAGGGAAGTCCCATGCCTTATGCCTTTATTTAAAGCAGAGGATGGCAAACTTTGCCTATAAAGGACCACATAATATATAGTTTTGGCTTTTGTGGACCATATGATTTTTATGGTAACTACCAACCCTGCCACTGTAGCAGGGAAGCAGCCATAGATGAATGAGTGTGGCTATATTCCAAAAAAACCTCTTTATTGATACTGAAATTTGAATTTCATGTATTTTCAAGTCATTAAATATCTGTCAATATTTTTTCAGCCATTTAAAAATGTAAAACCCATTCTTTGCTTTTGGATCACTGAAAAACAGGTAGTTGATCAAATAAGCACAGGCAGATTTGGCCTAAAGGCAGTAGTTTGCCAATGCCTGTTCTATAGCATTAAGTGTGTGAATAAACCTTCTCTGTAAAAGAATGGTTAAGAATCTTTACCCTACATAATCAGTGAGGCATAGCTTTCTTTTTATTCATTGTACACTACTACCTTCTAGGGCCAATATCTGGAAAAATCATGAGATTTCTAGTCCCTCGTCCTCACTTCCTGAGACTCTCCTTTCCTTCATTGGTTCCTAAACAGCTGCCCTGGGTCTCCTCTACGGAGGACTACCCATATCTGTGCTTTAAACCAGACATTCCTAACCTGATGCCAGAGGCCCAATGCAAAACAGAAAGAGAGAGAGAGTGTATGTGTGTGTGTGTGTGTGTTTCTTGGGAGAATGGTGGTGGTGTGTGTGTGTGTGTGTGTGTGTATCAGGGAGAATGGCCTATAATTGGAACACATTCTCAAGTAATTCTATAACTAAAAGTTGGTTTAAGACTACTATTTTAGTTCTTTTCTGCAGCATTTTTCAAAGCCACATGTCCTGTTTCTATCTTTCAGAACCATATCTAAGTAATATTTGCAGGCACGTTAAATGAGAGGTAGCCATCTTCATTGAGGGGAAAAGAGGTTTGTGTGAGGGGACATGGACACAGCTGGAGCTCGAATGTGAGTGTTGTAGCTACATAAGAGTGGCCACAGGAGGCTCCCATGAAATCTGTAGAGGGAAGAAAGGCAGATTGCTTGCAAAAGAAAGTATTTTTATTCAATTGTATTTGTTAAATGGAAAAGGGGAAAGAATCTTGCAGTGTCTTCTGTGGTGGAATTTAATTACTATGTTAAAAAGAGTCCCATTACCCATTCCAAAAATATTATTTTTTCACAGTAAAATAGGCTAACTAAAGAAATAGTTTAACCCTCCTTCTCCATCCTTTTAATATGTGTGTACTTTAACAGTGTCATAGAAACAATACCCAGACCCAAAGTTTCCCAAGTGGCACTAGAGGTAAAGAACCTGCCTGCCAATGCAAGAGACACAGGTTCGATTCCTGGGTCAGGAAGATCCCCTGGAGTAGGAAATGACAACATACTCCCATATTCTTGCCTGGAGAGTCCCATGGCAGAGGAGTTTACAGTCCATGGGGCTGCAAAAAGTTGGACACGACAGAGTGACTCAGTCAGTCAGTTCAGTCACTCGGTCATGTCTGACTCTTCACAACCCCATGAATCACAGCACACCAGGTCTCCCTGTCCATCACCAACTCCTGGAGTTTACTCAAACTCATGTCCATCGAGTTGGTGATACCATCCAGCCATCTCATCCTCTGTTGTCCCCTTCTCCTCCTGCCCCCAATCCCTCCCAGCATCAGAGTCTTTTCCAGTGAGTCAAATCTTTGCATGAAGTGGCCAAAGTATTGGAGTTTCAGCTTTAGCATCATTCCTTCCAAAGAACACCAGGACTGGTCTCCTTTAGGATGGACTGGTTGGATCTCCTTGCAGTCC
The DNA here is from genome assembly GCF_027580195.1 of Bos mutus. NCBI lineage: Eukaryota > Metazoa > Chordata > Mammalia > Artiodactyla > Bovidae > Bos > Bos mutus. Next base: position 49,369,900 of record NC_091620.1, read on the forward strand.
AAGGGACTCTCAAGAGTCTTCTCCAACACCACAGTTCAAAAGCATCAATTCTTCGGTGCTCAGCTTTCTTCACAGTCCAACTCTCACATCCAAACATGACCACTGGAAAAACCATAGCCTTGACTAGATGTACCTTTGTTGGCAAAGTAATGTCTCTGCTTTTGAATATGCTATCTAGGTTGGTCGTAACTTTCCTTCCAAGGAGTAAGCATCTTTTAATCTCATGGCTGCAATCACCATCTGCAGTGATTTTGGAGCCCCCCCAAATAAAGTCTGACACTGTTTCCACTGTTTCCCATCTATTTGTCATGAAGTGATGGGACCAGATGCCATGATCTTAGTTTTCTGAATGTTGAGCTTTAAGCCAACTTTTTCACTCTCCTCTTTCACTTTCATCAAGAGGCTTTTTAGTTCCTGAGTAACACTTACTTAAACCCAAATTGGAATTACTGGTAGGCTAGAGGTCTTAAAGTACCCCTTACAATGCTCACATAGACTTAGACATGCCCTGCCCTTCTGTGATCTCCCTTCTTTTACTTATCTCCTCCATTTCTAACCAAATCTTTCTGCCTTCTGTTATGTTCTACTTTACATTTTCCCCTCTAAAAAGAACTTTGTAAGTTAGACTTCCTACCGTGAGCTTCCTGCTTCTGCCCCATAGTACCTCTTACCTTCATGATATTATAATTGCTGGTTCATTTGCCTGTCTTCCTATGACAAGCCCCTAGGTGGCAGGGATTATGTCTTGGTCACCGTTTGAGCTTCTGTGTCTAGCACACACACAACTGGTTCTGATTAACCATTTGACAATGATGTAAATAAAAGCTCAACTAGTTAACCTGTATAAGCACCACACACATCCACATGCTCCTAGAGCCTAAAGACTATTTCCATCTAAACTTATAGGTTTATCCTTTGTAATGTCCTTACCTGCCTTTGACCAAAAACTTTCAACTCACTTCACAAACCAGACACTTCCAGCCCTAGTCAGATGCAGTTCATATATGTATACATCTTGTAAAATTCCAAGTATGTGTAACATATCCTAGCAGTACATCTATATTAAACAGTGTTACTGTATTACAGCAACAAAGGAAGCACTAGTCTGATTATGTATTAATTCCATATCAATAATTCACAGCTCATTCATAACTCCTATGTACAGATGCCATTGTTCATCATCTATAAGCATGAGATAGATGCCCCTGAAAGATAAAGAAACCAGCTCTTCAAAAAACAAATTTGGAAGACAAGTTTCTTGAATTTATAATATTTTTAACTAAAGGGCTAAAACTCTACAATTTATTGCCATCTCTTGATGACAATTCTGAAGCATCCTAACAGTATTTTAAAAGGGATAGTAAATTATAAGGTTTGGGGATTATGTTATCCGATTTCTCACTGATCTTCAGCCCTCTTTAATTTTTCCTGTCTCTGAATTCTGTGTGTGCTGAGGCTGATCACTGCACTGATTCTTAAGGGAGATAGGGACTAGAATCACCAGATACCAGGGTATCACTGTGAATGGAATGACTGACTGGGATGTTGAGGGGAAGGAAGTTCCCAGAAAGACAGCAGCTCTGAAAGTGACTGCAGTCTGTATCAGGTGGGTCATTTCTACTCTTTGTATGACTGTTGCCTGCCTTCCTCCACCAGAATGTAAGCTTCATTAGAACATAATTGTTTTGTTCTCCACTGTACCTTTTGGAGAAGGCAATGGCACCCCACTCTGGTACTCTTGCCTGGAAAATCCCATGAACAGAGGAGCCTGGTGGGCTGCAGTCCATGGGGTCACTACAAGTCGGACACGACTGAGCGACTTCACTTTCCCTTTTCACTTTCATGCATTGGAGGAGGAAATGGCAACCCACTCCAGTATTCTTGCCTGGAGAATCCCAGGGATGGGGGAGCCTGGTGGGCTGCCATCTATGGGGTCACACAGAGTCGGAGACTACTGAAGTAATGCAGCAGCAGCAGCAGCAGCAGTACCTTTACCACCTAGAACAGGTCCAGGTGGAGCAGATGCTTAGTAAATATTTGATGAATGGGTGATTACTGCAGCGATAGTGTCTCCAGTATATAATCAACCCAATTTTACCTTTTCTTTCTTATCATCCATGAATTAGATCAAATTGGCTTCATTATCCTCAGGGATCATGGCTAAGGATTTCTTAATGGGTTACACCCACAACTCAGCAACTATGTGAAGCAGGCTTCTCAAACATTTTGATGGTGAATCTTAAAAAGATATAAATTTCACATAAACAGAAGTGTATATACCCACCCACCCACATATCTGAAATTAAAGCTTCACAAAACAATACTACATGTTTTCTAATATTTTTCTTTTATTATTATGATTATTATTTTGCTGATCCCAGACCACCACTAATTTTATGTACAACCTCTTAACAGATGGGAAACTGTAGTTTAAACAACACTGGCACAGAGCATGCTCCGTCCTGCCCAGCTATTCCTGAATGGCAGTCAGGAGAGCTCTGCTCCTTGCAGGAAGTAACAGAAAAACAGACCATAGATTTTCTTTTTTTTTTTAATATGAATTTATTTATTTTAATTGGAGGTTAATTACTTTACAATATTGTATTGGTTTTGCCATACATCAACATGAATCCACCACGGGTATACATGTGTTCCCCATCCTAAACCCCCCTCCCACCTCCCTCCCTGTACCATCCCTCTGGGTCATTCCAGTGCACCAGCCCCAAGCATCCTGTATCCTGCATCGAACCTGGACTGGTGATTCGTTTCATATATGATATTATACATGTTTCAATGCAATTCTCCCAAATCATCCCACCCTCTCCCTCTCCCACAGAGTCCAAAAGACTGTTCTATACATCTGTGTCTCTTTTGCTGTCTCACATACAGGGTTATCGTTACCATTTTTCTAAATTTCATATATATGTGTTGGTATACTGTATTGGTGTTTTTCTTTCTGGCTTACTTCACTCTGTATAATAGGCTCCAGTTTCATCCACCTCATTAGAACTGATTCAAATGTATTCTTTTTTATGGCTGAGTAATACTCCATTGTGTATATGTACCTCAGCTTTCTTATCCATTCATCTGCTGATGGACATCTAGGTTGCTTCCATGTCCTGGCTATTATAAACAGTGCTGCAATGAACATTGGGGTACATGTGTCTCTTTCAATTCTGGTTTCCTCAGTGTGTATGCCCAGTAGTGGGATTGCTGGGTCATAAGGCAGTTCTAGTTCCAGTTTTTTAAGGAATCTCCACACTCTTCTCCACAGTGGCTGTACTAGTTTGCATTCCCACCAACAGTGTAAGAGGGTTCCCTTTTCTCCACACCCTCTCCAGCATTTATTGCTTGTAGACTTTTGGATAGCAGCCATTCTGACTGGCATGAAATGGTACCTCATTGTGGTTTTGATTTGCATTTCTCTGATAATGAGTGATGTTGAGCATCTTTTCATGTGTTGGTTAGCCGTCTGTATGTCTTCTTTGGAGAAATGTCTGTTTAGTTCTTTGGCCCATTTTTTGATTGAGTCATTTATTTTTCTGGAATTGAGCTGCTGGAGTTGCTTGCATATTTTTGAGATTAGTCCTTTGTCAGTTGCTTCATTTGCTATTATTTTCTCCCATTCTGAAGACTATCTTTTCACCTTGCTTATAGTTTCCTTTGTTATGCAGAAGCTTTTAATTTTAATTAGGTCCCATTTGTTTATTTTTGCTTTTATTTCCAATATTCTGGGAGATGGGTCATAGAGGATCGTGCTGTGATGTATGTCGGAAAGTGTTTTGCCTATGTTCTCCTCTAGGAGTTTTATAGTTTCTGGTCTTATGTTTAGATCTTTAATCCATTTTGAGTTTATTTTTGTGTATGGTGTTAGAAAGTGTTCTAGTTTCATTCTTTTACAAGTGGTTGACCAGTTTTCCCAGCACCACTTGTTAAAGAGATTGTCTTTTCTCCATTGTATATTCTTGCCTCCTTTATCAAAGATAAGGTGTCCATATGTGCATGGATTTATCTCTGGGCTTTCTATTTTTTTCCATTGGTCTATATTTCTGTCTTTGTGCCAGTACCATACTGTCTTGATGACTGTGGCTTTGTAGTAGAGCCTGAAATCAGGCAGGTTGATTCCTCCAGTTCCATTCTTCTTTCTCAAGATTGCTTTGGCTATTTGAGATTTTTTTGTATTTCCATACAAATTGTGAAATTATTTGTTCTAGCTCTGTGAAAAATACCGTTGGTAGCTTGATAGGGATTGCATTGAATCTATAGATTGCTTTGAGTAGTATACTCATTTTCACTATATTGATTCTTCTGATCCATGAACATGGTATATTTCTCCATCTATTAGTGTCCTCTTTGATTTCTTTCACCAGGGTTTTATAGTTTTCTATGTATAGGTCTTTAGTTTCTTTAGGTAGATATATTCCTAAGTATTTTATTCTTTTTGTTGCAATAGTGAATGGGATTGTTTCCTTAATTTCTCTGTTTTCTCATTGTTAGTGTATAGGAATGCAAGGGATTTCTGTGTATTAATTTTATATCCTGCCACTTTACTATATTTATTAATTAGCTCTAGTAATTTTCTGGTGGTGTCTTAAGGTTTTCTATGTAGAAGATCATGTTATCTATAAACAGTGAGGGTTTTACTTCTTTTCCAATCTGGATTCCTTTTATTTCTTTATCTGCTCTGATTGCTGTGGCCAAAACTTCCAAAACTATGTTGAATAGTAGTGGTGAGAGTGGGCACCCTTGTCTTGTTCCTGACTTTAGGGGAAATGCTTTCAATTTTTCACCATTGAGGATAATGTTTGCTGTGGGTTTGTCATATATAGCTTTTATTATGTTGAGGAATGTTCCTTCTATTCCTGCTTTCTGGAGAGTTTTTATCATAAATGGATGTTGAATTTTGTCAAAGGCTTTCTCTGCATCTATTGAGATAATCATATGGCTTTAATTTTTCAATTTGTTAATATGGTGTATTACACTGATTGATTTGCGGATATTGAAGAATCCTTGCATCCCTGGGATAAAGCCCATTTAGTCATGGGGTATGATCTTTTTAATGTGTTGTTGGATTCTGATTGCTAGAATTTTGTTAAGGATTTTTGCATCAATGTTCATCAGTGATATTGGCCTGTAGTTTTATTTTTTTGTGGCATCTTTGTCAGGTTTTTGTATTAGAGTGATGGTGGCCTCATATAATGACTTTGGAAGTTTACCTTCCTCTTCAATTTTCTGGAAGAGTTTGAGTAGGATCGGTGTTAGCTGTTCTGTAAATTTTTGGTAGAATTCAGCTGTGAAGCCATCTGGACCTGGGCTTTTGTTTGCTGGAAGATTTCTGATTACAGTTTCAATTTCTGTGCTTGTGATGGGTCTGTTAAGATTTTCTATTTCTTCCTGGTTCAGTTTTGGAAAGTTGTACTTTTCTAAGAATTTGTCCATTTCTTCCAAGTTGCCCATTTTATTGGCATATAATTGCTAATAGTAGTCTCTTATGATCCTTTGTATTTCTGTGTTGTCTGTTGTGATCTCTCCATTTTCATTTCTACTTTTATTGATTTGATTTTTCTCCCTTTGTTTCTTGATGAGTCTGGCTAATGGTTTGTCAATTTTATTTATCTTTTCAAAGAACCAGCTTTTGGCTTTGTTGATTTTTGCTATGGTCTCTTTTGTTTCTTTTGTATTTATTTCTGCCCTAATTTTTGAGATTTCTTTCCTTCTACTAACCCTGGGGTTCTTCATTTCTTCCTTTTCTAGTTGCTTTAGGTGTAGAGTTAGGTTATTTATTTGACTTTTTTCTTATTTCTTGAGGTATGCCTGTATTGCTATGAACCTTCCCCTTAGCACTGCTTTTACAGTGTCCCACAGGTTTTGGGTTGTTATGTTTTCATTTTCATTCGTTTCTATGCATATTTTGATTTCTTTTTTGATTTCTTCTGTGATTTGTTGGTTACTCAGCAGCGTGTTGTTCAGCCTCCATATGTTGGAATTTTTAATAGTTTTTCTCCTGTAATTGAGATCTAATCTTACTGCATAGACCATAGCTTTTCTTCACTGAAACATGAGTGCAAATTCTCCTACCACCACAGGGTGGAACTGCAAAAACTTCTCAGCCTCAGTTTCTTGGAAAAGGAAACCGAGGAAAGGAAAAGCCTCCTTATCTGAAAAAAAGGGGATAAGATCCTTGTGGGGCTTCTGTGAGGACTAAATGAGACAGTGTATAGCACAGTTTCTCAACCTTGCCACTACTGACATTTGGAGCTGGATAATTACTGTTGTGGGGGCTGTTCCATGTATTGTTGTTGTTGTTTAGTTGCCCAGCTGTGTCTGACTCTTTGCGACCCCATGGACTGCAGCACACCTGGCCTCCCTGTCCCTCACCATCTCCCGAAGTTTGTCCAAGTTCATGTCCATTGCATCGGTGATACCATCCAGTCATCTCATCCTCTGATGCCTTCTTCTCATTTTGTCCTCAATCTTCCCCAGCATCAGGGACTTTTCCAATGAGTCGGCTGTTCACATCAGATGACCAAAATACTGGAGCTTCAGCTTCAGCATCAGTCCTTCCACTATTCGGGGTTGATTTCCCTTAAGACTGACTGATCTGATCTTCCTGCTGTCCAAAGGACTTTCAGGAGTCTTCAGCACCACAGTTCAAAGGCATCAATTCTTTGGCACTCTGCCTTCTTAAAGGTCCAACTCGCACAACCATATGTGACCGGCCACTGGGAAGACCATAGCTTTGACTATACAGACTTGTCAGCAGAATAATGCCTCTGCTTTTCAACACAACTGTCTAGGCTTGTCATTGCTTTTCTGTAAAGAAGTAATTGTCTTCTGATTTCATGGCTGCAGTCTCCATCTGAAGTGACTTTAGAAGCCAAAAAGAGGAAACTGGTCACTACTTCCACCTTTTCCCCTCTATTTGCCATGAAGTAATGGGGCCAGATGCCATGGTCTTAGTTTTTTTAAATATTATTTTTAAGTCGGTTCTTTCACTCTCCTCCTTCACCCTCATCAAGAGGCTCTTTAGTTCCTCTTTGCTTTCTGCCATTAGACTGGTATCATCCGCTTATCTGAGGTTGCTGATATTTCTCCCGCCTATCTTGATCCCAGCTTGTAACTCATCCAGCCCAGCATTTCTCATGATGTGCTCAGCATATAGATTAAACCAACAGGGTAACAGCAGACAACCCTGTCATACTCCTTTCTCAATCTTGAACTAATCAGTTGTTCCATATAGGGTTCTAATTGTTGCTTCTTGATCTACATGCAGGCTTCTCAGGAGACGGTTAAGATGGCCTGGTATTCTCATCTCTTTAAGAGCTTTCCACTTTGTTATGATCCACACAGTCAAAGACTTTAGTGTAGTTGATGAAATAGAGGTAGATGTTTTTCTGGAATTCCCTTGCCTTCTCTATGATCCAGCAAATGTTGGCAATTTGATCTCTGTTTCCTCTGCCTTTTCTAAACCCATCTTGGACATCTGAAAGTTTTTGATTCACATAATGCTGAAGTCTAGCATGCAAGATTTTAAAGATGACCTTACTAACATGAGAGATGAGTGCAATTGTCCGATGGTTAGAACATTCTTTAGTACCATCTTTCTTGGGAATTGGGATGAGAATTGACCTTTTCCAGTCCTGTGGCCACTGCTGGGTCTTCCAGATTTGCTGATATGTTGAATGCTCCATGTATTGTAGGATGTTAAATAACATCCTTTGCCTCTGGCCCCTAGATGCCAGTAACACCCATTCCTGCTGTGACAGCCAAAAATGTCTCCAGATGTTGGCAATTCTCCCCTGGAGGGTAACGACCCCTGGTTTGGGATCACTGGTGTCATATAAAGCATCTGCCACATTCCCTGGCCACCGTTATTCCCTAATGCGTCTTGCTTTGAAGAGACTGGTTTCATTTATGGGAGAGGACATATAGGAAACATAGCATCAAGCTGTGTTTCCATCAGAGTAAATGAGGACATGAGCACTGTAGTGGCAGAAAGATAGGCATGAACGGTGTGTCAGCTATGCCATTACGACAGGGCCAAACTGAGTTTGGAGTCCGAGGAACATTATATGGTGAGAACATTATGCTAAACCACTCCCAGATCCTTGACTCTCAGAAAACAGTGTGAGCTAATAAATGTTTTCTGCTTTAAGCTGCTAATTTGTTATGCAGCAAAATTTAACTAATAAACATGACTTCCTTGTCTTTCACACAGAGAACTCTAAGAAAACTGGATGAATCTAATTTTGTTAATCTGGCAGAACACCAGCATGAGGAAAAATAAATAAACCCAGGACAGAAAATCAAGCAAGTGAAGGATCCTTTAAGGAGGACTAGTACCTCATTGGAGAAGGAAATGGCAACCCACTCTAGTATTCTTGCCTGGAGAATCCCAGGGACGGAGGAGCCTATTTGGCTGCTGTCTATGGGGTCGCACAGAGTTGGACACGACTGAGGCGACTTAGAAGTAGTAGTAGTACCTCATTAGATTGTTCCTATAGTGTTTATTCTTTATTAATGAAGTATTCACATGCATATCATTTTTTTAAAAATTTCACTACACCCATGCAACTATGCTAGGTTGAACATGTCCACTGAGACAAAGAAGAAAGATAAAACATTTATGAACTTCCCCTCACCTGTCTTCAGGGGGTAGGTGACTCAATAATTGCATATTGAAATCTTTTTCCTATAAAACTATAAAATGATGTATAAAAATGAAATTCCAATGCCACATGACTAATAAAACATCAATCACTAAAGGAATGGTAAATTATGACACAGATATATTATGAAATCTTAATGGAGCCATTTGAAAGAATTTTGATGATGAACACTGAAATTGAGAAATTTGCTGGAGCAGCCGTGAAGAGATACCCCACGCCCAAGGTAAGAGAAACCCAAGTAAGATGGTAGGTGTTGCAAGAGGGCATCAGAGTGCAGACACACTGAAACAATACTCACAGAAAACTAGTCAGTCTAATCACACTAGGACCACAGCCTTGTCTAACTCAATGAAACTAAGCCATGCCCGTGGGGCAACCTAAGACGGGTGGGTCATGGTGGAGAGATCTGACAGAATGTGGTCTACTGGAGAAGGGAATGGCAAACCACTTCAGTATTCTTGCCTTGAGAACCCCATGAACAGTATGAAAAGGCAAAATGATAGGATACTGAAAGGGGAACTCCCCAGGTCGGTAGGTGCCCAATATGCTACTGGAGATCAGTGGAGAAATAACTCCAGAAAGAATGAAGTATGGAGCCAAAGCAAAAACAATACCCAGCTGTGGATGTGACTGGTGATAGAAGCAAGGTCCGATGCTGTAAAGAGTAATATTGCATAGGAACCTGGAATGTCAGGTCCATGAATCAAGACAAATTGGGAGTGGTCAAACAAGAGATGGCAAGAGTGAATGTCGACATTCTAGGAATCAGTGAACTAAAATGGACTGGAATGGGTGAATTTAACTCAGATGACCATTATATCTACTCAGTGGGCAGGAATCCCTCAGAAGAAATGGAGTGGCCATCATGGTCAACAAAAGAGTCTGAAATGGAGTACTTGGATGCAACCTCAAGAACGACAGAATGATCTTTGTTCGTTTCCAAGGCAATCCATTCAATATCACAGTAATCCAAGTCTATGCCCCAACGAGTAACGCTGAAGAAGTTGAATGGTTCTATGAAGACCTACAAGACCTTTTAGAACTAACACCCAAAAAAGATGTCCTTTCATTATAGGGGACTGGAATGCAAAAGTAGAAGGTCAAGAAACACCTGTAGTAACAGGCAAATTTGGCCTTGGAATACGGAATGAAGCAGGGCAAAGGCTAATAGAGTTTTGCCAAGAAAATGCACTGGTCATAGCAAACACCCTCTTCCAACAACACAAGAGAAGACTCTACACATGGACATCACCAGATGGTCAACACTGAAATCAGATTGATTATATTCTTTGCAGCCAAAGATGGAGAAGCTCTATACAGTCAACAAAAACAAGACCGGGAGCTGACTGTGCCTCAGATCATGAACTCCTTATTGCCAAATTCAGACTGAAATTGAAGAAAGTAGGGAAAACCACTAGACCATTCAGGTATGACCTAAATCAAATCCCTTATGATTATACAGTAGAAGTGAGAAATAGATTTAAGGGACTAGATCTGATAGAGTGCCTGATGAACTATGGAATGAGGTTCGTGACATTGTACAGGAGACAGGGATCAAGACCATCCCCATGGAAAAGAAATACAAAAAAAGCAAAATGGCTGTCTGGGGAGGCCTTACAAATAGCTGTGAAAAGAAGAGAAGTGAAAAGCAAAGGAAAAAAGGAAAGATATAAGCATCTGAATGCAGTGTTCCAAAGAATAGCAAGAAGAGATAAGAAAGCCTTCCTCAGCAATCAATGCAAAGAAATAGAGGAAAACAACAGAATGGGAAAGACTAGAGATCTCTTCAAGAAAATCAGAGATACCAAGGGAATATTGCATGCAAAGATGGGCTCGATAAAGGACAGAAATGGTATGGACCTAACAGAAGCAGAAGATATTAAGAAGAGATGGCAAGAATACACAGAAGAACTGTACAAAAAAGATCTTCACGACCCAGATAATCACGATGGTGTGATCACTCACCTAGAGCCAGACATCCTGGAATGTGAAGTCAAGTGGGCCTTAGGAAGCATCACTACGAACAAAGCTAGTGGAGGTGATGGAATTCCAGTTGAGCTATTTCAAATCCTGAAAGATGATGCCATAAAAGTGCTGCACTCAATATGCCAGCAAATTTGGAAAACTCAGCAGTGGCCACAGGACTGGAAAAGGTCAGTTTTCATGCCAGTCCCAAAGAAAGGCAATGACAAAGAATGCTTAAACTACCACACAATTGCACTCATCTCACATGCTAGTAAAGTAACACACAAAATTCTCCAAGCCAGGCTTCAGCAATACATGAACCGTGAACTTCCAGATGTTCAAGCTAGTTTTAGAAAAGGCAGAGGAACCAGAGATCAAATTGCCAACATCCACTGGATCATGGAAAAAGCAAGAGAGCTCCAGAAAAACATGTATTTCTGCTTTATTGGCTATGCCAAAGCCTTTGACTGTGGGGATCACAATAAACTGTGGAAAATTCTGAAAGAGATGGGAATACCAGACCACCTGACCTGCCTCTTGAGAAACCTGTATGCAGGTCAGGAAGCAACAGTTAGAACTGGACATGGAACAACAGACTGGTTCCAAATAGGAAAAGGAGTACATCAAATCTGTATTTTGTCACCCTGCTTATTTAACTTATATGCAGAGTACATCATGAGAAACGCTGGTCTGGAAGAAGCACAAGCTGGAATCAAGATTGTGGGGAGAAATATCAACAACCTCAGATGTGCAGATGACACCACCCTTATGGCAGAAAGTGAAGAGGAACTAAAGAGCCTCTTGATGAAAGTGAAAAAGGAGAGTGAAAAAGTTGGCTTAAAGCTCAACATTCAGAAAACTAAGATCATGGCATCTGGTCCCATCACTTCATGGGAAATAGATGGGGTAACAGTGGAAACAGTAGCTGACTTTATTTTTCTGGGCTTCAAAATCACAGCAGATGGTGACTGCAGCCATGAAATTAAAAGACGCTTACTCCTTGGAAGGAAAGTTATGACCAACCTAGATAGCATATTCAAAATCAGAGATATTACTTTGCCAACAAAGGTCCATCTAGTCAAGGCTATGGTTTTTCCTGCAGTCATGTATGGATGTGAGAGTTGGACTGTGAAGAAGGCTGAGTGCCGAAGAATTGATGCTTTTGAACTGTGGTGTTGGAGAAGACTCTTGAGAGTTCCTTGGACTGCAAGGAGATCCAACCAGTCCATTCTGAAGGAGATCAGCCCTGGGATTTCTTTGGAAGGAATGATGCTAAAGCTGAAACTCCAGTACTTTGGCCACCTCATATGAAGAGTTGACTCATTGGAAAAGACTCTGATTCTGGGAGGAATTGGGGGGCAGGAGGAGAAGGGGACAACAGAGGATGAGATGGCTGGGTGGCATCACCGACTCGATGGACATGAGTCTGAGTGAACTCTGGGAGTTGGTGATGGACAGGGAGGCCTGGCATGCTGCGATTCATGGGGTCGCAAAGAGTTGGACATGACTGAGTGACTGAACTGAACTGAATGGGTACACAGCTAATATAGAACTATATAGAATACTACACTATTTATACATAGAACATGTAACACTAGTAATATGCATTAAAGGAAAAAGAAGCGGAAGATATTAAGAAGAAGTGACAAGAATACACAGAAGAACTGTACAAAAAAGATCTTCATGACCCAGATAATCACGATGGTGTGATCACTCACCTAGAGCCAGACATGAAAGATGATGCCATAAAAGTGCTGCACTCAATATGCCAGCAAATTTGGAAAACTCAGCAGTGGCCACAGGACTGGAAAAGGTCAGTTTTCATGCCAGTCCCAAAGAAAGGCAATGACAAAGAATGCTTAAACTACCACACAATTGCACTCATCTCACATGCTAGTAAAGTAACACACAAAATTCTCCAAGCCAGGCTTCAGCAATACATGAACCGTGAACTTCCAGATGTTCAAGCTAGTTTTAGAAAAGGCAGAGGAACCAGAGATCAAATTGCCAACATCCACTGGATCATGGAAAAAGCAAGAGAGCTCCAGAAAAACATGTATTTCTGCTTTATTGGCTATGCCAAAGCCTTTGACTGTGGGGATCACAATAAACTGTGGAAAATTCTGAAAGAGATGGGAATACCAGACCACCTGACCTGCCTCTTGAGAAACCTGTATGCAGGTCAGGAAGCAACAGTTAGAACTGGACATGGAACAACAGACTGGTTCCAAATAGGAAAAGGAGTACATCAAATCTGTATTTTGTCACCCTGCTTATTTAACTTATATGCAGAGTACATCATGAGAAACGCTGGTCTGGAAGAAGCACAAGCTGGAATCAAGATTGTGGGGAGAAATATCAACAACCTCAGATGTGCAGATGACACCACCCTTATGGCAGAAAGTGAAGAGGAACTAAAGAGCCTCTTGATGAAAGTGAAAAAGGAGAGTGAAAAAGTTGGCTTAAAGCTCAACATTCAGAAAACTAAGATCATGGCATCTGGTCCCATCACTTCATGGGAAATAGATGGGGTAACAGTGGAAACAGTAGCTGACTTTATTTTTCTGGGCTTCAAAATCACAGCAGATGGTGACTGCAGCCATGAAATTAAAAGACGCTTACTCCTTGGAAGGAAAGTTATGACCAACCTAGATAGCATATTCAAAATCAGAGATATTACTTTGCCAACAAAGGTCCATCTAGTCAAGGCTATGGTTTTTCCTGCAGTCATGTATGGATGTGAGAGTTGGACTGTGAAGAAGGCTGAGTGCCGAAGAATTGATGCTTTTGAACTGTGGTGTTGGAGAAGACTCTTGAGAGTTCCTTGGACTGCAAGGAGATCCAACCAGTCCATTCTGAAGGAGATCAGCCCTGGGATTTCTTTGGAAGGAATGATGCTAAAGCTGAAACTCCAGTACTTTGGCCACCTCATATGAAGAGTTGACTCATTGGAAAAGACTCTGATTCTGGGAGGAATTGGGGGCAGGAGGAGAAGGGGACAACAGAGGATGAGATGGCTGGGTGGCATCACCGACTCGATGGACATGAGTCTGAGTGAACTCTGGGAGTTGGTGATGGACAGGGAGGCCTGGCATGCTGCGATTCATGGGGTCGCAAAGAGTTGGACATGACTGAGTGACTGAACTGAACTGAATGGGTACACAGCTAATATAGAACTATATAGAATACTACACTATTTATACATAGAACATGTAACACTAGTAATATGCATTAAAGGAAAAAGAAGCGGAAGATATTAAGAAGAAGTGACAAGAATACACAGAAGAACTGTACAAAAAAGATCTTCATGACCCAGATAATCACGATGGTGTGATCACTCACCTAGAGCCAGACATCCTGGAATGTGAAGTCAAGTGGGCCTTAGGAAGCATCACTACGAACAAAGTTAGTGGAGGTGATGGAATTCCAGTTGAGCTATTTCAAATCCTGAAAGATGATGCCATGAAAGTGCTGCACTCAATATGCCAGCAAATTTGGAAAACTCAGCAGTGGCCACAGGACTGGAAAAGGTCAGTTTTCATGCCAATCCCAAAGAAAGGAAGTGGCAAAGAGTGCTCAAACTACCACACAATTGTACTCATCTCACACGCTAGTAAAGTAATGCTCAAAATTCTCCAAGCCAGGCTTCAGGAATATGTGAACCATGCACTTCCAGATGTTCAAGCTGCTTTTAGAAAAGGCAGAGGAACCAGAGATCAAATTGCCAATATCCACTGGATCATAGAAAAAGCAAGAGATTTCCAGGAAAACATCTATTTCTGCTTTATTGACTATGCCAAAGCCTTTGACTGTGTGGATCACAATAAATTGTGGAAAATTCTGAAAGAGATGGGAATACCAGACCACCTCACCTGCCTCTTGAGAAACCTGTATGCAGGTCAGGAAGCAACAGTTAGAACTGGACATGGAACAGCAGACTGGTTCCAAATAGGAAAAGGAGTTCGTCAAGGCTATATATTGTCACCCTGCTTATTTAACTTCTATGCAGAGTACATCATGAGAAACGCGGACTGGAAGAAACACAAGGTGGATCAAGATTGATGGGAGAAATATCAATAACCTCAGATATGCAGATGACACCACCCTTATGGCAGAAAGTGAAGAAGAGCTAAAGAGCCTCTTGATGAAAGTGAAAGAGGAGAGTGAAAAAGTTGGCTTAAAGCTCAACATTCAGAAAACTAAGATCATGGCATCCAGTCCTATCACGTCATGGGAAATAGTTGGAGAAACAGTGGAAACAGCGTCAGACTTTATTTTTCTGGGCTCCAAAATCATTGCAGATGGTGACTGCATCCATGAAATAAAAAGATACTTACTCCTTGAAGAAAAGTTATGATCAACCTAAACAGCATATTAGAAAGCAGGGACATTACTTTGTCAACAAAGGTCCATCTAGTCAGCGCTATGGTTTTTCCAGTAGTCATGTATGGATGTGAGAGTTGGACTATAAAGAAAGCTGAGCACCGAAGAATTGATGCTTTTGAACCGTGGTGTTGGAGAGACTCTTGAGACTCCCTTGGACTGCAAGGAGATCAAACCAGTCAATCCTAAAGGAAATCAGTCCTGAATATTCATTGGAAGGACTGATGTTGAAGCTGAAACTCCAATACTTTGGCCACCTGATGCGAAGAGCTGACTCATTTGAAAAGACCCTGATGCTGGGAAAGGTTGAAGGCCAGTGGAGAAGGGGATGACAGAGGATGAGATGGTTGGATAGCATCACCGACTCAATGGACATGAGTTTGAGCAAACTCCGGGAGATGGTAATGGACAGGGAAGCCTGGTGTGCTGCGGTTCATAGGGTTGCAAAGAGTCAGACACGACTGAGCAACTGAACTGAACTGAACTGAACTGAAAGGAAAAAGGTATGCATGAAATTTTACTTGTGCCTGTCACTGAAAGGTGAGATTATGGGAGAATTTTTTGGTGGGGCAGGTAGAGCAGAAAGTGTTTTCTCATAGGATAGCATAGTCAATAGGTTTGGAGTTAAAAACTCTAAGTATGTCACTTAAAAACTATATAACTTTTGGCCAGTTAGTTGATTTTTATCTCTCTATGTTATAGTTTCTTTATCTGGGAAATGGGGATAATGTTAATAATGTCAGCGCTTACAGACAGAAATATGTCTATGACAGACCAAAGAAATTATGTAAATAAAGTACAGATCTTCAATTTACAATGGGGTTATGTCCCAACTAGGAAATCTGTCATAAATTGAAAATAACTTAAGTCAAAAATTCATTTAATACACCTAATCTACCTAACATCATAGCCTAGCTTCGCCTACCTTTAACATTCTCAGGACACTTAAAATAGCCTGCTGCTGCTGCTAAGTCGCTTCAGTCATGTCCGACTCTGTACGACCCCGTAGGCGGCAGCCCACCAGGCTCCCCATCCTGGGATTCTCCAGGCAAGAATCCTGGAGTGGGTTGCTATTTCCTTCTCCAATGCATGAAAGTGAAAAGTGAAAGTGCAGTTACTCAGTCGTGTCTGACTCCCAGTGACCCCATGGACTGTAGCCCACCAGTCTCCTCCGTCCATGGGATACAATAGCCTACAGCTGGGCAAAATCATCTAACACAAAGCCTATTTTGTAATAAAGTGTTGAATATCTCATGTAATTTACTGAATACTGTTCTGAAAGTGGAAAGCAAAACGGTGTTTTGGATACTGAAGGGCTGTAAATGTATGGTTGTTAACTAGATGATTGTATGACCAACTGGGAGCTGTGGCTTGCTGCCTTGCCCATTAGGAGAGAGTGTCATACTATGAATCTCTAGGCTGGAAAAGATCACAATTCAAAATTCAAGGTATGAACAACAAGGTCCTACTGTATAGCATAGGGAACTGTATCCAATCTCCTAGGATCAACCATAATGGAAAAAGGATATTTTTTTAAAAGAATTTATATATGTATATAACTGAGTCACTTTGCTGTACAGCAGTTTGGCTCAACATTGTAAATCAAATATACTCCCATAATAAAATGTAACTGGTAAGTTTATAGGCCACTGAAACAAAGCCCATGGATGAAAAGTTCAATGACTTAAAAAAAGAATACATATATGTGTGTGTATGTATGTATAACTGAATCACTTTTCTGTACAGCAGTAATTAATACAACACTATAAATCAACTACTTCAATAAAGAAAGTATAGTTCCTACTGAATTGTATCACTTGTACTGGTTTTGGACCATCCTGAAGTTGAAAAAGTGTAAGTCAAACTATCATTAGGTCAGGGACCATCTGTATTAACAAATACATAATATCTATTATATAACTCATACTCATGACTTTTTTTTTTTTTAATTTCTAAATGATTTTAATTTCCTTGCAAAGTAGGTGCCACAGAGTCAACTTACCAGTTGAGTTCCTAACTGTGTATTTTAGTTTGGGGTTGGATTTGAGGTAAGAATGGGAGTATCCCATTGGGTTGCAAGCCCCAGGGTTGTGCAGAGCAGTATCTATATAACCAAGCATGGTGGGGTAGGGATGGGATTGGTGGTATTTACAGGCATCTCTACATGATGAGGAGTCTTTAGAGAAAGTCTTAGAAGCAGCGGGTTTTAAAACCAGTTCTTGAGGCAGAGGTAAATCAAGAGAAACGGGACTAGGTAAGCCCAGCCTAGGCCCTTGATAGCCTTTCCTGATTGTGCTGATACTGAGCAGCCATAGTTCTAGGTGCTAAGAGCCCTGCTCTGCAAGGTTTTCTGTTGTGCCCATCATTATGAAGCTGTGGTTGGTCACTGGACTAACCTAAGAACCATGCCTTTTAGGCCAATACTGGACTTCTCAAACTAGCCAAAATATTATTAGGCCTGCATCTACAGCAATGAAAACAGCATAAAATTGAAAGTTTGAAAGCAATCCGAACGTCCAAAAATAAGGGCCAGTTAAATAGAGATGGTGTTTCCAGTTAATAAACTAGTATACAGTCATTACAATGAAAATTAGAAAGGTGCTAATAAGTTACAATAAAAAAGAAGACAGAAAGGTTAGTAAACTATAGCTGTATAAATTACTTATGTTTATGGACAAGGTTTAAAAAGAAAAACAAAAATATCAGAAAAGTTTGTTTGGGTGGTAAAAATGAAATGATTTTTTTCATGAATTGTCAATTATTGATAAAATAAGATTGTGTAAGTAATTTTAAAATATATTCATGTTTTTAAAACCCAGAAATTTGACTCAACAATTCTATTTCTAGAAATGTATTCTAAGAAAATAAAACAAATACAATATATATTTAAATATAAAATATATATACATTTAAGATAATTCAAAAGAAGCATTATTTGCAATACAGAAATATTAGAAGTAACATATGATGCCAAAATAGGGTTAGTTACATCAAGAGAACTGTGTGTTTATATTATGAGACCTGTATAATTATTGAGATAATGCAGTTTTGTGTTTATAAATACAGATAAATGTTGTGATATGGTATTAACCTAAGGAAAATACAGCTATGCATATACCAATACAAAGAATAGTCTGAAAGGATGCAGGCCAAAATACTAGCAGTGATTACGTCTGAGCATTGCTGTTTCAGTGATTATTTGAATTTTTCCAAATCTGGATTTCCAATTCTTCTACAATTAAAATGTGTAGTTTATGTCATTTTACAAAGGGGGAGAACTTTAGGTATGTAACTGTGCTGCATATTCTTTCTTATCTTCTTGCCTGAAAGAATCAGAGACCAGTTTGATGTCCAGGTGGCACGTGAACCGTTGTGTCGAGCCCTAGAGATGATGCACAGATGGGAGCAGCTATGAGAACCTGTGGCCCAGAGGAATGAGCAACAATCCCAGAGTTAGTCTTTGTTCTACCCCTGCTTCCTCAGGGCTTTGGACAAGTCTCTTAACTGATACCTCTAATATTTTTTGAAAGCAGATTGAAAATAAATCATTATAAATAAAATCAGTTATTTACTTCCCTGAGTCTTATTTCTCTTTATTTACTAAATGAGAATATAATGTCTGTTTTTCCCATCTGGCAGAGTGGCTTTGAGAATCAAGTGAAAGGATAGGAAAATATTTCTAAACATGTCAACATCATCATTTCAAGATGACAAATATGCACATTATGATACAATGTGGGGAAATGTTTTCTTATCAAAATAAGTGAAATAGAAGATATCACATCCTTGCACAAACATGCTGATCTTGTTCAGTCTCTCAGTCATGTCCACCTCTTTGCGACCCCATGGACAGCAGCACACCAGGCTTCTCTGTGTTTCACCACCTTCCAGAGCTTGCTCAAACTCATGTCCATTGAGTCACCGATGCTATCCAACCATCTCGTCCTCTGTCTTCTTCTCCTCCTGCCTTCAATCTTTCCCAGCATCAAGGTCTTTTCTAACAAGTCAGCTCTCCACATCAGGTGGCCAAAGTATTGGAGCTTCAGCTTCAGCATCAGTCTTTCCAATGAATATTCAGGACTGACTTCCTTAGGCTGGTTGGATCTCCTTGCAGTCCAAGGAACTCTCAAGAGTCTTCTCCAACACCACAGTTCAAAAGCATCAATTCTTCAGTGCTCAGCCTTCTCTATGGTCCAACTCTCAAATCCATACACGACTACTGGAAAAACCATAGCTTTGACTATACAGACCTTTGTTGGCAAAGTAATGTCCCTGCATTTTAATATGCTGTCTAGGTTTTTCATAGCTGATGACACTGATGTAAAACAGGTGTTGGGGTAGAACAGTGAGCAATATTTTTGCGGTACTTTATTGAGATAAAATGTACTTACAATCAAATGCCTAAATCTTAAGTTTACAGTTACAGCTCAATGACTGCTTTCATAGGGATACAACTATCAGACCATCACCCAGATCAAGGTAGAGAACGTTCCCTTCTTCCCACGGAGTTCATTCATGGGCATTTCCAATCGATCCTCACCCCTCCCCAGAGGTAATCTGACCTTCATTTTAACCATAATGTTAAAGTTATAAGTTGTTCAGGAGTTCCCTGGAGGTCCAGTGGTTAGGACTCTGCTCTTACTGCCGAGGGCCTGGGTTCAATCCCTGGTTAGGGAAGTAGGGTCCCACAAGCCTCGCAGAAAAGGATGTTCAAAACTCATTCAAGGTCATTTGACGTAGAACCTGAATTCCTGGATTCATGCCTGAGATGCCCTTTCCTATGCGGAAGTCACAAATGCTTTTAGTTCCTCCCATTCCTCATCTGTTTAACCTGAATGATAATTCTCCCTCAGCATTCATGGCTGTGGGGAAATTTAAAGCACCATGAATAAGTCCTGCTGTATTCCTGCTCATAGGAGGTACTTCACAAACATCGTTGCTTGTGTATTTTTCCTGTAGTGATTAGTGTTCCAGCTGAAGTCCTGGGTTTGGATCTCTGTTGCCTCCCAACCCAGCTGAGCAACCTTGGTCAACTTTTAAAAAAAATACTTGTGTTATTTATTTAGCTGTGCAGAGAGCAGGGGCTACTCTTCATTGCAGTGTGGAGGCTTTTTATTGTAGTTTCTCTTGTTGCGGAGCGCAGACTTCAGGGCATGAAGGCTTCAGTAGTTACAGGATGTGGGCTCAGTAGCTGTGGTTCTTGGGCTCTAAGCACAGGCTCAATAGTTACGGCCCACGGGCTCAGCTGCTTCACAGCATGTGTAATCTTCCCGAATCTGGGATTGAACCCGAGTCTCCAGTATTGGCAGGCTATTCTTTCCCACTGAGCCACCAGAGAAGCCTCAACCTCGGCCAACTTTTAACCTATCTCTTTCTCAATTTCATTGTCTGTGAATTAAATACCTTATTGTTTTCAGAATACATAATGTGCAAAGAAACCTGCAGGCAAAAAGGTTTTGAAAGCTGGAGCTAGGGCACTATTCTGAACACTGGGACGCTTTTCCAGGTCACTGTTTAAACCCTTTTGGAAATGGGCTCAGAGGACCTTGAACACAGTGGATTAGTGACGGAATTAAGATCAGCTTTGTGTCATGTCCAGGTTTGACCTTTACACCACCAGGCATCTCTCTTCATAGCCATATAATTGTAAAAGAACAGTGAAAGCAGAAAATGCTCTATGGAAATCACTGTCAAATCTTTCACTGACAATTTTTTAAAAAAACATGACAATTTTGTCTCAGAGACTACAAATTACTTTTTGTTATCTTGTCATCACATACTCCTAAGCCAACTTAGTGTCATCTATATCCATGACAACAGCTGCCAGTGCCTACTTCTGGCTTCACCATGGAAACATGGCAAAAACAAACATGATTGAGAGAAAAATTCCCAGAAAACTGGATTTAATACAGAGTAAAAAAGGTAAGCTTGGCAAAGGCAATAGCTATTAATATAGCACCTTGATAGTGAGAGCAAAGCAGAGACTGAGTGTTTACAGTATATTATTAAAAGGAAAGGCAAGAAAAGTTGTGCTTAGGAGCATTTCTATTAACACTCTTTCATTTTTCAATTCCAAAGGTAATTCCTATTCATTCTAAAAAAAGAGCCAAAATTGAGAAAAATTCATTATGTGAATATTTTGATATATATTCTTCAATCTTCTTCATGCACACTTTAAAAAATCTTAGAATTCTATTAGATATAAACCCAGCTGTGCAAGAATCATAACTCTTTAAACTCTTCTATATAAGTGAACTTAATATTTTTTTAAGCCCCCTTCCATCTAGGAGTAGAACCTGACTCTCTGTAGATTAAATATCCTTTCCCTTTCTCTGCCCAAGGTTGGGGGAAGGGAAGAGAAGACTAGTATCTGGTCTGAGCTCATTTTCATCTATCTACATTGGCCTCTTCACCTTTTGAACCTTAAAAATCTTTCACTCTCCCACTGAGATGACGACTACACATACTGAATGGGAAGAGAGTAAGTGATTCATGGAAATGTGGGGGACCCTTCTTAACATCGCAAAAATGTGATTACATATTGTTTGGCTGACATTATTCTCTCATATGGATATTATAATTTACTTAACTACCTTCTCTTATTAGGCATTTTAGTGGGAATTTTTCTTTGCTTCCTTAGTACAAATTCCTTCAAGTGAGATTGCTGCATCATGTGCTATGCTAATGTTAAAGGATTTGGAAACAAAATGCCAAATTATTCTTGTAAGGATTGTAGGAATTTACCCTTCCATCATACGTATGAATTTCTATTTATTTGTACATTCCACACAATATGATTTTTTTAAATTTTATTTTATTTTTAAACTTTAAACTTTACAATATTGTATTGGTTTTGCCATATATCGAAATGAATCCGCCAAAGGTATACATGTGTTCCCCATCCTGAACCGTCCTCCCTCCTCCCTCCCCATACCATCCCTCTGGGTCGTCCCATTGCACCAGCCCCAAGCATCCAGTATCCTGCATCGAACCTGGACTGGTGACTCATTTCATATATGATATTATACATATTTCAATGCCATTCTCCCAAATCCTCCCACCCTCTCCCTCTCCCACAGAGTCCAAAAGACTGTTCTATACATCAGTGTCTCTTTTGCTGTCTTGTATACAGGGTTTATTGTTACCATCTTTCTAAATTCCATATATATGCGTTAGTATACTGTATTGGTGTTTTTCTTTCTGGCTTACTTCACTCTGTATAATAGGCTCCAGTTTCATCCACCTCATTAGAACTGATTCAAATGTATTCTTTTTAATGGCTGAGTAATACTCCATTGTGTATATGTACCTCAGCTTTCTTATCCATTCATCTGTTGATGGACATCTAGGTTGCTTCCATGTCCTGGCTATTATAAACAGCGCTGTGATGAACATTGGGGTACATGTGTCTCTTTCAATTCTGGTTTCCTCAGTGTGTATGCCCAGTAGTGGGATTGCTGGATCATAAGGCAGTTCTATTTCCAGTTTTTTAAGGAATCTCCACACTGTTCTCCATAGTGGCTGTACTAGTTTGCATTCCCACCAACAGTGTAAGAGGGTTCCCTTTTCTCCACACCTCTCCAGCATTTATTGTTTGTAGACTTTTGGATCGCAGCCATTCTGACTGGCGTGAAATGGTACCTCATAGTGGTTTTGATTTGCATTTCTCTGATAATGAGTGATGTTGAGCATCTTTTCATGTGTTGGTTAGCCATCTGTATGTCTTCTTTGGAGAAATGTCTATTTAGTTCTTTGGTCCATTTTTTGATTAGGTCATTTATTTTTCTGGAATTGAGCTGTAGGAGTTGCTTGCATATTTTTGAGATTAGTCCTTTGTCAGTTGCTTCATTTGCTATTATTTTCTCCCATTCTGAAGGCTGTCTTTTCACTTTGCTTATAGTTTCCTTTGTTGTGCAGAAGCTTTTAAGTTTAATTAGATCCCATTTGTTTATTTTTGCTTTTATTTCCAATATTCTGGGAGATGGGTCATAGAGGATCCTGCTGTGATGTATGTCGGAGAGTGTTTTGCCTATGTTCTCCTCTAGGAGTTTTATAGTTTCTGGTCTTACATTTAGATCTTTAATCCATTTTGAGTTTATTTTTGTGTATGGTGTTAGAAAGTGCTCTAGTTTCATTCTTTTACAAGTGGTTGACCAGTTTTCCCAGCACCACTTGTTAAAGAGATTGTCTTTAATCCATTGTATATTCTTGCCTCCTTTGTCAAAGATAAAGTGTCCATATGTGCGTGGATTTATCTCTGGGCTTTCTATTTTGTTCCATTGATCTATATTTCTGTGTTTGTGCCAGTACCATACTGTCTTGATGACTGTGGCTTTGTAGTAGAGCCTGAAGTCAAGCAGGTTGATTCCTCCAGTTCCATTCTTCTTTCTCAAGATAGCTTTGGCTATTAGAGGTTTTTTGTATTTCCATACAAATTGCACACAATATGATTTTGATCTTTCAGAATTGAAATAAATTATAAAATTGATATATGCAAATTTAAAAAATTAAGCAATGCTGAAGACCAATTAGCAGAAAGTGAAATCCTGCTTCTCCGAACTCTACTCTCCACTTTTAAATCAATACCTGTCTAGGATTTTTTTCACATAGTAAGGTAGAGATAGGTATATGATAGATAGAGAAAGGGGGTGGGGCAGAGAGAGGCAGAGACATGCATATATAATATAATGTAACACAGATATATATATATATATTTTTAAAAACAAAAATAGAAACATGTATATTGTTTTATAACTACTATTATAAATTGATTCATCCAATAAATATTATTAAATATCTACCATGTGGCAAACATTATTTTATATACTAGATATTTTTCTATGTCAATAAATATAAATCTGTATAATCATTTTAATGGGTACATAGTATTCCATGCTATAATACACAACAAGTGGAAAACAAATTCTCTATTATTATCATTTACAGCTATATTTAATTCTTATGCAACCATCTTTGTATATTTGGATTATTTTCTTAAATTAAATTTCCAGAGGGGAAATGCTGAGGCAAAGGACATGCACATTAAAAATGTAAATACATATTCTCAGATGTATCCCCAGAGAGATGGTTAATCACGCCAGTAGTGTATGAGAATTCTTGTTTCTCAACATCTTTACCAATATATGCACTCTTTACTTTTTTAATTTTTGCCAACAAGATAGTCAAACAAACAAAATAAAACCCCCCAACTTGCTATTCTATTTTGGTTTTAATTAGTTCAGTTCAGTCGCTCAGTCATGTCCAACTCTTTGTGACCCCATGGACTGCAGCATGCTAGGCTTCCCTGTCCATCACCAACTCCTGAAGCTTGCTCAAACTCATGTCCATCAATGATGCCATCCAACCATCTCATCCTCTGTCATCCCCTTCTCCTGCCTTCAGTCTTTCCCAGCAACAGGGTCTTTTTCAATGAGTCAGTTCTTCACATCAGGTGGCCTAAGTATTGGAGCTTCAGATTTAGCATCAGTTCTACCAATGACTGATTTCCCTTAGGATTGACTGGTTTGGTCTCTTTGCAGTCTAAGAGACTCTCCAGAGTCTTCTCCAACACTACAGTTCAAATGCATCAATTCTTCAGCACTCAGCTTTCTTTACGGTCCAGCTCTCACATCCAAACACGATTACTGGAAAAACTATACCTTTGACTATACGGTCCTTTGTCAGCAAAGCAATGTCTCTGCTTTTTAATATGCTATCTAGTTTGGTCATAGCTTTTCTTCCAAGGAGCAAGCATCTTTTAACTTCATGACTGCAGTCACCGTCCACAGTGATTTTGGAGCCCAAGAAAATAAAGTGTCTCACTGTTTCCATTGTTTCCCCATCTATCTGCCATGAAGTGATGGGACCAGATGCCATGATCTTAGTTTTTTGAATGGTGAGTTTTAAGCCAGCTTTTTCACTCTCCTCTTTCACTTTCATCAAGAGGCTCTTTAGTTCCTCTTAGCTTTCTGCCATAAGGGTGGTGTCATCTGCATATCTGAGGTTACTGATATTTCTCCCGGCAGTTTTGATTCCAGCCTGTGCTTCATCCAGCCGAACGTTTCTCGTGATGTATTCTACATATAAATTAAATAAGCAGGGTGACAATACGCAGCTTTGACGTACTCCTTTCCCAATTTGGAACCAGTCTGTTGTTCCATGTCTAGTTCTAACTGTTGCTTCTTGACCTGCATACAGGTTTCTCAGGAGGCAGGTAAGGTGGTCTGGTATTCTCATCTCTTTAGGAATTTTCTACTGTTTATTGTGATCAACAGTCAAAGGCTTTAGCATAGTCAATGAAACAGAAGTAGATGCTTTTCTGGAATTCGCTTGCTTTTTCGATGATCCAACGGATGTTGGCAGTTTGATCTCTGTTTCCTCTGCCTTTTCTAAATCCAGCTTGAACATCTGGAAGTTCTTGGTTCATGTACTGTTGAAGCCTAGCTTGGAGAATTTTGAGCATTACTTTGGTAGCATGTGATATGAGTGCAATTGTGAGGTAGTTTGAATATTCTTTGGCATTGCCTTTCTTTGGGATTGGCATTAAAACTTTTTAACTAGTATTTATTTCTCTATGGAGTTGAGAGAGCCAATGAAACTTCTGAGCAGGGAAGGACTCTGCTCATCAATTTAAGGGTTGGAATTTCAGGAGGAGACCTGGGAATGGGGAGACCTGGGAATGGGGAGACCTGATGAGAAGTACTGAGGTATGAAGCAGCCTGTGAAGATGAGATTGACTTCAGGGCAGTGAAAGTCAATTAAAATCATCTGGATGAAATATCATGACAGGGTGGTCTGATGTGGTTATAACTAAGAAAAATCAAACTTTATATTTATATAAATATATATTTTTGGTCCTTTATATTGTCCTTCAAGAAAGAATTAATAAAGTGAGGATGATATGCATGATAAATTTGGGTACATTTAGCCAGTTCTGTGGAGAGAGGGCGGGGATGCTCTCTCAAGAATGAATGAATGACCTGCCTCAGTGTACCTTGGTGGAGAACTAGATAGTTCATTCAAATCTACCATGACCTGGATTTTTTTTTTCAATTCATCAGAATAATTTTTTCCCCCTGGAGGAAATCATGTTCATCATTAAGAAGAAAAGATCAAACATTACTAATGTTTATACAGGGAAAACAAGCATTCTTGTCTTAAGATGGCCAGAATTAGAGACTGCTTTCCTTCCCTCTCTGGGTATAATAATGACAATAGGTCACGTATTGCTAGTGGTTGCTGTGTGCCCAAAACTAAACTTCCTACATATGTTAACTCATTCAACCCCTACCCCCACCACACACACAGCTCTCAGAATATTTTCAGTTTATGATCTCATTTTTTAGATGAGAACACTGTATCACAGAGTTCAGTAACTTGAACAACGTTGCAGGATTTATGAGCAGTGGATTTGGGATTCAAACCCAGATGAACTGGCTTCCCAGCCTATTTACTTAATCTAATCACACTGCCCAAAGTACTTTCAAGGTAGAGGGACATTTCTGGACACAAAGAAACAAAGGTCACTAAAAGGGCTTTACCTTATTCCCTATCATAGGGATGCTAAGCAGATTTCATCTACCTGACCTCAGAGATGGTGAGGCTCCCTGACTGGTACAGGTGGACCCCAGTGGTCTGTCCATAGCTACCCATTATTACCATTTCTCATGTACCTTTCATGGGTTATAGAAGTATATGCATAGTGTTTCTGTATAACTTTTAACAAAGTGGTTAAAAATTCACCTTGGACATTATTATTTTTCAATTCATAACTAACTCATTCTTTTTTTATCAGCTGATATTCTATTTCTTTATTTAACCAGTTCCCTGGTAATAGATATTTAGACTGTTTCTAAACAATGCTCCAATGAAAATCTTTGCATATATGTCCTTTGCATAAGTGAAGGCCACACTATATTCTTTTTTTTTTTAGACTGGGTATTTATTTTTTATTTTTATTTTTAATTTTATTTTTAAACTTTACAATATTGTATTAGTTTTGCCAAATATCGAAATGAATCCGCCACAGGTATACCTGTGTTCCCCATCCTGAACCCTCCTCCCTCCTCCCTCCCCATACCCTTCCTCTGGGTCGTCCCAGTGCACCAGCCCCAAGCATCCAGTATCGTGCATCAAACCAGGACTGGTGACTCGTTTCATACATGATATTATACATGTTTCAATGCCATTCTCCCAAATCTCCCCACCCTCTCCCTCTCCCACAGAGTCCATAAGACCTGCCTTTTGATCCAGCAATCCCACTGCTGGGCATACACACTGAGGAACACACTATATTCTTACTTGTGAAATTATTATATCAAAGCGTATATGCATTTTAAAATTTAATAGATTGTACTTAATTGCTCCCCAAGGTATACCAATTTGCCATTACCATCAAAGTGTATGAGAGCATCCACTTCGTGGATTAAATATAGTTGACCCTTGAACAATTCAGAGGTTATGGGTGCCAACTTCCACAGTCAAAATCCACCTATAACTTTATAGTCAGCCCTCCATATAAATGGTTCTGAATCCTGGGATTCAATGAACTGCAGATCATGTACGTATTTAGTGAAAAAAAAATCTTGTATAAGTAGATAGCACAGTTCAAACCGGTGTTGTTCACGGGTCAGCTGTAACTATACCTTCTGTCTGACCCTGCCCCCTCACCTCCAGAAATCCATACCCTGATTCTGTGCTTCCAGGAAGCCTTTTGGTCAATAATTCTGCCCCCCGGGCAGAAGAGGAATACAGTAATACACATCTATTCCTTCCACGGGATAGTTACGTCCTCTTCACTGTAAAATTAATGAACAGAAATGGTATGGTTAACCTAAATCTGTTTGCTTAATTCTGGCTTATGAACAAAAGCAAATTTCCAGAGCCACGAATCTGTGCACGAGACTGCAAAATGCTGTGACCACATCAAGGCACTGGTCAACACAGATGGGACCTTATGCTTCCAGTGATAAGTCTTAAAGTGAACATTGAGTGGGGGCAGATGGGAACAGAACATGTAGAGTCTTGAAAATCACTGAAAGGACTTTGGCTTTTACTCTGTGGATTTGAAGGCCTGCCATCAGAGGAGGATCTTTAAGGGAAAAAATCTTCTCACTGATCCTCCAAAGGGGTTTTGTGAGAACCTGGTTATTGATGGCACATTTTTAAGCCTTCCACTTGGTTGTTCTTTCAAGTCAGAAAATAAATCAATCAAGATTTTATGTGTGGTATCATCTTTGAGATTTTGTGCTTAGGTTTTATGGCATGGCTGTGGCTGGATCTGCCCCACATAAGAAGGTGAAGACCATGGATCACTTTACAGGGAATTTCACCACTATTCTGTTAGGACCAGCAAGGATTTGGTCTTGAGTTATCAGTTGGACCACTTAGATTTGGGGCTGGATAATTTCTATGCTTTGTTTTCGTTGATCTCCTCTCTTCTGCACGCCAAGAAGGTAGTTAGGCTCTTTAAGTGTCCTTATCTTCTTGTGTCTTTTTTTTTACAGGACTTAAAGAAAGAAACTTCTTGACAATGGCTATTCCTGCCTTTTGTCAAGAGATTATGCTAGGAATCCAGGAGTAGGCAGGGAGGACGACGGATCCGAAATAGATCCTGGGAGAGGTAGGCAACAGGCCTCAAACTTGGTAGTGTTCCCGGTGGGCAGGCAAGCTAGACCCAGACACAGAGATCATAGCCTCTGCAGGGATTTCTGACTAACTTTGCAGGGTGGCCAGACTAAACAGGGACCTTGTGCCTTGGAAATGAGGATATGAGTGGTGACTGATGGAATGGATATGAGCTAGAAGTCTGAGGTCTTCTGTTGTTTTCTAGATGCTCTGGAGCTCTCCAGACTCTTGTGTGGAAGGTAAGGGAGCCCCAGGACTGACTGAGGTTGAATTTCTCACCAGCCTGGTGAAATGAAGATTCGATAATAATTAGATTTAGAGAAAGAAATGCAATACTTTGTTCATAATCTTTTAGCGAGAACACTGCATATTATATTTCTGATTGCATCACAGCAGAAAGTCGTTTTATTTTGTTTGATTAATTCTGTTTATACAAGATCTAGTTGAGTCCCTTAAGCAAGTTACTTAAACATCCCATGATTCAAAATTCTCATTAATAAAATGGGGGAAATAATGGTACCACTTCATAAAATTTTCTAAAAATTAAGTAAGTTAATACACACAAAATACTAAAAAATAATGTCTAGTATGTAATGTTTGTTGTTATTATTATCCTCTATTTAAGCCATTATAATTCTTATTATATCCAAAATGCAAATTTCTGGCTTGATGAAAAGAGGTGGTGGGAACTCACTAGGCTGGTAGCTCAGGTCTGGCTTCAAGTCATTTAAAGCCTGGTATAGTGGTAGATCGAAGAAGGCAATGGCACCCCACTCCAGTACTCTTGCCTGGAAAATCCCATGGACGGAGGAGCCTGGTAGGCTGCAGTCCATGGGGTCGCACAGAGTCGGACATGACTGAAGTGACTTAGCAGCAGCAGCAGCAGCATAGTGGAGGTATGTGGTAGATATTGCTCGAGTTAATCAGTAGCTGGTTCCTTGCTGGACATCTGGGAAACTGCACTCCCCAGTCAACCAGTGAAGTTGCTCAGTCGTGTCCGACTCTGCAACCCCATGGACTGTAGCCTACCAGGCATCCATGGAATTTTCCAGGCAAGAGTATTGGAGTGGGTTGCCATTTCCTTCTCCAGGGGATCTTCCCAAACCAGGGATTGAACCCAGGTCTCCTGCATTGCAGGCAGACACTTTACTGTCTGAGCTACCAGGGAAGCCAAAGCCTGGTACAGAGAATTTATAAGGCAGCTTAACTCAATCTACAGTAACAAGCCTAGAACTAGAAGCAAGACACACCAGACACAATGAATGTGCCTTTTACTCAGGTCTTCATTTCTAAGTTAACTAAATATCATTCTCCTGGAAAAGGAATCAAGGCTCCTTGAGAAATGACTGAAACAGAGGTCCAGGGTGGAGAAATTACCCTGAACTTCTTATTGCACTGAAAAGTAAGGAAATCCTCAAAGAATTATGGGGAGCGTATCAAAAGGACATAAAACCAGTATTGAGGGATTCCCACTGTATAATATGTAATAATTTATGCTATAAAGATAATTTTGTTTTTTATGAATAATTACATCAGATTTTAACATAGTGAATAAGGAATCTTTGAGTCTATTGTGATAAAAAAAATAGATAGATAAATGGAGAAAGTAAAGCTCTACCTTTTAGTATATGCCAACAAATAAATATAGAAGGAATGTTAGAATTAGAAAAAAATCAGTTGACCACCACTGTAATAGTAATAAATGATTCAGATAAGAATCATCAATAAATCCTAAAGTATATGGCTGAAAGTTAAATGAGGAACAGGATATTTAAATAATCTCTTTTCAAAAAATAGTAATTGATTACTTATTAATTAATAGGGCAGAATACTTACTAATTAACTTTATAGTGGGAAAGCATGGGAGACATTAACTTAGCACATTAACCAAGTGCTAAGAGTTAACATCACCAGGAATGGAACAAACAGACATTATGCACCTTCTGATATGTTACACTAAGAACACATCATCACTTGTATATTTTCTTTGTCAGCAGTGCATACCTTGAACATAAGTATGAGGAATTAGGCAAATCCAAATTTCAGCACAATTTTCTAAGTAACAGAACTGTTCTTTTAAAGTATGTCAAGGTCATGAAAGACAAACTGTTCCAGAATAAAGATTCAGAACCATAACAGTAAGTGCAATTTTAACCTTGGATTGGATCTCAGACTTTAAAGGACATTATTTGGATTAACAGTGAAATCTGAATGAGGTCTGTGGATTCATGGAAATACAATATCTACGTTAATTTTGTTGGTTGTACAACAAAATTTGTTTGTAGTTATGTAGAAGAGCATTTTTGTTTTTAGGAAACATAACCTGAAGAATTAAGAGATAATGAAATTTCATGTTTGCAACTTACTGTCAAATAGTTCAGAAAAATATGTATGCAATACAAAGATAATAACAGGCAAATAAGATAAAATCTTATCAATTGGGGGAATCCAAGTAAATGATATATAGGAATTCTTTCTAGTGTATGTGCAACTTTTCAGTAAACTGAAATTATTTCAAAATAAAAAGTTAAGACAATGTTCAAAAAATAAAACAAATCACCATGACAATAAGAAAATTTTACTAAGCTTTCAAGAAATAGATCATTTCCAGTTTAATAAAAGACTTCCAAAGAATACAGAAGGAAGAAACAGTCCTCAACCTTGATACCTAAACAAAATATGATAGTAGAAAAAGGGGAAATTACAGCCCAATCTCATGCACGAACATAGGTGCTGCTAAGTCACTTCAGTCGTGTCTGACTCTGTGCGACCCCATAGACGGCAACAGGCACCCCCGTCCCTGGGATTCTCCAGGCAAGAACACTGGAGTGGGTTGCCATTTCCTTCTCCAATGCATGAAAGTGAAAAGTGAAAGTGAAGTCGCTCAGTCGTATCCGACTGTTCGAGACCCCATGGACTGCAGCCCACCAGACTCCTCCGTCCATGGGATTTTCCAGGCAAGAGTACCAGAGTGGGGTGCCATAGTAAACTGAACACAGCCATGTGTATAAAAGATAATACACCTAAACTAAATTCAGTTTATCCCTGGAATACAAGTCCAATCTAGCATGAAAAGTTTTATAAATGTACGGGACTTCCCTGGTGGTCCAGCAGCTAAGACTCCATGCTCCCAAAGCAGGGGCTGGGGTTCAATCCCTTGTCAGGGAACTAGATCTCACACGATGCAGCTAAGACCCAGAACAGTCAAATAAATTAATAAAAATAAATATTATTTTTTTAACGTTTTATAAATGTAATTCATAACCTTAATAGATTAAAGAAGAAAATTACTATATTCTCAATAGTTGTAGAGAAAGCACTTGTGGAAAAAGAACCTTGGCAAACCAGGAAACAGAGTGAACTTTCTTTAGCCAGATAAAGAATATCTACAAAAAAACAACAGTCAAAATAATCCTATTAATAAAACATGAGAAACGGTCTCCTTAAAAATCAAGAACAAGGAGAAGGAAATGGCAATCCACTCCAGTATTCTTGCCTGGGAAATCCCATAGACAGAGGAGCCTGGTGGGCTACAGTCCAAGGGGTCACACACACAAAAAAAAAAAATCAAGAACAAGAAAAAGATGCTCACTATTTATTATCTACACTATTCTATTTTACACTGTACTAGAGTTTTAGCCATTGAATTAAGGAAGGAGGGGGAAGAGGGAAGAAGAGGGGAGAAGAGGGAGGAAGGGAATGTAGGAAGGAAGGAGGGACGAAAAGCGGGCAAGTATTAGGGTTAGAAATGAATAAACAAAATTGGCTTTATTCACAAATGATAAATGTCTACACAGAAAACCCAAGATTATTCAGACAAATTAATAAATTTAGTAAGATGAAGAGATACAGAGCCAATATAAAAAAAATTCATTATATGTAGATACCACAGCCATAAAGAAAACAGTTTCCAAAATGCCATTAACAAAAGAAAGATAAAGACCCTATCAATGAGATAGGCTGAGACCTGAGGCCATTTACCTCAGTGCTTGCATCTGAACAAAGATCTCCTCCATCAACAGAATACAAACCAACCACAGTTCAGTTCAGTTCAGTCGCTCAGTCGTGTCTGACTCTTTGCGACCCCATGAACCACAGCACGCCAGGCCTCTCTGTCCATCACCAACTCCCAGAGTTCACCCAAACTCATGTGCATCCAGTCAGTGATGCCATCCAGCCATCTCATCCTCTGTTGTCCCCTTCTCCTCCTGCCCTCAATCCCTCCCAGTATTAGGGTCTTTTCCAATGAGTCAACTCTTCTCATGAGGTAGCCAAAGTATTGGAGTTTCAGCTTCAACATCAGTCCTTCCAATGAACATCAGGACTGATCTCCTTTAGATCAGGACTGGTTGGATATTTTTGCAGTCCAAGGGACTCTCAAGAGTCTTTTCCAACACCACAATTCAAAAGCATCAATTCTTCGGCGCTCAGCATTCTTCACAGTCCAACTCTCACATCCATACATGACTACTGGAAAAACCATAGCCTTGATTAGATGAACCTTTGTTGGCAAAGTAATATCTCTGCTTTTGAATATGCTATCTAGGTTGGTCATAACTTTCCTTCCAAGGAGTAAGCATCTTTTAATTTCATGGCTGCAGTCACCATCTGCAGTGATTTTGGAGCCCAAAAAAACAAAGTCTGACACTGTTTCCACTGTTTCCCCATCTATTTCCCATGAAGTGATGGGACCAGATGCCATGATCTTCGTTTTCTGAATGTTGAGCTTTAAGCCAACTGTTTCACTCTCCTTTTTCACTTTCATCAAGAGGCTTTTTAGTTCCTCTTCACTTTCTGTCATAAGGGTGGTGTCGTCTGCATATCTGAGGTTATTGCTATTTCTCCCAGCAATCTTGATTCCAGCTTGTACTTCTTCCAGTCTAGCGTTTCTCATGATGTGCTCTGCATAGAAGTTAAATAAGCAGGGTGACAATATACAGCCTTGATGTACTCCTTTTCCTATTTGGAACCAGTCTGTTGTTCCATGTCCAGTTCTAACTGTTGCTTCCTGACCTGCATACAGGTTTCTCAAGAGACAGATCAGATGGTCAGGTATTCTCATCTCTTTAAGAATTTTCCACAGTTTATTGTGATCCCCACAGTCAAAGGCTTTGGCATAGCCAATAAAGCAGAAATACATGTTTTTCTGGAACTCTCTTGCTTTTTCTATGATCCAGTGGATGCTGGCAATTTGATCTCTGGTTCCTCTGCCTTTTCTAAAAGCAGCTTGAACATCTGGAAGTTCACGGTTCACATATTGCTGAAGCCTGGCTTGGAGAATTTTGAGCATTACCTTACTAGCGTGTGAGATGAGTGCAATTGTGTGGTACTTTGAGCATTGTTTGGCACTGCCTTTCTTTGGAATTGGAATGAAAACTGACCTTTTCCAGTCCTGTGGCCACTGCTGAGTTTTCCAAATTTGCTGGCATATTGAGTGCAGCACTTTCACAGCATCATCTTTCAGGAATTGAAATAGCTCAACTGGAATTCCATCACCTCCACTAGCTTTGTTCGTAGTGATGCTCTCTAAGGCCCACTTGACTTCACATTCCACGATGTCTGGCTCTAGGTCAGTGATCACACCATCATGATTATCTTGGTCATGAAGATCTTTTTTGTACAGTTCTTCTGTGTATTCTTGTCACTTCTTCTTAATATCTTCTGCTTCTGTTAGGTCCATACCATTTCTGCCCTTTATCAAGCCCATCTTTGCATGAAATGTTCCCTTGGTATCTCTGATTTTCTTGAAGAGATCTCTAGTCTTTCCCATTCTGTTTTTTTCCTCTATTTCTTTGTATTGATCACTGAGGAAGGCTTTCTAATCTCTCCTTGCTATTCTTTGGAACTCTGCATTTAGATGCTTATATCTTTCCTTTTCTCCTTTGCTTTTCGCTTCTCTTCTTTTCACAGCCATTTGTAAGGCCTCCTTAGACAGCCATTTTGCTTTTTTGCATTTCTTTTCCATGGGGATGGTCTTGATCCCTCTCTCCTGTACAATGTCGTGAACCTCTGTCCCTAGTTCTTCAGGCACTCTGTCTATCAGATCTAGGCCCTTAAATCTATTTCTCACTTCCACTGTATAATCATAAGGGTCATACTTGAATGGTCCAGTGATTTTCCCTACTTTTTTCAATTTAAGTCTGAATTTGGCAATAAGAAGTTCATGGTCTGAGCCACAGTCAGCTCCTGGTCTTGTTTTTGCTGACTGTATAGAGCTTCTCCATCTTTGGCTGCAAAGAATATAATCAATCTGATTTCGGTGTTGGCCATCTGGTGATGTCCATGTGTAGAGTCTTCTCTTGTGTTGTTGGAAGAGGTGTTTGCTATGATCAGTACATTTTCTTGGCAAAACTCTCTTAGTCTTTGCCCTGCTTCATTCCGTATTCCAAGGCCAAATTTGCCTATTACTCCAGGTGTTTCTTGACTTCCTACTTTTGCATTCCAGTCCCCTATAATGAAAAGGACATCTTTTTTGGGTGTTAGTCCTAAAAGGTCTTGTAGGTCTTCATAGAACCGTTCAACTTCGGCTTCTTCAGCATTGCTGGCTGGGACGTAGACTTGGATTACTCTGATATTGAATGGTTTGCCTTGGAAACGAACAGAGATCTTTCTGCCGTTTTTGAGATTGCATCCAAGTACTGCGTTTCAGACTCTTTTGTTGACCATGATGACTACTCCATTTCTTCTAAGGGATTCCTGCCCACAGTAGTAGATATAATGGTCATCTGAGTTAAATTCACCCATTCCAGTCCATTTTAGTTTGTTGATTCCTAGAATGTCGATGTTCACTCTTGCCATCTCTTGTTTGGCCACTTCCAATTTGCCTTGATTCATGGACCTAACATTCCAGGTTCCTATGCAATATTGCTCTTTACAACATCGGACCTTGCTTCTATCACCAGTCACATCCACAGCTGGGTATTGTTTTTGCTTTGGCTCCATCCCTTCATTCTTTCTAGAGTTATTTCTCCACTGATCTCCAGTAGCATATTGGGCACCTACTGACCTGGGGAGTTTCCCTTTCAGTATCCTATCATTTTGCCTTTTCATACTGTTCATGGGGTTCTCAAGGCAAGAATACTGAAGTGGTTTGCCATTCCCTTCTCCAGTGGACCACATTC
This sequence comes from Bos mutus, assembly GCF_027580195.1. Lineage (NCBI taxonomy): Eukaryota > Metazoa > Chordata > Mammalia > Artiodactyla > Bovidae > Bos > Bos mutus. The sequence continues at coordinate 49,405,664 of NC_091620.1, forward strand.
TGTCAGACCTCTCCACCATGACCCGTCCATCTTGGGTGGCCCCACACGGCATGGCTTAGTTTCATTGAGTTAGACAAGGCTGTGGTCCGTGTGATCAGATTGGCTAGTTTTCTGTGATTATGGCTTCTGTGTCTGCCCTCTGGTGCTCTCTCATAACACCTACCGTCTTATATGGGTTTCTCTTACCTTGGACGTGGGGTGTCTCTTCACGGCTGCTCCAGCAAAGCTCAGCCGCTGCTCCTTACCTTGGACGAGGGGTATCTCCTCAAGGCCGCCCCTCCTGACCTTGAACGTGTAGTAGCTCTTCTTGGCTCTCCTGTGCCTGTGCAGCCACCGCTAAAGAGACTAAAAATAACTGCACAAGAGAGGCATATTGTGAACAAAAGGGCTAAGACCCAATTGCCACTTCTAAGGTACAGGGAGCATGATGCAGGATATTATTCATAATCTCTGCACACAGCACCATCAAGGGTGGCAGACCGCCTAAGCCACCCCTCACACCCACCCCACAAAACACCCGCCTCCATCATCTCAGCATTTAAAGGACTAAGTCGACCAGCTTGCCTCCCCCTTCCCCCGACCAACACACACACACACACACACACACACACACACACACACGGAGTAAGAGTACACACATGTACACACACACACGAAGGAGTAAGAGCACACGCGCACGTGCGCATACACACACACAGGAGCAAGGGCACCTGTTCCTTTTTCTTGCTCCCGCTCCCTCAGCTCCATGAGTCCCAAAAAGCCTTGCCTGAATTCCTCATCTGGCCTCTTTTCAATTTCTATTGATACAAAAGTCTAAGAACTCAGGTCTCTAACAGTAATAAGTATAGTAGAAACGCACAAGACATTAAAGAACGCTTAAATAAATGCAGATACATCCATGTTTCTGGGCAGGGAGATACTATCCTAAAAGCACAGCTTAAGAGCATAAACTCTGGATCCAGATTGCCCTTGACTCAGCCACTCTGCAGCAGGCAAGTTACTTAACCCCTTAGTATTTCCGTAATAATAGCACTGAAGTCACAAGGTTAAGAGGATTACACAAAACAATGCACATGCGACTTTAGAACAATACCGGCCACATAGGAAATCTTTCAGACAACATGGTGAACTTGGGGTGGAAGTCGGGCCTTGTGGAGCAAAGGAGCAACAAAGTAAAAGCATAGTCCCCTGACCAATGTGTAGTGGGCTCTCAGTTCTTATGTGAGAAAATGAAATACCCTTTTACCTTGTCTAAGTCACTCTTGTTTGGGATTTTCCTTCCCTATTCTTGAGCTTTATCCTGACAAATACACCGGCCAACTCAAGCAACATGACCAAGCCCTAGTCTTTTGTCCATCCTCCACTACAGCCGCTTTTCCAGCCTCCCAACAGCTGAGGGAGTCCACGTGAGCCACTTGGATCAATAGGCTGTAAGAGGAATCTCCAGATGGTTTCTGGGAAATTCCCCCTCTCCTCAGAGGCAAAAGCAGGAGGACAATAGAGCTTCTGGTTCTGCTGTCATCACCTCCTGTCCTAGCTTGGGTTACCCTAGGAGTAAACTCTGAAATAAGGATGTGAGCATCAGTGGTTTCTTTGGAAGGTGTTTCCAGGAAACATTGGTAGAAAAGTGGGGAAGAGAGACCAGGAAGGACAAGAAGTCAATAAAAGATGAGTTCTCAAAGCAAGTCACCCAGTGTAGGTAATTGAGACATATTTCCCCTGGGGGAGCAATGTAGAACCTTAACTTTAATGTGATCACCCCTTTCAGGGTCAAGGCAGCAGGATTTACTCACCAACTCTCATCAACTATTACTTGAGTGCAGTTGTAGGAGGTTCTGGTGGCCAGAGAGAGATCTCAGCAGGGAGTGGGGTGGTGGAAGGGTGCTGGAAGTTGGAATCTGGGCCGGCATCCCTGAAAATGGAGTATGCCACAGAGATACGGGGTGACTACATCTGCTACACACAATGTCCTCGCTCTGTCTTACAACCACGATGGGAAGGCAGATTGAACTCAAGAGATGTGGCCCCAGAGCCTTGGTATCAAAGAGTTTCTGAACCCAAATAACAAAGCCCTACCTCAGGACTATCTATTGATTGAAAGAAAAAAGAAACTCCTCTTTATTAGGCACTGTTTGTTGGATCAAATGCCTTCTTAATGCTTTTTCTTGGCGTGTTACTCAGGAATGCTTAGGTTAATCTCAGTGGGGTTAGGGTTTTGGAAACCAAAGGAAAGCATCTGTGGATGAGCAAGGGGTGGGGAGAGAAGAAGGAAGAATATGAGCTAATATCTTTAAAACATCCTGCGGCGGTGGTTCATGATGGCTAGAACTTAGCGTGTGGAAGCGAGGCCTGCATCCAGGGTAAGTCCCCAGGCCCAGCTGTCGCCTCAGGGTGTAGTCCTCTTGCTCTTAGTTCTCCGTCCAGCTCTCTGATAGAGACCTGAGAACTGACTAGAACTGTTTCAAGAATTCAAAACAATTCTGAAAAAGTCTGAGAACAATCTAAGGATATAATTTGTTTCCCTGACCATACATGTTGTGTGTTTAAACTGCTGTGGAGAAAAAGCTGATTGGATAGGAGTGCAGAAAAAGACGACTTAGAGACACAAGGAAAGAGCGATACTTTCTGGGGCGAAATTACACAGCCTACTCTTGTTTCTTCCTTAGCTCTCTTGGCTTCTTGTATTTCTCTGTCAGGATTAACCCTATGGTTGCCTGCACTCAGTGCCTGAAATTTCCCTTTTAAAAGTTGCTCCTTCAGTGACTGGTAGAAATTAATCTCAGCCTTAATATAGATAATATTTAATCATTAACTTGTGATTATTAAATTAACATTTGTGTCTCTAATTAGATTATTAGCTCCATGAGGAAATGAACAATATCTAGTGAACCAACTAGTAGACTGACAGCTAGTAGGTGCTCAATAAATACATATTGATTGAATTAATACACTTGCTGAAGATTAATATAAACCAAAGATAGATAAATATAACCAAAGAAGATACATATAAACCAAAGCAGGGGAAAAGAAAAGGGTTGCAATGATCTATGGTTGTGGGTTTACTCTGATGGCCGTACTTACACAGAGGGAATTGTGGAAAACAAAGAAAGATATTTCAATATTTAGAAAAAATAAGTACAGAGGTGATGTTTTCTAATTAGGGTATTGATACACAGCTGAAGTGTATTCATTTCTGTATAGGAAAAGAACTCCAGAACAGCCTGAACTGGGTTCGTCTTGTTCACACTAATTTCTAGGAAAAGTGAATCACAGTGAAACTGAAAAAAGAGAAATATTCCAAATGAGGCAGTGGAACAGAACAGACTGTGATTAGCTCTGTCTCAGTTTTGCTTCACACAACTCAATGTACTTGTATTGTTAATTTCATCTTCTCTCAACTGGAAATTGAACCGGGCTCTCTAGATAATAATATTTAAAAAAATTCCAGAACCAAACTATTATCTCTTTAGGGCTTGACCAAGGTGTACCTGAGGGAGAAAAGAAGAGACCTTCTCTTTAAAGGACTCATATCTTTGGCTTGATGCAAAGATATGGGCTGCTTGTTTTCTTTTTATAAAAATTTGTGGAGTTTTCTTCATTTCCCTTTGCTCAGTGAAATAGACATTACGGGAAAAATCCACAAACGCTCTCTCTATTCTCTACACAATTCTGTTATTTAGTTGGAAAGATATTTCTGCGGAAAGAAAGGTCACTTTGTGTATTTAAAATGTACTTAGAATTTGTTTTAATCAGATATAGTTAAGACCCACAGATATGGACGTGATTGTCATGAAGACGTTTATCCGCGCTGATCTGTAGATACAGGAGGCCCAGTACGCCCTCCACACAAGGCCACATGGGGAAGGACCAGGGACAGCCAGGTAGCAGGAGAGTGGGAGAGGGCAGAGCCTGGCCCAGAGCCTTATTGAGATTCTCTTGGGAAGGAATGTGCCAGGCAGAGTAGGTACACTGAATAGATTTAGGATAGGCTTCCCTGGTGGCTCAGAGGGTAAAGTGTCTGCAGGCTCTGGGCTATTTACAGCTTCCCAGATGGCACAGTAATAAAAAATTTGCCTGCAAATGCAAGAGAGGGGAGTTTGATCCCTGGGTTGGGAAGATCCCCTGGAATAGGAAATGACAACCCACTCCAGTATTCTTGCCTGGAAAATTCCATAGACAGAGGAGCCTCAGTTCAGTTCAGTTCAGTCGCTCAGTCGTGTCCGACTCTTTGCGACCCCATGGACTGCAGCACGCCCAGCCTCCCTGTCCATCACCAACTCCCGGAGTTTACTCCAACTCATGAATCGGTGATACCATCCAACCATCTCATCCTCTGTCGTCCCCTTCTCCTCCCCCTTCAATCTTTCCCAGCATCAGGGTCTTTTCAAATGAGTCAGCTCTTCACATCAGTTGGCCAAAGTATTGGAGTTTCAGCTTCAGCATCAGTCTTTCCAATGAATATTCAGGACTGACTTCCTTTAGGATGGACTGGTTGGATCTCCTTGCAGTCCAAGGGACAGAGGAGCCTGGTGAGCTACAAAGAGTCAGACGCTAGACTGAGCACACCCACACACTGGGCTATTTGGGTGGTCCCTAATCTTCAGCACCTGACGCTGGGGCAATTTAAAGTGAAAGTGAAAGTCGCTCAGTCATGTTCGACTCTTTGTGACCCCATGTCAGGATACTGGAGTTGGTAGCCTTTCCCTTCTCCAGGGGATCTTCCTAACCCAGGGGTCGAACGCAGATCTCCCACATTGCAGGCAGATTCTTTACCAGCTGAGCTACAAGGGAAGCCCAAGAACACTGGAGTGGGTAGCCTATCCCTTCTCCAGCAATCTTCCCGGATCTAACAGGGGTCTCCTTAGTTGCAGGCGGATTCTTTACCATCTGAGCTATGAGGGAAGCCTGGGGGCAATTTAGGGCAGGGAGAATACTGGCTTGGTGTGTGAGAGTTTGATAAACCAGAGGGTTAAGGCTTGAGCTCTGGATTGGTTGGTTCATTTGTATATTAAAGGTGCACTTGCAGGGGAGTCATTTGCTTTTTCTAGGAATTAGCTGGCCCAGGTTGGGGAGGTGGGGAGGGACAGTCTCTCCAGGATCGAGACCACAGTAGCATAAAGAATAGAGAAAATAGGGACTTACCTGGAGGTCCTCCAGTGGTTAAAACTCCGTGCTTCCGTTGGAGGAGGTGTGGGTTTGATCCTGGATTAGAGAACTAAGATCCCATATGCCACACAGCTCGGGCAAAAAAAAAAAAAAAAGGGAGAGAGAGAAAATAGGTCAATACACCTTAAGATCAGCTGACTGGGGCTTTCTCAGCAGGTTTTGGGTTTTTGCTTTTTTTTTTTTTTCAGAGTGTTCCTTTCAGCTTACTTCCTTTTCTTTCCTTTCCTTCCCTCATCTTCTCCCCCTTCCATCCTAGTGAGTAACGAGGCCCTACTCTCCGTGTGTCAGGCACTGTGTCTGGAGCTACAGATGTCTTCAGGCACAGGTCCTGTCCTCAGGAAGCTCACAGTCTAGTGGGGAGGGTGGGCATCAGCCTTGTGGTGAGGCTGGAACTGCACGGATCTTTTCAGACTTGCTTTCAAAAAGTTTTCCTCTCTCTTTGCTGATGTGGTCATATCTATCTCTAACATTTCCTGTCCCCTTTTGCTTTCTGGGCTACCACATAGTGAAGAATTGCAGTAAATAAAAGGAGAAGAGGTCTGGATGGATTTTAAGGGGCTCTAATCTGTGAGGTGTTGGGCTTTCATAATGGGGTTGTACATTCTTCATAATAATTGTGGAGTTTGTTGCAAGCAATTGTGCTGGCCAGAATTTTCTAGTGAGGGGGTGTTACTCTTTTCTATTTCATCTCATCTGAAAAATATATAACATTCTATCCTCTAAATATGTCAAGCAAATGAGTTATTGCAGAGGCAAAGTAACGTGCAACAGGGAATACCTACATATCCCCCGTTTGACATTTATGTACTTTGACTACTCCCATGGTAGGGGCATTGAAGAATAAAATAAGATGGTGCCTGGCATGAGGGACACGAATTCATGGCAACTGTTTTCAGAGCCAGTACATTTTCTTGGCAACCCTTGACCTCCCTGTGGGCCAGAGCTGTAGCTACCTCAAGAGCCTGATTTTGTTTGTTTGTGGATAGGAAATTCCCTTCATCTAAGTGTATCTTAAATTTTATTTCACTCTTGAATGATCAATTAGCTGGATAAAAAAAAAAAAAAATTCCAGGTTGTCATTTGTTTTTGCTAAGCATTTCTGGTATCTGTTGCTGCTGGTGAGAAGGTTAGTAAAGTGAAAGTTGCTCAGTCGTGTCTGACTCTTTGTGACCCCATGGACTATACAGTCCATGGAATTCTCCAGGCCAGAATACTGGAGTGGGTAGCCTTTCCCTTCTCCAGGGGATCTCTCCAACCCAGGGATTGAACCCAGGTCTCCTGCATTGCAGGCGGATTCTTTACCAAAGGTTATGGTCAGTGTAAATAATTCCTGTAATCTACTTTTTCTCTCTGGTAGCTTCATAGATTTTCTTATATCTCTGATGTTCTAGAATATCATTTACAACTCTAAGTGTAGGTTTAGTTTTATTTTTCTTCCTGGATTTTAGAGTGAACTCTCTATGTGAAGAATCATGACTTTTAACAATTCTGGGTTGTTAAACATCAATGAAGATGGTGATTGCAGCCATGAAATTAAAAGACGCTTACTCCTTGGAAGGAAAGTTATGACCAACCTAGACAGCATATTAAAAAGCAGAGACATTACTTTGCCAACAAAGGTCCGTCTAGTCAAGGCTATGGTTTTTCCAGTAGTCATGTATGGATGTGAGAGTTGGACTGTGAAGAAAGCTGAGTGCCGAAGAATCGATGCTTTTGAACTGTGGTGTTGGAGAAGACTCTTGAGAGTCCCTTGGACTGCAAGGAGATCCAACCAGTCCATCCTAAAGGAAATCAGTTCTGAATATTCATTGGAAGGACTGATGCTAAAGCTGAAACTCCAATACTTTGGCCACCTGCTGTGAAGAGCTGATTCATTCGAAAAGACCCTGATGGTGGGAAAGATTGAGGGCAGGAGGAGAAGGGGACGACAGAGGATGAGATGGTTGGATGGTATCACCGACTCAATGGACATGGGTTTGGGTGGACTCCAGGAGTTGGTGATGGACAGGGAGGCCTGGCGTGCTGCGGTTCATGAGGTCGCAAAGAGTCGGACATGACTGAGCGACTAAACTGAACTGAAACATCACTTTACAACCTTTCAATCCAGTGTCTCTTTTTGGAGTACCACTTGTGAGTATTTTGGACTCTCTCAATGCTATTAGCTACATCTCTCAACTGTCTCTGATACATCCTGGGCAAATGCTGCAATTATGTTTTCCAGTTTAATAATTCTCTCTTCACCTATGTCCAGCCTGGAGTTTATCTCGTGTAATGAGATTTAAATTTCATTGACTATAATTTTCCCCAGAATTTTTATTGGCAATTTTAAATACCCAATTATTCTTGCTTTTCTTCTGCCTATTTTGTATTTATGATTTCTTTTCTCTTATGGAATTACTTATTTGTCTTTTTTAACATGCTTAGAACACGCAGTTTTTTGTGTGTGTGCAGCTTCATCAAATGCCATGGCACGGAAATAACATGAAAGGACTGTGAGAGTTTGCTCAATGGGCATCTCAGTGAGAACCAGCAGAGACTAGAAATCTGAAGCTTCCTCAGGTATTTAGCTCTGAGTAAAATCTCTGGTTCCTTTTTTAGCCTGGCATGGAGGCAGGAATCAGACTGTGGGGGAAGGCATTAACAGGCATTTAGTAATGCCTGAGACTGACTTTCCCACTAATCCAGTGGAGCAGGGTTTACAGTCAGATTTATTTTCATAAACAAAATAGGGAAATGGATTATATCTTGAGAAAATGAAATTATGGTTGTCACTTTGCACCTGCTCTATGTGCCTTCTCTAAGAAAACAAAAAAGAAAGGGTAATTTACATACCTTTTATAACCTGCCATTTTCACTACTTCTTTCCATCCTTACATATTTTCTTTTGCTTTTGTTAACTTTTAAAAATTAAAATATAGTTAATTTACAATGTTGTGTTAATTGGTGGATTCTTTATACCATCTGAGCCACCAGGAAAGCCTATACATATACTCAGTTGCTTCAGTCATGTCCGACTCTTTGTGACCCTATGAAGTGTAGCCCACCAGGCTCCTCTGTCCATGTGATTTTCCAGGCAAGAATATTGGAGTGGGTTGTCATTTCCTTCTCCAGGTGATCTTCCTGACCCAGGGATTGAACCCATATCTCTTGCATTGGCAGGCGGATCCTTTACCACTGAGCCACCGGGGAAGCCCATATATATATATTTTTTTTTTTCAGATTCTTTTCTATTATAGTTTGTTGCAAGATATTGAATATAGTATATTGAATAAACTGTATAGCTATACAGTAAATCCTTGTTGTTTATCTATTTTATGTATAGAAGTCTGTATATGCCAATCTAAAACTCCCAATTTATCCCTCCCCACTCTTTCTTTCTCGTTTGTTAACCATAAATTTGTTTCCTATGAGTCTGTTACTGTTTTGTAAATAAGTTCATTTGTACCATTTTTTAAATTCCACATATATGTGATATCATATGGTATTTGTCTTTCTCTGTCTGCCTTACTTCACCTAGTATGATAATCTCTAGGTCCACATGTTAATTTTATTCTTTTATTTCATTGTTCAGATCAGTTGCTCCTTTATTTCTCCATTTTCTTTTTATCCGATTGTCTTTGTTTCATTGGTGAACTACTTGTGGGCACCCTAATTTTGTCCTGTGGAGAAAAGATGGAAAGTGTGCTCCTTCAGGCCTGTCTGTTGCCAAGGAGACAGAAACCAGGAGATGCTGGGGGGGTTGTCAAGTAGAGCCAGTGACAGCCAGGGTGGCAGAGGAAACTATGGCTTGCAAGAAACAATTCTAAAGGTGTCAGATTGTCTGACAATCTGAGTCCCTTGAATGCTCCTCAAAGCTGGTTAGCATTCAGGAAAGGGCTGACTGTCTTCTCCTGTGCAGTGACGAAACAAGTGGAAAAGCTTGGGGCTTTGTCTCACTCACTGGAGAGCAATGTGGAAGAATGTCTGGGCCGGGTCAGTAAGGAAGCTCATACAAGAGGAAAAAGACAAATTTTCTCTCCCAATTTGGCTCCATCACAACAAACCAAGGCGAACTTCCTTGAAGTAGCTTTACTGGCAGTGAACAGTAACGTGGGATTGTTGGAGCAATAGACGAAGAATATGATGATTCCAGATGGTGACTGATGCTGACAGATTTATCAACACATGAGGACCGCTTTGGGGGCTTCCAAAGATACCTGGAGGAGGGGTCTGAGGAAAGGGAAGCTGAGATTGTGCTCTCAAGCAGGTGATAGTTCAAAGTGTTATGATTTGGCCATTAACGTAAATGTACCATTTTTTGTACTTATACATGGAGTTCATTTGGGGGCCTTCACCTGGGGTTATTTTAAACCCTAGTGAATCTGTAGCACATCTGTACAAATTTTGCCTAAGAATATGATACAAGGGACACTTGCTAAGGGAATATGTTATGGCCACTCAGAAAAAAATAGAATGGATCCCAATCCCAAGTTTGGTTGGGATGTTGAAACTGATGATACCACATACAGATCAGAAAGGCATGAAAGCACTTCACCTTCTATTGCAAGGGATGCAGGTTTGATTCTTGGTCAGGGAACTGAGATTCCACCCGCCTCAAGGCCGGAAAACTATAACATGAAAAACAGAAGCAATATTGTAACAAATTAAAAAAAAACGTTTAAAAGGGCCCATACTAAAAAAAAAAAAAAAGGTTCAACCAAATAAAATCATTCATTACTGGCTCAAGCAAGCTTCACAGGGCTGAAAACAGATGACATTGGCCCAGGGAAGATTTTACCTGAGAGGAATGAAGACCTTCATGGAAGTCATATTGCTCAAATTCTTAATGCTGCTCTTCTTGCTTATGTAAATATTGAGCGGGGGAATTCTTTTCTTTTTTAAAAAAAGTATCCATTCACTTCATTTCTTTAATATCCAAATGCTGAGCAGGGAAATTCTTAAAGCTGTATCTAAATTTTCCAATGATGCTTATCAGGATCCTCAAAGGCAGTGAAAACTGCCAAATACTGAAGCAATGAAAAAATAATCTCATAAAGGGGAGGCCAGGACCACTGTTAGGACCAGCAAAACCACAGACTTGACTTCACTGGTTATTCAAGGGTGCCAGAGTGTTAGGGGAAGATACCTCACACAGTGGAGCACTGCTGACCGTCCCTGAGGACCTCGTCCTGGAGAATTACCAAGCGCTTCAGCTAGGAGTCAACAGTTTCCCATTCCCAAGAGGAAATTCTAAGAACCTTTAGAGGGAGTATAAAGAGTTTACAATGGCTTCTCTGATGGCTCAAACTGTAAAGACTCTTCCTGCCAATGCAAGAGATGTAAGAGATGCGGGTTTGATCCCTGGATCGGGACGATCCCATGGAGAAGGGCATGGCTCCAGTATTCTTGCCTGGAGAATCCCACGGACAAAGGAGCCTAGCAGGCTATAGTTCATGGGGTCTCACAGAGTCGGACACGACTGAGCACCAAGTACATAAAGAGTTTACAGGAGGGAGATTAGATACAGTGGTCTCTTGGCTGGCAAAGGCTGAGCTGTGAGATGTGTGAGGGGAATCTGATCAGATCTTTATCTCTCTCTGTGCTTCCATTCTCCATATGCACCTGTGTAGACACCAGCCAGGTCAAGAAATAGAATATTACCTCACTCCCCTTCCAGTCACAACCTCCCGCTGCCATGACTACTAATGCTGCAGATGACTTTGCCTGTTTTGTATCGGAGTTTGGCTTCTTTCACGGAACAATATGGGATAAGAGTCTTTCACATCGTGCATAGCAGTGGGTGCATTCACTCTCAGTGTTGTATGACTATGGAACTGAAAGTGGGGTCTGGCTGCTCGCTGCTCAAAAGCAGATAAAAGGCAAGGTTGGTGGAAAGGAAAGTTTGCTTTATTTTGGATTCTGGGAACCAAGGGTGTAGGGTGAGGAAGGGTGGACTCCTGTCCAAAGGCCTACTCTCCCCATCCCTGCCCCACCACTGACAACCACTGGGCAAGAGCTTTTATAAACGGAAGAAGGTGGCTACGTGTGGAAACAGCACAGCCAGCTCTGACAGTCATCTTGAAACAGGACGTGTCATCTTGATTGTTTTAAGTACAGTTAATCTTCAGTTCTAGGGTTGGTTTATTCCCATTTTCTTGAGGCTAGTTCCCAGAATTCTGGCAGCTTATGTCACGGCTATAGTCTGGTCATTATGTAGTTAACTTCTTCCACCTGGTGGGGGGTTTCAGCATCCACAAGACAGCTCACAGGATATGGCTCAGATTATTATCTACGGCCCTTGAAGAGGAACTAAAGACTTTTTACTATGCTTAGTGACTAAACTGTTATTATTTAGTCTTGTTGGACTATTTTTCTTTGTTTCTGTGTTTTCTCACTTCTCTGATTAAACTTATTTTTTGGCTAACTTTTTCCACAGCAAAAGGCAGGTGGAGGGCATGGTGGGAAGGACCATAGGGTCCTGTTCCATTTCAAATACACGACAATTTATTTTTCTCTCCTGATGCTCATGGTCATTGACAGCTGGGATATTATGAATAGTGTTGCTAAGAACCTTCCTGTATATCCTTACATGTATTCAGAAACATGTATGTGCATTTATGTTGGGCATCTATCCAGGAATGTACTTACTAGGCCACATCGTATGTGTATGTTCAGCTTACATAGATGACATCAAAGGATTTTCCCAAGTGGATTATGAGAGTTCTAGTTGCGCCACATCATTGGCAGAATTTAGTATTGTTAGTTGTATTCTAGTTGACATTTTTAATGTGTATTTCTCTGATAATTAATAAGGCTGAATACTTTGTTATATGTTTATCATTCATTTGAATATCATCATTTAGGGAGTTCAAGATTTTGCCTATTTTTCTTTTGAGTTGTCCGACTATTCAAAAATTGATTTTTAGGAGTTGTTTGTATACTCTGAATATAAGTCCTGTGTCAGATTTCATATATTGCAAGCATCTTCTCCAACTCTGGTTAATTTTTTTTTACTCTTTTAATGGTATCCTTTGATGAACAGAACTTCTTAATTTTAATGTTGTCCAACTTATCAAGTTTTTCTTGATGATTAATGCTTTTAATGCCTTAAACTCAACAAATAGCATTCTGAATATTCACTAGAACTTAATAATTTTACCTTTTACATTTAGGTCTATGATGCATCTTGAAATGATACGTCTATGTAGTGTGATATTAATTTTATTTTATTCATTTATAGCTCCATAAATGTGTTTATAGGTCCTTGGCCAAGAGTAAAATGAAGACAAGCATATCATATGTCTAAATATTTACCAGTTATAAATCAACCTGACAAACTGTTAAATGAAATATAATCTATTCTTCTACTTTGACAGATCAAACTTCCTAATGTCAAAATTGAAAAATATATTCATAGTCATGTTTTTATGTGATTGACGTTTAGTGAAATACCAAAGATAACTAAATTCAATTATTGAGCATATCTGGATGTTCTGTTGGGTTGGTGATGTTTGTATGAGCAATAAAGTAATACATTTATAATTTATAAATTATTGTATTTTGTTCATAAAGATCCCTCCCTGCCTTGTGGCTCAACTGGTAAAGAATCTGGCTGCAATGTGGGAGACCTGGGTTTGACCCCTGGGTTGAGAAGATCCCCTGGAGAAGGGAAAGGCTACCGACTCCAGTATTCTGGCCTAAAGAATTCCATGGACTGTATAGTCCATGAGGGCGCAAAGAGTCGGACACGACTGAGTGACTTTTCCTTCACTTCACTTTGTTCATAAAGATTTTTTAAAACTTTATTTTAACTAAATCACTAATTTTATTATCATAATGAATCTTTTTACATAATTTTTCCTCTATTGACAGTAATGATCAAAGAATTAAAAGTTATATGTAGCCTTAGTCAAAATGAACAAATTTTGAACATATTTTTATTGAATGTTTCCAGTGTTTTTTAAAAGCTAATTCTTCTTAAACATTCAATATCACTTATTAAAGTTTAAAAAACCCAAAACTCTGTTTAATAAACATAAAATTTGTTAATTTATTTCAATAAACTGGCAATTCTAAATTTGATTTTTTTTTGGGTGAATTAACGGACCCTAATGCTGGGAAAGATTGAAGGTGGGAGCAGAAGGGGATGACAGAGGTTGAGATGGTTGGATGACATCATTGACTCAATGGACATGAATTTGAGTAAACTCCGGGAGTTGGCGATGGACAAGGAGGCCCGACATGCTGCAGTCCACGGGGTCACAAAGAGTTGGACACAACTGAGTGACTGAACTGAACTGAATGGAATATTATTTAATACTTTCATACAAACAATATTCTTCACAGTTCTAACATTCACTGCTAATTAGCATCACATTTCGACCATGTGAGTCTAAATCCACATAGATAGAAATGTAACTTAATTAATTTAATACTTAATTTAAATCAATATTGCAAAAATATTTTAAGCTGTTATGAGCAAATGGCTGCAAGTAGCTTACCAATTCCTGGTGCTTCAAAACGATATTTGAAACATAAAGAAAAGCAAGAAAATGGATGCCTGGGACTACTGAGAAATGATACTTTGTTATGCAAGAATTTATTGCATTCCTGCCATCTAAACCAGAGAAGGCAATGGCAACCCACTCCAGTACTCTTGCTTGGAAAATCCCATGGATGGAGGAGCCTGGTAGGCTGCAGTCCATGGGATCTCTAGGAGTCGGACACGACTGAGTGACTTCACTTTCACTTTTCACGTTCATGCATTGGAGAAGGAAATGGCAACCCACTCCAGTGTTCTTGCTTGGAGAATCCCAGGGATGGGGAAGCCTGGCGGGCTGCCATCTCTGGGGTCTCACAGAATCAGACCTGACTGAAGCGATTTAGCAGCAGCAGCAGCAGCCATCTAAAAGGAAGGATTTGAGAGGTAATAAATGTGTCTTATCTGATACCCAAGCTTGCTACTACTTAAGCCCTCCCAGCACTTGTAAGCTTTGAGTCTGTGATGCTGGCAATGACAACCCACAAATCTCATTGCTTTGGCACCCAGCCACTTTTGTACACTGAAATGTGTTATGTGCTAAATTTTAACACATTGAAAACTAATGTTTATTCATGTGGCCAACTTAACTTGCTTTGAATAAACCTCAGAATGTAGCTGGATCTCAGTATCATTATAAGAAGTTCAATCATTACCCATAAAGGGCATGGCCTGTAGGGTCATGGAGCACAGTTGTGCAGGTTGTGTCCTGAATAACGCTAGGTATCTCTAGGCACAGGGTAGTCAGTTTTAACATTTTAAAATGATAGTTTTCCAGCAGATGGCAGTAAATTGTCTGGAAGAAAAGAAGCTTTAAAAAAAAAAATTCTCACAAAGATGTTACATGGACCAGCCGCAGTGTTGGGTCATTCTTCTCAGGAGTAGCATCTGTTCAAAGTTTGAGGCTGCCCTTCTAGACCATATATCAATACCTATATTTATATATAAAATTAAACAGTTAATCTAAGAAAGAAGTGGGAAATTTTTATTCAAGCCAAATCTGAGGACTAGCACCCTGGAAGAACATCTCAGAAAGCTCGGGGAACTATTCCCCTAAGTCAGGGCACGTGGGACTTTCCTGGTGGTCCAGAGGTAAAGAATCTGCTTTCCAGTGCAAGGGGTGTGGATTCGATCCTTGGTCTGGAAACTATATGTCACATGCCGCGGGCCAACGAAGACCATGCTCCTCAGCTAGAGAAGCCCGTGTACCACAGCAGCATATATATACATGTCAGGGCACAGTTACACACATATTTTGAGACAAAGGGCTGTACATTAAATGATGCATATTACGGATGGTTTACACATCTTGATCTAAGCCCCTAACAAGATCTGGAAGGAATGTTATCTTTTAAGGAGTTATCTTGTTGATGTAGGAGAATGTCCCCAAATGGGGCAGATTGGTCTATGCATAATGCAGACACACAGTGCACAAAAGGGGAGAGAGAAGAAGCCAAAGGGCAGAGATAATTTTCTACGTTTAACTGTCTTTTTGTCTTGCTATAAAATATGAATTTTACTGCACACTAAGTAATATTTATGAAGTTTTAAAAAAATTCTGTTGCAAAACTGGGCTAAGTTATTTATATACTTTATCTCCTAATTCTAACCTTGTAGGGTGGATCCTATTTCACAGATAGGAAAATTGAGGTTGGGAGAGATGAAATGATTTGCCTGAGGTCAATTGGCTACCAAGTAAAAGTTTTGGAATTAGAACTGAACCTTTGACTCTGGAGCCCTAACTACTGCACTCTACTATCTCAACATGGCTATTGGCTGTTACGCACCCATGATCCAGAAGTAGTGCCATAGACGTAAAATAAAGGCTACCATAAATGCAGAGCAGGAACCTCTAACTGCTTTATCCAAGATGATGGGCTTCTCCACTGGCTCTTTGGTTGAGGTTGGTGGTAATTATACTGTACTGCAATTTGTATCAAAGGCCTAGAAGTTACATGACTTGGGCCTGGATTTATGTTCAGGATATGCTCAGTAATGCTACACTTTGTTTTTGGTCAGTTTTAACCAACAAATTTGTTATTTTTAGTCTGTAATAGTGAAGTAAAATCTGGCATTAAAACCAATGCTTTTATGTATTTATTTGGCTGCGTTGGGTCTTAGCTGTGGGATCTTTAATTGTGGCATGCAAATTCTCAGTTATGGCATGGGGTATCTAGTTCCCCAACTGGGGATTGAACCCAGGCTCACAGCACTGGGAACTTGAATTAATTTCCTGATCTGATGCTATTTCCCTCATAATTCAAATTTCCAGAAGAGTCTGATTGGCTCACTTGGGTCTCAGATCCTGCCTCCCCTACCACCCTTGATTGACAGTTGCCCCAAGACTGTGCATTCCCGTAAGAGGAAGTCTGGTGGTGAAACAGCTCACTTGCAAGTGATGAATGAGTAGCAGGACCAGTTATTCTGGTATAAACTATAACCATAGGGCAACCACTCATTGTTGTTCAGTCGCTCAGGTGTCTGACTCTTTGTGACCCCATGGATTGCAGCATACCAGGCTTCCTTGTCAATCACCATTTCCTGGAGCTTGCTCAGACTCATGCCCATTGAGTTGGTGATGCCACCCAACTATCTTTTCCTCTGTCGTCCCCTTCTCCTCCTGCCCTCAATCTTTCCCAGCATCAGGGTCTTTTCCAATGAGTCAGCTCTTTGCATCAGGTGGCCAAAGTATTGGAGCCTCAGCTGCAGCATCAGTCTTTCCAGTGAATATTCAGGGTTGATTTCCTTCAGGATTGACTGGTTTTATCTCCTGGCAGTCCAAGGGACTCTCAAGACTCCTCTCCAAGCTCTTATTATTTACAAATACTTCTCAGCATAGAGTAGAATTTTCTCAGTATTGAGCAATCGAATAGAGAAATAAATTGGATGTTGACCCTGATAGGAGACTCCAAGAATCATTCACAAACTTTTGATTTTGGATCACAATAAACTGTGGAAAATTCTGAAAGAGATAGGAATACCAGACCACCTGACCTGTCTCTTGAGAATCCTATATGCAGGTCAGGAAGCAACAGTTAGAACTGGACATGGAACAACAAACTGGTTCCAAATAAGAAAAGGAGTACGTCAAGGCTGTATATTGTCACCCTGCTTATTTAACTTCTATGCAGAGTACATCATGAGAAACGCTGGGCTGGAAGAAGCACAAGCTGGAGTCAAGATTGCCGGGAGAAATACCAATAACCTCAGATACGCAGATGACACCACCCTTATGACAGAAAGTGAAGAGGAACTAAAAAGCCTGTTGATGAAAGTGAATGAGGGGAGTGAAACAGTTGGCTTAAAGCTCAACATTCAGAAAACTAAGACCATGGCATCTGGTCCCATCACTTCATGGCAAATAGATGGGGAAACAGTGTCAGACTTTATTTTTTTGGCTCCAAAATCACTGCAGATGGTGACTGCAGCCATGAAATTAAAAGACGCTTACTCCTTGGAAGGAAAGTTATGACCAACCTAGATAGCATGTTCAAAAGCAAAGACATTACTTTGCCAACAAAGGTCCATCTAGTCAAGGCTATGGTTTTTCCTGTGGTCATGTATGGATGTGAGAGTTGGACTGTGAAGAAGGCTGAGCACCAAAGAATTGATGCTTTTGAACTGTGGTGTTGGAGAAGACTCTTGAGAGCCCCTTGACTGCAAGGAGATCCAACCAGTCCATTCTAAAGGAAATCAGTCCTGGGTGTTCTTTGGAAGGACTGATGCTAAAGCTGAAACTCCAGTACTTTGGCCACCTCATGGGAAGAGTTGACTCATTGGAAAAGACTGATGCTGGGAGGGATTGGGGGCAGGAGGAGAAGGGGACGACAGAGGATGAGATGGCTGGATGGCATCACTGACTCGATGGACATGAGTCTGAGTGAACTCCGGGAGTTGGTGATGGACAGGGAGGCCTGGCGTGCTGCGATTCATGGGGTCGCAAAGAGTCGGACATGACTGAGTGACTGAACTGAACTGAATGTTATAAAATTGAATTCTTCTAATAAATGTATAGTAATGAAATACTGGTTTCACTAGTTTATAAATGAGGTTCTTGTGAAGAAAATATCCTGTTGCTAAAAATATTTGAAAACTACTTAATCAGACCATTGTAAATGATGCCAAAAACTCAGCCTCTGCACCAGTGCCAAATCGAATCTCAGAGACAGAGCTTTGGGTGAAGTAGAAAAGAATAGCTTTATTGATTTGCCAGGCAAATGGGAACACAAATGGTTTGTGCCTCAAAAACCCGTGTGTCCCAAACTGGGAGGATTTGGTGAGGAGTTTTATAGCAAAGGTTCAAGGGTGGAGTTGCAAAGAAGGATCATGGTGTTTGCAGGGCCTGCCCTCCTTCAATCTGGCCTCAGGTCATCTTTTTTTGTGTCTCTGCATAGCCTCTCTTCCCTGATTAGCAACTGTTCCAATCTACCCTTTGGAACTCAGGGAAGGTGTTGGAGGCTGGAGTCTATTCCTTGCAAACAAGAAAAACAGGGGCTACAGGAAAGAGTCCCACAGGGTCCTGCTTAGTTTCATAAAGAGGCTATTGTATGATTTTGAGCTGAGAGTTTAGACACGAGAATGGAAAGTAGAGGGTAACACCAAGATCTAACTCAGAAGAAATATATAGCACTTGGACCTGAGTGAATCAGGGGATGGGAGTTGGTCAAAGGTAATGCCAAAGTTAATAGGTTTGGGGTGTTAACTGACAGAACAGTAGTCAATAAACACATAAGGAAGATGGAGGAGTGAGTAGATGAAGTCTAAAGCTCTTTACCTTACAAGTAAGTAAGCAGTCTCAAAACTTTTTTCTAGCTTTTTTTTGGGGGACAGATGCATAAAAGAGGTATTTTGAAAAAACACATTAGATTGATCATGATGAAATAAAAGCTCATATTCTAAGGCAAGTTAAGGAAAATTTAAACATAAAAAAATTCCTCTGGGCTTTGGCCTTCTTTTCCCACTCTACTGTGCGTTGTGTATTTGTGTTATACATTGACCAGACCTCCCCAGCAGCAAAAATGCCTACTCAGTCATAAACAACAACATTCTCCTAGCACCAAGAAGACAACTCCTTAAAGATAACATTCCTTCTTAATCTTGTAAGGCACCATGATGACCTACTACTTGGTACTTGCAGATCCAGATTGTGCAAACTATTAATAGGTCATTTAAGGTACAGCCCTCTATCTCATGGAGAAGGAAATGGCAACCCACTCCAGTGTTCTTGCCTGGAGAATCCCAGGGACGGGGGAGCCTGGTGGGCTGCTGTCTATGGAGTCACACAGAGTCGGACACGACTGAAGCAACTTAGCAGCAGCAGCCTCTATCTCAAAAACCTATGTAACTATGCATTGACCTCTAATGGGTGGAACAGTTCTCTGAGTTTCCTGAGAGGCTGTTCCCAGGTTATAATCCTTAATTTGGCACTAATAAAATTTTCCATTTCTTTCTTAGATTGACTGATTAATTTCCCATCAAAATAGTCAAGAGAAATTATTTTTATTCACATCAATCCGTATGTCTTCATATTATTGCAAAAAGATGATGTAAAATGAGAAATCAAAATCCAAATTATTTGTTTAAATTTTTTTGCTCACATCTCATTATTAGTTGTTTGATGAATGATAAGACCATCTTTTTGCAGAATGAATATGTACCATGACAGTGTTTCTCAAGAAGGCAGGACAATTCATGTAAATTTTGGATAGTATAGAATAACTGTATTGTATCAGTTAATTATAACTGCTGAAGATCAAGTCCAGGCAAATTCTATTTTTACTGTCTGTGCATTTTGCAATTTTCCCAGGAGACAGATGGACTCTATGTTCTTATTGATTCTTGAGTTAGAGGTAGGGAATACAGTTGGCTTTCCTTAATATGTCTAACTAAGGGTATTTGGAGATGAAAGAAATTAGAGAAAAGAATCATGTTGTAATAACAGTTATAATAATAAAAATTTATTGAGCACTTACAATGTTCTAGCATAGTTCAGGAGCTTTACCTGAAATGTTTCACTTAACCCCCACAACAACCCTATGAGGCTGGTGCTATTATTATCATCTCTCTTTTTTTTCAGATGGTAAAACGAGGCCCAGAGAGTGTCATTATCCCAGTATCACATAGTGAGAGGTGATAAAGTTGGGGTTTGAATCAGTTAACTTGACCCTAGAAGCCAGAGTTGAGGTAGTATTTGGACTGGCAAGAGGATTTCTTCTTAATAGCAATTTTTTGGTGATTTTATTAGCATCCTAGGATTTCTTAAGAACCAGAGAGTCCAGTCTTTTACCTGATAGTATAACAAAAAGTCACAGTCTAAAAATGTGGTGGTCACTTAGCTCAGTCCCCTGGATTTAGGTTGTACATTACAATTCTTAAACTAGAAACACCACCTAGTAGCTACCCTGATAGAGTGGATTAAAATCCATTATTGCTTTATTCTATTCTGAATTTTCTTCATATTCTTCCTTTCTGTGGAAGTCAGATATCTAAATGACTTCTATATACTCTCCAAAGGTTTTTTATTTTATTTTTTAATGCTCTGCCCACATTGTAAAATCGTGCTCTTGTTGATAATATACTTAGAAAGATTTTAATTTTGCAGAATCTCTTAGGATCTTAGACACATACTGCATTTTGTTTTCTAGTCAATGCTTTGTGCAGCATAGGGAAAAGAATTTGAAAAAGACAATTTAACTTGATTCTCAGAAGAGATCATATTTACATTTACTTGTGTGTTATAGCTGGGTTGCAATTTTAGGAAATTAAATACAAGTGATCCAAGATTCAGCAATGAATTATTAGGATCCCAGATGTTAAGACACAACATTGTAGATTTAGAAGTTTTCTTAAGTTAAGCCAATTTGAATGTGGAATATAGACTTGGATATTTTCAGGTAAGCCTGGAATGGCCTGAATGATCAATGGAGTTGGCTGTGTCTAGTGGGAAAATTCGTGTTTAAATTATGAAATGTTAGACTCCTATTAAAGAGAGAGAATAGGCCCAGAAAGGAGTCACTTACGGTGAGCACTTACACTGTGTACTAATTTGCTTCAGTCACGTCTGACTCTTTGGGACCCAATGGACTGTAGCCTGCCAGGCTCCTCTGCTCATGGGATTCTCCAGGCAAGAATACTGGAGTGGGTTGCCAGGCCCTCCTCCAGGGGACCTTTCCAACCCAGGGATCTAACCTGCTCTTTTATGTCTTCTGGATTGGCAGGTGGGTTCTTTACCATTATGGCCATCTGCTGAGACATCACAAAATGGGAACTTAATATCAACCTGTCAGCAGTGTGACTATCTCCCTGATAGACCCCTGTCTTCTCCTAGAAAAAAGAGATCTTGCCATGACCAATCCGATTTTTGCTAGGATAATTTCCTTGTCTCCCCGCCTTATGTCTGTAAGAGCCTTTTATTTTGTACAGCTCCTTAGCGCTTCTTCCTATCTGCTGAATTGGATGCTGACTAATCATGAATCATTGAATAAAACCAGTAAAATCTTTAGCATTTACTCAGTGGATTTTTTAAAACACTGCCTTTATTATTCTGTCATGGAGTCACCCATTAGCGGTCTAAGTGATTATTGCGGCTTTCCACGTGAACAAGTGGGTCAGATGCAACCCAAGATGCCACTTGGAAAACGGTTTACTGATTCAGCCACCTTGACAGACCTCATTTCTTTCCCCCCAGGATGGCTTGTGAAAAAATTCAAACATACAGAAAAGTTGAAAGAATTTTTCAGTAAACACCCATATGCCCACCACCTAGGTTCTACCATTGACCCTGTACCATTATCTATCCATCACTCTTCCCATTCAACCATCCTCTCCGTAAGTAACTAAGGGGGCGGGACGGGGTTAGCAAGCTCCTGGTGGCTTTTAAGTGGCGCCCCCCAGCGGCCGCACAGCTCTCCCCAGCCCCGGGGGCCGAGGGCAGCTTCCAGGTCCGCAGCAGGGGCGGGGCAGGCCCCCGCAGGGCCGTACCTGGGTTGGGCGGTGCGGTGGCCACGATAGCGGGCGCGGAGCGCGGAGCGCGGAGCGCGGGCGCGGGGCCGCTACGTGCACGGGGAGCGCGGGGCTGCGCTCGTGTGCGCTCCTCGGCGCTCGCCACCGCCGCCGCGCCTTTGAGTCAGCAAACTCCGCCACCCGCTGGCCCGCTGGCCCTGCTCTGCCCGGCTCTGCCTGGAGGTGCCGCCCGTAAGTGACAGGCGATCTGCCGGGAAGGCCTCCCTCGCGCCGCCGGGTGAGGACCGCTACCAGGGACTAGCCGGCCGCCCTTTCCTTCGCCGGAGGCTTGGGGCCCTTTCCTCTGCGCCCAGGTGCCTCTCCCTGCGGGCTGGGAAGATGCTTGGGTCTCCTGGGGTTGGAGCCGGGCGTTGCCTCCATTCCTGCCGGGGAAGAGGAATCGGTCGGCTGGTTTGCCAGGGGAGGGCACGGATCGGATCGATCCGGCTAAAAAGACACCCCAGGGAGAAGGTGGGGCAGAGGTGGAATCCCGGACTCCGGCGGAGGGGGGGCGGGGCGCGGGAAATGTGCTGAGACACCTTACACCAGGCCGGGTTTGGGTGGGTATTTTTAATCCACGAAAGGGTAGCTTTGAGTTTAGAAATTGGGAGGGGTAGGCAGGGGGTTTTCTTAGGATTGTGGGATTGAGGGAAAAGGCCCGAGAGAAAATCCACGTTTGACTGATTACTAGGTCTGGTACCACGGGAAAGCAACAGCCTGTTTTTCAGTTCTGATGTATCATACTTCGGTAAGATGGTCCGCGGGGGATTGAGGGGAATGGTCAGGGGGACGTAGAACCACAAGTCCTGCTTGCCAGTAAGGGCTTCTATTTCTGCAGGACACGTTTATGTATCAGAATAATGGGTTTAGAAATTTAGAGCAGGCAGGAGGCTTTCATGTGATCTCCTTCAAACCTCTCATTTTAAGGCTGGGAAACTAAGGCCCCAGGGAGCAGAGTCATCCAGCCAGTGAGAGCAGAAACAGGCCTAGATTGTGATGGGCTTCTGACTCCCTCAGTCCGCAGCCTTCTCCACACCTCTAGGGGCGTAGGGGTGGGGGTAAGCTGGGAATGCATAAAGTCCCTCTTCGCCCCTGGGAGTGGGCTGGGTGGCAGGGATGAGTGCAGCCACAGCGGGGAACTGGCTACTCCGTCTAATGGACCAAACTCCAAGGATGCAGTTGAATGAGATGCTTCCGCTGTTTCTACCATCCCTTCCAATGGTCAGTGATGCCTAGTGCTAAGCACCGTACCCCCCTTTTTAAAGGCATGGTAGATTTAAGATTGACTAATGGGACTGTTTTGAAAAAAGACAAAAAATACCATATACCCAGAAGTAAATATATAGAAGATGTGAAGAAAGGTGATTAGCACTGACCTGTATTTCAGTGGACCACCCTGTTTCTCCTGCTGGTCTATTTCATTCTCATTTCTGAGGTGACTATTTCACTAGGGAGGAAACTGGTGTTGGAGGAGTGGGGTGTGGCTCTCAGGTGACACTGCCCTTCACCAGGGGTCTCTTGACTGACTGACTGTCTGCTTCTCCTCCTGCAACAGTGGGCTGTGGTAGGAACTTCCTCTTATTTTACTTCCTCCAGGGAAGGCCTCCTGGAGCTTGGTATTGGAAACAGACATAAACACCTTCATTACTTCCCGCATAAAACTTTGATGTTTAAAGACTAATGTTGTGTTCTACTATGGCATTTCTATGTGATTTTGGAGCACTCTTAATATTACTTTTCTCAGCCTTAGGGTCTCTACTTGCTTTTTAGAGAACTCTGTTTGTTTGTTCAGCTATTATAGGAAATGGCTTCTTTTTCCTCTTTTGATGTGACGGCTGTGGTTTAACAACCACTTGCCAGGGGTTTGAAATCGATGAGACCATGGTCCAGCCTTTTCAGTCTTCCATTTCTAAGAGTAGCAAATGAGGGCTTTTGGCCAGTCATGACTGACCTCCCTGGAGAATAAATACCCTGCATTTTGGATAAAAGACTCTTATCACCAACAGTCTTTTTTTTTCTCTCTCTCTCTCTCTCACTTAAAATTAGTAGGTATGAATCAGCTTTTCTGTTCTC
This sequence comes from Bos mutus, assembly GCF_027580195.1. Taxonomy (NCBI): domain Eukaryota; kingdom Metazoa; phylum Chordata; class Mammalia; order Artiodactyla; family Bovidae; genus Bos; species Bos mutus. The sequence continues at coordinate 49,429,422 of NC_091620.1, forward strand.
TAAGCCCTGTTCTAATTAAGGGGTTGTGTGTAATAGTGGTTACAACTTCTGGTTTCAGATTCATTGGAGTTGAAATCTGGGGATAATCATTTACTAACTGAGGTACTGTTAGCAGAACACTTAACTTTCTGATTTATCCTTTCTTCAGAACTAAAAAAGGTACTGATAATCCTTGCCTCCCAGAATTGTTCATAACAATAGCTGACATTTACTGAGCACTGATGATGTGCTAGGGATTGTGAAAAGAGTTTTTAACATGGCAGGCTCATTAATCCTTAAAACAAACCTCTGAAGCAGATTCTGTTTACATCTGACGGAAAATGAGTTATCAAGATATCTATGGCTTCCCTAAACTCTTCAGCTCAAGAGCTTAACCTCCCAGCAAATGTGTCCCGGATTTCTATAACGTGGAATTGTTATTTAGGGCTTAGTGTCTGCAAGGCTTGATTTCAAGTACCATATGTATATTAACAGTCCTTGAGATATGTATTGTTTTTATTCTGCCCTAGTTTTTTTTTTTTTCCCTTCCCTTCTCCCCTTTTCAATAACAGAAGAAGAAACAGGCACAAAACCTAAGTCAATTAATAAATGATGGAGCCGAGATTTGAACGAGGCAGCCTGGCTCTGGAATGGGTACTGTCCCTCAGGCACTCCTCTGTGAATGTAGGTAAAGGGCTTAGCCAGACCTCAATCAAGGGCAGCCCTTAATTGGCATTTCCATTTATTTTACCCTAAGAAACCTCTTCCCTTTCTCAGTCTCTGAGGAGAAGAAGATGCTTTTAGTTCTGGAAATGATTCAACTTTGCTTAAGGTTTTGTGATTCTACATACATTTCTGTTGTCTTCTGTGTTATTTTTTAGAAGTTTGTGGTAGGTCTCAGTGATCTTGACCCTGGGAATACAGAGATAGGCTTTAGGGAGTCTGTGAACTCCCTGAAAACATATGATTTCATACTCTTGTACAAGAGTATATTATTCTAGAGGTGAGAATCCACAGCTTACTTTAGATTCTCTTTTTTGAAAATACTTTTTCATTTATTTATTCTCTTTTTGTCTGCATGGGATTCGGGATCCTAGTTCCCTGACCGGGGATCTAACCTGTGCCCCCTACAGTGGAAGTGCAGAGTCTTAACCACCGGGCCACCAGGGAGGTCCTTCCTTTAGATTCTTAAAGGGTCATTCATGGTAGAAAGAAAATTTGGTGATGACTATTCTGTTCCTATAATCTAATTTTACAAATAGCTTAATCTGAGCTATGAAGCTACTTAGAAATAGAAACGGGACTATAAAACTCAGGTTTCCTAACTTCCAGTCTCATACTCTTTCCATCACACCCCAATATTTCCCTTTGGAATGAGTGGTGCCAGGTGAATGAATTACAAAAAGCCAAAGACTCCCAGCTTTCCCACCCTCTTCCCCAGTGTGGGAGAGGCCAACAAAATTTCTTGGAAGCACTATTAAAATACATCATCTTTTGGCATGTCATCTTGTTAGCTGAACCACTCTGCAGTGATTTAAGATGGGAATCTACAACACTGTGTGATAAGAGCCAGGAGGATAAAACTTGTTTTGAGAGAAAGCAAGGAAGGAGTCAGAACATATATTGGTTAAGGCACAAGGATGCTGTTCAGGCCTATTGGTCGAATTGTAGTGTTGGAAAGTTATTGCTAAGGGATTTGTAAATTCAAGTGAAATTCCACGAAGTCTGAGATTTCCATGTAGGGTGTGAATCACTGGGAAGTCAGGCCAAAGCCTGATGCTCCAGTGACTAAATAAGACTAATAGGTCATGAACCTGCTGTTAGTTTAGGCCAGCACTTTAAAGTCACTTAATTTTTACAAATTGATAGACGTTTTCCTGGGAAAATATCAATGCATTATACTAATAGGCAATATATTTTGAAATGTATCGCTCAACTGGACGTCAAAATACGTTACTTCAGACCAGAAATAGCAAGTCCAGACCTAGTTCCCTTGTCAAGATAGAAATTCATCATGTGATTAAATTTACAGTAGTAAAGTTTATCGGGACTGTTATCGGTCCAATTAGGAAAAAATGAGATCCAGTTAGGAAAAAAATGAGATCCAAGCTTCACACCATTCACAAAAGTAAATGCCACTTAGACTAAAGATTGAATGTCAAAACCAAAATTATAGATATTAAAATATATATACACATATGTGAGATTTAAAAAAAAATTTGTTTGCACTGGGTTTTCATTGCAGCACATTGGATCTTCTAATCGTGACACATGGGAATCATTAGTTGTTCATTGGGAACTCTTAGTTGTGGCATGTGGGCTCTAGTCCCCTGACCAGGGATCGAACCCAGGGCTCCTGCTTTGGGAGCTCAGAGTCTTATCCACTGGACCACCAGAGAAGTCCAAGACCATTTCTCCATACCGATGGGGAAGTCTTTCACTGATTGAGAAATCTACCCCACCACATGCTCTGCTGATTCAGAAGAGTTTACTAGATGAGTTGAGCAGTTACCTTGTGGGCCTCCTGATCTTCCATCATCTCCCGGGTCCTTCTCTTGGTCTCTCAGCCCTGCCCCTCACCCTCCTCCCTTACCCATGAGCTGCAGGGTCTTTTCTCTTTATCTTTATGACTATGGATGCTCTCCAGTTCATCTCAGACTTACAGACCCTAACAGTTCAAAGTGCAGAACAGAACAAGGGGCATTATATGTAGGGAACCACAACTCCTTAGAAATTATGAACACAAGACACAGGGAGGAGGTTTCTATTACTGATCGTTATCCTCCCCTGCCTCACTGACACATCAGCCCTGTTTATTGGAGAGTGGCATTTGGGACCACTGAGGAGGAGGCAGGTGTTCCCACAGCCCTAGATTCTAGATTCTAGTGTCTCAAAGCAGGGGATGTGGAGCCTTTTTGTCAGCTCTCTCTGGGTGATCAGACCCTGAGAATTGGGACTGCTTCTGCCCAGGTACACCTGAAAATTCCTACGCTGGGAGATCAGCTTCACCTTTTATGGGGGAGTGCAGACCTGATGCTGGCTTTTTGTAACTAGCACTTTTCCCTGATGGTTGGGAAACCTTGAAAAAAATGTGACCTCTGTTTGAGGTGAGACCTTTGCCAGACTGGATCTGTGGACAGATATGAGTCAGATTCTTTGGATTGCAGTCAGTGCTTTGGGCAGCTAGTGTAAGGAATATTGTGTTTGGCATTTTACCCACTATTAACAGTTATTAACACATAATAACTTTATGTGTTATCTCGTTCTTCTTGGGTCAAGGCCAATGCCAAGAAACTGTGGGTAAGTTTGTGCCACAGGGAAAGGCCAAGGTGTGCACTTCTTGTGTGGGCTGTTTCAGAGCATATAGACTTAAAATGTTCTGCTTCTGTAAATATTCCTGTCCCATCTGACAAATCAGATACTTGAAGGGGATATTTTTAAAAAGGCACAGTTGCTTTGTGATAATCAGGAAGAGACCTCAGCATTTTCTCCCTTAGGAGTCTTGGAAAACTCTAGAAAGTAATGATCAGTGACAGTAGCTGAGCTCCACATGTACTCATGTGATCTTTACAGCTGATCCATGAAACAGGCCATTATCCCCATTTTGCAGATGATGAAACTGAGGCACAGAGATGTGAAACAATCTCCCTGGGCAAGGGGCAGAATAAGGATTGGGAGTCAGGCTGTTTGGCATTCACGTTGTCCTTCCTACTCTTGTTAGGCAGTCATGCGTGCTAAGTTGCTTCAGTCATGTCCAATACTTTGTGTGACGATATGGACTGCAGCCCACCAGGCTCCTCTGTCCATGGGATTTCCCAGGCAAGAATACTGGAGTGGGTTGCCATTTCCTTCTCCAAGGGGTCTTCCCAACCCAGGGATCAAACCCAGGTCTCTTAGGTCTATCTGCATTGGCAGGTGGGTTCTTTACCACTGGTGCCACCTGGAAAACCTTGTTAGGGGAAACTGTTTGCTTAAAAGTGAAATCTCCCTCTTGCTGTCCCTCAGATAACTTGCCAGTTCTTCCTATCTGGACTGATGTCACTTTGGGCAGAGTTGAAAGTGACTAGTATATCGCAACCCCTGGTGCTGCTGTTTTCCTTTGTAAATAAACTTGCCTCCCCAGCAAGAGTTCTTTCGACAGAGTGGGAAGGCTATTTCCGGTGTGTTGCAATGATTTTCCTTTTTGAAAGACAATTTATCACTTTAAAAGAGGAACATGTAGTGCTTACTTTTGTTTCCAGTTTGCATACCTCTGCCCTTTTCTTATCTGAGCCCCAAACTGTTCTTCAGGTGCCTGAAGGCTGTTCTGTGTGGATGTCCACCATCATCCTGGCTTGTTCCCAGCTGAACTCATCTTTGTTCTCTCTCACCTCTAAAAACAGACCTCCTTTCCAGCTTCCCCATTCTGCCTGTGACCCCAGTCTTCTTCCAGTCTGCTGCTGGTGAGTCACTCTTGACGCCCTTCTTCCATCATGCTGTCTCCAAGTTATTCTTGTTATATACATCTTTTTTTTTTTTTATATATGTCTTTTAAAAAAAAAAAAATTATTTCACTGTGCTGTGTCTTTGTTGCAGCATGCAGAATCTTTAGTTCGGCATATGGAATCTAGTTCCCTGACTATGGATCGAATCTGGGCCCCCTGCTTTGGGAGCTCAGAGTCTTAGCCACTGGGCCACCAGGGAAGTCCCCATACATCTTTTTTAATAAACCTGATGTTTTTTGCGGGGGTTGGGGGGGGCGGGGCTGTGCAGCTTGTAGAGTGTTATTTCCCTGACTGGGAATTGAACTGGGACCCCCTAAAGTGGAAGCATGGAGTCCTAACTACTGAACTGCCAGGGAAGTCCTAATAGATTTGATTTTTAAGAGCAGTTTTAGGTTCACAGCAAAACTGATGGAAAGTACAGAGAGATCCTATGTATAACCTGCCTCCCCTCTCCTGTTATCAGCCTTGGCATCAGAGTGGTATGTATGTCATTATAGTCAATGAACCTGTATTGACACACTGTCACCCAAAGTCTGTACTTTCCATTGAGGTTCACTTAATTCCTAGTGTTGTACACTCCAGGTTTTGACAAATATATGATGTGTCCACCATTGTAGACACAAAATGTATCACACAAAACACCAAGACACCATTGTATCACAAAAAATGATTTCACCCCTCCCCACCAAATCCTCAGGGTTCTGCTTCTTGTTATTTTCAAATGTGTTTGGCCATCTCCCGCCCACCTTGAGTCCATGATCTCTTCTGTTGGTTGATGCATTCCAGCAGCTCTCTGATGAAGCTCACAGCCTATCAGTCCATCCTCCACCCCATCCCCAGATGAATCATCACCATCATGGCAGGCTTCTGAGTACTACATCCCTGCCTTCTGGGAGAAGTCAGCATTCCTCCTCTCATCATTCAAGACTTCCCCATCCTAGGATGCCCATTAGAGCTCTTCCCAGCTTACCTCCTCATGACATTCTGTCAACGCAGGCCCTCCACTGCTGGGGGGCTGAACACTTAGGTCTACTGAAAGTGATGCTGTTCCTTCTATTTTTTTTTGGCCACACATCACAGTTGGCAGGATTGTAGTTCCCCGACCAGGGATTGAACCTGTGCTCCCTGCAGTGGAAGCATGGAGTCCTAACTACTGGACCACCAGGGAATTCCCCAGTGGTGCTACTTCTTAATCAGCCCAGGCTGGTCCTGTTTTCCCTGCCTGATGCAAGCATCAAGGCCTCGTCAGGTCCTACTTTCCTTCATGAGGCTTCTCCCTTTGCACTCTCCTCCTTCCTGTAACCCTGTTACCAGTGCTATTTCTTCTGGCACATAGAGTGAAGTTTGCATTACAAGTAGGCTGTTTCATGTCTGTATCTGGAGATCTTTACATCTTGGAACTCAGGGCGTGTGCCTTAACCATTAAAAATAGCCCTTGTCAGGACCAAACTTAGAACTCACATAATGGGCTCTCAGTAATTGCTCATTGAATTGGATTGTTGTTGCCCTCTAGTTATTCTTAGGGGTCCTCCTTTATAGCTAATGACCCTGAAAGAGGTCTTTCAGAGGAAGACACTACATTTGTCTCAATATTACCTCCTTTCTGAGAATGAAAAAATCATTTCTGGAAGTATGGCTGTGAACTTTCCCAGTTCATGTACAGACAGAACTCTGCCTCCAATCTCCACATCCCTGAAACATTTGAGACTTAAATAATTCTGTTTATTGGTTAGTATTCTCCTCTCATTGCTCTCTTTTTAGCATTTATTTCTAAGCATGTGACTTGGATGCTGTGTTAGATGTGTGGGGAGGATGAGGGCTTGCCTGGGTCTGGCTAGCTGGGTTTGGGTCCTGGTTGCATCACTTAGTAGCTCTATGACCTTGCATACTTTTTCCTCATTTGTAAAACTGAGGTAGTGAGACTTGCCTGAGGGGCTCTCTTGAGGGTTAGATGAGATGATTCATGTTGCACTCTTCACACAGTGTCTGGCCCCATCATTAACATTCTGTAATTTTTAGTTGAGTTGCTGTTTTTGATGATGAATGTTATGACTTTAACATCATTCTCCAGTCTCATCCTCCACAGTCCAGTGGAATTAGACCAGAAGGAAAAAAGAGAAAACAATAGAGGAAGGCGCGTGGTCTTCAAGACATGCCACCCTGGACTGTTGCTGGCTAAATTGCTTTCTCTTTTCGCAAAATGATTGAGTAACCATGAGCAGAGATGGCCAACAGGAGGGGCCGGGCAAGTTGTCCAATGTCCATCCTCCCAGCCCATGTGGTTGGGGCTACTTAAAAACTTGATGGTGATGCAAAAATGGAGAGAATTAGCTAGGACTAATTCAATCAAGTGTAACTGACCCATTTTTTAATGGGCACTTATTATATGCCAGGAACGTTGCTCCGTTCTAGGGTTATAAAGTGTGAATGACATGAACAAGGTCCTTGCCCTCGTGGGATTTTTGAGAGGACAGACAATAAACAAGGAAGTAAATTAATAGATACAAATCATACAGACTGAGACATTCGAAGGAGAAAATAAAAGGATGGAGTGTTACTGGGGGGAATTTGCTTTAGTGGGTGGTCAGGAAAGGCTCCTGAAGAGGTGGCATTTAAACCAATACCTGCAGTGTGGGAAGGAGCCCTCTTGGTGGGTTGGGGAGGGAAGGGGGTGCTGGGGATGTCAGAGGAAGCAAAAGGCACAAAGGACCTGAGGGGGGAATTTCAGAACTGACCTGATTAGGGCAACTGGACACTATGGCAGAAGAGTCCAGGCAGGTGGGAGAACCAAGGCCGTGCGGTATACAGGAATTGTGCAGATACAGACTCTGGGCTCTGGTCAGTGGTTTTCCACCATCTGTACACTTGAGGGGACAAGTGATATGCTCCTGGGGGGACTCCCTTGGGGGGTGGGTGATGAGAAGGCTGGGATATAAGTCATTTGAAAAGAGCCCTCCATAGCTTAAATATAACTCACCACAAAATGAGAAGCGCTACTCTTGATGATCCACTCAGAAGCCTTGGGATCTGGGGACATTTGCATCTCTTAATTTTCATTAAATGTTGCAGGGTTATATAGGCACACTGTAGGAACACGGAATCCTGCCTGTTGTTGAGAACACTGGCACAGGCATTTGAAGATGAGTCACTGTTGAATTGGATCACTGTGTGGCCTATTTAAATAATACTGTGTGGTTTTTTTTTTTTTTAATCCTTGGCATGGCATTCAAGGCCTTTTTAAGAAATATATTTTATTTTTTGGCTGTGCGGGGTCCTCTTTGTTTTGTGTGGGCTTTCTCTAGTTGTGGCGAGCTGGGGCTCCTCTTTGTCGCAGTACACAGGCTTTAGGTGTGTGGGCTTCAGTACTTGCAGCACCTGGGCTCGGTAGTTGTAGCTCACGGGGTCCAGAGCACAGGCTCCATAGTTGTGGCTCATGAGCTTGGTTGCTCCTTGGCATGTCGAACCTGTATCCCTTGAGTTGGCAGACAGATTCTTACCCACTGTGCTGCTGGGGAAGTCCAGTACTGTCTTTTCAATAGAAAAGTTATTCACTTTCTTTTGAAGTTATTTAGAAATGCCTTTGGCGATGTCCTTTAAGATTTTAATGAGTATAAATGTCCTTTTGTGAAGAGAGGCAGTGGAGGGGAGAGGAGAGAAGAGCTTCCGGAGTCCTCAGTGTGAGTCTGGACCGTACTGTGTGGACGTGGATGGGAGATGAACCTCTCTAGGTGTTGGCTTGGGAAGCTGTCCTCTATAAAATAAGACAGATAAGTCTTGCACTGCCTGTCTCACTGACTGTCATGGGACAGTGCTTTATAAACAGCAGAGTATCAGAAAATAAAAGTTACTTTATAAAGTTAAAATTTGTTTGCATATGGTATGGTCAGAAACACATTATAGCCAGGATGTAAATCCATGACCATAGAAAAGAACTTTTCACTGCTCATAGGTGACTGATCTCTAGAATAATCCAAAGGAGAATATTTTTATAACTTTTCAGTAGGAATGGGCTTTCTAAGTGTGCTGCAAAACTTAGAAGCCATAAGGAAAAAATTGATACAATTCATTACTTAAAAACAGCATAGCAAAACCCCTGTAAGCAAAACTAAAGACAGATTACAAAATGGAAAAATATATGTGTTTCATGTTATACGTTTCGGGTTAATTTCCCTAATACATAAATAATTACAAATTAATAAGGAAAAGAACAGAACGGTGTAGGAAAATGTCAAAGGATATGAACAAAAAGTCCATATAAAGTAATTTAATGACTCCTAAACACATGAAGAATGCTTGAGCTCACACATAATTTTAAAAATACCAATTGAAGTGCATTGAAACATGTTACACTTCACCTACCTGGGGTTGGCAAAAGTAAAAAATTCTGATAACCATCCATGTTAGGGAGGATGTGGGAAAACAGAACTCATACGTACACACTTTGTGAATGTGTATTAGTCCCCTGCAGAGGGCATCTGCCAGAACCTGTCAGAGTTAATCATTCACATCGCCTTGCTTGATTCAGTCCACTTAGAGAAATTTATCCTTCAGACAAAGTCACACAAACTTGCTGAGCACCGTTTCTAACAGCTAAAGAGTATCCGTCAGTGTGGGGGGTGGTGAACTGAATTGTGCTCTGGCTGCACAGTGGAATAAGTACCCAAAAAGAGAACCAGGATGCTCTGTGGACAGCTGTGGAGTAGTCTGTGCTGTGAAGAGTGAGGCATGGGAAGGACTGTAAGTGATGTTAGCATTTACAGAAAAGGGAGTAGGGGGTAGGAAATAAATAGGAATATATCCTGCTTGCAGATGCATAAAATGTCCCTGGAAGGATACCAAAAAATGACTAAGAGGCAGAAAAGAGAGAAAGAGAATGTTTATTCTTGACCTTTTGGCATTATTTACATTTTGAAACAAGTGTTAAGCTTTAAAAAATGATAAAAGTAAAATACAGAGCAAAAAATAGAAAATAGTGATTGAGGTAGGGATTGATGAGCTGAATGCAGTAAAGTCCTTAGCAGTGTGTTTGCTCCCCAGATTATCAGACATCTTTATGTGTCCACCATATAGTATCACTATCTCTGTTTGGGGGTCCTCCTTCAAAGAATTCTTGGTGGATTTGGGAGGTACAGAACTAATGTCCACCTCAATCGGAGGCCATGGAAGGGCCATATAATCCAGCCTTTGGGGATTGGTGCAGCTCCTGAAGTTCAGTGTGGGCCATTGTGTTCGAGGTTTATGTACAAAGAGTGTGGTAGGTAGAATAACAGCTTCCACATTGGTCTACATTCTAACCCTTGGAGCCAGTGAACATTTTTCCTTGCATGCCAAAAGGGAGTTTGCAGGTATAATTAAGTTAAGGGCCTTGATCAATGAGGAGATTATCCTGGGTCATCCAAGTGAGCCTGATACAGTCACGTGGGTCCTTAAAAGCAGAGAACCTTTCCCTGCGGTGTTCAGAGGGAGAATGACTGCAGAAGAAGGGTCAGAGAGATGATATGTTGTGGGCTTTGAAGATGGAGGAAGGTGCCGTGAGCCAAGCCTTGGGAACTGGGAGAAGGGCAGGAAACAGATCCTCCCCTAGAGCTTCCAGGAGGAACACAGCCTGAGCCCTTGATTTTAACCTGAAGATATCTGTGTTGGACGTCTGACCTACAAAACTAAGGTCATAAATTTGTGTGGTTTTAAGCCACTAAGTCGATGGCAGTTTGTTTCAGTAGCAACAGGAAACTAATACAAAGATGATGTAGAAATACCCCAAGGCCTTAGTCAGGGCTTTTTAGTCTAAGAGGGGAGAGAAGACAAGAACCTAGCCAGTCCTCACTCCAGCCCATGTAGGTGGTCTGGAGATTTGCCAGGGGCTCTGCAGAGACCAGGGGAGACCTGGGGAGGAGGTGGCAGTTGTAGCTGTGTTGTAAAAGGCACTGCAGCTCCCTCCTTGGGAGCAGGGACTTGGCTGCTGCCTATGGGGCCTTGAGACAGTCACATCATCTCTGTGTGCCTCAGTTTTCTAATCTGTAAAGTGGGGATACTAACAATGCCTCCTGAAGGGGCTCTCGTGCTGAGGAAAGGAGTGGATGTGTATAAAGTGCTTGGAGTAGTTCCTGGCCTTTCCAAGGGCTGTGGGACTGTTTGCAGGTGATGTTTTGTCCTGATGAGGGGAGAGTAAGGCGGGGCCAGGCAGAGAGAGGTGGGGGAGCATCTGGGGACAGCAGGCCTCTTGCTGGGGAGACGAGGAGGGGGCTCTCACCTCAGTGGTGGGTGCACTGGTGAGGAGGGAGCAGAAAATGAGGTGTTGAGGAGGTGAAGCCGGAAGACAGTGGCCTTGGAAGCTGGGCTGAGGCGGCCACCTAGTGCTTCAGGGTTTCAGTAGGTAGGATGACAGTGGGTGCAGTTAGGGCGCTGGTCAAGTTTCTTTAAGAGGGGAGGCAGGCTTCGTTTCTGAGCCCTGACTTCAGAATCTTCTTCCCCCTCTCCCTCGTCGTCTCTGTCTCCTTACCCTGAGCAGCCTGACTTCTAACCTTGATGATCACACCTCATCCCCAACTCTAACCACTGGGAAACCCTGGAGGTATATCTGGATCAGGGGGCATTACCTAGTACCTGGGCTGGTGGTGGTGGTTAGGCACTCAGTCATGGTCAACTCTTGCAGCCCCATGGACTGGAGCCTGTCTGTGGGATTTCCCAGGCAAGAATACTGGAGTGGGTAGCCATTCCCTTCTCCAGGGCATCTTCCTGAACCAGGGATTGAATTCACATCTTGTGCACTACATACAGATTCTTTACCACTGAGCCACTGGGGAAGCCCTGGTACCTGGTACTAAATCCCAGGACTCAGTGTCTGGAGAGAGAACACTCTGGTGCCTAGAGTGGCTCTCCTGGGTCCCTGCAGAGAGAGGAGCAGAAGCTCCAACTGTGTGGCTTTGGCAGGTCCCCAGGGGCTGATGGCCCTGCCCTGTTGTCTTTCAGAAGCCGACTCCCTTCCGGCCTTGGCCATTTGGGGGCTGTGGCCTCGCAGTATGTAGAATGGCTTCTTGAGCAGAAGAGTCACAGGCTATCTTGTGGAGACAGATAGCAAACAGGAAATAAAAGCATATGTGATTTTGACTCACAGGTACACTCACAGGTAATGTCGGTGACAGGGCTGAGTTGTGATTTGAAATGGCGGTCTTTGGTTGACCAGGACCGAGGGCTCCCTGTGAAGCAGCAGCCTGGGCTGTGGTCTCCTTGGTCCTGGGTGGTGGTGAATGGGCAGCTGAGAGCCCTGTCTTTTCCTTTCCCTCAGCTGTTTCCCCATCGGGAGCACACGATGCACATGGTTTCTGCCTGAGTCATGTGTGTACTATGTGTGAAGTGCCTGGAATGGGTTGCCTCGTACTTGACAACTAGGAGACGGTCTATGAGGGTTCTCTTCCTCCGCCAGGGCTGATGGTGAGCCTGATGCCCAGGTGTGCTCCCTGGATGTGGGACTGCTTCCCAGGCAGAGGGGCTCAGCTTTGCAGCAAATAGCAGAGACTTTGGGCACTGTTGACTTCTTATTAGAGTCACCAGGAGGAGTAAGTGGAGATGTTGCTGTTGTTCAGCTGCTCAGTTGTGTCCGACTCTTTGAGACCCCCATAGACTATACAGTCCATGGAATTCTTCAGGTCAGAATACTGGAATGGATAGCCATTTCCTTCTCCAGGGAATCTTCCCAACCCAGGGATCAAACCCAGGTCTCCCACATTGCAGGCGGATTCTTTACCAGCTGAGCTACCAGGGAAGCCTAAGAATACTGAGGTGGGTAGCCTATCCCTTCTCCAGGGGACCTTCCCGACCCAGGATTCAACCTGGGGTCTCCTGCACTGGCGGGTGGTTTCTTTACCAGCTGAGCTCCCAGGGAAGCCCCATTCATCTAAGAGGTACGTGATCTTGTTAGATCCTGTAAATGAATTCTTTCCTCCCCAAGGCTATAGTGTCACTCACCTGAGGCACTTTTCTTGGTTGGGAGGTTGCTTAACTGGACTTTTCAAGATTGCTTGGCCTGTCTGGTGGGACCCGCTACATCTCTAAATCTCTGAAAAAAATGTGGAGAGGAATTACATGCTTACTGAAAAGGGGCAGATAGTTTAGGCCTTATGTGAATTTAGGCTCTGCCAAACCAATGTGGCTAAGTTCGTAGTTTTCCTTTTTTTCCTGAACATTCACATAGCAAAACTCCATCTCCTGCTTTTCTCCACTTTTTCTCACCTCTTAAAGTTTGTTGTTCACTCATGGCAAAAAAAATAAAAACATTGTGAAATCAAGCCTATCGTTAAGTGATAATCAAAATCCTGAAACCCTGAGAACCTCACTATTTGACAAGTAACAAATATAATTTTCTTTTTTTTTTTAAAATCTTTTTAGACTAAAATAGCTTGCCTGTGAATATTTTCCTTTCTCATAAAGAACTTAATGTTTCTACTGGTTTAGTATTTTTACATTGGGAGTGAGTGTAATCTGGGATGGTGCTGTATGACTTGCTTAAAGATACGATATTCTGAAACACTTGGGCTTTTCCTTGTGACAGTGACTTGTGGAGAAGTACAGAGATTTGGTAACTTTGTGTGTGTATGTGTGTATATATAGTTTCCTTTATTTCAGTTGTTTTCAGTTTCACAATTGAGTGTTAAGAACCTAACCTGTGAATGACGTGATTCTGCTTAAAGTATTTTAAGAAAAAAAATATTCAAGGAGGGGATTGGCAAGCTAATTAAACTAGCAGGAAAAATAAAACAGAAGCTGTATGTAGTAAAAAAATCAACCAGAAGAATCAGAAAAGCAGTTTATTATTAATAATGTATTAACCGGGTTGATGAAGAGTCCGTACCTCACACTGCCCTCCTTCAGCTGTGAGGATGCTGCCGTGTCCATCTCACCTCTGTGAGGCTTTGTACCTGAGATCCTCTTCAGTTCTGAAGAAGACCTTGGTCTCAAGTGTTACGATGCCCGTACGTCAATGAACACTGGACTGCCTGTGCTTCCTTAGTGCGGTGCCCGAGTAGCTGAGTGATTTCTGAGCACTGTTTTCTCCCATTTATTTGTTCAGTCAGTATAAATGTATGTAGAGAACCCGTTAAGTGCCTGGTCCCTTAAGGCAGAGATCTCCCTTTAGGCCAGAGATCCTAAATAAAAAACAGTGCGAGCTGTGTTGTCCCTGAGCCTACAGTTTGGTGGGGAGATAGACATTAACTCAATGCCTAAATAAATAAGGGTAAGAATCTCGCTGAGATCAGAACCATAGAGGAAGAGCTTGGTGCAGGGGAAGTATAACGAGGGGGATTTGACTCTGCTGGAGGGAGTTAGGGGAAGCTCCCCAGAGTTAGTAAGACGGGAACAGAGATCTGAAAAGGGAGTAGCAGTCATCTAGTGACAGATGGGTTTGAATTCCAGCATTGTCCCTGAGCAAGTGGGTGACCTTGTGGTGGTTACTTTGAGCAAGTTACTTCCTCTTTCTAAGGCTTAGCATCTTCATCTGTGAATTGGACGGTTGTGAGAATTAAATGAGACAGTGCACAGAATATACTCAGCATGCTGCCAGCATGCAGTTGACACTCATAATGATAGCTGTTTTATTTCTCTCTGTGCTTTCTGTTCATTTTCCTGGAAACTTTGAAAAGACACTTAAATCTTTCCTTGTTCTGGTTAGCAGGAGCTACTAAATACCTCCAGAATAGTTAACTTGGAAAAATGGAAGCTAAGGGAGATTTAATGATGGTTTTCAAATAGGCCAAGTGTCCTCAGCTTTGAAGATATGGGAAAGGCTTCTTATAGAGTCATTGGTGTGAAGTCACATTCAGGATGGGGCTACTTTGGAAACCGTTGAATATACTAGGATTTTAAGGTACATGAATTATTAGATCACATCTCTTTCATTTCTCGTGACAGTCAACCATGAATAGCTAGGCTAATGTATGTTTTCTGTTCTGATACTGTATTCTATTTGTCCGGTAATTTTTGCCATGGTGTTTGAGGTTATTTATGGGTATTTCTTATAGCTAAATGTGCAAGGGTCTGTCGAGAGAGGCAAGTCTTACTTTTTCTCTGATCTTTGGAGACCCACATGTATGTACATGTATCCAATCTAGCTTTTTACTCAAGTAATGCAATTTTTTGAACTTTCCATTGTTTTTACAAATATTTTGGAAAAAAAAAAAAAGGTACCAAGGATTTAGCCAGTGATCAAATTTAATTTTTATTGCACATTTTCTCAGTGCTTAAATTACTTAAATAGTTCTCCCAGTACCCTTATAAAATAGGCACTATTAAGAATGCTTTCCCCCTCTTCTATAAGAACATGTAGGCTCAAAGAGGTTGGGTAACTTGTCCAAGGTCACACAGGCATCAGTGGCATAGTTGGGATTTGAACCCAGATATGAGTGGCTCCAAACCTGAACTCTAAACACTTTGTTGCTGCCTTTCAAGCTAAATTTTTGGAGATGATCTAACTACTGTGTCAGCAAGGTAGGTGTGTATCAGACGATTTATTATACATTATATAGTTCTGAGGAAGACTTATGAAAAATGTTAATGGCCTCTGAAGAGCATTGAGGAAGCTTGCTGAATTTAGATTTATTCAGTGAATCAGAAGTGGATATTGTAGTAATGTCTTTCTCGGTTATTTTCATGATAGTTGTAAACTTTGCTTTTGCAGTACAGGCTTTAAGGAGCATTAGTGTATAGCAACCAAAAATTAAATATGCTTATGAGTGGTAGGACTTTATACTTCAAATAACATTTTCGTTTTCCCCTCATTCTTACCTCAGTTCCTTTGTTAATATCTTTACAATAATTAGATCAATTATTGTTTGCTGCCTTAAATCTATTGGAGAACTACTTCACATTCATTTGGAAGCAAAGGGAGGATGCATTATAAATAAAAAATATAGGGAATTCCCCAGCAGTCCAGTGATTAGGACACTGAGTTTACACTACCAAGGGCCTGGATTCAATTTCTGGTCAAGGAACTAAGATCCCACAAACTGCATGATGTGGGCCCCCAAAAAAAAAAAATTCAGAGATGGGTGTAGACTCTGTGGGTGGAGTCAGAAAGGCGTATCAAGGAGACATTCGGCCAAAAAGCTGCTGGCTGTCAGCGCCTGATACTGCCGCAGACTGGGCAGAGCTCACTTCTGAACCGATTTGGTCTGCATTTCTTATTTTGTTCTCTGCTAGTGCAAATCCTGCTTCAAAAAGTATGCGTTGTTCTTGATCAGAACTAAATAAAAATACAACCTGATGTGTCAGCTAAGGGAGGGAGAAATATCCAGCAGCTGGTGGAGAAGGGGAGCAAGCCCGAGCGGTCCCTTCCCCAGCTTTGCTTTCCGTCCTAGTGACTGGTTTTTCCTGACTGAGCAAGAGGAATAACGAGGACTGCGGTGGGGGGCTCTTGTTTATTTTATATATGCTTTATGTCCTTACGGATTTATTTGATCTAGTTTCAAATCACAAAGGCAATATATTAAAAAAAAAAAGTTGTTAACAGTCCAGGAGCGTATAAAGTAAAAAATAAGAAAAATGGGTCCTTCTCCCCTGCCCCATATGCATGTGTATATATACATGAATACACTGTGGCGTGTATCCTTCTGGAATCCTTTTCTATGCATCCCCGTGCATATCAGTGTGTGTATACACATTTATGTCCATACTTAAACAGTGGAATCACCCTGCCTGCTGTTCTGCAGTTTCCCCTTTGTCGTTTCCCCTTAGTGTGTCATGGACACGCCCCCTCCCCTCAGTACTTCCAGGTTACCCTGTGTTTTGAACGACAAAATTTTTACGAATGGGGTTCACTTTGTTTAATCGCTCCCTTAGGAATGGGCATTCGGGTGGTCTCAACTTTTTTACCAATAAACATGGCCATAGTGAGCAGACTCAGATGTGTGGCTTTGCGCCTGGGTGCTGGTCCTTCTTGAGGATCCCTTCCCAGATGTAGGGATGCCAGGTCGAAGGGTGTGTGAGCTCCAGGCTTTGGAGCCAGTAATCCTGTGTTCTGGTCCAGGTGGAGTGTGAGCTCTGGCCTGACTCAGATAGAATCCCGTCTTGGTTTCCACCAAGGCGGGCAAAGCAGCGGCACCCGGAGCCCCCGAGCTTGGACAGAGCTAGTTAATGAGCATGATGCTTCTCCCTGCTGTTTCACCCTTTCCAAACTTTATGCTGCTAACAGTTTTCAAATCTTGACTTCTGCCTTACTCCAGGATGCCCAGTCTGCCCCGAGAACAAGGCCAGTCATGGTTTTCTTTCCCACTCACCAGCTGCCTGCATTTGTTTTCCTTCTTAGTGTTTTGTTAACCTTTGGACTTCTAAAAATTGCTGACAAGATCACAAGATTAGCCTTCTTTGATTCCCACTGGCTTAGTTTAATTTGGTCAGTTCTGTGACGCCTTGTCTCAAGCTCTTTCCTGGCCAGACTACCTTGGTCATGAATTCACCACAGCCTATAAATGCATGGCTGCCGCACTGACAGCTTCCCGCGATTTTGGTCACATACCGGGAAGCAGCGAAGAAGGCTGGCTGACCACTGGGCATCCTTGTGACTTCATTGTCCTCACTTCTCTGGGTCAACAACGATTTCTGTTAAGGGGCTAGACAAGTCACTTAAATTTTTCACTAAAAATTTTCCAGGTAGTTTTTATATTGTTTGTTTGTTGTTTAGTCGCTTGTTGTTTAGTTAGTTTGTTGTGTCTGATGCTTTGCAACTCTTTTTACTGTAGCCCGCCAGGCTCCTCTGTCCATGGGATTTCCCAGGTAAGAATACTAGAATGGGTTGCCATTTCTTTCTCCAGGGGATTTTCCTGACCCAGGGATTGAACCCCCATCTCCTGCATTGCAGGTGGGTTCTTTACCACTGGGCCACCAGGGAAGCCTGGTTTGAATATTAGGGAGGGGTTATTTTTCTGGCTGCATTGCGCATGCCAGTCTCCCTCAACTCCATCTCCCATCTCCTGCCCACCCTTCTCCCTACCATGATAGATGTCACTCACTGATTGAATGATTGATTGATTGATCCTGCCCTTTTACCGTAGAGCCAGGGGCCCCCGGTGCTGCAGAATTAGAGCCAGTACAGCTGTGGGCTTAGTAAAACCTCCAAGGGCCACAGTTGAGAAGGAGTACAGGGAATGCAGAGATGAATGATACCCAGTTCTGTGGAGTTCTTGGGTTTCTAAAATGATAGAAGAAAGTTAAGGCCTAGCACAGGATTGCCAACCTTTTGCTTTTTACATAAAGGGCACAAAAACCTCCTCAAAACATATAAGATACAGTTACTGTTTTCTTACAAAAGAGAGGCTTATTTTGATACCCCAGAAGTAGAAAAGACATAATCTAAAAATAAAGCAGAGTACTTTACATAGGTAGATTTTAGCTTTCTAGAAATTCAGTGCACTGTTTTCTTTTTCCCATTTTACTGTGGACCATTAAAAACTTGGTCATGGACCTAAATGCCATTTAGAGACCCCTGTTATTTATTTCAGACTGCTAGAGTCTGAAATTTTCTTTTTTTATGTTTTGGTGGAAAGTACTACAAAGCAAAAATTTAATTCCTTTAATCCAGGTAATATTGTATATTGGTGTTGATGTGTTCTAGGATGAACATTTTATTTCATTAATTTCATTATTTTTGCATGATAGTACTGGTTGATCATTTTGCAGAATAACACAAAGGGGTTAATCAGTTCAGTTCAGTTGCTCAGTCGTGTCCGACTCTTTGCCGCCCCATGAATCGCAGCACTCCAGGCCTCTCTGTCCATCACCAACTCCCAGAGTTCACTCAGACTCATGTCCATCGAGTCGGTGATGCCATCCAGCCATCTCATCCTCTGTCGTCCCCTTCTCCTCCTGCCCCAATCCCTCCCAGTATTAGGGTCTTTTCCAATGAGTCAACTCTTCACATGAGGTGGCCAAAGTATTGGAGTCTCAGCCTCAGCATCAGTCCTTCCAATGAACACCCAGCACTGGTCTCCTTTAGGATGGACTGGTTGGATCTCCTTGCAGTCCAAGGGACTCTCAAGAGTCTTCTCCAACACCACAGTTCAAAAGCATCAATTCTTCAGCGCTCAGCTTTCTTCACAATCCAACTCTCACATCCATACATGACCACTGGAAAAACCATAGCCTTGAGTTGAGGACCTTTGTTGGCAAAGTAATATCTCTGCTTTTGAATATGCTATCTAGGTTGGTCATAACTTTCCTTCCAAGGAATAAGCGTCTTTTAATTTCATAGCTGCAATCACCATCTGCAGTGATTTTGGAGCCCAAAAAATAAAGTCTGACACTGTTTCCACTGTTTCTCCATCTATTTGCCATGAAGTGATGGGACCAGATGCCATGATCTTAGTTTTCTGAATGTTGAGCTTTAAGCCAACTTTTTCACTCTCCTCTTTCACTTTCATCAAGAGGCTTTTTAGTTCCTCTTCACTTTCTGTCATAAGGGTGGTGTCATCTGCATATCTGAGGTTATTGATATTTCTCCCGGCAATCTTGATTCCAGCTTTTGCTTCTTCCAGCCCAGCGTTTCTCATGATGTACTCTGCATAGAAGTTGAATAAGCAGGGTGACAATATACAGCCTTGATGTACTCCTTTTCCTATTTGGAACCAGTCTGTTGTTCCATGTCCAGTTCTAACTGTTGCTTCCTGACCTACATATAGGTTTCTCAAGAGGCCAGTCAGGTGGTCTAGTATTCCCATCTCTTTCAGAATTTTCGTACTTTGCAAATTGAATAGGTACCTGTTCTCATGGTGACTCCCTGTCTACTGTCATTCATTCTTTCTAGTTATATGCTATTCATCTGCTATTATGGGCTGGCTCTGGGGTGTAGCAGTGAACTAGCCAGAGTCTCTGCCCTCTTGGAGCCCACATCACAGGGACAGATACACCTATAAACAAATAACATAGATTCAGGTTGTGTTGAGTGCCATAAGGAAAATAAAGTAGTGTAAAGAAAGTAGTGTAAAGTAGTGTAAGAAAGTAGCGTAAGAAAGTAGTGTAAAGTAGTGTAAGAAAGTAGTGTAAAGAAAATAAAGTAGTGAAAAGAGAATGACTTTGGGAGGAAACTTTTAGTTAAGGTGTTGCAGCAAAGATGACTCTGGTGACATTTGAGCTGAGGACATAATCAGAAAAGATCTAGAGAAAAATGTTCTAGAAAGAGGGACTAGTAGGTATAGAAGTCCTGGGATGGAATGAAGTTGGTACATATAAGAGATGGAGAGAAGGGCAGAGAGTAAAGGAGAGAGTAGAAGCAGGTAAAGTAGGAATGTAGGCTGGGATCAGACCACGGGGTCTGTAAGTCGGTGGGGAGAGGGGAGGCTTGTAAGTCATGGTCAGAGATTTGGAGTTTATTCTCACTGCAGTGGCCAGTGTGGATGGACTTGAGGCAGAAGAGGCATTTGATCTAAATTTTGTATTGAGAGGTTCGTTCTGCATGTGTGGAGCATGGGTTGTGTGGGCACAAATGGAAAAGTCACACAGGCATGCTGGAATTGAATCTGGCAGCCCTTAATCAGGGGCGAATGAAGAAATTGCTTGGTCTAGAGGGAAATAGGGGACTCCCCTGTTCATAAAAATGGAGTTAGTGAAATTCCTCCTAATTACTATTTTTTTTTGACTCTTCCTCACTTAGGCTGAAATTTCTCTTGAGATTTATACATTGGTCTTCTAAGTACCCCACAAATTCATTTCCTTTAAAGCTATCTTGCAGCCACCTAAATGTTCAACAGTAGAAGAAAGGTAACATTTACTCAGTGGAATGCTTGACTTACTATCTAGGAGCATGCTGCTGCTTCTGCTAAGTCTCTTCAGTCGTGTCCAACTCTGTGCGACCCCATGGACGGCAGCCCACCAGGCTCCCCCATCCCTGGGATTCTCCAGGCAAGAACATTGGAGTGGGTTGCCATTTCCTTCTCCAATGCATGAAAGTGAAAAGTGAAAGTGAAGTTGCTCAGTCGTGTCCGACCCTCAGCAACCCCATGGACTGCAGCCTACCAGGCTCCTCCGTCCATGGGATTTTCCATGCAAGAGTACTGGAGTGGGGTGCCATTGCCTTCTCCGATCTAGGAACATAGAATGATATTTTTGTTGTAATGAAAATTGAAGAAAAGATGTAGGTTTGTGAAAACACTTGATTTTGATGATTAAAAAAGTGCCCGTAAGAAAAAGTCAGCAAAGAAATATACCAAAACTGTGATGATTCTTTCGAACAGTGGATTATGCTAGGGTGACCAGAAATAACTTACCATTTAAACCACAACGCTTTTGAGCACTCTTAAAATGTGTGTGTATGTGTGTGTGTGCTATTAATAATTAGAGTGACCCATATAAGCCAGTACTGATTTGACTAACCCAGGCCATATGGTCATCCTAAGTATGGATGGTAATTTTACTTCTCTGTTTTTCAAATTTCCTGAATTATACCACTTTAAATTTAATTTGAACTAAAAAATGAAAAATAGTTCTTTTGCTTTAGAATATTTACTTTCAGAGGTCAGAGAGCATTTCTTTGGTCTCTCTTACTTAGTCTGTCCTCCTGACCATGGGGAAGGACCATCTTGGTCTCTTTCAAGCTGGGAGGCTTTGATGCTGTGATCATTTTTCCCCCTGAGATTTTCAGAAAAGAAGGAACTATAATAGCACTTGCAGATTCCAAGATGACCTTTTCCTGTGATTGATGGATTATGACCCCAGTAGGCTCAAAAATGACCCAAGGACTTGTTTGGATTATTTGGCAGACCTGGTCTTCTTTTTTTTTTTTTTTTAATTTCCCCAAACAGTTTTCAAATTAGAAGTTAGTTTGGGGGATCTGCCTTTTAGTTTTTTCTACTAAAGTGTTCCTAATAGAAATTTGTATTTGACTGATTTGTGTATAACCTCATAGTAGTGAGGTGTAAGGGCTTCCCTGGTAGCTCAGCTGGTAAAGAATGTGTCTGCAATGCAGGAGACCCCGGTTCAATTCCTAGGTCAAGAAGATCCCCTGGAGGAGGGTATGGCAACTCACTCTGGTATTCTTGCCTGGAGAATCCCATGGACAGAGGAGCCTGGTGGGCTACAGTCCATGGGGTCGCAAATAATTGGACACAACTGAGTGACTAAGCACAGCACAGCACAATGTGGTAAAGGATGACAATGTATTGGACACTTACAGTACCAGGAAAAAAAATCAGAGAGGGATTTTTTTAAATAGGGTAATCTTTTCAAACTAAATATATATTAGAATCAGTGCCACAGCTTCCCTGGTGGCTCAGTGGTAAAGAATCTGCCTGCTAATGTAGGAAACATGGGTTTGATTCCTGATCCAGGAAGATTCCACATGCCATGGAACAGCTAAGCCTGTGCCCCACAGCTCTTGAGACTGTGCTCTAGAGCCTGGGAACTGCAGCTACTGAAGCCTGCATGCCCTGGAGCCCGTACTCCACAACAAGAAAAGCCACCACAGTGAGAAGCCCACACAGTTCAACTAGAGAGTAGCCCCTACTCTCTGCAACTAGAGAAAAGCCCATGCAGCAGTGAAGACTCAGCACAGCCAGAAATAAATAAATAAAATTATTTTAAATAATTAAAAAGAATCAATGCCAAGGGATCATGGCACTGATATGTATCTCCATGGAATATGGGGGAGGTTGTACTGTCTAGTTAACGGTAAAACCTTGAACGAATCAGTTATTCCTTTGCCTTTTCCACGTTCAGATACAAGAAAACAAAATACCTTGGTTAAGAAAATGGTGAATGTGCTCCTCCAACTGTTCACTATCTTGTGGAGGAGGGAAGAACTTGATCAGACAAGACAGGCCAACGCCCTGGACCAGGTGATAGGAAGCCGCCTGTCTGGTCCCACCTTTCCCTGGAGTCCCACTTTCTACCACCTCTTGATCCCAGCCACAGTGAGCCACTTCCTGTTCCTCAAAGTGATTTGTAACTTCTTGCTTCCCTGGGTAATCAGACCATTCCTCTCACCAGGAACCCGCCTCTGGCATCTCACCTCCATCATTAGGGCAACATGGACATGGCAGCAAGACCCCCTGGGCTCAAATCTCAATTCTTTGGCTTAGTAGCTGTATGACCTTTGACAAATTACTTGCTACCTTCTTGGTACTTAGTTTTCTTAAGTCTAAAATGGCGCTAATATTCACATCTACCTCATAGAATTTTTTATGAGGATACATGTAAAGTGCTTAGTACAGTAACTGTTGGCAGAAGGACTCTCTGGGTGTTGATTATTATCATTATCTTTTGAAGTCTGGCCCTTCCTTTAAGCCTATGCCCATTAACCAACATGGGATTTAGGGACGCAGACCTAGGTTTGAGTCTGAGCCCTGCCCCTGTGTGTTGGATGGCCTTGGGTGATTATCTTTCAGTAACTTCTTTGAATGTCGATTTCCCCATCTGGAGCACAGTATGTCACATGGTTTCTGGGTGAGTCATGTGTGAAGCATGTACGAAGTGCCCTGTTTCATCCTTGACACCTGGAAGACAATCTATATTTTCCATCCCTCCCCTGCTATA
Organism: Bos mutus; assembly: GCF_027580195.1. Classification (NCBI taxonomy): domain Eukaryota; kingdom Metazoa; phylum Chordata; class Mammalia; order Artiodactyla; family Bovidae; genus Bos; species Bos mutus. Next base: position 49,452,398 of record NC_091620.1, read on the forward strand.
GCACTATGTCACCTGATACCTTGTACCTGCTTGGTTGCATTTCTTCCACTAGATTATATCTTTTTAAGTTTTGTTTGTTTCTACACAGCATTAATTGATTCTTTTATTTGATTTCCTCACTCATCTGTTCACTCAGTCATTTTCTTTATTTATGCATTCTCTTTCATTTGTTCAAAAATCATTTATAAGCACTTGCTAAGGGTGACCGGCCCGGGAATCTACCATTGTTCCAGCTCGAGTCCAGGAGAGAAGTGTCGAGAGCCTGAATCAGGCTGGAGACATTGGAGGCTGCGAGCAGGGAATGGGCTTAGGTGGCATTTAGAGAGAGAGGATGGTCAGGGCTTGTTGACCAGCTGGATTTGTAAAGTAAGGGAAAGGAAGCAATCAAAGATGGTCTCTGGGATTCTTGCTTGAGTCAGTGTGTGGATACTGACACCATTAACTAAGCTGGATGGCATAGGAGGAGGGAGAACCGGCTGTATTCTGGGGGCGGGCAGGAAGAGGTGGCATGCGACAGCCAGCCTGGATGGGACGCGGTCAGTTTGAGGTGCCTGAAAGATGTCTGGATGGGGGTGTGCACAAGGAGGCTCTGACTGTGGCCTCCTTTGGGTGTGAGATGGGGGTGGTGGCTGAGACAGAGAACGAGTGTGGGGCAGCAGAGATGAGGCCGTGGTAACCCTTTGGGAATTGCGCTGATTAAAGCGGAAGGTGAGTGTGAGTCTGTGGCTTCTGCTGGGAAACCAAGCGTAGTGCCTCACCACGAAAATTGCTCAGATGCCTCACCAAGCACAGGCCATTCGCCATCTGCAAGTTAAGACCAGCCTCTGGTGTCAGTGTGGAGGTGGGGAGAAGAACACCCTCTTCCCCACCAGGACCTCACTCATCACCTGCTGGGCCTGAGCTACCATGAGTTTCTATCTTCTGCCCCTGCAGCATGTCTTACAGAACCCTTCTCTTTAAAAAAAAAAAAAAAAAACACCTTTATTTATTTTTTAAAATGCATTTATTTATTTTGGCTATACTCTGCAGCATGTGGGATCTTAATTCCTTGATTAGGGATTGAATATGTGCACCCTGCATTGGGAGCGCAGACCACCAAGAAGTCTTGAACCTTTCTTGAATAGATAGATGCTGTGGTCCTTTTCTCCTAGCAGCCGTGGGTCAATGCTTGCTCTCTTGTCCAGTTGGATATGCACAACGGAGGAAGCACACCAACAACCACTTCCTCTCATACCCCCTTCTGCTGCTGCTCTGTGCCTGGGCCACCTCCACCTGTGGGCTGTACCACGTCAGTAGCCTCCCAACAGACCTCCCTGCTTCTGCTCTGGCCCCTGATAGTCTGTAAGTCAGATTATGTCTCTCACCTGCTAGAAATGCCCGCAGGGTATCCAGATTCTTCACTAAGGTCCACAGGGCGCCTGCCTTCCTTTCTGAGCCCGTTTCTGTCTTCCACCAACTCCATCCCCATGGCTTCCTTGGCTCCAGGTAAGCCAGGCTTGTTCTGCCTTGGGACTTCGGCACAAGACGATTGCTGCTCCTGGAGTGTTTAAAAATTGAAGTACAGTTGATGTACAATATTATATGTTAAAAGTATACAATGTAGATTCACAATTTTTAAAAGTTATGCTCCATTTATAGTTATTATAAAACATTGATTATATTGCCTATGTTGTACAATATGTCCTTGTGGCTTATTTATTTTGTACCTAATAGTTTGTACCTCTGAATCCTCTACTCCTGTCCTGACCTTCTCCCTTTCCTCTCTCTAGTGGTAACCATTAATTTGTTCTCTATATCTTTGATTCTGTTTCTTTTTTGTTATTTTCACCATGCTGTGCTAAGTCACTTCAGTTGACTCTGACTCTGCGACTCTGTGGACCGTAGCCCGCCAGGCTCCTCTGTCCGTGGGATTCACTAGGCAAGAATACTGGAGTGAGTTGCCATTTCCTTCTCCAGGGGATCTTCCTGACCCACGGGTTGAACCCATGTCTTATGTCTTCTGCGTTGGCAGGCAGGTTCTTTGCCGCTAGCGCCACCTGGGAAGTCTGTTATATTCACTGGTTTTGTATTTTTTAGATTCTGTGTATAAGTGATATCATACAGTATTTGTCTTTCTCTGTCTAGCTTATTTCACTAACATAATATCCTCTGAATCCATCCATGTTTTGCAAATGGCAAACTTTCATTCTTTTTTATGGATGAGCTGTCCATTTATTGGATAACTCTCCTTCTTCTCCCACTCTGATGTAAGTGAACCCAGGACGTGGTCATTGTCCCATCTCTGATGACTACTGCAGTACCGGGTCTTTCCTAGATTGATGGACTAGCCAGGCCTTCCCCTCTACACTGGGGTGAGAGGAACCTGAGCTTGCTTATTGGGGAAGGAGAAGGGACTAGTGAAAAGAAAGAAGCTGGAGTTATTAAGGACATGGGATAATTGAGGGACTGACGTATTGAACAAGGTAGGGAAGATAAGATCATGAAGACAGGGAAGAGTTTTATGTTTTTTTTTTTTTGAGACTAAGGGAAGTGGGTGAATTTATGGGTAGATTTCAAGGTAGCAGAAGACCAAGATGAAGAGTATAAACCTGATGGTCTTACTGTTTGATGAAGTGGGAGGTACAGTTATCAGATGACAGAGAAGTAGACCAGGAGGAGGAGGAGGCTGCTGGATGAGATATAATGATCTGAAGCTGCTGGATGAGTGGAGGGACTCCTGAACCCTGGAGGATCCCACCTAGGCTGGAACTCAGAACCTGGAGATGAAGCCTGTCACAGAAATGACTGGATTTTTCTTCTATAGTGAACAGGACAAGAGAGAAGTGGAGGAGACAGAGGCTATGCTGATCCGTGTTTGGGGGACTGGCAGATAAAAGGGGCTGTGTGTCAATGGAACAGGAAAATAAGGATGCCGGAGGGGAGAAAACTTGAATGGTAAGAAAGTGAAGTCCAGAGCAGGAATAAGAGGGTAGGATCAAAACTTCTGGTGGCTTTCCATTCAAGTGGAAGAGCAAATTGTATGACAATGAGAAAGTGAGAAAAGGAAGGGTTGGCTGTGGTGATCAGAGAGACTTTTGGTGTTCTATTTCAAAGAACAGTTCCTGGTTGGGATGTGGCCACATGATTGACAGATTATTGATAAACAAAGGATTAGGTTACAGGAATGAAGAGGAACAGGCTAATAAGGTGAGACCAGGGCCCGTTAGGTCATACTTTGAATGAGGTCCTCCTTGGAGGCATCAGGAAACAGTGGCAGGGAACACACAGAGGAGGCCTCTAAAAATGTAGAAATGAGAAGCAGGAGTCTAGGGAGAAGGAAATGATGCTGGGAGGTGAGGAGAAGGGAGTTGGATCCCATGCCTAGGTTCTGGGTGCTTCTTGGCAGTTATTGTCTGGAGATGACAATGACCAGGGAAGTTTCGTTTCTCCTCATCTTGAGAAATGGGAGTGCTGAGGAAATGAGCAGCCTCAACCTGGGAGGGTTACAGGGAAGAGAGTGGAGAATCCAGGACTAAGCTAAGCTAAAGCTGCTGAGATAATGCAAGTGTGAGACATTTGCTGGCTTGAGACTGAGGGTTCCTGGGGCATGGTGGAAGACAGGGTTAGAGGAAGAGATGACAAAGGTGGGAGGGGGTCAGAACCAGGTAGGGATGAGGAAACCACAAGGGCTGGGAGAGATGATGCCTGGAGGGTCTTTCTCTTGGCAGATGTGGTTCGCAGGATGATTGACACTAGGGGTATGAATGAAGGGTTTTAGATAGTACTCTGCTTTTTTTTAATGGCTTTACTGTGATATCTGCATACTGTACAAGTTCCCAATTAAAATATACAATTCAGTGGTTTTAGTGTCTTCATAGATAGGTGCAGCCATCACTACAGTCAATTTTAGAATATTTTCATTACCTCATTTCATTGTCCTTTAGCTATCACCCTCTGTAACTCCAATCTCCCTTCTTTCACCCACTGTCCCCCGCCCCAAGCCTTAAGCAACCCCAAATCTCTTTTCTGTCTTTATAAAGTTCTCTATTCTGGATTTTCATGTGAAAGGAAGTTGCATAATATGTGGACTTTTGTGCCTGGCTTCTTTTCACTTACCATGATGTTTCCAAGGTTTATCTCTGTTGTAGCTTGTGTCAGTATTTCATTCTTTTTTATTGTCAGATAGTATTCCATTGTATAGATACACCACACTTTGTTTACCCGTTTGCCCATTACTGGACATTTGGGTTGTTTACCCTTCTTCGCTATTATGAATAATGCTGATATTTATATACCAGTTTCTCTGTGGACATTTGTGTCATTTTCTTAAGTATATACCTAAAATGCAATTGCTGGGTCAAATGGTAACTCTGTTTAATTGTGTGAGAAAATACGAGTGTTTTCCTAAGGAGCTGTACCACTTTATATTTCCACCAGCAATATATGACAGTTCCAATTTCTCCACATTCTTGCCAACATTTGTTATTATCTGACTTTTTTATTCTAGCCAGCCTAATGGAAATGAAGTGGTATCTCACTGTGGTTTTGATTTCCTTTCCCCAGTGATTAATGACATATAGCATCTTTTCATGTATTTGTTGTCCATTTGTATCTCTTCCTTGGAGGAATATCTATTCAGGATCCTTTGCCCATTTTTGAAGTAAGTCTTTTTAGTTTTTTTTATAGTTTTGTTGAGGTTGACAAATTTTTAAAATGTACAATATGGTGATATATGTATACATTGTGAAAGGACTTCCCCATTGAGTTAATTAACACACCCATCATCTCACTTATTTACCTTTTATTTTTTGGTGAGAACATATAAATTCTATTCTCTTAGAAAATTTCATTTATACAATGCCTGTTTTACTTTAGATCCTTAAGTCTTTTTATTACTGAGTTGTAAGAGTTCTTTATATATTCTGAATACAAGTTCCTTATCAGATAAATGATGTGCAGATATTTTTTCATTCTGTGCTTTGACTTTCACTTTCTTGATGGTATCCTTTGAAGCACAAAACTTTAATTTTCATGAAGTCTGTTTTTTTCTTTTGTTGCTCATACTTTTGGTATTATATCTAAGAATCCTTTGCTAAATCTGAGGCCATGAATATTTACCTGTTTTTTGTCCCAAGAGTTCATAGTTTTTGCTCTTGACATTTAGGTCTCTGGTCCATTTTGAGTTAGCTTTTATATATAGTATAATGTAGGGGTCCAACTCGGAGAAGGCAATGGCACCCCACTCCAGTACTCTTGCCTGGAAAATCTCATGGATGGAGGACCCTGGTGGGCTGCAGTCCATGGGGTCGCTAAGAGTTGGACACAACTGAGCGACTTCACTTTCACTTTTCACTTTCATGCATTGAAGAAGGAAATGGCAACCCACTCCAGTGTTCTTGCCTGGAGAATCCCAGGGACGGGGGAACCTGGTGGGCTGCCGTCTATGGGGTCACACAGAGTTGGACACGACTGAAGCGACTTAGCAGCAGCAGCAGGGGTCCAACTTGATTCTTGGCTAGCCTCTTGTTCCAGGAGTATTTATGAAAAAGGCTGTTTTTTCCCCATTGAATGATTTTGGCACCCTTGATGTAATCAGTTGATCATAGAGGTATGGGTTTATTTCTGGACTCTCAGCTCTATTCCCTAGATCTATTTGTTTATCCTTGTGCCAGTCCCACACTGTCTTGAGTACTATTACTTTGTAACAAGTTTTGAAATCAGGAAATAAGAGTCCTCCTACTTTTTTCTTCTTTTTCAGGGTTGTTTTGGCTGTTCTGGGTTCCTTGCAACTAGATAGGAATTTTAGAATTGCTTTGTCAGTTTTTAACCAAGAATTCATCTGGGATTCTGATATAGATTGTACTGAATTTGTCAAATAGTTTGGGGGAGAGTTGACATATTAATAATACAAAGTTTTCCAGTCCATGAACATGGGATGTTTTTCCATTTATTTAGATCTTTAATTTCTTTGAATAGTGTGTTGAGTTTTCAGACTGTGTTTTGCACTTTTGATGCATTTAATCCTAGGCATTTTATTCTTTTTTAAAAAAACGTATTTATTTATTTATTTGCCTGTGCTAGGTCTTAGTTGCAGCACAAAGGATCCCAGGTCCTCTGCGTTGGGGAGTGCAGAGTCTTAGCCACTGGACTACCAGATATTTTTTCTTTTGATGCTCCCCATCAGGTAGTATTTTGATGGGAAGTCCTCATATCAAGTGAAGGGGTAGAGTGAGTGGAGAGTTGAAAAAATGCCTCTCCAATTGTTGACAGGAGAAAAGAGCAGGGCATTTTCTGTGGTTCTTCAGGAGGCTGTGTGCTTAGGTCTTTCGTGGTCTTGTGGCAGGGCGCTGAGGGATACATCAGCCTGGAAAGAACTCCATATAACCAAGAGCGCGTGGTTTTGTGCTGTGGGGGATGGGAATGAGTAGGTGAAGACTGATTGCTCTTGGTTACTAGAAATGCAATCCAATTGGACTAACTCACATTAAATATTTAAATCACTAATATCCCTCCCCCAACTTCTGAGATTTATCAGCTTTTTCTACAAGGGGAAAATGAATAGCCCAGATGAATCACTAATTAGGAGAAACTTAGTAGCATTAAAGAGGAAGGAGACTGTTCGGGAAGTGTGAAAAATATTTTCAGATTTGATCTCGAAAGTTAGGGTTGTTTTGAGGAGAGAGGATGTCACAGCACAAGTTTAGAAGTCCAGTCTTACCTACTTGTCTGCTCTAGTGGTCACCTCCTCTCTCCTTCATCTGCTTTTTACGACTTTCCCCCTTGAACTCTGTTTATCCTGATTGTATTTTGCTATCCCCCAGTGACTCTCCTTAGCATGTGTATGAAGGGAAGGAGAGGTCATGCACATGCTTGTGTTTGGAACATCCGTAAGTCGAAGGTAGCACTTACCCTAAAGGTCTGCAAAATAGTTGTGAGGCTAAAATGTTTTATGTATATATATTTTTTCTTGTTTCTGGATTTCAGACCATAAATTTGGCCTAGCGTCATACTTATGACCATAAATGGAACCCATTGTAGAGATTATGTCTTAGAGATTAGCAATTTAGTATTTCATTATTTTATGTATTACGAACCAGTAATTTTTTTAGACTGCTCATTCTCTTTAGACTCATTAGAAAAGACTCTGATGCTGGGAAAGATTGAGGGCAGAAGGAGAAGAGGGTGACAGAGGATGAGATGGTTGGATGGCATCACCAATTCAATGGGCATGAGTTTGAGTAAGCTCTGGGAGATGGTTAAGGACAGGGAAGCCTAGCGTGGTGCAGTTCATGGGGTTTCAAAGAGTTGGACATGACTTAGCGACTAAACGACAGCAACCGTCTTTAATATATTTGTGAGTATTTGCATGATAAATGCTGGGAAAATTTAATCGTAATTTTGTCTTTCCAGACAAAAAAAATGATAATTTTTGTCTTTAACTGAATTTCATATTTCATCTTATTTTTCCATTTGAGTTTTGCCTTTATAAAGCTCTAAGATCAGACTGAGCAAGAGCAATGTGCGTCTGGTTTACGGATGGTTCTGCACACCTTGCTGGCCCTCCTCAAAAGTGCATGGACGCCCCACTTCTGTCCATTCTCATGTTTTGGTGCAGCTCTTTTTTCTTTTTTGTTGAGCTCTTTTGGTTGCATGAATTGGTATCTCCCTCAAGCTCGAGCAAGAGGTTGTTTATAGTAAGGATGCTGTGCGTGGGAACCGGAGACCCTGGGCACTTAAGCCCCTGGGGAAGTAAGACCTCTGAGTTATGGTGCCGGCGCAGGCAGCCATGTGCACATCAGCAGCTGAAGTTGGCTTCTGCAACCCAGCTTTTCTGGTGACCAGTTTCTTTAATATCTCAAGAGATCTTTTATCTACATCATGACTTCTGTTTAAGTATAAGCTCTGGTCTGCAGAACTCCAGTTAAAGCACTGTTATCTCTCCATTTTCTCACCATCATTTCCTAGCTTCAGGACCCAGAGAGCTGCCAAGTCTTGGTGTTTCCTACTCCAGATGCTGAGAGGAAGCTGATGCCAGCCCTCTCTGCTTTCCACTCCAGGCCATGCCTCTGGCACCTGGCTAACCTAGGGATGGGCTTCTCCGGGGTCCGATGCCCATCCCTGATGCTGTTTTCTGTGTCTGAGGAGGGCCCCCCAGGTGATAGAAAACAGGGTACCTGTAGAGCCGCCCCCTACAGCAAGACCTTGGCCAAGAACTTCCCCCAGAGGAAGGGAGAACTGTGCCCTCCACCCTGCAGTCCCCACCACAGACCTGCAAAGGACATAGTTTCAACGAGAGTTGCTCTGGGAAAAACTGGCACTAAATTAAACCTTGAATTTTAAATAATCCCACTGATGGTATATCCTTAAATAGATGAAAATAAGAAGTTAGTGATTTTTTAAAAAAAATTTGAATAGAAAGCTTGTTGAACGTTGTAGGAGGAAATGAAACAAACACAGAAAGTGAAATTAACTGAGCTGCCCCACCCCAAAGGGGGAATAATAAAAGTCATTGAATACATTGTTTTATTTTCTTTTTAAAAGTATATAATGTCCTTTTATCCCCCCACTTTATTGATGTGAATTGTGTTATGAAGGTAGCATCTCTTCCTACATTTGAATCTGCTATTTATTTAACATGAAGTAAAAACTTCTATAGTTTGTGTTTGAGTCATCATTTCTTCTGTAGAATAACAAAAATGCAACCAAGTATTGATAGATTTTACAGATCTAATTTGCATGTTGAACGATTCATGAATCTGTCAGCATTCCATCTAGTAAGCAGAGGGAAGCTCCAGAGGCCTGCAGAGAGGGAGAGGTTTTCAAAGCAAGACAAAGAAGCCATAAACAAACAAAAGGATTATTTCTAGTTTAGGTAACCTCCCTGGGGGGACAGAAGGGGATTACCTCATCTTCCTTTGGGGGATCAAAAGAGTGACCTCATTGGGCTGACTAGAAAATTCCACACTGATTAGGATTGCAGTCTTGGGAAAGGTTGTAATGGCAGTGCATGCTGAGTCTCTTCAGTCGTGTCAGACTCTTTTCAACGCCATGGACTATACCCCACCAGGCTCCTTTGTCCATGGGATTCTCCAGGCAAGAATACTGGAGTGAGTTGCCATTTACTCCTTCAGGGGATCTTCCCGACCCAGGGATCAAACCTGAGTCTTCTGTGTCTCCTGCATTGGCAGGCAGGTTTTTTACCACTAGCACCACCTGGGCAGCCTTGTAATGGCAGACTAGTTAGGAATTAAGTCTTGGTTTGAGCACAAGTAACTCCATGTTGGGCCTGTCATCTCTTTTTTTTAACACTTCTGATAAAATTATAGAATTTTTAAATGTTTGCATTAGCTACAAATTTAGAATCATTCTACAACTGCTCAGCAAGTTAGTTTTTAGAAATTTAAATCAAAATTCTATAAGTAAAATAGCAATTAAAGATGTACTCTTGTACAAGAAAATAACAAAAGATGTTAACCTAAAACCAGAAATTAATCTTTTGATTTAGTATTACAAGTTTGTTTAATTCATAAAAAGGATTTATCTAGGATTCTTTCAAATAAAAATACATGCATTAAAAAAAGAATTATGGTGTTTATTTTTAAATGACTATTACTTCATAAAGTGTAAAATTATGGAAAAATTCAAACAATATGGAAGTGTATCAGTGGAAAATAAAGCTCTTTGCCCCCTAACCCCACCCCTATCCCACTATCCAGGTTTAAAATATTAAAGCTTGACCATGTGTTCTCTGTGATGTTTTGGAGCAGGTTTAAACTTCTTACTACTACTACTACTACAAAGTCGCTTCAGTTGTGTCCGACTCTGTGTGACCCCATAGACGGCAGCCCACCAGGCTCCACCGTCCCTGGGATTCTCCAGGCAAGAACACTGGAGTGGGTTGCCATTTCCTTCTCCAATGCATGAAAGTGAAAAGTGAAAATGAAGTTGCTCAGTCATGTCCGACTCTTAGCGACCCCATGGACTGCAGCCTACAAGGGTCCTCTGTCCATGGGATTTTCCAGGCAAGAGTACTGGAGTGGGTTGCCATTGCCTTCCTATTTTTACAGTTTGACTTGGTCTTTAGCATCTCAGGGTAGCCAGTGCCCCATGGGAATTGCAGAGTCCCTCTGCCTTGGCTGGGAGAGGTTGGAAAACTCAAGCCCTTTGGAGAGAATTAAATTAAGACCCAAACCATTTGTCTACATCACACAGTTATGAAGGCAGTCTTGGGCAATGAGAAGACAAGGGTTGGGAAGTGGACTTGCCGTCTCTCCCTTCCTTTGTGACCTGGGGCAACTTAATCCCTCCTTCTGTTTTCTTAACCTGTGAAGTGTGTGCTTAGTCACTCATCCAAGTGCAACTCTGTGTGACCCCATGGACTGTAGCCCACCAGACTCCTCTGTCCATGGAATTCTCCAGGCAAGAATTTTGAAGTGGATTGCGATTTACCTCTCCAGGGGAATCTTCCCAACCCAGGTCTCCTTCATTGCAGGCAGATTCTTTACTGTCTGAGCCACCAGGGAAGCCCTGTAAAGTAAGGACATTTAAATCTCTTTCACAGGATGGTTGTGAAGTTTACACAAGGAAACACAGAATGCTTTGCTGGAGAAATTCAGCCAGTTGGGGATACAGAGAATATACAAAGGTTGTGATGCAAGTGAGGTTAATGCCAGCAGGGAATCGCGTAACTCACTGAGTAATGGGGGCCAAGAGCTGGGGCAAGAGCTGATAAGTGATTTCTGGGCAGCATCGTGGAAGAGGAGTGGGACTTGGCAGGAGGATCTGGAAGGGGTCAAGAACCCACCCAATCATTGTTTCAGCCAAATCCCCAGATGGATGCAACCCATGGCCTACTTCTCCAGTGATGCAGAGATTCCTTCAATAACCAGGACTCTTTGAGCTGCTCCTCCTTCCACCCTCTGCCCCTTTGCTCATCCCAGTCCCTCTGCCTAAAATGCCTTTTTCCTGTTGCCTTCTGGGCTAAATCATGCCACTGTTTAGGCCTCAGCTTAAGTACTTTCTCAGTAACACTTTCCCAGGTGACTTTCGCGCACCTCCCTATTTAGGTTTGCTCACCTCCTGCAGGACCTCTTTCCTCTGCCTGCTTTGGGTTCTCTCCTCCCCAACACCACTTGGGACTGGAGGCCAGAGCTGGTGTTCTTGCTTCCTCGTATTCCCTAGGGTTCCAGGGACGTTGTTAGAGATTCAGGAAATACTTGTGGATGATAATCACCTGGAAAAATGAGGTCAGATGTACTTTGTCCAAATAAAGGCAGATTCTGACCTTGCAGTCATAGCCACCTTTCCATGGTCAGGTGCATGTCTGTAGTCAGGGGATTTAATATTTTTTGGGGGTGCGGGAAGGGGCAGGGAGTAGGTGTTCACTCCAATGAGCTGTTGTAATAAATGAGGGTTTGAGGAACAATAGACAATCCTAGGGACATGCAGGGTCTGGAATCAGCCGATAGGCTGCCTGCATCGACTGTGGGTCGGAGTCAAGGTTCCAACCTTTGTCCTTCTTGAGGCCACACCATCTCTTATCTGAATTCTGGAGTAGTTTAGATGTCAAAGGAATGGGCTGGTGATAGTGATACTGGGTTGATAGTGAAACCATCAGGGCCGCTCTCAGTGGTGGATCTCTGGGTATCTTTTCATCCTCTCCGTCTCAGTGCTAACCAGCATGCCCTGCTGTGCCTCATGGCCCCTCTGCTCCCTGACATCTCCAGCGCCTTCTGATTTTCCCAAGATTTCGACTCTGGCCTGACTCTGCCTGATCTTCAGTTCGAAGGCCTGTCGTCATCCAGCTGCCTTGGTCTTGCCATGTCCCAAACGCCCAATCGTTTGGGTGGACCGAATGAAGGTGGACCGATCTTCATTCTGGTGTAGTCTGCAGGGGCTGGGGTCTGGGAGGAGCACAGGTACACTTTTCAGCGACCCAGAGGGCAGGTGCTCAGTGAGAGTTTGGGCGGGAGGCCCTGAGGGGCCTATCTACTTCTGTATGGAGGTTCCAAATCACCAAGTGTTGTATCTTATTTTTCAGATTGATCGTGTTCTGTGTTGAAGATGTTTCCAGAACAGCAGAAAGAGGTATGTCTTAAGAAATCAGAAAATAAAGACTTCATGTGCTTTGACTCACTGCAGGTTGGATCTTCGTTCTCTAACCATAAATCTGTAGAGGAAAGTCAAGATACCATAGGGCATCATAGAAGGGGGCTAATGAGAACAAAGCATTTGTCTTCCTGCATCCACACCCCCTCTCCCCAGCATCGCTGCAGCCATCTTGGCCCTTATTCTTTGGTTCCAGTGGCTGCACTTTCTCTCTGCTCACTCCCATCCACTGTTTCTGAAAGTATCGTTGTCCATGACTCAGAATTCTCCCAGGCTCTGCTCCCTGCTTTGCTTTGAACAGTCTCCCTTTGGCCTACTGTCTCGGGTTTTCTGCTCTGTTACTTAATTCTGAATTCCCCCACCTTTGGTAACAACCCGGGGTGACTGTCTGCCACTAGTTTCAGTTTTGTCCTGCTTGTTGCCTCTTAGATCTCTGGGATTGGTTTCACATAATCTGGGGAAGGCTGTCCCTTCCCCATCCCAGCCTGGCCTCCCAGGCTTCCGACCCCAGCTTCCTGAGTTGCTCTCTGGCTGAGAGATGGGTAGGATGACCAGCACACCAGCCCTGGGTTGAGTGGTCTCCTTCGGAAGAACCTGTTTGTCTGCCCTGCTGATTGTAGTACACATGTCATTACTAGGTGAGCTGAATGAAACTCAGTAGTTTCATTGGCCCTTTCCAGGTTCAATCACATGTGTACACACAACAGTTCCGTGTATACACACATGGTCGCAGACACAGTCAAACATGGCTGCATGGTCCTTATAGTTTGCTTTGCCCAAATGTAAAACCCTAAACAATCCATTTCAGAGAATCCTTCCAGAAAACTTCTTTGCTAGATCTCTCCTTCTTTCTTTCAGCCCCGTGTTTGAGTTTAGGGTCTCTTCAGTAGTCCAGCCCACTTCCACACTTGTAGTCCAGGCTGCCCCCTACCCCATTTTCAAAGTGTTTTTGTTTTTTAGCTTTTAAAAATTGGTATAACATGTGTAAATTGCAGTAAATGCATAAAATGCCCTTATCTTACGTATGCAGCTCAGTAGGCTTTCACTTATGTGTACAGCTGTGTAACCACCACTCAGATCAAGGTATGGATGCTTCCAGAACCCCAGAAGGTACCTTGTATCCCTTTCCAGTCAGTCTCCCTAACATCCTCACAGAGTGAGCTCCACACAATACCATGACCAGGGATGTTTTTTCCTTGTCCTCGTATTAAACAGTACTGGGACCAAGCTGCTTGCCTCAGGAAACACCTTCTCTGTAAAGCTGGCCAAACTGCAAGTCCTCACACTGCCATCACTTCCAGTAGTGATTTCAAGTTCAGGGGTTCCCCAGACCAGCTTCAGTTTTGATTATTCCACAAGAAAAACTCACAGAATTCACTGAGAGCAGTTACATTTGTGGTTATAGTTTATTACAGAGCAAGGATGCCAGTTAGGATCAGCTGAAGGGAGAGGTGCAGAGGGTCAGCCTGGGGAAGGGTCCAAATGCAGAGCTGCTGGGTGTGACAGTAGCTCTGCTCTGTATGGTAATGCCTAAGAGAAGCTCCCCGGAGCCTTTGGTGTCCAGAGATTTCTCTGAGGCTCATCCTGCCTGCTGGAGAAGACTCTCGAGAGTCCCTTGGACTGCAAGGAGATCAAACCAGGATATTCAGATATTGATCTCAATCCTAAAGGAGAGCAACCCTGAATATTCCTTGGAAGGACTGATGCTGAAGCTCCAATACTTTGGCCACCTGATTCGAAGAGCCAACTCATTGGAAAAGACCCTGATGCTGGGAAAGATTGAAGGCAGGAGAAGAAGAGGGCGGCAGAGGCTGAGATGGTTGGATAGTATCACTGACTTAATGGACATGAACTTGCACAAACTCTGGGAGATAGTGGAGGACAGGAAGGGCTGGCGTGCTACAGCCCATGGGGTCCCAGAGTCAGACACGACTTAGCGACTGAACAACAACAACACATCCTGCCTGCATGGCCAATCTTTAGTGTCCACTCCTCCTGGGATCAGGTCTTTAGTCTCCAGTTCCTCCAGAGGTCATAGCTCATACAGTGTGACCTTAAGCCTCCAACATATTCACATTGTTAGACTGTCCTGTGGTCAAAGCCCAGGCAAACAAAGATACTCTTGTCAGTCAGGACATTCTGGGGGCCTAGAGATCACCTCCCAGTATTCAGAGGCAGAGGCCAGACCTCCCTTCAGGTAAGCTGAATGCTTCATTACACACCTGTATTGGCCTGAGCTCTGGGCAGGCTATGCCAAGGGAGCAGGGCTGTGCTGACAGCCAGCATTATTCCAAAGGCACATTTTAAAAATTGTTTTCTTGGGGGGAAAAGCTACCCATGAAAGCAACAGAGACTTTTTTTCCAGTTAGAAGAAGCGTTTCTTTTTCTTTTTGACTTGGCTGGTTTGATGTTAATTTTTAGTTCATTTCAGTTCATAAAAACTAGACACAAATTTTAACCGACTACATAAAGAAAGCATTTTATTGACCTTGTGAAAGTCCTTTATTATAAATAATTATGAAATATTATGACATTTATAACCTTAATGTTATTATAACATTAATGTTTCTCTGGTGGCTCAGTCAGTAAAGAGACCACTTGTAATGCAGGAGATGTGGGTTCAATCCCTGGGTCGGGAAGATTCCCTGGAGAAGGAAATGCAACCCACTTCAGTATTCTTGCCTGGAGAATCCCATGGACGGAGAAGCCTGGTGAGCTACAGTCCATGGGGTTACAAAGGGTTGGACATGACTGAGCACATAGCACACACAGAGTGTTAATGCAGCTGCATAACGTTAGAGAATTTTAAACTGGAAAGTCCTGCAACTGAAAAGGAAAATACCCATAAGGAGAAAGAGGTATAATGCCTAGAAATTTACTTTGGCCTCTGTTAGCAAGAAACCAGCACAGCAAAGCGAGATTCTCAATGTGCCATAGCACATTCATGTTCATCACATATCAGTTCATTTTCCGCATGTGGTCAGAGTGACTTCCTGGCTTCTAACACGTTGCTCTTAGAACAAAGTACAAATTCCTCAATGTGGTTTCTAAGGCCCCAGATGATCTTACCCTGGTTCTTTCCCCAGGCTCGTCTCCCACGCTTCCTCCACCCAGCGCCCATCTCACTCCTTATTTCAGGGACTTTGTTCTTGCCTGGAGAATCCCAGGGACAGCAGAGCCTGGTGGGCTGCCGTCTATGGGGTCACACAGAGTTGGACACGACTGAAGCGACTTAGCAGCAGCAGCAGCCCTGGGCTCCTACGCTTTCACAGATGTTTTTCCCACTGATTTCACACCTCTTTGGCTGGCTGACTCCTCCTTATTTTTCAGGCCTCAGGCTTATAAGTCAAGAAGAGGCTTTCCTCAAGCCTCAATTATCAAGGTATTTTTATCTCAGCACCTACCCAGCAGCACCCTGGAGTCAGTGCCAGTTAGCAGTGGAGGAGGTTTTGGTGGAGACTTTAAATATTCTAGTGGCTGGTGGCTGTTTAGTGGAAAAGAATTCAATTCCCCCACAACTGGGTGTGTAAGGGCTGAATGCAGTATCCCTAATTATTCTAGAATCTGGACCCAGGGGGCAGTGTGTGTATAAGCACTTGGCACTCAGTGCCCACAGGAGACGTTGCTAATTAATCATGAGGTTGGCACATGAATTGAGACCTAGTTACCATTCTTGTTCAAGATGCACACTGGGAAACTCCCTGGCAGTCCAGTGGTTTGAATTCCATGCTTTCACTGCTAGGGCCTGGGTTCAATCCCTGGTTGGGGAACCAAGATCCCACAAGCCATGCAGTGTGGCAAAAAAAAGAAAGTTTAAGATGCAGATGGCCCCGGGCTGACATCTTGGTTCCACCTAACTGGTAGTGCCAGCCTAGAAGTTTGGTAAATTTTTCTTTTAAAGATGGGGGGGTAGTGGGGAGTCAATTGCACTCTCTCGTTAAAATAGCTTTATTACTGCAATAAATCTAGAGAGAGGAGAGCAGGGAGGGAGAGGCTCCCTTGTTAGTTAAACATGTTCCATTTGCACATTGGTTTGAATTCCCACGAGAGCAGTATCCGTGCTGATGGATCTTCCCCATAAAAAGGCCTTGGCACTGGGCCATTGTAAAATTAAAATGAATTCAGATTCATTCATGCATGCAGCTTTAATTTACAATTAAAATATTATGGTTACATATTTTAATAAGAATAATTAGATGGACCCAACTGAATCAACTCTTCTGTTTAATGAGACAGAACCCAGAACCCTTATGAAAAGGCAGGTGGCTGTGACAGGAAACACGTTTCAGTGTTTTTTGTGGAGTCAGGCATTTTTGTTCTCTGTATATTTTAATGTCCAGAATGAACAGTTTGAGTTTTCTACATTACTAAGGCCCTTTGGCTCCAGCTACATGGAGCTCATTTTATGTGATATGTATATAAGCAGTTTACAGTCTTTCATGGAGTCTGACATTCTAGCCCCTCCAAGAAACTGGGTTTGTTCCTCTGCTCAGGGCTTTCTTGGTTTAAGTGAGACAGTGTGTGTGACATGTGTGTGTGACGTGACAGGAAGGGTGTGCTGAGACCTGTTTTGTGTGTGTGTGTGTGTGTGTATGTGTGTGTCTCCCCAGCTCTCCTGAATCATGATCGCTGAGTTCAACTTCTAGAGATTGATGCCTTTTGGATAAGAGTTTTTATTCCTTCAAAATGTACATTATTGGATATAAGGTCAGTTACCATTTATTAGGGCTTCACTGGTGGCTCAGATGGTAAAGAATCTGCCTGCAGTGCAGGTTCGTTCCCTAGTTGAGAAGATCCCCTGGAGAAGGGAATGGCTACCACTCCAGTATTCTTGCCTGGAGAATTCCATGGACAGAGGAGCCTCGGGCTACAGTGCGTGCCATCACAAAGAGTCGGACACAGCTGAGCGACTAACACATTGCACTTCACTTCACCATTCATTGACACTTGAGTGACAATAAATCCATTAGCTCTGTGGCAGGAGGTACGCTGAGCAGAGCAGAGCAGAACCAAAGTGGGTCTGGGAAAGTCCCAGGCCCTGTGAGGACCCAGCCACTCAGGCCCCTGCAGGGAGAGTTAGGAGGGAGGTGCTGCTATTTTGGATGCGTTGGCTCTGAGCTTGACACTTGGATGTCCAAGATACACTTAGACTGATGGTAACATTTTGGGCTTGCTCTAGGAAAGCATTTTTTAATGTTGATTTCTGATTGGAAACTGACTAAGCTGGAATCCACGAATAATATTAAGGAATATCCATAAGCAAGACCTCTACCTGGTGTCCTGTGATGCTGGGGACTTTTGAAGGGAAGCGACAAGACAAGACATGACCCTTTCCCAATTGCCAGAAATCAATTTGTTTTCCCTTCCTCCTTTCCTCCTTACATATGTGATATGGTATAATAATCGGGGAAACTGGGTATATAGTTTCCACATATCCCATATAGGATATATGGGAATTCTCTGTTATCTTTGAACAGTTTTCCTGTATGTTTAAAACTGTACTAAAGTAAACAATTCATTTTAAAACAAATAACATTGAATTTTATGTGCTCACACATGAAGATTTCTAAAAGATTGTACAATGAATAAACCAAGGTATGAAGCAGTATTTACAGTGTGCTTCCATTTGCATTAAAAATTATATATTTCATGTATATATATATACAGGTGGCTTCCCGGGTGGCTCTGGTAGTAAAAAACCTGCCTGCCAGTGCAGGAGATGTAAGAGACTCAGATTCAATTCTGGGTTGGGAAGATCCCTTGGAGAAGGAAATGGCAACCCACTCCAGTATTCTTGCCTGGAGAATTCTATAGACACAGCAGCCTGGAGCTCTACAGTCCATGGGGTTGCAAAGAGTTGGACACAAGTGAGCACATCCATATATAGACACTGCTGCTGCTGCTGCTGCTGCTAAGTCGCTTTAGTCGTGTCCGACTCTGTGTGACCCCATAGACGGCAGCCCACCAGGCTCCCCCGTCCCTGGGATTCTCCAGGCAAGAACACTGGAGTGGGTTTCCATTTCCTTCTCCAAAGCATGAAAGTGAAAAGTGAAAGTGAAATCGCTCAGTCGTGTCCGACTCTTAGTGACCCCATGGACTTCAGCCTACCAGGGTCCTCATCCATGGGATTTTCCAGGCAAGAGTACTGGAGTGGGGTGCCATTGCCTTCTCCGATATATAGACATATATATGCTATTTATGTATATAATATTATATATATGTGCACATATATATATGCTATATCCATCCATATATATGCCAGTTATATATATATATATATATATATATAAAAAAAATAGATAAAAGTCCTAGATAGGTAGACAAGAAACTAGGAGTACAAATGGAGGGGGACTTCATTTTCATGGTGTTATCTGAATTTGCGATTGTATCTTCTCTCTCTAGTAACATAATATTTTATTTTTATAATAATGAAAAAAACTTATTTTCCAAAGGTAGATAAGTATTAGGATGTCATTGTGTTAGTGGTGTTAGTACCGGCTGAACTCATGGGTAGCTCTTCTAGATCCACATTTCTGACTTATTTTCACTTTCAGGCGCCATATGTGTCTCTTCGTAGAGCACTCCTCTTGAGATGAGTTCCATCCCTTTTTCTCTTCCTCTCTTGCTTCTCTTCTTTTACTGGTTTTAACTTTTCATTATAAAATTTAAACATATACAAAGTAGAAAAATATAATGAACCCTTATATGCTTAAGGGTTCAACAATTAACACATTATTAATTCAAGACCAAGCCCCACCCCTACCCATTTCCTTCTGCTACCACTCGGTGAATGATCTGAAATGAATTTTAGGCATAGTGTAATTTCATCTGTAAATATTTCAGTATGCATTTCTAACAACTGACCCTTCTTAGAAACACACCACATTATCACACCTTAAATAACTAACATTAACTCCTTTATACCATCAAATATTCAGTGTTCAAGTCTCCCTGATGATGTTGAAAAAAATTTTGTATATTTGGTTATCCTAATTCTGATGCAGATAAGGAATACACATGGCATTTGGTTAATTTATTGCTTAAAACCTCTTATTCTGCCCTTTTTCCCCCTTGTACAATTTATTTGTTGAAGAAACTGCATCTTTTGACCTGTAGACATTTTCATATTCTGGATTTTGCTGATCTTTCGTGTTCTTGTGCTGTAGTTTAACACAGGTTGGCAATTATTTCTTGTTGTAAAAGGTGAGTCTTTTTCCACTCACTTTTCCTAATGTATTATGAGATGCAGAAAGGTAACTGTACTTAATTCTGGACGCTGCTCATGTAGAGAAACTTGTAACATCACAAATTATTATAATTCATGCAAAAGGCAAAGCTCACCCACAGTTATTTATTCTGAAGTAATAAAAGCTTTCTTAAAAGTCATCATTCAAAACTGCCAGAGCGTGGCATTTAAACCTACTTCAAGCTATAAAGTGACAAGTAACATCCCTTGTAGTATGTCTTTTAGGTTATTTATTATAATTGTTATCAGGAAATAAAGGAAGGTTACTTGGTACATTTCTTCTGCCTTTCAAGCATGTTATTTGTAAAAGAATGTAGTTTGTGTGAAACGGGCTAAATTTTAGTTTTGAGATTATTATGTGGGAGTCCCAGCTAGAACCCTGGTGAATAAGGTGTTGGGTTAAATTCTGTTCTCTGCTGGCACTGAGCCAGGGCTCAACAGATTTTAACTGAATGAATGAGTCTTCCAGTTCAAATACATGAACATATAAAATAGTATATACTTTGGAATAGGAAAAAAATGTTCTGAGAAAGGGAGTACAAAATGAAACAAGTTTTCATTTTTGTGATAGAAAATTCTCATCAAGGCTATAAAAAACTGAAACTCACTAGCACCTAACACCTTCTGCTTTGGGTCTTAGCTTTTGTCTGTATTCATCTTTTTGTAATCCGAATAAATGTTTTTTCAGTTAACACAGTTATGTTTACTGTACTATAAAGATTAAAGCTAGACTGCAGTGAAGATTTAAAAAGTATACCTGTCAAGATGGCTAAAATAAAAAAATAGCGATAATACCTTTAGAAACTGTGATAGGTATGTAGTGACATATCATCGTGGTATTAATTTTCATTTCCCTAATGGCTTCCTGGGTAGCTCAAATGATAAAGATTCTGCCTGCAATGCGGGAGACCTGGGTTTGATCCCTGGGTCGGGAAGATCCCCTGGAGAAGGGCATGGCAGCCCACTCCAAAATTCTTGCCTGGAGAATTCCATGGACAGAGGAGCCTGGTGGGCTACAGTCCATGGGGTCGCAAAGGGTTGGACACAACCGAGCGACTGACACACATGCACAATGGCTAATGACGCTGCACGTCTTTTCATGTGCTTCCTCACTGTCTGGGTGTCCTCCTTAGTGAAATGTCTCTTCATGTGCTTCTTCACTGGCTGTGTGTCCTCCTTAGTGAAATGTCTCTTCATGTGTTTTGCCCATTTTCTAGTTGAATTCTTTGTTTTTTTTTTTTTTAATGTTGGGTTTTGAGAATTCTTTATATATTCTAACTACAAGTCCTTTGAGGAACTAGTGATTTGCAGATATGTTCTTCCAGTCTGTAATTTGTCTTTGCAGCCTCTTTGCAGGAGGTAACAGAGCAAAGCCTTTTAATTTTGGTGAGGTGAATTTAGCTCTCTTTCCTTTTTTTTTTTTTTAAACATTTTAAAGGATTTATTTATTGTATTTTATTTTTTTGTCTGAAGTGTGTGACATGCAAGATCTTAGTTCCCTGACCAGGGATCAAACCTGTGCCCTCCTTCATTGGGAGTGTTGAATCTTAACCACTGGGCCACCAGGGAAGTCCTTAGCTCTCTTACCTTGTATGAATTATACTCTTGGTGTCAAATCTAAGAGCTTTTTGTCTAACTTTAGGTTGCAAAAATTTTCTCCTATATTTCTTTTCTAAAAGTTTTATTGTTCATTCAGTCACTAACTCATGTCCCACTCTTTGTGACCCCATCAACTGCAGCATGCCAGGCTTCTCTGTCCATCACTCTCTCCCTGAGTTTGCTCAAGCTCATGTCCATTAAGTCAGTGATGCCATCCAACCATCTCATTCTCTGTTGCCCCCTTCTCCTCTTGCCCTCAATCTTTCCCAGCATCAGGGTCTTTTCCAGTGAGTCAGCTCTTCGCATCAGGTGGCCAAAGTATTGGAGTTTCAGCTTCAGCATCAGTTCAGTTCAGTTCAGTTGCTCAGTCATGTCTGATTCTTTTCGACCCCATGGACTGCAGGCTTCCCTGTCCATCACCAACTCCCAGAGCTTGCTCAAACTCATGTCCATTGAGTCAGTGTTGCCAGCCAATCCATAAATATATACAAAGAAGTATATACTTCTTCATTTTTTTTCAACAGCATCTTATAATTTTCAGCATACAGAACCTATACATCCTTTGTTTTTGAATCTTCTAGGAAATCAATTGGTTAATTAATTTTCAAGCATTTCATGAGCACTTACTAATGGGTGCCAGTACTTTGCTTGGTGCTAGAAATATGAAAATAAAATATAAGGCCTTTGAGAGGCTGCTGCTGCTGCTGCTGCTGCTGCTGCTAAGTCGCTTCAGTCGTATCTGACTCTGTGCGACCCCATAGATGGCAGCCCACCAGGCTCCGCCATCCCTGGGATTCTCCAGGTAAGAACACTGGAGTGGGCTGCCATTTCCTTCTCCAATGCATGAAAGTGAAAAGTGAACGTGAAGTCGCTCAGTCGTGTCTGACTCTTAGTGACCCCACGGACTGCAGCCTACCAGACTCCTCCGTCCATGGGATTTTCCAGGCAAGAGTACTGGCTAGTGGGACAGAATTTCAGGAGAGCATGCTGGTTGGACTGATGCTGTAGCTAATAGCAAAGAAAATAATTTTTTTCTACTCCAGAATAATGGACTTATGTGAAATTGAAAATACAGTGAAATTGGAGATTTATTATTTATTGCTTAAGAACCACCAGAGAGAATGTGTTTAAGGCACAGGCTTTGGAGCAAGGCAGACCAGAGTTTGAAACCTGGCTGAGCCTATTGGCCATTTGACTTTGAGCCAGTTGTTCAAACTTTAGAAGCCAATTTTTTTTTTTTTTTTTGTCTGTAAAATGGGATAATAATATTACTGACCTCTTAGGATTGTTGTAAAGATTAAAGGAAAACGTGTGTAAAACACCACAGTGCATGACCCATATGCATGCTTTGTTCAGTACAATGATTTTTACTGTTGATTTCATCTCATATAAGGACTAAGGGAAAAAAAACAAGGTAGATGGATACATGGATAAAGGTTGAACGTGGAATGGGGCTGGGAGAGGGAAGGGGGTACACTGAAACCAAGGTGTGATTATTATAAGACAACATAGGAATTAGATTTTCAAAGAGTGCAGCAGTCTTTCTTCAGAAGCCTGTTTTCACATGGAGAACAGTAGGGATCAGTAAGCTTAAATTTTTAATTCTACTCTGCCTGACTTCTTCCTTCATACTAGAAATAATCATTAGGCCCAAGAAGTCATTAAAGTGTTTAATAAGGTTATTAAATTGACTAACTGCTGCTGCAGAAGCAATTTTCATAGGAAATCCATATGATTCTATGTATGGAACTTGGAGCTGTCCTTTGTGGCTGACAGGCTGTCAACATTCCCTTGAAGGATGGTGGGCAGGATCATGAGGGATGCATCTAATTAAGGGATTATAGGTGAGCCTTGGCTTCCTGGGTGTGCTGTTCATAGCTGGAAGTATCGAGAAACTTCACTAATTCCTACTAATTGTGGAGTGGGGGAGGGGAGGCCCATCTGAATTATGGAATATTTTAAAATAAATGTACTTTTATTACTTTCAAGTACGTATTTTAACTCCAACTAGGCAAACAAATTGTCATCTGGTAGAAGTCTTAGGGGACTCCGGTTATTGGAGCTCTCAGGATGATTTTCAATTATTTCTATGTAAATAGGTGCTTCTGGAGTTGTTTAGGGTGCTCAAAAAACAGTTGATTCTCATAGATCTTAAACATTGCTCTTGTAGCCATGTGCTGTTAATTGGCACGCCCTTAGAGGAAGGGGTTTGTTAAATTAAGATAAACTTTAGACCAGCTGCTAAATAACTTATCATTAATTCATGGAGTCCAAGAACTCAAGTGGATGAGGTTTTTATTTCAGTTGAAGTTTGATCTCATCTTTATTTTCCCACCTGAAGACAATTCATTGATTCCTACAGGCATTCATTTATTCATTAAGTGATATTAATGGACTGCTTTGGATGTGCCAGGCACTCAAGTTATACTGCAAAGCCTAAGCTACCCTAAAGGAGCTTAGCATCTAGTGAAGGAGGGCTGCAGGTAAGTACAGTGCAACAAAGCACCGAGAAAAAGGATTCCCAAGGTCTGCCGGGAGGCAGTAGGGGCTTGAAGAGTTCAAATTAATCAGACTGGAGAAATCTGAGGATTTCCAGAGGAATTCCAGAAGGATTTCTAGAGACTGCGTTACGTTTTGAAAATGGATTTGAGTTAGCAAAAAATAAAAGAACCAGATGATGACAATAAAGGAAAAAGCAGAAAGCGGGATGAGGACAGCAGTCCAGGCAAGAGAACAGCGTGTTCAGAGGCGCGCAGGCGTGAAATGGCCTGTTATGTGACCCAAGCTTTGCCTTTGGAGATAAGTAGAGTGAGAATCATGAAAGGCTGTATTGTGCTAGCTACAGAGTTTGAACTTGATCTTGAAGGTCATGGGACAGGTTTTGTAGGATTTTCAGCAGGAAAATGACATCATCAGATGTGTGCTTTGGAACTGTTCTTGTTTTAGTATGGGGGATGAATTGGATACAGGCCCAGAGATCAATTAGTAGCACTTGCATTAACATTGGGCATGCTATCCGTCCTTGGGTCAGAGCACTCACAGAGGGAATAGAGTGGTGGGTGTATCAAAGGAGGGTGAAACTGCAGGACTTGGTCAGTGAGTCAAAGACAGAAGTCTGGGGACTCTGGATTTTTGGCTGGGGTTGCTGGGGATGAGATGAGGAGGAGGATGTGGGAAGGGTGTGGACTCTGTGCGCTAGTGGGATTTTCAAGTGAACCTTCTAGGCAGGAGGCTGGATATATGGGGAGATGCCTGAATGGAGATGGAGAGAGAATCATCAGTTCGTGCTGAGTGCTTGAAACCATATGTTTGGATGAGGTCACCCTGGAATGGTAACAGGATGTGAAGAACAGCAGCTTGGGATGGCTCTCAGGGCCACAGAGACGTGGAAGGGAATGAGAAGGAAGGAAGCTTACCATTTAGCACTTCAACCAAGTTAAAGATTTTCAGGACTGAGAAAGTATTTGGAGACTTAGCATCATAGTTAATTTTGAGTGTACATTTAAAGTGCATTGCTGTGTTCTTAGGAGATTTTTTTTTTCCCAGCATAGTTTTAGAATCTGTTTTCAACATATCCTTCCCTGCATAAAGATTAGATGTAATGAGTATTAATAAAGGTAGAATCTGAGAATTCTAACCCATTAAGATGAGGAAACTAGGTTCCTTACTGTAATTTGTCATTATGATATTCATTCCTTCTACAAATATTATGAGGGGCCTGCTCCGAGCGAGTCCTGTGAAATCTTTAGGTCTCTCTGCCTTTTACTGAAAAATTACAGTATTAAAGTATTTGCTACTAGGTTCTTAAATTAATAAATTTGTACTTTAAAAAGATAATTGGGTTAGCTTTTCTGAATTGCTTATTACCAAGGTCTATGGGCGGAGAAGGCAGTGCACCCCACTCCAGTACCCTTGCCTGGCAAATCTCATGGATGGAGGAGCCTGGTAGGCTGCAGTCCATGGGGTCTCTAGGAGTCGGACATGACAGAAGCGACTTAGCAGCAGCAGCAGCAGCAAGGTCTATGGGAAGACTTTCATGCTTTGGGTTTATAAGCACTTTCCTTTCTATATAATATTTGATTTCATGTAGCACAATAAAAATTTTCCTGATGCTTTCACAGGTATTTTATAATTTGATCCTCTTAATGAACAGCTGAGATAGGTTGGATAGGCATCATTCCTATTTTCCTGATGTAGAAACAGAGGCTCAGTGAATAAGCACATAATTTAGGAAGTAAGTGAACAAGAACTTACCCCTGGTATTGTGACCATAATTTCAGTGTTCTTTCCATGAAAAGGGACCTATTACTCAAAGTTTAGATGTTAGTAGTTGGGCAATAGCAAACAGATAGAGGGGAAAAGTCCTGATTTTTTTGAGAAATATTTGTCGTTACTACCATCTTCAATTAATAATATGTTGAGTGGTCAAGGAGTCTGTGATGCTGTAGTAACTGTGTATTCTATAATTTTAGTTCAGAAACCCTTTTTTGAATGACAGGTTTGTAGAAAATTGACAAAAGCATTTGTTTGTCTTTTCGTTTTTGTTTAACCTGGGTAAAGGCTCACTATTTCAGTAATGGGTGCATGTCTTCTGCTGTTAATATGGAACACTGAACTGTTGGAAATATTAAATTTCCCCTGTGGGATTTTCAAGAACTTCTGCTTCTCCAGTGGAAAAGTGGAGCTGCCAGCACCCTGTGAGGGCGTGTGGCTTACATGTGACTGGGTGACTAGGAGCCTCTTCCCTTAGTCCGGCTGAACGGGGGCAGGATAACCTTGTTAGCCCTTGTCAACATTCTGTCTTGCCCTGAGTGTGTGGGGACACTTTAGGGGGTTAGATGTGGTCTACCCTGGACTCTGGTCTTCTCTCCTATTCTTAACCTATTTGTCTCTCTCTTTATTGATTCACTGATGATTGATTCATTCCTTCTAAGAACTATGGGTGTGTAAAAAGCACTGCGGGAAAATGAGTTATGTACACACACTCGGTTAGGAGATGGAGGTGAAGTGTGTCCTGAGGGCACGGTGCCTGGGTTCTGTTTCATTTCTGCCCCTGGGCAGGATCTGCTTTACACTGAACCAGCCACACTTTATGTAAGAGGGGCTCTTATCAACAAATGTTTTTATAATCCTTCTTATAATTAAGAATGTGTGTTTAAGAAATAATGGCCAAAATGTTTAGAACATTGCTGTATTGTTGCCTTGTTTTTATTGTCTGTCTTCTAAATGACTTTAAAAATACATAATGAAAAGATTTCAAAATAAGTCTTTTTGGAGCATTAATTCATCACCTCTGTATGCATATTGAGGACAAGCAGTAGGGTAGAAATCTCCAATGCAAGAACAAAGTATTACTTTAGAAGGTGAGACTTATAGGTAGCAAAAGCTATTTAAGGGAATGTGGACTGCCTTTCTCCTTTTCTGTTAATTTTCTGTCTTGCAAACTCTGATTTTATTATCTGCATAACAGAATGGAGGTTCTTTGTCCAGAAAACTCCATAATATTTCTTCTCCTTCTGCTTTGGAGGATTGACAGCCTGCTTCTCAGATGTGCCAAAGCAAAGCAGTAGAAATGCCTACAATTTCAGTCCTGAAGTCTTTTTTTTTTTCTTCAAAACAAAAGGTTAAAATATTTAAAGTGAAATTCAGTTAGCAAATTTATAATCACCAAATGAATAAATGATAATTTCAAAGATTATCATGCCAAACATAACAATTTTTTGTTGTACATGTTTTCATATTTTAAAATTAAGCTGATGTAGTGAAGAGCACTTTTAAAAAAAGTATTTTAAATTTTACCCTGTGTTTCTTGTTCTTATTATCTTTAAAAAGGAATAAAATTATCTACTCTGTATTTTTTAACTTCTCTTTTACCTGTAACATGAGGTTGTTATGAAGAAGTAGTTTACCACATGGGAAAGTATATTTTAAAAATAGAAACATATGTCAAAAGCACCCATCTTTCTATTCATATTACTAAGTCAGTATTGCTTATTCTCAGGGCATCGGGGTGCACAGAAGTCATTTCCAACTCTCCTTGCTTGCTTTTCACATGACCTTTGTCACTCTTTCTTATTAGTGTTCTAGCAAGTAACTTATCAGGCAGGGCCTGTAGTTTTAATGCAGAGAAATGAAGGAAGTATGAAATGACATTTTTTAAAACTTGATAAAAATGTGAACCTATTTTTCATGATTAAAAATTGAAAATCAGTTTCAGAATACTCTGTTCTTATTGTCTTCATATAACCTGTAAAACCAAATCACGCCCAGCTCTGTTTTGTGTTATTGTAGAAATTCCATTTGTGGCAATAGTGTTTTTTGGACTTCCTGTGGTGCTTGATTCATTAACTTCTTGTTTTTTTAAAGGACTATAACCACATCGGTTAAAGCTCCTTTCAGTTTTGTTCTAGTACAGTCATTTCTCTCAGCCCTTCCGAGCCCTACTTGCAATTCTGAAACATATTTCTTTGTGATGCCCTTACAGGAATTTGTAAGTGTCTGGGTTCGAGATCCTAGGATTCAGAAGGAGGACTTCTGGCACTCTTATATCGACTATGAGATATGTATTCATGTAAGTATGCCATCAATAGTACATAGAAATCATAGTAATTTTTAGGTAGCATACATTTGATGGGTACTACGATATAAGTGAAATTTATAAAAATGTTTCTAATTCAAAGAACTGAATTTGAATGATTGCAACTAACGCTTGTCTCTTAAATGAAGTAATATGATGGTTCCTAAAGTTGAAAAATGGACTTATTTGAATTCCTCGTTGTACCTTTGTTAATATTAATATTTTAATGTTTATTGCCTTCATGTTGAAGATGTGAAACATCTAAAATTCACAAAGAGTTTTTATAGCTCATTAATGGTATTTCTTTATGATCTGTTATGGCATGTTTCTGCAGACTATATTACCTGATAAATCTTAAGTTCTGAGAGGATGTAGAGTTCTCTGGAAAAGAGATGTACAGTGTTTTATATGTAGAACAGAAAAGTGGGAAATGAATATGTGCAATTATTTTTGCCTTGGTCTCAATTCTGAGTAATTAAGAGAAGTAATTAACTAGAAATGACTTATTTTATTTGGAAACAATACTGTAGCATAATCTTTTGAGGAGTATTGTGTGTTGTGTGGCCTCCTATAATTATCTTGAATAAGGGTCAGCTATCTTTTTCTGTAAAGGGCCAGGTAGTAAAAATCTCTGGCTTTGTGGGCCGTACAGACTCTCAGAATCACTGAAAGCAGCCATAAACAATACATAAATGAATGAGTGTAATTGTGTTCCAATAAAAATTTATTTGTGAAGACAAGTGGCGTCTGGATTTGGCCCACAGGTGTCTATGGTTTATTGGCCCTTGACCATGAAGATAGTCACTTCTTTTGTCTGATTTAGTCCAGACTTCTCTTGAGAGCATAGCAATGGGCTCAGATTTTATCTGTGACTGTGTAGTATTATACAAGTGAGATAAAATTTAGCCACTCTTTACTCTTCCCACTGTTAATAGCTAAATTATTATATTGGGCACCTCAATGCCACTAAACTTCTCTTTTTTCTCCTTTCTTCCCTTTTTCTTTCAAACTTCCTCAACTTAGAAAATAAAGTAAAAACTCAGAATACTTTTTTTTTGATGATGGTGTTGAAGGTGTTTATCAGGGTATGCCTGTTTTGATTTCGTTTTGGTTTTACTCATAAGGTCACACTAGATATTCATTCTGTGTGGAAAATTATAACACGAATATATAAGACTGAGCATTTGAAAATGAAATGAAATTCTTTAGTTGCCTTCTGACTTCCTCTAAAAAATTTGTGGGTCAAATTTTGACATATTTATTGACACACTTTATAGTAGGTATGAAATGTAATTATCCTCAGGGAGTTAATGAAAGTATAGATCCTTCTTTTCTACATAAATAGCTTGATGTGAGTTCAGAAATGTCCGTTAAAAAATATTTCCATCCAGAAGTAATGGGTTCCACAAGTACTATTTGGTGGTGCTCAGCATTTTTCTGTGGTGGTAGTGGTTGGCGTTTCTCTGAGATGCTAATAAATTGACAGTAAATACATGTTCTTGGCTTGGTAGATAGCAGAAACCAGCAACTAGATTTAGAGGAACTTAATAAATCAGTGATCTCAGTGTAGCCTGATCCTGAAGAGGCTTCCACCTGTTGTACGATTAGGAATGGGTGGGGATCCTGGATAGTTCTAGTTGGCCTCGCTTAGACACTGCACCCACAGACCCATAGAGCTTTGCGGGTAGAGAAGCTGGTGTTTAACCCATTTAAATTAGCCTCAAGGGAAATAATACCAGACAACTCTGAAGTCGTAGCATTTACCTGGAATTTTAAACTAATAGATGGTCGAGGTGAGTAGCCCTTCATGTATTCTCTCCTGAGCTTGTCCTGCAAATGAAGGTCTTATTGATAGACCCTTGTCTGGTGTGGGCACCACATGGATCTCCAGTTATTCTATCCACAGTGGTTCTAAGCAGAGAAATGAAGGGAGCTGACCTGGACTCCGTCTATGCGCGAGGCTCAGGAGGCTCTGCAGTGACCTGGTCCTCTCTGGTGAGAGAACACTGACAGGGCGCCCACCCAGGCCTTGCTGGGGCACAAACTCTGATGTAAACGGCCTGCCAACTGAGCCCCCAAGAGTCACATTAGAGGGAGGCCCTGGTGTGCTTTGAAATCCACACACACAATGTTATTATTGTGCCACAAACTCTTATCTAGCGCATTTTGCTGCCAGATTGTCCACAATGAGATTTAGGCCAATAACTACTTTTTGGACAAATTTCTTAACCTCTCTGCATCCTGAGATTCTTTGAATTTTATAAAGTTCAGGAATATGTGCTATACATCTCATGGGGACAGTTAGGAACTAATGCCTGCTATGACTGACACTTCCCAGAGAAAACAGCCTTTGGGTGCATATTAAGCAGGTTGATGACGGTTTTTGAAATAATACCAATCTCTGGGGCAAAAAAAAATTCTCATTTGGCAGTATAAAGATTATGAAATAGAATGTTGAAATTAATAGGCAGAATAGAGATCTTCTTACAAAACCAATAGACATAAGCCAGTCTCTTGTTTTTCACAAAGGAGAAACGGCCTTGGATAAAACCCATAGGAGAAGCATCGAGATTTTGCTTCAGGTAGGGACTCTGAGGGTGGCTTTTCCTAAATCTGCCTTAAGGTAACAGAAAGTACCAGTTACACCTAGTAACTAATGATAATATTAAGAGATAACATTTGCCATTGCATATTGTCAATCCTGACAATGGCCCTGGGAAACAGGGATGTGCTATTTCATCCCCATTTTCCCATCCGAGGAACTGGAGTTCAAGTCACTTGCCTTGTAGCAGAGCCAGTACTGGACTTTGGGTTCTCCACACACATACTTGTCCTGTGCACCACACGCCTCTTTCACTCAATCACACTCTCTTGCACACCTAGTAGAGAAGGGGAATGCTGATCTCTTGTTTAAAGGTGATTTCAGGATCCCAGGTGATTTGTGTGGTCTGTGGCGATGGCCGTATCAAGGACTTGGCCTTCTGCAATGTCATGTTGAGGACCATGAGAAGGTGTCTCTAATCCCCAAAGACTTCTCCGTGGGTGGATGGATGGGGTAAATGCAGTGGATGACCCTGAGCTTTTACTCATCATTTATGCTTCAGGATTTTGTCTAATGTTTACGATTTGTCTCTGAAAGGAGTGCTATAGATGAGCGGGAAGCTACGTCAGGACTCAGGGAAAGGCAGGTTCATGCCTTGCCCCAGGACGTCACTGCTCATTAATGTCACCCCAGCTGTCTTCATAGATGCTATGTTGGTGGGTTATATGCAAGATTTGAGTCTGGCATAAATGCAAATCTATTTTTGATTTTTAAAATCCTACTTTAAGTGAATATTGGGGCATGTAGAGTGTTAAGGATACAAGAAAAGCACATTTTCCTCAAGTGAGGCTTATGTTTTTTGTTTTCTTTAAACAGACCAATAGCATGTGTTTTACAATGAAAACATCCTGTGTGAGAAGAAGGTACAGAGAATTTGTGTGGCTGAGGCAGAGACTCCAAAGTAATGCATTACTGGTGTAAGTGATTTAAAGAGTATATTGAGAAGACTTTATTATTATAGTCAATATTTAAAAATTTGACCTACCACTGTATATAAAATAAGCAACAATGAATAGCACAGGAAACTATATTCAATATCTTGTAATAACTTATGGGTAACAATCTGAAAAACAATGGAAAACACCTGAAATTAATTTAATATTGTAAACAATATACATCAATTAAAAAATTGACATGTATTGATATATATGAAGGCTTTTGTAGGCTTTCTTCTCAATTGCAATATATAGCTTTATTTTTTTGACTGTTGCCTCTGAATTCAAAATTTACCACTTGAATTATACTAATTTATATGAGTATTGATCATGAAAGTCCTCAAAAATGTTTAAAAATATTTTTTCTTTAAGTTAACTGATTTTTTCATACCCTTATTGTATAATGTAACTATAAAATATGTGTATAATTATATAATAGTTGTGTGATAATTATCATGCATGATTTGCTTTCATTTTGAGGGATTTCTGTAACTAAATTGCCTTGATTTGATGATTAAAAAAAATTTTTTTTTCTTTCTCATAAGACAACTGCCAGAACTTCCATCTAAAAACCTATTTTTCAACATGAACAATCGCCAGCATGTAGATCAGCGCCGTCAGGGTTTGGAGGATTTCCTCAGAAAGTAAGTGTGCAGAACCTCTGGTGGCCAGATGGGAGATGCGAGCACAGCACTCTGTAAGAATTGAGGGTCCTGTGATCAAGCCGGAGAGAATGTTCCTGTTTCTAAAATGCTGATAATCTGCTTTGGAGGGATGCTCAGTAATTCATTTCCTATATTGTTAGCCATTCAGTCGTGTCTGACTCTTTGCGATCCCATGGACTTTAGCCCACCAGTCTTCTCTGTCCAAGGGATTCTCCAGGCAAGAATACTGAAGTGGATTGCCATTCTCTTCTCCAGGGTATCTTCTCAACCTACGGATTGAACCTGGGTCTCCTGCATTGTAGGCAGATTGTAGGCAGAGTCTGAACCACCAGGGAAGCTAGTTTAACCCCTGCCTCCATCCTTACATGTCTTTCTTTTCTCTGTGTCTCAGATTTACTTTCCTTTCTCTCAAAAGAACATCAATCATTGGATTTAGAGCCCACCCTAAATCCAGGATCATCTGTCTTGAGATCCTTAATTTAATTACACCTGCTAAAATGTTATTTCCAAAGGTCATGATCATAGGTTACTGGGATTTAAGAAGAACATCTCTCTCAAGGAGACACAATTCAGTCCTCTACAGTAACTTTCAGGTATCGGCCAATAGAAGCCAATACTAATCCTCCTCAGAACTATAAATCCATTTGTGCTGCGCTGTGTTCAGTCATTTCCTATATTAGAGCACCATCTTGTGGCTCACCTCACACAGTGCATATTCAGGACCAAACCTTCCAGAAAGAAAACAATGAACTAATTGAATCAGATAATAAATATATACTCCCTTAAGCTATAAAGCAGAGCCAAATTGCTTGGGAGTTTAGCTGACAAGAGTAAAATTTGCCAGGAAACAAATGTTCCTTATTAAAAGCACTTCTTAGAAACTCTGTATTTACAACGTTTAGGATCGACATACCAACATTAGCTCTACAGTGGGCTGCTAACAGTGTTCTGAGCTCCTCTAAGTGAATAACTTGTTGCTACTCTTTGGAGGGAATGTTTATAAGGGAGTATTTATTGGTGTTTGAATAGTCTTAGTGGGTTATTAGGGCTTCCCAGGTGGCGCTAGTGATAAAGAACCTGCCTTCCAATGCAGGAGATGTAAGAGACATGGGTTTAATTCCTGTGTCAGGAAGATCTGCTGGACAAGGGAATGGCTACCCACTCCAGTATTCTTGCCTGGAGAAGCCCATGGACAGAAAAGCCTGGCAGGTACAATCCATGGCGCTGTAAAGAGTTGGACACAACTGATTGTCTTAGCACACATGGACACAGAGGGTTATTAACTCTGGAACACTTGGTTATGGTTGGTGCTGCAGTGAAAGTGACTTGAATTCACACTGCTATGATTCCTCTTTTTTTAATTTCTACTCTGTAATACTGGAATATTCATCCCATGGGACAACACACTAATCTGCACACAGACTCTGAGGCCAGACTGCCTGGGTTCAAATCCTGCTTCTGCTACTTTAGCTGGGAATTTAGGCAAGCCTTTTACCTCCTCCGCGCTTGTGTTTGCCCACCTGTAAAATGGGGTAATAATAGTATCTACTTCATAAGGCTGTCAAGAGGATTAAATCAGTTAATGAATGTAAAGCACTCACAACAGACTGAAGTATAATGTGTGATAGCCAAGTATCAGCCACTATTTTAATGCACTTAGACATGAAATAGCTTTGAGCTAATTTTTCTATCTTCCTATTTATAGATAAGGGAATAAGCTGAGTCCTATGACTACTAGTTAGTGCAGGGCCCAGTCTCCTGAACTCTTTTTCTACTAGCTTCAGGATCTGAAACCATCTTGAATGTTCTACTCGGCACCTTCGAGCTAGCCTGAAATAATATACTGCCCTCTGGCTCTCTCTCTCTCTATGGCTCACTCATCAAAGGCTTGGGTATTAAGTATCCACATGAATATTAATATTTATTTCTATTAGATTGGTATCATGCTTTTCCTTTGAAGGGGTCATAGAGACATACAGAAACAGCCAAGGTTATAAATTGAGGGAGGGCTGGAAAAGAAAAAGGTGGAGGCGGGAAATGGAGGAATAAAAATGTCAAGAGAACAGAAGAATCTAACTAAGCCAAGTCCTCAGAAATCCTCACAGTGGTGTTCTGTGGCGTTTCCTAGGCATGACAGAACAAAGACCTGCTCAAGTTTTTCCTGCCCTTTCCTTTTGGGGATAGCTCCAATTTTAATTGTCTATATGAGACCCAGGTGGCTGATGGCCTCTCCCTAAAGACCTGATCCCCACAGACAAGTTTGCAGAGTGGCCTGTCACTCCAGATGCTGCTGGGGGAAACTGCAGACCGGCCATCACCAGTGAGTCCCGGACAGGGCTAGTCATATCCTGCAGTCTCCGTAAGCATTTGGGGAGCTGCGTGTTTTCTGTAGAGAAGTGTCCTTATTTGAGATCAAAGGACACCATGTGTCTCTCTGCTTATGTTGCTTGTTAAGCTCAAGGACTGTGTTTTTTTGACCAGGAATTACTTCATTGTTTTGAACGTGACCTTTCCTTGCACAATTGGGCAACCAAATTCCTGCCAGTGTGAGAGTCAGCAGGCTGTTGAGGGGCTGTGCGTAGCTACTCTAGGTTACTCTTGCATGCTGTGTTTGGCAGTTTGCTGGTTGAATTTCACGCAGAGGTCATAATGGAAAGTGTCTTGGGTCAGGAGCTGGAGGGATTGGGTTCCAGGTCTCCTGTGAATCTTGGCTCCTGGTTGTTTTCTGGCTCTGAAACCTCAGAAAAGTCATTCATTCCTGTGAGCCTTGGTTTGCTGGAAAGTGCGATAATGTCATACACGCACCACCGGCCTCACGGGTAGTTGTGTCATTCAGAGGAAGGTTGGGAAAGGACTCAGTGAGCCAATATATGAAGTGACTGCTTTTGACCAGGCTGGGTACTGAGGATATAGGACTGCATAAGACAGACACATATCCTTGTCCTCTTGAAGCTTCCATTCTAGCGGGGAGGCAACTGCATACTTATCAGGGATGTCTTGATTCATTAAAGTTGAATCTTGATGTCATCCAGAAGTCAAATCATGGAGCAGACACCATTGTGATGTTATTTGTCCCGTTATGGTCTGTGAACATTAGTCTCCAAGAGATGAATTTCACATAAAAAGTGAAAGCTGGTGCTTCTATGTAGTCTGTTCCTGAAGGAAACAAGGAGTCTAATACCACACTTTGGGTTTAGTCCTCACTTAAAGGCCTTGAATGCTGTGGCCCCTGCTGTCCTCCCCACCGTCTTTTCTGTGCCCCTCAAATCTGATACATAGTCCTGTTCTTTGTCCAGTGTGTGTAGAAATAGCAACCTTGCATGTCTCTGCCTCTCGTGGACCCCTCTGTCCCCCCGGCCTAAGCCCACTTTGGGAAACTGGATGCAACGTGCAACTCAGCCATCTGTGTCCTGACCCCACCTTGAGGTCCCCTGAGGCTCTGTTGGTTACCTGTTAAGTGAGGCTACTATCGGTAGCCTGTTCCTTGTTTGTAGGGCACTTTGGGAATTTAAGAAGAAAACACCACAATATTAAAGTACGAAATATGCCTGTGTATTGTAGATTTTTAGCATGTATTTTTAATTATTGTTGGCTGCACCACACAGCATGCAGGATCCTAGTTCCCTGACCAGGGATTGAACCTGCACTCCCTGCAGTGGACGCACAGAGTCCCAACCACTGGACCACCAGGGAATTCTCTTTTTAGCGTGTATTTTTAAGACTTGGTTTTTAAACTGGTGATGATGAAGGGGAATGAAATTAGGGGGCTCCCCAATAAATGCCCCAAATAAACATGCTACTTTTTGAATTCTTAAAAAACTTGGTTTTTATATAAATTTTGAAGTTAAAGAGTGTTGTATATGTTCAACTTCTTTGAAACCAAAATACTGCTGTTTCTGTGCATAGGTGTGTATCTATAATATAAATATGTATTTTTTCCATTTTAAGGTCATCTGTGAAGTTAATACATATTTGATAGCAAAGTACATAGCCAGGCAGTCTTCATAGAGAAATTAGAAAGTTGTTCCTTTGCTGAGGTACCAAAGAAGAGGAATTTATACCATTTTATTGGCTACATTTAGCTTTTTACATGTTTTATCTCAATACCTATGACAATATTAGGAGTCAAGTTTCATCTCAGTTTTATAGATAAGGAAATTATAAGAAAGGTGGAGGCACTATATTAATCCCAGGAACTGGCAGCTTTATAATTAGAACTCTTAAATGCTAGCTAAAGTTGGTATGATTGTGAAATTTTTCAAATATATTCATTTTTCCTCAGTCTTGGGTATAATCTCCCTTTGGGATTTCCTCCCTGGCTAATTTTAAATTGTAAGTCACTTTTACTAATAGTTATGAACAAAGAAGTTATAGACTAAATTATAAGTTCTGTTGGTAAGTCTCCAGCTATGAAACTGGCATTCCTACTATTTTTTTGCACTTTGCTATCACAAGTGGGTGCCAGCTTTCACTGAATTCATCCCATTAATATAACTACATGTACCTTACAAGGTAGACTTTCATATTACAGTAATGTATGTCTTAAAAATTTAATGAATTTATATAAAAATTTCTTATGAAAGGATATCATGGAAACACTACAGCTAGTGTTACACACACACACACACACACACACACACACACACACAATTTTTATAAGTCTTTATGTTCAATAGAGGGCACCACAGCACAGATCATGAATGTCTTCAATGAAGATTTGTAGGTTTTATTTTTTTCTCATGGTAAGAGGTAAACAGGCTGAATTAATTTTTTTTTTCTACATCAAACTGCTAACCTTCCAGCCGCTATACATATATATCATTATGTTGGGTTCTGTAGACTCAGGGCATCCTTAGTTAGGGTTACATGGTTTGCATAGCTATATATATTCTCAGCTGAAGCAATATAGAATACACCTAATAAACTCATGTTGAGGAAAACCAGATTTTCAAATGTGTTTAATTCAAGGAAAAACAGGTTTTGCTTTGTTTAAAGTTATTATGGAGAAAGGAATAACTTTTGACTCATGTTATAAATACCTTGTGCTTAAAATTCCTTTAAAATTCTAGAGGCTATTTTTTGTTCCTTTTATGAGGGCTTGAAAATTATATACATTTATTTTTATGGAGACTTATAAAGGTGACATTTTACTGACTGTTTTACAAAGTACTCTTTATTTTAAGTTTGAAGTTGATGTCAAGTTTGAAGTTGATTTTCTGCTATTAAATTTGTTTGGGGAAAATGTGGTGCAAGTATGACTAGGGTAAAAATAGGATTTAATATTATGATGGCAGTCACAATACTCTGATATATAGTAAATCAGATATTACTTAAAATGAACTAATTATGTTTACTGAACCAGATGGGAAAACACTGTGAAAATTTTGTATTTTTAATTTTGGAATGAAACACTTGACTGAAAATAAAAATCATAAATACAATAAAAAAATTATTTTTGCTTATTTAAAACTTATTAATGGAGTACAGTGGCATAAATTTAGCTAACCAGACAGAGGAAATTCACAAAACCTAAACTGGGCAGATGTTTTTGCACTCAAGAGCCTGTACGGGTCTTCAGATGTTCCCAGCCACATCCTTCTCCCCTTTCAGAATTTTGAACTAGGTGTGCCAAGCTCCCTCTGGCTGTTCACTTGTGTGTCCTCCAGATGGCAGTATGAAGCAGAAAAGACAAGACCGGGAAATAATGAGTCTAATGTACAGTAAAATTGGAAATTGAATTATAGTTCAAGAAAAAAGACAGTAGCCTCGAGGTCCTGATCAACCTGGACTCTGATCACTTTTGTTTGCTGTACCCATGTGTTAGGTTACTAGCAAGTTAATAACAGTGTGTGACCAGTTCAAGGCTCAATAGAATTGCTTTAGACATGAAATAAAGCTAAAATGAATTTGTGTCCAATAGCATTGGCATTAGTGCTCATTACTTTTGTGGTGTAATGCCTCGAAGCATCCAAAATCAATTTTAAAGATTACCCATTATTTTATAAAGAAAATAAAACACATTTCCAACAGAAACAAAGCAGTAAGTATAATCCCATGAACAGTTACTTGTAACATCGTGGGCAGGAAACCACTGAAAAAGGGACACAGGAAACACTCAGTTCAAACTTCACAGCGAAGGCAAGTTAATATTAATGGGTCGTTGCTATATAAATCTTCTCTTGATTTGAAGCATTTAAAACAAGAGTGGTAAACATTTATAAATGTAGAAAATAAATCTCAAAGAGTAGTAAAAAGGATTTACTACTTTACTCCTTGTACTTGGTAAATTAATCTTTATCATGTGATACGGTCATTTACTGAGGGAATTCAGGGCAGAGGACATGGAAGAGTGGAAGTATTTAGCTATTTGGCTTGAGGCTTTGCCTTTTAAAAACGCACAAAGGTTTTACTTTTCATTTTAGTAGGTCAGTAAAGAAAGTTTTCTCAAAAACCATTTGTAAACCTATCTGAAGCAAAGAGGACAGCCCGATTTTGGTTTTGATATTGTGTATTTTTAGATGCTTGCCTTCCTTAAGAAATAACTGTCTTATTTGAAAGAGAAGGAAATATTCCAGTGACCTTGGTTTTTAAGTAAATTGATATGAATGATCAAAAGAGATTTACTTTTCTAATTAACTTGTTTTCTGCATCTAAAAATGCAGAATATAAGGTAAGTTTTGTTGGTCTGAAATACTCTATTTCTCATAGATCTCCACATGGAAAATCCTGTTGAACAGAATTATACTTGCGTTTCAGTGTTTCAATTTTGTCCCCAGCATCCGGTCTTAGAGTCTTGTGTTACATCATTATTGAACTATTGAGTGAGTGAGTGAAGTCGCTCAGTCGTGTCCGACTATTTGCGACCCCATGGACTGTAGCCTACCAGGCTCCTCAGTCCAAGGGGTTTTCCAGGCAAGAATACTAGAGTGGGTTGCCATTATTGAACTATTAACAGAGACTAAATTATCATATGTCAAAATCGTTGCTAAAAAGAGAAAACCAATTTTTATTTAAACATAAGGGTGTTCTTTGATATGCATTTCAGAAAAGACACATTAACTGATAAAACGAATTTGAGGATGTGTACTTTTGGCTACAGGGCACTTTTTCATTCTCCATGATGTACTAGCTGAAATCTGTATTCCCTTTGTAAATTTTGATCTTGGAATGTGGGAAGGCTAGTATGTACTTGTTACTGACTTATCATACTTTAATTACATATATGGTAAAACTGGCTGGGAGCAATTTTATTTAGTGACTCATTTTAAAATATGCTGAAGATTCTGGAGAAATTTCAGGTCAACCTTAAGTATTCAAAAAATGCTCCCTCTCAATTGAGCCCTTGTGAACCTGTATATAAGCATCTTTGTAAAGTTTGAAAATGTAAGACATGCTGAGAAATGTACTAACTTTTTAATATAGTTTTTAATAGTTGTTGAAAGTTTTGATGTTTCATGACAGCCTAACCAATAAAGATCACAGAACTGACATGCTGGTAGGCAGTAAATTTTTTAAAGGCAGAATAAATTTCTCTGACTATCTAAGCAAAATATTTCCATAATTAATCCACATGGTCATAACAGATGGTTAAATTGAAGAAATGTCCTTGAAGTTATTCTTTTAACAGATGTTCTTAACTATTAGCTTCATGTTTTTACTCACCTAAATTTCCAAATAATCGAATAAAAGTTAACATATGCTTTCATCCTTTTAATAGGGAGAGTCTGTAATTGATGCCAAGTTTGCCATAGTAGAGAAATCACTTCAGTGGCACATTTCTGATGTTTTTCTCTCTCCCGTCCTATAATTGTCCCTCCCTGTGCACTGATCATGTCTTCTTTTTTCTTTTACATAGGGTTCTACAGAATGCACTTCTGCTTTCAGATAGCAGCCTTCACCTCTTCCTGCAAAGTCATCTAAATTCAGAAGACATCGAGGCATGTGTATCTGGGCAGACTAAGTACTCTGTAGAAGAAGCAATTCACAAGTTTGCCTTGATGAACAGACGTTTCCCTGAAGAAGAGGAAGGAAAAAAAGAAAACGATATAGATTATGATTCAGAAAGGTATTTCCTTGCATTTTGATTTAACGTATATGTATTTATATAACACATCGTACACATATGCGTGTGTATAGACATATATACACTCCACTTTTTGTTGATGTAATACTAAGATAATGAAAAAATTAATTGACTGAGATTTTATTGAGCTGTGACAGCTCATCATAGTAGTCTTCACACACACCTCCACACTGAATTAATGAATGCAGTAGAAATTCAATTATCTGCATTCTGATTATGTGACTTTCATTTAGTCAGACTTGAATTATTCGCGTTTAAATTATCTAGCTAAAAAAATATCCAACTGCACTCCAAATGGCTAATTAAAAGTCCAAATTTCCTGTCTCTCTTTGTGACTGGAGATAATTAAAGTTCTCCTCTGTTACTCAGGCTTTGAGTGTGTTGTGAAAACCAATTTCCTCTTTTTATTATTTTCCCCCCTCTCTTCTTTTCTAGTTCATCCTCTGGGTTTGGACATAGTAGTGATGACAGCAGTTCGCATGGATGTAAAATGAGCACAGCTCCGCAGGAATCCTGAAAAATAATTCTAATGTTACCATTTTAGGAATAGCAAATTGTGTCCAGTCATAGAGAATAAAGCTTGCAAATAATATATTCTTACCTAAAGCTCACTGTCATATTAAGTATTTGAATTCGTAAAGATGTTGTGTTGTTTATTAGTGGTATTTTTATGTTGTCTGATTTTGGCTAAGCTTCTGTGAAAAGCTAAAAGCCTGTGAATGCAGCACTCTCCTTGATCAGCGCACGCTATTGGTAAAATGAGATCCTGCCCTCAGATGAAATGATTTATATGTTTAAACAAAATCTAGTTGGCTTTATTGCATTTTAAAAGATAGGTAAATAGGTAGCACTTCAAATCCAGATGGAGCATTTCTTCTTGTATTACTGGGGCAGTGTTAGCATAAACACAGCAGGTATGTGTATGACTTACGGCACAGACCAGAATGCCTCTCTCAGACAGGCAGCTGGAATTTTGTGGGTACCTCCTCTGCACTGGAAAAACACTGAGCTTTGGAATGGTTGATTGAAATATTTTAAGAGTGTTTAACCTTTCCATTATTCTATTTCACACTTAGATGGAAAACGTATCTTATGAATAGAGACATGTTAAAATAATGTTTACATCTTTAAAAATAAAAAGCCCAGAAATAGCGCTAGTCATTTTGCTTATATTTGCAATATATAGAGGGCTTCCCTGGTGGCTTAGCAGTAAGAATCTGCAATATATAGATTCAGAAATACATTTTCATTGTTCAAAATCAGCTTTAACACATGGTTTCTGGGAACAAACCATTTGTTTTCATTATCTGTGTGTAATTAGAATTACAGGTTCATGATTTATTTTCTGACTTAATGTGCAATTTCTTAGCACTAGATAACTTTCAGTATCTGTGACGGTTGCTTGTTACTTTAAGTTAAAAGTAGGATCTTATAAAAATTAATAAAATTTGCCAGTAAATATTCCCATAATATAGAAAAGGATATGAACTTGCTAATTTCAGAATTAATTATTCATTTTTAAAAAGTCCTTTCTTTTAAGGCATCTGCCTAAGGATTGGTATAATTTAACAAAATGTCTCTTTTTATAGTGGTCAAAGATAAAATATCTTAGATAAACTACATTGAACTTCAAGTTTCAGATAAGACAGCATTTTCTTGAGATAACTGTTCATATTTCTTCCTTGTTGAATGGTATGAAATATCTCTGAAATTAACAAGAAGATATCTTTATATAAGGGGGATAACTTGTTGCTTTAATTAAATGTTACCTCACCCTCATTTTAACTAGGAGTTTATTAAAAGTTACTGTATTATTTTTAAAAGTCTTTGAAATGCTTGTAACTGAGACTCAACAGAAAAAATTAAATTTAGAATATGAATGATTTCCTTAATTTTGCCTTTTTGTTTTCTGTTTGGTCTAAAATGTTATTGAACTTTTTGTAAATATTTTGATTTAATGTATCTTGGATCTTACTACTTTATCATCTAAGACTCATTATTTTAATACTGGAGGAAAAAAGATTTAGCAGTTTCTTTTTATTTTGCTGACATGTGAAGTTTGCCATTCAGTCATTTCAGTGTGGTCACCAGCTCCTTGGCAATATGTATTTGTATTCATGTTCTGTTTTACAGTAGTTTTGAAAAGCATATATCGTGCCACCAATTGTAATTCTTAGATGATGAAACTATAGCCGTCAAAATTGATATTAAGTAATGCGTAATACTGTGGTATGTAAACTTCATGAGATCATCATTTTCACATTAAACATGAAAAAAATAACTTGTTTGTTGCTTATTTTATACAATATATTTCTTCTGACTTAGATCTAAATTCAGTATATTTCTGAATCATCAGTAATTTTTAATGGATAATTTTGTTAAAATTTGATTTCATATTCACTGTAGTTGTATAAGGCATAGCCTTGGTTTGGTTGTTTTGATATCTAAGTACTGGCTTCCTAAAACTGATTTCCCAGCAGCTGAGAGATTTAAATGAACTTCAGCCCCTAGTGGCTTTCTTGCTTTGTTCAAGTCTCTTATTTTTCTCTGGCATATTTTTATAAAACTTTCTTTAGAGAAAGAAAACAATTACTTACATAACTAAACAAAATAGATGTTTATTTAAAACTATTTAAAATGTAACAAATTTAAAGAATTATTATCCTGGATGCTTTATGATTTATATACAGCAAATCTATATTTCTCTGGCTAATTCTGAAAGGGTATGCTATTCACCTATTAAGCTAATTTATGTGTTCTGTTTCAGAACTGATTTTATGTATAATTCGAAAGTTTCAACAATGAAAGTCAACAACCTGTTACTTAGGGCTTCTTTTAAAGTCTCACTTGGAAGAAAGTGATTAAAGACATTGAGTTAAAATTTCAAGTTTTAAAAATTACTAAGGAAAAACAGAAATGCTACTCTTGAGTTATGTACCTTAAGATATTAAATATCTTGCAGGAGCTTTTTAACTCTAGTTCACATTTTACTAAATAATTAAATACAAACAAGTGATATGCAATAACCTTACTATAGTAAGATTAAAAAAAATTCTTTTATGGCTCTTAAGAATTTACACAAATTCATTTCTCTTAGCCACAATTACCATTATATCCCAACATTAAATTGAATGCTGTTTTGAACTCAAAACGTTTTTTGGTGCCTTGAGGATTCATCATTATTGAGCAGCTGTGGTACAGATAAGGTTTTCAATATTTCAGCCATAAAGGAAGACCCTTTTCCATGAAAGGCTTCTAAAATTTTAAGACAAAAATAGCAAAAGCTTATTCTATTTCTAAGTAAGTTTTCTTCTTAATAATTTAAGTCACTTTGTGAATACAATGCAGCATCTTTTCAACAGAGGGACAATTTATTTCAATACTATTTTCTGCTTTTGTTTGGAATATAGACCTTTATTATATATATAACATGTATATACACATTTTCAAATACAAAAAGCTGTCTGAAATTAGTTATTGTAATTAGACATTCAAAGCATAGGTACAATTTTCCTTTGCACATAAAGGTCATATGAAATTAATACATTTTAGTAGAATGGAATTCAAAAATTTTAGGATGTACATAAGCAACAATTTCTTTAAATTTGAAATATTTACAAAGGATTCTGGCTTTCTTCTTTGCCATATGCAGCTCACAAACGAGTCACCATTGTTCCTTTAAGTCAAACACAATTGCTCTTCTCTCTTGATGGAAACTTTTCTAGATCATTGTTAGGAACAGTGCACTGGACGCGAATTTATTTTAGCTGTGCAAACTGGTAGTTGACCCCTTTTCTCCAAAATTCCAAAGATTTCCTTTCAAAATAATAGGAAACGAGGAAAAAAAATTAAGCTACAATTTTTCTGCGGAATTTAAACTCTAAAGACACTACGCAGATGGTTTATGCTAAACAGGAAAATACCCTTTCTCCCCCGACGAGAAGTGTAGATGCATCCAAAACCCCACACCGCTTGTCTTTGCTGCTAGAGGCACAGCACGGGCATAAGTTGTGGTTGTGTTTTTGCTTGTTTCTTACCTCCGGGCCTTCTTTATAGCTCTGCCCCCCACCCCACCGGCGGCGGCGCTCCCGCTGCGGCACCCAGGCCGCCTGTTGGCTGCGGCGCCCGGCCGGCTCGCGCACACTCCCCGCGCCGCTGCCCGCACACGCGCGCTCCCGCTGCCTCCCACCCGGGCCGCTCCGCCGGCCGCGGCGACTGGGTGGCAGGTAGCGAGCCAGCCGGCCTCAGTCCGGTAACCCATGGCAACCGTCCTGGTAACCCATAGCAACTGCTAGGCGGAAAGAAAGAAAAAAAAAAAACCAACCCGGGTGGAGGGGGGCGGCGGGTGGTGAGTGGGAACAACAACCGCAAAGAGACAGGATTTACAGCTCCGACCTGCAGTGCCCCCTCCCCTGCCCACCTGCCTCGAACGTGG
This sequence comes from Bos mutus, assembly GCF_027580195.1. Taxonomy (NCBI): domain Eukaryota; kingdom Metazoa; phylum Chordata; class Mammalia; order Artiodactyla; family Bovidae; genus Bos; species Bos mutus. Next base: position 49,496,627 of record NC_091620.1, read on the forward strand.
GCACCGCGAGGCCCCCTTCCTAACTTTAGAATGACAGCTTGGCGGCTTGGAAAAAAAAAAAAAAAAATAATGCAGAAGGGCTTGAGGTGACGGGTTTGGTGCGGGAGGGAGGTTTGAATATCGATGACCCCCGGGGACTGCAGTTTCAGTCGTTTCCGGGGCCCTGCTGGTTTGGGAGCGGGCGTGGAGCCGGCTGCCGCTAGTCGCTCGGGTGGGTTTCGGGCTTAGCTGGGTCAGGGCGGCCGGGCCGGAGCTGGGGAGGCGGCGGCGGCAGTTCTCACTCTAGGGCTGGACCCGTCTTTGTTCTGCAGAAGCTCGCGCGGCGCGGCGCCCTCGACCCCGCCGCTGGGCCCAAGAGAGGGCGAAGACGCGCTGCCGGCTAGGGTGTGGTTGCGGCCTGTAGGGGCCCGGGAGCGCTCCGGGGTAGCGATGGAGCTGGGGCGAAGCCCACGCGTTCCAAATGTTTTATCTGCGCCCGCACCGCACACGTTGGTTGTCCCCTCTCCCCTGTAGTCTCCCCAGAGCCCTAAATAAACCCTGCGGTGGAGGCGCCTTCGCGTTAATGTGCCCCCTCCCTTGTGGGTAGGGAAGGGACAGGTGCGCTTGGTTGCGGGACTGGGTCGCCCAGGAAGCGCGTGCTTCTGGGTCCTGAAACAGCCCTGGGTCAACGTTTGATGTGTGCCTGTGTGTGGAGGGAGTGTGGAAGGAATGTATAGGGAAAGACAAGTTCCTCACCCCACTAGGGCCGGGAGCCCAGAGGCCGAGCTTCCTTTACCCAAGAAAAAAGGGCGCGGCCGCTGGCAGACCCGGTGCAAGGCTGCAGGAGGACAGAAGGGGGCGCTGCCAGGCCAGCGTGATGGCCCGGCGATCCGTGGGAGAACGCGCCGCTTGGGGTCTGGCTAGCCTCTGCGTGGTGGTGTGGTGGTGGGGCTTCCAAGTGGAAAGAACCCACGCCCTACCCAGGTTTCCGTCGGTACTTCGGAGCGTCATCTGTTCATTTACTTATTCTCAGAACAGCCAGTTGTCAAAAGGATGACGCAGGAAATACAACCGGCACTGGTTCCATTGGATACAGAGTAACTTGGTGCATAAAGAGTCCACTCCACCAGAAGTGTAGTGCAGTGAAGAGAGATGGCACTCGGAATTTGGAACTTGGACCCCTTATAGTTCTAGGTCTAAATCTAACCAGTTGTAATTCCAGGTGCATTTTGATGTTTTAATAAGGATTAAAGTCTGGATAATTTTTTAAGTCTTTTGAGATCTTAATCCTCAATTATTCGCCCTCTGTAGGTGTGTGCCAGTTACAAATAGCAAAACCATCAGCCACATTCAACACAAAGACCTGAATAAGTATAACTCACATCTATACAATATATAGTCCTGAAAAGGTGATTAGATCAAGTGTTTTATATATCTAATACTTGCACTGGTAAACAAAAAGGAAACTGGCTAAAGAATCCTATTTTAATCTTTTCATAAAAGAATCTTCTGAATACATGTTTCTGTTGCCATCGATCTTAGGGAAATTTGGTATATTTTTCATAAACGTGCATGTTCTGGGCTCTGCTGCCTACCGGGCACCAGGTAAAAAGACTGTAAACTATCACACCTGTGTAAACCGTAAACGATCACTTGCTTGCCCTGAGATCCATTCAGTACAACCCCAGCCCTCTGCGTAGTGGTGTACTGGGAGCCCTGTGCTGTAATTTAATTTTTTTTTTTTTTAACAAAAGCAATTACAGAAAAGTGCAAATTTAACGGGTGACATTTAACATTTTGCCATGGCAGGCAGCCTCCACTTAAATGGGGCCTTTCTGCAGAACAACAGGAGCCAAAAGGCCTGTGTCATGGAGTAATGTAAGACACAATCTGGGCTGCAAACGCACAATGAATCGGGAAGGATTTATGTAATTAATTGACCAGTCTTAACCTGTTATCGTGATGTAAGGAATTTGGAACTCATTAATTTGGGCTCTGACAGATTTCATATTAGAGCTGGCAAATATGGATTGAGCCTCTTATTCTTGTAGCAGCTGGAATTTCCATGACAGTGAGGATTAGTGAAGAAGACCTATTGCTGGAGTCAAACTGCCTCTTTGTAATCAGTAGCCCTGTTCTGCATTAAAAGGAAAATGAAAAAAAGAAAAAAAAAAGGAAAAAGCATATTACCTGGCTGAAGGAACGAAAGGGGCTGATTCTCACCCTGCTGGTATGGGTGTTGAGCTCAAGCATCTGCAGTTGAATAAAAACATTAATTTTAGTCATAAAGTTAGGTGGTTTCTCAAGCACCTTGAGAGAATAAGAAGATAGAATGGTCTCAGGGTCAGGTTTACTATTGTCAAAGGTAAAAGGGATTAAAAGATGGAGCCTTTGAATTTCCTCTACGTGCACACAAATGTATGAAGAAGGACATAGACGTCTTAGAGGCAAATGGCAAGTTTTGAATAAGGTATCCACAAATAAGAGATTCGGAGCCTTGAAAGAGAAACTGGCTTTCTCAGGAGCCATTGACTCTCTCCTAGTCAGAGCCTCTTTGTGGATCTCAGGAAACCCAGAATTCATATAATGAGCCATTCGTCGATAGTCTAATTTGTGTCCTTTTCACAGTATATGATGGTTAATGAGTCACCCATTTGGAAATGTCTAGTTTCTTCTTTGAGATTTTAAGAAAGCCCAGTAAAAATCTAACTTTCATTTTCACCCTCCTTGACAATCAGAAAAATGCTCGGTTAGGAAAAAAAAGGTTCCAAGATTAAACTAAATGCTTTTTCTTTTTCTTCTTTTCACAATCGGTTTCCCCTATTGCTGTGCAATGTGATAAGGTTAATGTAACAACTGCCATAAGGATCATTAATACAGGAAGATAAGCAAAGTTGCACGTTTAAAACATTTTCAGGGTATCGTTTGGCTCCTTCTGCTGATAAAGGGGACTTTGGTAACAAATGCAGAATACAGGCACTGAATATTTAACTTTTTAGACAGAAAGCCCAATTGACCTTTTCTAGTATGTTATTATTCATAAATACTCTTCGAAGTTGAGTACTGACTGCTCTAGAAATATGTTTTTAAATTTGTACGTTACTTTAAAGAATTTCCAGTCAAACAACTTTAATTTTAATATAAGAAATAGTGCTATAATGTGAATCTTTGCGAAAACAAAAAGATTTCCAATCTCCTCTCCCACTTTTTTTTTTTTCGCTGTCTTGATTCCAACCAGATTCCAAAGTATTTTTTTTTTTTTTTTTAGTTAGTGATAATGGAATTTGATCTAGTAATGAAGTACTTGGTACAAAGATTTGTTTTGTGATTATCTTGTTAAGAAGTGATTTCTTCAGCTTTGGTTCCATTTAAGTGCATGCATGAAGATAAACACTGGAAATTTGCATCAATATATTAATGTTATCCTTCACATTGAGAGCAAAAAAAGAGCTAGTAGTTGTTATTAGTATTATTATTTCAGTGGGAAGTCTGTGAAGATAAACAATTGATATCAGCAAGACTTGGATAACTAGTATAAACCATGACAAGGGCGATTAATAGTGTGTATAAACACACTTCAAATTTGTATACACTATCTCAGCTCTCACCTAGGGATTTCTTTGTATTTTTTTTAGAAGAGTAATTTGTAAGTTGACAATTACAAGGTTATCAGCTCTTGTGCTGTGTGTACTGTTTATATATTGGAGGTATGGAATGGACACTTTGAAGTGTGATTTACCCAAGAGAGTGTTGACAGGAGGGAAGTCTGTTGAATTGGGTTCTGACTCTGCCATTAACACATACCCAAAGGCAGCTCCCACCCTCTGTAGACTGCAGTATTCTCACCAGTACAATAAAAAGACTAAATATAGAATGTCTTTAAAGGTGTTAATAAATGTTATTTTAAAAAAAGAAAGAAAGAAAGGGAAAAAAGGAGGTAGGGTGGAAGTTTTCATGGCCTATTATTTTTGCAGGACTTCCCAGTGCCTTTCATATGTTGATATACTGTGTGTGTGTGTGTAGGGGGATACTGTTTTACAAAACTGTATCCAAAAAAACAATAAAAATTTCATGATCTTTTGAGTCTATAATACTTTGGATATTTTCCCCAGAATGATTAAGGGACACTTGTGTTCATCCTTGGGTTGCCCAGGTAGCTCAGTGGTAAGAATCTGCCTGCCAATGTAGAGAGATGCAGGAGATGAGGGTTCCATCCTTGGGTTGGGAACATCCCCTGGAGGAGGAAATGGCAACTCATTTCAATATTCTTGCCTGAAGAATCCCATGGATAGAGGAGCCTGGGCAGCTACAGTCCATAGGGTTGCAAAGAGTCAGGCATGACTGAGCAACTGAGCACGCACATGTTCATCCTAAGTGTTCTTGAGGATATGGTGTGAGAGATGGGTGCATGCATGCTCAGTCACTAAGTCATGTCTGACTCTTTGTGACACTATGGACTGTAGCTCCCTAGGCTCCTCAGCCCATGGGATTTCCAGGCAATAATACTTGGATGGGTTGCCATTTCCTTCTCCAAGATATCTTCCCACCCCAGGGCTTGAATCCACGTCCCCTTTACCACTGAGCCACCAGGGAAGTCAATGTGGATATCAGTAAATGAGAAGGATTCCCTTTCAGTGACTAGGTTCTGTAAAGAGGTAGGGAGTATGGTGCTAAGTTTAAATCTTAGGTTCACTGCCTAAAGATGAGTGGCTTGGGGTAGGTCCCTCAACCTTTTGGAATTTGTTTCTTTATATACAACATGAAGATAATAATACACTCTGAGGGCAAGTTGTGAGGTGCTGATGAAATCAGAGCGAGTTTCCTCTTCTTGGAAGGCTCTTTGACTTTCCTTATTCATGCCTTCAGAGCAGTCTCTCAGAGTTATCTGAGATGTTGCCTCTCTGGCCGCAGTCCTCATTTTGCCCCAAATAAAACTTAACTCACAGCTCTCAAGTTGTGCATCTTTTTTTAGTCGACAGTTATAGCGACCACGAAGGGATCCAGAATGCACTTCCTTTCTTCGATTGGACTCCACCAGGAACCAGAACTTTGGTACCAGCAGCAGCCCCTTGTGCCCGTCCGCTTCCTTGGGGAGTGCAGACGAATTTGGGGGCGGTGGCCGCGTGGGCGCAGGACGGCCTAGAGGAGCTATTCCACATTCAAGGTCAGGAGGGGCGGCGGTGAGGAGATACCCCTCGTCCAAGGTAAGGAGCAACAGCTGCGCTTTGCTGGAGCAGCTGTGAGGAGATACCCGAAGTCCAAGGTAAGAGAAACCCAAGTAAGACAGTAGGTGTTGCAAGAGGGCATCAGAAGGCAGACACACTGAAACCATACTCACAGAAAACTAGTCAATCTAATCACACTAGGACCACAGCCTTGTCTAACTCAATGAAACTAAGCCATCCCGTGGGGCCACCCAAGATGGGCGGGTCATGGTGGAGAGGTCTGACAGAATGTGGTCCACTGGAGAAGGGAATGGCAAACCACTTCAGTATTCTTGCCTTGAGAACCCCACGAACAGTATGCAAAATGATAGGATACTGAAAGAGGAACTCCTCAGGTCAGTAGGTGCCCAATATGCTACTGGAGATCAGTGGAGAAATAACTTTAGAAAGAATGAAGGGATGGAGCCAAAGCAAAAACAATACCCAGTTGTGAATGTGACTGGTGATAGAAGCAAGGTTCAATGCTGTAAAGGCCAATATTGCATAGGAACCTGGAATGTCAGGTCCATGAATCAAGGCAAATTGGAAGTGGTCAAACAAGAGATAGCAAGAGTGAATGTTGACATTCTAGGAGTCAACGAACTGAAATGGACTGGAATGGATGAATTTAACTCAGATAACCATTACATCTACTACTGAGGGCAGGAATCCCTTAAAAGAAATGGAGTAACCATCATGGTCAACAAAAGAGTCCGAAATGCAGTACTTGGATGCAATCTCAAAAATGACAGAATGATCTCTGTTCGTTTCTAAGGCAAACCATTCAATATCACAGTAATCCAAGTCTATGCCCTAACCAGTAATGCTGAAGAAGCTGAAGTTGAAAGGTTCTATGAAGACCTACAAGATCTTTTAGAACTAACACCCAAAAAAGATGTCCTTTTCATTTTCAGATCAGATCAGATCAGTCACTCAGTCGTGTCCAACTCTTGTGACCCCATGAATCACAGCACGCCAGGCCTCCCTGTCCATCACCAACTCCCGGAGTTCACCCAGACTCACGTCCATCGAGTCAGTGATGCCATCAAGCCATCTCATCCTCTGTCGTCCCCTTCTCCTGCCCCCAATCCTTCCCAGCATCAGAGTCTTTTCCAATGAGTCAACTCTTCGCGAGAGGTGGCCAAAGTACTGGAGTTTCAGCTTTAGTATCATTCCTTCCAAAGAAATCCCAGGGCTGATCTCCTTCAGCATGGACTGGTTGGATCTCCTTGCAGTCCAAGGGACTCTCAAGAGTCTTCTCCAACACCACAGTTCAAAGCATCAATTCTTTGGCACTCAGCCTTCTTCACAGTCCAACTCTCACATCCATACATGACCACAGGAAAAACCATAGCCTTGACTAGACGAACCTTTGTTGGCAAAGTAATGTCTCTGCTTTTGAATATGCTATCTAGGTTGGCCATAACTTTCCTTCCAAGGAGTAAGCATCTTTTCATTTCATGGCTGCAGTCACCATTTGCAGTGATTTTGGAGCCCCCAAAAACAAAGTCTGACACTGTTTCCACTGTTTCCCTATTTCCCATGAAGTGATGGGACCAGATGCCATGATCTTCGTTTTCTGAATGTAGAGCTTTAAGCCAACTTTTTCACTCTCCACTTTCACTTTCATCAAGAGGCTTTTGAGTTCCTCTTCACTTTCTGCCATAAGGGTGGTGTCTTCTGCATATCTGAGGTTATTGATATTTCTCCCGGCAATCTTGATTCCAGCTTGTACTTCTTCCAGTCCAGCGTTTCTCATGATGTACTCTGCATATAAGTTAAATAAACAGGGTGACAATATACAGCCTTGACGAACTCCTTTTCCTATTTGGAACCAGTCTGTTGTTCCATGTCCAGTTCTAACTGTTGCTTCCTGACATGCATGTAGGTTTCTCAAGAGGCAGTTCAGGTGGTCTGGTATTCCCATCTCTTTCAGAATTTTCCACAGTTTATTGTGATCCACACAGTCAAAGGCTTTGGCATAGTCAATAAAGCAGAAATAGATGTTTTTCTGGAACTCTCTTGTTTTTCTATGATCCAGCGAATGTTGGCAATTTGATCTCTGGTTCCTCTGCCTTTTCTAAAACCAGCTTGAACATCAGGAAGTTCATGGTTCACATATTACTGAAGCCTGGCTTGGAGAATTTTGAGCATTACTTTACTAGCATGTGAGATGAGTGCAATTGTGCGGTAGTTTGAGCATTCTTTGACATTGCCTTTCTTAGGGATTGGAATGAAAACTGACCTTTTCCAGTCCCGTGGCCACTGCTGAGGTTTCCAAATTTGCTGGCATATTGAGTGCAGCACTTTCACAGCATCATCTTTCAGGATTTGGAATAGCTCCACTGGAATTCCATCACCCCCACTAGCTTTGTTCGTAGTGATGCTTTCTAAGGCGCACTTGACTTCACATTCCAGGATGTCTGGCTCTAGGTGAGTGATCACACCATCGTGATTATCTGGGTCTTGAAGATCTTTTTTGTACAGTTCTTCTGTGTATTCTTGCCATCTCTTCTTAATATCTTCTGCTTCTGTTAGGTCCATACCATTTTTGTCCTTTATCGAGCTCATTTTTGCATGAAATGTTCCTTTGGTAGCTCTGATTTTCTTGAACAGGTCTCTAGTCTTTCCCATTCTGTTGTTTTCCTCTATTTCTTTGCATTGATTGCTGAAGAAGGCTTTCTTATCTCTTCTTGCTATTCTTTGGAACTCTGCATTCAAATGGGTATATCTTTCCTTTTCTCCTTTGCTTTTTGCTTCTCTTCTTTTCATACCTATTTGTAAGGCCTCCCCAGACAGCCATTTTGCTTTTTTGCGTTTCTTTTCCATGGGGATGGTCTTGATCCCTGTCTTCCTGTACAATGTCACGAACCTCATTCCATAGTTCATCAGGCACTCTATCTATCAGATCTAGGCCCTTAAATCTATTTCTCACTTCCACTGTAGAATCATAAAGAATTTGATTTAGGTCATACCTGAATGGTCTAGTGGTTTTCCCTACTTTCTTCAATTTAAGTCTGAATTTGGCAATAAAGAGTTCATGGTCTGAGCCACAGTCAGCTCCTGGTCTTGTTTTTGCTGACTGTATAGAGCTTCTCCATCTTTGGCTGCAAAGAATATAATCAATCTGATTTCGGTGTTGACCATCTGGTGATGTCCATGTATAGAGTCTTCTCTTGTGTTGTTGGAAGAGGGTGTTTGTTATGACCAGTGCATTTTCTTGGCAAAACTCTATTAGTCTTTGGTCTGCTTCATTCTGTATTCCAAGGCCAAATTTGCCTGTTACTCCAGGTGTTTCTTGACTTCCTACTTTTGCATTCCAGTCCCCTATAATGAAAAGGACATCTTTTTTGGGTGTTAGTTCTAAAAGGTCTTGTAGGTCTTCATAGAACCTTTCAACTTCAGCTTCTTCAGCGTTACTGGTTAGGGCATAGACTTGGATTACTGTGATATTGAATGGTTTGCCTTGGAAACGAATAGAGATCATTCTGTCATTTTTGAGATTGCATCCAAGTACTGCATTTCAGACTCTTTTGTTGACCATGATGGCCACTCCATTTCTTCTGAGGGATTCCTGCCCACAGTAATAAATATAATGGTCATCTGAGTTAAATTCACCCATTCCAGTCCATTTCAGTTCGCTGATTCCTAGAATGTCAACATTCACTCTTGCCATCTCTTGTTTGACCATTTCGAATTTGCCTTGATTCATGGACCTGATGTTCCAGATTCCTATGCAATATTGCTCTTTACAGCATCGGACCTTGCTTCTATCACCAGTCACATCCACAGCTGGGTATTGTTTTTGCTTTGGCTCCATCCCTGGGGACTGGAATGCAAAAGTAGGAAGTCAAGAAACACCTGGAGTAACAGGCAAATTTGGCCTTGGAATACAGAATGAAGCAGGGCAAAGACTAATAGAGTTTTGCCAAGAAAATGCACTGGTCATAACAAACACCCTCTTCCAACAACACAAGAGAAGACTTTACACATGGACATCAGCAGATGGTCAACACCAAAATCAGATTGATTATATTCTTTGCAGCCAAAGATGAAGAAGCTCTATACAGTCAGCAAAAACAAGATCGGGAGCTGACTGTGGCTCAGATCATGAACTCCTTATTGCCAAATTCAGACTTAAATTGAAGAAAGTAGGGAAAACCACTAGACCATTCAGGTATGACCTAAATCAAATTCCTTATGATTCTACAGTGGAAGTGAGAAATAGATTTAAGGGCCTAGATCTGATAGACAGAGTGCCTGATGAACTATGGAATGAGGTTCGTGACATTGTACAGGAAGACAGGGATCAAGACCATCCCCATGGAAAAGAAATGCAAAAAAGCAAAATGGCTGTCTGGGGAGGCCTTACAAATAGCTGTGAAGAGAAGAGAAGTGAAAAACAAAGGAGAAAAGGAGAGATATAAGCATCTGAATGCAGAGTTCCAAAAAATAGCAAAAAGAGATAAGAAAGCCTTCTTCAGTGATCAATGCAAAGAAATAGAGGAAAACAACAGAATGGGAAAGACTAGAGATTTTCTTTTTTCTCTTCAAGAGAGAGAGTTTTTCTCTTCAAGAATTTTAGAGATACCAAGGGAACATTTCATGCAAAGATGGGCTCCATAAAGGACAGAAATGGTATGGACCTAACAGAAGCAGAAGATATTAAGAAGAGATGGCAAGAATACACAGAAGAACTGTACAAAAAAGATCTTCACGACCCAGATAATCACGATGGTGTGATCACTCACCTAGAGCCAGACATCCTGGAATGTGAAGTCAAGTGGGCCTTAGAAAGCATCACTACGAACAAAGCTAGTGGGGGTGATGGAATTCCAGTGGAGCTATTCCAAATCCTGAAAGATGATGCTGTGAAAGTGCTGCACTCAATATGCCAGCAAATTTGGAAAACTCAGCAGTGGCCACGGGACTGGAAAAGGTCAGTTTTCATTCCAATCCCAAAGAAAGGCAATGCCAAAGAATGCTCAAACTACCGCACAATTGCACTCATCTCACATGCTAGTAAAGTAATGCTCAAAATTCTCCAAGCCAGGCTTCAGTAATATGTGAACCATGAACTTCCTGATGTTCAAGCTGGTTTTAGAAAAGGCAGAGGAACCAGAGATCAAATTGCCAACATTCGCTGGATCATGGAAAAAACAAGAGAGTTCCAGAAAAACATCTATTTCTGCTTTATTGACTATGCCAAAGCCTTTGACTGTGTGGATCACAATAAACTGTGGAAAATTCTGAAAGAGATGGGAATACCAGACCACCTGACCTGCCTCTTGAGAAACCTATATGCATGTCAGGAAGCAACAGTTAGAACTGGACATGGAACAACAGACTGGTTCCAAATCGGAAAAGGAGTACGTCAAGGCTGTACATTGTCACCCTGCTTATTTAACTTCTATGCAGAATGCATCATGAGAAACACTGGACAGGAGGAAGCACAAGCTGGAATCAAGATTTCTGGGAGAAATATCAATAACCTCAGATATGCAGAAGACACCACCCTTATGGCAGAAAGTGAAGAGGAACTCAAAAGCCTCTTGATGAAAGTGAAAGTGGAGAGTGAAAAAGTTGGCTTAAAGCTCTACATTCAGAAAACGAAGATCATGGCATCTGGTCCCATCACTTCATGGGAAATAGATGGGGAAACAGCGGAAACAGTGTCAGACTTTATTTTTGGGGGCTCCAAAATCACTGCAGATGATGACTGCAGCCATGAAATGAAAAGACGCTTTCTCCTTGGAAGAAAAATTATGACCAAGCTAGATAGCATATTCAAAAGCAGAGATATTACTTTGCCAGCAAAGGTCCGTCTAGTCAAGGCTATGGTTTTTCCAATGGTCATGTGTGGATGTGAGAGTTGGACTGTGAAGAAAGCTGAGCGTCGAAGAATTGATGCTTTTGAACTGTGGTGTTGGAGAAGACTCTTGAGAGTCCCTTGGACTGCAAGGAGATCCAACCAGTCCATTCTGAAGGAGATCAGCCCTGGGATTTCTTTGGAAGGAATGATGTTTAAGCTGAAACTCCAGTACTTTGGCCACCTCATGCAAAGAGTTGACTCATTGGAAAAGACTCTGATGCTGGGAGGGATTGGGGGCAGGAGGAGAAGGGGACGACAGAGGATGAGATGGCTGGATGGCATCATGGACTTGATGGACATGAGTCTGAGTGAACTCCGGGAGTTGGTGATGGACAGGGAGGCCTGGCATGCTGCGATTCATGGAGTCACAAAGAGTTGGACATGACCGAGCGACTGAACTGAACTGAACTGAACTCACTCATGCCTTCTTGCCTGGTTCATGTCACCTAGTTGTTCAGGACTCTAATGAAATGTCTCCTGGTGCAGATGCCCACTGTGGCCACATCCCCTGCAGGGCGGGAACGCTTTTGCTGTTTCCACTCAGGACCTACTTCACATTGGCACTGCCTTCCTGGCAGCACCCACACCCCTGTGCTGCACGGTTGGTCACCCATCTTCCCTTCAGGCAGAAGCCCCTGGAGGATGAAGAATGCATTTTATCTCTGGCCCGCTGTAGCCTCCCAGCACCGGCCGCAGTTTAATACAGAGAGAGTTCCAGAGTCAGAGATGAGTTACACTCCTATGTAGGCAAAAGGTATACAGACCCTTCTTAAAGCCCCTTTCCTGTGGTAGAACTAGCAAAAGTAGCAGTAGATCAACTTCAGGAATGGTGGTAGGTGATTCAGAGAGATCTGCCTCCTGGAACTGGAAAGCGTTGGTTGTCCGGAGGGTGTAGAAGAAGCTGCTGTTACAGTGCCTCATGTCCCGTTTCTCTGTGGCAGAAGAGACATGGTAATGTAGTTGTCCATTCATGAGGTCTACATGGCAGTCAATCAAAGCTTTTCTTCAGATTCCTCTTTTCAGTTATCAAAGAAACCATTCAATTAAATATTTTGGTGAAATATTTCTTTTGGTTAATTTGTTTCTGAGACACTGAGCCTAGCTCAGTTTGTACATAATAGAGTAATTGATATTCAATAAATAGTGGATGATTAAGTTGGAATATTTGACTTGATGGACAGACTAGTATTTTTTCCAAATGTAGTCTGCTATGTCATATAATCCCATTTAAAGCTGAAGCCCAGGCTGACTTTTAAAAAGCAATTGAAAAATAATTTAAATCCTTACTGAATTCTCTTTTAAAAATACCAAAGGATTCTGATACTCACCTCCAAAACTTTCTTAAAAGCCTCAGTCCTCTTCTCTGTCTGTCTCTAGATAGATATACATAGATAGATATAGATATTTACATCTCACAAATCTTGTCACCTTTTTTTGAACTTGTGAAACTTTAGTCTCTTTCCAAACTTCCAGATCCCACCCCATACTGGCTCTTGTCTTTTCCTTGTTCTCTAACCTTATTTACTCTTCTTAATGTAAACCTAATTCTCTCGATTCCTGCCCACACTTAGTTCAACCTGGGCAGCCGTAGCTCAGGAACTAGTCTGGCAAAGACAGAATTCTCCTGAAGGATGTGGACAGGAGGACTGGGAGAGGAGTGTGGGGTGTGAACAGTCCCGGGGGGCCGAGGGTGGAAACAGTCGGCTATACTTAGAGCTGATTATCTTTTCCCTGTGAGCAAAAGTGAGTAGAGTGAAACCTGCAGTCTAACCCTGAAAAGAGAACTTGTCCAAACTCCTCCTTTTGTTTAGTTTCAACGAATAACAAACATTAGCTTGCATCCTGTTTTTGCTTCTCTCTTTGTTGGTTTACCTAAGTTCATCCTCTGACCTTCATGGGACCTCCTCTAAAAGTCATTCTGTGAAAATCTGCTTTATTTCTAAGGAGCTTTGGAGAAAGAGTCTGTGACCTTCTTTGGCAGTTCATCACAAGAATTAACAACTCCTTTTAGAAAATTATTTTAACCCACGCACATCATGCTATACATGTTAGGCCCAATCTATGGCCAGGGTCTGTGTGGAAAAGGCTGGTGTGAGGCCACAGGGAAGGACAGAAACTTCTGGACTGAGGAGCATTTGCCTTGTACACACACTGAAATTCAAAAGTCCTGAAAGCACCGTGTTGGATTGTGCTGGACTGGGGAGGTGAGAGACAAACACTGGTAAGTCAGATGCAGCTACACAGTGGTTTAGAATGTGTGTGTGCACGCATGTTCAGTGTGTCTGACTCTTTGTGACCCCATGGACGGTAGCCTGCCAGGCTCTTCTGTCCATGGGATTTTCCAGGCAAGAATACTGGTTTAGAATACAAACATATTTTGTGTAAAGAAAATTAAATTTTTTCTTAACCTTTTATTATCTGATTGAGATGTTCTCAACATTACTACTTCATCCTAAGTTTTGCTGTAGATATGTATCAGATCAGATCAGATCACTCGCTCAGTCATGTCCGACTCTTTGCGACCCCATGAATTGCAGCATGCCAGGCCTCCCTGTCCATCACCAACTCCCAGAGTTCACTGAGACTCACGTCCAGCGAGTCGGTGATGCCATCCAGCCATCTCATCCTCTGTCATCCCCTTCTCCTCTTGCCCCCGATCCCTCCCAGCATCAGAGTCTTTTCCAATGAGTCAACTCTTTGCATGAGGTGGCCAAAGTACTGGAGTTTCAGCTTAAACATCATTCCTTCCAAAGAAATCCCAGGGCTGATCTTCAGAATGGACTGGTTGGATCTCCTTGCAGTCCAAGGGACTCTCAAGAGTCTTCTCCAACATCACAGTTCAAAAGCATCAATTCTTTGATTCTCAGCCTTCTTCACAGTCCAACTCTCACATCCATACATGACCACTGGAAAAACCATAGCCTTAACTAGATGGACCTTTGTTAGCAAAGTAATGTCTCTGCTTTTGAATATGCTATCTAGGTTGGTCATAACTTTCCTTCCAAGGAGTAAACGTCTTTTAATTTCATGGCTGCAGTCACCATCTACAGTGATTTTGGAGCCCCCCCAAAATAAAGTCTGACACTGTTTCCACTGTTTCCCCATCTATTTCCCATGAAGTGGTGGGACCGGATGCCATGATCTTCGTTTTCTGAATGTTGAGCTTTAAGCCAACTTTTTCACTCTCCTCTTTCACTTTCATCAAGAGGCTTTGAGTTCCTCTTCACTTTCTGCCATAAGGGTGGTGTCTTCTGCATATCTGAGGTTATTGATATTTCTCCCAGAAATCTTGATTCCAGCTTGTGTTCCTTCCACCCCAGCGTTTCTCATGATGTACTCTGCATATAAGTTAAATAAGCAGGGTGACAATATACAGCCCTGACGTACTCCTTTTCCGATTTGGAACCAGTCTGTTGTTCCATGTCCAGTTCTAACTGTTGCTTCCTGACCTGCATACAAATTTCTCAAGAGGCAGATCAGGTGGTCTGGTATTCCCATCTCTTTCAGAATTTTCCACAGTTTATTGTGATCCACACAGTCAAAGGCTTTGGCATAGTCAATAAAGCAGAAATAGATGTTTTTCTGGAACTCTCTTGCCCTTCCCATGATCCAGTGGATGTTGGCAATTTGATCTCTGGTTCCTCTGCCTTTTCTAAAACCAGCTTGAACATCAGGAAGTTCATGGTTCACATATTGCTGAAGCCTGGCTTGGAGAATTTTGAGCATAACTTTACTAGCGTGTGAGATGAGTGCAATTGTGCGGTAGTTTGAGCATTCTTTGGCATTGCCTTTCTTTGGGATTGGAATGAAAACTGACCTTTTCCAGTCCCGTGGCCACTGCTGAGGTTTCCAAATTTGCTGGCATATTGAGTGCAGGACTTTCACAGCGTCATCTTTCAGGATTTGAAATAGCTCAACTGGAATTCCATCACCTCTGCTAGCTTTGTTCATAGTGATGCTTTCTAAGGCCCACTTGACTTCACATTCCAGGATGTCTGGCTCTAGGTGAGTGATCACACCATCGTGATTATCTGGGTCGTGAAGATCTTTTTTGTACAGTTCTTCTGTGTATTCTTGCCATCTCTTCTTAATATCTTCTTCTTCTGTTAGGTTCATACCATTTCTGTCCTTTATCAAGCCCATCTTTGCATGAAATGTTCCCTTGGTATCTCTAATTTTCTTGAAGAGGTCTCTAGTCTTCCCCATTCTGTTGTTTTCCTCTATTTCTTTGCATTGATCACTGAGGAAGGCTTTCTTATCTCTTTTTGCTATTCTTTGGAACTCTGCATTCAGATGCTTATATCTTTCCTTTTCTCCTTTGCTTTTTGTTTCTCTTATTTCACAGCTATTTGTAAGGTCTCCCCAGACAGCCATTTTGCTTTTTTGCACTTCTTTTCCATGGGGATGGTCTTGATCCCTGCCTACTGTACAATGTCATGAACCTCATTCCATAGTTCATCAGGCACTCTATCAGATCTAGTCCCTTAAATCTATTTCTCATTTCCACTGTATAATCATAAGGAATTTGATTTAGGTCATACCTGAATGGTCTAGTGGTTTTCCTTACTTTATTCAGTTTAAGTCTGAATTTGGCAATAAGGAGTTCATGATCTGAGCCACAGTCAGCTCTTGGTCTTGTTTTTTGCTGACTATATAGAGCTTCTCCATCTTTGGCTGCAAAGAATATAATCAGTCTGATTTCGGTGTTGACCATCTGGTGATGTCCATGTGTAGAGTCTTCTCTTGTGACAGTGTTAGAAGGTATTTAACAGTGTTTGAGATTTTATGTATATCCATGAAATAAAAGGAACAAGACACCACAGAACTTAAAAAACCTGAAATGGTCTTTTAGTTTAAAAGACCAGTTTGGAAAATCCAATGGACGGAGGAGTATGGTAGGCCACAGTCCATGGGATCGCAAAGAGTCGGATACAGCTGAGCGACTTTATTTTCACTTTCTTTAAACTAGTTTAATGAAACAGTAATGTCAAAAATACATTTATTGAGCATATCCTATATTCTAAGGATTGTCCTGAGTCCTTCAGGAGATACAATGATAACAGATACATAGTTCTCAGGCTGTCCATCCGAGAGCAGATACACATGAAAACATCTAACCATAATACCAGACAGAATGAATCAGGGGCTGTAGCTGAAGGACAGCTATTAGACGTAGTAAACATCTATTGTTTCACCTACAAAACTGTCCCTTCTCTTCTCACAAGTCTCTTGATTTTCTTCAGGCCCACCCCTTTAGCTCTCTGTTCACAGTGGAGCTGGTTCAACCTCCATGTCCAGGTTTCTTTACTTGTAAATTGGGTATAATGCTGACCTTACCTTGAAACATAATTTTGAGGATGAATGGAATCAGTATATGTGAAAGGGATTTGCAGTGAGGAGAGTATACATATAAGAATGAAGTCATGAAATTTTCTATTACCAACAGTTTGAGAATAATTGATTTCAAGGCGAAACAAAATACATGATGATTTTTGCTGTCATTTTCAAACACCATGTGTATTCATTTGACAGTGAACACTTTGTATTTATGAATTTGGGGGCATTTTCTTCATCGTGTCTCTTTTTGGTTTCCCATACCCCTTCTTGCCCAGGAAGCTTATGCACACACACAACATTAAGCCTGGAGGCAACCCTTCAGTCTTCTGACAATTGGGCTGGACAGTCACTTGCAACAGATCCCTTCTCCCACCCCCTCCCAGGGCATCTTTGTTTTTCTGCTCTCTGTGGCCAGGAGGTTGCATATCTCATGTCTTTCTAGAAAATCATTGATTATATTTATGCATTAGCCTTTTATGTAATAGTTTTTGAGTTAGATTTAGTCTCAGTGGCTGAAAGTTCAGTGTTTCCTGAATATTCCCCTCAAATCCACAACCATGTTTGGCAGTGAAGAGACTGAGGAATGAATAGGCTTGGTTATAGATAGGGAGATGCTAGCAGAAATTTGCAAGCATTTGCATATATACAATTGTCTGTCTGCTGTTTGCTTTCATGCTTGCTCTCCTCCTCTGCCCCCTGTTCTCTCTGTGCAGTGAATTACTAATACAAATACAGATAATGAAATTTCTGATCCCAGCCTGCAAAAGCGGACGCACAGTTTGGAAGGTATCTGGGGAAAATGGATAGGTTCTCTTGATCTCGTTGCTTTATCCAGACAAGGAAATGAAGGGGAGAAAGTAATTACAGGGACTTGTCTTTGAAGGTAGAATGAGTGGCACTGACAGCATTTCTTTTCAGAGAATCTTGTAGAGATGCTATTTTCTTGTTAATACCAATAGGTATTTCCCTTGAAATAGAGTTCACTTATTAAAATGTGTGTTCAGCAGATGGGACGCTGTCCACAGGAAGCAGAAGAAGTTCTGTCCTTGTGGCTTCAGAACAGAGCAGGTCTAGGGGTAGATGAAATGTGCCCCCAGGATGGAGGCATTTGCCAGGAAAGCCATGATAGTGCAAATCCTAAAGGCAGGAGGAAAGCAAATTTGATCTTTTGGTAAATCACTGCTCCTGCACACTCAGGAATCACTAGTTCCTTAAAGCAAGAGCCTGACTGTCCTGAGCAGTTGGAGCTGGTAGCTTAGTGACCCGATTAGGTGGCAGTAATATCAAGAAATGTCCGGAGTATTACCAGTTAGAAAGTTCTGTGGAGAAAAAGGTGAAAAGCAATTTTAATTGGGAACTTTTCAGGTAACAGTTTTCTTACACCTATCCATGCAGTGAACCAAAAGTTAATATTCTGATAAGTAAGCAACTAAAATTAAGCCTCACATTTTCTTAAACAAACAATGAATAAACAATGCAATTTTAATTGTCAGTGTACTGTATGAGTTATGGCATAATGTGATCAACTTTGGTTCCACAAATGCATGTCAACGCTTTATTTCTTTTTTGATAATCTTTGATTTTACCTATTGTTGACCTTTTACCATATGTTATGTGGTAAATGCCAATTCTGTTTGTCTAAACAGGTTTCTAAACAATGCAAGTTTGTGCTGACAGCTTGTGTGAAAAGAACAAATATTTGCTTTATATTTCGTGTAAATACGTGCATGCTGTCAAACAAGACGGGCTTAAAGAGGCTTAGATTTTGTCTTTCATGGTTCACGAAGGGACAGCTAATCTATATCAGAAATAATTTTAGATGTTGAACTGCAGCATGGAAAATATAGATCTCCCACTGGTTGAAATGACTTAGTAGAAAAAAAATTCAGCTGAAAAAGGTTATGAAATGTTTATTTTGTCATATAACTTAAAATATGTTGGGATAGAATAAAAAAAGAGAGAAATGGTTTAGAAGAGTTTTCTCAAAGCTATTACTCTATTGGAAATAGTTTAGTGGTATTACACTATTTTAGACATACAGGAAATTATTTAACTTTACATTAGAACAGGGTTAAGTAAAAAAGTGATAGCATTATTTCAGATAAAGTAGATTGATTCCTTGAAATTACTTGTATTAAAGAAGTCATGGGGCAATAGTTAGGCTCTTGGCTTTCTTTCAGTTCTTGCGTGGCATAGCCTTTGTAGTCCGTAATGAGGTGGGAAGAGTTACACTGTTTTAGCTGCAGTTTTCTAGTGGAGAATGAGTGAAAGGAAATTTCTCTTAAAACAAAAACACTGTTTATCCTAGTGGTGCTATGGAGGTTTAACTGGTATATGAAATTTGTTTGCAGATATAATGGGTATCAATCTGAATATGAAATATTCATTACGTACCATATTGCTTTTGTTTAGATTCATGCTTTCTGCCATCTTAGGTGGGATTGCGGACTGATTTTCCCCTTTGATTCATCTCCTCTCTGACGATGGCCACCGTGCAATATTACTGGGATATGTCAGCCACAAGCTACCTTCTTGGTATGACTGTTGTCCTCACTTTCCTTTATACAATGAAGAATGAACTGTTCGGGCACTGCCATCTGCCTTAAACAACACACTTCATAACACGGAAGGAGAATTTTAATAAGACCTCCAAGGGGTCTGCTGCCATTTTTAAAGGGAAGGTTTCCTACAAAGGAAGTGCATGGAAACTCCCAAGAGAAAGCTGTTGAAAACACCCCTGGGGAGAGGACCCAGTGTCATCCCGTTTTATTGTCTACCTGTCACCACAGTCCTCGTGTGATTCTGACAGGCTGCTCTTTTCTCTTGTAGCCAGTGCTGCTTAATGTCATTTTCTTGGTTGAACATCTTTATTTCTGACTTGTTACAAACCATTAACTAGTTTCTAGGTTTCAATGTCCTGGCTACTTTTGACTAGTAAATCAGTTAGCATAACAAGATTTCCCTTTATCTTCTTGCTATGGAAAATCTCTACATGAAATGATCAATGTTCCAATTTTTATATATGAATCCTAGCAGATAGGAAGTGTCTGTCATCGGATGCAAGCTTCTTCTCTGAAAACATATTCTAGTTCACATAATAGAACCTGACACACTAGGTAACCATCACACTGTTTGTAGAAGGCTTCAAACAGTTTAGGTGAAAAGCAGGAAATTTTATAAGTTTATGGTTTCAAATAAATATAACCTTGCTTTTAATTAGATTTTGTAGATGAAATGTTTTCACACATATAATTTTTTGAATACATTTTGAGAAGCATTCAGTGGTTTAACAGTTGTCAATCTCCATAAACATCCTTAGTTATGGGTAGCATTGCTTAAATGAAGACTGGCTGCTTTGGACATTGATGTTAAAAATAATATATACAGACATGTGACTTGATGACATATTGCTAAAACATTGGAAACAATATTGACTTTACTCTGCTTTTGCAGAAAGCTACTCACATATGAAATTAATGTAGCTAAAACATCATCTTTTCCCAAAATTACTCCATACTCTTAAAGTTGTAAAAGTATGTTTTTAAAAAAAATACACTTACATATTATAAGCGAATCTATTAATGAAATGTTATAATATTTAAATCCTAAATAGTAATACTTATTGATTCTTACCTAATTGATGGGTTAAGGAGATTTAAAAGATTAGTTACTGACCTAACAATTTCACTTCTGGAACTCTGTCTTAGCGAAATAGTTAAGCAAGTACATAGTATATATGTTCAGTGTATGTGGCATTGTTTTTCAATTGTGAAAAATCTGAAGCTTAACAATCTATTAATAAGGGGATGGATAAATGAGCCATGGTATTCTATAAAATGGAACACTATGTTGTTGTTTAAAAAATGAACTACAGCTGGTGAGATGTTGCTATATAACACAGGGAGCCCAGGCTGGTGCTCTGTGATGACCAAGAGGAGTGGGATCTGGGGAGGGCAGGGAGGCTCAAGAGGGAGGGGATATATGTATAATTATAGCTGATTTGCATTATTGTTCAGCAGAAACCAATACAACATTGTAAAGCAATTTTCCTCCAATTAAAAAACAAATGAGAAAAAAAGTGGAAAAAAAAAAAGAACTACAAACATATGTGCTGATCTGGGAAATGTATTCGATATGTTGTGTGAAAAAAACAAATTGCAGCACCGTGTGTAGAGTGTGATACCATTTTTGAGGGTAGGGGGGACTCTCTCTCCCCACCCCCACCATCTTTGTGTGAGCACAGAACACAGTCTGGAAGGATCCACTCAGACAACCTCTGAGTGTGAAGGAATGTGGGAAATAAGAAGACCCGAGCTTCTGCTTACTATACCTCCATATTTCTTGAGTGGAGACTCTCTAATGTTTATAGACACCATGAGTTCACTTGGCAAGCTGATTAAATAATTTAATAAGAAAATTTCATGGCATGGAAAGGATAGGATGAAAAGACATAAATATAGCTACTAGAGATTTGTAACAAAGAAGCGTGGCTTCTTTCCATTCAGTTAGCTCTGGCACTTAGAACGTTTGTGTCTCTCTACATATTTTAACAACAGGACCTCAAAATCTGGGTGCACATGCTGTCAGCCCCCAGTATATGTCATTCCAGGCAGTGGCAGTGGTCCTCAGTTGGTTTCTTGATGCTGTATTTCAAGTCAGCTCATAAATTATTAATAGTACATGTGTAGGTCAGAGACACACTAACCCTGACAATCATTCCATAATATTCTCTCTTTAGCTTTAGAAGAGAAGAGAAGAGAGTAATCAATATGCAACATCAGAGGTATGTTTCACATAGATATGGTATATGCACTTAGAAAAAAAGAGTTAGATCTTTACAAAAACCTGTCAGCCTGGCATTAATCTTCTATTATGAATAATGTGGCTATCCATGAATCTTTAACATTTTTTAAATGATGAAATTGTATGGTATGCTCTACCAAAGCAAATTTGATAATATGTGAGAAAAGATTGATCAATGAAGATGTTGATATACACGAATAAAAAATTTTAAACCTAGCTCATTAAAAGCAGAAAAAGTAACAGCCACACATTTTAATCTCAGGGTAAAATTTCAGCCCCAATAAATGTAGTTCTTACCATTATCCACAATGCCTAGAAATTATTCTTTAAACAAGTTATATAATTATTGTTTGGTTAAACCCATCAACTCATAAGACAAGCAGCTCTGGTAATATGCTACTAAGAACCAAGATGGTGCTGGTTCCTAGTTTATAATAAAAACTATATTTGAAAATTCCCAACAAACACAAAGATTAATGTTCCACATATAAGATGCAACAGTGCTTGAGAAAGATTATGAATACAATGACTTGTTAGAAATACTGCTGTATTTATTTTTTCCATGAAGTAATTCTGGAATAATTTGGCCCAGGTTTAATTTTTAGAGAAGGTTAGAAATGTAGACCAAGAACTTTGCTTATGAAATTTGCCTAATGAAGACATTTTAATCAGTGCTTGTTGAACTGAAGATAAAAATATAGTTTGTTTCTACAGATTTGAGGAGAATTAATATGTATCTGATTGTTAATATTTGATTCTTGTTTAATTATTTATGATATCAAGGAATGAATCTGTCAAGTAAATAATGAAATGCATACATGCAGCATATGTAATTAGGTTAGGTGCATAAATCCTAAGTGTTCACTTTATAGTTGTCAGTGTAAAATTTATTAATAATGAGAAATGTTAAGTGAAGAAAATTCTTAGCACAGTCTACCTCATTAGTGTGGATTATAGCAGTTGTTGGTCAAAGAGGAAGAAGAGGAGGAAGAGAAGGTGGAGGAAGAGGGGAATGAAGAGGCTTCATTTTCTTAGTTGTGCTTTAGTTAAAAAAATATTAGAGAGTTAGAGTACATTTTCCTTCCTCCTGTTTTTAAGTGTATGAATTGAACAGATGAGTTGTGGATTTAAATAAATGAAGCAAATGGAATAATTTCATATTGAAAAAATACAGACCCTGGGATTTCTAAATCCAGATAATTATTTAAGGGGGAAAATTCAACTAGCATTTGAGAACAAAAAACCTACTTATATGATTGAGCTGTCAGATTCTAATCTTAAAATTTGGCTCTAAATTCAGTGTGATGGCGAGGAGATGGCAAGAAATACACTATCAATTGCATTCTTCCTTTCCCCCTTCTCCTCACTAACTAAAAAACAAGCATGGAAGAGAGAAGCACCTTATCAAGCACGTTCCTCGTACCCTGGTTTTTCCTGGGCTGCTAGGACATGTAACAAAACAGGGGTCTGAGGAGATCTTAGGTATCTGTGAGTGGGGCTTGACGGTATACATAGTGCTAGGTGGGCTCTCTGGGTATGATGGGCTGGAGGTTACAGGATAAGCTCTCTGCCCCTGAGGATAGAATGGAAACCCTGCCCCCTGCAGGAACATGACTGAGTGGGCACCACCAACTCCACATTAAAGAATCTGACTTGATAACCTGGTTAAACTTAGCTCTGTCCTTAATGTTAAGGGGGCTTCCCTTGTAGCTCAGTCGGTAAAGAATCTGCCTGCAGTGCAGGAGACCCAGGTTCGATCCCTGGGTTGGGAAGATCCCCTGGAGAAGGAAATGGCAACCCACTCCAGTATCCTTGCTTGGAAAATCTCATGGACAAAGGAGCCTGATGGGCTGCAGTCCATGGGGTCGCAAAGAGTCGGCACGACTGAGCGACTAACACTAACTAACTAATGTTAATCATTAATAGTATTATGCGGTGTAAAGACCAGTCAACCAGAAAACAAGATAATGAGATCTCACACTACCACTAATTAGCCTGGAAACTTCCAGAAAATTCTTTAAGTTCTTTCTTCACTTATCAAATGAGAGAGCTGATTCTGGGGCTGATTTCGGCTTTAATGGTCTATGATTCACAAAGATGATGTTGAAATACATTCAATTTTGTTCCAGTGCTGCCATGAGTTTCTTGGGCAAAAAAAAAGGGAGAGAGGTAGCATTAATATATGAACATTCATCATCTGACTGGGTATTGTTATAGCGGCAGTTATACATTTATAAGAAGATGGAAGATATAGTCACAAAAGGAATACCATATATTATTTTAGTAAATGATATGAATCTAACTATAGTAACCACTTAAGAACTTTTTTTTTTTTCTGCCTCACGTATATAAAGTTACAAGAGAACTAGAAGGTCCATTTACGATAACATGACATTACAAAACAAAGACTGTATGTTGCAATTTTCCTACCAGCCCTGTAAAAGAGGGGAATGATTACTTAATTATTATGTCTTCAAAAGCTTCTGTGATTTACTGATTTTCAAAAGGGTAATATTCCCATGGTTAGTAATTGCATTAACAAATTATTTGCTAAATCAAAAAAATTACTTGCTATCCTCCTGATCTTAATTCTTAGATATCTGCAAGCTAAAGATTTTGGGGCAAAAATTACTTCCTTCATTTAAGCATTATTATTGAAAGGAAAACTTAAGATGTGGAGTCCATTATGTAGCTAGTTTTTAGGAAAAAAACAAAGGAAAAGAGTAAAAATGATTTTACCACCCTCTAAGAAAATTGCCGGTTGAGTTTAGCCAACTTACTATTGACTAAATCAATATACACAATTTTTGTGTGTATATTTTCCAAATATACAAAATGTATACCATATTTTGTGGAAAGGACCAATATAAGAATAATTTGGGGGCTTCCCAGGTGGCTCAGTGGTAAAGAATCTGCAGGAAGATGCAGGAGATGTGAGTTAAATCCCTGGGTCGGGAAGATCCCTGGAGAAGGAAATGGCAACTCACTCCAGTACTCTTGCCTGGGAAATCTTGTGGACAGAGGAGCCTGGTGCACTACAGTTCATGGGGTTGCAAAGAGTCAGGCACAATTGAGCACAGACACACATACATATTCACAAGAATAATTTAAATATGAGGATATTTGATTTTCAAATCATATACCATAATAAATTGCAGAGAAATACTTTTAAATACCTACCTAATAATCTTCCCTTCTTCCCTGGGAATCACTCCTTTCTCCCCAGCCCAGATTCTTCAGGAAAATAGACTTTTTTTTTAAAGCCAGTAAGCTTTGTGATAGTTTGTATGCAGGAATAGATGACTGAGATACTGACTAAAATTCAGCTTTTGTTTTGATATTGCCTGTCTTAATTCTTGCCTTTCCCGTACTCCCTCCTCACCAATATAACTCAAAGGTAAATCCTGATTTGTTATCAGTGATGATTATCTCATCTCCTTTGCTAGTGAAATTGTGCAGAGAGGCATGTGGTCCTGTTCTGGCCAAATAAATAGGAAGAAAGATCTTCTGAGGGGTCTGCTGGTATAACTGACTCATTCATAAGAAGAAATTTAAAGGAAGACTACTGCAAGGAGATCCAACCAGTCCATTCTGAAGGAGATTAGCCCTGGGTGTTCTTTGGAAGGAATAATGCTAAAGCTGAAACTCTAGTACTTTGGCCACCTCATGTGAAGAGCTGACTCATTGGAAAAGACTCTGATGCTGGGAGAGATTGGGGGCAGGAGGAGAAGGGGACAACAGAAGATGAGATGGCTGGATGGCATCACCAACTCGATGGACTCCGGGAGTTGGTGATGGACAGGGAGGCCTGGGGTGCTGCGATTCATGGGGTCGCAAAGAGTCGGACACGACTGAGCGACTGAACTGAACTGAATTGAGTCTCATTTTGGAGGCTGGACTTTACATATCTTCAAGTGATGCCTGGAACTATGGCAGCCATTTTGGAACCCTGAGAAGAACTACCTAAGGACAATGTCAGTAAGCTGAAGATGGAGTGGTGGAAAGATGAGAACAATCTGGGTCCTTGACAATATTAAACATGAATTAATTAACCTCAGCACCTGCTATCTTGAGCCTTCCTACAGGAAATACTACATTTTGTTTGCTGTTTAAGCTAGTAGAGACAGGTTTTTTATTACCTGCATCAAAGTTTTTCTAACACAAATAAGGTGAAAGAAGCTTTAGTCCCTTTATGAGAACAGCTCATCCTTAAACTGGGAATGAGCTTTATTATACAGTCTGCTATAATATTTACAACCCACTTGTTTGCATAATAATGTTTATGTCCTTTGCTACTTGGACATGGGAATTATTTCTAGAATACTGGGTATCAATAAACACAAAACATGTTAAATTTACTGAAAACAAATACTAGACAACTGAGTATTTTGTGTCGTTAAATGTGAGGAAAGGGAAAGGCTTCTTGCAAAAAAGTGGTATTTAATCTGGACTTGGAAAAGTTGGAGATGAGGTTCAAGGGCATTCTAGAGAATGTGGGCACCCAACCTACTGAAGTACTATGTCGTGGGAGAAGAAATGCACTAGAATGACTTAGGGGTATCTCAGCAGTGGCCACAGGACTGGAAAAGGTCAGTTTTCATTCCAATCCCAAAGAAAGGCAATGCCAAAGAACTCTCAAACTACCACACAATTGCACTCATCTCACACACTAGTAAAGTAATGCTCAAAATTCTCCAAGCCAGGCTTCAGCTGTTGCGATTCATGGGGTCACAAACAGTTGGACATGACTGAGCAACTGAACTGAACTGAATGGTAGATAGATAAGGCTGGAGCTGGTTAGGTGTGGACTGTGAATTGTCTTGAATGTCTTGTTAAGGAGTTTGGGCTTCCTTTACTTGGTGGTGGGAAACATTAGAGGGTATTTGAGCTGGTCACCACTTATTGATTCTGGATGAATTATTAAAGTTTACAGTATATATTATAGCATATATATAGTATACTATACTATATTTTACATATTTTAATAGAAAGTGTGCATGACTTTAATGAAACAATCAAAGAAAATTTCCACTCTAATTTGATTCTGTATTTTAAAGCAATTGCCAAGGGAACCAAGCAAGTGACTGGTTAAGTAGCCATTGTTTTCCAAAATGCTTAAAACCAGATGCAAGTGCCCCAGAGAGACTACTTGAAGGCTGCTGCTGCTGCTGCTGCTAAGTCGCTTCAGTTGTGTCAGACTCTGTGCAACCCCATAGACGGCAGCTCATCAGGCTCCCCTGTCCCTGGGATTCTCCAGGCAAGAACACTGGAGTGGGTTGCCATTTCCTTCTCCAATGCACGAAAGTGATAAGTGAAAGTGAAATCACTCAGTCGTGTCCGACTCTTTGTGACCCCATGGACTGCAGCCTTTCAGGCTCCTTGGTCCATGGGATTTTCCAGGCAAGAGTACTGGTGTGGGGTGCCATCGCCTTCTCCGACTTGAAGGCTAGAAAACAACATTTTAAAGGCAGTCAAGCTCAGACACCTGGATGTGTGCTTGCAGCACAGTTAGATGGAGGGTCTGATGCCCTGGGAGGGAAGGGATGACTTGCCTTTGTAGGCAAAGAGAAGTCCTGATAGAAAAGGGAGCTGGGGAAAAGCTGTTGAGAGCCTTGAGACTGAATGAGGTTGGATGTGCGTGCCCAGGAGGAGAAGTTGGGATTGTGAGGTTCCATTTGAAGAGCCCAGGAGCAGAAGTTCTTGCGTCATTTTACAGATAAAGAAACAGAAACAGAGTGGGGAATAGACACAGCCAAATTTCTCGAATTTTCATTTGTTAACTTCTTTATATTATCTCTTGTTCCAAAAAGGAATTAACCTTAAATAAAATCCTGAATAAACATGAAGCACAAGGCAATGGCAACCCACTCCAGTACTCTTGCCTGGAAAATCCCATGGGCAGAGGAGCCTGGTAGGCTGCAGTCCACGGGGTCTCGAAGAGTCGGACACAACTGAGCAACTTCACTCTCACTTTTCACTTTCATGCATTGGAGAAGGAAATGGCAACCCACTCCAGTGTTCTTGCCTGGACAATCCCAGGGACAGGGGAGCCTGGTGGGCTGCCGTCTGTGGGGTCGCACAGAGTCGGACAAGACTGAAGCGATTTAGCAGCAGCAGCATGATTTCACTGTTGATAGAGAAAGGACTAGGACGCCACTTTCCTAAACTTCAGCCCTGGCATTAATTGCGCTAAATCTTGCAAATCTGTCTCTGTTGAGCGTAGCTCTGTTGCTGGTTACCAGGTGGTGGGTGCGTGCTAAATCTCTTCAGTCGTGTCCGACTCTGTGCGACCCTATGGGCTGTCTCCCCCCGCCCCCCGCCCCCCCCAACCCCCACCCAGGCTCCTCTGTTCATGGGATTCTCCAGGCAAGAATACTGGAGTGGGTTGCCATGTCCTCCTCCAGGGAATCTTCCCAACCTAGGGATCCAACCCGCATCTCTTCTGTCTCTTACATTGGCAGGCTGGTTCTTTGCCACTAGCGCCACCAGGTGGTAGACACCCTGAAACTATACACAGCGCTCAGATATCCCGCAGGGAAGCATTTCTCAGACCCGCCCCTACCCCGCAGACGTTCCCCCAACTTCCGCGTAGGCCAGGACGGGTCATGTGCTTTTTTCTGAGCCAAGCCCTGGACAAAAGAAGGGACTGATCTGATTGATTTATACTGTTTAAAGTTTTCCCTTGAGCCACAAGGGAGGAATGGCCTCGGGGGCTGGGGGAGATAGGGAAGAAGGAAGGGGGCATGGTATAGCAACGTGAGCTGAAAGAGAGGCCGAGAAAACTGCAGAATGGTTGAGAGCACAGGCTCTGGAGGGAGGGAGGCTTTCTTTCTCACCCATGATCCACCGCTTCCTAGCTGGCTTACCCTGGGCTCCTTGCAAGGCTTGGCTAAGCCCTGGTTTCCAGGAGAGCAATAGGGTTGTTGTGGCAAAAATAAAATAATCTCGGTAAAGCAGTCGGCATAATGTTTTGTGCATAATAAGCCTCCAGTAGATGTTTACTATTATTGTTATTGCTATTACTGGTGTTATTAATAAAAACGACCTCAGGAAGTTCGCAAGGAGTCCACACGCAATAACCGCAGCTGTCCAAGGCAGGAGGTGACTTCTTGCCAGGGAGTGAGCCCTCCCCTCCTTCTCTATGCAAAGGAAAGAGAGAGGCTCTGGAAACACTGCTTTCCCTTCTGCGCAAGACTTGCGTCCATTCCCATGTGGACTGCTCAGCTGGGCCAGGAATTTGGGAGGGGGATCTGCACGGTGACTGAGCAACGCCTTGGTGGCAGGAGGACCCGAAAGGTTGGGAATAGGGCGTCGCAAACCCTCTCTCCTGCTTGCTAAGTGGGCAAAGATGGGCGCTGGGGATGCTTTCGTCCAACTTACTCACCTCGGGCGTGGTGGTTGGAAACCAATGAGGTCCAGCCTCCTCTTACCAGGGTTCAAGCTTAGGAATCCCATGCACAGGGTAGTCTTTTTTTCTGGCATTTTCACACGTTAATTCAACGACAGTTAAGAAGCAGGGCATTTTCTTAACATTCACGAGCAAATCAAAGTAGATTAGCAATTCCCGGCCCCTGCCACCGCGTTCCGTTCCTAGACCCACCGGCCGGCAGGGTTCCGGCGGAGCTGCGCGAGGCCGGGGGCAGAAGGGGGAGGTGGCTCCGGCGCGGGGAGGGGGCGGCGCCGCGCGGGGCCTGGGGCAGGGGGGGAGGTGGGTCGGGCGCGGGGCGCTGGGCCCCGCCCGCAGCCGGCGGCCGAGCGGAGGCAGGCAGCGAGACGGGCGCGCCATTTGCATTCGCCCGCAGTCATTTTTATCCGCGGAGGTAATGAAGTTGTCAGCGGCGCCCGGAGTGTGGCAGAGCCTGATATTCAAATAGGCCTGCCGGGCGCCGGGCGCCGGCTGCCCCCCGCTTCCCACGTCCCGCGAGTCCCCGGATGAGCGCGGCGCTCGCTGTCCCCTGATAGCCGCCGGCTTTGTCTGCCGCCCGCACCCTTACCAGCGCCCTGGCTCTTCTCCTCTCTTCCCTACCCCGCATCTTTGTCTCTGTCTCCCTCTCCTCGCATCTTTGCCTTTTGTGTCCGACTCAGCCTCAGACCCCAACCACGCCGCTGGGGCCGACTCCCCGTGACCCACAAGCCCTGCTGATCCGCAAGTGTTGGGGGCGGTGTAGTATAGCAGGGAGGCTGCCATCCTCGCATTGGGCGCTGTCCCCGCTCCCCTTCCGCGCACCCAGCAGCCCCTCGCTCTCTTCATCTCCACCTCTAAGAAAGAGGACCGGACCTTGACAGTATCACTTTGGCCTAAAGTCGCTCTGTCCCGTTTCTGAAAGCTTATTTGTGGTCCTTTTTAGGATTTCAAAGCCTCAGACAGATTCACCAGTAGAAGCGGCTGAGAAAAGGCGGCTCGGCAGGTTCAGCGCTGCCAGGAGAGGAGGCGCAGGCTAGACAGACCCCTGCTTTGAGACAGGTAGTCGACGGGGCGCAGTGAACATTTAAGCTCTTGGGATGGGTGCTTTTTCCTAGGCCTGTGTAGCTGTGCGGTCCCTGGGGCAGCCGCTGGACACGTGGGGCTGTTGAGCACTTGAAGTGTGGCTGGTCCAAATGAAGATGTGCTGTAAGTGTGAAATACAGACTAGATTGTGAAGCCAAAAAATAAATAAAATAAAATAAACTGTCTCAATCATTTAAAATATTGATGGGACATTGAAATGATAATGTTTTGGATATATTGGGTGAAATAAGATATATTGTTAAAATCTATTAAGGCTGTTTCTTTTTACCTTTTAAAAATGTGACCACAAAGAACATTTAAAATGACACATGTGGATCACGTTATATTTCTATTGGGCAGGTACTAGTCTAGAGGCTTAAGACCCGAGGTGCTTTCCTCTAACCCTCTCCCCTTACACTGCAGGTGCTTTGGAACAAGACAAGGGAGAGAGAGAATGTTCTTAGTTCTTAAGCATCAAATACCCAGGCAGATAATTAGGAAGTAGTCAGTGTTATACTGAAAACCTTGACAGCACTGAGTAGAAGCAGTGGCTTCGATTGCATAAACTGGTTGTTTCTATCCCTTTGTTCACTGTAAGGAGAGACCCATGCTCCCACCACAGTCATGCCACAGTCCCCTGGACTAACCATCTGTGTGTGAAGTTGGGCCTCTAGGAGTGTTTAGTGCCTTTTAGGAGTTATTTGTTGCACACTAAACTTGCTGACATGCCGTTTAGAGGAGTGAATGCTGTGTATGTCCTGTAACAACTATTTCAGAAGTATTTTTGGTGTACATGGTTCCTTAGCATGCACAGGGCTCCTGAAGTATGCATTGACACGATGTGCTGCCAATGATGCGGACCTGGGGGAGTCCCTGAGTGTGCATTGACTGCACACACGGCCACAGCTCTTACAGGGCTTTTATGGCGCAGCTTGCCAATGATCCGTGCATTAAAGACTCCCAGAATACACGTTGACACGATAGACTGGAGCTGTTTGGGTCTACCGAGTTGATGATCCGGAGATAATTGTGGTGTCTTATGCACTTTCATTGAGATTGGAGTGCTCATGGTTCTAATGGCAGAACCAGAACTGCCCCAGTTAAGCCCTGCTGTGACTCCCTGAGCCCATGGATCTTTGACCTCCTGCATCATGACACCATGGTGTTGCTAACGCTGATGTTTTAACTGATGCAATTGAGTTAGCATTTTTTCCCCGCCAAAGTACCTTTTGTAATTCAAAACCTAGATTGGAGGTCTATGTACTGATGGCTTCATCTGGTTAATCATAAGCTAAAAACCTTGGGAAGGTCATATTTACAACAGAAAAAGTGGTTTGGAGAGAATAAGTTTGGGAAATGCGTATGAGTTTGAGAGAGTTAGTACAGAATCTATAACCTTAGTCTTGAGAAAACCAAGTTGGTTAAACTGAAATTGATGAAACAAGGAGATGATAAGAAGGTGGAAGACACTTTTAGACATCATAGAATATATTCAATAGGAAAATAATTCAAACATTACAGAAGTGTATGAAATAAGTAACTCTCCTATTCCTTTCTTTTCTACCATCAACCATTACAATGTTACTATTTTTGTATATTTTAGTAATTTTTATACATATAAAAATACGTGTATCAATTCTTTGTTTACACAAGTGGGATAACACCAAACCTTACTCTCCAATGCCCTGTATTTTAAACTAATAATATATTGAACATCTCTCCTCAGGGCATTTAGATCTGTTGCATCCTTTGTAATGATTACATGGATATGGATTCAGGATATGGATTTAATTTTAAAATTTATGCTATTTCAACCATCCTACTACAGTGAATATATATTTGCAGATTTGTGCAAATCTGTTCACAGGGTAAATTTTCAACAGTGGAAATGCTGGGACTAAGAGGTGTACATTTAAAATGTTGATGCATATCACCAAGTTGATAACCAGATTGATTGTCCTGCTTTATACTCCAACTAGCAATATGTGTGTGCCTATTTCCCCACTCCAGGCCAATGTATAGCTTTTTCATGGGGACACTTGTGTGTGGGTGAATTTTTCCACTATGTTCTCTGCACAGCTTTATGGTAAGAGTCCAGCACTGGAGGCTGTGATAAATGCAATGAAATGAAGGAAGTTAGACTACAAAGTAGGAAGTCTCGTTAATCAAGATAAAAAACGATGGCTCCACAAAACACCCTGAGATCGGTTGAATTTTGGTAATAGCTTGTCAACACGGGAGAATTGGAATTAGATCACATTAATTCATCATTCAGCAGATATTTGTTAAGTTATAAATGAATTCTCCATTGGATTGTAAGCCCTTTGAGAGGAAAACCTTTGTCTTTTTCATCTCTGTGGCTTGAATGGAATTATGGAATGGGGCTTGACCTAACGTTTTTTCTTTTAATTGTCATTGTTGATTTGATTGTTTTAATATGTCCAGTTATTTTTCACCATATACCTGGCTCTGCCTGAAGCTGGATTTTCAAGATGGCTGACAGTCATTGTTCCTAAGCTCACAGTGGGAGAGACAGGGGGATGGAAACCAGTCTGAAAATTCCATAATATGGGCAAAGTGAACATAAGCAACTAACTGTGATGGAGTAAACAGTTTCCCTGAAGTCTGATATTTGAGCTGGAAGATGGTTTGGGAATGGTTTCCAGCCTGACAAAGAAGGACTTCCAGACAGAGGAAGTCACAATAAAGGGATGGAATTTTGGAGGAATGCTGGTGTGACGGGCTCACGGGGAATGTGTTGGAAGGATGGGGACTTGAAGGGGAGGCACCACCTACTTAAAAGGAGGCATTGAGTTCCCATGCTGGAACATTAAGGGAGTGACATATAAGGAAGGAGTGGGCTTCTCTTTCAGGCTGTCTCTCTGATTGTTGTGGGGTATTTGAAAGTTCTGAGAATCCTGGAGCTTTTAAGTGCCTCATTTGTAAGATGGAACATACAGCCTAGATAATTTCTAATATTTTTATCACCTCTGAAATTCAATGGCCTTTGAGCTATAGGACTTGAACTTGCCTGCAAGGACTTTTATTTTCTGTTTTGTGTGTCAAGGAGCACTGTGTGATATCTTGGGGTATTCCTTTAAGATGGTAGTAAATGCTGGCTATAATTTGCTGGAACTAACTACCATGGACACTTACCATAATTCCAAAGTCTGCATACATGTTTTACCCCCATTCCAACAAAGCGATGCTAATGAGAATGAAGAAAAAAAACCAAAACAATGCCAGGCAACAAAAAAAAGATTTGCAAAAGTGTAAATCTTTTGATAATTTGCTCTTCATAAGCAACTAAACCCTATCTTCACTGAAAGTTGAATAGACACGACTTGAGTGGTTTTCCTGAGAAATATTGCAGAGTTGGATGTCAAGTGTCCTGTTTCTTGGGATACATATGCTGAATGAATTTCACTGGGTTTGATAAGCATGCCATCCACGGCCTTGTCTGGGGCAGAGGGAAGCGTTTTGATTGAGACCATGTCTAAGGACAGAGAGAACCCTGTGGCCTATTGATTAGAGACCTTCCTTCAAGCTGACAACTTGAGAATTATTACCCAGCCCATCTTGTCCCAAAGCATGAGAGACTTGCTTAAAGTCTGTGCTGACTTCCTGATGAACTTTATGTAATTCCCCCAATTTTTAGGCTCAGGGTTTTCCAAGTTGTATTGGAGGCTATCTAGAAGCAAAATAAACACAAGCAGACTGCTTGGGACCAAACAAAACACATGTCATGATAACAACTCTTATGACTAATGAGTCATCTAAGATATGGG
The DNA here is from genome assembly GCF_027580195.1 of Bos mutus. Lineage (NCBI taxonomy): Eukaryota > Metazoa > Chordata > Mammalia > Artiodactyla > Bovidae > Bos > Bos mutus. Next base: position 49,530,098 of record NC_091620.1, read on the forward strand.
AAGTTGGTGAAATTATTGAATTATTGAAGAAGGATGCTTTGCCATTCCTATTGGTCACAGCTCAGAGTCTTGAATTACACTAATGCAAATGGGAGATCCGAGGGGATTTGCTGAAACCTCACAGAATGAAGCCATCTACCCCACACGTTGATACTGGGGATTTCCAAAATAGCTTTCTATGAGATCATCTTGTATGTGAAATCCATGGTAATGACTTCCAAAGAAGACCCCTGACAGATCCCAGCTTGATATTATTTTGGGAGGGGGCCTGGAGCAAAGTCTGGACACTGAGAGAAAATTTTTAATTTTCTCAGAAATCAAGCAGCAGCACAAGGTTGTTGAGAGATGAAGAGAGATTTTATTACTGCCTGGGTGAGCAGGTGCCAATCCCAAATCATTATCCGGACTTTCAGTTCAGTTCAGTTCAGTCACTCAGTCATGTCCAACTCTTTGTGACCCCATGGACTGCAGCATACCAGGTCTCCCTGTCCATCACCAACTCCTGGAGTTTACTGAAACTCATGTCCATTGATGGAGATCGGTGATGCCATCCAACCATCTCATCCTCTGTCATCCCCTTCTTCTCCTGCCTTCAATTTTTCCCAGCATCAGGGTCTTTTCAAATGAGTCAGCTCTTCAAATCAGGTGGCCAAAGTATTGGAGTTTCAGCTTCAACATTAGTCCTTCCAATTAATATTCAGGACTGATCTCCTTTAGGATGGACTGGTTGGATCTCCTTGCTGTCCAAGGGACTCTCAAGAGTCGTTTTCAACACCACAGTTCAAAAGCATCAATTCTTTGGCGCTAGAGTTTTCTTTATAGTCCAACTCTCACATCCATACATGACTACTGGAAAAACCATAGCTTTGACTAGATGGACCTTTGTTGGTAAGGTAATGTCTCTGCTTTTTAATATGTTGTCTAGGTTGGTCATAACTTTCCTTCCAAGGAGAAAGCATCTTTTAATTTCATGGCTGCAGTCACCATCTGTAGTGATTTTGGAGCCCCCCCCCAAAAATAAAGTCAGCCACTGTTTCCACTGTTTCCCCATCTATTTCCCATGAAGTGATGGGACCAGATGCCATGATCTTAGTTTTCTGAATGTTGAACTTTAAGCCAACTTTTTCACTCTCCTCTTTCACTTTCATCAAGAGGCCTTTTAGTTCCTCTTCGCTTTCTGCCATAAGAGTGGTGTCATCTGCATATCTGAGGTTATTGATATTTCTCCCAGCAATCTTGATTCCAGCTTGTGCTTCCTCCAGCCCAGTGTTTCTCATGATGTACTCTACATAGAAGTTAAATAAGCAGGGTGACAATATACAGGCTTGACATACTTCTCTCCCAATTTAGAACCAGTCTGTTGTTCCATGTCCAGTTCTAACTGTTGCTTCTTGACCTGCATACAGATTTCTCAAGAGGCAGGTGAGGTGGTCTGGTATTCCCATCTCTTTAAGAATTTTCCACAGTTTTTGTTGTGATCCACACAGTCAAAGGCTTTGGCGTATCAGAACTTTGGAGACAAGCAGTTCTTGTTCAGACAGCAGTCTTTTATCAGTCCACTCTCAGGGACTTCTCTGGCGGTCCAGTGGTTAAGAATCTGCCTTATTGTGTAGGGGACGTGGCTTCAATCCCTGGTAGGGGAACTAAGATCCCACATTCCATGGAATTACCATGTTGGCACATCACAACTAGAGAGTCCATGTGATGCAGCTAGAGTTCCTGCATGACACAGTGAAGATCCTGCGAGCTGCAACTAGGACCCAAACACAGGCAAACAAGCTAATTAATTAACTTAAAAAGTCTTCAAGTGATCCACTCCCAGATTGAAGGAGAGTAAATTTTATTTTGGAAGAATGGTCATTGTGAGTGTGTCCCTCAACCAGTATGATGTAGAGCAGCTGGTAGAGCGGTGTCATATGTATCAGCGGGTGGCAGGACGCCTGAGTATTTCTACACCAGTGAAGACTAGGAGATCAGAAAGCACCCATCTAGGGGCCATGAGCACCAGAGGAAAATAATGCTAGTTGTTAGTGCCCCATTGGTAGACATTACTCCAAAATTTTTCATGGCCATTTACCAAGATTATTGAGACTTCCTTCATAGGAGTTGTAGAGTTGATTTTCCTGAAGCTATGTTGTGATTATGGAGTTTGGCTCCTTTTGGGGGAAGCATGGGGACGAAAAAAATTATATAACTCAGAATTAGTTTCCAAAATTCTTATATGCTTGTGATCTAGCAAAGTAATCAAATTTTATCTTGGTACTCAGTAAGAATCAATCAAATAATGATTGAAGAACAGAGGAATGAACTGTTGGATAAACAATAAAGAGTTAACAATTGTTTTTATCTAGTACCATAATACCTGTGTATGAGGAGAGAAATGACTGCAAGCTTAATTTAAACATGTGGGTTATAGGACCTAACTACTGTCCCTAAAAGTTGAAAGAAGAGAAAAGACAATTAGGAAAAAACGATCAATTTCTAAGGCCTTCAAGTCCTTTTGAAAAACCCAATTATAGGAAGATCTCACAAAGTAGATTTCATTTAAGTCTAGACATGCCATCAATTGACTTAAAGTGTTAAGTTTCTAATCTAACAAGGTGCATGACTTTCGGTTGTGTCTGACTCTTTGCAACCCCATGAACTGTAACCCGCCAGGCTCCTCTGTCCATGGGATTTTCCAGGCAAGAATATAGAACCGGGGTGCCCTTTTCTCCACCAGGGGATTTTCTCAACCCAGGGACCCAGCTTGCATCTCTTCTGCCTCTTACATTAGCAGGCGAGTTCTTTACCACTAGCACAACCTGGGAAGCCTCAGTCAAACAAGATAGCTTTGAATATATCACACATACCTGGTGAACTGTACTAGTGTCTCAATACTTAAAGCCTGTGAAGATCCTGATATTGAAGTGAAAACCGGAGAGGAAAACAGGAGCCAATAGAGACTTAGAAAGTTCATTTCCAAGTTTATGAAAAAATCAGATCATCAGGATGAAGCAGGAAAGTTCCGATAAAGAAGCAGAAGTGTTTGTTTGTTTGTTTGTTTTTAAGAAAACATATGTGACATCTCCAGCAAATGAAATTCAGATTGCGTGCAGAAGATTGAATTCCTGTAGGAGTCATTTAACTGGGGAAGACAGACCTCCCATTACTTCACATCACAGAGCTGCAGAGAATTTTTTCCTGGCCTAAAATGTAAGCCATCTTGAGGATAAACCTAGATAGTAAATTTCTTCTGGCACCAAGATTCTAATGTCAGGTCTTAAGAGGCCACCAAAGCTACAAGACAGAAAGCAGTTCTTCAGTGGGCAATGTAGCTGCTTGAAGAAGCACTAGATATTTCTGCATCTCCTGGTAATGTGGAGATAGTCTCAGTGTACTTTTTTGCAGGATAAAATGTTCTGTGATTGTATATGCTGCTGTAGTTTTCATAGTGAGGTTAGCAGATGTGACACATCAAAATGCTTGTTAAACTTTAAAAGCAAAGTCCTCTAACCCTGATATCAGTAATAAAACTATCCCGAGTGATTCTTCAGGGCATTCAGCTTTGAGACCCTCTGTGGTTAGGGTTGCAATGGTATGATCTAAAGTTCACTGGTTACTCAAGTTTTTGGTTCCTTTAAATATTGGAAGCTATATGCTGGAGGAAATAGGCATGGTTAAGCAAATACTTCTTTTAAAAATAAAAATAGCTTTATTATTTTCTTCAATGCACGATACTGGATGCTTGCTGGTGCACTGGGACGACCCAGAGGGATGGTATGGGGAGGGAGGAGGGAGGTGGGTTCAGGATGGGGAACACATGTATACCTGTGGCAGCTTCATTTTGATATATGGCAAAACCAATACAATATTGTAAAGTTAAATAAAATAAAATTAAAAGTAAAAAAAAAAAAAGAAAAATGGTGTATGCTAATTGTAAAAATATCAAGCAATGTGGAAAATATAAGGAAATTAGTATTTATTTTTAAATTAAAGACATTTTTTATTGCTGCACAGCTCAGTATGTGGGATTTTAATTCCCCAACCAGGGATCAAACCTGCATTGAAAGCACAGTGTCTTAACCACTGGACCACAGGGAAGTTCCAGAAAAGAGTATTTTATATACTTTTTAGATAAGTGATATTAACTCTAAAAACTGTATTTGTTGCAAATAGTTTTGTTATTTGCCTTTTTGTAAATTATAGAGATTTTACATTTTTTTTTTACAAAATAAAATTTATCAGGTTTTCTCCTTTTCATTTCTGGCCTCTGACTCATGATAAGAAAGACTGCCATTTTCCCCAGATAATAAGAATCTTCTTTTTCCCTCTATGGCTTTATAGTATTAATTTTTACATTTAAATTGTTGATCCCTCTGGAATTCAACTCAGTATAAAGAGGCTAGGATCCAGCTCTGTTTTTTTTTTTTTCCAAATGGCTAGCTAGTTTTTTGAGATTATTTCTTGAATAATTGATTTTATTACCACTGATAGAAAATGCCACTTTTATTATGTACTAAATGCCCATATACTTTCTGGGCTCTATCATGGTCATTTCATTTGATCACTCTGCATCTTTGTGCCAGGACCATACTTTTTAATGTCTCAATATTCATTTCTAGAATTTCCCTGGCTATTCTTGAATGTTTATTCTTCCAGATGAACTTTACAATTATTTTTCAAAGTTTCAAGAAAGATCCTGTTGGGATTTTCATTAAAATCACATTTAATTTATAAATTAATTGGGGGTGGGGGGAGAATTGGCTTCTTCACAATTCTGAGTCTTAGAAGAGAATGAATGAGACATGATTTCCCAATTGTTCAAGCCTTTGTTTGCATGTCCCTCTGTGTGTATGTGTGTGTGTGTGTATCTCAAACAGATTTTGCCTGTTTCCTGTAAAGTTTATTTCTGGATACTTTACAGGGTTTTGTTGGTTTTATGATTAACCATATGGTTCTTAGATATTTGCTTGAACAAGCTACCCTCTGGCATAGGATATAAGCTTGGAGCTAGATTGCTGTTTTAGGGGGTCAGTGTGCAATAGAAGCCTATGTTTTGGAGACTGACCTGTATGGATCTTTGTTTTATCTTCTAGATTGCCATGACACTTTGGAAAGAGTCTCTTCTCTGAGCTTCTTTTCCTCATCTATAAAACAGAAACCTTGCAGGAATTGGTAAGCATCAGTGATAATACTTGAAACACCTAATGTAGGGCTTAGCACCTACTGGGTCCTCAGATATGGGAGCTGTTTGAGGGTCAGGCTAAGGAGTTCATTTCAAAATTCCTCACAAGGTTGAGATTCCTTGAATCTTTCAAAAACATATTTGTACTCCCCCCCCAGATGTTTAAAAAGTGCTCTGAATAAAAGCACTGTTTTAATAGCCTTCCTCCCCAGTCTCCTTCTTCTCATGATAGAAATATTTGCTGTGAATAAGAGACCTCATCCAGTGACTGGTTCTGAACACCATCACTGCTGAAAGGTTTAGTTCCAGCTACATCACAATGGGAGGCCTGGCTCTTTCGTCTTACACTGTTAATTAATGGTTGCTTGGGGAGTTTGGGGATGGGCTTCAGTGTGTTAATGGCTTAGAAAAATACATCTGAGGTACAAAGACCATTTGGAGTACCCAGTTAAGAATGATTTGCCACATATAGGAGAGCCTAAAGAAAGCTTTCACGAACATGGGCATTCAGCTCAACCGATAGTTAGCCCCACATTCTTAATGGCATAATCACCAACATAGCCAGTTCAGCATAATGGCCTTTTAATACTTAAACAATTACTTTGGATAATAAAATAACACTTTTAATTTGCTTGACACCAGATTCGACCTATGTGGATATCATCTGGTGGTGAGGTGAGGGAAAAGAGAGTCTGTTGGGTTCTAAATCCATTATAAAGTGATAACACATGATGTGCATAATTGTGCTTCAGGCCTGAGATGCTCTCGATGGTTTAGTGGGAAAATAAAACAGTGAACAGAATATGCTGTTTGCTTGAAATTTAACAAATACTCTTAATTTATATATCGATTTAGACATGTTTCCTTAGGAAGAAATAGCTAAGCCTTGAAGGTGATGTGCTTTGATTAAATCTGTTCATTTGGAACACCTGCTGGGGAAGGTGCTATGGAAGATACAATCAGCAAATTTTTGTTGAGTAAAAAAATAATGCTGTGTCCTGGGAGGAAAATGTAAATGAATTTGTTGCTCCACTCTACTAATATCTTTCTATCTGTCTTTTGGATATCGTAAACTGTTTGTAATCTGTTTTTAACTTTCATCAGTGTTTTCAAATTCTTTTCGGAAGTAGGTGAGTTTTAAATCCTAAATAATTCAAAAGCCTCCACATATGTGCCTCCTAAGTGAGTGAACCAGGCAGCCAACTGTATTTTTGGCCTCATGGTTTGTTGGTGTCAGCCAGCGCCCTTATTCTTTTCATTTGGAAGAAGAGCTGGGACAAGCTTGTGAGGCATGGGCCATGTGATATCAGGGGTTCCAGCCAACCTCATCTGTTACCTGATTGCAACTTACCTACTGCATTAATTCTTTTCAGCTAACTATCAGATCAGATCAGTCGCTCAGTCGTGTCTGACTCTTTGTGAATCGATCTCCCATTAAAAGGCAAATGCTTCCTGGGAAATATTAGGAGTTATCAGTCATTTATACCTTAGTTGAGTATGAATTTGTAACAGCTTTCTGTTTTGTTTTCTTGGCCCTGCCTTGTTGCTGTGCGATCTCAGTTCCCCTACCAGTTCCCCGGGCTACAGCAGTGAAAGCCCAGAATTTTAACCACTAGGTGACCAGGGAACTCCCCTATAACAACTTTCTTAAAATTAGGAGATATGAATATGTATGCTAATGAAAAAAGTGATACTAGTCAGTAGCTAAAATATTTACCAAATTACAATTAAGGACAGGATATTTTACACACTCCTTTCTTGATAGCAGATTTGGATGTGTTGGAGATGGGATCACATTAGGTAGGTAATTTTGAATGTTAATCTTGTTTTCTATCTAATATTAGATCTACCCCTCCAATGACTGTGTGCTTTTCCAATGAATGGCTTTATCAGAATTATTTTTCTGTTCCACTGTTCAACAAATACATGTTGCTGCTGCTGCTGCTGCTGCTGTGTTGCTTCAGTCGTGTCCGACTCTGTGTGACCCCATAGACCGCAGCCCACCAGGCTCCCCTGTCCCTGGGATTCTCCAGGCAAGAACACTGGAGTGGGTTGCCATTTCCTTCTCCAATGCATGAAAGGGAAAAGTGAAAGTGAAGTTGCTCAGTCGTGTCCGACTCTTAGCGACCCCATGGACTGCAGCCCACCAGGCTCCTCCATCCATGGGATTTTCTAGGCAAGAGTACTGGAGTGGGGTGCCATCGCCTTCTCCAAAATACATCTTAGCAGTTTATAATAATGAAGGATGCTTTTAGGTCTGTGAACTACCTTTTTATAAATGTCTTTGCTTCTTTCCCCCCCTTTTTCATTTGGATCTTTAAATGTTGGACTTTCCTTCTCTAAGATGTTCCTGTACATATAAACACTCATCGTTGTCAACTGACCCTCTTGCCTTTTCAGGATTAGGGGCTGCCTGTTAAGTGTCCTGGGTCAGTGCTGGGCAAAGCATGGTCTGTGGACCAGTGCCTGTCTTGAACTATTTGCTGCTGGTCCACAATGAGACAGTATGGAGACTGACAGGAAATGTTCAGAATGAAAACCTTCATAGTGATTTGACATTGCCACACCATCCAAGTAGTCAGAGGATGGTCTTATAGGACATAGAGCAGGTTGGGTTATAAGTCATATGTGGTGGAACTGTTCTATATAGACATGGTAGAACTCTCTATCAGCCCATGGCAGATTGGACAAAACAAAGCAATCAAGCAACCTAGTCTTTCACTTTGGGTAAGCTATCCTAAGTCGGAGTGGAGGATGTAAGCACACAGGGCCTTGAAGTTCTATAAATCCTCAACACAGGGAGTATGGACCAGTAGTTAAAAGACAGACTGGGTTCACATCTCATCTCTGCCCCTTATTTTCTGAGATGTTTGATAAATGATGAAAATGCTTTGTGCCCTGGTTTCCTCATCTGTAAAAACAAAATTATTGGTAGAATTAACTTCATAATATGATCCTACAGAGAAAGGACTTAGCACACTGCCTGGCATGTATCAGATGCTCAATAAATGAAAGCCTCCATCATTTTGTCATTAAATAGCATCCCGGACAGAAATTTATGGAAGGATTCCTTTACGCATAATTATAGCAAAACAGGCAGCTCTCAAGTGAAACAGCACCCATCCTCTGACTGCCCTCTTTTTGTCAGCTTATCTGTGATCACCGAGCTCTTTGTGTTTATCATCTACAGAGGGTGGTGCCACATCCCTTGCAGGGCAGTCTGGATCAGAGCTGACAGGCCAGGAAATCACAGACCCTTCAGGGAGCTCGTCTCTATTCCTTCCTGCACTGTCACCAACTCATCAAAAACTCTGAATGTTTATCTCACAGTTGCCAGACATCCATGTTTGGGATTGTTCTGAATTTTACTGCCTTGTCCTGTTTACAGTCCTTACGGGGCACACAATAGCCCTGTGTTGGTACCAGGTAGAGATATGTCTCCATGATGTGTCCATCTGTTTGGACACCAGGATCTGGTTGATCTCTAGTTCTTGAACCACTGGACATCCTTCAGCCTTGATGTAGCAGGAGGGCTGAAAAAGTGTCAGAGTTGGTGTTGAAGATCTGGATTCTTATCCTGGCTCTTCCACATATGATCTCTGAGCCCCAACACCTTCTTCTGTAAAATGGGGCCATAGCACCAAGCTTACCATGCAGCCATAGTGACTGAATGGAATAGCCTTTGATTAAGTGTCCTGATGCACAATAAATGCAACTTTCCTCTCATCCTTCCAGGATTGGATACCTTTTCTCTTCTCACTTTGGGCTGTGATGAGCATATAAGGCATTTCACAAAGTGAATTCCTCATTAGAATGTATGTTCATAAGGGCAGGGATTTATCTGTTTTATTTATTGCTCATGCCCAAGTTCTAGAACAATGCCTAGGGATAGTGAATGCTCAATTAATATGTGTTGAACAAATTAATTAAAGTGAATTATACAGTCACATTTCCTGCTATCTCTTTTAGGATGCTTTCAGCTCTGGGCAACAGAAAGTGTTCACTAAACTGGTGAGGATATCTGTTATTTCCTACAACTAGAGGTTTATAAGGAGAGAAGTTCTGTGGCTGGTTAATTTAATTGCTCACTAACACGTGCCTGGCCCAGGTCCTTCTCATTTTTCTGCTCTATCATTTTCACCCTAGCTTATCTCATGGTCATAAATGGCTGCCACGGTGCCAGACATCACATCTAGACAAAGTAACATCCAATAGAAATGGGGAGAGCCTCTCTGATCCTTGTATAAGTTTGCATTCAGAAACTCAGAAACCCTCCAGCTGACTTTTGCTGAAAACCCTTCAGCTGACATTTGCTCACTGACACACACTAGCACACAGGGCTCAGTTAGGATTTGTCCTGAGTTATCTCGGGGCTTCCCTGGTGGCTCAGTGAAAGAACCCACCTGCCAATGCAGGAGTTTGCTGCCTGGTCAGGGAAGATCCCCTGGAGAAGGAAGTGGCAACCCACTCAGTATTCATGCGTGGAACACCGCATGGACAGAGGAGCCTGGCAGGCTACCATCCGTGGGGTTGCAAAGAGTCGGATACGACTGAAGCCACTGAACAACAACAACAACAACAACAGAATATGTGGGAGGGGTAGGTAACTGAACAGATTCTTGCCTTTCCCAAAAAAGGAAGACCAGCAGGCAGTCAGCTGTGTTGGATTTACCTCCTCCTTGGAGTCTTAGGAAAAAAAGAATGATTAAGCAAAAATTAATCAAACAAGTGCATGACCAACTAAGTGTTTAATGTCATATGCAAATTAAGGGTTGGCACTAAGAATTGAAGAGAGAATTGCATGTTGAGAGTTGGAGGAGTGTAGCCCACCCAGCTGCCTGATTCAAATACAGATATATTCAGGATTGCCAAGTGGCTGTGACAAAGGGGGTGCTCAATGTAAGATGAAGTAGAGCAAGATACATTTCACAGTGTTGCAATGTCTCACAGACTATGTTAGACATGCAGACCTGCTGTAACTGTGGCAGTATGTCCTCACTAATGCATCCTCCATTAATTCAAAGTGTGCACTAGCTCAGGCTAGTATTTACTCTGGTATTTTCATGGGAGAAATGGTTCACAAAGAAATCAAATAGTCCAAGTAATATACTCCTTGGAATGTGTTAACAAATTATTTTTAGGGGACTTCCTTGGGGGTCTAATGGTTAAGACTTTGCCTTCCAATACAAAGTTTTGATACCTAGTTGGAAAGCTAAGATCCCACATGCCTCACAGCCAAAAAACCAGAACATAAGCAATAAAAGCAATATTGTAACAAATTCAATAAAGACTTTAAAAATGGTCCACATCAAAAGAAAAAAAATCTTAAAAAATTATTTTTAGTACTTTGGCATATAAAACCTCATATACAAATAGTATTTATTTGCTTATTTAAGCAGGTCCTTGGAACATTCCAATCCCAAAGAATGGCAATGCTAAAGAATGCTCAAACTACCGCACAATTGTACTCATCTCACACGCTAGCAAAGTAATGCTCAAAATTCTCCAAGCCAGGCTTCAGCAATATGTGAACCGTGACCTTCCAGATGTTCAAGCTGGTTTTAGAAAAGGCAGAGGAACCAGAGATCAAATTGCCAACATTCGCTGGATCATGGAAAAAGCAAGAGTGTTCCAGAAAAACATCTATTTCTGCTTTATTGGCTATGCCAAAGCCCTTGACTGTGTGGATCACAATAAACTGTGGAAAATTCTGAAAGAGATGGGAATACCAGACCACCTGACCTGCCTCTTGAGAAACCTGTATGCAGGTCAGGAAGCAACAGTTAGAACTGGACATGGAACAACAGACTGGTTCCAGATGGGGAAAGGAGTTCGTCAAGGCTGTATATTGTCACCCTGCTTATTTAACTTATATGCAGAGTACACCATGAGAAACGTTGGGCTGGAGGAAGCACAAGCTGGAATCAAGATTGCTGGGAGGAATATCAGTAACCTCAGATATGCAGATGACACCACCCTTATGGCAGAAAGTGAAGAAGAACTGAAGAGCCTCTTGATGAAAGTGAAAGAGGAGAGTGAAAAAGTTGGCTTAAAACTGAACATTCAGAAAATGAAGATCATGGCGTCTGGTTCCATCACTTCATGGGAAATAGATGGGGAAGCAGTGGAAACAGTGTCAGACTTTATTTTTTGGGGGGGCTCCAAAATCCCTGCAGATGGTGACCACAGCCATGAAATTAAAAGATGCTTCCTCCTTGGAAGGAAAGTTATGACCAACCTAGACAGCATATTCAAAAGCAGAGATATTACTTTGCCAATGAAGGTCCATCTAGTCAAGGCTATGGTTTTTCCAGTGGTCATGTATGGATGTGAGAGTTGGACTCTGAAGAAAGCTCTAGAGCCGAAGAATTGATGCTTTTGAACTGTGGTGTTGGAGAAGCCTCTTGAGAGTCCCTTGGACTGCAAGGAGATCCAACCAGTCCATCCTAAAGGAGACCAGTTCTGAGTGTTCATTGGTAGGACTGATGCTAAAGCTGAAACTCCAATACTTTGGCTACCTGATTTGAAGAGCTGACTCATTTGAAGAGACCCTGATGCTGGGAAAGATTGAAGGCAGAAGGAGAAGGGGACGACAGAGGATGAGATGGTTGGATGGCATCACCAACTCAATGGATGTGAGTTTGGGTAAACTTCAGGAGTTGGTGATGGACAGCGAGGCCTGGCGTGCTGCAGTCCTTGGGGTTGTGAAGAGTCAGACATGACTGAGCAACTGAACTGGAACCTAGACGTGAATCATTTAATGGCTTGTGGTTAAGAGCACTATATGCATTTGGAATTAATCAAACCAATACATTCTAAAATATTCTGTAATGCAAATTCCCTTAATTCGGCTATTGCCCTCCCTGCAGTTAGGTTGGATTATTGGGGTTTTCTTGGGTCCTCCGCCCTCAAGTATTTACTGGTAATCAGATCACAAGAAGTCAGCTCTTGCTTCTGGTGCTGCTACTGTGGAGTTGCTGAGGATCAGTTGTGGACCCACATTCGGTGGAAGCTGGAGAGGGCTACAAGTCAAGTGTAGAAAGCCAGATTGCCTGTGTTCAAATCCTAGTTTGGTGACTTGTTATCTGTGGGATTTTGGATGATTATACTGTCTCTCCATGCCTCAGTTTCCCCTGTTGTAAAGAGGGAAAAATGATAGTCCTTATCCTATAATGTTGTTGTAATGTAGATTTGAGTTAGCATATATAAAGCTTTATAGTGGTGCCTGGCTTTCAGTAGGAATGAAAATGTTTGGAATTTATTGTGTGTGTGCTCAGTTGCTCAGTCGTGTCTGACTCTTTGAGATCCAGTGAATTGTAACCCAACAGGCTCCTCTGTCTGTGGGGTTTTTTTCAGGCATGAATACTGGAGTGGGTTGCTGTTTCCTTCTGCAGGCTTGCTTCCCAACTCAGGGATTGAATCCACGTCTCCTGCGTCTCCTGCATAGGGAGACAGATTCTTTACCACTGAGCTACTTGGGAAGCCCTTGCTATTTATTTTCACATATCAAATATATTAATTCAATAAGCATGGGGTGAATAATATTATTACGATGTAAAGGACAATGTTGGATGAATTACAAGACATTTTCTTTCACAGACCTTGAGATGCAACTTCTCAGTGCATGGGCAAATTTTGTCCAGCATATTATAATACGGGTAAATGTTTCTATGAGTTGAAACAAATTTTGATAAAATTACTCAATTCCCTCCCCACCACCTACAAGCAATCTGCAATGATTTTATGCCAGTGTATACTGATGGGCATTCACACTTGCCTCCCACTGAGGCAAGTCTACTGAGTTAAACACAGTAGACATTGAATATACACTTACAGCACTGAACTAATGAAAATTTTGTTTAGGTTTGAACCTAGTTGACTTACTTTTATTATCTGTTTAGAAGTCATAATTTCTTTGTTATGAGAGCAAGTAAAAAATGCATTGAATAGAAACCTGTTTGAACATTTTAAGGTAAAATTCCTCTGCTTAAATTGTCTTAAAGGGGTTAGGATGTGTCTGAATTTGCTAATGAATCAAGTCATCCTCTCAATTTGAGTTCTTGGATCTGGTATTTCAACATCCCGTTAAGGCTGTTGATCTAATGTGGGTTTGTGAGTCACAGGTTGAATGATCTCCATATAGTTCTGATCGGCTTGACACTTACAGGTAGTGGAAAGATGCTTTATCTTGTGTATTCAAGCTGGTAAAGGGAAAGAATTTGACTTCTGGTCAGTTCCTGGAATTCTTTCTACCCATCCATGCAGCAGGGAATTGTCTCATCTTAAGTTCGGGCTTAGTCTGCAATAGGAAGTTAGTCACATACAACACTATTTGTGGTGTTCCAACACTGAAATATCTGGGAAAAGCCAGGAGCTCAGAGTCTTAGGAAGACATTGGGCTAGAAGCTCATTTCCAGCTCAACACGGCCCTCGCCCTCTGGCTATCTATGAATCAACCCTTTTATTGGTCCTTTCCAGGGTGAATTTGAAACCAGGATGGCCTCAGAATCCTCCCTCCCAAGTTATAGCTGCCTCCAGGTTCTGATCTTATCTTGCTGTCTGCTGTAGGCCTTCTGTTGTAGATGCTTTCCTATGGCGCTTATCACAAAGTTAGTTGTCCTTTGTGTTTCTTTTCCTGAATGTTTGCAGGAATGAGTCACATATCTCTTGTAATATATGAGCAGCTTGGAGGAAAATGCTGTTATTTTAAGAGCCAGCCAGGAATTCCTTTTAGGGAGGAGACTGTCTGCCACCTTAATAGAAGTATTTGGCTATGAAGATAAGGTCCCCAGGAGATAGTCTGAACAGTCTGGAGCTAGGCTAAGAGATAGCAAATTGCTCTGTGGAATAAGTTTACAGGAATTTGGGAATGGGGGCAAGCAAAGGAGAAAGAAGAGAAGAGACAGATGAAGTAAGGCAGAACGTGAGGTGGCGGCAAATGATGGGACCTGATGAGAGACTTTTAAGGAAACAAAGTCTCCTCCACATAGATACTTTACTGGAGTGGTGTTTTGGCCCAAATTAAGTAAAAGGGACTACCTTCAAAATCTTGGTTGGTATGGGCAGCTATAAAAGATGAGAGACAGTGAGATCAAGAACTCACCCCAAAGAAGTCACTGGGGAGAGAGAAGTGACTATGAGAACACAAACTCTTGGGAATTCTCAGAAATCTAGGGAAGAATATTGAACTTGCCACAAGATTAGGGTTGGAGACTTGGGTAAGTTTTTATTTCAGTCTCAAAGGAGATTAATAGTAGGCTTCCCTGGTGGCTCAGATGGTAAAGACTCTCCTGCAATGCAGGATCCCTGGGTCGGGAAGATCCCCTGGAGAAGGAAATGGCAACCCACTCCAGTAATCTTGCCTGGAGAATTCCATAAACAGAGGAGCCTGGCAGGCTATAGTCCATGGGGTTGCAAAGAGTCAGGCATGACTGAGCAACTATCACTCACACTCAAAGGAGGGAAGGACCTCAGCTGACAGTCTTGTTACATCCATCTGTACCAGGGATAAAAAGTGTTTTAGAGGTAAAGAATTTTTTGGAATACTGCTACAGAGATGAATAAACCTTAAAGTAAATGATATGACTTATGTGTCTCATAAAAAGAAAAGCTTATCAGTAGCATTTTTAAAAGTTATTTTAAAGGATTTGTTTATTCTAATGGATAGAGATTGTCTTTGGATAATATAAATATTCCAATGATTTAATGGAGTTATCTGAAGCCATGTAGACATTAATTAGAGTTCTATAATTAGAATTATAGAAGCTTCCTACTGCAAAATAGAAGGCAATATGTTAATGTTTCAGGTCTACTGTGCTGTTAGAACACAGTACCTGATGCATTTTCATATACCATGGCTCTAATAATTCTTTCTAAATAACCACTGTGATAGATATTTAATAGTTCTTTAATTAATGTTGGAGTAAAACCCATTTATATCTGTGCTTATCCCAGGCTTCCTTCTCTCACAAGTGAACAGTCTGTCTGCTTCCTGTGTGCAGAGCCACCCAAACTGATGATGACACAGAATCCAATCAGAAAAGCAGCATAAAGATGAAAGGTCTTACCAATGAGAAGTGAACTTGCTAAAGTACACCTTTCAATGAATTTGGACAAAACTGAAAAATGTTGTTGATATCAGATCCTTAGGCTGATTACTGAAGCGTTCGATTTTTTCAGTATGTCAATTCATCACTGTCCACCTGGTTATATTTAACACTTTCTCCTGTTTTCCAGCATGTCTGCTGAGATAGGCAATCGCTGTCACATGATATCTGCCTCTCAGGAAGGTCAGTAGACCATTTGGGAGGCCGCGGTTTCTGTCCCCCTTCTGCCTCCGTTCTTTCTCACGTAGTGCTGACAGCAGATGGAGCCTCACTGTCTTGCAGGATCTAAAATATTAATAAGATCAGGGCTTTTATCCTTCACACAGTTGAGCCTTTCCGTTTAGAGGCTCTGCAAAATGTCGAATCTGCTAATTTATAACACTGGCCCTCCAGGAAGACCTGCTACCACTTACAGGTACCCAAACATTATTTCGAACCAGTGTCCTTCCTTTTCACTTCTTGGAAATGCTGGTTCACATTTGAAATCACTCACATCTTTCAGAGACACTTGGATGAGTTTAATTCCATTTTGAGATGAGAGGTCTTGGGGTGCGTTTTAATAAATATTTGATGGGAATACTAGCCATGGGGTTGTGTTCATTTACAAAATTAGAGATGGCATCTCTGAGGCAAGCTTGACTTTGTGGAAGAAGCGATGTTTATAAATGCATTCAGTGTTTTCATGCCTGGTGTTCCCTCTACTTTTTAGAACACTGTAGTTATCTATGGTTTCATTTTTAGAAGCAGTGATTAAATTGCAGAGCACTGCTGTGTGATACAAGTTTAACCATTGTCTATTCAATAGACTTTTCTTTTTTTCACTGAAAGTAAAATTTACTTTTCTGCAAAAAATATGCATATCCTATGGTGTGCAATTTAGATCGTTTTAAAGGACAGTAAAGACATTAGTTTAGATATCCCATCCCAGTTGGACAATGAGCATCAATTTGGTTAATTAAGAATCTCAGGCTCTGCAAATTTATGGTACAATTACAATTTACTTCGTATGGAAGAGGGTCTTTACCCCATGCCACCATTAGCAAAATGTCCACTTTTATTATTTGCTGACTATTTCAAAAGCAGATGAATTTTAGAGGAAGAGTTAACATTTCTTTTCTTCTTTTTTTTTTTGCATTGAAATTTCTCACTGAATGTCAGTTGTTTGTCAGCAGAACGCAACTATGAAGACTTTTGACTTAAATCTTTTTCCTCTTTTTTCTTTCTTTTTTTTTCCTTAAAGAAAAAGCCAATTCATCAGGTAGGAAAGGACTGCCTTTTGCAGTCTCAGGTCCTGCCAGAGACAAATGACCGTAAAAATTTAAAATCAATCATTAACAGATTAGCTGTTGGTCCAAAGTAAATAGCAATCAGCTTATTAGGCATCAGGCAGAGTGAGATAAAGGGGAAGAGTTATTGAAAATGAGGATGTTGTCTGGGGCTCTGCTGTAGGGTCGCACGCGAGGAGGCTGTCTCTTTGTGACTATAATTACAAATGGAAAACAAGGTAGCCAGCTGAACAAGTTGAGCCCCTGGTTGTGTTGAACATAGTACTGCAGTTTTCTCGTCTGTGTCATGGCTTTGTTCCCCTTGGTTAGCATGGGACTTGGGTGCAGTCCCAGTTGTTCTCTTTGCCTTCTAAGCAAGATCTGTCAGCTGCTGTTTAGTTGACTCTGCAAAGCAGCCCAGAAATTATGCCGGAGGCACCTTCGTTTCAGGAACTGGACCTTTTTTACCCCTTTGCACACTTAGTTCAAATCTCATTACTGGTTAAATAGAGATTTGAAAGTGAAGGGGTGGTTCATTAGCTGCTTCCCTCTAATTCCAGGTGTGATCTGCTGTTCAGCACGTGCCACAGCAGTTGTTGCAACAAGATCTACCAATGGACGCTGAAATCAGCACTGAAGGTTTGAAGAGAAACAGATATTTGTACAACTTCAAAGTAGCTTTCTCAATATATTTATTAACTGTAAAGGAGAAATAGTAACTTTACAGTGGTGAAACCCATCAGATACACTCTTAACCAAGTGATCAAGGTTAAGGTTACTATCACTAGTAATAAGACAGCTCCTCCCCTGCCCGGCCCCCCGTGCTACACTGAGAAGGAAACACCATCACCGTATTCTTACTAAAAATGCATAACCTCACTCCAGTGATGAAAAAACATCAGACAAACAAACCCATTCTGAAAAATAACTGCCCAGTAATCTTTAAGAGTGTCAAGGACATGAATGCCAAGGAAGACTAAAGAACTATCATGTATTTGAAGGGACTAAGGAGACAAAGGATTGTGGGAGTCTTTGTTGGATTCTGGAACAGAGAAAGGCCATTAGGAGAAAAACTGGTGAAATCCAAATAAATGATAGCATTAGAGGAAGCTGTGAGAAGGGATTATAGGAATCATTTATACTATTTTTGCAGCTTTTTGTAAGTCTAAAGTTATTCCAAAGTAACAAATTATATTTAAAGAAAAGGAAGGATGCACTGAAAGGAAAAATAATTGCTTGAGTTCCAGAAACTTCCACTGCAGAGCACAACTTGTAGTCTGGGCCAGTTTTAGCTTTTGTTCATAGTTGTGCTTTATTTTGGCCAAAGCTGGAGTAAATCATTGCTTTCAATGACAGAAAAGTAAAATAACATTCTTCAGGTAGGGCCCTTCTTTACACTTCTTCTCATGAATAATACAGTAAGATTATGGTGTTATTAACAGGTACAGTTACCAAGGGAGGCAGGGACAATCCCAGTGTATGGAATGCTGGATTCTGCAATTTGTGTGCCTTGGGTTACCAGTTTGTGTGAATTATATTATGTCACTTATTCTCCTGGATCTGCAGGCTGACTGGATTGGCTCTGCTTCGTCCTGCGAATCTGGGTCTGGCCTGACTTGGACCAAGGGGCTAACTGGGACAGTGTTTTCTCCAGATGATGGCAGGAGTACAAGGAGGCAAGCCCCACCGCACAAGCACATTTTAAGCTCCAGCCTGTGTCTCCTTTTGGATAAAGATGTTTACTTGGCCCACCCAAAGTTGAGGGGTAGGGAAGCACACTCTTCCCATGGAGGTTGGGGGGATAAAGTGCATATTTCTGATGAAAAATCTAATCAATCATAAGGACCTTAAGTAACTAGTCAGATTGTAATATCTTTGAGGTCTGAGCCCATGCCTGGTACTGCGTGTATATCCTCCCTGACAAGAAATATGAATTTAAGCACACAGTAGGAAATAAAAAGATAAGTTTCAAAATTTAAATCAGAAAATAAGTCCTTTGTGCTTTTCCTAAATTAAACAACAAACAAAAGCTTAGAAAGAAAATAAAAAAGAGCAGGAAGAACTCACATCAATGTGGATTATAAAATTTTTTTTTTTTTTAAGAATGAGTAGCTTTAAATTAGAAAGAAAATTAGTATTTTGTTGAGGAAAAAGGCATTATTCACAAAGAAAAAGTTATTCTAGATTTATTTTTGGCAGACGATGAATTAACAGTAACTGTTCCAAACTCTTATCTAAATGTAGTAATAGCTGCTATTTCCCCAGTATTTTATAGATGAGTGAAGGCACACATGATTTGTCTTCTTCCATTTTATGGAAGGATAAGAAAGCGAGGGTTAGAGCATGTGTATGCTTTGCCCAGCGTCACCAGCTGCTAAATGACAGAGCAAGCATAAGTTGTCTTCTGGCTTCAAGTCCAGGGTTCTTCTTACCACCTGCATTACAAATTTCTACCTGTTGAGAACGAATCCTTTCCTTCACTTCCTGGGGCTTTTGTAAAAGATCTATCACTCTGAAGATGAATTGAACTATCAGGTAAACATTTAAGGAAAGGAGAAGAACCAAGTTGGAATGTAAGTGAATTCTGGTGTTGGTGGCTGCCTGGCATTATAACTGATGATATAATTATTTCCTGGGACGTGGAGCACCAATCACGGAGTAGATGTAATAGACAGAAGTTCTTAGGTATTTACAAGTATGGATAAAGTGACTGCCCTTCATTAATAAAGGCAGGTGCTGGAGTCTGCATTCCACTGTTAGTTGGGATGGTATTCGGGTAGTAAGTTTCTAGACCAGTCAACATTTAGGTTCCCCGTTAATCCCTGTGACCTGCCTTTTCAGCCTGTGCGCCTCCAGCTCTAAGATCCAGTTCAAAAGGCGCCTCTTTCAGGAAGTGACCCTGTTCTCCTGGTGGGAAGCGGGCACCCCTGTTTCTAAACCCCCAAGCACTTTCTTTGCCTATACTTCCCTTAGCAATCATTGTGTAGTCATGCACCGCCTTTATAAGGTTAATTGTTTGTTTCTCCTTTATGATTGCAAAATCTTACAAGAAGGTTGATCAGATCCTAACATAGATCTCAGCACATGGCGATTCTCCCTGTAAACAGGGCTTGGGAAGATGACCAGATGAACAGAAGGTCTAGTCTTTCCTAGCCTGCTAGTTGGAGAGGCTTTTGATACATCTTTGAATCCACCACAGCTCTGTACTTAGTGCCCTACATACAGCAGATGCTTGCTATGTTTTTGTTGAAAGGAAAACATTTGTGTAAATGAACAAAGGAAAAAATAATAGATGAATAAATAAGTGATTGAGTAAATGTCTGGATACTGAGGTGGAAGATCAAGAGGAACACACGTCAAGTCAAATATCAGAGTTCCTTAAAAAAGATGAATAATATTTGAAACAAATGTGTGATGCTCTAGATGTCAGAAGAAATCTCTTGAAATTTCTGATCTTATTCAAAGTATAGGAACAAGAAATGTGAATGCCACTTTCCCCCCAGTGATGGTAATGCTAAGTGCAGTACACCAATATTCCACAGCCTGGGCTGTTTTTAGAGTAAAACATACTGAAATCTTCTAGCACCATAATATTTGTGTTATTTAAATATGGCATTTAAAAATGAGTTTTGCACATGGTGTTAAGACTTCATCCAGGCTCATGCCCCTTCCCTGCTGGACGCCTTTCTAGGGCAGCCTATTGTTGTACTTCCCATTCCCTGGGTTGATAGTGAGGTTGGCATCTGCTCTCTGGGTCATTTTTACCCTCCAGAGCCAGGCACAGTGCCTGATTCCTGATTGAAGCTGGGAGACAAAGCACCTGAGGGTTGACCCTGGTTCTCTCTCAGGTAGAACAGGGGGGTTGTGGGCTGTTGTGCAGTTGTTGAGTTGTGTCCAGCTCTTTGCGACTCCAAATGCTAATATCTTGGAATTTATTCCACCTCATGTATTTTGTAATATTTTAATGCAAAAATTCATATTATCGTTGCAGTCACTACTCTTCTCTTACAATATGGAAAATAATTTCACCCAGATTATGCTTTTTCCTCTGTCCAAAAACTTCCCTATGCTAGTAAGTAAGACCATCCAATGGAAGAGGAAAATTAACCAAATTGAGGGTTATACTTATTAAGTACTTGAAAAGGTCCTGTAATCGTATCTTAAGACTCACTAATGTAGAAATAGGATTTTAAAGACACTGGGTGTTGCGCAGTTTCCCGTGGATACTTCCTGATTTCAGTAGTTGCACCAAATGTGGAAATGATATCACCCTGGGAATCCTGTTCCTTCTCTTGTGAAAGACTTCCCCCCAGTGGTCAGCACACCTGCGTTTCTTCTACAGTGTGCCGGTATTAAAGCAGCTTTGTCCAGTACAACTCTCTAAGATGATGGAAGTGTTCTGTGTCTGCTCTGACCACTAGGGTGGCCACTGGCCATGTGTGGCCGCTGTGTTCTTGAGATGAGGAACTGAATTTTAAATCTTATTTAAAATTAATTAATGTGTGCGTAGCCATATGTGCCTAGTACCTACAGCATAGGACAGGTCAGATTGAGAGCCGCGTGGCCTCTGTCACCCTTGGCCTGAGAAACAGCCAGAGAGAAGGGGTCAGCTTCTACCTGTCATATCAGGCAGCCTGGGGAATCCTCGAGCTTTGAAGGCTACTTCCCTCCACTGCTTGAGGCTGCCCCACCAGCTCAGAGGACTGGGTAAGAGCAAGAGGGAAGAGCCAGGGTTTGATCTACCTGTTTATGCATTTAGTCTCTTTAGTCCAACTTTTTATTTAAAGACTATTGGGCTGACCAGGTGGTGCTAGTGGTAAATAACCTGCCTGCCTATGCAGGAGACTTGCGAGATGTGAGCTAGAACCCTGGGTCGGGAGGATCCGCTGAAGGAGGGCATGTCAACTCACTCCAGTATTCTTGCCTGGGAAATCCCGTGGAAGAGGAACCTGGTAAGCTATAGTCCTTAGAGTCGCAAAAGAGTCGGACACGACTGAGGCAACTTTGCATGCGTGCACGCTGAGTGTCAGTAACAAGCTGAGATCATAACAGCCCCATCTATGCTGTTTTTAAAGTTATTGTTTACAGCTTCTTTAATTCTCCATGAAGGTGATGAGTCTGCAGAGCGTCTTTTTTGAAGGAACTATTATTAAGCAGAGAGTCCCTGTAAATGACTGTTATCCAAATGACATCCTTTCCACCACACAGCCCTTACCCACTACTGCTCACACACACAGTTTTCTTGGGAGACCCCCTCCCTCCCTTTTTGGTGAGTTGCCACCACTTTGTTCTACGGGGTCGAGACATGCTCACTCTCTTACTGTAACTAGTGCCATTGCTGCCTGAACTTTACTGATATTCTGAAGCAGAACAACTGCTTACTCCTCTCCTAAAGGTTCCTGCTAATGAGGCCCACACAGGTGGCAAGGTGTTGGCATGAAGAAATAAGCCCACTAAATAAAAATTCTGTGAAGTGGTGAAGCTGGGAGAAAAGGCATACGTTTTCTTGATGAGGGTAGGGGTGCCTTGGAGCCTCTCATAGAAGCTTTATTCTGATGCATGAAGCTAGAAATTAGGGTGAAAAACAAGGAGAATTTGCTTTAGAGCAGCTGGTTTACCTTGTGCTGCTTCCAGGCCCCTTAGCAGAATGCCAACCATTTCCCCGGAAGCACAGCGGCATCATTTCATTGTCCTTCTGCTCGGGGAGAACAACCAACAGCCCTCCTGCCCTCAACTTCAGATGCCACACACATCCCAGCTTTAACTTGCTAGCAGCCCGGGCACCATAACATCCAGGAAGACCACATTGCAGTCATCACTCTTTAGGGGCAGGGGGTGGTGGTAATTACCAGCACATGATTATTTTATTCTGTCTGAATTATTTACAATGGAAGGAAGCAGTTGAGGGGAGGGAAAGTTAGGGAGTGTGTTCAATCCCACTTGCATTGATTCCACCCAGAGCAAGAAGAGCAAACCTATTAAGAAGAAAAATTGCTTCCTTTCCTTCCTTTCTTTCGTCTCCCATTCCCGAGTCTTAGAAACAAATACGTGATGCAAAGAGGAGCCCTGGGTGGCTGCGGGGAGGGGCCCATGGTGGGGGTTGGTAGCTCTCGTCCGTGACTTGTGCCCTTACTGCAGGTGTGCCACTGGCCCCAGCTTCCAGCGTTCCCTCCTCTCTCCCCAGCTCTGAGCTTGCACGTGGTGCCTAGCAAACACCGCAGATGGATTTAAATCCCACTTAGAAGACGTTCAGTTATGGAACTTGTAATCAGGAGAGTTGGGCTTTAATCCCAAAGGTGCCGTTCCCCTCATTGTTTTTTAAATTTAAGATTTATAACTCTCCTACCTCCAAAAGAACTTGCAGATGGTTTATAGAGGTAGTGTCTGAAGGCACCTTTGGGGATCAACAGAACAGAAGCCCCCTGAAGGAAGCAGAGTGACTGGCACAGTTAGGTGGTAGGAGTGTGGTGGTTTGTGCCTCCATTTCCTCTTTACCAACCGGGGAAAGCAAACCCAACTCTGCCTGTGAGGCGATGGGCAGAGCAGTGTTTGTAAGATGAGGTGTCCATGTCATTTTAGGATAATATTGCATTCTTCTATTAAGAAAATAAAAATGTCAATAGAGGCAGAGTACCTTCCTAACCAGACCCTACTGCACATCCCTACCCTGGTTCTCTGAAAGATTGTGGGCAAGAATAGAAGCAGGTGACAGAGGATGAGATGGTTGGATGGCATCACTGACTCAATGGACATGAGCTTGAGCAAACTCAGGGAGATAGTCAAGGACAGGGAAGCCTGGCATGCTACAGTTCTTGGGGTTGCACAAGGAATTGGACTTGACTTAGAGATTGAACAACAACAGAAAAACACCTGCAGCAGAGTTCCCCAGTGCACTGAAGAGGAGAAACTGGGGCTGGCTTAAATTTGTGCTGCCGTGAGTCTGTGGGGCTTCCCAGGTGGCACTAGTGGTAAAGGACTTGCCTGCCAACGCAAGGGATGTAAGAGACTCTGGTTCGATCCCTGGATTGGGAAGATCTCCTGGAGAAGGAAATGGCAATGGATTACAGTATTCTTGCCTAGAAAATCCCATCAACAGAGGAGCCTGGGGGGTTGCAGTCCATAGGGTCACAAAGAGTCAGACACGACTGGAGCAACTTAGCACACGCACACAAGTGTGTGTGGAGCCCCACAGGAGGGAAACAGGGCGGGGCACTAGCAAGGTGGTGGTTTTATTTTTTCTTCGTGGAAGAGCTTTTGAATAAAATGTTAAAATACTTACAAATTTTATAACCTATGTGAGTTATAAAACTTTGCAATAAAATGTCTACATACCTTTTACCCAAATTAAGATACATTATTACTACCATGGAGACTCCAAGAGCAACCCTTTTGCTATCAAAGGTAAACCACTATCATGATTTCATGCATATCATTCTCCTGCTCTTTAAAGACAAATTTTCCAATGTTTGAACCCTCTGTAAATGGAATCATACAGATATATTCTTCTATGACTAACTTTTTTCACTCAATATTATATTTGTGAGATTTGTTCAAGTTAATACATGTAGCATAATTTATTCATACTCACAACTGTTTGTTATTCTGTTATAGGAATACTCTAGGCTTATTTATCCATCCTCTTGTTGATGGCCATCTGAATGTCTCCTTTTTTTTTGTTATTACAAACCATGTGGCTGTGAATATTCTAATCCAATCTAGTCTCTTGGTGCACAGATCTAAGAATTTCCTCATTGTATATGCCTGAGAGTAGCTTTGCTGGCTCATAGAGAATGAGCATCTTCAGCTGTATTAGATCATGTCAAGATCTTGGTGGTTGTCCAAGCTATACTCCCAACAATAATGTTTAAGAAGGAATCCAAGAATTCGAATCAGCTATGAGCTGATTTAGCTACTCTCAAGTATCTGGAGTTAAGAGAAAGGGAGACTGCATAGCTAAAAGGAATCCACAGATGATGGTGATGATGATGACATGACGAGGACAACAAACCCAAATATAGTGCTTACTATGTGCCAGGCACTGTTCTGAACACTTCAAACACATGGACTCGTTCCATCTTTATGATTACTCTGAGAGGTATATATGGTTATCCTCACCTGTAGGTAAAGAATCTGAGGCAGAGAGAGGTGAGTAACTTGCCCACATCATTATGGTTGGTAAATGTGGGACCTGGAATTTGAGATGTTGCTCTGAACCCCATGCCTCATTTCAACTGTTAACCTGTGCTGCTGCTAAGTCACATCAGTCGTGTCTGACTCTGTGCGACCCCACAGATGGCAGCCCACCAGGCTCCCTCATCCCTGGGATTCTCCAGGCAAGAACACTGGAGTGGGTTGCCATTTCCTTCTCCAATGCATGAAAGTGGAAAGTGAAAGTGAAGTCGCTCAGTCGTGTCTGACTCTTAGCGACCCCATGGACTGCAGCCTACCAGGCTCCTCCATCCATGGGATTTTCCAAGCAAGAGTACTGGAGTGGGGTGCCATTGCCTTCTCCGGTTAACCTGTGAGTTCATGCTAAATGAGACAATAAGAAGGGCAAGCTCATGATTGGTTGGCTACCCTGCCATTGGTAAAGGGTGGGACTTACCTTTCCAACCATACTATCACACACCCCCTTTCACAGTTAAGAAGCAAGAGAAAAACATTTCCCCCCACTTGGGTAGCATGGAATTTGTATGATTTCTGGCCAAATATGTAATAAAAAATGTGAGAAGGAGTTCTTAAGCTAAAACACCCCAAACCTTGACCTAACACAGCCTCCTTGAAGTTGATTCTGTGGTTATTGGCATTTGACTAGACAAGAAGAGAAATAACTGTTCCTCCCGGCCCATCCTCGGGGACCTTAATGCTGGGTACCATAATTTGTGTGGCAAAGCAATGGCGGGGGATATTGACTATTTCAAAGACTGATCAAAATGGCTAAAATATGACATAATCATACTGTCACGAGGCATTGCTAATTTTTGTCATGAAAACATCAGCAGAAATGAAGAACCATACATAAATTCATACCTCAAAATCAATAAAGCTGTATTTTTTTGGTCCAAATTATTCAGGTTAGTCTTTTACATGGTATCTTCAATCCTCAACTTTCTACTGCCCTTTGTCTGTACACAGACATTTGTACAGGGTAGAAAAGTGGTGTTACTAAAGTGTAATCCATGGTATCTTTCTTTATGATGTCTTTAATAGTAAACACATTTTTCAAAGATGATTAATTGCAATGTTCTCAAGACAGTAATTTCTTCTTTTGTTTATTTGTTTAAAATAGGGATGTTCACGTGAAAACCCAATGCAAGGTCCAAATCATTAAGCCCTTCCTAAGTTAGAGTAGGTATATTTCACATTGAAATATGTCATTTTAATGGCGAAAGGAAATTTTGAAATATGTCATTTTAATGTCAAAAGGAAAAAAAAAAAGAATGTCTTCAAAGATTTGGCCTATAGAGTAAATTTCAAAATGGGAAACAACACTAGTCCTGTAATGAGATGTAAATCACAACACTGACATTTATCTTCTCTTGGTGAGTTCAATTCCCTGTAGCAGCATAGAGAGGAAAAGAAAATATTGGAACTGAGAGTAATAAAATGAATACAACAGGCTCCCCGTGTATGAATGACACTTTCTTCACATAATGAGAGTAACTGGCAGGCATCTCTAGGACACATTCCCCTTCTCTGAAAATATTCCAGGCTTTCTGACTCTTCTCAGTTTACTATCTTGAATCTCACTGGTGGGAGGATCACTAGGCTATGGGACAAACCCCTTAATAAAGCAGATGTCTTGAGTGTGAAGAAGCGGTGGGCTATTCGTATGTGAATGCGAATTGAATTGATCAGATGGTCTTCCTTTTGGCAGCCAGCTGAGAGGTTCTACATGCAGGTGTTCCATGTTCTAAATCTGGGGACCGACATGATTGGGAGGAGGGAAACGAGGCATGAGTGAGGCACAGAGGTGAGGGGTTTAGGCAACCATGAAGATGCAGAGCACGTACATTGTCGAAAGTGGGTGAAGAAAGTAAGCTGGAAAGACACACTCAGTTTACTTAAAAAGTGTGCCTGCATCTAGTACATACTCGATTCTAGCTACTGTTGTTATTCCTCTTGGCATTAAATCAGTTTTGGTGAGCTAAGATGTTAGGCTACAACTAAAGTTTTGTTTTTATGGGAAAATGTGTTCAGAATGTAGTGGATTGAATGACTGGCTCTAGTGCTTCACCCTCTTGTTTTAGCCTCTTGTAGGCAGAGTGCACTTTCCTACTCCTTGACTTCGGGCTTACCTATAAAACTTGTTTTCTCCAGTCATGTAGGCAAAAGTATGCCAGATCTAACCCTAGGACTTAAGAGGCTTTGTCTTTTCCTGCTTACCTCCTTGTGCCTTTCTGCACTTCTGGTCTCTGTGAGATGAACTTTCTGTAGATAACTGCTTACCCTTTAGCTGACCTGCAACTTGAAGCATAATCAATGTAATTTAGCTGACCTCCAGCTGGCCTGTAGATATGTGAGAACAAATGATAATTTTTTTAGGTCAGTGAGTTCTGAGATGGTTTGTTACACATGTTTTTGGCAGTAGCTAACTTATATGGACAGAGAAGGCAATGGCACCCCATTTTTCAGTTTTCCAGTACTCTTACCTGGAAAACCCCATGGATGGAGGAGCCTGGTAGGCTGCAGTTCATGGGGTCGCTAAGTCGGACACGACTGAAGCAACTTAGCAGCAGCAGCAGCAGCAACTTATACAGAGGTTTTTTTTTTGTTTGTTTGTTTTTTTAAGAGCCATCTTAAAGTGAATTCTTGAAATATAACTCATTAGGAAAATTGGGGTTTTTCTGCATTGCAGTAAGATCATTGTTCTCCTTTAAATGATAATTTTATCTGTTTTTATTTAGTTGTAGCCCAGTGACAGAACAAGAGCACAATTTCTTACCTGATGAGACAAAGATTAACTGAGAGTATGCCTTGCTTCTGCTACTGCTGCTAAGTCACTTCAGTCGTGTCCGACTCTATGCGACCCCATAGATGGCAGCCCACCAGGCTTCCCCATCCCTGGGATTCTCCAGGCAAGAATACCAGAGTGGGTTGTCATTTCCTTCTCCAATGCATGAAAGTGAAAAGTGAAAGTGAAAAGTGAAAGTGAAGTCGCTTAGTCGTGTCCGACTCTAGCGACCCCATGGACTGCAGCCTACCAGGCTCCTCCGTCCATGGGATTTTCTAGGCAAAAGTATTGGAGTGGGGTGCCATTGCCTTCTCCGATGCCTTGCTTCTACAAATAACCAATAACAGCCACTGTATATAGCAGTGGTTTTCAAACAACTCTGGTATTCTAGGGCCTCCAAGAGTTTTCATAAAGGCTGCCTGGGTGAGGGATTTCCTCCTCTCCCTCCTTTACCTAGCTTCAGCTGTGGTAGAGCTCATTTTCTTTGATTTGCATACTGGGCTTCTTTGTAAGATTTTATCTAATTAAAAGGCTCAGATAAGTTTGAACATCTCCAGTGAATGCTTTACTTTTCTGGAAACTCAAGGCTTTTCACACCTGTCCGTGCTGTTTCCTCCACCTCGACTGCTCTAGATTCTCTTTCTTTCTCTCTTTTTTCTAAGCTTCTCTGTAGAGAGCTCCTATTCATTCCTCAGTACTCATGGTGATTGAAAAATATATCCATGAGTTCTTTGATAGTTTTCTGTTCCAAAGATGGGGTCTGGTCGCTATCTCTTTAGGTGTGAACTGTACTTGATAATGTTTAAGGAAGAGAATATGTAGAAAGTAATGATGCCCAAGATTAGGACCTGTCTTTCTGTCTCCATCTTTTCTCAGCTCACTCATTCTTGGGAAATTCACCTGATATTTCATGAGCACACTCAAGCAGCCCCACTGGAGAAGCCCACCGAGAGGAACTAAGTGAGGCTGCCTCCCAATAGCCACGTGAGTGATCCTGATTGCAACCTCATGAGAAACCGTGAGCTAACTCAAATTCTCGACGCACAGAAACTGAGTGAAAAGAAACCAGTTTTAAGCTGCTATGTTTTGGGGTCTTTGTTATGCAGCTATCTATAACTAGTAACAATATGCAACTGAAAAGATTCTTTTTTGATACTCTCCTGAAATGCCGGAGTGTTAACAATTTTCTTCTTTTTCATAGCCTTTAATATATATCTTGTTTGCAGAAGTTATTCCATTGCACTGCTTATTTACATATCTGTCTCCTGCATTATGCTGTGAGATATTTGTATTCTCAGATGCCCAGCACAATTCTTGGCATCTTATATATTGAATAAAGAACTGAAAAATAGCCACAGCCCAAATTTGAAAAAAAAAAAAAAAAAAAGCACTCAAAGAATAGGACAAAAGATAAAAGAAGTCATCTTTATGTCTAATACAGAAATCCTCAGTTTTGACCAGAGATGGTAAATAAGCAGAAAAATCCTCAGATGGAGTCAATAGTGTATTTTCATAACTTGTGAGCATATAAAGCAGTTCTCTGTGCTCTTGTTTAGCGAATGATACGTGTTCCTGCTCAGATGGTGTGTCTAGAATCATGGGGTCTGTTAAAAGCCAGGATCAGTGTTTTGACCAGGTTTATAGGTGAATAAGTTAGAAATCTATCACCGCCCAAAACAAGCCTTGAATTTATGGCTTTGACCAAGTGTAACTTGAAAATGTAATTTACCAAACTACAGAGGGTGTTTATTTTCAATAGCTAGAGTTACATAGCCACATTGAAAATGGCAGAGGTGGTATCTGGTTAATTCCATGTGGGACCAGTGACTTGGAATTCTAGCCTTCTGGGTATGTCAGACTGCGCAGGCCCTGCATAGAACAATTAGATATTTAAAATTGAAATTTAGTGATGATGATGATTTGTATTTTTATTTTAGTGATTATCTAAACATTGGTAAAAGAATATTCTGGATCATTGGAGGGTCAGTCTAATAACTTAGGCATGCCATATATTAATTTCAGGTCCTGCTTTTATGACTGTGGCTCAAGGGGCTTGTTAGGTGACAGGGTTTAACTGCAAGTGGACTATTTCTCAGACTGAGGTCTATGCGCTTACAGTTTCAAGGATCCACAAGTTCTTACATTTGGAAAACAGTGATAGAGACAATAAATGCTTCCTCTGAGGCGAGATTATTGATTTTTCATCTGTGTAGTCAAGGGAAGGTTTTATGAGGCATTGGCATCTGAGTTGGCCCTCAAGGACAGGCTCCGTATGCTTTCTCTTAACAAATGACATCAAGTATCCATTTAAACTCTCTGCTTGAGCAAATACCCTACTTCCAGGGGCCATTCATTACTTGCTGGTTATTCTTTGAGAGCTACTGTGCGTTAGTTATGTTTAATTATAGTGTGGTCCAGGGTGAATATGGACTGGAAGCACTGGAAGGAGACACAGAGAAAGGGAGAAGGTGGAGCTTGAACAGGGAGCAGAATGGTTCATGTTGACAGAAATGCAGGGCAAATGCAGGCCACTCTCTAGGGCACAGTGCTGGCTCAAGCCTGTTGTAAAGGTCAAGGCTTAAGAGTGTGTACTTTTTCTGTGGCTAGGCAAGGTTGTTTTTTATACGTTGATGGGGATGACTCTGATAATATTGAAACTAATACAAGTTCGTGGTTGTATTGTTCAATAACCATCTCAGCATCCTTTTTAAGATTTATTTTATTATTATTTTTTAGAAGCCTTGCTCACTGGTGAAATTTTTGGGCATGTGGAGGATTTTCAATTTATGTGTCATCTCTGATCATTGTAGAAGACACAGAAGACATGTTTTGAGTGTGTTGCCTTACTGAAGTGGTGGACTTGGTCTGTCATATTTAAATTGCATAACCATGCCTGCTCTTATGCCCACTCTGGCTGGTTAAATCCACCTGGGCACCTGACTGTGGGAGAGCCAATCTATTGTCTGGGCTGAGCTCATCAGGCTCTGTCTTATGTGGATTTGAAATTCAGACATTGAGAAGCTGAATTAGTAAGATGAGGATGGCGCCAGACTGAAAGGTTGTGCCAGGTTAAGTGACGTTGAAAGCAGGGGAAGCTTGCCAAAAGAGAGAGATAAAGAAGAAAAACATAGTTATTGTTACCATCTTTCTAAACCATATATATGCGTTAGTATACTGTATTGGTGTTTTTCTTTCTGGCTTACTTCTATACTAATGCATATATATGGAATTTAGAAAGATGCTAACGATAACCCTGTATGCAAGACAGCAAAAAAGACACAAATGTATAGAACAGTCTTTTGGACTTTGTGGGAGAGGGAGAGGGTGGGATGATTTGGGAGAATGACATTGAAACATGTGTAATATCATATAAGAAATAAATCACCAGTCCAGGTTTGATGCAGGATACAGGAAGCTTGGGGCTGGTGCACTGGGATGACCCAGAGCGATGGTACAGGGAGGGAGGTGGGAGGGGGGTTCAGGATGGGGAACACGTGTACACCTGTGGCGGATTCATGTTGATGTATCGCAAAACCAATACAATATTGTAAAGTAATTAGCCACCAGTTAAAATAAATAAATTGAAAAAAAAAAGAAACAAGGAAAAAAAAAAGAAGAAGAAAAACATGGTAGAGATGAAATGTATGTAGAGAGAATAAACCTGGATTCTGGTTTTCCAATTCCAGTTTTTATTTTACTTGGCTTGCAGGTAGTGTGTTTCCTGTTTATGCTGTTAACCCTTTTCAAGATTGTTGTGTCTTTACAATAAAATCCTCTGTGCTTAAGCTAATTGGAGTGGGTTACACTTTCATCCACACAGAACCTTTCTAAAATAATGCTGGATTTTCAAATGAAGTCTTTGGTTTTTAAGAGATGGTGAGGCTGAAGGGAATATTGTCAGCTCGCCAGTTTAGGTGCTAAGCCAGCTTCCACCCATGAAGGTGGTGAAAGACATGGATGGCTTCGGTTTATTAGTGGAAACTCTGGGTAGCAAATTGACAAGTGCAACTTGACCACTGCTTGGTGAGCTTCCACCTCTTGATGTGGCCAAGGATGGACCAAAGACCTCAGCAGTCACTATGGTCTACACTGACCAGAGACAAGAACATTTTGACAAAAATCTGAGACAAGTTACCATGGTGACATACGTTTATTTTTTACACTTAATTTTCCATTCTTGTAACAAAATCTCACAGCTGAAGAAGAGTCATTGTCATTCTTTCAAGTGTCTGATGAAATCTAAAGATCTCTTCATACTAACTGCAGGATTTAATCAGGAGTGGGTAATATGACTGCATGTATTGTAATGAATTTCAAATACTGCAACCTGCAGCGGTTGTCAGTAACTGAATTCCTGGGGTATGCAACTTGTAATTGAAAATCTTTACAGTTTAGTTCCACTGTCATTTTTCTAATTCTATTCAAAGAATGTCTATCAAAAGTTATGCTTTAGTAGAAATGTATATTATGGGAAATTATTAATTCCAACATGTAGGTAATTTGGAAAGCTTGATATTTTTCAGGGTTGTTGAAACTGTAGGAAGAATTTTTATCCTGATAACTTCATGAGGTTGCAATGAGAAGTATTAACATTATTTTATGCAATTTCCTTCAAGATGCTGAGAATCTTTTTTAGGCACACATGCAGCTGGAAAAATTAGGGACTAAACCAACAGGGGATGGAGACCCTGGGAATCTTCTTTGCACTTTTTCCTGGAAGAACCTTTGCTCTTCTGCTCTTCATCTCTCCATTTGTGGGAATTCTGTTCTTCAAGTACAGAGATTAATGGCAGCATGACGAAGTTTTGCTTATCCTTTCTCATGCTAGATTTGTTTGATCATGGAAATCTTACAAGAAACAACCAAACTGCACCACAAAATGATATTGATATTATGGGATTGCATCAATAGCATTGGCTGTTTCATTTCCATTCACTTATCAGCCATATTTACTTCTCAGATATTTCCTTAACCGGAATTGACTGTACTATAATTGCCTATTTCTTTGGTCCATTGGCTGTTAACCTTGAAGTGACTGGGGTAGAGCTGGCGAGGCCTTTCCTGTCAGGCCTGACCTCTCACTATGCTGGAGAGAGCGCTGCCATGACAACGGCGACAGATGTCAGCTAAGCAATGTGCACCCTAGAAAGACTCCTGTATTGAGAAAATCGATCTTGTAATGGTGCCATGGAGCACATTCGCTGAACTGCCAAGTGTTCTAGGCTTAATCATTTATTTCATCTAGCAGAGAGAAGAAAACATAAAAGAAATGAAATGAATTTGACCTCTGTCTTTTGAGTGACTTTAGTGCTACACTGAATTCTAGCAAGTGCCTCTTATGAATTTTAAAAAATTACATTAGGAATAACATTTTGAAGTGAAATGAGTCTTGTAATGCCAACCCTCCAGAAACATGTTATTTCAAATGTCAGATACATAATAGTCATTTGCTATTTTCTGTGTATGTCCAGGGGTTAGCTCTGTCTTGGCTATGTTTCAGGCAAATTATTATAAGGGAACCAGGAATGAAACAGACCAGAGCATGCTGCTTTGATTTTCTCCATTTTTCTCAGCATAAAGCAACTTCCTTTGTGCTGATTATCACGGGGTTTAGTGAGTAGATAAACAGTGTCTCATATTGACAGCTTCGAACCCCTCTCAATTTTAGAGTCTTCCAATAGCTTGTTCCTGGTTCTGTCTCCAGGGTGGAGTTTGTCTCCCTGACAGTTAATTCTGGGACAGCCTTCCATTGCCTTGACAGGCTTGTCATTCACGGCGTGACACCTCTCATTCATCTGAGTTTGGCCTGCTGGATATGCAAATGATCAGAGGACTGAAAACCATAATCCCTCAGCCATGATAGCCAGTATGTCACTGTCACTCTTCTTGGAAGAACCCCCTGTTAGTAGCCAGGGAGTGGTGCAGAACTAAACCAGGGGAGGTGGAATGCACTCATGACCTTTTTTTGGCCCAAGTCTGAACTAGATTTTTTAAAAAGCAAGCATCCAAACCAAGACAAACTCCCCAAAGCCTAAAGATTGTAGACAAATCTCTCTGATAACCTTGCCCATATAAATAAATAGCACTGAAAGTGATTATAGTGAAAAGGATCTCTTAAGATTTTCAATGTGATATGTCTGTCTCTTGTGCTGAGGGATATTTTATTGCATTTTTGCCCTCAAGTGGAGCTGATGGGAGCCAAGCTTGTAATTTAAATCAATAAGAACCCTTTACCATGGCCATAAAATACTTGGCTAAACCTTTGAAGTGGCCACAGTTGAATGCACAGTGAACACAGTATAAATGTTCCTTAAGATGTATTGTATGAGACCACTACTAAAACAGCATTCAAAGGAGCCGGCCTTAAGCATCCTCTGTGACTGATGGGAGAGGGTCCTGCCTGCTTTTGATCGTTTATATGCACTGTTCTCATTGCCACACCAAGTCACTCCAAACATGTCCTCTTAATTGGCACATCACCCCAGCCACAACCTTCTGCTTTCTCTTCAGACCTTTGCACTATCTTGTTGAGGAGGGTGGTTCTGGGATCTGAGTCCCCTTCTAAACCAATAATCCACTTCTGATATGCTGTTGTGTTGATTGCTTCTGTTCCTTTCCACTAAAGCTGGGAAAATAGAACAAAG
Organism: Bos mutus; assembly: GCF_027580195.1. Taxonomy (NCBI): domain Eukaryota; kingdom Metazoa; phylum Chordata; class Mammalia; order Artiodactyla; family Bovidae; genus Bos; species Bos mutus. The sequence continues at coordinate 49,564,234 of NC_091620.1, forward strand.
GCCGGTTGTTCATACCCATCCAGAGAGTGCTGCACGGGTGGTTCGACAAAGCTGCCTGAGCTCTGTGCTTTGTAGAAAACTGAAGGCCCAGGATGCAGCTTGCCTGTTAGTTTCTCTTGGAGTGGATTGATTTTGGAGTAGAGTTCTTCAGGATGGACTTGAAAAGCTGGTGTTCACCTCTGTGCTTCCCTGTCTGCCTCACACCTGCTCTCAGCCTGGCCCTTCTGCTGGCTCCTTCTTGCTACCTTTGTCTCACCATTGTGTGGATGGAATAGATGGATGGATAGATGCTTCCTCACTCTTGTCCTCTTCTGTGTCTCTGTCTATGTCTGTCTTCATACTTTGTCCCTCTCTGTCACTCAGATTCTAAAATCCTCTCTGATTCTATAGTAGCGGTAAACATAATTCTAAGTTTGGAACTTGGCCATGAGGCCATAGAGTCACTCATCCGGTTGGATGGTAGTGATGTGGTTATGCCAAAGTCACAGGCTCAAACCCAGGAGGCAGCCATTCACTTCCAGAGCCAGCGATTGAATATTTTTCTGGGTCATTGCCTCATCAGTTCAGTTCAGTTCAGTTGCTCAGTCATGTCTGACTCTTTGCAATCCCTTGAATCGCAGCACGCCAGGCCTCCCTGACCATTACCAACTCCCAGAGTTCACTCAAACTCACATCCATCGAGTCAGTGATGCCATCCAGTCATCTCATCCACTGTCATCCCCTTCTCCTCCTGCCCCCAATCCCTCCCAGCATCAGGGTCTTTTCCAATGAGTCAACTCTTCGCATGAGGTGGTCAAAGTACTGGAGTTTCAGCTTTAGCATCATTCCTTCCAAAGAAATCCCAGGGCTGATCTCCTTCAGAATGGACTGATTGGATCTCCTTGCAGTCCAAGGGACTCTCAAGAGTTTTCTCCAATACCACAGTTCAAAAGCATCAATTCTTTGGCGCTCAGCTTTCTTCACAGTCCAACTCTCACATCCATACATGACCACCGAAAAAACCATAGCCTTGCCTCATAGAAGCCACTTATTCTTGGTGATAAGCCAAAAATAGGGTCCAGAGTCAGGGGCCACTTGCCATGTTACCTGATAGAATACAGCCTTCTTGACAGTTACCTGAATCTCAGGACCATGTGTCCCAGCAGTTAAAGGACAGATCCACATTTTGTGGTCTTTCTTCTTCTGGTAGGTGCTTTGTGAAGGGCCCATCTGGGTCTCTGGCTCTGTCCCCCTCCGTGGCCATGTGTTATGTGTGTTTGCTGCCAGCAATTTGGCTAGACATTTTGCTGTGTAAGCTCAGCAAACACAACATGGTTAGGTGGCTCTTGACATTTTAGCTGATGTTTATAAGATTTCTTTTGCTCTTACGTGACAGCAGAGTAAGTAGGGCCTCTAAAATTAAAAAAAAAAATTACAAAAGGGAAAGACGCATATGGAGTAGAGAAAATCTTACTGGCAAAGGACAATAACCTTCAAGTTGGGTGCTGAGTGGAATGAGGGTTCATTACACTATTCTATTTTCCTTCATGCTTTAAAACATTCCATATTATAGTTAGAAGGAGTTAGCATGCCACCTCAGATGCATGGCCACCATACTTAATGAAATTTGATCTCTTAGATCCTTGACCTAAGTCTGTTAGTCTGTCCTTTTACCCACATGTAATAATCACCTTTCTCTTATGAAGCCATTTGAATCTATATCCATTTACCAGCTTTGTGGCCTCAACTTCAACATTTGATATGGGAATATTTGCCTATCTGTTCTTTCAATTTAGACTGTAAGTTCCTTAATATCAGGATTATTTCTTACCTTTCTGTGTTTCCTACCTAGATTCTCACAGTGTGAGGCCCGGAGGAGACTGTTCCACCTTGTGGTAACACAGAAACCTCAGAATATCAGCGATTGAACACAAGGGTCATTTCTTTGTTCATGTAAAGTCTGTTGCTGGCTGGGCAGCCCTTTTTCATCTTGTAGCTATGCTCTCAGGAGCAGGTGGCCTTCAGGGAGACTCTAGCAGGGGAAGGAGATGGAAGTGGCCAACTGGCTCTTGATTGCCTCAGCCTGGAACTGACCCACAGAACTCCCCCCACAGCCCATAGGCTGGAACTGGTCACATGGCCTCCTAACAGCAAGGGAGGCTGGGAAATGGAAGAGAGCTCATATTTGGGGAGCATGCATTGTCCCTGTCACAGACGCTAAACGGTGTTTGTTGAATCTGCCTCTTATCCCATAAGCATATTGCCTCATGATTGTCACCATGAGAGAATGTCCAGGGAAGAATAGTTATTTGTAAAGAATTAGAAATGGCAATCAGATTATTTTCTTTCCATTTTTTTTTTTTTTTTGCTCTACTACTGAATTAGTTCCTACATGGCTGATCCCTTTCTTCAGTTAATGGCAAGGCCCCAGTTGGCTGACTGACCGCTCTTGAAGGAGTTTGGCTCCATAGCCATGGCAGCTGGAATCCAAGGCACAGGGAATCATCTCTTCTCTGTGTCTGAGGATATTAGAGCTCTGTCCTGTCAAGGGACCCATTCTGGGTGCTGCAAGCTGAAGATGCTCACAGAGTAGAGTGGGACCCAGGCAGTTGACATAGTAATAACAGAAAGGATAGCAGTGGTACATCTGGCCATTGCAAGAAAAGAAGGGCACAACTCTACATTATAGTGGGAAGTTTCTGCCTCACACAAGGTTAAAAATGTGTTATCTAAGGAAAGGAAACCATTAACTAAACAGAGAAAATGTAGACTTCAGCCAGGCACAGATTCCTCTGTGTATGCTATGCCACTGTCTTCACTCAAGTTTAGTAATTGAGGAGGTGCTTATAGGCACTTGCGTGTAGGTAAATGTCTGTACAACTGGGTGTTACAGACCTCTGTACCTGCCCTGTTCTGCCTCCTTCCCACCTGCTTCCTCTCTGACTTTTTGCTCTAGGCTCACTATGGGGACCACTGTGAAAATGGCATTTCTTAGAGTGCAGAATGTGCCAATTGAAACTGATATGAATGAGAAAAACAAGCTCCATATGCCTCACTAGCCATTGTTTTTTGGGTGTAAATCTAATTCGCTCATTTCCCCCCCAATAGCTTGTATAAGCCCTGTGTGCAAGGGAGATGGGAAAGAGCAAAAGGTAGTGACCCAATTAAGTAGCTGTCTGCTTTGGTCCTAGGGATGTGAAGAGCAGAAGTCCCTCAGCCTAGTTCAGGCAAGGAGGAATTTTATGGAGGAGGTTCACCTAGGGTGACAAAGGAAAAAGGTCTCAGGGCCAGCGTGGGCAAGAATGAATCTGGGGCAGGAGCAAGTTGCTGTACCAGCTCAGAGAATCCCCATCTTTCTCTAGAACCACAGTGTCTTTCTTTCTTTCTTTAAAAATTTGAATTTTTAATTGAAGCATGGTTGATTTACAATGTTGTGTTAGTTTCTGGTGTTCACAGTGTCTTTCATTGCATCTCTGCTTCTCTCTGTGCCTTTGCTCCATTTTCTCTGCATCTACTGATGGGCTTTTCCTGATACCTCTTGGAATTTTTCTCTCATGGTGTCAGATTACATGTGGCTTTGGCTCAACATGGCCCTGGCTGGGCCTCAGTCTCCCTTTTAACTTCTGGCCACTCTCATGGAATTCCTTAATTTAACTCCCAAGAGAGACATTCTGGTTGGTCCAGTTCTTTTTCCTCCACTACATCTTAGGTTCTGTGCCATGGGTCATTGGGAAGCATTTAGGTTGGCATCTGGTCCAGCCTGCCAGGTGGGTTGAGGGTGAGGGGTGCCTATCTTCTTGTATAAAACATTATCTCCTGGGTGACCAGAGCTGTGTTTGGGGCAGGTTCCTTGGAGAAAAGGCTGCAGCCTTACTGAAGCTGAGATGAAGGAACTTGGCTATGCAGCATCACCTTAGACATACTGATCTGAGAGTCTCCTAGAAACAACAGACAGCCACTGAAGGGCATTAAATGGAGGGCGATCTGACTCTTTTTGCCTCTTTAACAGGTCCTTGTGGCTCTGTCCTGGACAGAGCTGGAGGGGCACGTGGATACGAAAGGGGAAACCAGTTAGGAGGGTTGGTGAGAGACAATAGGGTGGCTGTTGAGACAGCAAGAACTGGGTGGGTTACTCTATTTGATAGTGAATGGTAGCCATCGCCTGTCCCTCTCCCCTGGACACCTAGGTCCAGTCACAGTGATCCCTTTTTAGTTTCTCAAACTCACCCAGCTCATTTTCTCCTTACAGCCTGTGCAGCTGTTGTGCCCTTTGCTGTAACACTCTCCCCTCCCTCCTGCTTAGCCTACTTTTTCTTCAGTCTCAATTCCAAGGTCACTCCCTTCAAAAGCCTTCTCAGATGCCCCTCCACTCACAAAACAGATGAGATTCCTGGTTTGCAATTATAGTCATCCCACAGTATCCATGGGGATTGGTTCCAGGACAGCCTTGGGTACCAAAATCTTAGGATGCACCTTATCTCAGATGGTAAAGTGTCTGCTTGAAATACGGGAGACTCAAGTTGGATCCCTGGGTCGGGAAGATCCCCTGGAGAAGGAAATGGCAACCCACTCCAGTACTCTTGCCTGTCCCATGGATGGAGGAGGCTGGTAGGCTACAGTCCGTGGGGTCACAAAGAGTTGGTCATGACTGAGCGACTGCACTGCACTATATAAAATGATGAAGTACTTGCATATAACCTATGCACATCCTCCTGTATACTTTATGTCATCTCTAGATTACTTGTAATACCCAGTACAGTGTAAATGCTATGTAAGTAGTAGCTGGCATGTGCTGAATTCCCGTTTTGCTTTTTGAAATCTTCTGGAATTTTTCCTTTTTTTTTTTTTAATCCAAGGTTGGTTTAATCTGTGGATGCAGATCCCTCAGATAGAGAGGGCAGACTGTAGTGATTTAATGTCTCTTTCTCCCATTATAATGAAAGTCTCCTATGTTCAAAGATCGTGCTTGTCTTAACCACATTTTAAAAAGTCCCCTGCACCAATATCCTGCCTGTTACATAGTGGGGCCTTTGTAGATATTTTTTGAATGAAGTATGCTGACAGTTTCTCACACCATATTGTTCAAACCTTCCTACAGTTTTGCAACCCCATTTTACAGCTGAGTAAACTGAGTCTCAGAGATCACAAAGCAGGGAAGTGGCAGACCCAGGATTTGAAGTTAAGTCTGTTTTAACACCAGAGCCCTCACTCATCCTATCACAGCAGGAATGAGGTGAGGTTATTTGATTCAAACAACCTGATTCAGAATAGGCCAGAGTCAGAACACTATGAATTCGTTTTGTTTCACTTGTTCCAGCCTACTGAGATCAATTTAATTCACTTAGTATTTATGGGGTGCCACAAACTCAATTCACTATGCTAAATAGGAGGGCAAGAAGGGACAAGCTGGGCTTCAGGGAAATGCCTGTAGCAAGCTGAACACGGCAGGCCTCAGGAGGAGAAGAAGCTGGGTGCCTCCCAGAGGAGCAGCCTGGCCAAAGGCCCAGGTCATTGAATTATTAGGAGGGGTTTGGGGGTCACAAGGACCTGCTTTCCCTGACCCTTGCTGAGATGGGTAGAACAGTTAGCTGGCTGCTTCACGGAAAGGACTTGGCTTTGGGGTCACCCTCTGCTTCTTTCCAACTATTGGGCAACTATTCACACTCTCCAAAACCACGTGTTTGCATCTGTAAAATGAAGATAATGATTGCAGGGCTCTGCTGGAGATTTTATGAGAAAATGCATGGAAAGCACTGAGTTTATTGCCTGGCATATGGTATTCACTAATATTTGTGACCTTCCTTTACCAGCGACCACTGGGCAAGCATCCTGTCTGCTTCTACCAATAGATCAACCCTGGAAGCAGGTCACAAAGAAACATTTCTCTGTGGGGAAGTCAGAAAGTTAGCGACCAAGAATATTGGAAACAGTGACGCAAAGAGATTCCCACTTTCAATTTTTCCCTTTTTGTACTGTTGAAGTGAAATTTGTATAGCATACCACTTCACAGTACGAAGTTCAGTGGAATTTAGTACATTCATCATGTTGTGCAGCTACCACTTCTATGAAGTTCTAAAGTATTTTCATCAGTTCTAAAGGAAACCCTGTACCTGGTAAGCAGTTACTTCCCCATTCCCTCCCTCCTTCAGCCCCTGGAAACCATCAGTTTGTATCTATCTCTGTGAATTAGCCTGTTTTGGATATTTCATGTAAATATAATCATATGATATGTGACCTTTTGCGTCTGGCTTCTTTCACTCAGCGTGTTTTTGGGGTTCGTCCATGTTGTAGCATGCATCAAAATTTCATTTTTTTAATGACTAACCAATGTGCCATTGTATATAATATCACATTTTTTTTCTTTACTCATCCATTGGGTTTCTGCCTTTTGGCTCTTGTGAGTAATGCTGCTGTAAATGTTCCTGAATGAGTATTTGTTTGAGTACCAATTTTCAATTCTTTTTTGGTATATATACCTAGGAGTGGAATTGCTGAATCATGTGGTAATTTTATATTTAATTTTTTTGAGAAACCATATCAAACTGTTTTCCAAAGCAGTTACAGCATTTTACATTCCCACCAGAAATGGACAAGAGTTTCAATTTCTCCAGAGCCCCTCCAATACTTGTTTTCAGCTTTTTTGGAATATGGATACCCTAGTGGGTGTGAAGTGGTGTCTCCCTGTGATTTCCATTGGCATTTCCCCCCACCCCATCCCACATCTTTATTTTCTAAACGCAGAGGAGCCATTTGGTCTTCCTGGCTTCTTTGACTCCTCAGATCTTCCCTGATGGCTAAGAAGTTAGAGGCTTCCATGGGGAGAGAGGTCTGCTGGTACACTTCTAGTTGGATTTTAAATCAGTGCAAACTCTGTGGAAGGCCATTTGGCAACATTCCTCATTGAAATTACAGATGCGCACCCCCTGTGACCCAGCAGTTCCAAGGCTAGGAATCTGTCTTATGGATATACTCCCATGTGACCAAAATGATGTATGTATAGTGTTATTCACTGCAACATTATTTATAATATTTTAATAGCAACAGATGGGAAACAAACTGAATGCCCCCCCACCCCCACCCCAGGGAACCAGTTAAGCAAATTTTGACACAGCCAGACAATGGGATACTGTACAGCTGTAAAAAAAAGAGGGAGGCCCTTCTTCGTGTGCTGATACAGAAGGAATTCCAAGACATTGTCAAGGTAAAACAAATCAAGATGTAGAACAGTATATACATAGGCTGCCTGTCCATGTAAAAATGAGAAAAAAAGAATATGTATGTGTGTGTATTAGTGTATTTTCTTGAATATTGAAGTAACGCTTTGGGAAGAGGAAATTGGTGTCAGGACAAAGGTGGGAAGGACCACGTTTGCGGTCTACTTTCTTGCGTCAGACCCTGTAAATGTATTTCCTGTTCAAAAAATTAAGTAAATCAAAATGAAGACCATTCATAAGTATTTGAAGGTATCATTAATTTGGCTCTGATTTTCTGGTCATTTAGGTAGGATAGGGACTCTAATGTAGATTTTCCACGAAGAGTAATGCCAGGGATGGAGTTGCAGGAGAAATAATTTAAGTTCTCACCCTTCCCTTTCCCAGTGCAGTCCTGGCTGGAGCCTCAGCTTTGCTGACTTGACCACAATTTGAACTTGAGTCAGCCTGCTGGAGGCCAACCCCAGTCACCTCCCACAGGCCCTCCTCCCTCTGGCTTCCAGGAGGTCTATCCTCAGGGGGGCTCAGACTGAAAGTGATGGGACCGAGTGAGCCGAGGAGCAGACGTGGCCCTGGGCTCAGGATGGATCCTGGGTTCAAGGCAAATCTCTAAACCTGAGCTCAATGCCACTTCCCTATAGTGCAGCAGACAGACCATCCAGGAACAAGCTCTGCCGCTTTCTTGCTAAGTGACTTTGGGCAAATCACCACATGTTTCTGAGCCTCTGTTTTCTCCTCTCTAAATGGGGCTAATAATTGCAAGACTGTTGTGTGTAGAAGATGAAGGCTGTCAAAAGGGCTTTCCTAATGTAAGCCTGATAAATGCTGCAAGTGCGGGTGCGCGCTCATGCGCATGCGCACGCGCACGGGCATGCTCAGTCATGTCCAACTCGTTGCAACCCTGTGGAATATAGCCTACCAGGCTCCTCTGTCCTTGGGATTTTCCAGGCAAGAATACTGGAGTGGGTTTCTATTTCCTATTCCAGGGGATCTTCCCAACTCAGAAATTGAAGCTGAGTTGTATCTCCTGCGTTGGCATGTGGATTCTTTACCACTGTGCCACCTGGGAAGCCCAAGAAGCCCGAGAATGTGAAGGGTCATCTTTTTTTTTAAGAATAATTTTATTTATCTACTTATGGCTGTGCTGGGTCTTCGTGGCTGCGCAGGCTCTCTCTAGTTGTGGCAAGCAGGGGCTACTCTCTAGTTGCAGTGTGGCAGGCTTCTCATTGCATGGCTTCTCTTGTTGAGAGCGTGGGCTCTAGGGCACACCAGCTTCAGTACTTGCTGCACATGGGCTCAGTAGTTATGGCTCCCGGGCTCTAGAGCACAGACTCAGTAGCTGTGGCACATGGGCTGCAAAGGGTCATTTTGAAGGTCACCATGAAAAGTCCATATCGACTAAACATCTCTTACGTGCCCAGATGCTTGAGAGCAGAAGAGATGACAAATGGGAGTGACTCCTTCTCTAGCCTTTAAAGGTGTTCAGGGCTTACAGGGTGGTGAGAGAGCTAGACGTGAAGACAGTTTATTACAACAGTACTGAACATGTAGACCAGAAGAGAATGCACTGTGTGAGGGGCAGAGAGGAGGAGGGCATTAACTCTAGCTGGGACCTCAGCAAAGGTTTCAGAGACCAGACTACAGCAGGGTTGATTCTGGAAAGGAAAGTAGGAGGTTGCTAGGCCCACAGGGAAGATTCAAGGTGGAGGAAACCTTCAGTGGAAAGGCGAGAGGGGAGAAAGAATAGAGTATCTTTGGGCAACTCCAAGCAACTGTCTGCTCAGACTTAGGGAAAGGGTATGGAAGCTGAAGCTGAAAAGGGCTGGGCAGGACACGTATTGGAGGCCTTTTTATGGTCACAGTCAGATAATACAATAAGAAATAAAAGAGAAACAGAGAAACACGGAGCAGCAGGAGATTGTTTTAAAGGTCCCTTCACCCAGACGTAAGACATAAAAGAACCTAAACCTTTTTGCTCCAGGTACCAGATGAATCCAGCTCCCAGTCACAAAGTCTGCCAGTCAGGCTTTGTGTCTTCCTGGTTGAGATCCAAGACATCATGGAGATCCAGAGACAAGCCATCCTCACCACGAAGTCCCCTGCCCCACAGCATCTGTGAGCAAAGAAGTTGTTATAGCCCACAATGAAGTCACTCAGCATTTGGCAATCCCTCTCTCAGAGCTCTTTCCAGATTTTTTGTTTCTGTGCCCATTTCTTAGCAAGTCTGTGGTTCCTTGAGGATGGAGGCCATGTGTGACTCATCTTTATAGAATGGACCTAGCTCTGTGTCCAGCTCATAGGTTGAGCTCAGTTGGTGCTTGTTGATGGATGAATCGAAGCCTGGGAGGCAGAAGTGGGGCATGTTCTCTGTCAAAGACGGGAGAGAAGGTTTTCTGAAAAGAGTGATAAGAGATGTGAGTGGTACCCTCTGCTTCCTTTCCTCCTGTTTTTTATTCATTCTCTCCCTCTCACATTGCTCCTGTTAAACTCATTGTTTTGGGTGCCTCCTTAGTTTTCTGGAAATACCTACTACGCTGGATTTTGTGCATTTGGGGCATGGCTACCCAAATAATACCCGTGTACCAGAACAGTTACTTGGGCTATTGTGGTTGATATTAATAAATCAAAGATCTCTAATGCGGGTTTCTATTTTACATTTCTTTGTTGCATATATTAGGAAATATTATATAATTTAGTGTTCCAACACAAGGTTGTTTTCTATGGTCCACAGACTATTTTTTTTTTTTTTTTTCTGTTTGGAATTAGAAACTGATGATACTGTCACTTTTTCCCTCAGGAAAATATTTATGGATTTAGCATTCTTACTTTGAGGGTAATTCTCCAGTGGTTCTGCCTAAATGTTTCTCCTTTAAATTCATCCTGAGGCCGAACTTTAATGTTTGAAATGATTAGTTCACACTGCAACTAATTTAGAATTTGAGTAAACAGAGACAGTTTGTGTGTATATCCTCATAAGAAAGATTTGAAATAACCCTTTATCTCAAAAGCTTCAGAATTTTACTTACAAATGTGAAGAATTTCATCAAAGTTGTCACTATTTTACAAACCAAGGGCTTAAGAAATCAAAGCTTTCTTGAATCATCAGGGCCTACCAACTATTTTGGAGGCTTCGCTGGTGGCTTAGATAGTAAAGAATCTGCCTGCAGTGCGGGAGACATGGGTTTGATCTCTGGGTCTGGAAGATCCCCTGGAGAAGAGCATGGCAATCCATTCCGGTATTCTTGCCTGGAAAATTCCATGGACAGAGGAGCCTGGTGAGCTCTATAGTCTATCAAGTCACGAAGAGTTGGACATGACTGAACAGCTAATACTTTCACTGTACCAACTATTTTTGAAGATTTGATGCTTATGATGCATGAATTCAGTTCAGTTCAGTTCAGTTGCTCAGTCGTATCGGACTCTTTGAGACCCCATGAACCGCAGCACGCCAGGCCTCCCTGTCCATCATCACCTCCTGGAGTCCACCCAAACCCATGTCCATCGAGTTGGTGATGCCATCCAACTATCTCATCTTCTGTTGTCCCCTTCTCCTCCTGCCCTCAATCTTTCCCAGCATCAGGGTCTTTTCAAATGAGTCAGCTCTTCCCATCAGGTGGCCAAAGTATTAGAGTTTCAGTTTTAGCATCAGTCCTTCCAATGAACACCCAGGACTGGTCTCCTTTAGGATGGACTGGTTGGATCTCCTTGCAGTCTGAGGGACTCTCAAGAGTCTTCTCCAACACCACAGTTCAAAAGCATCAAGTCTTCGGCGCTCAGCTTTCTTTATAGTCAAACGCTCATATCCATGCATGACCACTGGAAAAACCATAGCCTTGACTAGACGGACCTTTGTTGGCAAAGTAATGTCTCTGCTTTTTAATATGCTGTCTAGGTTGGCCATAACTTTCCTTCCAAGGAGTAAGCGTCTTTTAATTTCATGGCTGCAGTCACCATCTGCAGTGATTTTGGAGCCCAGAAAAATAAAGTCAGCCACTGTTTCCACTGTTTTCCCATCTATTTCCCATGAAGTGATGTGACCAGATGCCATGATCTTAGTTTTTGGGTGTTGAGCTTTAAGCCAACTTTTTCACTCTCCACTTTCACTTTCATCAAGAGGCTCTTTAGTTCTTCTTCACTTTCTGCCATAAGGGTGGTGTCATCTGCATATCTGAGGTTATTGATATTTCTCCTGCAATCTTGATTCCAGCTTGTGCTTCCTCCAGCCCAGTGTTTCTCATGATGTACTCTGCATATAAGTTAAATAAGCAGGGTGACAATATACAGCCTTGATGTACTCCTTTTCCTATTTGGAACCAGCCTGTTGTTCCATGTCCAGTTCTAACTGTTGCTTCCTGACCTGCATACAGGTTTCTCAAGAGGCAGGTCAGGTGGTCTGGTATTCCCATCTCTTTCAGATGCATGAATAAGTATTAATAATAATATGTTGTTGTTGTATAGTTGCTAAGTTGTGGTTTGACTCTTTTGTGGTCTGTAGCTCACCTGGCTCCTCTGTCCATGGGATTTCCCAGGCAAGAATACTGGAGTGGGTTGCCTTTCCCTCCTCCAGGGGATCTTCCCAACCCAGGGATCAAACCCACATATCCTGTATTGGCAGTCGGGTTCTTTACCACTGAGCTGCCAGGAAAGCCCAAATAGGTAACGTGCTGCTAAGTCACTTCAGTCATGTCCGACTCTGTGCGACCCCATAGACGGCAGCCCACCAGGCTCCTCTGTCCCTGGGATTCTCCAGGCAAGAATACTGGAGTGGGTTGCCATTTCCTTCTCCAATGCATGAAAGTGAAAAGTGAAAGTGAAGTCGCTCAGTCGTGTCCGACTCCTAGCGACCTCATGGACTGCAGCCTACCAGGCTCCTCCGTCAATGGGATTTTCCAGGCAAGAGTACTGGAGTGGGGTGCCATTGCCTTCTCCAAAATAGGTAATATAGACCCATTAAAATTTCAGTTTTTAGTCCATTGATCTCATTTGCTTGTTAAAATCCATTTATAGGAAATCCAGTTCAACCAAGTATCTGCATAAGGTAACATGGACAAAGACTTTGTAAACTGGTGAAAACTATTCCACTTTTAGGAATTATTAATGTCTGCATATAGTTGTAAATATAAGACTGTATTTTTTAAAGATGTAGACAATTATCTACCATTTCTGGTATTTGCCTGCTGTTTCTGTTACAAATAAATCTTTATTATTTTCCATATTAAGATAAACAAAACCAGAGAAGGTATTTTTACTTTTCACACCTTTTTATGTCCTCTGGAGAATCTAGTCTTGCTTCCCAGCTGTCTGCATTTTCAAGTCAAGTAACAACCTTGCAATTCAAGTGTGAAGAATCCCCCCACTGAAGGTAAGAAGTAACTTAGACATAAAACCCAGCACTTATCCACGTCTCCGCATAATGTGCTTCCCAGTCATCTGCCTTCCAGCAAAGTTAGTTTGAAGGCTCTGGATTTTTTTAAAAAAATAAAGTATAGTTGATTTCTGATATTATGTTAATTTCAAGTGTACAGCAAAGTGATTTTGAAATATATTTGTGTGTATCTATATTCTTTTTTTAAAATTCTTTTCCATTATAGTTTATTACAAGATGTTGAATATAGTTTCCTATGCTACACAGTAAGTAATCCTTGTTGTTTATTTTATATGTGGTAGCATGCATTGGTTAATCCCATACTCCTAATTTATCCCTCTTTCCCTTTCCTTTTTGGTAATAGTAAGCTTGTTTTCTGTGTCTGTTGAGTTTGTTGCTGGTTTGTAAATAAGTTTATATTGCTTTTTAGATTCCATATATGAGTGATATCACATGGTATTTGTCTTTTAATTTCTGATTTATTTTACTTAATTTGATGATCTCCAGCTCCATCCATGTTGCTGCAAACAGCATTATTTCATTGTTTTTTATAATGGAGTAATATTCCATTTTTATATATGTCTCATCTTCTTTTGCCTGGAAAATCCCATGGACGGAGGAGCCTGGAAGGCTGCAGTCCATGGGGTCACTGAGGGTCGGACACGACTGAGCGACTTCACTTTCACTTTTCAGTTTCATGCGTTGGAGAAGGAAATGGCAACCCACTCCAGTGTTCTTGCCTGGAGAATCCCAGAGATGGGGGATCCTGGTGGGCTGCCGTCTAAGCGGTTGCACAGAGTCGGACATGACTGAAGCGACTTAGCAGCAGCAGCAGCCGCAGCATCTTCTTTATCCATTCATCTGTTGCTGGACACTTAGGTTGTTGCCATGTCTTGACTACTGTGAACACTGGGATGCGTGTATATTTTCTAGTTGAAGGCCCTGGATTTTTGAGCATTCTTCAGACTGCTGTTCTGTGTGCCTGGTTTCAGTAGGCCCTCTGAAAATCCAAAGATGCATCAGCTATCAGGGGATTAATTTCTCATCTTAAAATTACTCTTCAGACACAAGATTTAAACATTCACCCTAATGACCCTAGAATTCCCTTCCCAGAGTATTTGGTGGTTTACACAGAGGGCTATATTCTCCCTGTGGCAGCCACTAGGGAATCTTTGAAAATCTGTCATTTCCAGTAAACTGCCTTCTCACTGTACTTCCCCATGAGAATGCCTCACCAATACTACCAGTCCTTCAGACCTGCCCTGTTTCCTCCGAATCCCCAGCCCATGTCTCTCCCTTTCACTCTCTGCTCCAGCTCTACTCTCTGGATGGGCATCAGGCACGCCCACCCACTGTCCCTCCAGGGACCTTGAGGTTTGGGTTTCTCTGTCTAGTAGACTTCATTCTTGTTCTTATCACATCATCTTCATGCTCTTCATGAACTTTTATGTTTTGTAATTATTTCTCTTGATTCCCGTTTTCATTCCCACCAGCATGTAAGCTCCTTGGCAGCAAGCGTTACAGGTCCTCTCACTGCCATCCATCTAGGCCTGGCAGGATGCTATGCTCAGAGATTGCCAGTCGTCCACCGAAGTTTGTTCTCCTCCCTAAAGTAACAGGATTGAAGCCGCACATTGCCAGGCACCAGCTATACCACAATACCAGCTTCTTTTGTGACCGGGAGGCCCGATGCCCAAGTTGTCACCTGTGGAGTGAGATAAGAAGTGAAGTGTTTAACTCCTGCCTCATTTGTCTGGAAGCCAAGCCCTAGACTGGTGCTTACCTACCTGAGGGCAGGCACATGGCACTGCCATGACCAGTTTGACTGTGTAGAAAGGGCAATGCTCTGGATGGCAGCAAGTGAATGGAAAGACATGGACTTAAGTCCATGACCACATATGGCAGAGTTTCTCTCAACCTGGACCATCTGCCTTCTAGTGTCACATAAATAACAGAGTAAGCTTGTGCTTCTTTAGGCTTCTATATTTGGTGATCTCTTTGCTATTTGACTTAACTTTCAACCTGAGCACACGGTGTTAAATAAGTGGTTGTTGGATGAGACTCATTAGGGGCTCACTATTTTTTTCTGTTCCGTCATCCCAGCACCAGGAGTCATTCACTGAGCACCTGTCAGGTCTTGGAGAAACACACACAGGAACTGTCTCAGGCTGATTGGGAATCCCCTTCTTTTCCCATCTCAAAGCTCCCTTGTGGCTTTCAGCGTCTCACTATACCACTGATAGTTTTTGCTGTTCCATCCAAAAGAAACCGAACTTGAAAGAACATCACAAAGCATGGGAGTAATGCTTTTTGTGTGAAGCTTCTAGGTCACTGTGTTATAGAAGGTTTTGTGTGAGACAGAAATGTCATCTCACAGCTATGGGAACCCATGACACACATCATAGCAGAGGGTTCCGCCCCTTTGATAGTGTTATACTCATTTCCATGGTTAAGGTCTGTGACACTTCCTGCTCGAAATTTTACTGTTAGACAAGTTTTCATGAAACTCTTGTTCAGATGACGGTAGGTGGTTTTGTTTGGTTATTGATCTTCTGGGAAGCAATGTTAGTTGGGAGTCACGATTTCCTTGAAATATTGTCAGGTATGGCTTTAGTTATGGAGAAAAATAGTTTTCCCTTTCTCAATAAACTTCTATACTTAGGTCCAGTGTATTTTTAAGCTCTACTATATTTGAAGAAAGACATTTCGTAGTCATGCAGTTAATCTCTTGCCTTGTCCCAGAGTTAGCATTGAAAAAGCTATCAGGACTTAGGCTGGTTTTAGGGCTGTGCCTACAGCAAACAGACTCTGAGATGGGGATTTATTGGAGAAATTGATTGGAGAATGTTCTGGAAATGATACCTCGGAGGAGTGAGGGAAGAAGAATGGGGCAGAAAGAGGAGTTAAGTTGTCACAAAGCTGGAATCTAGAGCTAGGAGGGCCCCCAGAGTTGTCGTATATTGAGGCCAGGGGGCTGGGCCTTTGTACCTTCCCCTCCCCCCATTCCACCAGTCAAGAGATGCAGCTGGAAGGGAATGTAACTTTTGGTGAGGTAGCTCCAAGAGCATGCCTAAGGAGGGTCTTGGATGTGAATTATCAAGAAAGCCCAAACTTCTGGCTGTTAGGGGAATGAGTGTCAGGGTCCTGAAGCGGGGCCTAGGCGGCACTGCCTGGCATCCACTGCAGGGCTTCAACATCCAATTAGTACCCAGACAATCCCATGAGGGCACTCACGGCCTTGCCTATCTTGTCCTGTGCTGAGTCTCCTACCCTTAGAACAATGCCTAGTGCCGAGCATATAGCAGCCACTTCATGGATATTTGCTGAATAAATAAATGAAAGAAGTAACAAACAGAATTATGCAAAGGATATACAAATTAGGATACTTTCAGTAAGCTTTGTCATAATTGAGAAACCTTACTTGGCTTTAAACTTCCTAAGCAGAGACTGAAATCTTTACAGATATATTCGAACTATATGAACATCACCAGCCCTACCTGCATTAGGTAGGGCGCTATAAGGTAGACACACAAGTCATTAACAAAATATTAGGAAATTGAATCTAACAAGACATGAGATTGATTCCAAGAATGTAAGATTCTTTAAATGTTTGAAGATTATCATTGTGATTTAATAAATTACAGAACATGAGAGAAAATCATGAGATGGTCACAATGAACAGAGAAAACACTCTCAGTAAACTAGTGCTAGAAGTCGATGAAATCAATGAAAAATGAAATCAATGAAATCAATTAGCCCTTCCTGCATTAGGACAGATTATGGGAAAGTGTTCTGCGTCTACCTGAGTAGTCAGCAAAGTGGCAGGTGAGTTTCTTTCTAGGCAAGAATAAGTCAATGCATTCAGGGAAAACTACTCTTAAAATCAGGATATATGATGTAATGAGGTTTGACAATAAGAGAATATTTAAAATTGGGGCCTCCCTGGAGAATCCAGTAGACATCTTTTCCAGACTCACAAGCTGAGGGTTCTGAGTTATTGGCTATGACTAAATCTGTGATAGTATGAGAATGAGTCATCGAGGCTGGTTCCTGACCAGCCTGGGGTCCGTTGCCATGACGAGGGCCATCATTATACCATGCTTGGTCATCATCATTAGCAGATGCAGCAGCCTGGCCTCCAAAACACCCTTTTGAATTCACAATCTCATTTAATTGTCAAATACAGGAAGGGAGCAAAAATAGTTTTCTTACAGCATTACATTAATAATGTAGACACACAAGTCATTAACAAAATATTAGCAAATTAAATCCAACAAGAAATGAGGTTGATCCCGAGAATGTAAGATTCTTTAAATGTTTGAAAATTATCATTGTGATTTAATAAATTACAGAATATGAGAGAAAATCACGAGATGGTTACAATGAAAAGAGAAAACACTCTTAGTAAACTAGCGCTAGAAGTCAATGATATCAATGAAAAATCTGCAGATAACCTCATATTTAGTGGTGAAACATTAAACCCTTTTCCCATAAGAATGGGAGTAAGAGAAACAGGTGATTGAGAGCGAGAGGTACGAACTTACAGTTACAAAATAAATGAGTCACAGGTATGAAATACAAGGTAAGGATTGATGAAAATATTTTTTCATAGTGGCTAGGGTGACCACACCATTTATCATCATAACTGTGACTGTATGAGTGAAAAGAGGTGCTAATAACAATTACCCTGAGTCAAGAGGCATCAACCAGACCTGTCCTGGGCAAATTGGGACATTTGGTCCCTCAGCCTGTAATAGATACGGAAGAAACAGGCATGTGAGGGGAGTGCATGGATAACAGAGCTCTGTGGGATCTGCTCAAGCCATGCAACCCAGAGGCAAGTGTTCTACGATCTCCTATGATCAGGGCTTCCCTGGTGGCTCAGCAGTAAAGAACCCGCCTGCCAATACAGGAGACGTAGGTTCAATCCCTGGGCTGGGAAGACTCCCTGGAGAAGGAAGTGGTAGCCCACTCTAGTATTCTTGCCTGGGAAATCAGATGGACAGAGGAGCCTGGTGGGCTACAGTCCATGGGGTTGCAAAAGAGTCAGACATGACTTTGCAAATAAAAACAAAAAACAGCAACAACATTAGGAGCGTCAGCTCTTTGTTGACGCTTAGGGTTTTCCCTGCTTTTGCTGCTAATTGTAATCAAGAATAATACAATTATAATAAAGAATAATAGCTACTGTGTCATGGGCACTTACAAGAGGCCAGGCACTCTGAGAAGTGGTTTATGTGACCATTTCATTCAACAACTCTAGGAGAAGGGCACTATTGTTACCTGTATTCTTTAGAGAGGTTAAGTAACTTTCCCAAAGTCACTCAGCTGGGAAGGCTTGGGTCTGGGATTTGAACCTAGACTCCTAACCGTGATGTTTACCAGTCCTTGTTTTTTCCCTTTTGGGGTGCAGGCCTTTTCAAGGATGCAGGAGTCTGGCACATGTCGAGGGGACAGTTAGACAAGCACCAGAGTGGAAATAGGGGGGGCTCTGGCAACATCCTAGCCTCTCAGTTCTGGTCTTATCCTGATTCCACACTGGAGGCACAGAAGCACAGAGTGGATATGGGCTGCTGCCCAGTGCAGGCGTGATCCAGACTTTTGACCTGGGCCAGCAGCAGGCTCTTTGTGTTCACGATTGCACTGTGATTCTGTGTGGACTAATGCCTGCGGCAGACGGGAATCTTGCCCCTCCAGATATCTGCATATCATTCCTAGAACCGCCAGGTCATCACTGGGCCACACAGTCCACACTGAATTCTTTTCATCTCTTTCCATCAGTCAATCTGAGGGCCTCCTTAATTATCTTTATTGCTTTTCTCTGAACTCTTCAATTTGCTGGCATATCGCTTTTCGGGTAGAGAGATACCAGAAGTGTTCAGAGAAATTATAATCTCCTGTGCATGATGTAATGCTTTGGCCTGGGAAGTTGAAAATCATAGCAGTAGTTTTAAGTGCCATTGGTATCATAACCTGCAATCAATTTGGTCATCTTCAATTAAGTTAACTTTTGTTTTTTTTCATTTAAGGTGAGTACATGGCTCAAAGTCAATATAATTTATATCTGGAGTATTTCAAGCTGTGTGTTTCTGTGTGTGTGTGTGTGTGTGTGTGTGTATTAAAAGCAAAAACAATAAAGCCAATTCAGAAAGCAAAAATAAGGCATTTCTAAGTCTTTTCTCATTTTCCACTATGTCAGCTACTATGTGCTGGACCCCAGGTGCTGTGTTCAGAAGTATTTGATCCTGGAATACTTTGAATATTTTAAATACTTTGTTCATTAAAAATTACTCTTGTTTTCTCTGACACTCTTTTAATGATCATATTTTGACTTGTTCCTATTTGTAGATTGATAGCTTTTAGTTTCTGGGGACAGTAGCCCATTTGTGTGTCTGTGTGTGTGTGTTTTGTAACATTTATTTATTTGGCTTCACCAGGTCTTTGTTGCAGCATGTGGGATCTTTAGCTGAAACATGGGAGTTCTTAGTTGCAGGATGTGGATACAGCTCCCTGATCAGGGATCAAACCTGGGCCCCCGCTTTGGGAGTGTAGAATCTTAGCCATTGGGGAAGTTTGATAGTGGCCCATTTATGACTCAGGTTATGTTTAACAATCTTTGGCTTGATTATTTTGAAGTTACAGGTACTTTGGCATGGGCTTCCATGGTAGCTCAGATGGTAAAGATTCTGCCTGCAATAAGAGACCCAGGTTTGATCCCTGGTCAGGAAGATCCCCTGGAGAAGGGAATGGCGACCCACTCCAGTATTCTTGCCTGGAGAATCCTGTGAACAAAGGAGCCTGGCAGGCTACAGTCCATCGATTGCAAAGAGTTGGACACAGCTTGGCAACTAAGACACACACATACACACACACACACGTACTTTGGTATGAATAACTACATTGCCCAGAATATCAAAATGCTAACCATGTAATACTCTTTTTCCATAAATAAAAACAGAAGACCCAATTAACTTGAATTAAAAAAAATTTGAATTCAATTTCAGAACGTGATTGCCATCATATTTAAGCTACTTTGATTATTTTTTTTTCGAAGTCTGTCTTTCCTTAGAGTAGCTTTCATTTTTTTTACTTTGTATTATTTGCCCAAAGATGGTTATATGAGTATTACTTCCCAAATGATGAGGTTGTCTCCCAAAAGCAGATTCAGTTTTAAATTTCCAATATTTTAAAGCTTGTTAGAACATGATAAAAACATGAGCAGCACACAGCTACTCATTGAAGGAAGGTACGGCTTACAGAGTCAAATCACACATGACCTGATCTGACAACCCATCTCCTCTTGTCCAGGTAATGATTTTGAAACAGCCTCTCAGGAGGTCAGTGCTGACCCTAGCTCTGTCCACAGGCCTGGCAGCTGAAGCCCCATAGTCTCAGGATGAGATGCAGATCTAGTTGAACTTTTTAGCCTCCACAGATCACTTCCTTTTGGAATTTAGGCCCACCAGTGCCTTCTTAAATAATTTTTGTTCACAGTGTAAGAATTTGTTTTGGTTCAGGAGTCTGTTTACCTGGGTATTAGAGTTGTTCTCATTTCTAGCCTCCCCTATGGGCAGGAGAGAGTTAATACAGAAAATGGAGTTCATTTTGTTTGAATGTGAATGCAGATCACAACCTTACATGTATGACTTTGGTTAAAAACAACCACACAATGCCACCACCAAACACTACCCCACAAACTTCTCTTCAGAGTCTCAACAATATCCTTTCTTGAACCTCCTCTGACTTTGTGTCTTTCTATAATATACAGTATAATTTATAAAAGTGTGAGTAACTGTGGAATTGTTCTCCTAATAGATTCTGAAGATTCCAATTTCCATTCTGCCACAGAAGACTGAAAATCCACTTGTGCTCACTTATCTGTATCTGTACCTCATCCCCATGCTGCATCAAAAATCAGGTTCAGGTGCAGGTTAAGAGCACACATTTACCTCAGGAATATGGGGCTTATTAAATATCTCTCCACAATTAACATCACCATATCAATAAGAATTATCATTAAGTCCTGTCAATCAGGTGCTGAATTTTGCTTCAGGGAAACAAAACAATTTAAATTATAGCAAGTGCTCCCCTTCTTTTTTTTTTTTTAACATGCTTCTCTTTAAATTGGATAATTATGTGGCTTTTCATTAGATTCCTCTAAGCATAATAGATCACGATATTCACCCTTTGACCTTGGTGATGAATGTCTCTGGTGAAAACATGTGACAAGCAGTGTTCTAATGAGAACAAAATACTGAATAACTGGAAATCTTGTATAATAAAAGGAGTGAGCAGGAGGGAAACACAACCACCTTTAAGGTTGCTGCGCAAAATGTATTTGTAATGGGGCAATGATATGGGTTGGGAAGAAAAGAGGCTATTTTTGGTTCTAATCATATGGATGGAAATTCTGATTTTTCTTCTTTGATGTGTAAAAAAAGAGAAAAAAGGAGAAAGAGACATTTCAGGAAAGCCGCACATCAGAAAATACTGGTCTCGACTGAATTGCCAGCGCAGATGGAGTGAATCCACTGGCCTAAGGGGGATTCAGATGACTCGCTGCATCTTGGAACACCTGCAAGTGGTGTCTGAGGGTAGCTCTCTTTTCATTGCTGTCTTTATGGGAGTTCCAAATGTGAGGACAGCTTAAGAAGGAAGTGATTTGGTCTTGGGGAAGCTATAGTCTCATAGGGGCTGTCAGGGAAGGGCAGGAGGGACAGGGAGACCTCTGATTTCTCCTCACCTCCCCTTTTCACTCAACGCTTGGGCAGCCCGCCCCACTGGAGTGGTCGCCCTGCACATCTCTGGAGTCCTCATTCTCTGATGGCTAGAGGGACCTGGGTGTCCTGAAGTTGGCCCTGAGATGTAGCCGTAGGTCAAGAACAAGCTGGTTGCTGTCAGCCTCTCCTTCTTGCTCCCTTCCCCATGCCCTTGCTCACCCAGGGTCCCTGGATGACTAGTTTGGGCACTGACCCAACCACAGCTTTTCTCCCAGTGAAAAGGGATGGGAGGCTTCCTGCCACAGGAGCCCATGACACTTTGATGTGCCCTGGGGTCATGAAAATGGGCAAAGTTTGCTTCTTTTAGATTTCCTAGATCCTTGTCTGTCCATTTGATCTTGGGATATACAGCACAAGAGCAGCCTATTAGAAAGCTATTTATCAAAGGTATGGATTTGCAGTAACTTCTAAAGCCATGGAGTTTGAAGCAGGAATTACTTGTCAAACACACAAGCTAGGTTGTGCTTGTTTAGGGGATGAAGAAAGGAAGACAGGAACCACCACTTATTAAATACCTACTATGGGCCAAGGGCTTTAACAGGCTCTTGATACCTGCTTTCTGGTTTAACTCTCATCAGCTTATTATCCCATTTTATGATTTAGGAATTGGCCCAATCATGTCCTAGAATGATATTGATAGAAGGGCTGGGATTTGGCCATAGGTTGGTCTGACTCCCAAGTCTGTGTTTTCTGCTTTAAAGGTAGCACATAACGTAATGCTACTCTATCTTCCAGAAACTGTGCTTTTATCATAAACTTCTCCCCAACTTACCGTTCCAGATCTCACACTTGGAATTGATTTGGGTTATTATGGACTTAATATTATTACTATTAGTCTAGCTAGTTGTGCAATTTATTTTGTTTCAGAGAAGACATGCAAGAGAAGAAACATCTGCCTCCATAAATTGATTTCTTCCGGTGAGTTCCAGTTTGGGAAAAGGATTTACAGTGAGTGATGTGTGTGCTTATAGAAGATTAAGAAACTGACCAGGCTCGAAACCGTGGTTGCCTTTGTTTATCTGTAGATCTGGTCTGCTTAAGGTAAAAAACTCGCCCTGGGACCTCATCCCTGACCTCCACCAGGTGGATTTGAGAGAAGGAAACCTCAGGGCCAGCAATCCCTCACCTCTTTCCACAAGAATCTGCCAGGAAGAGAAATATCCAAAGTTCATTTTGAGCCCTCAGCCTGGGATTTATGTGTGATTTGTCATGGACATTAGGCAATTTTTGGCATACAGACTGGAAGAAGAACAGAGCGAGGGAAGGCTCTGCCTGCCCATCGAGATTGTCCTCTCTGCAGCAGTCACTGTTGGAGACATCTCTGGTTTGCACTCCCAGATCAGTTGCACAGAAAAGGGATCTAGTAGCTTCTCCCTAGTCACCCCTATTCTGAGAAAACTGGAAAAAATGGGTAATAGTTATAAGTACTTGGGGACTCTAGGGTATGTCCCCAATAAATCTATAAAGAGGGGCTGTCATTCTCTGAGATTTAACCCTAGAAATCATCGAAAGGAGATGAAATAGTTCGCAGGACCACACAACTAACATACAACCTGTTTGACATTTTATTTGAAAATTCTAAGGAATGATTTGACGACAAAGGGGGAAGGTTATTTGGCCATAGAAGCACGATAAATAAAAGGTCTCAGAGGCAAACATTAGCAGGGCCCACCCAGAACTTGTCCAAGGGAGAGGGAGCTGAAATCCATTGACTTAGGTAATTTCTGATGCTCTTGAAGAGGCATCTCTGGTGGAAAGCATAGACATTACCTGTGGGTTATTGACAGACTGCAAGGAGTCAGGTTCCTTTGGCAGGAACGTCCCATCCTATCATAGTGCCACTTAAATATTTGGTTTGCCCTGTCTTGATTCAGCATTCACCAAACAGCCTTCAGTTTGTGTCTCACGATTGCCTTCAGATCGTTCCTTCCTATGAGTACTTGTAAACGGAAAGCAGATGGAATGATGACACCGGGTCATCATTAGAATATTCTGGGTAGTAATTTCTCACTAAAAGTGTGGTTGGCACATTTTGATATTATATACACATGTTGTTTGAGTAAACTCCGGGAATTTGGTGGTGGACAGGGAGGCCTGGTGTGCTGTAGTCTATGGGGTCTCAAAGAGTCGGATACAACTGAGTGACTGAACTGAACTGACACATGTTGTGCTCTGGATGTGTGCCCATGAAGAGTTGGGTTAGTTCTCTCTGTGCTGACAAAGGTGGGGTCATGAACCTTCAAGCTGAAGACCAGACCCTGGACAGTGGGTATACACCAAGCTGATGCGTGCTAAGGAAACTCCTCCAGGGAAAACTGCTGGTGCTTCACCTTGACACAGCTGTATGCCTGAGTTTTTTTTTTTAATGAAGCTTTTAAAAAAAAAATTTTGTTTTTTACCATTTTTCAGTGTACAGTTGAGTGGCATTAAGAATATTCACATTATTTGAGAAAATACAGTTTTCAGCAAATGGTGCTGGGAAAACTAGATAGCCACATGTAAATCAACAAAGGTAGAACACTCTTTCATACCATACACAAAAATAAACTCAAAATGCCTTAAAGATTAGACATGACATCATAAAACTCTTGGAAGAGAACATAGGCAAAACATTCTCTGATGCAAATCATAACAATGTTTTCTTAGGTCAATCTGCTGAAGGAATAGAAATAAAGGCAAAAATAGATGAGGGACTTCCCCGGTAGCTCAATGATAAAGAATCTGTTTGCCAGTGAAGGAGACACCAGTTCAATTCCCGATCCAGGAAGATCTCACATGCCATAGAGCAACTAAGCCCATGCACCACTATTGAGCCTGTGCTCTAGATCTCGGGAGCTGCAGCCACGCAGCCCAGCATGCGCTAGAGCCCATGCTCCACAAGAGAAGCCACTGCAAGAACCCTGTGTGCTGCAACTAGAGGAAAACCTATGCAGCAATGAAGGCCCAGCGTAGCCAAGAATAAATAAATAAAATTATTTTTAAAAAATTAAAGAATGAACAAATGGGGCCTCTTCAAGCTGTTGCACAGCAAAGGAAACCATAAACGAAAAGACAGCCTACAGACTGGGAGAAAATATTTGCAAATGATGCCTTAATTTCTAAAACACAGCTAATACAGCTCAATAAAACAACAAAAACAAACAACCCAAACAAAAAATGGGCAGAACAGACTTATAGACATAGAAAACAAATTTAAGTTTACCAAAGGGGAAAGGGGGGGGGATAAATTAGGAGCTTGGAATTAACATATGCACAGTGCTGTATATAAAATATTAACATATAAATGTTAATGGCCTACTATATAGCACAAGGGACTATATTCAATATCTTATAATAACCTATAATAGAAAAGAACCTGAAAAATAATACATATAATATATATATATGTAACTGAATCACTATTGTACACCAGAAACTAAAACAACATTGTGAATCAACTATACTTCAATAAAATTAAAAAAATTTTATATTCACATTGTTGTGCGGCAGTCACCACCATCCATATTCAGAACTTTTCCATCATCCCAAACTGAAACTCTATACCCATTAGATAATAGTCCCCATTCCTCTTCGTCACAGCACCTGGTAACCACTATTTTACGTTCTGTCTCTATAAATTTGACTATTCTAGTTACTTCATTTAAATGGAATAATACAATATTTGTCTTTCTGTATCTGATGTATTTTTGCTTAGTCTAATGTCTTCAAAGTTTATCCATGTTGTGGCATGTGGCATATATCAGAATTTCATTCCCCTTTTAAGGATGACAATATTCCATCATATGTGTATATCACATTTCATTTATCCATTCATCTATTGGTGGATATTTGGGTTGTTTTTGCCTTTGGTTCTTGTAAATAATGCTGCTGTAAATATGTATGCAAAAATACCTGTGGAAGTCCCTGCTTTTAATTCTTTTGAGAACGAGAGAAAGCATTTTAAATTTCTGTAGCATAGCAGTCACATCTGATCTTTCCATAGTGTAAACTTTAGAGTTTACAGAGCGTGTCAACATGTTTATTTGATCCTTTGAGGTTGCTGAGTAAGGAGGTAGATGGGGCTGTTACTTTCACTTGCTGAAGGTAAAATGAGGCTCAGAGAGGTAAGAGGGGAAGGCTGGACTCAAATGCTTGCCTTCTAATCACAAGCCTAGGGCTCTTTTTACCACAGAGCAATCTCTCTGAGGACAGCACAGTGTCTACCTTATTAACTATTGCACCCCAGGTCCTAAGGCAGGGCTGGTCATTTCAGCAAACATTTGTTGAATGAGTGCTCCTCCCCCTTGCCCCATCAGTCAACAGCATGAGTGCTGAATGGATACTCAAGGGAACACATTTGTTAATGGTCCTTGGTTGAGGACGTGAAAAGGTCTTGAAGGCCACTGTAAAGTCCCGTAGGAAGACTAATTTTCTGACTGACTGAAGGAGACTCACTTCAGAGGTGGGTGAAGACTGCACCCACTCCTTTGATTTCAGCAGGCTCCATACTCCCTATTTCTGTAGCAAGTGCCATATGTGATTACTCCAAGGAGAGCACTGCTCCTTGACCTACTGATTTGCACCAGGAGATAACCTAACTCACTGAGGAATGAGAGTTTGAACAAGCTTTCTCTTGCCCTGTAGTTCCCCAGAGAGAACTGCAGCTTCGTCTTCCTTTGGTCATCTGGCTAGTCATGACTCATAGGAAAAATGCAAGCTCAGGAGTTTAGTTAGTATTGCCTGCATCTGGCTTGGAAGACCATGCAATGAATATTTGTTACGACAGAGGACAAAGGAAAGGACCATTGAAAGTGGGAGAGATGCTATGTCTTCAGAAGTATCTGGAGGCTTCTCCCTCATTCCCAGACTCGTTTACCATCAGAATTACATACTCATTCAATTTGATAAGTTTGTTGTTGAAAATGAACAAGGGGAATTCCCTGGTGGTCCAGTGGTTAGGACTCTGTGCTATCACTGCCAAGGGTGCAGGTTCAATCCCTGGTCAGGGAACTAAGATCACACCAGCCACACAACACAGCCAAAAAAGGAAATTAAATGAAACAAAGTGAAAATTAACGTCAGAAAAACTACTTCCTCAACAAAAGACATACTCAACTCTGCCAAATGGTGGACTCGTTAACAGTTGGTTTGCAAGAGCCTAGCAACACCCACAGTCAGATATATCTTTGCGAGAATTTTACCTGTCAGCCCAGTTGAGGGCAGAGCCTGTTATTACTTGACTCTTGAAGAGGTCCATGACCTACGTCAAAGTGCTGGTTTCAGAGCCATAATCATAGAACTTTAGTTAAGCTATGTATACAAATAGTGATTTACCCAAAGTAATACACATAGCCAGTTAGGGGTTCCTTAGTTTTTCCTTTCCTTTTTTTCTTTTTTCTTTAGAGGCATAAGGGAATGGTGGCAGATTAAAACCAAAAGTCATATGAATACATACATTTATAAAAATTGGGGTTAGGAGATGTGGATGAATAAGCACTAGGGCAGTGGGAACTGGACAAAGTCCTCCCACTGGACACCCCATTTCCCCAACCCACTCCCCAAAAGTATCCTGAAAAGTTCACAGGTATGTTGCTGAATTCACATATCCATGTTTCTTGAATTCCAGGAAATACTGGTATAGACAGTTTGTAATTCATTGCATAATTACTGGAATTCATTGGATAATTACCAACAGTCCATGCTGCTCTCCTCAACTGAGACTTGGCCTGAGTATTCTCCAAGTCTGAACTTTTAGAGATGAACCCAAATCAATAAAGAATTGAGTAATGGAGAGTTACTGTCAGGGAGCATTCCAGTTAAAGGATTAATGCTAACATCCACATGTATCGATATTGGAGCATCACATGTATATTTAAAGTGCTCTACCAGAGTGTAACGCGTGCATTCTGCATTCGCAATATCTTATGCCTAATATTTAAAGTTATTCCCAAAGTAAGTCATTTGGCTCTCTAACAAGGACATTCTTTTATTTTACAACATGCAATATATTTGTAACGACCTGTCATTTTTCTGAATTCAGTTCACCACCCTTGCAGGACGGAGAAGTACTGCCATAAATGTGAGAGGGGTGCCAAGGGCAGCCTGTCCCTCTGTGGGTGCGTGTGAAGGAGGAGGGGGAGGGGTGGGGAATGGCCTAAACAGTTTCAGACAGCCATTGCTGGTCTGCATCAGGCATCTCCATCTGGAGGCAATGGTCAAGTGTTGGGTTAGAAATTGCCATCTGGGGGAATTCCATAGTGGTCCAGTGGTTGTTAGGACTCTGTGCTCTCATTGCTGAGGGCCCAGGTTCCATCCTTGGTTGGGGAAAAAAGATCCTGCAAGCTGTGCAAAAAAAAAAAAAAGAAAGAAAGAAAGAAAAAGAACAGAAACTGTGATTTCAGAGTGGTTCTAGGATCACCTTCTGATTATTAATGAAAGTGAGGTCCAGTTGCTTGCCATTCAAAAGCCAATACTCAACAGGCAAGGTTGGAGTAAAGGAAATTTGCTTTATTTGAGGAGAGGGCAGATTTATGTCCAAAGGCTGACTCTCTCCTGACAACCAGCAGGCAAGAGCTTTCAAAGGAGAGTTTCAGGGGTGTAGAGGCAGAAGGAGGGGGGCTGTGTGCAGAAAAAGCACAGTGAGCTCTGACAGTCATCTTGATTGGTCATGTGGTGGTCTGATCAGTATCATTTTGATTAAATACAGTTAATCTTCAGTTCTAGGGGTTTGTTTGTTCCCATTTCTTTGAGGCAGTTCTCAGAATTGTGGCAGTTATGTCATGGGTACAGTCTGGTCATCATGTAGTTAACTTCTTCCACCTGGCAGGGCTTTCAGTATCTACAAGACAGCTCAGAAGATGTGGCTCAGAATATTATCTATAGCTCTTGAGGAGGAGGAACTAAAGGTCTTTGGCTTTGTCTAATGGCTAAACTATTACTATTTGGTCTTGTCTGTTTTCCTTTGCTTCTGCATTTTTTCACTTCTCTATTCAATTTGTTCTTTGAAGTTTTCCTGCAGACAAAAGGCAGGTGGAGGACAGCGGGGAGAACCATGGAGTTCTGCTTCATTTCATGATGGGGAGAGACAGACAACCAACATTTAGTGGGCAAGTGCTATGGGCTGAGTATTTTCCATTCTCCATTTCATTTAATCCTACAATAACTCCAGAATTTAGCTTTACTTTTCCCACCCTATTTTTAAGAAAACTGAGATCCAGGAGATTAAAAAACTTGGCCAAAATCACACAGTAAGTAGATGGAAGGACTAAAACTTGACATCCCAGCCACTGCTTCCTCAGCTTAATGGAAGGAAATTGTTGGTTATGGTCAGTTACTTTTGTTTTGCCAAGCGGCAGCTGGCATCAGAAAACTCATTTCCCAGACAAGGGAACAGAGGGTGGATATAAACTCACCTTGGTGATCCTGAAAGGTGTGGACATGGAGGAAAGGGGATGGCAGCAACACCCTGTGTTCAAGGTAGGTTTTGTGACATTCATGGGAGTTATATCAAGCCACGGATGTAGAACCGCCAGCAAAGGATAGCTAGAGCAGAGAAAAAATTTTTCCTTGTCCATGGCAAGTGCTCAGAAGAGAGGGTTCAAATAAATATTGTTCACTCGCCAAGTGTTTTTTTTTTTTAATTTTTAATTGAAGGATAATTGTTTTATAATGTTGTGTTGTTTTCTGCCATGTAAACCTGTTAGTTGCTCAGTCGTGTCCAGTTCTTTGCGACCCCATGGAATGTAGCCCACCAGGCTCTTCTGTCCATGGAATTCTCCAAGCAAGAATACTGGAGTGGGTAGCCATTTCCTTCTCCAGGGGATCTTCCCTACCCAGGGATCAAACCCAGGTCTCCTGCATTGCAGGCAAATGCTTTACTGCCTGAGGCACCAGGGAAGCCCATACAACAAGGTGAATCAGCTTAAGTATACATATGTCCACTGCCCAACTGAACCTCCTTCACAGCCCCCTCCCATCCCATTCCTTCACTGAGTATTTCTTGAATGCCTGCTACATATTAGACACTGACATACATCCTGCCCCAAATGGGCTTATATTCTAAGGGAGAGATGCTGAATGAGTGGCAAGTAAAATATGCTTTAACAGATGGTGATAGGCTGAATGGAGAGAAGTTAAACAGAATGGGCTTATGTGGGTTGGCCAAGGAAGGCTTTGCTGATCAAGTGACACTGAGCCAGATCTGAGGGAACTGAAGGAGTAGGCCTTGTGACTGTCTGAGGGGATTCTATTTCAGCCAGAAGGAACTTGGTTTGAGAAACAGCAAGGGGTTGGCATGCTGAGCAGAGCGAGAGAGGGAAGGCAGAGTCAGAGAAGGAACTGGAGCCAGAGAGTGTAAGAGTCTTCAGGCCATTGTAAGATTGTTGGATTTTATTCTGGGTGATCTGCAAAGTCATTTGAAGGCTTTGAGCAGAGAAATGACATGATTTGCATCTATTTGAAAAGCGTCATTCTGGCTGATGTGTTGAACTGATATGGGAGAGGCGGGAAAAGCAGCCCAGAGGCTGCTGCAGGTGGTGGTTTGGAGCAGGGAGGTGGTAGTGGAGATAGTAAGTAGTCAGAGTCTGGATTGAGTGTGAAAGCAGAGTCAACTGGATTTGCTGATGGATTCGAAAGTGGTGTCAAGGAGGACCAAGGTTTTGGTCCTGACCAAAGGACATGCACGGAGGAGGATGTGGGAGGAGGAGGTGATGAGTGTGTGTGTCATGCTGGAGTGGGAGATGGACCAGGAACCAGGAATTTGTTTCTGAAAATTCTGAATTTGAGATGCCTGTTAGACACCCAAATAGAGATCTCTGGAATCTGGAATGGGTCCACAATGAAGACATAAATTTGGGGCTTGTTAGCAAATAGATGGTGTTTACAACTATGAGATTGGATGAGACCAAAGTGATATAGTTTAGACAGAGAACAGGTCCAAAGACTGGGCACTGAGGCACTATAATTTTTAGAGGTTGAAAAAAATGGGAAGAAACCAGCCAGAGACTAAGGAGGAGAAGTGTTCTGGAAACCAAGTGAAGAAAGTTGCTGAGAGCTCAAATAAGATGAGAATGACCCTTGCATTTAACAGCATAGAGGTCAGGGGTGAGGAGAGCGGTATGGTGACAGGGTGGGGCCAAGCCTGATTGAATCGGGTGCATGAGAGGATGCCTGCTATAGGCCATGCAGGGTGCAGATGCAGACAGCTTAGCTCGTTAGAGGAATCATCTTGCAAAGGGGAGCAGAGAAATGGGACAGGACCTGAAACGTGAGGGCAAGAAACAGTTTTTGTTTGTTTTTTCTTTAAGAAGAGAGAAATTGTTGCAGTGTGTATGCTGATGGGAGTTGGGGAGAAGAGGAGGAGTGACCTTGAGTAAGGGAGGGGGCTGGTTTGGCACACAGGTGGAGGGACGCCCTCCATTGGAGCAGGAAGGTCCATTCAAAGAAATGAGAGCGACCAGAGCTTGGCGGGGGGCAGGCAGGCATGCTAGTGGGTTAGAGGTGGGAGGAGTAAGAATAGGATTCAGGGTCAGCAGCTGAGAGCAGGGTGCTGGCAGAAGTGCTGAATGTTTGAGAAGAGACAATAAAGTGCACAGTTGTCACTCAGCAACTAAGGGAGTAAAGGGACCAGGGCGATGGAGTTGGATTGCAGGGAAACACCAAAGGTCCATTTGAAGTTGGTGGCTGTGAATATAAAGTGAGTGAAATTCATCAAATTTAAGGTAAATCAAAATTTAACAACACAAAGCGAATTTAGCATAGAGTGATTTAAAGTCTTAAATCCCATGATTCCTCTTTTCTGAAACCTACAAGTGTTCCCTTTGAATCCAGCATTAGATCCAGACTCCACGCTTGGTTCTCCCTGTGCGGCTCTCTCTGCCCACCCAAGCTCACTCTCTGCTAGTTCCCAACTCAGAGCCGGCCTTCTGCCTGGTCAGACTCTTGTTCACTCTGAGTGCCTTGAGTCTGTAAGTTTTGTTCATGCAGTTCCCGCTGCCTTTCCTATACCTCAGCTGCACATCCTCTGGGAGCTCTGACAGCCCTGGCTCTCCTTTCTTTGCATTTTCATTAGGTTCTGGCTTCAGCATTCACTGATTGCTTTCTGATTATTTTACCCTGGAGAGCTTTGTTTTCTGCATAGATTAAATGTGCTCGAGGTCAAGAGCAACTCTTCTCCTAGCACTGGGTATCTAGAAATATTTGATAACATGATCAAGGTTTAAGAAAGAAGACAAGGCTGGTTGTCGAGCCCCAGGCAGGGCCCCTGAGTTCCATCAGGTGGACACAGTAACATTCAGCTCCAGAACCCTATAGTACACCTTCATAAATGCTGATTGGCAATTGTTTAAAAAGGCACCCACGACACAATGGCGTATCGTTCTCTTTGGCTTCCCTCTTTCACAGCTCTTCAAGTACCTGCCTGTGGATTTAAGTGGAATTAGAGGAACTGTGGGAAGATCTCCTACAGAAGAGAATGGCAACCTACACCAGTATTCTTGCCTGGAGAATTTTGTGGACAGAGGAGCCCAGCGGGCCACAGTCCAGAGGGTCTCGAAGAGTCAGACACTACTGAAGCCACTTAGCACGCATGTAGAGGAGCTACAGGGGAGGCAGGGGGTGTTTGTGTTTCCTCCCTGACAGTCATCAGTGAACCAGATTGCAGCTTCTGAAGCTTGCAGAGAGGTGACCTGTATGAAGGCCTCTCCATCTCCCAGGGCAGAGAGCATCCAGTGGAGCACTGTGCAGTTATTAGAGGGATAATGGGATTCATTGCAGCAAGGACTGTTTGGCTGGGGCAGAGCTTATTTTAATTCTCAATGTTAATAAACTTGTGGCTATTGCTTTTTTCACACCAATGTGCCTCACACCTCATTTCGTCTGCCCATTAGGCAATTACCAACAGCGCCCCTATTCCCAGCATCTCTTAAACCTGGAGCAATTATGCTTACTTGGTGAATGATGATGAAACTTGGAGGAGGCAAGTGCACTGGCATAGAACTTTCCTCCCAACTTCATCAGGTGTGCAGCGGGCATATGCCTTCAGTGAAAAACAGGGCTGTGGTTACAACCTTCATAATCACAGAGAGGTGGGGACCATCCCCTCCTGGAACCCCAGTGTAGCTCCACTAGTGCACCACCTGGGCCAGCCCCTGCTGACCTCAGACCCCCCGCGCTGGGCAGTGAAAACAGCCCACCCAGCTTGGGAAATGAGCATCTAATGCTCTTCATTCATCTTGAAATAGGAAGTTTTTGATAGGGCTTAAGGGTGTATTAATGCATCAAGAGTAATGATCCCTTTATTTACAAAGTTGCTTAATTCCTCCCTTTTGGCTCTGAGTGGATTTTTCCTTTACCAGGTTACTCAATGGCACCCCACTCCAGTACTCTTGCCTGGAAAATCCCATGGACAGAGGGGCCTGGTAGGCTGCAGTCCATGGGGTCGCTAGGAGTCGGATACGACTGAGCGACTTCACTTTCACTTTTCACTTTCATGCATTGGAGAAGGAAATGGCAACCCACTCCAGTGTTCTTGCCTGGAGAATCCCAGGGACGGAGCCTGGTGGGCTGCTGTCTACGGGGTCGCATAGAGTCGGATACGACTGAAGTGACTTAGCAGCAGCAGCTGTAATTTTCACAGCAGCTTAAACAACCCTTTTTTACCCCCTGCCTGGTCCTTCCAGTGATACCTAGATGAAGCCAGCCTGACTTCTGACTCCATTTGTAAAATCTTCTTGGGTGTGAAGAGGGTTTCATAAGAGGGGACAGTGACAGCATGTGGACTGGGATGGGGAGACATGACGTAGGTCTGTCTCACCCGGAGAGAAGTGCCCTTGCCCTCCGGCAGCTTTGTGGCATCCCCGTCCCCCCTCCCCAACAGTCTTCCTTTGAGCTGGTTACATCCCCGTGTGGTCCCACTTGCCTCCAATGTCCCCAAGCCCTGGCTTCCCACAGGACAAATTTCAGGGATCTTCAATGAAGACAAGGCCGTGCATAGAAGTCCTGTCAGAACAGGACTCTGTTTGTGATGGCAGCAGTGACATCACTTTAGTGAGTTGCAGCTCATTACCTTTTTAAAGAAATGAAAAAGAATAAAATAGAACAGAAAATATCAGACTGGTAAGTATTGTTTCACTAAGGTTTGGGTTTGCTTTGTTCATTCAAGAAATGGTTATTAAATGGCTATTCCTCAGCAGGCAGAGTTCAGTTCAGTTCAGTTCAGTCACTCAGTTGTGTCCGACTCTTTGCGACCCCATGAATTGCAGCACGCCAGGCCTCCCTGTCCATCACCAACTCGCAGGCAGAGTTGGTGGATCTGAAATCTAGGAGCTGGTTTTAGTTCTGTGTTTTTATCTGTGTCTACTTGCAGCTCTCTGTGTGTACTGGATCGCAATATAAAATGTATCTCTTACCATATATTGGTGTAGAAAATCTTGGTGAATCCCTGATGAAGTTCCCAGCATCCATGCATCCCTGAACTACTTCTGGCTCCAGCATTCTCCCCTAGCCAATCCGAGCCTTGGATCCAGAATGCAGTGCTCTTGGTTGCCAAGTGCTTGCCTGGCAGGATTCAATGTGTGCTTTTAAACTCTTTTCCTGCTCTACTCCCTGGAAGGAGGAGCTGGCATTTTGAAGTACATGGCTCAGAGAGACGGTGTCAGTGACTTAGGTGGCAGAGATTCAGGCACCACTCAGACAGAGACTTAGGCACCAGCAAACAATGCTGGGCTTAAACACTTTCAATCAGAAAAGTCTCTGGGTAAAACACTTTCACAGAAGACTCACAAGAGCCCAGAGTCAGTGAGGTCCCTGTGGGGTAAGCTGGCCAGAATTTCTAAAAGCAACACTTTGTGAAGACTGTTTTCACCCTTGGATAGTTTCAGAGGGTCTATGTGGAATTTGCTACAACCACAGATAGAAAAGCTATTAATTTAAAGAAACTTTTATTTTTCTGATTGCAAAAATTCTGAATCTGTAGTTGATTGTGTGTATGTTGGTGGGGGCTTTGCAAAAGAGCATCTCCATGCTACTAAGCTGCATTTTCAGCAACGTGTCCCAAATTATCTTAGGAATTTCTGCCATTCCAAGTGGGCTTGCCATCAGGACTGAGTCTATCATGATAGTTGGAGCTTGCATCTGAGATAACACTGGGGCAAGATAGGGTGTGAGGATGGGATGTGAGACCTGGCCTTACATTCAATGAGGGCGTCAACCTAGACTTTTGATGAGGCTATGGGTAGAATCACAGATGGTTTTTACAAAACTTTCTTTCCTATTATAGGAGAAAACTACTGATATAGCTTTATAAATTAATATCTTAACACAAATCATGTCTGTATTATGGACAGCACTGTGATATTACATTGTATTTTTTGATGTTGTCAACTTGAACTCTGAATATCTACAGATTTTTTGTGACTTTGGTTTTGTAATAGTTTGGAACCTCTGAGGTGTTGGTTTAGTCAGTTTGAGAAGATTGATCGAGGGCATGCCTGAATGTTGATCCTATGGGGATGCTAAGTGGAGGCTGTTCTGGAAAAGTCATTTCATGCCACCCTCTTCATTAGCTAAGGAGAGGTAACTGCTACTGCTAAGTCACTTCAGTCGTGTCCAACTCTGCGCAACCCCATAGACAGCAGCCCACCAGGCTCCACCATCCCCAGGATTCTCCAGGCAAGAACACTGGAGTGGGTAAGGAGAAGTAAAAGTAGACTCTAATCCTGTTTAAGAGCACTTTGGACACTTCCAGGGCAATGCTGTTACAGATGTTGGGCATTGTGTCCCCAAATGGCATTTCCACATAATATATGACAATGACCCAGGAAGAATGAAGCAGGGAGGGGGTCTCAGGTCAAATGCCTACTCAGCATTGCAGCTCCGCAAAGTTCAGGAATTCTCTTCCCTTTTAGTTTATTTTTTTTTAAAGGGGTCTTCTCTTGCTTTCCCTGCCCCAGTAGCAAAACTCTTGTATTCAGAAAACTTGGAAGACCAAAAATACAAAGAGCCAAAGGAAAATAATCACCTATAATCCTTCCTGTTTCTCAGGCAATGCGGCTGTTATGGCAGCGCAGTCCATGTCCTTCCAGGTGGTTTTCTTTACCATTATAGAGACACGTAGAGTGTAAGGGGACACTTACACTGGGACTTCAATCCCTAAAGAAACATTAGGCAGAGTACTTCCGCCTTTCCCTCTGCTGCTTTGCTTACTCCCCTATATTCACGGGGAGATGAATTATTGGGATGGGGGAGAGATTAGGGAAATTATTTAAGCATTCCCCTTCCACTCTGAGATTCAAGGATTTCATATCAACTTATCCTCAACATCTCTAATGGCTTTTAGCCGGGCAGCTCCATTGGTTGGTGAGCATTGAGAAATATGTGGGGAAAGTTCTTGGTTGTCACCCTGTCTGGGGAATAGTATGGTGTCTAATGGGCAGGGCTTGGATGCTCACCACCTGTGGCCTGGGATTGAGAAGCTCTTCCCAGGGATAAGTTTACAGGGCTGCCCCTTCCTTGCAGGAAGGACTTAGTTCTGAGTGGGTCAGGAGAATTCCCAGAGGGAAAGAGTAGAAAGCCCACTTTGCCTTAGCTCTAAGCTGCATTTTCCCAATCAGAACTCTTTGTAACAAAACTGGTATTTTGTTCTTTGACTCTTTAGTCCATTTCTCAATTGGTTTCTAACTCTGAGAGAAAGAGAGAAGTGTGATTGATTGTCAAACTCCAACATAGACTTTTACAAAATATAGCACCATTGACACTATACATGTTGTTTTGTGCTTTGCTTTTTCCCCATAGAAATAGATTAAAACATTTTTTCATGACAATAAATATTTTGTCTGCGGCATGATTTTTAATGGCTGTATCACATTCCAACACAGAGATATGCCATACTTTACCTAATCAATTATCTTCTTTTAGACATTTAGGCTGTTTCCATGTATGAATATGAATAGTACTACAGTGAATGCCTGGAGACTTTATATCTTAGCACACACTTCTGATTCTTTTGATAAAAATCTTAGAATTGGAATTAAGATATAGGCATAACATTTTTTAGACGTTTTGTTTTTTAAAACAGCTTTATTAAGATGCAACTGGCACAGAGTAAACTGTATATACTTAAAGTGTTTGTTTTGAAAAGTTTGACATATATGTACACACCCATGGAACCATCATCACAATTCATGGTAGTGACTGTATCCATCACCTCGGAAGCTTCTGTACCCTTTGTAAGCCCTCCCTCATGCCCTCCTCACCTTTTCCCCAGGAAACCACTGATCTGATCTTTATCACTATGGCTTAGATTTTCTAGTTTTATATAAATAGAATTATACCGTATGTATACTTTGTGTTCAGCAGACTTACTTTGAGATTCATCTATGCCATTGAGTGTACCAGCAGTTCATTCTTTCTTATTGCTGAGTAGTATCCCATCCTATGGATAGAGCATGATTTATTTACCCATTCACCTGTGGTTGGATATTTGGGTTGTTTCCAGTTTGCTGCCACAGGCATACCCTGGAGATACTGCAGTTCGGTTCCAGATCACTGCAATAAAGTGAATATCGGGATAAAGCAAGTCAAAGAAATTTTGTTTCTCAGTGCATATAAAAATTATGTTTATACTTTTCCAGAGTCTAAATGTGCAATAATATTACTGTCTTAAAATATAGCACTTAAAATACTGTCTTAAGAAAACAATGTGCATATCTTAATTAAAAAATACCTTATCATTGGGTCTTCCCTGATGGTTTTGTGGTCAGTTCTGCACTCTCAATGCAGGGGACACGGTCCCTGGTCAGGGAACTAAGATCCTGCATGATAAAAAAACAAAAAACAACAAAACAACAAAACTCCCAAACTTTATTGCTAAAAAGTGCTATCATCTGGGACTTCAGCAAATCATGAATCTTTTTATAATAGTAACATCAGAGATCACTATGCATGCTAAGTTGCTTCAGTTGTGTCTAACTCTTTGTGACTCTATGGACTGTAGCCTGCCAAGCTCCTCTGTCCATGCGATTTTCCAAGCAAGAATCCTGGAGTGGGTTGCTATGCCCTCCTCCAAGTGATCTTCCCAGCCCAGGGACTGAACCCGTTTTTCTTACATCTCCTGCCTTGGCAGGTGGGTTCTTTACCACTAGCACCACCTGGAAGTCACAGATCACTATAACAAATACAATAACAAAGAAAAAGTTTGAAATATTGTAAGAATTACCAAAATGTGAGACAGGGAGACACGGTCAGCAAATGCTGCTGGGAAAGTGGCGCTGATAGACTTGTTTGATGCAGCGTTTTCACAAGCCTTCAGTTTGTAAAAGATGTAAATCTGCATAGTGCAATAAAGCAAAGCACAATAAAATGGGCTTTGCCTATATTACAAATAAAAATATGGGGAGCATTTGTGCTCAAGACTATGCAGACCTCAGGTCTCGTTTCTCTTAGGTAAATGCCTAGAAGTGCATTGGCTGGGCCATACGGCGGGAGTATGTTTAACTTTTTTAAAAGATTGCTAAATTGTTTGATAAAGTAGTAGTACCCTATTAAGCCTTTTTTGATATTTAGTTTAAAATAATGCAAATGAATTTGAATTAGGTTTTTTTATCTTTTTTCAGCAAGATTTTCAAGTACATATTTCATTTGTTGATCTATCATGGATACAGTCATTTTCCCATTACTCTGTTTCTTGCCTTTCCTATTCTAACATTTTTCTCAGTTACATCATAGGCATGTGGGCCATTTTGAGGCCTCCAAGAAACAGAATCTAAAATGCATATGATATTTTTTCAGTATTTTGAAAACAAAACTCAGTAAACAGTGATAGTAATCAGATTCTGTTAAAATACTACTGAGTTGATGAGCACCAAAATTATTTTTTTTATGATATTATACATGTTTTAATGCCATTCTCCCAAATCATTCCCCACCCCTTCTCCCATAGAGTCCAAAAGACTGTTCTATACATCTGTGTCTCTTTTGCTGTCTCACATACAGGGTTGTCGTTACCATCTTTCTAAATTCCATATATATGCGTTAGTATACTGTATTGGTGTTTTTCTTTCTAGCTTACTTCACTCTATATAATAGGCTCCAGTTTCATCCACCTCATTAAAGCTGATTCAAATGTATTCTTTTTAATGGCTGAGTAATACTCCATTGTGTATATGTACCACAGCTTTCTTATCCAGTCATCTGCTGAGGGACATCTAGGTTGCTTCCATGTCCTGGCTATTATAAACAGTGCTGTGATGAACATTGGGGTACACGTGTCTCTTTCCCTTCTGGTTTCTTCGGTGTGAATGCCCAGCAGTGGGATTGCTGGGTCATATATGGCAGTTCTATTTAAGAGGGTTCCCTTTTCTCCACATCCTCTCCAGCATTTATTGCTTGTAGACTATTGGATCTCAGCCATTCTGACTGGCGTGAAACGGTACCTCCTTGTGGTTTTGATTTACATTTCTCTGATAATGAGTGATGTTGAGCATTTTTCATGTGTTTGTTAGCCATCTGTATGTCTTCTTTGGAGAAATGTCTATTTAGTTCTTTGGCCCATTTTTTGATTGGGTCGTTTATTTTTCTGGAATTGAGCTGCAGGAGTTGCTTGTATATTTTTGAGATTAGTTGTTTGTCAGTTGCTTCATTTGCTATTGTTTTCTCCCATTCTGAAGGCTGTCTTTTCACCTTGCTTATAGTTTCAATTGCCCTAAGAATAGAAACATAAGATCATGGGACAGTGAAGCTAGAAAGAAATTGGTTTTGTGATTGTCTTTTTTTTTTTTTTTGCTTTACTGAAGATGAAACAGTGATCCAGAAAGAGTAAGTAACTTTTCCAAGGTCTTCAGCTCACAGGCTAGTTTCTTCACTCTTTTATAAAACCCTGCCATTTGGGAGGAACGCCACTGGTCATGGTGCAACTTCTCAGCATGGCCTTGTGTTGTGACCGCCAAGGGCACAGTGTTCAAAATAGGCCTCAATGTGCATGTGATATGTAACTTTGGCATGAAACATCTTTTGAAATTGGGGGGATTTTGCAGGAGATGGCATAAAGAGTATCCAAAGGGAAATAAGAGTGTAATCTACAGGAGGTCATCTCTGACCACGCATAGTATCAACAGCAGTTCAACAGCAGGTAAAATAAAAATGTGCACTCATCAGTGATGCATGGAGGAGATCCACCTGGTTTCGAAACTAAGTGATGCACCCAAAGATTAAGGCTACAGAGCAGTTCATTAAAAATGAAGAAAGCAGCATGCCTATTACCCAGCCCCTTCAGCTTACTGTTCCAGCACCCACCTCTTATTATCATATTCATAAGCATTGTCCCTCATCAGTCTTCCCGAGTAAAGTTAACAAGTATATGCATTCACTCTCTTAAAATTATTTTGCTTAGCCTAAGAAGCTGTCACGGTGTTGAGAAGGCTGCCACTTTAACCAGATTTCATCTTTGTGTGTCACCGCTCATGTCAAAGTAAAAATGCACTCAGACATAAGAGTTGTCCTGCTTTCATCAAGAGCGCCAGCCTGCCTGAACCTCGTTCCACTTGGTTAAGCCTGTTATTTAAATTGTTAAAATTGAGACATCGGCAGTAAATTTCAGAGAAGATATAACAATTATTAGATACAAGCTGGGCTCTTGTACTTGAGAACATACCATGCCCTCCATCCACCAGCAGAATTAGCCACAAATAATTTACAATGGTTGCTTTAAGAAGTGTGCCCTATAGTACTTGGATGGCTTTAAATCACAGCCCGCCCCCACCTGGATCATATTTCCAACTTTAAGATAGATTTGGTACCAGTCAGCAGAGTGGCGGAGCACTCCCGGGGACTGCCTTTTAATGCCTATAACTCTTGAAGGGCTGAGTGAGGATTCCCGAAGCTGCCTTCTGGCTATGAGTTTTGTGTTTAGGTGACTTTATATACCAGGCAGGGGAGCCACAATCCAGAACAATTGCCCTTTGAGGGTGAGGAGAAGGAAAAGCTGGGAGGCTCTCTGAATGACCTTGTACTATTCAGTCATCCCACTGAAATCCTAGAGGAGCACTTGACTTTGTGGTGACTGTGCCCCATGCCACCCTCTGCTTGTACTGAGAGAAAGGCTAAAGGGAAGAGACAAGTATGAATGAAGCATGGAAACTTTGAACGGATCATCAGAGTCCCTCTGATCCATATTAGCCAACCTCTCTTTCAGTAAAGGGAGCCCAATAAGTACCTGCTTATTTAGCAGTTGACTCATTAGACTTTGGGGTCCATACAAATTCCAGGGTTGGCTATTATTGTTGTCTAATGCAAATGACTTTCAAGCCAAATCTCCCCTAATCCACACCTGTGAAAAAAATTCCTTGGACCCAAATGTTGGACTTGACATTTAGTTACATTGTTTCATAATATTGGTTTTGATCCTTTATTTATATTAATGGAATATTTTAAAATTCTGCTTCTGACATTTAATGCATCATATTTGTGTAATTTTTAAAGTTGTATATCTTTCTTCAAAATCATAGAGGAAAAGAGAAATTTTAGAGCTGAAAGAAGGCTTGGACATCATCAGTCTAATCTCTCGTTTTAAAAACCAATAAAACAAGAACTAAAGAGGTTAAACAACGGTCTCAAAGTCATATGTCCGAGTGGCATTAAACCATGGTACTTTTTGAGTAATCTTCCCAGCTGGTGCGGTTGTAAAGAAGCTGCTTGCCAATGCAGGAGACACAAGAGATGTGGGTTCCATCCTTGGGTCAAGAAGATCCCCTGGAGTAGGAAATGTCAACCTGCTCCAGTATTCTTGCCTGGAGAATCTCATGGACAGAGGAGCCTGGCAGGCTACAGTCCACGATGTCACAAGGAGTCTGACGCGACTGAGTGACTGAGCATACACGCACGTACTCTTTAAGTATATGTTGTCTTGTTATTTGAAAATTTACCCTACTGTAAAACAAGTACACATTTCCTCACCTTATCCATAAGACCACTCTAGGAAGGTTTGTAAACATACCTTTTAAGAGTCAGAATCTGGTCTTGATATTTCCACATTATTTCACTATTCTTAGGCATCACCTCACATCCTTTTGCCTGAAATATCTCCCAGCCCTTGGCCACTTGTTTTCCCCAGGTTGCCACAGTGACTGTCTCTTTTTTAAAAAAAGATTGAAGAATTTCTCTTTTGGCTGTGCTGGGTCTTCATTGCTGCGTGGCGGCTCTCTCTAGCGACAGCGAGCGGGGGCTACTCTTTTGTTGTGGAGCACGGACTCTTAGGAGCAGGGGCTTCAGTAGTTGGGCCATATGGCTCAGTAATTGCAGTGCATGGGTGTATTTGTTCTGTGGTATGTTGGGTCTTCCTAGACCAGGGATCCAACCCTTGTCTGCTGCATTGCCAGGCAGACTCTCAATCACTAGACCACCAGGCAAGCCCCACAGTGAACATCTTTTATGGATATAGCCAGCAGTGCCTGCCTCATGCCTGTCCATGAGCTGTCTTGTTGACACTGAAGCATGATACTATTTGGAATCCCATTCTGCATCTTTGCAGCTTGGTAATACAGGGGTGTTCATCAGGGCATTCAAGAGAAACAACCAAAGGTATATGGGTATGTGTGTGTGATAAACAAATTGGCTCATCTGATAATGGAGGCTGGCAAATCCAAAATCTCTGGCTTGGGCTGACCCAAGACAGGCTCAAGACCCAGGAGAGCTGACAGTGCTGTTCCAGTCTGAAGGCCAGCAGGCTGTTACTGATTTAGATGTTAGTTGCAGTCAAGAACACCCTCCAAGTTGGGGATTCTCTGGAGGTTCAGTGGTTAGGAGTCAGTGCTCTCACTGCCAAGGGCTGGGGTTCAATCTCTTGTCGGGCAACTAAGATCCCACAAACTACATGCCCCCCCTTCAAAAAGAGAAACAAAAATGCCCTCCAAGTTGATACATAAAATTACTCTTCACAAGGGGTTAATACTCTGTGAAACAAATCTCTGATGATTGAGGTATGGGAGTCAGTGGATATTCTTCCTGCCCTTCCCTGCCCCAGCATGCATTCATTCACATGGCCTCCCTGGAAAGCATCTGCGCCACTGAGCAGTCGTGCATGTACTTCAGTGTGGAGCCTGGTTTGATGTCTCATCCCCTTTCTCACTTTTGCCTTCCCAGTATTGCACCTCCTAGCAAAGTCTCACCACATAAGTTTTGCCTCAGACTTCATTTTTTCAGAAGCCTATATCTTCTTATCAACTAGCAAACCCCTCTCTAAACTGATTACAGCCACACGCCGATTGTATGAAACATACTATCTAACTTTGTATCTTGTGCAATTTTAAGAAACTCTTACTTACTGCAATGCTTCAGTTGATTCTTTTTGACCAGTTAAAAACCTGTTGTAGATTACATACAAGTGTCGATGTCAAGAACTATTATTACTTATCCCTTATGCATAGAATCTGAACTGTAACTTCATCAGCTTAACTCACACAGCCCAAATCAATCCTCTATGTCTAAACAAAGCAATTTAACTTCTTGGTAATTTACCAGTTACAGAGCACTTATTTATAGGAGAATTCATAAGTGCGGGACATGGTGAAAGGTATGAAGAATAAAAGATATGATTTCTGCTCTCAAATTACAGTCTACCAAGCATTTTTGCTTTTCGTTCTCTCCAAACTGATATTATACTTACCTGATAGACATGTGAAATCTTTTTATAAATGTTTTTTGACCAAGATGTTTCAAAATTCAAATGATTCGGTTGGAGCCATTGAAAATCCTGGTGATGATGAGCCAGGAGGCACAAAACAGGCTCAGATATTGGAGAGAAAAAGATGTAGTAGTTGGTGCCAGTGAAAGCTCACTGATGGGTTGAAGCAGCCTTTCCCTCTTGTTGTTTACTGACATTTTGAGGAGTCTTGAAGGGAGTAGATCTGCAGATGATATAAAACCAGCAAGCAGTCCATAAACAATGCTGGCTCTGAAATATATAGAATAACTATTTTTTAATAGTAGATTTATAATCTGAATTAAAACTTGTTTAAGCCAATGTTATGATTCAATTGCATTCTCCAAAGCACAGGTAGGTGAAGGAGAGGGTGGAACAAATTGAGAGAGTAGCATTAACATATATACACTACCATGTGTAAAATAGATAGCTAGTGGGAAGCTACTGTCTAGCCATGGGGAGCTTAGCTTGGTGCTCTGTGATGACCTAGATGGGTGGG
Source organism: Bos mutus (assembly GCF_027580195.1). Classification (NCBI taxonomy): domain Eukaryota; kingdom Metazoa; phylum Chordata; class Mammalia; order Artiodactyla; family Bovidae; genus Bos; species Bos mutus. The sequence continues at coordinate 49,607,738 of NC_091620.1, forward strand.
ATTGGGGGTAGGTGGGTGGTAGGGATGAGAGGGATGGGATATATGTATATTTATAGCTGATTCACATCCTTGTATAGCAGAAAGTCACACAACATTGTAAAGCAATTATCCTAAAAATTTTTTAAGAGGGGGAAAAAGATGGAGGAGACATCTGATGGTTAAAATTAGACTTTGGAGCTTTCTCGTATCTGGCTTCGATCTGGCTACCAGAGAGAAGCAGATACTACAAGTTAATAGCATAATTGGTAGTTGTAAGAAGTCTTTGTCTTCTTATTAACCTACTTCAGTTTTAGATACATAAATTAGCCATTTTGTACTTTTTTACCCTATTCCTATGTCTGTCCTAAAAATAATAATTAAAAGATGCAGACAGACTATCTTGAAATAAAGGACTAGAAAACCTTTATGAACAATGTATTTCCTGTATGATAGAGGTACTACTATGAAAAATTATTATAAGATCTAAAATCTTCAAAAACATCCCCTAGTTCCATTATGCCTTTCTATAATTGGTCTTGACCTTTATTCAGGCAAAACTCTCACTGATTTTCAGTTGATTGAGCTGATTTGAGTTGAATCGGGTCAGCTACAAATCGCCCTCTCTACTCTACATTCTGATCGTGTGATGCATTGTGTCATAATGTGGCAATGATATGTATTGGCAATCTCATACCACTGATTAATTGCTGGGAAAGTAATTTCTTTATAATTGTACTAGAATGCTTTTTGTGTCTGACATCATAGGGACTCAGGCATACTGGCTCAGAACAGCACCCAAGAACTGTCTCAAGACTCCCATCCCACCTGAAAATGACCCCAAGTCTTTGAAAATAAGAGTAGCCATTCACATCTCGAGTGCTGACTCATGCCAGGCATGTGTGAAAATTCGCATGCACTGCCTCCTCTGCTGTCATCTTCCCCAGAATCCCATTAGGTGGGTGCCCTAAGCAGGTATTACTGTCCCATGTGAGATGGGACACCCTTGCATTTTGCGTTTCCTTGCTCTTCTGCGAGGAGAGCAGCTTTGTCTGAATTAGTTGTTACTCTAGCTCTAGCATCCAGGACAGTGACCATCACTTCACAGATGCTCAGCCACTATTTGTTGAGTGATCACAGAGCCAGGTTAGCTGAGCAAGCCTGCAGATTTGATACCCAGTGTATATGAAGGCTGGGCAGGGTCTCCCCGCAGAAGAGGGCAGAGTGCTTAGGAGGTCGTGCATGGGGCTCACTACAGGATGGAGATGCATGGAGCATGCTTACTTTCTCTGTATCTGCTTCCTGTCTTGCTGTCTTATTTTTCCTCCAGGCTTAGTCCCAATTCACCCCACACCCTGCAAGCACTTTCTTGCCTTAGAGCAGAAATATTCTACTTTCCCTTGAGCCATGGGATATGTTGGAACCGACTTTGGGTATCTCATGACTGATGGGCACCAGTATTGGTTTGCAGAATAACAACGAACACTGGACAGTCCAGGAAATCCAAGGAGAAAGCTAACCAAAGGGACATCAGCACCTTGAAGGCTGGAAGTCCACTGACCACATACCTTGAAAAGGTGACATGGCTCATTACCTAGCAGCTTTCTTGGTGAGAAGTGACTGGACCCTAGTGCTTCAGTGTGATGTGGGGCTTGGGACAATTGGTTGGTCCTAACCAAATATGAACAGAGAAGGCAATGGCACCCCACTGCAGTACTCTTGCCTGGAAGACCCCATGGACAGAGGAGCCTGGTAGGCTGCAGTCCATGAGGTCGCTAAGAGTCGGACACGACTTTGCGACTTCACTTTCACTTTTCACTTTCATGCATTGGAGAAGGAAATGGCAACCCACTCCAGTGTTCTTGCCTGGAGAATCCCAGGGATGGTGGAGCCTGGTGGGCTGCCGTCTATGGGGTCGCACAGAGTCGGACATGACTGAAGCGACTTAGCAGCAGCAACCAAATATGAAAGCAGATACAAGACCAAATGCCTTTGTACCACAATATGGGGGAGGGAGACTGAAAAGAACACTTGCTCCTCCTTCAGGGTCTGCCTGCTCTGTGTTCCTGCAGGCGTATGGCAGAGCTCTGGCATCTCAGGAGAGCCCAGTAAGCACATCACAATCATCCGCCAAGTTCAAAACGCATCCTCACAGCCTTTCAGAGTGCTTGACATCCTTTCAAGTTAGCTGCTACAAAGGCAAATGCAAACAGAGTGTGTTTCGAGGGCGTTCTGTCAGTCAGCCCTCAATCTGTATGTTCTTCAAGGCACTCCTTCTCCTGCCTGATTTATTTCATATTAAAAGGGCTGTCAATCTGTGTCACAATAACAGGTTGAGAAAAAGTGAGTGATGTTTGCGGAGTGGGTTTTCTGTTGTTGTTTGTTATTGTTAAAAAATAATGGTCTCCCTCTCTCTGGCCACACTCCTGACTCACCGACTCACCCTCCACAGCTCCCTCAGTCCTGACTTGCAGGTATCTGCACATCCGAGGTATGAACTGCATGTACTAGATGCATTTACATTAGAAACGTATTTTGTGAGGCTGTGGCAGACCCTTTTTTATTATCCATCAAATATATCTCTTTTTACCATCTGATGGCTTGGCAACAGGCCCATTCTTTCAAAAAAATAAATGTGCCTGCAATGTGGCAGAATAGTCAGCATTGAAGAGGCTTTGCCTGGTTAATGAAAGTTGCATTCTTTGGGCTTCATTAGGACAGAACACTAAGGATGTAAAAGGTAGTTCTGGGTGGGAGTGCTTTATGGGACCAGCTGCATTATTGTTGCATGTTAGGATATCGATTATTGCCTTCTCCTGTCACTTAGGCCAGCATTTCTTACTTTAATCTGCTGTTTCGGTCTATAAATAGAATTGCTCCATCATCCTGTACTATTAATTTCTCACCAGTCTTGAAGGTGCCTGAACCAATCAAAGCCATCTTCACTGGCCATGTGAAAAACTACTCCCAGATTACAAAGTAACCAGAAGTCAGATTATCTCCAGGCACAGGGTCTGTTTTGAGCATGTGTGGGAGTGACTGGGGAAACTTGTCGAAAAGCAAAGTCCTGGGTCCCAACCTCATAAATGTGGAAAGTGTGAGACAGGACCCAGGAATCTACATTTTCAGTAATCACTCAGATGATGCCTGGAAAAGGCTGGGGGGCAGAGTGTGCTCGAGGCGGGGTGGGGGGGTGATGCAGGGTTGGCAAGGAGCTGGCAGGAGGCCCTGGACTCTGTCCCAGACATCTGTTTGTGATGCAGCTGACCTTGACTCTACTCCTTCCCTGTGGCCCTCCCCCAGGCTTCACCCCCTCTTTGCAGGCTGCCCCTGAGCTCCACCTCCCCCCAAAGGTTTTCTGAGGGCTCCACCTCTTCTGGGTCTACCTTTAGTATTTTAGAGAAGTATTTTAGAGTAGAACATGGAGAAGGAAATGGCAATCTACTCCAGTATTCTTGCCTGGGAAATCCCATGGATGAAGGAGCCTGGTGGGCTACAGTTCATGGGGTTGCGAGTGTCGGATATGACTGAGTGACTAAACAATGACAAAGAGAAGAACATGGCCACTTAGAAGAAAGACCCAAATAAAAAGTGATGTTAATGCTGCTCTCTCTTTTCAAAACAGTTAGGCACATAATACAATTTTGTAGTGAAAAGGTGAGATGGAGAGGAGAGGAAGAAGAAAAACATTCTAGAATAAAATATAGGCCAAACTGCTGCTCAGGAACAAAGCCCTCCAGAGGCCCTAGGAAAATGCTGCCTTCAAGGAAGCAGCAGACCCTTTTCCTTGAGGATGGGTCACTGGGAGACATCCTGGGCCATCAAGGGAGGGCCAGGTGTATGCAGATGCTGCCGGGAAAGGGACACAGCACCATAAACCTACTTTTGCTCTCAGCTAATGCTTGCTGAAAGGCGGTACCTGGAGGACGGTGCAGACCTAGGAGGACCACTAGGACTTGGGAAGAAAACTCATGGAAAACCAATAGTAAAATAAATATATTAAAACCCAAAATAGTAAATGCTCAAATTCTTCAATTCCTAATTATTTTAGTATTTTACTATTATCTGTGCTCTTGAGTTTTTTTTACACCAGTTGGATCTCTTTGGCAGAAAGCTATACTGTGGTGGGTTACGCTGTGTCTTATCCCAGTTCTGCATTCAGTGACATCATCTTGGCAGCTTGGAAATGGCCAGGGGAAGTGTATTTACACCATGGGAATCAGCAAATGCTGTGAAATCGCACTTGGTTTATTGTTTCGTGGGCTACCCGGACTTAAGAGAGTGTTGGGGAAAATGTTAATAATTATACGTACAAGTGTGTTGTGCCTATAGCTGTTATACTGTGATAGCACAAAACTTTGTATTTGAAAATCATTATCTGATTCAGCAAAGAAGTCACTCATACCACTGACGAACGAATATAGTTCTGACATATGTCTTCATTTTCCACTTCTGTCCTACTCATTAATGTAAATGAAAATATCCACCTCTATTCATGTCGGAACTACACTTCATTCATCACTCGCAATGTAGGATGGTGATGGACACAAGAGTTCATGAAAAATTGGCAAAGCCTCTTGAGTATGTAGAATTATAATAGTTTTACTCATTTTATCTTTATTTGTAAATTACTTGCTATGGATCCTTCAAATCAGTAGAATTTCTAATAAACCCAGGCACACATATACAGGCAGCCTCCTCCCACACCCCTTCCCCCTATGCTGACGTTAAACAATTACTAGCACGTCACTGTCTTAATCACGTTTATAAATATAAACATGGCTTCTTCCTTAGGAACCCCAAGGAGGGAGCAAACTTATTCAGAGGAAATCTTATCTCATCTACTGGATTACATGTTTCTTGAGTCAAGAGCCCATCTCTGATTCAGTCTTTTATCTGCTGTTTTACTTAATGCAGAAATTATATTCAGCAAGTGTTCTTAAATACTACATAAATAGTATACAATTTTCCCTTGGTATCCACGGGGGATTGGTTCCAGGACCCCCCCTGGGGCACTAAAATCTGAAGATGCTCAAGTCTCTTAAATAAAATGGTATAGAGCAGTGGTATAGTTGGCCCCCCATATCCGTGGGTACAGAGGACCACCTACATCTCAACACAAGCATGCCAACTAGGGATGAACTGTATCACATGTCCTTGGTAGGAGTGAAATACAGGAAGACCAGAATGGAGCAAAGAAATGTAGACTTGTGGTCCATGACAATTTGGGACTAGCAATTAAGATGAGCCTGCTGTTTATTTGCAAGAAGCTCCCTGATAATTTACACTTGGGATGTTGGGATGGTCGCTGGGCTTGACTATCTGTCAACTGTCTTCTCTGCTTCTGGAGCAGTCCTTGAAAACCAGTTTGTTTTTGGTGTTTTTGTTCCCATCATGCTGGCCTATGGGGAAGAGTGCAGCTGGAATGAGGAAGGAGGTGGGAGAAAGAAAGAACAAGAAGGGGAGGGTAAGGGTATGTTAGTTATACTAGTTATATCGGTGTTATGTGATGCTCTTGCTAGGTGCCAGGGATTGCACTGCATATTCAATATTTTAAAACAATGTTTTAGGGTCTTCCATGGTGGTCCGGTGGCTAAGATTCTGTGCTCCTAATGTAGAGGGCCTGGGTTCGATCCCTGGTCAGAGAACTGGATCCTATGTGCCACAACTAAGAGTTCTCATGCTGCCACTAAGACCCAGTGTAGCCAAATAAATAAATACTGAAAACAAAAAGCAGTGTTTCACATAAACCTCATGACCAGCCTCATGAAATCATATTGCCACTCCATTTTACTTTTAAGAGAATGGAGGCTTCAGTTCAGTTCAGTCACTCAGTCATGTCCAACTCTTTGTGACCCCATGAATCGCAGCAGGCCAGGTCTCCTTGTCCATCATCAACTCCTGGAGTTCACTCAAACTCATGTCCATTGAGTCGGTGATGCCGTCCAGCCATCTCATCCTCTGTCATCCCCTTCTCCTCCTGCCCTCAATCTTTCCCAGAATCAGGGTCTTTTCAAATGAGTCAGCTCTTCTCATCAGGTGGCTAAAGTATTGGAGTTTCAGCTTCAACATCAGTCCTTCCAATGAACACTCAGGACTGATCTCCTTTAGGATGGACTGATTGGATCTCCTTGCAGTCCAAGGGACTCTCAAGAGTCTTCTCCAACACAACAGTTCAAAAGCATCAATTCTTTGGTGCTCAGCTTTCTTTATAATCCAACTCTCACATCCATACATGACCACTGGAAAAACCATAGCCTTGACTAGATGGACCTTTGTTGACAGAGTAATATGCTGTCTAGGTTGGTCATAACTTTCCTTCCAAGAAGTAAGCATCTCTTAATTTCACGGCTGAAATCACCATCTGCAGTGATTTTGGAGCCCAGAAAAATAAAGTCAGCCACTGTTTCTACTGTTTCCCCATCTATTTCCCATGAAGTGATGGGACCGGATGCCATGATCTTCGTTTTCTGAATGTTGAGCTTTAAGCCAACTTTTTCCCTCTCCTCTTTCACTTTCATCAAGAGGCTCTTTAGTTCTTCTTTACTTTCTGCCATAAGGGTGGTGTCATCTGCATATCTGAGGTTATTGATATTTCTCCCGGCAGTCTTGATTCCAGCTTGTGCTTCCTCCAGCCCAGCATTTCTCATGATGTACTTTGCTTATAAGTTAAATAAGCAGGGTGACAATATACAGCCTTGACGGACTCCTTTTCTGATTTGGAACCAGCCTGTTGTTCCATGTCCAGTTCTAACTGTTGCTTCCTGACCTGTGTACAGATTTCTCAAGAGGCAGGTCAGGTGGTCTGGTATTCCCATCTCTTTCAGAGTTTTCCAGTTTTTTGTGATCCCCACAGTCAAAGCCTTTGGCATACTCAATAAAGCAGAAATAGATGTTTTTCTGAAACTCTCTTGCTTTTTCGATGATCCAGAGGATGTTGGCAATTTGATCTCTGGTTCCTCTGCCTTTTCTAAAACCAGCTTGAGCATCTGAAGTTCACGGTTCACGTATTGCTGAAGCCTGGCTTGGAGAACAGTATGAACTGAGGCTTAGAGGGGTGAAATAACCTAATCAAAGGTAGCAGATGCCACCCTGGCCCTGATGGAATGAGGTCTGGCATTAACACAGGGCTTTCTTTTCTCATGCCTCCTGGTATCCTGGCTGTGGGGATAATACTGGGGATACATTTTGGTGTTTATGAATCTGCCCTAAGAGGATAGATGGGCCTTTTTGGTTTTGGTAGTGTCATGAGTCTCTGGGTGCATTGGGAACTTCTCTGAAGTGAGAGAGGTTGCTACAAGGCTCTGCTGCTCTGCCGATGACGGAACAGCTCCTGGGCTGGGAATTTTCCTTGTCTTTCATGGAGGTCGAGGCCTGGTCCCTGGAGGAGGAGGGGCTCATGAGGAAGTCTGTTGCGTGCCAAGTTTGACCTTAAAACACACTCCTCAAGTGGCTTATTCCACTGTTTAACAATCTTTACTTCCAAGAATTTCTAATTTACATCTACCCTGAATTTCTCACCAAATTTTAGTGCATTTCCCATGTCAAGGGTGCCCTGTTATCAGAGAACTCACATAGCCAGTAGTCCATGGGGATTTTGTGGAACCTGGGTTCTGAGAAGTTCTCACGTGTGTGAGCATAGCAATGTTGAGTTCTCAGAGGACTCTTCAAGCCTCTTGGCACCAGAGTTTTCACTCAAGCCTGGATGGGAAGGACTGGTATGTGAGCGGACTGCCCTGTGGATGGATGGTCACTTTAACCACATGGGTCTAATTGCAACGTACTTCCTAATTCTGCACCGATTCCTGTGATGTTTGCTGCAACAGCATGCCTCACAATGAACTCATTTGGCATTAATGTGAATGTAATATGCTGTTCCATAGGAGTTCCACTGTAATTGAGCATTCATTAATGTCCACTTATTGTAAAGTGTTACAGAAAACACTTTATCGCCCACAAATTGCCAAAGGGATTTCCCCCTGTGGGTGTATATATGTTGTGTGTACCATTTAATGAGGTCCTTGTGAACTTGGGAATCCTAGTAAATATAAACTTCATATAAAGTCCCAGGTCATAAATCAAGCAAGTATTGCCAATGACCTTACCATCTAAAGGTCAGATGTGCTGGGTCCTCTCAAAGGGCTTTGATCTTTTGTGGGGTCCAAGGACATCCAAACACTTTGTTGCAGCGGCATCATGTCAAGGGTCCCTTCAGTGTGTGTGTTTCCTGTTCTCTACTGGGAGCTCCCAAATTCCCTCAATTGACCATTTGTTACGTTTCTATCCCTATGGCTCCTCACAGAGGCAGCCACAGTCACCTCTCCTGTTCAGGGCAATTTTCCTTTATGACATTTCTGAATACTAAGTGAACCAGAGCTATTTGAACCCATCCCACTTAGAAGCTAAACTCCTGTTGCAATAGTTTCAACTAGATTTAAGATCAAAGGCAGAGGTAAAAGTCAGTGTAGCAATGCAAAGCATTAATCTCTGATGTCAGTTGTGTTCACTGTTGCTTTTTTAAAAAACATTTCAATAGCTTGACATATTATTCATTTATATGCAATAGGAAGGATTTACTTTGCTTCACGCCACAGATTGACCAATGCATCATGGAAAGACTCTCTCTCTTTTTTTTAACAAAGGTCATCTCTGTCCTAAAAATAATTCCACAAAATAAATGCAACACGCCACACCCTCAGTATTTTTTTCTCCTTTTGATACCATTTTCTCTGTGATGTAACTGAGTGATTTTGCAGCAGAAAGCTTCCAAAATTAAACCTGAACTTTCCAAATAGCTTCCTAATAACCGTTGCCCAAATCAATGGGGCTCCATGAATATTTTGACACAGTTTAAATGGGTTTGTATCCTCACCACTGAGATCTGGTGATTTAGCCTGTCAGGCTGCAAATGTGGAAATATCACCTCTCACTGAGCAAAGTCCAATATCTCATTAGAAATGAAAATAGAAGAGAAGGGAAGCACAAATGCTGTCAGTGGTGGTGAGGAAAGAAATTAAACCTCCGGAGGCCTGTATATCTTATACAAAAGATTATGCACTGCCAGGCTATATAAATCATGCCAGGGCTCTGGGGCTGCAATGGACTAGAAAATAAAAAACCATAAAAGTGTCATATTGAAATACAGTCACTGAGAATTCTTTTATGATGAGTCTAAATTCGCCTGACATTCTCGCAAATTCAGGGGCCTGCTTGGGTTGTTTATACCCGGCCTTTCTCTGTCAGTCACGAAGTCCCAGTTTCCACAGCAAATTATTCTAAACAGGGCTTATTATCAAGGCATAAAAAAGTTAAAACACAGATGGCTGGAGAGTTCCTGTTTAATTTAAATGCCCTGTGGCCCACATCAATGTGAGTCTGTCTTGTCCTAGATTTACTATCAATAAATTGGCTGCACTTATTAGATGGCAGAGCCCTAAGATGTTGGTAGGGAGTATTTCAAATAGAATTAACATGAAGAGATGCAGAGCCATATCCTATCATCTGTGAAATATGGAGAAGGACAAGCCATACATAAACAGGTATGACCACTCGTACGCGCATCCACATGGGCCGGCGTGCCAGCACCAGGAGGGAGAGGAATTATACCTGTTACAGGATTTAATTACAGACACAGGCTTAATTACCAGTGGCATTTTCTGCCTGGGTTAAAAAAAAAATTTTTTTTAAACAAATGATCAGCATAATACAAGCAAATGGTGATCCAGATTTTCGGAGCAAATAAAGGAGATTTGGGCCCAGAGAACCAAATAGGGTATATAGGAGCATTTTATGTGGAATGACACACTGCCAGTTTGTGAAAATACGGGCCGGCTCTCTCCTCGGCTGATTTATCTTTCAGCCTCGCTTGTACAGCAGCCAGTCAGCTGGCAGCGTTTGCTGGGTTTTTATTGTGCTCAAGGCTTGGCAGTGAGTGACTGGGAAGGTTGAAAAGATGCAGAGAGACCTCTGTCCTGGAGGCGAACTGTTGGGGCCCAGGGGATCTGAGCTGGGTACGGAGATGAATGGGATGCTGGACATCAATGTCAAAAGTTGTCCCTCCCTTTTCTGTGAAAGGTGCAGGTTGGCCATGGGAGAATCCAGGCTTCTTAACCACCGAGTTGGGCTGGAGCCAGACAGACCTGGGTTCAAATTTCGACTTTGCTTTCTCCTGGTTGTGTGTGAGTCCGTGGCTACTTCTTTGCTTTTTCTGATCTTTGATTTCTCTACGTAAAAAGAGAATAATCTGATCTGCCTCCGAAGGCACTTTTGAGGAAAAAAAATGGAGAAATAAACGCAGGGACCTAGCATGGTGCGAGGCACACTGAAAACTGTCAGTAGCTGCGTGCTGAGTTAGCCTGACGCTTGTCACTCTGACCCTGCATTACGGAGACCTTCCTTGACCAGTAAACATTCAGTAAGAATGAGGGGCTGCAGTCCCTTGTGCCTTCAGAGCAGCACTGCTTAGTCTCCTAGTGGACACTGAGAATGGCCCATCCGCCGAGGCCCCAGATCGAACACCTCCCTCTCCTCCCCTGCACACACAAGGATCATGTCCTTTTGGAAGTGCCACCACGTCTAGACATCTGGGAGAGACCACACTGAGAGGCGGTGGCTAACTCAAGTCACGCGGCCCGACCTGCGGCCATGACTAACGGTTACTAGGTACCTCCTCTTGGACCCTCCTAGGAGGTAGGTCCCATTTTGAGAAATCCCAGTTTAAATGGGCCTCAGGGCAATGAACTTCAGTCAGCCAGACTGAAGATGCCAAGGGTTCCACGCTGCTATGGGTACCAGCGTCCAGCGTGAACCATCTCCTCCTCATCCACTGACACCGGGCACTACAAAAAGGCCAGAAGAACATGGTGCACTGGTTCTCAAGGCCAGCGGGGATTCCAACTCCATGAAGGAAAGCAAAGACCGTCACGATGCCAGCCGCCAGGGACAGAAGACCAAACACTGCTGCCCACTGCATCATGGTATCAGATGCCAAGGAAAACACTCAAAAGTGCAGCTGTGAGTGAAACAGCACTTTCACTCAGACAGAAAGAGAATAGGGAGCAAAATCTGCTCCAGTGGCGTGGGTGGGTCCTCGGGGCTGTCAAGGCCAGCAGGTGCCCTGGCAGCGATGCAGGGGAACTGGCCCACGCTCACCCAGCAGTCAGAGCACTCTGACCCCATTCCTGTGGAGTCTGAAATACTGAGACTGAAGGCATTCAGTACAGGCTTAAGCAGAACAAAGAAACACTTACTGAGTCTGAAACAGGAAAAGAGAATCCCACATAAGGTGGCAAGCCCAGCGCAAACTGTGTGGCTCTTTCTCTCTCAGTAAGGCAGTGTCCTGGGCCCAAGGTCTCTTCTCATGTGATGAGCAGGGGTGGAAGACTGTGGGCACAAGACTGCTCTTCCCCTCAAAATGATGTTAGGCCCCTCCTTCCCTAAGTCAGATGCATTCAACAAGATGATGTGGAAGAAGAAATGCTTCAGGTTCCACCATGTTTCCCCAAAGTGAATGAAGTCAAGGTCATCGGTTGGGTTGTGATGGTGCTGTATTGCTCACCTGTGGGGTCTGACTTTCAGAGAAGAAGGCAGGCCAAGAGGAAATCTAAGGCCCAGGAGACTCCTTTCTACACTGGCTTCTCGGGATTTGTGATCGAAGTTCCAGCTCCACTTAAACTCTTCCCTGGACCTAAGGAAGGCAAGCAATTCAGCAAATGCTCAGCTAACTGTTTGCAGCCAAAGACTCCTGAGACGTCTCTTACAAAGTTCATCTCAGTTCATGCTTCCGAAAGTACTTGCCTCTCTGGAAAGTCAGCGTCCCTCAGGATTTGTTACTTGGCTTTGGTCAAATAACTTTGAAATTGAACGCTCTATCTCAAGATGGATAACCCCATTAGGCATCAAGACCACATTTGTTTCCCGTGCAGCACATTTTCAGTGGAGGAGGGATGCATGCAGAAGTTGGAAGGGAATATCAAGGTCTCTGTGGGTGTTTTCCCCACCCCCACCACTACACGTACACACATTCTGTGCTTCCTGGCTCTTGCCTTCTCTTTCAGCACCAGGCCTCTGGTTCACAGCCAGAGGAACTGCCTGGAAATCAGACCCTGTGGCTTCTCCATGTTGTCACCACGTGGGAGGCACTGGGAGCAAGGCACTCGTGGGTTTACTCTTGCGTGGATCCTCTGACCAGATCCTCCTGCAGAACTGAGGTATCAATACCCGCCTCCCTCCTCCTGCCAGGAGCTCCCCCTGCTGGTGACTTACAGCTGAATCCCTGTATCCAAAGACTGGCCCGTGTTGGGGGATGGGGGCCCAACCCTCTTGCCCCAGTGGGGCCAGCTCTGAAGGGCCGTCCCAGGTCCCCTGGGGCTGGCCCAGGTCTCTGCTGTGACTGCAGCACAGTACAAGCTCCCCTCTGCCAGCCCCGCTCCCCTCATGCACCCACAGGTGTTGTTCCCTCTCTCCAACAAACCTCCTCCCCACAGTCTCCTAAGTTCTGCTTCCCCAGCCATCTGATCTGTGACAACTCTCCTAAAGTGCCCTGGGAGGAGGATTCCAGGTGAGCAGCAAGGGAAGGAAGAATTCTGGAATGAGAGAGGGAGAAAAGGCAAGCACCATCATCTTCAGTGATATAAACTCAATATTCAGACCTTATACCAACTTTGCCTCCCTCTTTTCTAGGTGAATGGAGGGAGACTATACCGAGGGGGTGGGATTACAGTAAGATGTATGCTAATGAGATGATTGATCCATGTTTCTTTTCCTAGAATGCCATCACAGTTTGAAAAGACTATGTCTGTCACATTCTAAAGCTTTTAATACATCTAAGGCAAATTTCCATGTTTTGGGGAAGTCTAAGTCAGCAGGGAAGCATGTGGACTGGTTTATGAGTAGGTGGTTAATAGATCACCCAATGTATGTGATTTAAATTAAATGGCACAATTTTCTTGCATTATTTCTAAATTCTGATAGACTTCTGATATTTGAGTTTTGAAAAATGAATCATCTGTTATTAACATGCAAAATAGTCATTTATAAGATGAATAATTATCACCTATTAGTTCTCAGCTAGCTTGGAGCAAGGCAAGTACTAAGAAAGGGATTGGGATGTGGGTGTGTGGGTTCCAGAGGCCCCGTAAGATGAAATAAGAGGGAACAAAGAGGAGCTGTTTGCCTTATACTCTATGGTAATATGAGTTAAAACAAGTGTTTCCCAAAATGTGAAACCAAAAGGGATGGAACCTGGTGGAATCAAGAGATCTTAGGTGGTATAAGAGAAAAATATTAATGATTTTCATTATTATGAGTTATAGTTACCTTTTATTTTTGACAAGTGTTTCTCATCTTCTTTTTATAGGTAGTGTTATAAATTTTAAAGTAAATTTATTTATTTATTTAAAATGTATCAATTTGAATAAAATATTTACTGATACAAGTGGCCTACAGATATTATAGAAAAAATCACAATGATCATTTGTGACTATTAGTTTAGATATTATAGAAAAAATCACAATGATCATTTGTGACTATAAGTTTAGATATAAAGTTCGGTTCAAGGTACTAAAGAGAATTAGAGGGAAAAAAAAAGATTATCTAGCACATTCTGACAACTCAGTAAATATTAAATAAAATAACAAATGACACCATGTAGAATTCATGTAGATTGTTCAGACTGTTTACATTTTTTTCTGCAAACTGCTTACATTTTTGTTGTTGCTTTTGATATGTTCTTAACTAAACTAGTACCACCCCCCCATCCTCATGTTGCATACTGTATAAAATAATTCATTCTAGAACTTTCAGTCTCTAGCACACTTTCACAGTCTATAAGATTTTGTAACATATCATGCCCATGATATTATTGCTCATTAATTACACACCCAACACATATCAGGTATCATTAAAGCCCATTCATTAAACATAAAACTAGAGGATTTAAAGGGAATTTGGGAAAAAGAAAAAAATACCTCCTACTCTGGAAGGTTTCCAGGCTAAATAGAGAAACTTGAGACAAGTAGTGGTTTTCAAACTTTTTCAGCCAGAGAACATTCTGTTCAAATAAATCTTATGCACAAACCCAAAGTCACAGGGGAAAGGTACACAGAGCTGCTTAGTGGGTGAGGGTGCTGGGGTCATGACAGTCCTCCTGTGATGCACGGTTCCCCTCCCCTGTCTTCTGGACAGCCCCCCCCAACCCCAACCCCAACCCCAACCCGAGGCTTGGGGGATGTGGTCCTCCATTTGAAAACTTCTCTTTCTGTCTGCACCTGTCATTTTGTGTCAAGGGGTTTCTATTTTATGATATGGTGCAGTAATGGTATATTCTCTCTGAGACTACTACAGATGTGTCTTGTCCAAAATTTAAAAAAAATGGATTTAAGGGATAAACAAACAAAAAATCTCCTAGATCATAAACTCCATGCAGGGCTTCAAGCTTCTGGCTTGTTTCTCATGGTGTAGCCCCAATATCTAGCAGGACTCCCCATATACATCAGATGATCAGATGAAAGAAGGAGCAGAAGAGGAAAGTCAGGCTATGATGCAGTCTGAGAAATGGGATTAATGGGTCAGAGGGTGTTCACACTCTAAAAACTTTCAGTGAATGAGTTATTATAGAGAGCAGCTGGGAACAGTTGGGCAGGTTGCAGTAATCTGTATGCAGTGAGCCCTGAAGGTGATTATGCTTGGGAGAAGATAGTGGTTATGAAATAGAAAAGCAAATATGAATCTACAACTATCAGAAAAGAAACAATACTGGTAGTGGGTGGAGTTTGAGAACCAGAAAGACTTGGGCCAAAAATGATTTTTGTTTCCATCATTAAGATGCTGTGCGAGGGATTTGAAACATCACAAAGCTGATCAGAAACTTAGTTCCTGAGATAAGCTGAGAGTTGCCTTAAAAGACAATTCAGCCTCCTTAGTATAGTCCATGGGGTTGCAAAGAGTCGGACAGAGCTGAACGACTTTCATTCACTCACTCATAGCTGCTTTGGGTGTGCCTTGTCAGGCAGATGAGAGTAAGAAGGCCAGGGCACTCAGCATTTGCCCTAGTGAGTTCCCCAATCTAAGCTGATGACTGCCTCTGTCATTTGGGTTGGGATGTGTGTGTGTGTGTGTGTGTGTGTGCGCGCACTCAGTCCTGTCCGACTCTTTGTGACCCCATGGACTGTAGCCCACTGGGCTCCTCTGTCCATGGAATTTTCCAGGCAAGAATACTGGAGTGGGTTGCCGTTTCCTACTCCCGTAGGGGTTGGGGTGAGGATGGATAAATGAATGTTCTCAGGTCATTGTACAAATTCTCTCCCCATTTCTCTGCTGCTGCACCCCTCCAAGCCATTCTGCAAGTCCTAGGTGGTTTCCACTCCTCCCCAAAATTTTCCCAGACAACCCAGCCCTAAGAAGACTCATCCAGCCCCTCGTCACTTCTAGTCTTCTTGGCCTGTGATATTATTTTACACCTATCCCTGTCTGTGTGCTTCATGTGGATACATGCATGGGTTGTTTCCCTGACTGGATGAAAATGATGCTGAAGGCAGAGTCTGTATATTTCTGTTATTCCATTAACACCTTTCCCCAGATGGGGACAGGCACTGAGGCCATGCTAGTTAATTGAATGTCATGGATAACCTGAACAGGAGCATGCTCCGTCTCCAGTTCACTGCTGATCCATACTAGTTTTGGGGGATTATCCAGCCCATGAAGGCCCACAGACTGGATCATGAGCCAAGTTTCCCAGAAGACTGAAGGGGAATTTTGATTTATTGGTCTTGGAGCCTCAAGGCAGGAAAGGCCCAGGAGGGATGATATCTCCTTGTAGAACATTCCCATCAAAGGTGTCACGTGGTTACGTATACTGATACAACTTGTTCCACTTGGAGATATACCTAAAAGCTCTGCTGGCACAGTCCCAGAAGGATATTTTTGGCTAATCTGCCCTTGAGGGACTTGTTCACACATATAGTGAAATGTGCGCATTGGAGGACGTAAAGACTTGGCTTTGCTGGATGAAAAAAACCCTGGTAAATGAAATGATAGGGTGTTAAGGATGACGTTCTTCTCTACCTGAGAAACACAATTTGAAAGTTGACTTCCATGGATCACCCTTCCCAACTGATTCTTGTGAAAGATGGAGCTAAGGGGGTGGGGTGAGGGAAGGGAGCATCTCTCTTGGCAGAACCTGAGGTCATTCAACCAGAAACAGGCATGGCAGCCTTTCCTGGGTCTCTAGAATCCAATGGCAGCTCCAAGAAGCCACTGCCAGGGTTGTGGGTGGGACAATCCAATGTACTTTTCACCCTTCCTTGCTTCATGTGTTCTAATTCCTGCTCCTGTCCCCAAAGGGTGATGGGAACAGAAAAGCTGTATAAAGTTGTAAGGAAGAGCTCTGTATTTGAACATGTGAGAAGGGATCCAGATTTAACTTCCTGTTATACCAGGTGACTTCCCTGGTGGCTCAGATGGTAAACAGTCTGCCTGAAATGCAGAAGTCCCAGGTTCTATCTCTGAGTTGGGACGATCCCCTGGAGAAGGGAATGGTTACCCACTCCAGTATTCTTGCCTGGAGAATTCCATGGACAGAGGAGCCTGGTGGGCTATAGTTCAAGGGGTGGCAAAGAATCGGACACAACCGAGCAACTAACAAACACACTTTACACCAGGTGGCAGGATTTTGAATAATTTGTTCAACATCTCTTAGACTCAATGTCTCCATCTGAAAAACGAGGTTGGTATTTACCTTGTAAGCTTCTTGTGACAATGAAAAGAAATAATAGTCATAAAGCTCTTAGCACAATAACTGACATGTAGGAAGTATTCATTAATTAAGTACATGTACTCAGCAAATATTTATTAAGCACTTAGGCACCCAGCATTTTCCTAGGCACCTGGGTCACATCAGAGAATGGTAGGTCTTATTATGGGATCCTAGTGGAATGGACTGCATCTTCACTGGGAGCTGGCTCTCTGTAATAACCGCCCCCCCCCGCCGCCCCCGCACCACAGTTGAATCTAATGCCTGAGTCCCTTCTCCTTTCATGGGGTTGGGGGTAGAGTGCATCTCCCGCCCTTGCTTCCAACTCGGGTCAGTTCCAACTGACCACTCTCTGAACCTGCTCTGGGGTTCCTCCTCTCTATGTTCTGGGTCTCAGTAGTACTGCCAGAAAACTGGGTTTAGATAAGGATGGAATCTTAGTCATATTTCACCTGCACATAGTTTCCAGATCTTTTCCTTGTCATTCACTCTCTCCCCACATGCCCGCCACACCTGGTTGGTGGATTCCTCCCACCATTATTATTTTAACACAAAAAGACTCATATGAAAATTAGGGTGGCACATCCATTAACATGGGCTGTTCTTTGGAACAACAACCACAAAAAGGCATGGACAAATTAACTATATTTTGAGCCATAGGTTGACCACATCCCAGCGGGAGATGTTTTGCTTGTAGGAGATTAAGAGGTACAGTTTCCGTGTCAATCACAGGTAGGAAACCAGCCAATCCAGTGCTGATCTCAGTTCCTTTCTGTTTGGGGACATCTGAGCAGCCTTACCATTCTTACTGATTGAGGTAGGAAAGTCTATTCCTAACACAGGCCAGCTTGTGTTCAAAGGAGAAGGGCATGTTTAGGTTTTCCCGACTGCTCCTGGGGTTTGGTTTCAAAGACTGCCAATTGTGCAGCCTCTCACAGGATTTACAACAGCAGAGATTTGGAGCAGTCCACACTGAAAGAACAACGGCTGGGGCCTGTGAGAGCCTGGGGGCCTCTTATTGGTTGAAAGAGAATTTGCATCTTGACCCATTACCCACAGGAAGGGCTGAGGTCTTCAGACAATGTAATTTTCTTGAGCACATCACAGCACTAGATAGCTTTGGGACAGACTGAGAACACCAAACCAAAGGCAGCAAGAGTGGGAAGAAAACTTCTCAACCAGGATACCCCAGTTCACTACTAACAGCCATTAGAGGTTTCTCTGGGGGTGCTGTTTCACCCAGACCCTGGAACATCTTCCCAAACCTGCCTGCCACTATTTGGGGGTCCAGGTCTCATGCCACCGCTGGCTTGTGGTTTTCCTCTGCACCTCCAGTCTCCCTGGTTTTCTCAGGACACAGGGTCCTTCCCCGATTCTGCCCACCAAAGTAGCTGGTGCTGCACTTGGAAGACCTCAGCTTTAACTGAGCAGACCTCCCACACCACGCATCTGAAGGCTGCACAAGGAATGGGGACACCAAAGGCTTTATCTCTTGTAGCAAAAAGCACAAATCTAAGAACAGGACCACTGGGGCTGGATTACCCTTGAGACTTAATGACCAGAACTAAAATCCCAAGTATCCATCAGGGACTTTCATCACCTCACCTGACAGTTGCATGCCTCTCAGTTCACAGAAGCTGCCGAAGTGAAACTGACGGCTGTTCACTCACGTCTCATTGGACGCTGGGTGCCCAGCTCACTTGCTCCACTTGGCTGCCTCCTGCCTGCCTCTCTGCTCAAACCCTGTCTTGATTTGGCAGCACTACAAGACAGAATAAAAACATACACTTCTACCCAAATTCCTGTCTCCTCTCATTTGCACAGGAGATTAGATGATTTCTTTTCCTTGTCTTAGGTGCCTGGGGTTCTCACTGCCCAATTCCATCTTCCTCTACATTAGCTACAAGAAAAAAGAGAGTTACTGAGTAAACAAGATGTCACACCTTTTTCATATGGTTTTCTTAATGGATAATCATCCTCATTTAGCAGATAAGGAGAGTTATCATTATAACATCTGTCCATCATCTACATCCATCCACCCATCTCTTTACCCCCAAGATGGTCATTGTCTAGTATGAGCCAAGCAAAGTGCTACTTACCGCAGACTCTGAACCCAGTGCTCTTTCTCCTGCACCACAGACATCTCAGGAATATACCCCTTGTTTATGAAGAAGCCTGATTCATTCAACAGATATTTTTGGAGCACCTCCAATGTGCTGGCACGTTTTCAATCTAATACTGGAAAAGCAAAAAAAAAAAGAAAAACAAAACCCCAAAGACAAATCCATTCCTTCATGGAGCTTACGTTCTAAGTTCCATCTGTCTGTCTGGAGACAGACAATAAAAATAAGAAAAAATATAGCATGTTAGTGACACGGTGGAGGGGCACTTAACAAATGTCACGTACATAAATAATTTCCATGAAATTAATCACATGCTGACAGAGACAACACATTTTGGTTCACAGTAAAATTGTTCCTTGGTATTAGCTATTTCCTTTCCTCAACATTTCAGGAGCTGCTAAAACCACTCTCCTGTTTCTTCTTACTTGGGCTCGTTGTGTCCTGAGATGTGCCTGCTGTTGTGAGATTTTCCTCACAATGAATATAGAACTTGTGCTTGGTTCCTCCAGCCATAGCAAAGGAGCTAAGAGAGAAATAACTTCTGTGCATTTCTCCAGTTGCATTTAAGTTATGCCTCTTCTTCATTTTTTAAAAGAAAGATACGCTATAAAGCCTTATTGATTTAGCTCAGCAGTTTGAGATTTATGATGCTTTAGATAGGCTTGGGCTTGAGATTGCCTTGAGGAGAGGTGAATGTAAGTAAATTAAGAATAAAAATAAGATTGCTAAACATTGCACTACTTAAGGGAATAAGTGGCTTTTTTATTATTTTGAATAAGCTATTTTAAACACATCGGAAAACAAAATCAGACTTGCTCATTATAAATAGTTCTTAACCTATTCCTAAAAGCAGCAGCCAATGATATGCTTGCTACCTCCATTTAGACTCATAACATTGTGCTTCAAGCCCATTTGGATTTGAGAGTAATAAAATGGTTTTTATTAAACAAATACTCTAGAATTCTCACTTCACTAAATTGAGACCCACCTTTTACCCAAATTTAGCTAGATTTTAATGGATATCACACATCTCCAACCTGGATTTTCCTGTAGCCTATTTCAAAAGATGGATTTGTTCAGTCTTATCAGTAAAGTACTCAATCATGCTTCCCTTGTATCAGGCACCTCAAGGGCAGGAGATAACGCAAATGTGCTTGATTTTTAATAGGTAGAAATATGTCTATGTGAGCTTGACTGTTACCTAATATAGTCAGATATCTGAAAGGAATGTGAAAAATTAAGGTAATCATTGGTGCTTCCAAATAGCTTGGTGGATGTATATTTGCAAAACATAGATTATGCTGTCATGTCGGATTTGGGACACTTTGGGAGGTTGGGAGAGAGATGGAATAGGTGGTGGCCAATGTCAGACTGGTTGGATATGCAGGTGGGTGATGTAGCTGGTCCATAGCGGTGGTTGGGTCAGTGAATCTATATGCAAATAGGAACACATAATTTCATTCCTGACACACTAATTCCAAGGTTGATACTCCAGATCTATATCATCTTTCCTTTTTATCACTTTAGGAAATAGAGAAATATATCCCCCCAAAATCACCCTATATCCCACCAACCAGAGATAGCTACTGTTAATGATTATGGCATATTTCTTATGTCTCTTTATTTCTCCCTAATGCAAACACATTTTTTAAAACAAACATTGGGATTATCTTGTTCATATAATTTTATATGCTTCTGTTTTCATTATTACAATTAGGGCATTTTTTCATGTTAATAAATACTTACAGAAAACATAAATATCTAATGGCTATATCATAATTTATTCAACCTTTCCCTTGATGTAGAATGTTTAAATTGTTTTAATTTATTCTTGCTTATATATAATAAACATTCCTGAATATGTACACATGTAAAGCACTCTGACAAATTACTCCTGGTTATTTTCCTTATCTTCAGAGAGGCTTATGGAGAGATAAGTATTCCCAAGATGGTGAGAGATTGAATGGTTTATTTGTGGCAAGAATTTTTGGGGTGCCATGCCGCTTAGCATGTGGGATCTTAGTTCCCCAACCAGGGCTGGAACCCGTGCCCCCTGAGTCTTAACCAGTGGAGTCTTAACCAGGGAAGTCCCTGTAGCGAGAATGTTTTGGAGTCACGTTGATACAATCACATTTAATCAATTAATTAGTTCCTCAGGAATTTGTTGAAGTCATAGTATGTGTTAATAAATACTGCAGGAGATTGCACAAAGAGTTTGAGGGCTGCTCCGTCTAGTTGCAAAGACATACTTAGACAACATTCAGGAAACCTTTGCTAATAACTGCTAATAGATGGAACTTCCTATATGTTGTTCTAGGTATTGTATGTATATTTACTTAGTTCCCACAACAGTTACTATTGTCATGAACCCCATCTTATAGTGAGAAAATCAAAACACAGAGAGGTTAAGTAATTTTTCCCCAAGATCACACAGCTAGTAAGCAGTGGAAGTGTGATTTGAAGCCAAGCAATTAAGCTCCAGAGTTCTTCACAGCCCACACATATCTCAAATATGCAAACATAGAGAAAGTATTATAGAAGGGTTATATCTTAATACTTTCTATAATGCGTCTATAATAATTTCTCTCTACACTGGCATATTTGAGATATGTGTGGGTTGTGAAGAAAGCATTTTCTAGAGGTGACTCTTTTCTTTTGCACTGGTTTTGTAAACTCTATAACAAAACCCTTTAGGGTTCTATAGTCAAGGTCATTCTGAGGCCACTTTCTATAATACTTTGAATGTTAATGAGAATCACTAGATGAACAAATTGTCTCTTCTGATTTGGGTAAGTGAATTATTTGAAGGTAGAAGAACCATCATTCCACTTGTCTTGTCTGAAGGAACTTTTATGGGGAAATGCTGGGGAAATAATATTATTTCAGATTGAACCCAATAGAAGATTTGATTTGTAATAAAGAACTAATTTAATGGATACTTTGTTCATATTCCTAGTATTAAAAATGTTTGTCAAATGGACGAATCAGTAATACTTTAGACTGCAAGGCTTACAGATGAAATAATGCCATGACCCAGACTCAGTGGTGGGCTGGTGCTCACTCCTAGTGGCTCATACCTCTTTCCAACTTCATGGTCAGTGACTTGGTGTTGGTAGCTTGAAATCAGTCATAGCAGGAATATTTACAAAGCTCAGTAGATGCTACCAATTAGGGCTTTTTTTGTTATCTTGGAGAGCTAGTTGTTACACATTTACCAGCATACTACTCCCTAGGCTTGTTAGGGAGTTCATAAGTGGGAAGAGTTTCTGAGACTTCAGGGGAAGAAAGAAGGAAGTGCAATGAGAATTCAAACCCTTTTCTCTTCTTCGGTCTTGAATGTTTATGTCTGTTGCTTTCTTTTATTGGTTATTTCAGAGTTGGGGGATACTCTGTTAAGATAGTTGAGATGTTTAGGTAGTAGAGGGCGACTGAAGTTCAAGAGTAAAGGCAGACTGGGGCATGTTAGTTTCAGCTGAGCTCACCTCTCCTTTTCAGCCCTACAGCATTAATGGTTCCCATAATTTAAGCAGGGAAATGTTGGTGGACACCCACGTAGGAAGTCCTCGTGGAGTATCATTTGCCTGTGGAGACAAGGAAATAAAGGTGTCCAAGTAGGAAGAAAATCTTCCACATCATCTGGTCCAATCCCCTCATTTCCCAGGTGAGGAAAATGGGCTCCTAAGAGTGGATGTGTTTCCCCAGATCATGGGTCTAGCTTACAGTGAGGACCTGGATCAGACTATCTGGTGTGACTATCAACTCTCTACTTCCTTGTTATATTTGACATTGGACTGGTTACTTAATCTTTGTGTGTTTTCTCAGCTATAAAATGAGGATTTTGTGAGGAGTAAATAATACATGTGAAAAGCTTACATGTAGTAAGAGCTCAATAAATATTAATAATATGGAGTATTTAGTAATAATACTGTTTTCTTTCAAAGGGAAAGTTCAGAAAAGAAAGATTTATTAATATACTAAAACCCAGCATACTACTAATTAATAATATATTAATTCAATCTATTAATTTATTGAAAACCAGCACACAAATTAATAAAACATTAACATTTTGAAATTGCAAATGTACGATTTCTCCCCAAAATCAAACTGTACAAGTATTTTAGTGAATGATTCACCAACAGTGTTAGTTACTACTCTCCTTTTTTTTTTTGAACTTCAAAGGATTTCTAGCTGAATAAGGGACCAAGTAAACTCCAGACATCTTTAGACTGGCATGTGTTCCCTTAGGCCTTTTCTTGCGCTGAGTCGCTTCAGTCATGTCCGACTCTGTGCAACCTACGGACTGTAGCCCTCCAGGCTCCTCTGTCCATGGGATTCTCTGGGCAAGAACATGTATACCTGTGGCGGATTCATTTTGATATTTGGCAAAACTAATACAATTATGTAAAGTTTAAAAAAAAAAAAAAAAGAAGAATACTGGAGTGTGTTGCCATTTCCTCCTCCAGGGGATCTTCCTACACAGGGATTCAACCTGTGTTTCTTGCTTCTCCTGCATTGGCAGGTGGGTTCTTTTACCACTAGCGCCACCTGGGAAACTTTTTTTCCAAGAATGTTTAAAGAAACTCCTCCCGTACCAGGTAGGGGTTAGGCCACATGCTCCTTTACGTTGCCAGTGACTATATCTGGGTTGCATCTTCTACAGGTCTCTACCACCAGCAAGTGGTAAAGATCAGAAAGAGAAGGCCCTGGGGCACACCTGGTTTGTCCAGGATCAGAGAAGAGCTGAATCCAGGGTTTATCAAGGCCAGGGGCTGGACAGAGGCCTGGGGCTGGCCCCTCCTCACCTAGCCCTCTCTCTACCCATTTGCTCAGTCGTGTCTGACTCTTTGTGACTCCTTGGACTGTAACCCACCACCTTCCTCTGTCCATGGGATTTCCCAGGCAAGAAAACTAGAGTGGTAGCCATTCCCTTCTCCACGGAATATTCCTGATCCAGGGATCAAACCTAGGTCTCCTGCATTGAAGGCAGATTTTTTACTGTCTGAGTCACCAGAGAAGCCCCTACTCAACCATGCTGCTGCTGCTGCTAAGTCACTTCAGTCGTGTCTGACTCTGTGCGACCCCAGAGACGGCAGCCCACCAGGCTCCCCTGTCCCTGGGATTCTCTAGGCAAGAACACTGGAGTGGGTTGCCATTTCCTTCTCCAATGCATGAAAGTGAAAAGTGAAAGTGAAGTCCTTCAGTCGTGTCCGACTCTTAGCGACCCCATGGACTGCAGCCTACCAGGCTCCTCCGTCCATGGGATTTTCCAGGCAAGAGTACTGGAGTGGGGTGCCATTGCCTTCTCCGTACTCAACCATAGATAATGCTTATAATTTGTTAGTCACCTGGGAGGGTGAGCAGCGTACAGGTTATAGGGGCTGGTCCTGGAAACTGACTCTGGATTCCCTTTCCTAGCTCTGCCACCTACTCACTCCATTTCCATAGGGAAAATGCATAACATCTGTGAGCCTCTATTTCTCATCTGTAAAATGAGAACCATAGTCCCTGCTTCATAGGAATGGTGAGAAAATCAACTCAGGCAATACGCAAAAAGCATCCTAGCACATTTTATTTTTTTGCTTTTATTTCTTAAAATTTAATTGTGGTAAGATGTACATAACATAAAATCTACCATTTTAGCCATTTAAAATACACAATTCAGTCACACTAAGAACGTTCACATTATCATCAGGCAACCATCACCCATCCATTTCCAGAACTTTATCGTCATCCCAAACTGAATCTCTGTACCCAGTAAATAATAACTCTCTACCATCTCCTCCCCCTCTGCCTCTGATAACTTCTATTTTCTGTCTCTATTAATTTGACTAAGTACTACATATAAGTGGAATAATACAATAGTTATCTTTTTGTGTTTGGCCTATTTTTCATAGCATAGTATCTTCAAGGTTTATCCACGTGATAGTATGTGTCAGAATTTCATTCCTTTTTAAGGCTAAATAATATTACATTGAATTTTCATACCATATTTTGTTTACCCATTCATCTGTCGATATTTGGTTGTTTTCATATTTAGGCTATTGTGAATAATGCTGATATGAACATCGGTGTACACATGATCTATTTGAGTCCCTGCTTTTATTTTTAGGGTGTGCACCTTGAAGTGGAATTGCTGGATCATGAGGTAAATCTATGTTAATTTTTTAAGGAACAATCATAGTGATTTTCACAGCAGCTGCACAATTTTACATTCCCATAAACTGTACACAAGAGTTTTGATTTTTGTATATCCTCACCAGTATTCATTATTTTCTTTCTTTCTCTTTAAGAAATAATGGCTATTTATTGTGGGTATGAAGTGCCCATTCTATGGGTTGACTTTTCACTCTTTTGACAGTGTCCTTTGATTTACAAAAGTTTTAAATTTTAATTAGTCTAATGTATCTATTTTTTCTTTTGTTGCCTGTGCTTTTAGAATCATATCCAATAAATCATTGCCAAATCCAATGTCGTAAAGCTTCCCCCTATCTTTTCTTCCAAGAGTTTTATAGTTTTAGCTCTTATGTTTAGGTCTTTAACCTATTTTGAGATAGTTTTTGTACATGGTGTACTGTAAGCATCCAACTTCATTGTTTTGCGTGTGGATATCCAGTTTCTCCAACACTGTTTGTTGAAAGTGGAAGTCGCTCAGTCGTGTCCCACTCTTTGCAACCCCATGGAATTCTCCAGGCCAGAATACTGAAGTGGGTAGCCATTTTCTTCGCCAGGGCATCTTCCCAATCCAGGGATGGAACAGAGGTCTCCAGGACTGCAAGCGGATTCTTTACTAGCTGGGACAAAGACTGTGCTTTTTCCCTTGAACAGTATTGGCACCTAGTTGAAAATCATTTGACTACATATGAGAGGGTCTATTTCTGTGCTCTTTATTTTATTCCATTGATCTATATGTTAGTCTTTATGCCAGTACCACACTATGTTGATTGCTATAGCTTTGTAATAAGTTTTGAAATCAGGAGGTGGTAAGTCTTTTAACTTTGTTTTAACTATTTGGGGGTTATTTGAGGCCCCTGGAGATTTCTTATGTATTTTAGGATGCGTATTTTTTTATTTCTGCAGAAAAAAATGTTGTTGGGATTTGGATAGGAGTTGTGTGAATCTGTTAGATCACTGTGGGTAGAACTGGCTTCCTAATCATGTTAAGTCTTTCAGTCCATGAACACGAGATGTCCTTCCATTTGTTTATGCCTCCTTTTATTGCTTTGGCAGTATTTTGTTTTGCAGTTTTCAGTGTAGAGGTCATTTGCCTCCTTGTAGTTTATTCCTACTTAGTTTATCATTAACACTACAATAGTGCTTAATTTGTGCCTAGCACTATACCACGGAGAAGGCAATGGCACCCCACTCTCTTGCCTGGAAAATCCCACGGACGGAGGAGCCTGGTAGGCTGCAGTCCATGGGGTCGCTAAGAGTCGGACACAACTGAGCAACTTCCCTTTCACTTTTCACTTCATGCATTGGAGAAGGAAATGGCAACCCACTCCAGTGTTCTTGCCTGGAGAATCCCAGGGACGGCGGAGCCTGGTGGGCTGCTGTCTATGGGGTTGCGCAGAGTCAGACACTGAAGCGACTTAGCAGCAGCAGCAGCAGCAGCACTATACCATAGAAACCAAGGGAATCTTTCTAAAACGGAAATGTTATGTCATTCTCTTGCTTAGAACTCTTGAGCATAGTCTATAATGTGCTTTGAGATCTGGTTTTGGCTTGCTTTCTAGCTTTATCTCTTATTACACTCACCACCAAAAAAACTCCCAAAGCAATAGACAAAACTCTAGCAAGGCCACTAGTCCTTTTTCTAGAATATCCCACTGTTTCCAAAGTCTGGAATACTTCCCCCCAGCCCCCGCCCCACCCATTCAGTGCTGCTATGTCTTCTGAATGTCCACCCTGACTTGCTAACTCTTCCTATAAACTCTTTGAAGGCAGGAACCACAACTTACTCATCTTTGCATCTCAAGCATTCAGGATGCTGTCTAGAACTGAGTAAGAACAGGATGGAATTGAATTGACTTTTTTCCCCTGAACCTTGAGAAGAAATAATGTGAGAAGCAGGAAGAGGAGGAGCACAGGGATGCTGACTTTAAACAATTAAAATGTTACTGTATAAAACAGGGAATTCTGTGCTCCTTACAAAGGAATAGAGACCAAGGTAATAGGTATATGTCCAAGGAGATAAATTTGAAATCCATATAAAGGATATTTTTAGCAATTACATCTGCCTAACAATAGAATGGATTATCTTGAAAAGTAGTGAGTGTCTCCTACTGGAAATGTTCAAAAGTAGGACCTCCATGTCCATTTCTCAGTGATTGATAAAGTGCTTGATGCACATGGGCTCTGGAAACATCCAGTCTTTAAAGTTTCATCATTCTAGATGCAACATAAACAGAACTATTTTATAGTGGTTCAGTATTTGCCCTCTAAAAACTTACCTCATCAACTTATTTTTTGGTGAACAATAACTTAAAGAAATGCCTTTGAGGGCCAGAGTCTGGGTGGTGGTGCGTGGGCATTCTGGGGACAAATCTGAGATTCATAAATCTGTGAAGGCTTCAGGAGATGGTGTCAAGGACACTCGGGATGGGCAGGTGGCCTTCCAGGGCTATGGCAGACCCAAGTCAGAGAATAGTGGGCAAGGGCCCCGCTTCAAGGAGTTCCTGCAGGGGACTGTTCTGAGTGTGATGGTGTAAATGGGCTGAGTGGATTGTCATGGAAATCTGGCTGCAAGCAAATGGCAGACCACTATGGCTCTAGGGTGACTTGACATTAGGTAGCATTAGGACTCCAGATTATAGAATAGTTGGCAAAAATAAGCCAAGACCCCACTCTCAGGCAACTGACATGGATTGGGGTGAGGGGGTGGTGGTGGAGCAGGCAGGCACCGCACTGTGGCAGAGTTCTGATTGCTGGTGCTGGGGAGTAAGAGGAGGGCTTGTTTACCAACATCTTTAATAATTACCAGATTTGTTTAAAGATCAGAGCAGGAAATTGACTTGGATGCTGAAACACCAATCTACTGGTATGGACCCCTTCCTTTTGCTCACCTTCAGTGGGAATGGGGTTCATTTCTCTACTGGGCTGGTTTGAGCTCCTTCTACCTGAGGCTGTCTGCACCTATGGAGAGGGGAAAAATGTGGAGACATAAACAGCAGACTGGTTCCAAATCAGAAAAGGAGTACGTCAAGGCTGTATATTGTCACCCTGCTTATTTAACTCATATGCAGAGTACATCATGAGAAACGCTGGGCTGGAAGAAGCACAAGCTGGAATCAAGATTGCCAGGAGAAATATCAATAACCTCAGATATGCAGATGACACCACCATTATGGCAGAAAGTGAAGGGGAACTAAAAAGCCTCTTGATGAAAGTGAAAGAGGAGAGTGAAAAAGTTGGCTTCAAGCTCAACATTCAGAAAACGAAGATCATGGCATCTCGTCCCTTCACTTCATGGGAAATAGATGGGGAAACAGTGGAAACAGTGTCAGACTTTAGTTTTTGGGGCTCCAAAATCACTGCAGATGGTGATTGCAGCCATGCAATTAAAAGATGCCTAAAATTAAAAGATGATTACTCCTTGGAAGAAAAGTTATGACCAACCTATTTAGCATATTCAAAAGCAGAGACATTACTTTGCCAACAAAGGTCCATCTACTCAAGGCTATGGTTTTTCCAGTAGTCATGTATGGATGTGAGAGTTGGACTGTGAAGAAAGCTGAGTGCCGAATAATTGATGCTTTTGAACTGTGGTGTTGGAGAACTCTTGAGAGTCCCTTGGACTGCAAGGAGATCCAACCAGTCCATTCTAGAGGAGATCAGCCCTGGGTGTTCCTTGGAAGGAATGATGCTAAAGCTGAAACTCCAGTACTTTGGCCACCTCATTCGAAGAGTTGACTCATTGGAAAAGACTCTGATGCTGGGAGGGATTAGGGACAGGAGAAGAAGGGGACGACAGAGGATGAGATGGCTGGATAGCATCACCAACTCGATGGACGTGAGTTTGAGTGAACTCCGGGAGTTGGTGATGGACAGGGAGGCCTGGCGTGCTGCAGTTCATGGGGCCGCAGAGAGTCGGACATGACTGAGCGACTGAACTGAACAGAACTGAACCGAGTGAAGAGTTACATCTTCAGTTTAGAGGTTAATTTCATAGGTCATTGAGTTAATGGAGCCTCAGTTTGAGAAAGAGTTCCCTCTACTGGCTGATCTAAGCCAGAGCCTATTGTCTCAGGATACTTGTTCATTGTTGATGTATTTAAGATAAGGAGGTTACACTACTGAGTACAAGAAAATCATTGCTAGGTTTTATTACATTTTTTTCTGATTTGGGTAGAGGTTCTTGGAGCCTTCTTCCCCCTCACCCACCCACCAGTGAACTTTGTTGAGGTATACTTTACCTGAAATAAAATACATACATACTTGTGTAACTACCACCATTACCCAATCAAGATTTTGAACATTTGTACACCTCTAAAAAGTTCTACTTTGCATTTTTGCAGTCAGTCCCCAATCCTGATCCCCCATGTCTCCAGGAAACCACAAATCTGCTTTCTCTTGGCATAGATTGTATTGCTTGTTTAGAATGTTAAATAAATAAATCACTTAGTATGTACTCTTGTGTCTAAATTCTATCACTCATGATAATGTTTTTGAAATTCATTCATGTTGTATGTGTCAGTGGTTTTAACCTTTCTATTGCAGAGTAGTATTTCAGTATATGAATATATCAAAAATTTTTTATCCATTTTCTTGTTAAAGGACATTTGGATTGTTTCCAGTTTGAAACTATTTTGAATAAAGTGCCATAAACATTGGTATACAACTCTTTTTTGTGGACATGTTTTCATTTCTCTTGAGTAAATGCCTGGAAATAGACTTGGTAGGTTATATGATCAGTGTGTGTTTGATTTTATAAGAAATTGCCAAGCTGCTTTCTA
Organism: Bos mutus; assembly: GCF_027580195.1. Classification (NCBI taxonomy): domain Eukaryota; kingdom Metazoa; phylum Chordata; class Mammalia; order Artiodactyla; family Bovidae; genus Bos; species Bos mutus. The sequence continues at coordinate 49,637,539 of NC_091620.1, forward strand.
TAGTGGTTGTATATCCTACCATTAGTGAATGAGAGTTCTAGTTTCTTCACATCCTTGTCAACATATAATGTTGTCAACCTTTTAAATTTTAGCCATTTCAGTGGATGTATTGAATATCTGAAAATCACTGTTAGGTTTTATTTTAGTTTTGTTGTTCTGATGGTAAAAATTTCTGAAGACGTTTTTTAAATTAAACTTGTAATTTTGAAATAATTGTAGATTCACAACACAACTGTAGAGTCTCAGTAATGTTAATACAACAGAACCTATGGTTCCTTGACCCATTTTCTTGAAAAACTATAGCACAATATCACAACTACTAGAGTCTTTTCAAAATACAGAAGTCTCAAAGTTTAATAAGAAATAAACAGATACTAGGCACCATCTGGTCGTGCCCTGCGCCCAGTGATATAGGCAGAGTCATGGAGCAGGGAAGCTGTTGTAACCATAAATGCTGAGGAATACACTGAGTATTGCATTTCAGGGACTGGAAGAACTGCTAATCTGTTAATATTGGCAGTGCTAACCCTTAAGGTTTCCAATCTGAAAATGCAATATGTGAAATTTCAAATTAGACAGCTCTGGTGAGAAAGCAAGACTCTGAGTGAAAGGCAAGGAGATAGTCATGAGGTGACACAAGAGGTTCTGACTTAGAGCTCCTCCAGTAGGACGTCCACTAAATGTGTCTTTTTTTCTCACGTAGACGTGTTCATCTTTTGACTTCAGGACTAATCGTGGGTGGTCATTCTATTCAGGGATAATGAAATAGCGCTGAACTTCAGATAGCCCCCAACCTCATTTGAGCTCATGTTTTCAAAATATTTGGCTATATCCCCAAATAAGTAGGAAAATGAATTGATTTGGGTTTTAGCTTTTCATGCTTCCCCTCCCCACATCTAGTGGAAGGATTGATAAGCAGTGAAATGGCTAAGGTGCAGGGAGTCTGAGTGGGGAGATAGAGAAAGACCCAGATAATCATTAGACTGGATAATTAGACCCAACAGACTCTAGAGTTGATGGTACTAAGAGGAAGCAAATCCTTGAGATAAAGGTTATAAGATACTCCTATGGAGAAGTAAAGACAGGGAAGGTTGAAGAACTAAATCTACTGTAATTATAAATGTAATTTTTTTAAAAAGCAACAAGAAAGGAAAAGATGCAAATTTGCTTGAAGAATGAATGTAGTGAATTACTCCCTATAACTTCCTTCCGAAGATGACCGTTCCAGCACAGTCCCCACACTACTGGGACAGGACAATCACTCTTCTGGAGGTCATTTTTTATATGATGGCAAACTTAGGGTTGCTTGTAAGTTCTTTCAACATTCTTTTCTCCAGCTCAAAACACCTGCATCATTCCTTCTCCTCTTTCTTTGATCGTGTCTCTGGAGTGTCTCTTACTTTCCAATGTGAAATTCTGTCCCCCTATGCCCTTGGTCCCTCCTGCCTGCCCTGGAATCTTACTCCTTCAGGCACACAAGCCTGGTTTCTTCCAGCTCTGCTTTCCTGAGACCTGCTCAAATCTCCCCAGTGTCTGCTCGCCCCTTACCTTATGGACCTACACCTCTTCCCCTCATTATTAAACATTTCTAAAACAGCAGCTTACATTCTTCAGTTACTTTCCTCATCACCGACCTGTCTCCTTGACCTTGGGCAAACTTCTGGTTACCCCTGACCAACAGTTTTCTAAGGGTTGTCAGCATCCTCCTGAACTCCAGGGCCCATGGTCTTTTCTCCTGTGTCATTTTCATCATCCCAGTCTCATTGAACACTGTGGACATATCCCTGCTGCCTGTCACCGGGTGCTTCCTGGGATCTTCAGCTGCTCCCTCTTGGACATTTTGGCCACTTCCTCTGCCCTACAGGTTTAGGTCTCGGCTGAAGCCTTCTTCTGGGCATTTTCCTCGTCTTTTCCTGTGATCTTTCCGCAGTAATCTCATCTGCTCCCTCCTCTTTAACTAAAGCCTCTAAGCTTTAGTTACCTTTGCACTTTGCACTATATCTTTGTACTTCACCGGTTATACCTTTCTAAGGGCACTTTATATAGCTGTCTAGATTGTAGGGTCATGTCAGGCTGAGATTATGCTTTTGATTCACCTTTGTGTCCCCTGGCATAAGGTCTTGAATATAATAGAGGCTCAGATGCCATTTGTTGAATGGTGTTATCTTGCCCATTGGATGTCAAGAGCTCTTATCTTGATGGCTTGTTGACACTGTGGTGAGGAGAGGCCAATTAAACCTGTAATCTCCTCATTCCTAGATAGGTTCCTGGTCTAGGACATGTGGTAGTCCTCCCTGCACTGGTTCTCATAAATGACAGGGAAACCTTCAGGAGAGAAGTCCCGGGAGTAATTGAGTCATGACTGGCATCCCCTGCACGGTTCTGACAAGCGGGCACGGCAGCGTCTGTCTCTTCCAAGCGGCCTCTCATTTCTCGGAGGTGACTTACATTGCTTTACGGAGGCTGGCACGCTGATTCAGGAGACCCTACTGGGAGCTGCACCTGAGCCTTGTGCCTGACTGCAGCAGACAGCTGCCTAGTTAAGGCGAATTTTACAGTTAAATGTGTGTTCTGCTTGGGAATTGGAAACTACCATGGAAGGACAAATGCAAATAAGATTCCAGTTCAGGGCAGAAGCTTTTTGAGAGACAGCCCTTCCAGAAAACTCTGAGTCTCTGGAGTTTGTCTTCAACTGTTGTTTTGGGGAAACTTATGGGCCATTTTCCAAAGGGCGTTTGGAGAGGACAGAGGCAGCCTTGGTGCAATCTGAAGAATGTGGGCTTCGGGGCAGTACTGTTGCATTATTCTAATAAGAAGGAGAGTAAATGCTGGTCCCACCACCAAGGCGTTGGATAACCCGGGGCAAATTATTTTGAATTTCTGAGCCTCAGTATTCTTATCTAGAAGCTATAAATAATAATACTTACCTTGTTAGGATTTTTTTTTTTTAAAGCTTATCCCAGCATTTGGCATATAAAACTTAAAAAAATTTAATAAAAAATAAAAGTTTAATTTAAAATAAAAGATAAAATGTTTATTCCAACACTTGGCATATAAAATTTCAAACAATGCTAACATTTTCCTAATTGTTTTTACTTAATAATTGTGAGACTTTGAGCAAGTCCCTTAACCTCATGGTATCCTTCACCTCTTGAGCTGGTTGTGAGGATTAAGTGATAAAAGATAGATGTTTGGCACAGGGTGGGCACTTGGTAGGTGATGGCTATTATGAACAAGATTGTTCTAACAAGCTAGATGTCAGCAAGCCTTTTTCATTTACCCTAAGACAGTGGGTACTTGCTGATTAAGACTCCCTGGGGGAACAAGTTTCCCCCAAAAAGAGCAATGAGAAGGGAAATTAAGTGTCAGGATTAAGGGAAAACGTTTTTAAGTCAGATGGATTGGGCTCCGCGGCTAATGACTTGTCCTCCCTTAAACTCGGTTTCATTCTCTGAAATATGGGGCTTGTAATAAAATAATTGCATTTATGTAGAGTTGGGTGAGGTTAGGTAGCCTGATGCATGTAGGGTGCTAAGTAGGGGACTCCCACTCATTGTTAATCTCTACAAAATATGACTGTAATTGAGAATGTGAAGATTTGAGGGGAAGGGCTGAAGAGAGAGGAAGTGGTGGCAGGGAGTATAACCAGAGAGGATGGAGAGAGAAGCTGGTTAACAGCACCTAAAGGAGATCCCAACTTGGAAGGACAAACCTGTATGTGAGCTGAGACTGCCTTTTATTCTCTTTATGTCCCCTGCATGTGTTTCCTATGGAGCCAAGTGTAATGTCTTATACATGAAAAGTATACAGCAGATATTTATGGAATGAGAGGCCCACCAGTGAGAATTTAGCTAATTAGAATTTATCCCAGTGAGTGTATATGTGTCTGACCATTGTTTCAGGGTTCTGGAATTCAAGAGTGTGGGGGCACAAATGCCCTTCTTAAAACTCTTTGTCAGGGAGACACTGGAATGGTGGCCATTTTTTTCCCATCTGTTACTGTGGACCGGAGGATCTGATTAAGCCTCAAGGTAATGGCTTAATCCTTCCCCAAAGAGAACCCAGGAGTGGGTCTGCTGTGAGAGTATCGGTCAACATCATCAAGAGTTTATATGCAGGGTTTCCCCATGGCCCAGCAGGTACAATCCAAAGGAGAAATGAAGTGCAGGAAAAAAAGGGGCCATGTGCTGGTGAGGTCGCTGCCTCACAGACAAGCAGTCTGAAAGGGGACCTTGTGAACCCAGGATGGAGGAGTCCTGTATCTGTTCACTGGCCAAATTGCAACGGAAAGGAAGGCTGTTTGTTTTCCTCCCAGAACAGGAATTCTCAGAAAGCCAATTCTCCCTCATTGACAATGCATACTAAGTGATTGAAAGGCCATTAAACCCATTAATGGGATGCTCTTTAAATAAAATAAGTCCCTAAAAGGGATCTTAGACTTGGCAAAGTCAGTAGAGCTGACAGTGTGCTGGGCCAGCCGAGGGACCATAAATACAACAGAACAAATACTGGGGGTGGGGGAGAGGCATACAGAGGATAGGGAATCGGGAACCATGAATAGCTTGCATAAAGGACAAATGTTGCCAGATGAGCTTAATGGCTTTTATTTTATTTTTGACAGGATTTACAAAACGAATAGATGAGGGGAAGTTTGCATCTTGATTTCAGTTAAACATTTGGCACTGCCTCCCACCAAATTTCATGCACAAAATTAATTCAAATTGTTTTGGATGGGAGTGTGGTCACATGGGTTGAAAATTGGCTGGCGCTCTGTGAACAGCAGGGGGAGGAGGGCGGCCCCCTGTGGCCAGCTTGGTGCTGAGGCCTCATTCTAATTCCTGTCAGGAACTGGGGCTCCTCTTCTCCAACTCTCCCCTTAAAAATAATAATAATTGACAACATCAACTAACACTTATTGTTCACAAATGATGGTCTAGATACTTTATCTTATTGAAAGCCTTTGTTCTTCCAGCCCCTGATGTTTCTCTCTTTACTCTCCATATTCCCTTTTAAGCAGTTCATCAGCTGTGTTGATCCTCTCAGGGGACAGATGTGATTAGAGCGTAGAGGATGTGAAGTAGAGAGAAAGTGTTTGGGAAAAACAAGAAGACGGAGGAGCTTCCCACCTCTACCAACACATCAATTCTCCTGAGAGCTGATGTGTGTGAGAGGGGAGGCCTTTGGGTCCGAGTGCTGCCGGGGGCCCCACATCTAATTTCCTAGGCAGAGCTGCTGCCTGGGTCTCCCACACCCTCTGAGAGGGAGTCTCTGGGGATAGCTACAGTTGCTGCCAGCACCGGCCTGGCTCAGAAGAGGAGAGCAGCCAGGTCCACTACTGAGCGACTTCACTTTGACTTTTCACTTTCATGCATTGGAGAAGGAAATGGCAACCCATTCCAGTATTCTTGCCTGGAGAATCCCAGGGACGGGGGAGCCTGATGGGCTGCTGTCTGTGGGGTCGCACAGAGTCGGACACGACTGAAGTGACTTAGCAGCCAGGTCCAAATGGACTTATTTGGCCAAGAATGTAGACCTCTCCACAGGGACCTCCAGTGACTGTGAACAGTGAGTCAGCTGCCTGCTGTGTCTTCCCTCCTGGGGAAGTGAGGACTCACAATCAGAAAAGGAGTTGAATTATAGAAGAAGTTGTATATCTGGAGGCAATAGCTCTGTAAGTCCTCATAGAACTGCTATTAAATAAGGAAACTAAGGCATAGAGAGGTAGAGGAGCCAGATAGAAACCCAGGCAGGAGCCGCCCCCCACCCCCGACACTGAGAGTTTGCTGTCACTAAAGGATGGTGAGAACCTCCTGGTTTTAGTCCAGGTTGCTGTTTCATGAAGAGGATGAACCACTTGGAGACTGTGGTGAGTGTGAATAAATTTGGGGAAATAAATAGCTGCGCTGTATTGCTGTAGCAATATCCACGATATTGTATAATGGGCTACCAAAAATTCATTCACTCGCTCACTCATTCTTTTGTTTATTCAATGAATGTGTGTATTGGGAACCTATTGTGTATCACACATTGGGTAAACAAGCCTGAGTCTCTGAGTCAGGCCCAGTCTCTGCTTTCCCAGGGCCGGTTCCTGTTGAAGGAACACACACACACAAACACACACATGTACACACACACATGCTGTTCTCATTTTTCAAATGTCCTGAACATTCTCCCTGATTTAATCCATCTTCAATAGCATTGAATAACTTTTTTTGAAATTTACTGGATTCAAAGCTTAATATTTGATTTTTTAAAAAACCAATGAACTTGATCAACATGTATTTGGTCAGTTGTGTTTTGACAAAGATATTAAAGCAGTTCAATTGGGAAAGGTAGCTTTTTCAATAAACGATGCTGAAACAAATGGAAATTTATATGGAAAAAACCAATCTTGACCTTTATCTCATATTATACATAAGTGTTAATTGAAATGGCTCGGAGACCTCCTTGTAAAAGCTGGAATTATAAAATATAGAAGAAAAGAAAAGAGAATATTTGTATAATTTTCCTTTAGGTAATGTTGTCTTAAGACATTAAAAGCAATAATCATAAAAAGTTAAATTTGACTTGATTAAATAAGACATTTTGACTCTTTGAAAAATACCATAAGGGATTAAATAAATAAGCCAGATATATATTCACAAAACATACATCTCACCAAAAAAAAACCAAAACCCTTTGGATCAATATGTAAAGATTTCTTACAGTTTGATAATAATAAAAACAACCCAGTTTTTAAAATGGGCAAAAATAGGTACAGGAATTTACATAATTTACACTAAAATTTGTAAATTTATTTGTAAATTTACATAAAATTTACACAAATATGTATAGAAATTTACACAATTTCACAAAAGAAAATATATAAATGGCACAAAAGAACAAGAAAAGCTGTTCAACATCTTTGGTCATGTAGAAAACTGAAATCAAAACCACAATGGGATATTATTGTATACTGATGAAAATAGCTAAAATTGAAAAAAGACTGACAATACCAAGTGTTAGTAAGTACGTGGAGCAACTAGAACTCTCATACACTGTTGTGGGAATGTAAAATGGTATAACTGCTTTGAAAAACAGTTTGGTAATTTCTTATAAAGTTAATTATACCATTACTATAAGTAATATACTCAAAATTCCATTCCTAGGTAATTTACCAAGAGAAATAAAATCATGTATCCCTACAAAAATTCGTTCATGAGTGTCCATAGTAGCTTTATCCATAATAGTTAAAAACTAGAAAAATCCAAATGGCCATCAACTGTTGGGAGGATAAGGAAATTATAGTGTATCCATACAATGGAATACTACTCAGCAATAACAGGAAAAGAACTAAGCATGAAACAGCATGGATGAATCTCAGATGCATTATACTGAGAGAAAGGAGCCAGGAACCAAAGACTACATAGTGTGTGATTTCTTTTCTACCAAGTCATGGAAAAAGCAAAACTAATCTATAGTGACAGAGAGCAGAGTGGCAGTTTCTTAGGGCCAGGGTGGGGGATATCTGCTGGTTTCCATCCAGGTTCCTGCTTGATTCTTGGGTGACAGTCCCTTTTTTGAAATCACCTCACTCAGGCTGATGAACTCTGTGAGTTTTGCCCAGAGAATGTCCAGGCAGTCATACTGTGGTGAACCCTGTTTCTCTCTTCCCATTTGTGACCCTGAACCCAGTTCCCTTAAGTGCTCCAAGACCTTCTCACATCTACCTGAGCTTTCCTATCTGCACGATCTCACTTCCCCCACTGCTCCCTGAGAGTCTCCCACCATCTTGCTGATACAGGTCTCATTGTTTTCTTTAGCACATCTAAAATTAACTTTTTTCGGGGGGAGTTTCTTACATTTTGATTAATGCTAGGGCTTTTTCCATTCCATATATCATGAGAAGCACTTGGTTTAGATATGCCACATATTCAAGGAGTAAGTTGTTTTGCTCAATATGCCTCCATATTATTGTTCATATTCTCTCCTATTCCTTCAAAGAAATGACTCTGTGATGCTCCCTCAGATAAATCAGAGCCCAGACTTTGATTTCATGGACTTCAGTATTAATTGAGCACACATTATGTGCCAAGCATTGTGCATGGTTTGGTGGGAAAGACAGATGTGAGGGGAGGACTCCATGAGTTTAGTGCCCCAGAAACAGGGAGCAGAGGAGAGAGGTATATGCTGGAGGAGATATGATCCAGAAATTGATACCAATGTTCAGTCTCAAAGGAGATGATGGTGATCACAGGTGCAAGTCATGGGATGACAGAAAGTGGATGGATGGTGGTGGAAGAGGATGGAACATTCCAGGCAGGGTGGAGGGAATATTTGATTGGTTTCATTTATGAAGCCCTTTCTCTCTCTCAGCATTTCCACTATATTGCATTGGGTGTTTCACTTAATGGATCTGGTCTCCTCTGCTCTATTTTAAGTGTCTTAGAAACAAAGATGCTGCCATTTCCTTGGGATTCCGTGAAATTCCTAGAAGGAACGGGCACTATTAAGAAGAACAGATGCTGGGTAGGTGTTGCAGGAGTGAGTGAAAGGTCTGCAGGGCAGGCTCGTTTAAATGTAATGGAAGGTTTTGTCCTCTGGTGTAAAGATAACTCCACTTGTGCCCTGAAACGAAGTGTGAACAGATGATCAATAGCTTCTTGCTTTGGCCTGGGTGTGGTAACATCCAGGCCATTAATATGCTGTTGGGTCCTTTCCATGGGCATTTGTTTCTCGAAGCTGCGCTGCAGCATTTCTGAGGTCCTTGGCTTCCTCTCCAATCATTTGCACACCCTCAGGGAGGAAGGGCGCGCTCTCTCTCTGTTTATGAACAAGGTAATGTGTGTCAAATTGTCTTGGCTTAACCAGGCAATCGTGCACCTTTAAAAGGTACTGGGAAATGTTTCTCTGTGGTCAGATTGGCCCATTATGCACATCTGTTCTCTTGACCAAACTCCAGCAATCTGCCCCCGCTTAGCCGCAAACTCCACAACCTGCTCCTGGCCAGCAGCCCAGGCCCTGCAGGAGTGTCAGGACACAGCCAGCCAGCTGGATTTCTGGCTGTCCAGAGGCTCTGGAGGGTGGCAGTCAGAGGAATCAAAGTTCATGGGTCCCCATAGCTTCAGGGCATCCCCAGGAAACCTACAGAGATCTTAGGAGGGACCCAGAGGAAAAGGAGGGGAGAAGGGACGATGATGTGCCTAGAGAGAAAGAATGAGTGTTGCCTTTTTATACAGTTCATGGGGTTCTCATGGTAAATACACTGGAGTGATTTGCCATTTCCTCCCCCAGCAGTCATGTATGGATGTGAGAGCTGGACCATAAAGAAGGCAGAGCACTGAAGAATTGATGCTTTTGAACTGTGGTGCTGGAGAAGACTCTTGAGAGTCCCTTGGACAGCAAGGAGATAAAACCAGTCAGTCTTAAAGGAAATCAACCCTGACTACTCACTGGAAAGACTGATGTTGAAGCTGAAGCTCCAATTTGCTGACCACCTAATGCAAACAGCCAACTCATTGGAAAAGACCCTGATGCTGGGAAAGACTGAGGGCAGAAGAAGAGGGTGACAGAGGATGAGATAATTGGATGGCATCACCGATTCAATGGACATGAACTTGGGCAAACTCAAGGAGATGGTGAGGAACAGAGAAGCCTGGAGTGCTGCAGTCCATGGGGTTGCAAAGGGTAGGACATGACTTGGGGACTGAACAACAAGGTGTATACACTGCTTTGGGGGAGTCTAGATTGGAGAAGACTCTTGAGAGTCCCTTGGATTGCAAGGAGATCCAACCAGTCCATCCTGAAGGAGATTAGTCCTGAGTGTTCATTGGAAGGACTGATGTTGAAGCTGAAACTCCAATACTTTGGCCACCTGATGTGAAGAACTGACTCAATGGAAAATACCCTGATGCTGGGTCTGATTGAAGGCAGGAGGAGAAGGGGACCACAGAGGATGAGATGGTTGGATGGCATCACCGACTCAATGGACATGAGTTTGAGTGAACTCCGGGAGTTGGTGATGGACAGGGAGGCCTGTTGTGCTGCAGTCCATAGGGTTGCAAAGAATTGGACACGACTGAGCAACTGAACTGAACTGAACTGAGTGGAAACTGAAACCAATATCTGTATGGTTTTTCCTTTAAGAAGATGATCTACAAGGAAGTTAATTTGATTAAAAGTCAGACACATTTTTTTACTTTCCCTAAAACTCTGGCTTTCCCCCATATTATGCATGGGTTCTGCCCTTAAGTGAATCCCCGTGAATAACATGCAGCCATGATGGGTGGCAGTGCAGAATTAAGCCTAGTTGCCTTTATGGAGGATTTCATTCCAAAGACATCCAACACCCACCGACTTCTCCCCATCCCTACAACATCCGCCTCTTTCCCAGCCACCCTCACTGCTCCCCTGGATTATCACACCTCCTCTCCTCGTCTCTGCCCTGTCCCACCATGAACTGTTTCTCAACACAGTTGCCAAAATTTACCTCTTAGAACAGGTCAGTTTGGGAATATAGCAAATATTTTATAATAACTATAAATGGAGTATAAATTTTAAAATTGTGAATAATTATATTATACATGGGGCTTCTCTGGTGGCTCAGTGGTAAAGAATCTGCCTGCCAATGCAGGAGACATGGGTTCAATCCCTGGATCAGGAAGATCCCCTGGAGAATGAAATGGCAAACCACTCTAGTCCACTTGCCTGGGAAATCCCATGGACGGAGGAGCCTGGCAGGCTACAGACCATGGGGTCGCAAAAGAGTTGGACATGACTGAGCAACAACAAATATTGTACATTTGTGATTTATACAGTGCTACACATCATCTTGGAGAAGGCAGTGGCACCCCACTCCAGCACTCTTGTCTGGAAAATCCCATGGACAGAGAAGCCTGGTGGGCTGTAGTCCATGGGGCCGCTAAGAGTCAGACACGACTGAGCGACTTCGCTTTCACTTTTCACTTTCATGCCCTGGAGAAGGAAATGGCAACCCACTCCAGTGTTCTCGCCTGGAGAATCCCAGGGACGGGGGAGCCTGGTGGGCTGCCGTCTATGGGGTTGAACAGAGTCGGACTGAAGCGACTTAGCAGCAGCACACATCTATACTTGAGTCAGTCATCCAATAGAGCAGCGTGTGTCATGTCTCTGCCCAAAACTCTCCAATGTCTTCTCATGTGATGCAGAATAACAGTCTAGATCCTCATATTGGCCACCAGGGCCCTCGACCCTCTCCCCTTATTACCTCACTGACCTTCATTCTTCCTCTGCCCATAGCTCACTTTGCTCCAGCCACACTGACTTTCCTCTGGTCCTTTTGTTGGAATGCTCATCCCCTGCTCATCTCTGGGTGTCTCTGGGTGCTCATCCTCTGGGCCTTTGCTCCACTGGCCCAGTGGTCACTCCCTCACCATCTTCCTGTCTTTGCTCAGATGCTGCCTCTTCAGCCAGGCCCTCTCGTCACCCCCATTTGAGATTGCTCTTATGCCTTCCCAGGACTTCTTCCACTTCCTGGGTTTAGTTTTTCCACGGTACTTATCACCCTTTGGCATATTATAGATGCTAATGTTTCATTTTCTATCTCCAATTTGGGTGTAGAGGGTTAAGTGAAACAAGGACTCTTCATTCCAGATTGGGAACATGGGGTGGTGGGGCGGTGGTTCTGGAGAATGTTCCGGTCTTTACCCCACTTGGGAGGAAGCTGTGCTTTCCTGCTGTTTCTGCCACTGTGGTGTGAATGTCCATGTGGACTCATTGCCACATGGGACAGGCACCCTCGTGGGCTGGTAAGTGAGTAAGCAAGTGGCCTGAGGACCAACTACTGCAGGCCCCTTAAGACACTAATTGTAGCAGATTAACTGGCTTTTTTCTCATTAGAAACATGGGGAAGGTGCTTAATGCCCCCACGGGCCTCTTATCTGGTTTATAAAATCTCCCCATCTGTCTCCAGTAACTGATCCCTCCAGCTTCTTAAAAGCTCAGTCAGAACTTTGCCTTAACTAGGAGAGAGCTGGGATGTGGGTAGGTTAAATTCGGGGCATCTCTGCTGTCTTTAGCAGGGTGGTTTCTGGAATTCAGTGGCTTTGACTTTTTTTTTAAACTTAAACAAACTGACTCTGAAGTTAACTTCTGTTCTAATTGATTACTCTCTTAAGCTTGGCAATTACATGTATTTAGAAATTAGGTGGGATTTGATTCTCCAAGAATTGAACAAATTTGCCATTTATGGTGAACAGCAAAACCTCAGAAATGGTTGTGAGGGAAGCAAAGCGAATGTGTTTTGCCTTTTTTAGATGTAGATCCTTGGCTTATTATTCTTGTACCAATTGTAGCTAAATCGGGGCAATTGGCTTGTTTATTTTAGATAATTTATAGCCATTTTACCTTGTTTTCCTGTTGCCTTAGAGAGGGATGAGAAAGCCATCATTTACAGAATTCTTGCTATGTTCTAGGCTTTTTTGTGTGTATTTGTTCATTTTGTTTTTATGACTTTTCTGGAGGAAAGCATTTTAGTCACTATTTTACAGATGGGAAACCAGGGTAAAAAGAGTTCTTGTTCAAGCTTACAGTTAATGGAGGAGCTTGGATTTGAACTCAGGGTGGCTGGCCATGAAGCCTTGCACACTCCTTCCTAGTCCTCCCAATTTGTACCAAACTGAACAAAGAAAGAGACTGGAGCAATGGCGATCAAACACAGCATTTGGACTGCATAAGTGTGTCAGCATTCCATTGTGTTAGGGCCACACCCCGCTACTGCCACCCCCAGAAAGGAAAGAGTCACCTGTAATGAATTTGATTATCATTCCAAATTCACCACGTTGTCCCATGAAAGGATTATACATCCATATCCTTTACCACATGACACTGGCAATGCTTCCTGGTGAGTAGACAGAATATACACTCTGGTCACTGAGTTTAGGCGTGGAGATCCAACCAGTCCATCCTAAAGAAGATCAGTCCTGGGTGTTCATTGGAAGGACTGATGTTGAAGCTGAAACTCCAATACTTTGGCCATCTCATGCAAAGGGTTGACTCATTGGAAAAGACCCTGATGCTGGGAGGGACTGGGGGCAGGAGGAGAAGGGGACGACAGAGGATGAGATGGCTGGATGGAATCACTGACTCGATGGACGTGAGTTTGTGTGAACTCCGGGAGTTGGTGATGGACAGGGAGGCCTGGCGTGCCTCCCTGGGTTGCAAAGAGTCGGACATGACCGAGCGCCTGGACTGAACTGATGCTTGGACTATGGAATGTTAGTGGATTCAGTACAGATAGAGTCTTTAAATGTGCTTGGGTGTTTTTGCTTGTCTTCTTATGCTCCTGCCATCTACTGTGAGACTTGAATGAAATGCTCATGTATGAAAATACACAAATGCTCCTTTGAAGTCCAGTACAAAGAGGTGAATATATCAACCTAGAAGCACTATGATCCAAAATTATCTCAGTCATCCTTTTTTGGTAGAAGTTTTATTCAAATATAATTCAGTACCATATAATCCATCCATTTAAAGCATATAATTCAAAGGTTCTTCATATATTCACAGATTTGTGCATTAGCACAATCAATTTTAGAACATTTTCATCAGCCCCTAAAAGAAGTCTTTAGCAGATACCTCAATGCCCAATTCCCAACCCCCTTTTCCATCCCTAGGCAGCAACCACTAATCTATTTCCTGTCACTGTGGATTTGTCTGTTCTGGACTTTTCATAAAAATGGAATCAAACATTATGTGATCTTTTGTGACTGGCTTCTTTCACTTTTCATAATGTTTTCAAAGTTCATCCATGTTGTAGCATTGCTTCATTACTTTTTATTGACAAACAATATTTTGTTGTGTCAGTTCAGTTCAGCTCAGTTCAGTCGCTCAGTTGAATCAGACTCTTTGCGACCCCATGAATCGCAGCACCCCAGGCCTCTCTGTCCATCACCATCTCCCGGAGTTCACTTAGACTCACGTCCATCGAGTCAGTGATGCCATCCAGCCATCTCATGCTCCGTCGTCCCCTTCTCCTCCTGCCCCCAATCCCTCCCAGCATCAGAGTCTTTTCCAATGAGTCAACTCTTTGCATGAGGTGGCCAAAGTACTGGAGTTTCAGCTTTAGCATCATTCCTTCCAAGGAACACCCAGGGCTGATCTCCTTTAGAATGGACTGGTTGGATCTCTTTGCAGTCCAAGGGACTCTCAAGAGTCTTCTCCAATGCCACAGTTCAAAAGCATCAATTCTTTGGTGCTCAGCTTTCTTCACAGTCTAACTCTCACATCCATGACCACTGGAAAAACCATAGCCTTGACTAGACGGACCTTTGTTGGCAAAGTAATGTCTCTGCTTTTCAATATGCTATCTAGGTTGGTCATAACTTTTCTTGCAAGGAGTAAGCGTCTTTTAATTTCATGGCTGCAATCACCATCTGCAGTGATTTTGGAGCCCCAAAAACAAAGTCTGACACTGTTTCCATTGTTTCCCCATCTATTTCCCATGAAGTGATGGGACCAGATGCCATGATCTTAGTTTTCTGAATGTTGAGCTTTAAGCCAACTTTTTCACTCTCCTTGTGGATACACCATATTTTAGTTATCTATTCATCAGTTGAGTTCTGAAGAAATTTATGCTTTTGAACCTTGGTGTTGGAGAAGACTCTTGAGAATCCCTTGGACTGCAAGGAGATCAAACCAGTCAATCTTAAAGGAAATCAGTCCTGACTATTCATTGGAAGGACTGATGTTGAAGCTTAAGCTCCAATACTTTGGCCACCTGATGTGAAGAACTGACTCATTGGAAAAGACCCTGATGCTGGGAAAGATTGAAGGCAGGAGGAGAAGGGAACAACAGAGGATGAGATGGTTGGATGGCATCACGGACATGAGTGGACATGAGTTTGAGCAAGCTCCAGGAGTTGGTGATGGACAGGGAAACTGGGCTGCAGTCCATGGGGTTGCAAAGATTCAGACGTGACTGAGCAACTTAGCTGATGAACTCAGTGGTACTTTTGAGTACCCACAGAAATACAAAGAAGGAATAAGCGTGGTGCAATATATTAATGACTTTATGGGAGAAAAGGTTTTAGTGGGATGTACTGGCTATGTACACACAAAAGTTCTACCCACACAACAGTTCCATTTCTCATATAAAGAAGTTGGTGTATGATGTGGTATAACAGTCTCTGAGACTTGCTAGCATGTAATAGCGTCCCTGTGTGCAATCAACTTGCAGTCGTAAATGCAATGACGTTTCTATAGAACTGAGGCCAGACTCTAGACAACTTAATTCACTAAGGCAAGTACCAACCTCAGTATGAGTTACCAAGTGGGCCACAGTCTGTGGCATTTATTTATTTATTTTAAATTCTATATAACTCATGGACAATGAAAGTTTTTTTTCTTGAAACCCAGGTAATTAAGTCATTGTTTTCATGTAGTCCAATGTGTATGGTGGTGGTATCAAAATTCTGAGTGTTACTTCCACCTTCAGCCTGAATTCTTGGACATCTTTATTTACTGAACCACATGTTTACTGATGCCTAAGTTGAAACATATTTGTCTATATCACTCATGTTACGCCAAAGAGCTTTGTCATGTTGATTACAATGAGCATAGTGCAGTGACTAAGGAGTCCTGGAGTCCCATCTGACTACAAATGTGACATGTCAGACTACAGCAAATTTTTCTGAAGTAGTGACTGCGACCCTAAAGATGGAGTGTCACTATCTCAGGAGTTTGCACTTTGAAAGCAGAGCAGTATTTTGTTCCATTGTTTTGATTTATTTCATTTTTAATATTTAATTTAGATCAAAAGTCAATTATTAGTAAAGAAGGGGAAGAGGATTTAATCTTATCAAAAGTGTTCACGAACTTGCAATTAGTAGATAAATAAGTCTTGGAGATCTAATCCACAGCATAGTGATTATAGACAACAATACTGTGTTATAAACTTCAAAGTTGCCAAGAGACTAGATCTTAATTGTTCTTATCACACAAAAAAGAAATAATAATTATGTGATATAATGGTGGTGTTGGCTAATACTACACTGGTAGTCACACTGCAATACAGAAATGAATCAACTCAGTGTTGTTGTACACCTTAAACTTAATGTTATATGACAATTATATCTCAATTAAACAAAGAAAGTCTTGAATGACAAAAAAAAAAAAGTGCTCAGGGGAACATGGATTCAGAAAGTTTAAAAAGTACTACATAATAACAAACATGTTGTGTGAGTAGTAAACCGGGGTGCCTCCAGGACCAGACAGGAAAAACCAGTCAGATGTATTGGGAGGGACACCCTCCCAATGGAGATGGGCCACATTCTCTTATTATAAGTTAATAATTAGACATGAATAGTCTAAAAGTGGGTAAAATATACTTGGTATGAAATACAGTCCTAAATAACCCTTTAATGAAAGAGAAAATTGAAAAGTAAATGATGACATATCTAATCAATAAGGGAAAGTAGAGCACTGCCTATGGATCTATGGACAGACTGAAAGCTGTGCTCAGAGGGAAAAGTATAGCCAGTGCTTTTATCAGGGGTTAAGAAAGCTTTTCTGTAAAGGGCTGGGGCTAGGTGGGCTTGGTGGGCCATATGGTCTCTGTTACAGAGTTGTTTTTTTTTTTTCTGATAATGCTTTAATAATGTAAAGATAATTCTTAGCTGCCAAGTTGTACAATAACAAACTGTGGGTCCAATTTGGCTCACGTGCAATAGGTTGCTGACCCCTGCTTTTATTATTAAGGAGGATTCCTCCCCCCTAAAACTTCAGTACTAATCTTAAGAGGTAAAAATGACAACAGCGACAAATGAAACTATGAAGAGAAATTAATAAAGGCAAAAGTTGAAATAAATGGCATAGGAAACAAAAGGGAAATAATAGAAAGAATTGACAAATCCAAAAGCTGGATGTCAAGACCAATAAAATAGAAAAAACTCTTGGAAGTTTGACTAAGAAAAAATGGGAGCAGCAAAAATGTACAAGATTAGCAATGAAAAAGGGAGGTATAACTACATCTGCAGGAATCTCTTTTTTAAATCAAAGAGAATACTGCATGCAACAAACGGCAATAAATTTGGAAATCTAAAATAAACAATTTCCTAGCACACACTATCCAGGTTTCCCACTGGTGGCTCAGTGGTGAAGAATTCACCTGCCAGTACAGGAGATGTGGATTTTATCTCTGGGTCAGGAAGATTCCCTGGAGAAGGAAATGGCAACCCACTCCAATACTCTTGCCTGGGAAATCTCATAGACAGAGGAGCCTGGTAGGCTATAGTCAATGGAGTCGCAAAAGAGTCGGACACGATTTAGTGACTCAAAAACAACAAAGCACAGACTATCAAAATTCATCCAAGAAGAAATGAAAACTTGAGTAGACCAAATGCCATAAAAGAAAGATGATTAAAGGTTTATCATTGAAAAATACACCAGAGTCAGGTGGGTTCATAGATTTGCATACTCTTTGATAAACAATTCTACTAGTTTAAAAGAAAATCATCCTGGCAATAGAAAAAGATGGAAAATTCTGTAAATTCCTCTCCTTCAAAAGTAGGGAGCTAAAAGTTCTAGAACAGGAGGAGCACCTAAATTTTATATGGAATGCAAACTCAAATCAATCAGTATTGTCTGCTTGGAGACTCTCTGCAAGAGATTGTGAGACACAGTTGAGATCCAGTGGAGAAAACTTGGGATTTGATTTGCCATTTGACTAAGTCTGGAATATAAAGTCAAATGGATCTTATGAGATATTTTCCACTGATATAACTAGGACTACTCTATGATGTCTAATGGGTTTCTGATCAATTTATTTGAGAAAACTTACATATTCAGTAAAATTTATATTCCTCTAATGACTATTCAGCAGACATATGAAAATCATCATCCAGATTAAACTTGCAGACCCCAAATCCAACTGCACGAATCCTCACTGCTCTGGATGTAGCAAATATGTCAGAAGAAACCTATAAGCTCATGGGATACTTCCCAGTTGGAGGACCATCATGGGAAGACCATCTTCCAGTCTTTGGTGATTTGTAGTTGAAAGGAAATCTTCCCATTCCGTTGACTGAAAGCAACCTCAGGGCTCTCTTTTCCTAATTCACCAAGTGCAAAAGTAAATAAAGATACCTCTTCCACTCACAAGGTGCAGCTTCTTCTAGGGGCTGCGGTGGCCAACCGGGCCTGGGCTTCCACAGTCTATCGTAGCGCCCCCTGCAGGTAGACGAGGAAAAAAGGGCCAGACTCAGTAGAGAGGAAGACAGGAACTGCCAGGGCAGTGAGTACATCTTCATCACTGTAAAACAGGAAATTGTAGTTTTACTCTCTTTGTTTTTATGATGAATTAAGATAAAATGGAAAAGAAGAGAGAGAGAAATGATTGCTTAGGAAACAGCCTCAAACCTAGCACGTGTTTATTTAAGCATCTCTGTGCAAACATAACCCTGGGTGTCGGTTAAATCAGCAGGCATGTCAGTTGGCACTTCTGGTTACAGACCATTTTACGGTCATACATCATTCATAGCTGTAAAAGCTATTTGCCCTCTGTCACCCAGCCAATCAGGATCCAGCCAAGAGAAAGCAGAACAGGAGCCTGGCAGTTTTCTCCGGGCTTCTCTGAATTTCCACAACCTGGTTTAGCAGAATGTCACAGAAAATTAACTCTCCTTGGTTATTAAGAACCCCTTCTCTTCTCCCTCCCCACTAAAGAGCAATATATGATTTCAGGCTACTATTTACCCCATCACAAGCACACCTTGTGACGTACAGGGCAAGTGTACACTGGGCATTGCACACAAATCCAGTGAAATCCCTGCTGTTCTGAACCACTCAAATGAAGGGACAGGGATGGGGCGCTGCTTGCCTGTGCCTCAGCGATTCACTCCTAATGCTCATTTTGAGTAGATTTGGAATTGCTGTCAGTGTCTAAACCACCCAGCGACTAACCTTGATCTGCCCTTGCTTCACTCTCAGGAGTTCACAGGTTCTCACTCTTAGCCACCTCACTGCTATTTTGTTATTGACGCTGAGGAGCCTGCTGAGGCCTGATGATGACCTCAAGTCTTGCAAACCATGCAATTTTGGGTTCTTTCCAAATGCTTTTGCATGGTATCAGATGGTATTTCGCCTGAAATACCTCCCCAAATCTAGGGTCTTCCCTTTATATTTATTATTGCTTAATAGTGCTCAGCAGTAAAGAATCCACCTGCCAATGCAGGAGACACGGGTTCAATCCTTGGGTCAAGAAGATCCCCTGGAGAAGGAAATGGCAACCCACTCCAGTATTCTTGCCTGAGAATTACATGGACAGAGGAGCCTGGAGGGCTACAGTCCATAGGGTCACAAAAGAGTCAGACATGACTTAATGACTAAACAAAGACAACTCTTAGCACACACCTTCATTTATGAATAAGGCTCACTGCTGTTGTCATAACCCTAGTGGGCGCTAGAACAGCCCCATCTGGTCACCCCACTCCATCCCTGCTTGGGCATTTCAAGTGTCTTTGGCCTCTCCAGTCATAACAGGCTAGGATCAATTTTCCAGTGGCAGCTTGGAAATAATAGTGTGAAATGTATATTAATACAGAAATATATTGTGAAACTGTCCTTAAACAAACAAATGAGCCACTTTAAAATATTACTGCTATAAATGACCATGACACTAGCACAGCACATATAATAAAAAATAACTGCTGAAGAGAAGCTGCTGAATTACTATAGTAATAAACCAGATGTGATTATTATCATTTAACACGGTCATTGAATACCATGAATCCCTGAAGCCATTAAAATATTTATGATTAAACATTTGCTATTCCTTATAACAGAACATATAGTTGGGTACTAAAAAACTGTTAAAGTATTATTTCAGCTAATATATGCCAGTTCTATAATAGAGGTCAACTGACATTGCCTGAATCCTTTAAAAGAGGGATGAACAGCTGCCTCTCCATAGCGGGACATATTTCAGGATGTTTATGCTAGTATTATATACTCTCCTGGTACTGGGGAGGGTGTATCAACTACACACTACTAAGGTAAAAATATGTTCCTATTCTGTGTGTTCATGAACAGATGTGGGCCTTGGGGCTGTTCTGGTCATTCTTCTAGAAAAAAAGTGCATGTAGCAGATGCTTTCAAAGGCCTGCTCATATTGCCTTTTCCCTTGGTACTTGTCTTGAGCATCCTTCAGCAAGCCTGTCTCTACCATAAGGGCTTTATCCCACCAGCAGGAGCCTGAAGTCCTGGGGCATTAAAGCTCCTAGAAGCAGCCCTCAGTAGTTGTGGATGGAAGTTGGAGAGAAAATCAGTTTAGTTCAGTTCAGTCACTCAGTCATGTCCAACTTTTTGCGACCCCATGGACAGCAGCACACCAGGCCTCCCTGTCCATCACCAGCTCCTGGAGTTTACTCAAACTCATGTCCATTGAGTCCGTAATGCCATCCAACCATCTCATCCTCTGTCGTCCCCTTCTCCTCCTGCCCTCAATCTTTCCCAGCATCAGGGTCTTTTCCAATGAGTCAGTTCTTCACATCAGGTGGCCAAAGTGTTGGAGTTTCAGCTTCAACATCAGTCCTTCCAATGAATATTCAGGACTGATCTCCTTTAGGATGGACTGGTTGGATCTCCTTGCAGTCCAAGGAATTTTCAAGAGTCTTCTCCAATACCAGATAGATTTCAAAAGAGAGGTATGTCCATAAAATTTGGCCAAGATATTTATTTACTCTTGAACTGTGGTGTTGGAGAGTAAATATCTTGGCCAAATTTTACAGACATACCTCTCTTTTGAAATCTATCCCTTGGCCATGGTCTTGATACCCTTATCTCTTCCCTGATAATTGTTTTCTCTTCAAACTTGAAGTTCAGTTAAATATTAGGTGGGATTTGTTGTACTGAACAAAAGTATTACTACAGACAAATTTAATTAGAGACACCTCTACACTGTAAGCTCAGTCTTCCAGGATCTTTGCTTCTCATCTCTCTCCCTGTTTCTCGGCAGTTTAAATTCCATCAGCAGATGAAGGTTGTTGCCAGGAAGGGAGCTCATCCATCCACAGAGCATCCTCCTGAAAGCTCAGGAGTGTCGGGCTCTGTGCAGGAAAGAAGAGATGAATGAGAATTCTTCAGCACTACGGCTTGGAACTTACCTAGATATTTTAATGATTCATGCTACCAGAATTGACTGCTTTTTAAAAATGAATACCAACAGTAATCACCTTTCCCTATATCTTTAGAGGCAAACATTTGACAAGAAATAAGATCCCTGAGTTGTTGAACCCTGCTATGGGACAATGTGTTGAAAAATAAAGAAGCAGGAATTTTAGAGAGAGACCTAGATTTGAGTCCCAGATCTGTTGCTGACCTGGTATATATGTATAAAGCAAGCATTATATAACTCTTTCAAGCCTCCTAACTTGTCAGAGGCTCAATTTTCTTATATGTGAGGTGACCATTTCAATTGTATAAATTGATATAATATATATATATATACACACACACCATATTAGTGATATGCATTTAATAAATATGAATTTATTAGATGATGAATGAAAGGTGAGTTTACCCACACTATCATGGTGACAGTTTAATTCTTGGCGTATCACCTATTGGGAACCCATTTGGCTCCCAGCAAATCTCTCTCTAGTTTCCCATTGTATGAATTTGGCAGTGTCCTACATCTCTGTCACGTGGGTTCACTAGTTTCCCTTATACTACTAAGTTATAGTTGTAGGTCCATCCTGTTCTTGCTGTGGTTTCGTATTTGTAGGTTTAATAATCTGGACTGTGGTCTGATGTATGTGCAGGAAAACTCACAAAGCCTCACAGTGGAATAAAAAACATTTTCAAAGACTCCTCCTGGCTCAGTCAACCCTAATGAGCTATTAGGTCATTAGAGACTCTTTGCCATCAATTAATCATTAGATCAGAAACCATTCATTGATAACAGTGGGGGAATTCATCTTAAAGGGATAGTACCACCAGCATGCAAAGGAGCCTTTGCTGGTATCTCTGAAAATCTGAAAAGTAGATCCATGTGGTCTTCTCAACTTGTCAGTTACTCCAAAATTTGACATGAGGGCTCATCCAGTATAGCAGTTTAAATTTTCAGGTTACCTTGCCTTCGGAAGAATTTCCAATGAAAGGAGAATCAAGGGGTTGTTATAGTTTATATGTAGACATATAGCTCAGGTTGGAGAAGGAAATGGCAACTCACTCCAGTGTTCTTGCCTAGAGAGTTCCATGGATTGGAGAAGCCTGGCAGGCTACAGACCGTGGGGTCCAAGACAGAGTCAGACACGACACTGTGACTAAACACCACCATAGCCCAGGTGGGGTAAAACAGACTAAAATGTCCTTGTTCACATGATGTATAAGTATCACTGCCTTGCCCGTGGTTTCTGTGGCTTTCTAGGGGCTTGTGTTCTTGGTGGGGGGGTCTCTTCCTTCAATACGTTGTTAACTGCTGACCTCTGGATCTTGCTTGGATCCCAAGGCTGCTCCATCTTCTCTGCCCTCTGGTCACCAGTACACCCTCAATTTCCTTGAGAGCTTCCATAACTACTCATATAATACAATATAAAGAGACATATGGGGAAAAAAGAGAGAGAGAGAGACCTGTGGTGACTGTGTATTTGTGTGCTTACATGTAGCACGTATTACTTAGCAATTCATCTTGGCAGACTACTAACTGCTAACTAAAAATTGAATATTGGACATCATTTTTGGTAATATTGCCTCTATCATAACCACATAAAGGTAATCTCTTTGCACCTTTCCTCCTAAACATCAACTGCCTTGCCCCTACCCCTCAAAATACCCATCCCCTCTCTCTGCTTCTTAGGCTGCTCCCAGCACACAAAATTACTAAGCAGAGCATTTCACTAATGTTACTCCTATGTTACTAAGCAGAACAATTGTCTTGGACCCCATCTAAAGGCACCAAAATGACCATCAAGTATTTGCAAAAATGAAGACAGTTCTCTCTCCTAAGATAAGTTTATCTGCAGATATTTGTGACATTGATGTAAGTAATCAAAGATCATGCTCATTAATGCTTGATTATTATTTTTTTTATTATTTTCAGGAATTGTGTTGGAGAGCTTCATTACCTACCACTGCACCCACCAAGACACTGTACTTCATGGAATGAACCATGGTCTTCGAAGGGCAATTTTGTTGGATGGTAGGTGAAGTCAAAGTTTGTGGGAATTTCATTTCTGAAGTTATCATGAGCAAATACAATACAATTCCCAGTGGATAAATACTCATTTAAAAATGCTTCCTGGCTCTCTTTAAATGAAAGTAAATGTTATTACCTTTCATAAACTGATAAGAATGCTTTGGGGGAGAATTATTCTGCTGAAAATGTCTAAGGCTCAATGAGGAGAATGAGTCCTCTTTATCAGTGGGTAGAACCAAGCTGTAAGATCCTTTCTGCCCTACAGAAGCTGATGTTTGATAAAGACTCAATTGCTAGTGGCTTTTACCTGAGTTCAGTTCAGTTCAGTTCAGTTCAGTCGCTCAGTCGTGTCCGACTCTTTGCGACCCCATGAATCACAGCACGCCAGGCCTCCCTGTCCATCATCATCTCCCGGAGTTTACCCAGACTCCCATCCATTGAGTCAGTGAAGCCATCCAGCCATCTCATCCTCTGTCGTCCCCTTCTCCTCCCGCCCCCAATCCCTCCCAGCATCAGAGTCTTTTCCAATGAGTCAACTCTTCGCATGAGGTGGCCAAAGTACTGGAGTTTCAGCTTTAGCATCATTCCTTCCAAAGAAATCCCAGGGCTGATCTCCTTCAGAATGGACTGGTTGGATCTCCTTGCAGTCCAAGGGACTCTCAAGAGTCTTCTCCAACACCACAGTTCAAAAGCATCAATTCTTCAGTGCTCAGCCTTCTTCACAGTCCAACTCTCACATCCATACATGACCACTGGAAATACAGTAGCCTTGACTAGACGGACCTTTGTTGGCAAAGTAATGTCTCTGCTTTTGAATATGCTATCTAGTTTGGTCATAACCTTCCTTCCAAGGAGTAAGTGTCTTTTAATTTCATGGCTGCAATCACCATCTGTAGTGATTTTGGAGCCCAGAAAAATAAAGTCTGACACTGTTTCCACTGTTTCCCCATCTATTTCCCATGAAGTGATGGGACCAGACGCCATGATCTTCGTTTTCTGAATGTTGAGCTTTAAGCCCACTTTTTCACTCTCCACTTTCACTTTCATCAAGAGGCTTTTGAGTTCCTCTTCACTTTCTGCCATAAGGGTGGTGTCATCTGCATATCTGAGGTTATTGATATTTCTCCTGGCAATCTTGATTCCAGCTTGTGTTTCTTCCAGTCTAGCGTTTCTCATGATGTACTCTGCATATAAGTTTACTTGAGAGAGCCTATTAATTTTATTTCACTATCTCCAAATTTACTTTAATGTTCTACAGATGACATTACTATTTAGTTCTTTATATTAAAAAAGAAGAACTATCTGGCTCTCAAATGTTAATTTCTTCGGTAATCCTGGGGTGGTACTTAGCAATAATGGCAATAATCACTTTCCAATTTTTTTAATTAATTAATTTATTTATTTTACTTTACAATACTGTATTGGTTTTGCCATACATTGACTTGAATCTGCCATGAGTGTACATGTGTTCCCCATCCTGAACCCCTCGCCCACCTCCCTCCCTATCCCATCCCTCTGCGTCGTCCCAGTGCACCAGCCCCGAGCACCCTGTATCATACATCAAACCTGGACTGGCGATTCGTTTCGCATATATTTTACATGTTTCAATGCCATTCTCCCAAATCATCCCACCCTCGCCCTCTCCCACAGAGTCCAAAAGACCGTTCAATACGTCTGTGTCTCTTTTGCTGTCTCGCATACAGGGTTATCGTTACCATCTTTCTAAATCCCATATATATGTGTTAGTATACTGTATTGGTGTTTTTCTTTCTAGCTTACTTCACTCTGTATAATAGGCTCCAGTTTCATCCACCTCATTAGAACTGATTCAAATGCATTCTTTTTAAGGCTGAGTAATACTCCATTGTGTATATGTACCACAGCTTTCTTATCCATTCGTCTGCTGATGGACATCTAGGTTGCTTCCATGTCCTGGCTATTATAAACACTGCTGCGATGAACATTGGGGTACACATGTCTCTTTCAATTCTGGTTTCCTCAGTGTGTATGCCCAGTAGTGGGATTGCTGGGTCATATGGCAGTTCTAGTTCCAGTTTTTTAAGGAATCTCCACACTGTTCTCCATAGTGGTTGTACTAGATTGCATTTGCACCAACAGTGTAAGAGGGTTCCCTTTTCTCCACAGCCTCTCCAGCATTTATTGCTTGTAGACTTTTGGATAGCAGCCATTCTGACTGGCGTGAAATGGTACCTCATTGTGGTTTTGATTTGCATTTCTCTGATATTGAGTGATGTTGAGCATCTTTTCATGTGTTTGTCAGCCATCTGTATATCTTCTTTGGAGAAAAGTCTGTTTAGTTCTTTGGCCCACTTTTTGGTTGGGTCTTTTATTTTTCTGGAATTGAGCTGCAGGAGTTGCTTGTATATTTTTGAGATTAATTCTTTGTCCGTTGCTTCGTTTGCTATTATTTTCCCCCATTCTGAAGGCTGTCTTTTCACCTTGCTTATAGTTTCCTTTCTTGTGCAGAAGCTTTTAATTTTAAGTAGGTCCCATTTGTTTATTTTTGCGTTTATTTCCAATATTCTGGGAGTGGGTCATAGAGGATCCTGCTGTGGTTTGTGTCGGAGAGTGTTTTGCCTATGTTTTCCTCTAGGAGTTAAATAGTTTCTGGTCTTATGTTTAGATCTTTAATCCATTTCCAATTTTTTTTTTTTTTTTCAACACAGATTTCACTTCGTGTTGGGAGCAATGCAGGGAACCATTGTACCTTAACTCATTTATTCTCGTAGCGCCCCCACAAGGCAGGTATTATGCATGCATGCTAAGTCACTTCAGTCGTGACCAACCCTTTGTGACCTTGTGGACTGTAGACCACCAGGCTTCTCTGTCCATGGGATTCTCCAGGCAAGAATACTGGAGTGGGTTGCCATTTCTTCCTCCAGGAGATCTTCCCAACCCAGGGATCGAACTTGAGTCTCCTGCAGCTCCTGTGTTGCAGGCTGATTCTTTACCTCTGAGATAGATCACTTTTTCCCAGAAGGCGTTCCTGGAATCCCTTGTTATTCTGCCTGACACATTTCATGGTAAATGTTTACCCATCTGTTGGCCTCACTAGATCAGTGCAGTCAGGAACCATGCCTGTTTGTTACCTGTTATCCACTGTACCTAACTTAGCACCTGGCATAGGGTAGGTCCCTAACAAGTTTTTGTTGACTGACTGGCTAGATCAGTGAATCAGTGTGGAGAGGAATAACTCACTCAAGCCCACTGGGTAAGAAGTGGAACCGAGACACAAACCCATGGCTCTAAACTCTCAAGTCCAAGCTCTTAAATGTCATATAGAAGTTTCCTCCATCCCATGCCTAGTGCCCAAACAAAAACAGTATGTCACTTTGAGCAATAACATGGTAATTAAAGCTCCATGCCAGAGCATTCTTTATCACTGGGGAAAGGTTAAGTTCCTTCAGGGCTCTGTCCAAAGAGCTGTGTACTTGGCATGGTGTGAAGTGTTGAAGGAAAAAAGAGATAGAACCTGTCCTCAAGAAGATAGCAGTGTCATGCACTGGGGTGTTGCCACCCTGAGGGCTGTAAAGAGCACCCCCCTACCCCTGATGTCCCCAGAAGCACCCCAGGCCAGGCCTCCTCCTGACTGTGGTCAAAGCTCTGAAGAAATCCATTTACTACTCCAAAGTCTGGCCTTGAGAAAATCTTAATGTTCCATATACAAAAGGGTGGAGTGGGGTGAGGTGATGCAGAATTGAGGGTGGTGGGGGGTGTGCAGAAACTCTTTTCTTAAATGAAAAGCCAAAATAAAATAAATAAATGAAAACATAAATCACAGTGTCTTCTCTGGGCTCCTGGCTGGAGGAAAACAAATTAGAAAGGGCTTGAATGAAAGGAGTATTGAAGAAGCTTGACTTGAATTAAGTGGTTATATATTTTAAAAGCACTTTGTTGGGTCCTGTAAAAATAGCAAATAAAAAGGTAGTAATATCCCTTGGCTCTTGGAGGCAAACACCAGTAATAAAGTAGGTTTGGGTCGGGGGAGGATTTAAGAGAATAAACTTCAGGAGAAGGGAAAAGAAAAGCATTGGGCTTAGAAACACTTTCATTTCTCCCTTAATAATTAATGATGAGGTGCTCTGTTTTCAAATAGACATCATGTGTCTTTCTAACACTGTTCACTTGCCTCTTAAAATGGCCCCAAATAAAATTTAAGGACATAAGTTGAAATTTTTTTCTTTTGACAGGCAACCTAAAAGAGTGATTTCAGAGCTATCAAATATACATGAGTCCCTTTTACAATCCCTTTATACATAGCCTGAGAAAAATTTCACAATGAAAATTGTCACAAGCATCTACCCCAGTTGTCAACAGCCAATTTGCAACTCCTTTTTGATCAGTTGTATTGTTATCAATTCAAAGATAAACCTTAACTGTAGAACTTAAATATTTTTACAAACATAAAGGCTTGAGCAATGAGTCTTACAAAAATGGCTGTGGAAGAAAATAACATGAGAAAAGTTACCAGGAAAGAGCTCAATGAACTTTCTCCTTGTTAAGAAATGTTTAAATCCTTTTGTTTGTAAATGGCAGGTGGGTTGTACAATTCCAATGTAATTTCAGAAAGCCATCTTCTGAATGTAATAAACATGTCTGCAATAATAGGATTCAGAAAATAGCAAAATGCATTCCAGACGCCCTTTGAATGTGCATACAGAACAGAGAATTTAGCTATAATTGGCTATAATACAGTTATGGACAGCAAATGACACGCTGTGGGTTTGGGTGATGGTGCAGCTCTGATTAGGGATGGCGCATTTCAGCTGAATATCAGAAATAAAATAGTCAGTGTACGGTGACACAGCACATTTTCTGCCTCCTTCCCTCCCTTCCCTCCTTCTCTTATTCTCCCATTCCTTCCTTCCCTGCCTTCTTCCCTTCCTCCCTTTTTACTTCCTCATTTTATTCCCTTCCATTTAACTGAAGTATCATAACTTCAACTAGAAAACTTACTGTTACTCGACTTATCAACTGTCAGCCAAAACTCCATTGTTTTCAGAGACTAACAGTTGTATGGAAAGGGGGAAGTAAGAGCCCATGGAGAATTGACTTTTGGAGAACTAGATGTAATTTGAATCAAGAATTATAATAGGAAATAAACCATTACAATAAACAAGGAAACATGTACACAATTACTTTCATGGTGTAATTTTATTCACTCTAGTTGAGAAAATAAAGAGGTAATACTGACCGTAGCACCTGGGTATTTAATGCAAACTGTAAAATCTATTATATTAAACAAAGTCAAAAGCGATGTGAAAGATCTTGAATCTATTCAAGGCATGCACCTCATTACAGACTTAGCAAATTAAAACACAAATAGGATTAGAAAAGAATAATGTAACAATCTCCCACTACGGTCCCTAGAGCATTAAGTCATAAATTGGGTTTGCATTAAATTGTGCCTGCAGTATTGAATTCAGGGAAAGAGCTGTGGGCTGGAGATAAACCATGCTGGGCTGCTCACCAACTTTGGCAAAGCTATGTGTTTTCTGAGACATGTAGTAAATTTGTTAGAATATAGCAGGTCCTCAAAAAAAAATGAGCACTTCATATCTTAATTAAAAAAATGTCAGTGTCACGCCATATGTGGTCTGCAGAGATATAAATGCAGACAAAAACCCACATGTGAAATGCAACTGCGGTATCCACGGGTTTATATAGAAGGCCATTTCAGTAAATGCATTGCTTAATACAGACAAAACGTTTCTTTTTTCTTTGAAAACTCTCAACACAGAGTTTTTGATGCATTTGTTTTGTTTTTATTTATTTGTTTGATTTTGCAAAATAAGAAAGAAAAGGAGAAAGCAAATCATCCTTTTTTAGAGAACACATGGGCTTTTAGATCATTCCGAGGAGTGTTTCTTTCATCCTATATGAAGATGAGACTTTAACTATTCTGGCTCTTCCATAGAAAATTACATATGACTTCATTTTTAAAGGCAAGTACGTGTACTTAAATCAGTTTTTCAAGTGATTCACATTGAAAAACCACTGTCCATATTGCTTCCATTCCTGCTTACTCTAGTTTGTTTCCTAACTCCTGGGACAGGGAGGATAAATCGGGGAAAGAGAAAATGCTTCTATTTGTTGGAGAAGGAAATGATAACCCACTCCAGTACTCTTGCCTAGACAATCCCACGGATGGAGGAGGCTGGCGGGCTACAGTCCATGGGGTCGCAAAGAGTTGGACATGACTGAGCTACTTCACTTTCTTTCTTTCTAATTATTTGTATGGTGCCCTTATGTTAATTCTAGCAGACTCTTTGCAAATGGACAGGTAAAGGCAGAAAGCAGGCTGGTGGTCCTGTTTCCTCAGGGCTCTGTTTTCTCTGACTTCCTAAGGCTGTTAAGAGAATTAACAAAAACCGAGTAAAATGTACAAAAATGTTAGCCTTCCTGTTCCCACTTCATCACTGAGTATAAGTTCCAGAAGCAACCTATGCAGGGCCACCGGCCTTCACTGGTTCCCCCAGTGGAAGGGTGACCTTCTGGCTCTACGATGTGTGCAGGAACTTCTCAGTTCTGTGGTGAAATTGATCCAGACCTCCCTGAGCAGGGAAGTCCACGGCCTCTTCCTCGCCAGTCACTCTTTCTCCTTCCTCCCTGCTGGTTCCCATCCTCTCCCTCCCAGCCCTCGCAGCTGTCCCTGCCTCCCAGCAAAGGGTTTCTACAACCCACTCAGTAGCAGTCTGTTTAAACCAGCATTGTCTATTTTTAAGAGCTATTTTGAAAGTCTAAACGGCTCCCATTTTGGCTTTAGTAAGACAAATATGGGCTAAAACACGCAATGCCCCTTAAGTATGATGGATACCCCGGACCCACTCGAGTTTCCCAGGGCCACAGTCTGGCTTTTCCTGGTGGCAATTTTTTGCCATGTTATTTATGTGGTTGTTTTACTTCTAATTATGGCTTATGATGGCTGTTAGGGCTGAGCAGTAAGAGAGCAAACTGCATTGTGCTGCTATTTAACTCCAGCCTATAAAATGGGTGATAAAGCCAAGGGCTTAAAACCAAAACAAAACCCTCCAAAAATGTAACTTTCTGTGACAAGCTCACATTTGTGACTGCCGTTCTGAGGCTGGAAACTTTCACTAAAGAAGTGCTTGGAGGCAGGTGACTCCTGAGGCCTGGGAACCTCAAATTTCAGCTCCGGTTTCATTCTTAAGTCATCCTTTATTGTAGACAAAACAACCCTGGACCTCGGATGTAATTAACACATGCCAGGTTTAATCAAGACCAGGGTACTTGGTGTTTGGAAACTAATGAAAGCAAATAGATGTTACTTAACACCGTACATAATGAAAGGTCTTTTGTGGTCCTCAATTTTGATTACTATTTTTTGATGCTAAGAAGAATGCCACTTGGTGTGTGTATAAACAAAGAAGATAAATGGCTGGGACGAGAATGAGTTGTCCGTAATCTGATTAAAGCAATAGAGCTGGCTCCTAGGAGAACCGCATTGGGGTTTAATGATTGGGTTGTTGTTCTTAATATGTCTCATGTTCACTCTTAAAGAAATCAAGAAAAATGTTAAGAGGTTACTGATATTTCATTCTGGCGTTGGGCTGTCAGAGCTTCTGACAGGAAAAGAGCATTCCGTGACTGGAACCCAATGTCCAGCCGTGTACGTTAATTTGCCCAAATGCTATTAGGAGGCATTTAAAGCTGAAATCTGCCCCTTTCACCCACTCTGCCGGCAGAGCCATCACAGACAAGGCAAGAGCAGACTAGTATTTGTTGAAGTTGCGATGTGTGCAAACATCTGAGAAATGCTACTCATCTTCTGTTTTGTTAGTTCCTTTTCCTTCTTGACAAAACGCTTCTGATTTCTGGAAGATGTCTGCTAGTGTTTGGATAATAAATACATTATTTAAAAACTCAGGAATACTCTAGCCTGTTGGGATATTAGGGGGAAAACTCACATGCATTCTTGAGCTCTGCAGGGGCTCATGATGGTTGAATGTAATATTTGCTTTTCCGCTTCTGCCTTTTGGTGAGTTCTGTGGTCCTGTGAGTGAGTGAGTGCACACATGTGTGTATGTGTGTACGTTCACGCACACCATTACTCATAAGTGAGCGGTCCTGCAAATGTAAGTCGGTGTAACAACTTGAACAACAGAGAGAGAGCTGACTTTGTGCATTGTGTGTTACCCCCAGAATACAATCAATATAAATTCTCAGGTAGCTGATAGATTTCAGGATGACCTCAGTGATGCTCGACTCTGGACATGACTTGGTGACTGAACAACAACAATAACAACAGTGACGGTCAGCCAGTGAGATCTTGGCTGCCCTTAGAACTCCACACTGAGTACTTGGACTCCAGATGGACAGGAATTGGATTATTCTGCTTATTTTAAACCAGTAATCCGAATGACTTCGAGTCCTCTAGTATCATTTCATCAAATACATATTTGAGCACCCACTGTGCTACTGTCCCATTTTACAGATGAGAAAACTGAGGTTCAGAGACTTTAAGTAACTTCCGAGTGGTTAGTCTATAGCTTAGTTTCAATTCTGAACAAAATCTGAGTCTCAAGTTCACCTTCTTTCTACCACCCTATCAATAGACCAATAGTTAAACCTCCATGTTTCAAGAAGTAGTAAATGTCTCTATCTGGTCTCTCTTCTTGATAAGGCCTATGAATCTGACAGAAACTGGTGACTGGCCCTCTCCCATGTGGGGGCTGGGGCTTGGCTTGCTGGCTCCGAACACCTGGGCAGGTGGGGTGTGATTTCCAGGTACTTCTCACTTCTCTGGTGTGTCGGCCTCTTCTTTCCTTCACAGACAGCCATTGACTTCAGTCACTTCCCAACAGACTGAGGTTGAATTCCACAGGGACCCAGGAAGGACATGAGTTGGAAATGACCTGAGAGAAAGCCAGTCCTTTTCATGTCTTTCCCAAGCCTCCTTCTTCTCCTACCAGCCCATTCTAGAGCCACGTGGTCGTGCACTGGCACCCCCACTCAAGAGTAGGGAGAGGAAATGAAGAATGATGAGAAGCAAAACCATGGCTGTGCTATTTATTATGCCTCTGACTTTAAAAAAATGCTGGAGAAGGAGATTGGAACTAAACTGTCATTTCTCTTAGAAAATGCTGGCAGTCATTTTAGTGGCAGTTTTTGGGCATCTGAATGTATTAGCTAAAGACTATCTGGCAGGGTCAGGGTGGGCAAGCCACTTCACCTCTCTGGGCCTCAGTTTCCTCTTCTGCACCAGACGTACATGTGACTTCCTGGGCAAGCAGCGAGGTGTAGGGCAGGTCTGCTTCTCTGGAGTCAGCTGATGCTCTGAATCTTAGCTCTGTCACTCAGTCCTGGCATAAGTTGTGCGACCCAAGGTCAGTTATTCAACTTCTCCGAAGCTCAGTTTCTACCTCTGTGAAATGGGGAAAAGAGTCCCCCTCAAAGTGTCATTAAAGCATGCATGCTCCGTCGTGTCTGACTCTTCACAACCCTATGAACTGTAGCCTGCCAGGATCCTCTGTCCATGGAATTTTCCAGGCAAAAATATTGGAGTGAGTTGCCATTTCCTACTCTAGTGGATCTTCCTGACCCAGGGATGGAACCCATGTCTCTTGTGTCTCCTGCACTGGCAGGCGGATTCTTTACCACTAGCGCCACCTGAGACGCTCAAAGGGTCATTAAGAGGTTTAGTATGGTTAATACATGCACAGCTTCTGGAGAAGGCATTTCCCCAGGACTGGAAGGAAGAACGGTGAGTAGGATTATTTGAAGGCTAGTGAGGGAGAATAACTAGTCTCTGAAGATGTACCGGCTAGGAGGGGCTGGGATGGGACATGGGGCTCTAGGTGACCCTTCCCAAGGGAGGAGAAAATGAAGTAACTGTTAGTAGCAGGGCAGAAAACAGCGTACCTGGATGCCAAGCTTCATCAGGAATGTTGCCTTAGGTGGAAAAAAAAAACAAATCTCGAAACAGTCTTGCCTCCCTGCCTACTGCTTTTCATTTCTTAACTCCTTATTTTTAATGAAGACAGGAAGGTTTACAATTTTGACAGTTCCATTTATGTCTACCATTTTCATCTAAAACAGTACAATGAACAACAATTATTCCACCTGGGTTTTAACTGCAGTTGGATAAATGTCAGTATTAAATAAACATGTTCTGTGTACTCTGTGTTGTCTCTTCTGTTCCCTAATTGTCCATCTGTCTGTACTTTTCTTTATCACCAGTCATCAAACTAGGCCTCTCTCCTTTCTCATTCTCATCCTTCATCTTCATAGTGGGTCACAGGAAAATACAGAATAGGGACACAGCTGAGCCGTAGGTGCTGAACCATGCGCATGAAGCAGCCCAGAGAGCAAATCTTTCCCAGAAGAGTGCAAGGAGGATCCCAGTGAAGGAGAGGGATGCCTTCCATTCCTGGGCTCACTGTCCAATGCCTCCAGGCCACTGGTGGGCGCCCTAGGCGGACAAGCTGACCTGTCTGTATCCGTGCCCAGCGGAGACTAGAGGATCATGCACCTGAGCAAGAGAAATGAGATGACTCCCGGCCCCCATTCTCTCAGGGTTCCTCCTTAGGCGTCACTCACCCAGCGGAGCAGGGACTAAATGACATCAACAAAGCAACAGGAGCTTTCTTTGCATAATCATAGTCAAATATTTATATTTGTTTAAAATTTGCTTCTATTGGATTTTTTTTGTAATTCATATCTATTTCTAACATAAATCTGAATCTCTTTTATAAGTAAACATGGTTAAAAAAAGAAAAAAAGAACAAAAAAGGAAGAAAGTAGAACTGAAATTACTGAAAAGGAGCAGAGGCACTAGATGTTCCCAGTCATCTGAGATGAGATCATCAGAACCGCTGGGCAGGGCTCTGAGCTAAGGTAAAAGAAAATCTGGGATGGCAGATTTCATTTCATCTGACAAAATAAAGTGAGGGGGTGGGTTGTGGCGCATCTTTTTTTTTTGCTGAGTCACTGATTCCTGGAACAACTCAAGGAGGAATTTATTACCTGGTTTCTTGTATAAGTGAATGTTGGATGATCAGTTGCACAGAGCCTACAAATAGAACCTTATGTAAAGACAAAAAAAAGTGACATGATCACTGCCCCTTTCTGAAAGGATGACAGAGCCAGATCCAATATTTGTCACTACATTTTATTTTATTTTAATTAATTTATTTATTTTAATTGGAGGCTAATTACTTTACAATATTGTGGTGGTTTTTGCCATATATTGACATGAATCAGCCATGGGTGTACACATGTCCCCCATCCTGAACCCCACCTCCCACCTCCCTCCTCATCCCATCCCTCTGGGTTGTCCCAGTGCACCGGTTTGAGTGCCCTGTTTCATGCATCAGACTTGGACTGGTCATCTATTTCACATATGGTAATATACATGTTTCAGTGCTATTCTCTCAAATCACCCCACCCTCGCCTTGTCCCACAGAGTCCAAAAGTCTGTTCTTTATATCTGTGTCTCTTTTGCTGTCTCACATATAGGGTCATCTTTATCATCTTTCTAAATTTTATATATATATATATATATGTTAACATACTGCATTAGTGTTTTTCTTTCCGACTTACTTCACTCTGTTTAATAAGCTCCAGTTTCATCCACCTCATTAGAACTGATTGAAATGTATTCTTTTTAATGGCTGAGTAATACTCCATTGTGTATATGTACCACAGCTTTCTTATCCATTCATCTGCTGATGGACATCTAGGTTGGTTTCATGTCCTGGCTATTGTAAACAGTGCTACGATGAACATTGGGGTACATGTGTCTCTTTCAATTCTGGTTTCCTTGGTGTGTATGCCCAGCAGTGAGATTGCTGGGTCATATGGCAGTTCTATTTCCAGTTTTTTAAGGAATCTCCATGCTGTTCTCCACAGTGGCTGTACTAGTTTGCATTCCCACCAACAGTGTAAAAGGGTTCCCTTTTCTCCACACCCTGTCTAGCATTTATTGCTTGTAGATTTTTGGATAGCAGCCATTCTGACCAGCATGAGATGGTACCTCATTGTGGTTTTGATTTGCATTTCCCTGATAATGAGTGATGTTGAGCATTTTTTCATGTTTGTTAGCCATCTGTATGTCTTCTTTGGAGAAAAGTCTGTTTAGTCCTTTGGCCCACTTTTTGGTTGGGTCTTTTATTTTTCTGGAATTGAGCTGCAGGAGTTGCTTGTATATTTTTGAGATTAATTGTCAGCTGTTTCATTTGTTATTATTTTCTCCAACTCTTAAGGCTGTCTTTTCACCTTGCCTATAGTTTCCTTTGTTGTGCAAAAGCTTTTAAGTTTAATTAGGTCCCATTTGTTTATTTTTGCTTTTATTTCCATTACTCTGGGAGGTGGGTCATAGAGGATCCTGCTATGATTTATGTCAGAGAGTGTTTTGCCTATGTTTCCTCTAGGAGTTTTATAGTTTCTCATCTTACATTTAGATCTTTAATCCCTTTTGAGTTTATTTTTGTGTATGGTATTAGAAAGTATTCTAGTTTCATTCTTTTACAGGAGGTTGACCAGTTTTCCAAGCACCATTTGTTAAAGGGATTATCTTTTCTCTGTTGTATATTCTTGCCTCCTTGGTCAAAGATAAGGTGTCCATAGGTGCGTGGATTTATCTCTGGGCTTTCTATTTTGTTCCATTGATCTATATTTCTGTCTTTGTGCCAGTACCATACTGTCTTGATGACTGTAGCTTTGTAGTATAGTCTGAAGTCAGGCAGGTTGATTCCTCCAGGTCCATTGGTCACTACATTTTAGATTGGACTCAACACTATCCTTTAAAAAATAATCACTCTTAAAATAAATTTTTCTTATATCAAAAGTGATATGAGTGTATTGTAGGGAACTTGTCAAAAACAGAAAATGATGACTCCTCAACTTAGGTAACCACTATTAACATTTCCATCTTTTCTATCTATGCATAGATACACATGTCTACTTTACAAAGATAAATAATCACACATAATGTTTTGTGAAACTTTTTTTCATTTAATCATATACCATAAATACTTCCCACTCCATAAATCTCTCTACAACATCACTTTAATGCTTGCAATATTGTATTGGTATCAATACTATAGAATACATCAAGAAGATAGTATTGCAATATATTTGGCCAATTCCCTCTGTGCTAAATATTTGAATATCTAACATTTCACCTTTATAAATAATTCCTTAGTGCCCATCTGGGGCTAACTGTTCTCCAGGGATCCTCTGTGACTAACTGTGTTTCAGTGAGGGACAGCCAGTTTATTCAAGGTCACTGTGCTTTAGAGGTCAATGAATTACTTGCCCGATGACTTGAGGGCACAGTCTGCAGGTACCTTTTGTACTTTTCTAGGCAGGAAGGAGGAAACAGTGATGGGAACCCACAGTCTTGATTAGAGAGTATTTCCTGGGATGCTTCATGAAGGGAATAGAATTCTTTGTTTTTGTCCCTATGACCTGTAGTCTCAGGAAAGAATGGAGACAGAGAAGACAGAAGGGGGATCACTGCAGAAGCAGACAGTATGGGATTCATATTGGCCACGGATTAGATCCCTAATGTTCCCTGATGGGGGGTCCAATTTCTCTAGATGTGCTGCTCTACCTGAGGGTTTGCTTATGGCAGGAGCATGGTGGCCCCAGGTAGAGGTGGAATGCATTTGGATAGTCTTGCTTGTATGTAGTAAGTTTGTTACTCTGAAAAAGGACACAGTGGGGGAAGGAGAGGGTAGGATGATATGAGAGAATAACACTGAAACATATACATTACCATATGTAAAATAGATATCCAGTGGGAGTTTGATGTATGATGCAGGGAACCCAAAGTCAGTGCTCTATGACAACCCAGGGAGGTGGGATGGGGAGGGAGGTAAGGGGGGGTGTTCAAGAAGGAGGGGACAAATGTATATCTAATGCTAATTCATGTTGATTTATGGCAAAAACCACCACAATATTGTAAAGTAATTATTCTCTAATTTAAAAAAATAATAATAATAAAGGGGGGGAAAGGTGCATAGCATTTAGAAGTGGTTCTCCCTCTCCACAGTTTAGAAGATTCGAAGGTGGTTTGTGATCTAAGCACCAAGACTGAAATTGCCTCCAAAGAGCCATACACATATCCCACTTCCCATCCCTTCAGGTTTGCCCTAAGCATGATAATCCCTAGTGGACCTGAGATAGAAGAGAATTTATATGTTTGAACACTGATAAGGAAGATTTTTTTCTGGATAATGGGATATAGTAGCAAAGTGAAAGTCGCTCAGAGGTGTCTGACTCTGCGACCCTGTGGACTGTAGTCCATGGAATTCTCCAGGCCAGAATACTGGAGTGGGTAGCCTTTCTCTTCTCCAGGGGATCTTCCCAACCCAGGGATCAAAGCCAGGTCTCCCACACTGCAGGCAGATTCTTTACCAGCTGAGCTATAATGGAACCCCAAGCATACTGTAGTGGGTAATCTATCCCTTCTCCAGCGGATCTTCCTGACCCAGGAATCGAACCAGGATCTCCTTCCTGCATTGCTGGCAGATCCACACAGCTACACTATGTCCCCGAGCATGTTTATGTGTTCACACACATCCAATAACTTCACACTAAGTACATGTGAGTAGGCTTAATCATTACAAATCTGAATTTATTGTAATCATATTCCCAGCACTGTTTTTTTTTCCCTAAGTGTTTTTTACTTTCTAGATTGTACTTCAACCCCGAAGGACATACTTTTGAGAAAATACTGTTAAAGACATTTTTGGAGCAACTTTTATTATTCATTAGTGTGTTTCAAAGTGAACTTGAACAGAAATGCTTTTTGCTAAAGTAAAAATACATCTGTTCTATGATCTAATTGTACAATTGTTAGGATTTTTATCTATCAGTTCAAAGGGAGACTTGATTTCAGTGAATTTGTTTTTAATAAAACTGTGTTATCTATGATAAATATATTTCACTTTGTTCAAATGGATTTGATTGGGGAAACATATTGAGCAGAAGTACTGGTAGAGCTTAATTTCATTGCTTTGAGAAAACGTATTGAATGCTGGTTTGAATTAAATTCTATTTGTTTTAATAAAAGTGTATTGGCCTGAGTGTACATATATTTGTTTTAGTGGCAGTGCATTGGATCCAATAAAACTATATTGGCTTCACTGCTTATGTCTCCTTTTCAGTGAAAATGGATTGAATGGGAAAATGGAATAGGCATGAAGCAGCCAGCCCCAAGGTCTCTGCTTGGCAAGAGTATCCAAATAACTGGGAGGGAGTGGGTTTCCATAGACTTTATATCAAAATACACTTTTAAATTTAAATACCTTTTACCATCAAGGACTCAAATGTGAGACTGAATTGCCACCATAAAGAGTACAATTTTCTGAAGCAGCCCTTTCCATGGACAAGTTATGGGGCTGTCCAGGACACCAGAGGAAGAAATTTTACGAAAGCCAAGAGCAGGTTTGTCAACATCCCTTAAGCTTTATGTGGGCCTCATTGGTTCCACTAAGAGGCTGTCTACTAGGCATCCCTAAGACCCTTTAAGGAGCAGAAAACAGGTCGTGAATGCTCCCTAAGGATGGTGCTGGCCCATCAACACTGAAACAGGTCTGACTTTGAACTGATTAAAAAGGGGAAGAATTGGAATAAATGTTACCCTGAGACACACATTAGAATTGCCAGACTTCTCATGGCCCCTCAGAGAGGAGTCAGCTCTGCAGAGTGAGTTGACGCCAGCCCTGCTGTCAGAGACTGGTGGCCTGTGCAAAGTGCCCTGACCACACTATGTAGGTGTGCGTGGGTCCCAGGCACCCAAGTCCACAGATACCCTTCTGCACAGGTGCCCTGACCCAAACAAAGACGGAAGTTAAAATAATGAGGATTAATAATAATATCAGCGGTCATTCTTATGTGACTTTCTACTTAGAAACTACGTGCTCTGAATTGTTTTTTTCCCCCATAAGATGAACCTGACCTTACTCTTCTTCCCAGTTTCATTTAGCCTTGATGAGAAGTAAATGCAAATACTACTTTCACTAACACCTTTGCTCCAACAAAATGTGTTAACAAGCTCTATATTTCAACCTTCCCATGATTAGCTGCTAATTCCCAATTAATATCATTACCAAGGAACTCTAAACTTTTGGGGTATAGTTGCTCATTTTTTGAATGCCTGAATTCTTACAAGATCCTACAAGGTTAAGAGAGCAAAATTGATTCACAGATTTTTTTCCCCTGAAATATTCTCAATTATATACTGGAAGTCAAGAATAAAATGGATTTTGTGATTTTAAAAATTTGCTGTGCTGTTCTTGGAGACAGCAAGTGGTTTACTTGGTCAGAATGTGGTATTGATCCACCACATTATCGAAACTTAATGTGGGGCTGAGTGTACCAGTTTCAAAAAGGAAATAGCAAAGTGTAACTTAATTCACTGTCCTAACAAGGGAGTTTTCAAATGGTAATGCTAGGATATTTTTGTATCAAAAACATATACAGAAACTTAAAGTATTTTGGTAAGGCTTATTGTTGGATTTTGAGGATGGCTGTGAAGAGAGACCGAATTTATCTGGGAATGGGAAAATCTCATATGTAGATCTGAAGGGTCTCCCTGACTACGGGCTTAAAAAAAAAAAAAGCACATCTACTGGGGTGGGGGGAACCAATCAGAAATAGACATTCTCTTGGCAAGACCAATGAGAAAAAGACAGCCTTCAGGCTTCTGCAAGACCAGTGAGAAAACATACCCTCTGAAATTATCTGGGCGATGGTTTTAGGAAACCCCAGAAGGTGAGTAGGATAGCAAGACAAAGAAAAGAGGCAGTTAACCAAGGGTTTGCTATTAAGCAAGTGACCATTGAGGTCAACTGCAGATTGATCCAATGTGGCGATCGGGGAGGTGGCATGGAACCTGTGTCTTAGAGTTGTCCCACTCAAGGGAAGCTGTGGTGTTTATATACTAGCACCAGTGCATATACCAACTCCCATTCTCACCGATTGAGATACTTCTGGGGAGCCTCAATCCTCTGGTGTATGCAGCCTGCCAGCTGACCACAGAGCAGGCTCTGACCACCAGAAAAAGCTTAGGGCAAGGAACACAGTTGGAAGCAGTCGGGTTGAGGGTAAGGATGAGACACTGACAAGAACTGCTCTCCCTATGAAGCTCATTTTACAGATGAGTAAACTGAGACATGGAGAGTAAGTAGTATTCCCCATGACACAGCTACTAAGCTGGACAGGCAGAATGCAAATCCAACCAGTTTCACTTGAAAGCCAGTGACTTAACCACTTAGCTATACTGTCTTGGCCATGCTGTCCAGGTGAAGAGGCTGCCATGCCTTCCAAGACTTGCAAATCATATCTTGTGGAGGCTGACATTGCATTGGGGTGGGGACTGAGTGTGGCAGGGAGAAGGGCATTGGAAGGGCTATAGTGTCTGAGCTTCTGCTTGTAGCAGTGGCCAGAGAGTGATCTATCAAAGGGTAAACTGAACCTTAGTATCTGCGTATCTGTTTACTAGATGTCAAGCTCAACTTGTCCTGTGGTTCAGTTTAGTTCAGTCACTCAGTTGTGTCGGACTCTTTGCGATCCCATGGACTGCAGCAAGCCAGGCTTCTCTGACTATCACCAACTCCCGGAGTTTACTCAAACTCATGTCTAATGAGTCAGTGATGCTATCCAACCATCTTGTCCTCTGTCATCCCCTTCTCCTCCTGCCTTCTATCTTTCCCAGCATCAGGGTCTTTTCCAATGAGTCAGTTCTTCGCATCAGGTAGCCAAAGTATTGGAGCTTCAACTTCAGCATCAGTCCTTCCAATGAATATTCAGGACTGATTTCCTTTAGGATGGACTGGTTGGATCTCTTTGCAGTCCAAGGGACTCTCAAGAGTCTTCTCCAACACCACAGTTCAAAAGCATCAATTCTTCAGTGCTCAGCTTTCTTTATATCTTTGAAAATAACCATATCTTTGTAAATAACCATATGACATAATTTGCAGTGAGCACAGGGGTCCTAGCTAGCTCAAGATTCTACCAGCCCCTTCCCCGGTTGTCCCCCCCTTTCAAATTCATCCTTTTGCAGTCAGCTTTTCCATTTCAGCTGCACTTGCATTCTGCTAGCTGCTTTGCAAAGTAAGTTATGATGACTTTGTGCTATAAAATAAAACAGCAATCCTCACAGCTGTTTTGACTCCATTTAATGAAATGGTGGTGACATCTGAATGTCACTATTGCACAGAGGCGGATGGGTTGTTGTGGTTGCTCAGAGCGGAAAGATCAGTATTATTCCCTAAGCTAGTAGCTCATGTGACAGTTCTGTGGTTATCATTGTTCTTTGTCAGCCCGTGGCTGCTGCTATGTCCCTCTTACTAGGGTGAGGCTTCAGGTGTAGCAACAGACCTCTAGCTATTTTTCATTACCTATAAATACAAATGGACAGCCAGGGTAGAGTGGATGCAGGCAGTATTGTGAAGATGAGTAAGATTTGTCAGTGGACAGAAGCACTCAACTAACAATTCCTGCCACTCAAGAATTCAAAAAGCATACCATCTCAGGACAGCCAATAGTGTAAGTGTCATCCCTTCAGAAAGTGCCAGAAAAATCCTTGGTTTCTCCTTCCTCACCACAGATAAAGAGGAGAGAGTGGTGTTGGAAGATATCAGACAGTAAACATGGAGGCGAGTCAAGAAGCTGGTCTCCTCAATCAATTATGCTAGAGTATTATCAAATCAATGAATTCACAGTGTGAGTGCTCGCGGCAGATGGACGAACACTTGTCGGCTATCGGGAGCCACGGGAGAGTCAGGTTTATTTTCAAAGCTTGTTTGTCTCATTTCTCCTGCCTGGTGCTGGAAGGCAGAGCATGCATCTGCGATTTTTCAAATGTAAAAGATCTACAATGATTTTCCAGCCTGTGAGATCGGACTCTGCGAGCTAAAATCTCTACGACTTTGGGCTTTTTTCTGCTCAGAATGAGGACAAAGGGGTGCAGGTTTAGCAACAGGTCTCTTCATGCCTGCAGGTCTCAGCAGTAGCAGAATGAGGTTGTTTCATTCCATGAACTGGCCTCTAGGATGGCCATGATGGTGGGACGGCCATGATGGTGGGGGATTTGCACTACTGTGACTTCAGGGGTGGGCTGTCAGGACACTTCTGCAGAAGGTGTATCCCGAGTCAGGATGAGGGTTACACCTCCTCCTCTGGCACATGAGGGTGTTATCAGTGGTCATTGGGCAGTGCTGTTACCCATTCCAACCACCAAGGGTTCTGGGATTCTTAGCTGGTAGAGAACCTGAACTTTCATCCCAGCTGATCAAGGTAGAAAGGGGTGCCATCAGCTTCACAAAAAGGTTGCTTTTTGTGGGAGGAATCATCTTTCCCAATTTGTGCACTGGGACAAGTGGAAGTCTGTTCATGTTCTTGAAGTCAAACAAGGAGTTTATGAACTTTTGGGGTCTGGATTAATAGTTCCCAACCTAATGCATGACCAGGAAGCCTCCTTAGACAAATTCTAACTACTTTAGGGCAGAGTGAGTCATAGTCTCCAGGGCTGGTGGAAGGGAGTCAGAATCTCTGGCCCTGTGCCTCAGTGCGTTCTTTCATTCCTTCATCCGTGCACTTAGTCATCAAACCTTAAAGAGGCCAGAGATTCTCAACCCTGGTCCACCTCTGACCAGTTAAATCAGAGTTTCTGGGTGATCTTATCATGCGAGGTTGACTTCTCATGCAAGCCTGACTGTGTCAGGCTTGGAGGATATCGTAATGGTGATGAAATGGGTCAAGGGCCATGAAAGATGTAAACCCAGATGTCTGTAAATGGGGACAGAGAGAAGCAACCTCAAACGCAGGTAGAGCACGGAGATGAAGAAGTCCTTGGGGACTTTTGGAGGAGATGACACACAGCTGCTTTCAAAGAAGCAAGAATTGTGCGTCATCCAGTCAAAGAAAGGAGCAGACAGAGAGACTCTCCCAGGAGCTTGCTGTGATCAATGTCTAAGATACAAGTGAGAGGAGAGGGAGGGCAGGTGGGAGGAGAGGTGAATGGAGCTCTGCGGTGAGTGCACCACACTGGGAAAGTCAGCCCACGTTTTACAAGAAAACCCATCGAAGGGACTGATCTGATCAGATTGCAGTTTCAGAAAGGGGCCACTGCAGCTGAATGAAAAAATAAATAGGAGGGGGCTATAAATAATTAGAGATCGAGCAAACCAAAACCATTAAAATTTGCCACCTTTTCCAATTAGTGTTTACATATGAATCTTGAAGAAAAAGATGGAAAGTGAAGTGTTCTTGAAAAAAATAATTACCATAAAACTTCAACTGGATTGTTTTAGGGAAGGACTGTTTAAAAATGGAAGAATTGAATTTGAAATGGAAAAAGTAAAGGTTTGCTCCAAATACATATCTTTGGAGATATATATACTATTGCTTGATTCTCTGAACCAATCACTTCTTATGGGCTTTTCTGGGTGGTGACATTTGCTGAGTCCTGCTGTGCCCCACCTTCCAGCTGAAAGGATAGTATTTTGTCAGGTTAAGAACGCAGCTTCTAAGTCAGAGAGTTGGATTTAAATCCCAGATCTGGCCCCAATTAGTTGGGTGACCTTGAGAAATTTACTTAGCCTCTCTGTACCCCAGATTATG
Organism: Bos mutus; assembly: GCF_027580195.1. Lineage (NCBI taxonomy): Eukaryota > Metazoa > Chordata > Mammalia > Artiodactyla > Bovidae > Bos > Bos mutus. Next base: position 49,681,304 of record NC_091620.1, read on the forward strand.
CATCTGTAAAGTAGGATGAAAATAGCATCTCCTTCCAGGGGTTACACGATGACTAGAGCCTGCCAGGCTTCTCTGTCCCTGGGATTCTCCAGGCAAGAATACTGCAGTGGGTTGCCATGCCCTCCTCCGGGGGATCTTCCTGACCCAGGAATTGAACCCAGGTCTCTTACATCTCCTGCATTGGTAGGCGAGTTCTTTATCACTAGTGCCCCCTGGGAAGCCCATACATGTAAATACCCATGAATCCATGTAAAGAGCCTGGCACATTGAAAGCACTCAAAAATGACAGAAGGAACCAAAGGGCAAAAGACTAAAAACAAATGACTCAGAAAGGAAATGTGATGATCCGCTAAGTGACCCCTAGTTCTATTTTATTCTGCTCTGGCAACCTTTGGTTTTTAACAAAAAGGGAAAGACACTCATTGCCATTGTGTGGGTCAGTTTTTCCAGCCAGTCATTATAACCTCTGTGCAGAAGCACTGCATTAACCTGACGATTTCTGTTCCGAGCTCCTGAACCAAAACTCAGCCCACAAAATGACCATGTCTGTTCCTGCTACCCTCTTGCTCTGGTACAGGCAGAGGAAAATTTGGCTCCTTCACTTAGGATATCTACAGTAACCCATCAGCTGCTGAGCTGAAGAATGTGTTCCGTGCTCCCCTTTCCCCTTTAATGTGCCATTAAATCAAATACTCTATTAGCAGAATTAGTTCATTCAGTGTCTGCACTGAAATGTCCTGTGAATTGCGTGATGTCTCTCGCAAATGGCCCTGCACTCTGGGGTCTACTTCAGCAGTTTATATCCTGCGGAGGAGGGCCATGCTGCCCAAGGATCTGCCTGCCTTCCTCTAAGTGAAATATTATGGCTTCCACAAAGGATAATTATTTCCATCATTTGCCATGTGCAAACCTGGTGAATTCAAACACTGTCGCTCCGGCTCTGGCCCAAAGCCTGCTCTCCTCACACCTGTGATCCACGATCAGGTTTGGCCACAGACTTCCCACCCTCTCAGCTTCTCTGCTCGGCATGGGTTCATTCCAGACACTGGTGCCAAAACAGAGGCTTTTGCTGAGAGTTAAAACATGGAGAAATTTTCCTCCTCAAACAATGTGGGCAGGAACACAGAGCATCTTCCCTTTTGTATTCTCAGGCAAGAGCTATGGGTTGAGACTCAGCACCCCTGTTTCCATTCCCTCTTATTTACGCTCGTCACCCAATAAATGTGGAAGCAGGCAGTGACAACTGCTGGGCCTATGTCATCACACTCTCATGCTCTAAAGATTAGCGTGCTCACATATGCAATGCACTGACACTCAGCTTGAGCAAGTTGAGCGTTGGTGTGACTCTTCATGTGTCATGGCTCTGGGCTGCAGCCGTGGGCTCTGCAGCTGCGGGCTCTGCAGCTGCTTCTCCTTTATGCTGAACTGCATTTAGCAAACATGCATTTAATCTGTTAGGCTGTCCTTTCCTATAGGAGAAAGTCAATGAGTTAGGGAAGTATTTGCTCCTGTAACAGATGAGCCTTAGAGTGGTGTGCTGGCAAATATTTTAACCTTTTCCATCCCCACTGGTGGATGGAAAGCCCAGTTTGTAGTAATTGCCAATTTCTAGGGATCTCCCTGGTGGCTCAGCAATGAATAATCCCCCTGCCAATGTTGGAGATGCAGGTTCCATCCCTGGGTGGGGAAGATCCCCTGGAGAAGGAAATGGCAAACCACTCCAGTGTTCTTGCCTGGGAAATCCCATGGACAGAGGAGCCTGGCGGGCTACAGTCCATGGGGTTGCAAACAGTCGGACCCAAGTTAGCAACTAAACAACAATAGTGTAAATTCTGCTGCTGTGACTGATCTCAAGATGCAATGTGACATCATTAAATGAAGAGTTGGAAAGAGGTATTTGTAACACTCTCATTACACAGTGTTTCCACAAAAATAACCTCAAGAACAGAAAAAAATAAATACACTAAAATTCACTGGGATAGGTTTTGAGTATTATTACCTTTTATAAATGTAATTTATAAATTTTAATTGTTAGTTTATAAAACTTAACTCTTAGTAATGACTGTATTTAACAGCTCACTTGCAAAATTCCTCCAAATTTTGTAGTTGGTTTTCACAAGACAGAATAAGCCAGCTCCTGCACATCATTGGGCTTAAGAGTATAAAATGACATTTCTTATTCACAACCCAGTCCAATGTGGACATTAATATTTGCAGCAGCTCACATGATGAGTCAGGAATCCAGGGTCCCTCTGTATTGAATCGCTGTTACCCCTTAGGGACTTCAGAGCCCCTCAACTCCAACCAAGAGGTGGGGGAAGTGCACACAGGATCTCACGTGAGTAGTCTTCATGGACCAGCCTTAGAAATGGTATCTATGATATCTATGGTATCTTTCATGCATGTTCCACTGGCTGAAATTCTGTCACATGGCCACACCTAACTTCAAAAGAGGCTGGGAAAGAAAACCGAGCTATGTGCCCAAGAGGAGAGGACATGGAGCTTGTGGGCAAGCAGCCAGTCTCTGTTGGAGCACTAAGGGTGGCTTCCGCCCTGGCTGCAGCCAGGAAGCAGGTGGACTAAGGGAAAAGAGCAGCTGGCCCTGTTTTCCTGTCCTTATTGAACATGCAGAAGTGTAACCAGCATGGACAGTGAAATGAATTGTTATGAAAGTGGCAATTAATAAATAGAATTATGCCTGTGTACGAACCAGATTGTATGTTATTTACTGTTACTGTGACATGAAAGTGATTCCAGCTGGACTGTGGCAGGTATAGGAGCTGGTTTTTCTAAGTACAGTGGTCCATCTCTCCATCTGTCTCTCTATCCATCCATCCATCCAGTAAACCTTTATTCAGGCCCTGTGTTAACTCTGCATTTACTGAGGTACTTAGTGGTACTTAGAGCCTAGGAAGGAAGAGAGAATCAGATAAACCCAAATTAAGATATGTGTCTAGCTGAGAAGAAAGCAGCCAAAAATCTGGGAAGTGAAAAAGAGTCCTGAGGAGACAACATTTGATGTGAATCTAGATAGCAGCATAGGCAGAATTTTCTAGGCATAGAAGGGGGCAATGCATTCTAGGCAAGAGGAACAGTTTACATCAAGATCCAGAAGAATGAAAGAGCAAAGCTTTTTCCAGAAATGGTCAGAAATTCAGGATGGCAAGAGATGGGGCTGAAAAGATGAGTTTGTGTTAAATTGCAAAGATCTTTATACAGAGTACATAGGAGTTTGGTATTTGTCTGCAAGACCTTGCTTCTCAAAATGGAGCCATGCAACCCCAGAGATGGACTTCCCTGGTGGTTCAGATGGTAAAGAATATGCCTGCAACGTAGGAAATCTGAGTTCAATCCCTAGGTCGGGACGATCCCCTGGTGAAGGGAATGGCAACTCACTTCAGTATTCTTGCCTGGAGAATTCCATGGACAGAGGAGCCTGGTGGGCTAGAGTCCATGGGGTCACACAGAGTCAGACACAACTGAAACAACCTAGCACACACCTTCGGGGATACCCAGTAGTCAGTCAGGAGGCATGCAGAAGTGGACGAAAAGTTTCTTTGTTTGCTCTGTTGATGGTAAGCAATTCAAAATGATTTTTGAGAAGTCTTGGCAAAGGTATCTCCATTTCGGTGGGGTAGTGTCTAGTCCTGGACCAATCCTGTGGTCAGTGGAATGTGACGCTCTAATTGCCTAGGGCTGAGTCATATGCTGTACCCTTGAGCCTGGAGAGGAGAGAGGTGCTATTGGCAGCTCAAGGGCTGACAGAAGAGAAGCAGTGACTCCTCAGAGGAAAATACGGATGTGGGAAAGAAGATAGGTGGGGGCGGGGGGAGGGGCTGTGGTTGCTAGGTGGGCCACCAGCAGCTGACTTATACAGGTGGAAAACAGCAATTGGAGGACTGTCTCTACAACTGCCATTTCCAGTAAAGAGTGAAGTAGGTATGAAAGAGGGAAAAATCATTTTCAATTAGTTTTTAGTCCTTGAAATATTGGGAGGACCAAAAGCATAAAGAGATGACTGCTTTTCTGAGAGAGAACCAGGTGGGAAGCACCACCCACGCAGACTCTGTGGGGCTGCTCATGGGAAAGGACCCCTAGCCAAGCCAAGGTCACCGTCTACAGGCCTGGAGCCCCATCAGAGATGTGTTATTGATGAGGCCTTGTGGCACTGTGGCTGGGAGTGTAAGACTGTGAAATCCGGAGCTGGAGTTGCATTCTCATCCCCTGGGGTCCAGAGGCGGGGAACTTTGCCCCCGGACCGCATTCCCTTCCATGCACTCGGGATGACCTGGGCTCCCAGGTGGGAGCCCACCCCTTCATCTGCAGCCTTTGAAACCTAAGCCCAGGCCCCCCCCTGCTCCCTCTCAGGCTCCTGGCCTGCATGGCTCCTCAGCAAAGCTGGTGGTTTCACTGTGGTCACAGGAATGGTGCCAAGTCATGAACCCACAGGGCCTGAGCCAGGAAGGCCCTGCCCCTAAGCAGATAAGCCAGGCTAGTAAGCAAGCTCCCCACACCTCACGTCCTGCCTAACAAATGGCTCTGGGTAACCACAAAGCCCAGGGCAGACTCTGTGGGGCTACTCGTGGGAAAGGAGCCCCAGCCAAGCCAAGGTCACCATCTACAGGCCTGGATCCCCATCAGAGATGTGTTATTGATGAGGCCTCTGCACTGTGGCTGGGAGTGTAAGACTGTGAAATACACAGAGTTGGAGTTGCATTCTCATCCCCTGTGGTCCAGAGGCGGGGAACTTTGCGCCTGGACCTCATTCCCTCCCATATACACGGGATGGCCTGGGCTGCCCTTCAGCGTGGTTGAGCTTCAACAAGAGGGTACCGTCAGCACCTGGCATGGAGGTGACACAGAACAGGTGCTCAGGAAATTCCAGCAGACTGGAAATGCTAGTCTGCTCAGTGATAAAGTGGGTGCTTGAGAGGAATTGCTGTAGATGCCCAGAGCTTTCTTGAACGCCATCTCATTTCACCCCTACCACCGTGGGAGACGTGTCTCATTGTTATTCTCACCTTACAAGTGAGGAACAGGGGCTCACAGAGGTCAAGCCATTGCCCAGGATTACACAGCTGGAAAGTGGAGAGCTGGACTTGACCCCTGGCAGCTGGGGTCTAAGGAGTCCAAGAGAGAGGGGCTTTTCCATGATGGTGGATGCAGCTGGATGTGATGCCAACAGAGGGCCCTGGGGTCCCAGACTGCCCAACATTCAGACCATTGGCAGCAGCTAAGGACTTCCCTGGTGGCTCAGACAGTAAAGCCACCATTGTCTCCTACAATGCGGGAGACCCAGGTTCAATCCCTGGGTCAGGAAGATCTCCTGGAGAAAGAAACGGCAACCCATTCCAGTATTCTTGCCTGGAAGATCCCATGGACGGAGAAGCCTGGTAGGCTACAGTTTATGGGGTCGCAAAGAGTTGGACATGACTGAGAGACTTCACTTTCACTTTCTCAGCGAGTAGGGAAAGGGAAGTCACTCAGTCGTGTCCGATTCTTCACGACCTCATGGACTACAGCCTACCAGGCTCCTCCATCCATGGGATTTTCCAGGCAAGAGTACTGGAGTGGGGTGCCATTGCCTTCTCCTCTCAGAGAGTAGAACTGACCGCAAATCAAGCCAGCAGCTCCGTGCCACCCCAGCTGAGTGGAGGACAGGAGGTAAACTGAGAGTGTAAACAGTGCAGGGCTCCCATTTAAAATTCACGGCCACCATCTAATCTTAGAGCTTTCATTTTTCAATAGGAAAACGCTACTGTCTGTGCCACCAAACGGACACAAAAACAGGATCAGTGCCATCAGAAAAAGCCCTCCTTAAGTACAATGCTGTAAAAATAGCCAATAGGGAAAACTTCCTTAGTGTTAAATTACCCCACGACCTTCCTTGCCTCTTATTTTAGATCAGAAACTCTCCCGAATTCATAATGGAAAATGCTGCCTGCTGGGCCAGGAGAATTGTAGTGAAGGCATTGATGGCAGGGCCTCTTGTGTATTTGCAGCTGGGATGGGGGCGCCGGGGACTTCGCTGGGAATACCCGATTTGACATAACCCTGGTGTTCAGCAGCCCCTACCCCACATGAGAAAGAACCAAGGAGGCAGCAAAGGATGGCAAACCCACTGTCAAGAACCACACCAGCAGTTTCTTGCCAGTGTAGTGATAAATTGTTACACAGGCTGAACTAACAATTGTAATAATAATAACAGTTAACATTTATGCAGTGTGTGCTATGCTCCAGTAACATATTTAGTTAAGGTCACAATGTCCCTTTATCATGACATTGTCAGTAGTATATCTATAATAGCAGCAATACTAGCTAACATTTATTAAATCATTATTGTGGTTACTTTACCCCCATGATCACATTAATCTTCTAAATTTCAAAACAATGCTTTGATGCTTTTATTATTCCCATTGTACAGATAATAAAACAGCCTAATATAGTTAGGCAGTGGCTGAGCTGGATTATAAACTAAGATATGATTGAATCCAGGACTGGAGGTCTTACCCACGGCAGATACTGCCTCTCAGAGAAACCCAAGAGTGGTGCCCATTCTCTTTTTATTTTTCTTAAGCACTTATCATTCTAGAAGCATGTTTTCCTGTGTGTGTGTGTGTGTGTGTGTGTGTGTGTGTGTGTAAGAGACAGAGAGGCCTATGTATGTGTTTTCTTTTCTTGAATCAGATTTCAAGCTTCCAACTACTTATTTGCATTATGTGTTGGTGTCAAAGGTGGTCGAATGTCTTCTCCCTACCCCTGGCTTTGTTCCAAAGTAGCTAAACGTGGCAGACATTGCTTCAGTGTTCCTGCGGACCTCACTTTCTCTGCCCCACTACATCCAGAAACTCATCTAAAGCTGGAGCTACCTTGTGAAGCTTCCTTGAACTTGAGCAGGTCAGTGGGGAGAGGTGAAATTCTGGGAAACTTTAGGTGAAGAAAGTGGAAAGGAGGATGGAAAAGATGGGAGAGGACAGACTGAGACTCGGCTTGAGATAAGAGGGCTGAGACATTTCTGTGACTGCACAGACAGTGAGGCTGGGAAGGGCCCATGACTGCTTGTGTACAAGGATGAAAAGGCCGCTCTCTCCTTTGGATACAGGCTTTGCTCTACTGACGGTGACCATGAGTCTGATCATCCAAAATCAGATATTGGGTGTGTGTGTGTGGTGGCGGGGGGCGGGGGGTTATTAATAATTGATAGAACAGAAGGGGTCAACCAGACTGCCTCAGGCAAACAGGATGTGTGTCACTTTCTCTGCTCCCTTACTTGCAAACTGATGTGAGAAGAACACTATATTACGAGTGAGTTTCATTTGGAAATTCTGTCATTCCTGGGCACTTCAGGAAAGCCCTCTTAACTAAAGGTGTGAAGTTGCGGGAGGAGGTGGAGCCAAGAGAAACCCAGCACCAGACAGTGGGTACTTAACTAAGTTGCCATAGAATAAAATTTTGCAGATTTGTTTTCTAGAATCTATGAAGCTTTTGTGACACTTTTCCATTAGAAAAGTGAGGGGTATTTAGTTGCCCTGCTGTTCACAGCGATGTCCTGTCATCCTGGTAAGACACCCTCTCTGTGTCTATCTGTGGACACACACACAGATATATAGATACAATATTTAGTTACATTGAAATTATTTACTTGCCCTCAGAATACTAATTGTAAAAATGTGTTTATATTATTGGGTAATTAGGATTTCCTTGCTGCTAAGTCACTTCAGTCGTGTCCGACTCTGTGCGACCCCAGAGACAGCAGCCCACCAGGCTCCCCCATCCCTGGGATTTTCCAGGCAAGAACATTGGAGTGGGTTGCCATTTCCTTCTCTAAGGGATGAAAGTGAAAAGTGAAAGTGAAGTCACTCAGTCGTGTCCAACTCTTCGCAACCCCGTGGACTGTAGCCTACCAGGCTCCTCCGCCCATTGGATTTTCCAGGCAAAAGTACTGGAGTGGGGTGCCATTGCCTTCTCCTTATTTCTACCTAAAAACCTGAAGTTTCTGTTTCTATATATTTTTAATTCATTTTTAAATTTGAAAATTGATTCATGACTATAATAGCATTATAAAAGATTCAAATGCTACAGAAGGGACATAGGAGAAAATATGAGAAATTCCCTTTTACATGATCCAAACTCCAAAGGCTCTCATTCCCACCTACCCTACTCAATCTCCCTGCAAGATAATGGTTTGGTGTTTATCACTGCCCTTCTTTTTCTATGTATGTGCAATTATCAACTTAATGTGCAAAGAAAATCTAAGAAAAATCTTTTTTGAAAGTGCTTTCTTTCATACACATTTTGTTTTCTAGGAAAACTCTGTTTAATATCACCCTGGTTCACTGAAAAATTGATTCTCTGAACCCTAAACAACTTTTACCTTAAGTTGATTGAACTTGGTTTTTGAATTGCTAATGTCATCTTTGGGGTCCTCTGAAGAATGAAGGAAAGAGCCTGGTCTTTAATATCTGACCTGGGTTTGAATCCCAGTGTGGTCACCATTCAGCTATGACCTTGGAAAATTGGGTAGTGTTCATCCCTTCCCAGGGGTCAAAAACTCTGCAGCCAGCTGCCTGGGCTCAAATCTCCAGCTTTTGAAAAGTCACTTGACCGCTCAGTGCCTTAGTTTCCCCTTCTGTGAATGGGGAATAGGATAGTATCTACCTCTCAGGGTTGTTGTGAGGACTAAGGAAATTAATTTAGTACCTGCCATACACACAGTGAGTGTTCAATAAATATCAGCTGCTTTTTATTATACTCCCTTGCATGCAGAATTCAGTTATGTGAGTCTACCTGCAGGTAATAAATATCCTGCCCAAGGAACACAGATGAATACAATCAAATTATTACAAAGCTAAAAGACAGCACAACCTTAAAAATCCAGCAGAAATTTTCATAACCAGGGTCTGCACAAAATTCTCTTTGGACTCAAAACATAGAACCCTCAGTCTCACCTTCTGTCCCAGCCTCCAGCCCAGCAACTATTCTCTAACCTTCAGAGTCACCCTCACACCTCACTTTTTCCTTCTAGTCCCACTGCCACGATCCCCCCACTACCACCCCGGCAAGGTCAAGGCCACCTGACCTCACACCCCTGTTCTGTACTACTTTTCCATGTATTCTAAGCCCAGCAGTCAGGTTAGGTCTTAAATTGATGCTTGGAAGATGTAACACCCATGAAGGAAACTGCCTTAACTAATTCCCTTGTTGATTATACTGACATTCAAAATTCTTTGCCAAGATTGTCTCCAAACCTTCCCCTCCAACTAGTTTTCTCACTCCTATCTAAACATGTCTTCCATAATCCATAAACCAACACAGTCAAGTTTCCAGTGGGATGTGCGTGAGATGCTGAAGGGAGGACTGGATTTGAGCACCTTTAAAATCCTTTCCAGTCCTGTGGACCATTTTTTTAGGTCTACAAATTCATATATAATAATGGCTTCACACTTTACTATGTACTAAGCATTGTTAATTGCCTTTGTTTTACATTCATTAATTCATTTATTTCTCCTAAATTTAATGAAGGAGGTTGTCCTGTTTAACGGATGAAAAAGCTGAATCTCGGAGAGGATAAGTTGTGGGTCCATGGTTCCATAGCCACGACAGGGAAGACTGGAACACAGACACACTCTTGGGGTCAGGGACAGTGTCTATCAGAGTGCTGCCCCTTCCCAGCTTTTTTTAGCCTGGGTTAAATACTTCCAAGTCTATTCTTCACCCTCTTCCTCAGCCCCACCTTTTCTTTCTAATACATAAACAGATGGGAAAAAAAGTGAGTGATCCCTCCGAAGGGTAGCACACGATAATCACCAGAGGACAAATACCTGGGTCCCATGGACCCTGAAATCAGAACCTCTGCAGATATATATTTTGGGAGGAGTTCTCCAGTAATCCTACTAGACCTGGTTAGAACTCTGCCCAGGGATCAACTCAGTTGAATTGATGATTCCTTATCTGGTCAGTATTACCTGGTTTTGTTGAATCCTTTTATTCACCCTTTTGTTTTGCTGCAATCCTGAAAATAGACTGACCAATCTCTTACTGACAGGAAATTTAAGTGTTTTGACAGCACAGAAGAGGGGTGCATCTGGAGATTTCTGGACCTGGTTATAACCAGACTTGCCTGACCTCAGCAAATTGATTGCTTCCGGTTCCATCACTTCTGTACAGTGACTGACTTCCGGAGCTTAACTCCTCCACAGCCAGGAGGAAGGAGGCAAAGGAAACCCTTTAATTTATAGTAAGCAGAGATCAGTTTTATTTTTTGTGGGTTTTGGGGACTCATTTAAAAAGCCAGACTCACTTGAAACAATCTTGTTTAGTTTTTCCTTAGAAGAAGCTTGTCAGGTATTTATCAAAATCCAGTACTCTTTCCTGGAAAATCCCATGGACGGAGGAGCCTGGTAGGCTACAGTCCATGGGGTCACAAAGAGTTGGACACGACTGAGTGATTTCACTTTCACTTTAGAAAAATACATATTTGTTAACATACTGCATTTCCCAGAAGAGGTAAGTATTTACAAAATTTGCTTTGGGCACTAATGCTATAAGAATATTAAAAAGTCTTTGACTTTACCACTGCATAAATCCTTTGAAAGTGAAAGGCTCCTCTGTCTAAGGAATTCTCCTGGCTGGAATATTGGAGTGGGTTGCCATGCCCTTCTCTAGGGGATCTTCAATTCTCTAGGGGATTGAACCTGGGTCTCCTGAATTACAGGGGGGTTCTTTACCATCTGAGCCACCAGGAATCTTTTATCAAATAAAAAAAAAATTTAGATCACAATAGGTTTGAAAAGCTACAGTAGTAGGAAAATGCCTTTGCTTTAAACAAAAGCTATCTTTCTCAGCAAGAATAGAGTTACCAGGGTGGAAAATCAGGTTAATTTCCATTTCACTAATAATATCTGAAATGAAATAACATTACAGCTCCCCCCTCCAACCTTGGAGCTAGACACCTGGAATATTTATTTATTTCCCCTCCAGATTAAATGAGTGGATGTTACCTTTAAGGTACATACACTTTAATTAACAAATGCAAGGAAAACGATTCTGGCTGCATTTAAATAAGGCACAGGCATATAGACTTTAAGAGATCTGACCTTAAAAATGAAGAAAATATTATTGTAATTACTCCATTTGCTAAAAACAAATGATGTGGCATTTGAATTTAAGACTTCTATCAAAAGCAGCTGAGTGTCTAATCAGTTCACACCTTTCCATTTTAATGGAGTTGGGCTTGAGCCATTGCATTTACAATTATCCAGGCTGACTTCATCCCTTTGAAATGACTTAAAAAGATTAGCATTCATGGATTATTTATTAGCTTCTCCTGACTGTATTTCCAAGAATGGAAACAACATATTGCATCAAAGTCTGGTTTCCAAGTTTAACTCTTTTAATTAACAGCACCACTGTATGTGGTTGCAAAAGGCCTCTCTGAAGTCATAGGGTGTCTTGTCGTGCCTTTTCCTCCACATGCATCTTTCAGAGCAGTCTTTGTTCCTTGCAGGCTCAGAGAGAATGCTAATCCAGGTTCTGGTGGCCTCCTGTAACGCCCTATGAACACCGCAGCTGCAGAAAGCAGGCTGCTTGGAGAGACAGCTGATCTGGCCCGCTGTAGCCATCACTGATAGGGAAGGCCTGTCTCGGGCTCAGCAGAGAACTCGGTGACATGGTGGTACTGGCAGTTTAACCCAAACACGCTTTCTGCCTAGATAACAAAAATGTCACATGTGAGTCCCTGACAGCAACCCCAGAGGAGCTCCAGGTCTGAGGCGGTGCTGGTGCCACACAGCCTATCTGCTGTCTGAAGCCCTTTATCCGCCTGGCTGTGCATCTCCCCTCCATGTGAGAGGAGAGCAGCCTGAGCATTGTGGTCAGACCTCCTCGCAGGCAGGTAAGGGACCGTGAACATTGCAGGGAGGCACTATCGGAAAAGCCAGTCAGTCCCTCAAATTAAAGTTGACAACGGCATTTGAGGCTGGCTTTTCAGGGGAGCACAGATTCTTCCAAGAGAAAACAGAAAGAGAGGAAAATAAACAGCTGTGATGGAGGGCCTGGAAGAAAGTGGTGCTTACACGTGAATCCTGCAAGACCCTCCTCTGGAAAGGCAGGGGAGATGAAAGCAAGAGAAGAGTGACAGTCACTGAAAGTTCTTTGATTCTTTGTGGTGGTTAGACTCATACACACCTGCGTGCAGAGGGCGTGAATGTATTTTCCTAACTTTTTTTTTTAACTTAATGACAAAGCTGGTAGATAATACCTTGTGCTGCACTTTTAGAAAATCTGATACGTCCAAGTTCACAAATGATGACTGACTGCTTGCTTTAGTGTTGGTCACTCAGTGATGTCCAACTCTTTGTGACCCCATGGACTCCTCTGGGGTAGCCCACCAGGCTCCTCTGTCCATGGGATTCTCCAAGCAAGAATACTGGAGTGGGTAGACCTTCTCCTCTCCAGGGGATCTTCCCAACCCAGACCTGGGTCTCTTGTATTGCAGGCAGATTCTTTACCATCTGAACCACCATGAAAGCCCTGTGAAGCTTGTTTTACAGAACCCTTCTGAAAAGTTCCATTGAAACAGTAGGGCCCCCATGATGTCCAGAATATACTTTGATTTATGAAAAATCTGTTTACACAAAGAGGCATCCCTAATACACAAAAGAGGACCTGCCTATAACTCTGCTCCAAGGGACTAGTTTGGAGACATACGACAGAACAGAACCATTTTCATAAAACATGTCTCCTGTCTTGGTATAAAACATCTGAGATCCCTGCTAAAGTAAATTTAAGTCATGAAAATTTGCCTTTATTGAGGTAAAAATTGATTCCTATTATTTAAAATATGGAGCTGAGATGTCATAGTTATAATTATTATAATTCTTCTTCTTATAATTCTTACTAAGTGCAAGGAGCAAAATTTCCTTGATCAAAAAGAAGTTTTGAGAATAAAGCTTGCTGCTCTGTGTCCTGGCTGACTTGATTTGCTGATTTGTTCATTGAGAGTTCAGTGGTCATGTCTTTTATTCGTTCACTCACTCATTTCTTCATTCATTGTCATTCATTTAGCAGGTATCCCTCCAGGGGTTGCTGTGAGTAGACACTGTGTTTTTGGAGATACATAAATGCAGCAAACATGGATCTTTTACCCTCGAAGTGTTTATCATCTAATGAGAAAAAGAAAACAGGTCCATAAAGAGCTATTAACAAGGCAGGATATGGTAAATACAAAAAGAAAAGTGAGAGGAAGTGCTGTGGCATTCCTCTGAGAGGTTTTACTTGAACCAACTCTGGACAGGTAGGGAGCTGGGTGGTGGAAAAGAAAACCTCAAGGATGCCTTGGTAGAGAAGGCCTAGCGATCCTGCTATGAAATAATCTATATTCATGAACGTGGAGCCAGACAGGAGCACTTGTGTGCTTGCTTGTCCTTCTGGGTGAGAAAATGACTCAACACGCCTCCTGGTTTGCTGCTGACTCTCTGTGTCCTCAGGCTCCCCTGGTGGCTCAGATGGTAAAGAATCTGCCTGCAATGTAGGAGACTCAAGTTGGATCCCTGGGTCAGGAAGATTTTCTGGAGAAGGGAATGGCTACCCACTCCAAAATTCTTGCTTGGAGAATTCCATGGACAGAGGAGCCTGATGGGCTACAGTCCATGGGATTACAAAGAGTTGGCCATGACTAAGTGACTATCACTCTGTGTCCTCAGACAAGACACCTGTGGGCCTGGGGCTATTTTTAGAAGATGTAGTCACTATGATAAGGTAATATCTGGATAGAATTTCAATATATATCATTATACAGAAAAATTACAAATATATGAGAACAAAAAAATTACAAAATATTCCCCGTAATTCTAACACTGTAAACATTGTGGGGATATTTCTCTAGACTTTTTTATTTATATATCTGTCTATGTGTATTTTGTATTGTGGTTAAAAAAAACTGTATAACATTAAATTTACCATCTTAACTGCTTTCAAACGCACGGTTTAGTAGTAAGAAGATTCACTCAGTCATGCCACACATCTTTTGAATGTTTTCATTTTGCAAAACTGAAACGTTATACCCACTGAACACTGATTCCTCTTCCCCATCGCCACCCTCTCTCCCACCTGCTGTACTTCCTGTTTGTATGACTGACTGTGCCAGATACTTCACATGAGGAGAATAGCGCAGCATTTGTCCTTTTGTAACTGGCTTCTTTTGCTTAGCATAATGTCTTCAAGATTCATTCATGTTGTAGCCTGTGACAGGATTTCCTCCCTTTTAAAGGCTGCATAGTATTCTATTGTATTTATATAACACATTTTCTTTGTTCATTTGTCTATCGATGGACATTTGGTTGCTCTCGGCTCCTGGCTATTGTGAATAACGCTGCTATGAAGATGGATGTGTAGATATCTCTTAGAGATCCTGTTCTAAATTCTTTCAGATATATACCTATTAATTGAAGTGGAATTGCTGGATATATAGCAGCTCTATTTTTAATATTTTGGTAGACTATCGTATTGTTTTCTGTAGTGGCTGTATCATTTTGCATTCCCACCAGCAATGCTCAAGTATTCCAACTCCACATCCTTGCCAACACATATTTTCTGTTCCTTTGACAGTGGCCATCCTAAAGGGTATGAAATGATATTTCACAGTGGTTTTGATATGCATTTCTCTAACCTAGAATGAATCCTACAGAGGAAGAAGAAATACCTCTCCAGGAAGAGCCGGGCGAATGAGCCAAAATTTGGCATTGAGTCCTAGTCACAGTTTTGAAGTAGGCTCATAACTCAACAGACCTCATCATCACCTCATTTCTCTCAGCCATAAAATTGACCGTAATACCACCCTACCTCTGCTTTCCGTGTTACTACTAAGGAGCTTTGAGCTAATCTTTGAGGATCACAAAGCTAATAACTTTGTTCCAAAGAGCCAGTCTTATATAAACACAAGGTACTATGGACAACTTGTCAAGATCTCCACAGAGCAAAGCAGGACTCTGAAGTCACCTCACAGTATACATTATTAGTGGCTCACTCTAAATCCTTCGGTGACATATATCTTCAAATATAATCCACACTGAACCAAGCACTTATCACTTCATCTGAACCATGAGTTCCACCATATGTCTCTGTTTTGTCCCCCTTCAAAGACTAGAAACAAATTCTGAGTTTTGAGTTTCAACCGTTTCATTCTTATGGTTGCTAAGACAATAACAGATTAAATAGGATGAGCCAAGCGGCCATACTTCTTGTAAACTTATCCCTGGAGATAAATGTACGATGTTGTTTCAGAGGCTGTGGTGGTGTCTGCAATGTAACTAAGGTTGACAGAATGCCTGCATGTGGGTGGCTGTCTCCTTTCCAGCTGTGACCAACTGAATTATATCACCTGTCCCATTTGATGTATTAGGATATGCCCAAGCTCAAGATGCATGTTGCTGCAATAGGGAAATTAATGTCCACCACTGGAGGCAATTAATAATGATTAGGAGCAAAACAGCGGGGTTAAATCTGTGCATTTAACAGAGTGTTCATACACTTTTATACTATATTTCAGTCTAGTTGCTCAAAAGAGAAAAAAAAATACCCTTCAGGGGGACTAGAACAATCTTATCTTAATTAACGAGTAAACTTAGATGAAATGTCAAAGTTGCTTCAATGAGACATGTTTATTCATTATTTATTTAATTGTCCCTTCCCAGGGCTAGAGAAAAACACTGCACGAAGAGCAGTAGTATCCTAAGGAGAGAAGTGTTCAGATTCCACTGAGTTGCTGGCAGAACTCCTAGGCTTTCTGACCTGCCACATTCAACTCATGGATTGGGGTGAAAATTTCTCTCCCTTTTTATTTTACAATCTGTAGTTAATATAATTTAAAAAAATCAACAAATTGGCACACCATATATTATAATGCTTGGTTTAGGGAGACTCCATAAAAATCTGCATGTAAAATACATAGTGGTGGGAAGATAATTTCCCTTTGGCTGCTAACATCTAGATATAAGTTTGAAATTTAAACTGGACAAGGGATTTTGCTCAAAACAAATTTGGAAAGCATTGAAAACCAATAGGTTATGAATCTACAAGACAGAAGAGCCTGAATAGTATTGACGTGTGTAAGCACACACGCACCTCTGACTAGGCATTTGTGTCACCGTGTATTAGTGTGAAGCACGCACAGTACAAACATTCATTGATCAGATGTTTTATTAGGGAATTTCATTAAACACATTAAAACATAATTGCCCACCAGCTGAACTTTATAGCTCTGAGATTATATACTTCAGTGATAATGCAATTCTCATTAATTAAAACCTATGAGATAAAGGTCTTGGAAAACTTCAAAGCCCTATTTTACTGTGATGGAATCTAAAAATAGAAACTCTGAAATGATTCCTTCCTTGTGAACCTGCAATGACTACGGTGACCTTCAAATTCTCTTTGCAACTCGAACTCATGAGATACTCCAAGTCTACCCATGGCATGAGACCTCCTCCCATTTCTCCTTCACTGTGTCCTCAAGAGCAACTCAATCTCGCGTCTCAAAGGACACTCAATTAAAATGAAAAATTCAGTCAAGAAACAGTCATTTGGCAAACCTAACCTGGATATCCAGATATTTGGATATAGTTGAAACATTTGATTGAATTTTAATAGCAAACAGAAATACTTGCCTCCATTTTTTATGTGAGTATTTTGCAGCCTGTGATTCAATGTCTACATAGTAGTTAGGTTTCAACAATTCATTCATTTAATAATTCATTTGTTCATTAAATGTCTCTATGTCCTTATCACTGTTATTTATCTAAATCTCACCGCGGCTGAGCATGACTGAGTTAATAGTTCCTATTCAGGAACAGGATAAGCCTGCTGTTTAACAATGTATCACATCACTTTGACTACATTATTTTGATTATTTTTGGAATTTGCTCATTCAACAGGTATTTTTTGAATACTAACTATGTGTGAAGCACTCAGCTTTATGATCAATCACATAGGTATAAAAACCTAAAACACGAGGAGTCTGTTCTCAAATTTACCGACACTGACCAAGTGCTGACTTTGTGCTAGGCTTTTTCCATTCATTCTCACAACTCTGTGTGGTAGGCATTATTCCCATCAATATTAGAGGAAATCAGACCCTGGGGAGATAATTTTGACCTATACAAAGTCACAGCATCCTGACAGCAGTCAGGATTCCAACCTCAGCTTCTGTTTTCAGGGTCCCGAGGTCTTGCCTCCACACAGTGGCCATCTCTTAAGCAGCTGGCCAACCCAAGAGCAGATCAAGTAATTATGTGCAGGCAGCTCCTCTCTCCACTAAAGATCAGCTTTTCAGTTACTATTTCCTGGAAAAATCACAGATTGATTGATTCTGCTCCAATTTTCAGGCAATGCTGATGCTTAAGGTGTAGCTGCCCCACCTAATATCCTAGTGACAGGTAGAAGACAACACTTGACCTTCACTGTGGCCCTGGCCTCTCACTTGGACCCTTGGTTTCACTTCTCAGCTTCCCAGTGGGTTCCTGGCTTGCAATCATGACCTCACTGATGCCAGCATCAGGTTAAGCAACTTCTTTTCAGCTTGGTGAGCTTGAGCTGTTTTGCCCTCTCCCCTGGTTTTGGCACCCCCTGCAGGGTGACAGCCATCGCCCACTAGCTCAGCCCTGGAGATCCCACCTGGTGTGTCAGCCCCACACCTCCTTCCCTACCTTGCCGAGGAGGAAGGAAGTCATGGGTGATCCAAGAAGACAAAACACTGGTTCTTCATCTTGGAATACATTACAATCTTCCAGGGACTTAAAAAAATACAGATACCCGAACCCTTCTCAGTGCCTCCTGAATCTAGAGGAGTGTGTTTTAACCCACTTCCCAGGGAATGCCAGGTACACATGCAAACATCAGAGCCACCAGCGTGATGAGAGGTTGCTATCTGCAAGCACACATCATTTGGCTCTGGAACAGGAAACTTCATCAGACTCAACTTTTTTTTTCTCAAGAGAAGGAAAAAAGGAAATAGCTAATTTGCTAATTATTTCAGAAGATTGTGAATCTTTCAGGGTGTCACCACAGAGCCTTCAATATGGGCAGGGTCATAGAAATGGTAGTCCTTTGCTTTTAGCAATTAGTATAAGAAAATTATATTTCAATTTAGCAGCATTCCTTATTTCTCTACTAATGAAAGAAAGAAAAAAACCTACCCATTAGAGAACTGTTAGGCCAGACCTAAATTTTTAAGCAGCTGTCCAGGAAACTTAGGAAGAAAGATTTTATAAACTCTTATAAAAAGGGTTTAAATAAAAACTTCTGCTCAGACAAAAATGTGTACACAATATATACAGCAGCTTTTTTTGGTAAAAGCTAATAACAACAAAAACTCCAGGCCCACCAACCTTTTAAAACATAAGTTAATGTCATCTTACACAAGCTCTTCTCAAGCATTAAAAAAAAGAAAGATAAAGAGGGAAGGGAAGAAAGAAATACTAAGTAATTTATTGAGGCTGGTTGGGCTTGAAGGGAACCCAGGAATCAAACCAGTGTCTCCTGCATCAGCAGGTGGAGTCTTTACCACTAAGCCACCAGGGAAGCCCATCTAGAATATGGGCTTCACACCTTCCCTTCCCCACTTGCCCTGAGGTAACACTGTGGTGTGTTTGGCAACCCACTCCAGTTGGTGTGGGAAGACTGTGGTGGAAATGGCAACCCACTCCAATATTCTTGCCTGGGAAATCCCATGGACAGAGGAGGCTGGCAGGCTACAGTCCATGGGGTCACAGAAGAGTCGGATTTGACAGTGACTAAGTAACAATAACAATGACAAATAATCTTGATACCAATCTAGATAAAGATCAAGTAGAATTTATGGAATGTGAGGCTGATGGCCGCGACATGTCACCTCACTGATCTCCAGGGTTGATTGGGCTTATGTGGCCAAGGTGGGTGTCCTCTTCCCCAGTCACTGCTCCACGTGTGCTCCTCCTGAAGTGGTTGGTTGAAGAGGATGACCTTCCTCCATAGAGGAGAACCATTCCTTAATAAAGGGCAGCTGTTCTCCCCTGCGAAAACCTCCAAACAAGCTCTCCAGTAGGGTTTATGCCAGAAATGCACCATTGGTTCAATATTAGAGACAAATTGCTACTTTAATTTACCACATTAAGAGATTAAAGAAGGAAAATCACACAATCAACTCGATAGGTATAGAATTCTGTGAAATTCCAGGGCTCTTTATCGTAAGGATCCTGGAAACATTGTTCGCTACAGAAGTGGATAAGAATGCTCATAGGAGCAAAGACTGGAGATGTTCCTAAACCATAGATTGGAAGAACACACTGGGATATATTTGTACCAAGGAATACAGCCCTGAGAGTGAATAAATTGTGGCCACGTGGATGAATCTCACAAACATCACGTTGTACAAAAAAAGCATGATGGGGGCAGATCTAAAAATATATCTTTCATGGATTGGCAGGAAACTCTGGATAAAGCAGAGTTATTAACACAAGACATACCACAGTGTTACCTCAGGGCAGGCAGTGGGGAAGGGAAGGTGTGAGGGTGGCTTCTTTTGAAAACCAAACAAAAGAGGAGAGAAAGGAAGAGCGAATGATGATTTGGGAGCTTTTCCTACTCATTCTGGGTCTCAAATCTGCGGGCTGGCATTATTCCTATGGCTTTTTCAAAAGGCTTTTTTTTTTTTAATCCATTAATACTTTAAGAAGCCTCAGCCTAAAGCAAAACTAGCTCTAACCCACCTAAAACTCATTACTCATTATACTTTCTTTTAGAGTCCATGTAACCTATCTATGGTTAAAGCTACCATTTATTCCCCCATTTCAGTGGGCACTTACTATGTGCCAGGCACTGAACAAAATATATCACAGACACTAACTCGTTTAATTACTCTCATTAACAATGACTCTCATTTCTGAGGTGAGAGAGCTGTCACACAAGTAGGAGGTGACAGAGCCAGAATTGGGATTCACAGCTGTTTGACCACATGCTATAAAATTGCCTTGTGCGAACAGAAAATAGAGCTGCCTCTTTTAGGGACTTGATCTGGGTAAAGCAAATGGCATTTGAAGTACTATCCAATGCTGAGGAATGTGGTTACAGTCCTCATGTAAGGGAAAGGACATGTAATGCAGTAGGAAAACCACACTATCCCAAGCTTTTATTGAATGAAGTACTAGCTTTGAATGGTCCAGATGTGCATCTGATCCATGGAAGGTCATGGAGAGGTGGACGTCTCTGCACTGCTGTGTTTCTTTGTAAAGACCCAAAGGAAGCTAGAGGACTTACACACCCAAGGTGTGCCTTCTTCACAATCTCGTGAATGTGTGTGTGCTCAGTCACTCAGTCTTATCTGATTCTTTGTGACCCTGCGGACTGCAGCTCTACAGGCTCCTCTGTCCACGGGATTTTCCCAGGCAAGAATACTGGCATGGGCTTCCATGCTCTCCTACAGGGGTTCTTCCCAACCCAGGGACTGAACTCATGTCTCTGGCATCTCCTGCATTGGCAGGTGGATTCTTTACCACTGAACTACCTTACAATCCTCACACTAGCCTAAATCAACTATAACTGTCCTCAAGGTTCCAAAGTGACCTCTTATTAAAATGATCTACAATTTTGACTAGTTTCTATTGCTCAGCAGAAATCTAGACCTGTCGGCTGAATTCACGTTTCCTTCCTGAACAGAGGCTGGACTGCTCTGAAGTGGCCCTCTGAGAGAGGAAGGAGCTGGGCTTCTAGACCCAGGTTAATTTGCTTTTGGTCTTATTACTGTAAATCAGGATTACCTTTGCAGGTACACAGCCTAATTCGTTTCAGCCCATTTCCCCAAGCTCATTCCTGAGCAAGCTCTTGGTGAGGCCACCGTGGCTTTGCTTTCAGGACCTGGATGGCTGTCATCTGTTCTGTACCTACTGTGTACGATTTGAGATGTTCCATATACAGCATCTCCCTTAATGGTAGATTATTAATAACCAGCATGAAGAATTTGGGACTCATGGAAGTGAATCACACTGATGAAGTTCACAGCATTAGGAAGGAGCAGGGCTGGGATCTGAGCTCAGACCAGCCAAATCCTCTCCTCTCACTGCACGAGATTCCTTAGGAGAATTGTTTTTCTGATTGGTTGAGACTAACAAGTCAACTGAAAGAACAATACACCAGAATCTGGAGTTTTGGATCTTTCTTCCGCATGCTCTTTCTACAATATGGAAAACAAAGGGTTAATCTCCTTCAAACACAAACCTGTTTTTGACCACGACCTCAAGGTGGTGCTTCTGTCTTTCATTGTTGCTGGTAAAAGGAAAAAAAAAAAATACTGCTAACAAGTTTAGAGGAAGTTTGTAATCCAGCCTTGGTGTATATTAAAAGCAAACGACTGCTTTAAAACAGTATAACATTTTCATTTGAAAGTTGATGGTGACATGGATTCCTTTCCATATCTTCATAGTATCATCAACTCTATAGCTGGACAAATAAATAGATAGACCTATAATATCACCATTCAAATGATTAAAAAGAAATAACACGATGCCAGATGTTTATTTGGAATAACCCACAGAACACATTGAAAACAATCCCTATTTCTGCAACTGGAAATTGGAATTGATCATTACTGGGCATTAAATGTGCGTATGTTTTTCTGAAGTTCCTAAATCTATTTAATTTCTATGTTGACAGAGATATTAGACAGCTGTTGGAAAATCTGTCTCTCTTTCATGAGCTATGCGCAAGAAATCTTTATGTTAAACCACGAAATGTCAATGAGAGCTCTTCAGTGTACTAATGAGCCTGGGAATGGGATGTATGGGGCTGGAAGCAGTAACTGAACTTACATCCTCACTGTCTTGATTGTCCTGCGTGCACCTCCTAAAGATGTGGCTGTTGAAGGCAATAACTCCGAAGGGCTGCCATGCAAGCCAGCTCTGGAGATTAGAGTCAAAGTGAGTTAGGAGACCAGACATATTCTCTGGAAATGGCTTCACTGTGCATGCACCCTAGGGGAATGTTCCTGGGACGCTCCTGACCCTTTGCCCTTATTACCTATCTCAACTCCACACACCTCCTCCAAACGGGCTTCCATGGGCACCAGGTACAAGAAAAAAGACAGCTAACTTTATTCTTCAAATTTTGAAAGGCAGGCTGGCGAACTTGCTAATTGGCCTCATCCTAGCATCACTGAGCTCCTTTGAAAACATTTCCACAGCCCCAACAAAGAAAAACAAAAACCTCTGTACACATGTGTTCTTTGTAGTACGCTTTATAAAAATGAAACAAAAATTGGATTAAGCCTAGATGTCTCTCTCTCTCTCTCTCTCTCTCACACACACACACACACACGTCTAGATGTCTTACACTAAGGAAATGGTAACTTTAGTTCAGTTCAGTCGCTCAGTCATGTCTGACTCTGCGACCCCATGAATCGCAGCACGCCAGGTCTCCATGTCCATCACCAACTCCCGGAGCTCACTCAGATTCACGTCCATTGAGTCAGTGATGCCATCCAGCCATCTCATCCTCTGTCATCCCCTTCTCCTCCTGCCCCCAATCCCTCCCAGCATCAGAGTCTTTTCCAATGAGTCAACCCTTCGCATGAGGTGGCCAAAGTACTGGAGTTTCAGCTTTAGCATCATTCCTTCCAAAGAAATCCCAGGGCTGATCTCCTTCAGAATGGACTGGTTGGATCTCCTTGCAGTCCATGGGACTCTCAAGAGTCTTCTCCAACACCACAGTTCAAAAGCATCAATTCTTCGGTGCTCAGCTTTCTTCACAGTCCAACTCTCACATCCACACATGACCACAGGAAAAACCATAGCCTTAACTAGATGGACCTTTGTTGGCAAAGTAATGTCTCTGCTTTTTAATATGCTGTCTAGGTTGGTCATAACTGTCCTTCCAAGGAGTAAGCGTCTTTTAATTTCATGGCTGCAGTCACCATCTGTAGTGATTTTGGAGCCCAGAAAAATAAAGTCTGACACTGTTTTCACTGTTTCCCCATCTATTTCCCATGAAGTGATGGGACTGGATGCCATGATCTTTGTTTTCTGAATGTTGAGCTTTAAGCCAACTTTTTCACTCTCCACTTTCACTTTCATCAAGAGGCTTTTGAGTTCCTCTTCACTTTCTGCCATAAGGGTGGTGTCATCTGCATATCTGAGGTTATTGATATTTCTCCTGGCAATCTTGATTCCAGCTTGTGCTTCTTCCAGCCCAGCGTTTCTCATGATATACTCTGAATATAAGTTAAATAAGCAGGGTGATTTTGTACAATGGGTTATAGCATGCCCATGAAAAAGGAAGTTTACTAAAATCAGAAGTTCAAAGAAGAAATAGCATTGTATTATTTCCAGGTAGCTTAAACAACAGAAACGTATTCGTTCACCGTTCTGGAGGCTGAAAGCCCCAGATCACGGTGTCAGCAGGTCTGGCTTCTCCTGCGATCTCTCTCCTTGGCTTGCAGGTGGCCACTTTCTCGCTGTGTCCTTTCATGGTCATCCCTTGGCTTATGCTTTTTTCTGTGTGTCTGCTGTTCCTCTCTGTGTGCCAGAATTTCATCTTTTTATAAGAACACCATTTATATTGGATGAGGGCCAACCTTAACGACCTCATGTTAACTTAATCACCTCTTTAAATATCTGATATCTAAATATGATTGTGTGGCTTCTCTTGTGGCTCAACTGGTAAAGAATCCACCCACAATGTAGTAGACCTAGGTTCAATCCCTGGGTTGGGAAGATCCCCTGGAGAAGGGAAAGGCTACCCACTCTAGTATTCTGCTGCTGCTGCTGCTAAGTCACTTCAGTCGTGTCCAACTCTGTGCAACCCCATAGACGGCAGCCCACCAGGCTCCCCCGCCCCTGGGATTCTCCAGGCAAGAACCCAGGAGTGGGTTGCCATTTCCTTCTCCAATGCATGAAAGTGAAAAGTGAAAAGTGAAAGTGAAGTCACTGAGTCGTGTCCGACTCAGCAACCCCAAGGACTGCAGCCTACCAGGCTCCTCCATCCATGGGATTTTCCAGGCAAGAGTACTGGAGTGGGGTGCCATCGCCTTCTCCACTCTAGTATTCTGGCCTAGAGAATTTCATGGATTGTATAGTCCATGATATCATGGATACTATTTGTTGGGAATCCACCACATGAGTTTAGGGTGTGTGGGAATGCCATTCAGCTCATGACATGCATCTTCTTTATTAGTAGGTAATGATGCTGCCCATAAAGAAATTGTTTTACATTTTAATAATTAAAAAACTTTGTTTTCAGGCCATAGACAGACATGCTAAAAAAATAATTTCTTATAAGTTAGAGGATAAATTTCTGTTAGCTCCTTTGTTCATTCCTTAATAAAGAAATAGAATCCCAGTTGGCAAAGGGAAAATGATTGACTAGAATTCAAGGAATTTCAAAATGGCTCACCTAATCCTCTTGTTTTGGGCACTCAATAAAATGCATTCTGCTATCCAAGCAGAGCTTAAATTAAATAGCAAACTTATTGAGATCAAGGCAGTATGAAGAATATCCAGAGATATAAACCCCTTCAAGGAACTTACAATTTGTTTGAGGAGACAAAAGCATAAATATATGGAATATTGATAGCGAAGCTTGACAGTAATCCAAGAAATGCCACAAGGCAGAATGGGATGAATTGTGGAAAGTGGACCCCAGAAAGTTGATGCTGTGAATTCAGAAAAAGGCCAGTCACTGGGGAAAGTGATCCAGGAAGGCTTCCTGGAAGAGGAAGAAGTTATAGTGCTGAGTAACTGGGGAGTGAATTCTCTTAGAAGCATCTCTCAGGGATGCAAGCACCCCTCCTCCCCATCTCCCCCAGTGCTAGAAGAGTCAAGACCTGTCCAGTGAAGCTATGTATCTGAAAGGAGCTGGCACGTAGACAGGAACCTGGGAGGGAGGGAGTGGGTAAGTGGGCAAAATCTGCATCGGGGAGTGGGGAGAAAGGAAGTGTCTAGAATAACAGTCGTGACCAGAAAGAGTCTGTATGAATTTGGAGATTCAGAGTGATGAACGTCTTGGGCTGGGTCAGAGGCATCAGTCGCTGCGGCGCTCAGGGCGGCCAGCTGGATGGGAGGCGAGACCGAGCTGAAGTCTCCACTTGTGATGGTGGGAGAGAGACAGGAGGAATCCAAGGATGGATAAAAGACTGGAGCTGGCCGCCGGTGGGGATGAGACCAAGGATCACATTTACAGTCTTCAGTCCCTGAGCTTCAGTGGTAGATAAACAGGTTTCGTTTTGGAGGCCATCGAAAGGGAGAAAATGAGACAGGAAAGTTGGCAGAACTTTATCACTGCTGTTCCACTTAGCAGGTCAAGGTCAAGTACTCTATTCTCTTCAAGGGGGAAGGAGTGGACACCGGGGCCCTGTGGCAAGAAGGACACAGACGGTGAGACCCTGCAGGGAGCCAGCCACCTGGGGTGAGGAGCGAGCCTGCTCTGGCCTCCCACTGCCTGGGTTCAACCCCCTGCCCCACAGTGACTGGCTGTGTGACATTGAGCAACTCAATTGATCTCTCTGTGCCTCAGTTTCCTCATCTGTGAGATGGGATTCACAACCAAACCTCTCTCACAGGGTTGTTCTAAGGATTAACTGAAGCAACGTAAGTCCTGGTGTTTAGGTAATGATTGGCGACAGTGGCAAAACTCCATTTTGGGGTTGAGAATGAGGCACGTGCGATGAATTAGAGCAGGGGCCGTGAGAGCCTGGGGGAGAATTTAAAGGCAGCAAAAGATTCTGTCTCTGAAGAGAAAGCCAGGAGGTGCAGGGATGAGGACAGCTTCGCTGGGCAGAGAGGTGGGCTTTGCCTCAGAAGAAACAGAAGCTTTGCCTGAAGTTCATGGACAAATCCCCTGACCTCATCAATAAAATGGGCCAAACCTCACAGGATTTCTGTGTACAATAAATGTGGGGATGCTAAGTTGCTTCAATCATGTCCAACTCCTTGCGACTGTAGCCCGCTAGGCTCCTCTGTCCATGGGACTCTACAGGCAAGAATACTGGAGTGAGTTACCATTTCCTCCTCCAAGGGATCTTCCCAAACCAGGTACTGAACCTGCGTCTCCTTCAGCTCCTGCATTGCAGGTGGATTCTTTACTGCTGAGCCACCATGTGTGTGAAAATTTTTTGTCTGTGGTGATGTTACAACACATATGTGATGCCGGAGAATTGCTCCGTTAATTAGATTTCCCCTCAACAAATGTCCATTTTCTGTTGTAAAATGCCAGCAATTTGTAGGCACACCCCAAGGTTACTTACTTATTAGATAATACACTGGTAACAGAAATTAATTTAACAGGTACTGTGAAATACCCTGCTTTGTTAATAACAACACCAAAAGATGCAGAGAATGTGGGTGAGTCCATGGGAGACTGTGGTGGTTATAACGGCAGCTATGGCAGGCGAGCCACAAAACTTTCTCCCCATAGGTCTATAATTAGCTTTTGTCACCAAAAGACCACAAACAGAAGCTCTGATACATCACATGGACCAAAAAATAAGAAGGTAAATAGTGGGTAGTTGTTTAATTCCTCAGCTAAGAAAGCAGTGTGTGTGTGCCTAGTCATTCAGTCGTGTCCAACTCTTCACGACCCCATGGACTGCAGCCCACCAGGCTCCGCTGTCCATGGGGATTCTCCAGGCAAGAATACTGGAGTGGGTTTCCATGCCCTCCTCCAGGGGATCTTCCCAACCCAGGGATCGAACCCAAGTCTCCCACATTGCAGGGGCATTCTTTACCAGCAAGAGAGCAGAGCACATGGTAAACAGGCCTGGGCATGTACTGAATGCCGTCTCTGCTTAGGGCAGTTTTCACTAAGTATGGGTGAGCTCAGAGCCTGGTTGTCTGTGCATGGGCTTTGTTGGATGTGACCCAAAGGCTATGATCAGGGGGTCTCCTAATCTACTAACTAATCTACTAACAGGCTAGTAGAAGGATTGACTTTTGGGGGGAAGCATTAAGGTCACAGAGGAGCCTGGAGAAAATGTTCTATTCTCCCATCTTGGGCTGAAGCCAGTCATAATTTCTTTGAGAATAATTTCAGTTTCTAAGAGGGCCTAGTGTAGCCTCCTTTCACATTAAAATAAAAACCCAAGATGAATATTCATTGGAAGAACTGATGCGGAAGCTGAAACTCCAATACTTTGGCTATCTGATGCTAAGAGCCAACCCATTGGAAAAGACCCTGATGATGGGAAAGACTGAGGACAAGAGGAGAAGGGGATGACAGAGGATGAGATGGTTGGATGGGATCACCGACTCAATGGACATGACTTTGAGCAAACTCTGGGAGATAGTGAAGGACAAGGAAGTCTGGCGTGCTGCAGTCCCTGGGGTCACAAAGAGTCGGACATGACTTAGCAACTGAACAATCCAACAGGATGAAAGCAAAAGATTCATCCAGCCAAGGATTGCACAGAGCCTGGAAATCTATAGTTTACGGGAGATCTTCCTGCCTTGCCTCACACAGGTGGTTCTGGGCAGTTCTCTTTCTGCTCGGCTTGTCCTGGGCAGCTTCTCAGTAAAGAATCCTCACGGTGCTGGGATCCTCCTCACTATTAGGATCAGACGACCCCTGACAGATGAGTGCATAAGGAAACCATGGTCTATGTAAACAAAGGAATATTATTCAGCCTTGAAAAGGAAGGACATTCTGGCACGTGCTATAGCATAGATGTACCTTGAAGACATTGTGCTGAGTAAAATAAGCCGGACACAAAAGAATAAATGTTGCATGGCTTCACTTATATGAGATACCCAGAGCAGTCACATTCATAGTGACAGGAAGTAGAATAGAAGTTATAAGGGACTATTGGCGGGGGTAGTAGGGAGTTAGTGTCTAATGGGTAGAATTTCTATTTGGGATGATGGAAAAGTTCTGGAGATGAATAGTGATGATGGCTGTACAACCATGTGAATGTGCTTCATGCTGCTAAATCATACACTTAGAAGTGGTTAAAGTGACCCATTTTGTTTTGCATATTTTACTAAAGTTGTTTAAAATGTTGTTCCAAAACAAACAAGGAAAAATCAGAGAAACCTCTGCATGTCATAAGGAACTTGCTCCAATGAACCCATCACGCAGATATTTTATTGATGTGCTGTTCTGTGATAGTTTCATTTACATCTCCTTTCCAAAATGTGAAATGTGTCACAATTTTTTTTTAAGATGTGAAAAGCTTGGGACAAAGCAAGAATAAACATTTTTGGATGGGATGGGCTTTTGTGTTTGAATATATAAAAGCATTTTCATAGGGGCTGGTGAACTCTTCCAATATTTTAAGCAATTTACAGGTAGTGGTAAATACTTGATTTAAATCCTTCAAAAGTGTCTGGTAATCATTTTGGCTGTTAAAGCATACTATGAGTTCAGACATACAGTTATACTAAAATCTTTCCCACTTGCCTACCTCTCACACAGATTATGGAGGGAATGCGTTCTAGACAATAAAATCTAAGAGGGAAAAATTGCCATCCTGTTTCAGCACTGCCATTAAACCCAACGATGGCGGCCATTGTCGTGTAAAGGGAAAAACAACAAGTTTACAGTTCCTCATTTCCCATGGTAAACAGATTGCTTATTTTAATTTTGAAAATAAAGCGATGGAGGCTATGTAGGTCTGTAAATAAGAGTGTGCATCTCAATTTTCTGCAAATGCTTAAGTGGTTTACATCTGTTTCCTCCCAGTTGTATTTCTCAAACATGAATTTCCATTTTAAAAAGAGTCGTAAAATCACTACTGTTTCTCTATGGATCTATTAGCAATAAAATAGCCTACAGAGGTTTGCACAGCCATGGAAAATGTACAGTGATAATAGGCTGTCCTGCTGTTACATGGCTTATGCAAACTTTACATTTATCACGGCAGAACCATCTATCCGCAGGGTTGAAGCATAGCAAACAACGGAATAAGAAAGACCAAGAGTAGGAAGATGAGACCGAAATCTCTGTGTACACATCATTAATCAGACAAGATGAAGTCTCAAACTTGGAAGCATGTTTCCTCAGAGCCAAGTGAGAAAAGGAGTAGGAGGGGGAGGATGGGGCGGGTTGGTCCGAATCTGCAAAGTACAACTTTCCATAAAATTCACCTCCAATGAACAAAAGTATGTGCTCCTCTCATTGATGAGTTGTGGGTTCCCTTGCAATTTTATATATTTTTTGAAAAACCAAGTCAGGTCATCTGTTGAAAACTTTTAGTCCAACATATGATGCAATTATTCTTTTATTACTCTCAGTCAAAGGACTCAAGATAGACCATTGCTTTCTCACACACCGGTGGGGCCTCCCTAACTCCCCCTACCTGCACTGTCTAGGAAGCATGTTCATCCAGCCCCTAAAATCTTGCAAGGTAAGTGAAGCTGAGTGTTCATATTCCTCTTGCTCCCACTTTGCATCCCAGTGAAATTCTACCACATACAGAGAAGGTGAGGTTTTTCGTCCTTTTTTCTCCCCCTAAATCTAAATTAATTCACTAAAGATCTGGAAAGATGGCCAGGAGCAGGTTTCAAAATAGCCTCCTTCCAAAACAGGATGTACCTGGGAGGTGCACCCAAAGCAGGAGGCCTATGAGCTACCCAGTCTTCTGAGTTGCACTGTTTGCCTGAATTCGAAAAGAATCAATACAATATAGCAAACAAATTTAAATTGCTCGGCATCTCACAGCCTGTTCTATTTGGTCACATTTTTTTCTATATTTTTACTTGTTTAAAAGTGTTTTGTTTTATTAGTTCAATAGAGAAACAGAAGTTTGAGAAATAATTCTTCAGCCTTTAAGAAAGAAGGTGGAAAATGTACCTTTCATTTAAATGGTTTGATGAATGATGATACCCAACACTGGAAGTTCAACTGTTTCAGGAATGGACCAAGCTAGGAATGAGTCCAGGGAAAACAGTGAGGGAAACACAAGATGAGGGATGTGGCTTGTATATCCAAGAGCCCATAGTTCTTGCCACTCAGATACCATGGTTTTTATTCAGGGTGAAGCCTATTCTTTCGAATTAACTCATATCACTCAGTTACCTTGGAAGGGTGCTTTTAGTTACATGTTCCCAGACCATTTCAAACAATTGGGTGGGAAACAATCCAACCCACTTGTGGATCAAGCAACCAGTTACTTAGAGGCAGTCACTTGTTACACTGGTTTGACAGCATGTGCACATCACTTGAGGCTCCCTAGGTGGCGCTAGTGGTAAAGAACCCACAAGCCAATGCAAGAGCCTTGAGACCTGGGTTTGACCTTCGCAACCAAGGAAGGCCCCCTGGAGGAGGGCATGGCAACCCATTCCAGTATTCTTGCCTGGAGAATCCCATAGACAGAGGTGCCTGGCAGGCTACAGTCCATAGGGTCGCAGATTTGGACATGACAGGAAGCAACTTAGCACGTAGCATGCATATCACTTAAGTGTATCATTGTGTGCCTGTGTGTGTATGGAGCAGAGTGGGGAGAGGGAGGTTATTTGCATTCTACATCAAATGTTCTAGCACAGGGAACTATATCAACATCCTGTAATAATAACCTGCAATGGAAAATAATCTAAAAAACAGTTTCTCTATCTATATATAACTGAATCATTTTGCTGTACATCCGAAACTAACACAACACTGTAAATCAACTATATGTCAATTAAACAAAGTAGAACGAATGTTCTCCAGTGAGTTGCCTGGTGATCTCCCAAGAAACAGTGATGTGTTCTCTGACCGCTGGAACTGACCAGAGGCTGCAGAGGCTCTCCAGTCATTTCTCACTGTGTACGATTAGTCACCTTTCCCTGGATGCCTGGATGGCTTACGTCCTCTGTCCCGAGTTCTCTGTGGCAGTACCATGTCTGATACTTAGGCTTAGCAAACTTGTCTGGTGATTGAGTCACCAGAGAGGTCCACCCAGTCTGGTGTGGTGCGCTCAAAGCAAAGATGGATGTGAAGTGTCAGTAAAGTGCTCCCAGCCCTGCATCTACCCCTGGTGCCTTGGAGAAGAACTGGATCCCCAGTGAGCAGCCTTGGCTTCCAGAAGAATCTTGGGACTTCTGGTAGAGAGATGGTTGTGGGTTATGGCTCTTACTCTCTCTTGAGCACTCGTATGCCATATTGGCTTATGCTCTTTCCTAAACACAGTTCATTAGCAAGACTGTAACTTCTCAAGAACTATTTTTAGGTTGAATTTAGACCCACCTTCCATGTCCCCAGTTAGGCTCTTTAGCAGTTCTGGGAGGTGTCCATTTGACCCTGTTTGGTGGTTCCAGGCTGGCTGTGGGTTCGCATTTCTCCTGGATCTCTTTGGTGACCTGTCCTGGAAAATCTGAAAACAATGGTTCAGACTCAGTACAGAGTCTTGTAAATCGCTGACAACTGGACCAAAGCCTAACGATAGCCATAGTAATAGTAGTAATAATTGCTACAAATATCTGGAGCTTTCTATGTGGCAGCTTCCACCAACCAAGGCTCAGACAGGCTCATGAGCTTGTCTGAGGCACATAGTTATAATCGTTGAAGTTGAGATTGAAATCTATGCCTTTAAGCCCCACGCTGTGCGTCCTTTATAACCCAAGCATCTTCACGGCATCTTCTGTTTGCTGAGTGGAAAGAGAACACTTATTTCTCGCCATACGAGTGTGTCTGGTGGAGACCCCATGCCCAGGGCACTCCCGACCTGATCCCTCTTTAGTACATTTCATTCTGGCTCCTCCCACCTCCCTTCTCCGAACTTCCCATCCCACTGTACATCTTTTACACAGCAGGGCAGGGTAATTCGCTGCATGCTAGGCAGTAACTACATAGTAATAACAATAATTCTTGGTACTTAGAACTCCTCATCCGAGGACATCACTCAAGCTTAAAGAAATTTAAATGTATCTGTTCACAGCAGCGTGGTGGGATGGGGTGAGTCTCATTTGCAGGCCTGGAGAGAGACATACACGTATGAAGAAAGCACACACCTGGTTCTTCCTAACGAGACCTTCCTGACTAGACATGGAACTAGGAAAGAATGGGAGCCGAACAGGGGAAGGGCTGGACAGTCCTGGTCTCTCGATTCCCTAAGATCCTTTTGCCTTTGAATCTTGTCAAGTTTTCTGTTTCCAGGAGTTCTCTGGCTTTGAGGCATTGAGGAAAATGGGCTGTTCACCAGCTGAATCTCTGTGATGAAATGAGCCACCCGTGTCAGGTATTCTTTCTAGAAACAGCCCCCAAGGTGGGTACCACCTGGCTCTGTGTGTATGTGGTGACTCTCCTCATCACCACTTACCTTGGATGCCCACTCCCTCTGCCCCTGTGGGCTGGTTCCCTATTCCTGCTCCAAGGTGAATAAACACACAGGCTTCCCCTGGCAATGTCTCCACTCAAGCCCTCAAGGGCAGCCTTGGCTGGGACAGGGGCTCTACATCTAAAGGCTAAAGGCCCCAGAACCTCATTTTCCTCTCCTACTCTCCAGCTGCCCCTCCCTTGCCAGGATGGAGCTTCAGGCTTGCTTCTCCCCTATCTGGGCCCAGGATATGCCATTCTTCACTTGTTTGGTCCAATATCTGCACCCCAATAGAACACACTAGAAGGATAGATGCACTTAGAGAGAACATTTAATATGGAAGTTAATCAGCCAGGGAGATATCTTTGTATTCTTGGATTGAGAGTAAGTCACTTCTAAGTAAGTTAGAGAAAGAAAAATGTTGGTTATCACATGTAGCATTTAAAAATTATACAAATGAACTTATTTGGGAAAGAGAAATAGACTCACAGACATAAAAAGCAAGCTGATGGTTACCACAGGGGAGGGAAGAGAGGCATAAATTAAGAGTTTAGCAGATACATACTGCGTGAGTGCTAAGTTACTTGAGTCGTGTCTGACTCTTTGTGATCCTATGGGCCTAGCCTGTCAGGCTCCTCTATCCATGGGATTCTCCAGGCAAGAATACTTGAGTGGGTTGCCATGTCCTCCTCCAGGAGATCTTCCAGACCCAGGGACTGAACCCATATCTCTTATGTCTCCTGCATTGGCAGGCGGGTTCTTTACCATTAGCACCACCTGGGAAACCCAGAAACACACTACTGTATGTAAAATAAACAACAAGATCCTCAGTTCAGTTCAGTCACTCAGTCATGTTCCATTCTTTGTGACCCCATGGACTGTAGCATGCCAGGTTTTCCTGTCTATCACCAGCTCCCAGAGCTTACTCAAACTCATGTCCATCGATTCAGTGATGCCATACAACCATCTCATTCTCTGTTGTCCCCTTCTCCTCCTGCCTTCAATCTTTCCCAGCATCAGGGTCTTCTCTAATGAGTCAGTTCTTTACATCAGGTGGCCAAAGTATTGGAGTTTCAGCTTTAGCATCAGTCCTTCCAATGAACACCCAGGACTGATCTCCTTTAGAATGGACTGGTTGGATCTCCTTGCAGTCCAAGGGACTCTCAAGAGTCTTCTCCAGCACCACAGTTCAAAAGCATCAATTCTCTGGCACTCAGCTTTCTTTATAGTCCAACTCTCACATCCATATATGACTACTGGAAAAACCATAGCCTTGACTAGATGGACCTTTGGTGGCAAAGTAATGTCTCTGCTTTTTAATATGCTGTCTAGGTTGGTCAAAGCTTTTCTTCCAAGGAGCAAGTATCTTTTAATTTCATGGCTGCAGTCACCATCTGCAGTGATTATGGAGCCCCCAAAATAAAGTCACTCACTGTTTCCACCGTTTCCCCATCTATTTGCTATGAAGTGATGGGACCAGATGCCCTGATCTTAGTTTTCTGAATACTGAGTTTTAAGCCAACATTTTCACTCTCCTCTTTCACTTTCATCAAGAAGCTCTTTACCCTTCCATAAGGGTAGTGTCATCTGCATGTCTAAAGTTATTGATATTTCTCCCGGCAATCTTGATTCCAGCTTGTGCTTCATCCAGCCCAGCATTTTGCATGATGTCCTCTGCATATAAGTTAAATAAGCAGGGTGACAATATACAGCCTTGACGTACTCCTTTCCCAATTTGGAACCAGTCTGTTGTTCCATGTGCAGTTCTAACTGTTGCTTCTTGACCTGCATACAGATTTCTCAGGAGGCAGGTCAGGAAGTCTGGTATTCCCATCTCTTTAAGAATTTTCCAGTTTGTTGTGATCCACACAAAGGCTTTGGCGTGGTCAATAAAGCAGAAATAGATGTTTTTCTGGAACTCTCTTGCTTTTTCAATGATCCAATGGATGCTGGCAACTTGATCTCTGGTTCCTCTGCCTTTTCTAAAATGAGCTTGAACACCTGGAAGTTCATGGTTCACATACTGTTGAAGCCTGGCTTGGAGAATTTTGAGCATTACCTTGCTAGTGTGTGAGATGAGTGCAATTGTGCAGTAGTTTGAGCATTCTTTGGCATTGCCTTTCTTTGTGATTGAAATGAAAACTGACCTTTTCCAGTCCTATGGCCACTGCTGAGGTTTCCAAATTTGCTGGCATATTGAGTACAGCACTTTCACAGCATCATCTTTTAGGACTTGAAATAGCTCAGCTGAAATTCCATCACCTTTTCTAGCTTTGTTCATAGTGATGCTTCCTAAGGGCCTCTTGACTTCACATTCCAGGATGTCTGGCTCTAGGTGAGTGATCACACCATCGTGGTTATCTGGGTCATGAAGATCTTTTTTTGTATAGTTCTTCTGTGTATTCTTGCCACCTCTTCTTAATATCTTCTGCTTCTGTTAGGGTCATACCATTTCTGTCTTTTTTTGAGCCCATCTTTGCATGAAATGTTCCCTTTGTATCTCTAATTTTCTTGAAGAGATCTCTGGTCTTTCCCATTATCTTGTTTTCCTCTATTTCTTTGCACTGATCACTGAGGAAGGGTTTCTTATCTCTCCTTGCTATTCTTTGGAACTTTGCATTCAAATGGATATCTTTCCTTTTCTCTTTTGCCTTTTGCTTTTCTTTTCTCAGCTATTTGTAACAAGATTCTACTCTATAGTATATGGAGCTGTATTCAATATCTTTTAATAACCTATTATAGAAAAGAATCTGAAAAAGAATTTATATGTACACTCACACACACATATATATAAAACTTCAGTATACTTGAAACTAAAAAAACACTGTAAGTCAACTATACTTCAATTTAAAAAAAAGCAAGTCAGTGCTCTGATTCTCAGATACATTGAAGCGAAGCACTATCTCAGAGCACATAGCATGCACTTGCTTCCTTGAAGACCACACGAGCACCCCGCAGAAAAATAGCATCATCCTATGATGCACCCCTTACATACAAACCACTGTTCTGGAGGTAAAACGATTCATGGGGAAGTAACAGACATTGTTCTTACTCTCACGGTGCACAAAGTCTTATAGGGGAGACCAGATATAAACACACACAAATACTAGGATATCTTGATTTTCAAGTATGCTTCAAATCCTTATTCCAGGCAGGTTCCACTCTCTGAGACCAAAAGGTGGTTCCCACTTCAGACTTGGTCACAGTGAAAAACCCAGAAGAAAGACGGGTGATTTAGTCCAGGTAGATGAGAAGCATTTCCATTGTAAAATCACTGGAGCTTTTCCCTCTGACTCAAAGCAAATCCATTTGTCAAACACACCATAAATATACATTTGCACTATTTATTACCTCTGCCTATAAAAGAAAATTGTATTAGGTGATTGTGCTGAAAATGTGTCAAAAATATAATTTGCATCTCTTTTATGTGGATGTTTTTGTGTGTATTTGCTATATTTCAATTTGCTAATATACATATATATCTCTGCAGAGACATATATAAATGCTGTTTAGTTCTTCTGATCTTTGTTTTTATTTTCTTGGTATAAAAATTTCAATATAATTTGTGATTCTAAAAATATTGCTTTTGAAAAATATGGTATGGATCCTTCATTCCCTTAATTCCCACAATCTAATACAATAAAACATTTACTAAAAGTATATTAAA
Organism: Bos mutus; assembly: GCF_027580195.1. Lineage (NCBI taxonomy): Eukaryota > Metazoa > Chordata > Mammalia > Artiodactyla > Bovidae > Bos > Bos mutus. Next base: position 49,717,216 of record NC_091620.1, read on the forward strand.
GAGAGTGTCCTGAAGGATTTGCTTCTCTTTGACAAACTGTTACTGGAGGATTGGGGACCATGTTTTCTGTGTTGTCCTGATTTTCATGAAATCCATCTCTCTTCTGTTGGGCAAATTTCTCCAAGTTTTCCCTTCCCTCCTTAGCTGGAAGGACTCATTTTTCCTCCTGGCAATCCTACCAAAAGAAAATGGGACTCCAGGTATTGGAGCTCATGTTTTACTCTGCAAATGTCATGGATTTTGAAAGGAGGTATATTCTTCTGTGTTATTTTTATTTACAGCATTTAAAAGTATCTTCATGCTTGTAAAAAAAAAAAAGCTTTTGCAGTTACGTCTTTTGCCAGTTCTCCTCAACCACTTTAAGAAGCAGGCCAACAGCCCCTGTTGTTAGGGGAAAAGGGATAAAGCCCAAAGGGAGATTGTGTTACTTTAGGGTCACACAGAAAGTCATTAAAAAGTTAAAACTCAGGTCTCCCAAGTCTCAAGCGCTTTGCTTTTCCATTAGAAATGTCTTGTTAGCCTCTTTTCCTCATCTTCAAGCCATATTCATTGTTGTTTAGTCACTAAATTGTGTTTGACTCTTTTGCAACTCCATGGACAACAGCCCGCCAGGCTCCTCTGTCCATGGGATTTCCCAGGCAAGAGCACTGGAGTAGGCTGCCATTTCCTTCTCCAGGGGATCTTCCTGACCCAGGGATCAAATCCACATTTCCTGCGTTGGCTTGTGGATTCTTTACCACTGACCCACCAGGGAAGCCCACAAGCCACATACATACTATTTTTCCTGACTCAGAGGTTAAAGCGTCTGCCTGCAATGCGGGAGACCTGGGTTTGATCCCTGGGTTGGGAAGATCCCCTGGAGAAGGAAATGGCACCCCACTCCAGTACTCTTGCCTGGAGAATCCCATGGACGGAGAAGCCTGGTAGGCTACAGTCCATGGGGTCACAAAGAGTCAGACACAACTGAGTGACTTCACCTTCACCTTCATCTTCAGTCAGTATCTAGGGCAAAGAGAAGCCACTGTCCCTTCGACCCTATTTTGACCTCTGGAAAGAGACCCTTTCTCAGAGTTCTGCTGGGAACTTGGCCTCACAGGATTGCCTGTGAGGTGTCCCCATCCCCTACCTTCATCCAATTCTTGTGTTGAAACCCTAACCCCTAAGGTGACTGTATTTGCAGATAGGACTTTCAGGAAGTAATTAAAGTTAATTGAGGTGATAAAGGTGGGGCCCTTATCTGATAGAGTTAGTGGCCTTAAAAGAAGCAAAAGAGAGAAAGATACCTCTTTCCATGTGCACACAGGGAGAAGAGGTCATGTGAAGACACAGAAAAGGCAAACCAGGAAGAGAATTCTCACCAGAAACTAACGCTTGCCAGACCTTGATCTGGGACTTCCAGCCTCCAGAGTTTTGAGAAATAAATTTCTGTTGTTTAAGTCCCCAGTTTATGGTATTTTGTTATGGCAGCTCAAGTAAGTAGACTAAGGCAGAGACCTTACAGTTTGGCTTTCAAGTCAGTCTCAGGGTCCATGTAACATAGGCAGGACCTAGAAGCTGCCCAGAGTCTGGCTGAGAAAAGCTTCCTTGAGGCATGTTCCTGGGGATGAGGTGGCCCCAGAGCAAAGGCTGAACCCTGAGTCCAGGCCAGAGGCTGCTGCAGAGGCCTGCCCAAGTGAAGCACGAGACTAAGAATTCCACCACCGCAGACTTCAGCTGCCACGGCCAACACAGCAGGCGGCTCCCAGGCCAGCATTACCCTGGAGACCAGGAGGCAGAGGACCTTGCGTGCAAGGATCTCCAATCTGCCCTGCTTGCTGTGACCTCATTGGTGTCCTCCCCTCCCTACACATGTCAGAAGACCCCCACAGGGGAAGAAGATGGGGTAGGAGGGGTGTCTCTGAGAGATGGAACATTTTTATCATAAAGACTCTTGACACCACCTCAAGAGACTGTTAAGTCATCTAGAGACAGAACAGGACAGTTAGTTCACTTTCCCCTCTCCCTGATGGGAGCTCAGGAGAAAGGCTAGTGTAGTCACAAGCAAAGAAAGGTGTCATCCTTCCTCTGCCCACACAGATTGTAATCTAAGATGAATCTGTGACCCCCGCACAGAGGGAACTGTGAGGGGTGTGTTTCTTCCCTGGAAAAGGTGGGGGTGGGGACCACAGCTATGTTCCCTGGATGGCAGCATCTTGGGAGTTTGTGTAAATGACGCCTGCCCTGCTCCGTGCTTTGTTCTGTCTCTTACGTCTTATTATATATAGGCTGTGCTGTGCACCTATTTAATACAATAGGTGATGTTCATATTAATTCTCATGCATTTTTATCTTCCCAACTACATTATAAACTACTATTGAACAGAAGCTAAAAGGGTGCCAAGGTCAGAGTTCTGGTAAATATTTGTCAGCTAAGCAGTTGTGTTGCTGCCCTGCATGGTGGGACTTGAGCATGTCTGTGGATTTTGCAGCAAGTTTCAAAAATCCTAGCTGATGATGTCTTGGGTGGGGCTAGCCCTGATGTCAGCTCTGGGACCGCTCACATGTTGGTTTCCACTTTAGGACACTGGTCACTGGTCTCTATATTTGTGAAGCAAAAAAGTTGATCTCGGGGCTCATAAAGATTCCTTTCGAGGTCTCACTTGTATGACACTGTGAGATCTCTTAGTCCATCTTTTATTGTCTTTCCAATGGGCCACATGGAATAAGGGAGCATAGCCATACTACAGCTTGGACTATTGAGAGGCTGTTCTAAGTGTTTTATGTAACAATGTGATGAAGAAGGCCCTGTTACTGAGTCCCTTTGCTGTCCTCCTGAAACTATCACATTCTTAATCAGCTATGCTCCAATATAAAATAAAAAGCTTTAAAAAAGAAAATAACATCAGAGAGGAAAATTTAGTTTCCAGAGATTAGGGCCCAAATCCCTTGCTTATCACTCTCATAGGGTGGATTTACAACAGGCTAACCCCTTGGAACTAAAAAGCCTCTTGATGAAAGTGAAAGAGGGGAGTGAAAAAGTTGGCTTAAAGCTCAACATCAGAAAACTAAGATCATGGCATCTGGTCCCATCACTTCATGGGAAATAGATGGGGAAACAGTGAAAACAGTGGCAGACTATTTTTTTGGGCTCCAAAATCACTGCAGATGGTGATTGCAGCCATGAAATTAAAAAACGCTTATTTCTTGGAAGGAAAGTTATGACCAACCTAGATAGCATATTCAAAAGCAGAGACATTACTTTGCCACCAAAGGTCCATCTAGTCAAGGCTATGGTTTTTCCAGTGGTCATGTATGGATGTGAGAGTTGGACTGTGAAGAAAGCTGAGTGCCGAAGAATTGATGTTTTTGAACGGTGGTGTTGGAGAAGACTCTTGAGAGTCCCTTGGACTGCAAAGAGATCCAACCAGTCCATTCTAAAGGAGATCAGTCCTCAGTGTTCATTGGAAGGACTGATGCTAAAGCTGAAACTCCGTACTTTGGCCACCTCATGCGAAGAGTTGACTCATTGGAAAAGACTCTGATGCTGGGAGGGTTGGGGGAAGGAGGAGAAGGGGACGACAGAGGATGAGATGGCTGGATGGCATCACCGACTCGATGGACGTGAGTCTGAGTAAACTCCGGGAGTTGGTGATGGACAGGGCGGTCTGGTGTGCTGTGATTCATGGGGTCGCAAGGAGTCGGACACGACTGAGCGACTGAAGTGAACTGAACTGAACCCCTTGAAAAAGACCCCGATGCTGGGAAACGCTGAGGGCAGGAGGAAAAGGGGGCAATAGAGGATGAGATGGTTGGATGGTATCACTGACTCAGTGGACATGAGTTTGAGCAAACCCTGGGAGATAGTGAAGGACAGGGAAGGCTGGCGTGCTGCAGTCCATGGGGTCGTAAAGAAACACGACTTAGTGACTGAAAAACAACAAACCCCTCGAAGAGGGGAGGGAGATACTAGAGATTTAAGACAAGCTATTTGTTCTGGGAAACTTTCTGTTCCCTCAGTCTGAAACTCTACCTTACTTTTCCATTTTTCTATTATCCACTTTCCTTTTCAATTAGTAGTTTCTTCATGATCTCTTATTCATCTGTCTTTCTTTCCCCTGCTTTCCTTCAGTTTCTCCTCAACCATCCACCTGGCACTTTATCAGCAGCTTCCACTCAGTGCATTTCCAATTCCTCAAGGGTCAGTGTAGGAAGCAAGAGGGAAAAACAGAAGATTCTGTTATTGCTATCACCGTTTTTGTTGTTGCTGTTGTTGCTTAGTTGCTAAGCTGTGTCTGACTCTTTGTGACCCCATGGACTGCAGGATGCCAGGTTCTCCTGTCCGTCACTCCTGGAGTTTGCTCAGACTCATGTCCATTGAGTTGCTGATGACATCTAATTGTCTCCCTCTTCTTCTCCTGCCCTCAATCTTTCCCAGCATCAGGGTCTTTTCCAATGAGTCAAATCTTTGCACCAGGTAACCAAGGTATTGGAGCTTCAGCTTCAGCACCTGTCCTTCCAATGAATATTCAGGGTTGATTTCCTTTAGGATGGACTTGTTTGATCTCATTGCTGCACAAGGGACTTTCAAGAGTCTTCTGCAGCACCACAGTTTGAAAGTATCAATTCTTTGGCACTCAGCCTTCTTTATGATCCAACCTTCACATCTGTACATGACTACTGGAAAACTACAGCTTTAACTGTATGGACCTTTGTCGGCAAAGTGATGTTTCTACTTTTAAATATGTTGACTGGGTTTGTCATAGCATTTCTTCCAAGGAACTAGTGTCTTTTAATTTCGTGGCTGCAGTCACTGTTCACAGTGATTTTGGACCACTTTACTGACAGGAAAACTGAGTCACAGGGTGTAACCTGTTCAAGGAAGCAGAGCTGGGAAGTATAGAGTTCCTTGGATACAGACAGATGGCTCTGCAGTCTTGCCTCAGCCCCCACACTGTGCCACCTCCAGCATGGGGAATTATTAGCCAGTAGGTTGGTTTCATGGAGGAAATGGGAACCCATAGTTCCTGAGCTTGTAAGCCTCCAAAGAGTCCTTACAGCTGAGACCCACTTCCACTGTAAGATGTTCTTCATTCCTCCACCAGAGTAATTCTAACTTAGTTGTTACAGAGACACAAAGTGACTGCAGCCCTGTGCTGGGCTGTCTTTGTCTTGGAATGGGATTTGAAGTGCAGGCCATTAATAGGGATGGGCTTGGTGGTGGGGGCTCTCTGCAGGAGGTGAGGTTCCAAGATGTTTCCTCGGGGGCGGGGGTGGGGTGGGTACTCATTCAGATTTGTCATGTTCATTCCAGGAAACCGAATTCTATCATCTCACAGTGGCATTCTCCATAGGGCGATCAGCTGGGCTCCCAAAGATCCCCAAATGGGCCCTTCTTACCCGTGATTTATAATCTTCCTAATCTTTAACTAGTTAACTTGGCTTTTGTGAGGAGAAGGTAAGAGGAAAGTGGGAATTATTTGTCTGATCGATGGATTTGCTTGTAATTCCCTCTAATTCCCTGTGATGAGAAAACTATGCATCTAGTCTTCTGAGTACAGTGACTTTTACTATAGTCATTCCTCAAGTAGCTGATAGGAGCTAAGCTAGAGCACATCTTTTATGGAGGAAACAACAGTAACATTGTTACTTTTCTAAGCAGAGTCTCAGGCACCTAGGCAGGAGGCACTTGGCTCCTGACCCCAAAGAACTTAACCCTTTCAGCCGTGTAATCCTCCCCAGAGAACTGCTACAGCCTGAGCACCTGGGAGGAGGGCTAGCGCCTCTGCTTCTCAAATGGAATCCTGGCTGCACTGGGTCCCCCAGGAGGCCAGGATGCTGCCCAGGCACCTGCAAAGCCTTTGGGCAGCGTCCAGGCTACAGACGCTGCTGAGGTTACTCTGGTCAGGCTGGAGAAAACAGACCCTGTTACCCAGGTGGACTCCAGCCCACCCTGCAGGCCATGAATATTTTCTGGGTCAGTGGACACCTGTTCTGTAAACACTCAGGGCCAAGGATGCGCTGGGACAAAGAACATACTCTCCATTGCTTCCAATGCCCAGAGCTCAGGGAGGAGGTGGAAGGGGCAGGCCAATGGGCTGGCTGCCAGGCTCAGGCAGGCTGAGAGCTGGAGGGCAGAGAGCTCTCCCTTTGGGTGGAGGCAAATCCCAGGAAGAAGCCCCCAAGTGTGGGCTGAGTCCACACCTGAAGAGAACTGGTCAAAACTCCATGAGTCTCTTCTCAATCGCAAAGGAAGGGCCAAGACCACAGAGAGGGCCCAAGTGCGAACCCAGGTTACTCAGCGGGGTGCGGTCCAGCGAGGTCAGATGGAGGTGGGGGTCTCCAGAGCAGAGGAGGTGGGCGCCCACCAGGCCTCCTGCGATAACCAGCGGGCAGCACTGACTTGAAAGGAAGGAAGTCTTCTCTCCTCCACGCGTCCTTGGCAGAGCTCCAACAGGAATGTCAGGCTGGAAGACATCTCTGGACTGCATGACTTCCTTAAAGCTGGCCGTGGCACGGGTGAGGAAGGGGCTGTTGTGTCTTCCTCGGGCCCCGTCAGCCCTGAAAACGAGCCTGTGGCCCTGAAGCAGAAGCTCCAGGGATGCTGCCCTCAGGTGAGAGTGGACGCTCCAGAAAATGTGCCCTCTATTTGTCTCTGGGAGAAGCAAAACTCCTTCAATCGTCTATAAAATTGTGCCTTTTCCTTCTAGAAGATGGCTGCATGTAGAGAGGGCGGAAAAAAAAAAAAAAGGACAAGACACTAAGTGCAGAATAATGTCACAGTAAGCTGGGCTCCCCCTCCATTTTTCATATTGTTTCCTATTTGCAATAGCTATTGGGTGCCAGAGAGGAAAGGAACAACTTTAAAAAACAATTAGCGGGACATGTGGTGCTCATTCTTGGCTGGAACTCTGCAGCCTCATCTGCTGGCAAATACTCCACCGTCTTTCATGAAAAATGCTTTAGAACTAATGAGCTATATTTGCATTCCCCGTAGAATGGATTCGGAATTTTTCATCTACCCCGCACCATGAAAAATGGATGTGTTTGGCACAGAAGTCATTTGAACATAAAGCCCAGCCTCAGTGGAAAGACAACCTTCAGAACAACTTTTCAAGTAACTTAGCTCATTCGCACTTGCTTCCACTGGGGAAGGTCAAGCTCATGTGAAAGATGGAAATTTCCCTCACAAACCTAGATGCTGATGAGATTTGTTTTTGTAGATAATCTGCAGCAGTGAAATTTTTCATAATGTCAGTGCAAAATAAATTAAAATGTTCATCTTCATATGGCTGGTTCCATTGCATTAAAATAAATGTTGCAAGCTCATTTAATTAGTATAGTTAGGAATGTCTCTTCCCTGCTTCACTGACTCTCCAAATCACAAGTTAATTTGTCAAAATCAGACCATTGTTTTTCCTTCATTCTTCATTACTAGAGACAGCCCCATTTAAATAAATGTTTATGCTACAGAGAGCAGAGCAGTGAACAACCCCAAATATTTTCACAAGCCAGTGCTGGAAAAGTTGAAAACACAGGGAGTGAGGATACATTTTTTTCCCTCCCTTTGTGGTTATTGGATATTTGACTGGCTGAAAAGGTGCAAAATTGAGCAGTCTGCGGTAACTGATGACACTGCATCTGCCATTGCTCATGTTGGCAGACTACATCCTCTTGAAAGCAGTTTTCTTCTCTGTTTTCAAAGACAAATGATGACAAAAGATACCATCTCTATAAATTACCCTCATCAGATCATTCTCTTTGAGAATCCTTGGTTAATCAATTAGACAATGTTTGTTAGTGGGGGGCACCTGAACTAGGTGTGGAAGAGAGGGTCCTGGCTTTTGTAGCCGTTTGCTTACCCTTCCTGACTGTGAGGAGCCAGATTTCCTGCTGAAAATTCAAGGGATAATCAAACTCCAGGGTTTCCTTCTTTCCTCTTTTGCTTCCTAACCCTCCCAAACCTCCATGATAAAACCAGAAGTACCAATGACCATGGATAAAGCATGAGATTTTTGGCAATAGCAATATGTTGGTGTTAATGATGAAGACCAGGGAATGGGGGTTCACATAATTAGACAAGGTGTTGCATCTGTGGAGGTCTTCTGGAAGGCATCCATCAGTAATGGATGGAAGCGCATATCAGATCATTATCAGCACCCCACACTAATGAGACGTCGTATTCCTGCACTGTAGAGGCTTCTCCATGAGAAAATGCCTCAGTGCTCACTCAGCTCCACTGTCAGCCTCAAGGGGGAGAAGGCCAAGTTTCCTCCCCAAAAGCTTTGTCTTTCACGAAATGGGAGTAAGCCAACCTCCCTCCTCAGTAAAGAAGTCAAAGGAGAGGTTAGCCTTTTTCTTCTGACTGTGTAGGGTTTTCTTGCTCTGTGACCAGTTTCTTCTGCTGCTTTGGTTTTGTGCAATTTTTCTCCCATTGTGCAAATTGGTTCAAGGTACCAGATGTGGTTCTTCAGATTTCTCAGTAGGTGGTAGGTTGGAAAATCTTCCAAAGCTGTCCTTGGTATGGTTCTGATGAGGTCTAATCTGCAGAATCAACCTTGTACTTTTTTTCTTTTCTCTTTTATTTATTTATTTTGGTACAAAATCTCGGGACCAACTTTCCCAAGAAAGCTTCATTAATAAATTATTGAACGAACAAGAAGATTTAATTACTACGTATTGTACAAATGTGCCTGTTGGACTTTCCAAAATCAGACTCAGGTAGGCAGGAAGGAGCAACATCCCTGCTCTCCCTCCTCCACAGCTGGGAGTTGCCTGAAAGCAGCAGCTGAGCATAGCTCTGAGTGTGCCTTCACTCATTCATTTGCTCATTTGTCTCATAAACATTTGTGGATGGCACCAGACTAGGTGCTGAGTGTGGAGAGACAACCTCTTTTTCTCAACATAAAAGTAGTAGAGCCTTCTGACTAGAGCAGGAACGATATGCCCTGTGGCCTACTGGTTAACCCTTAAACTGGGCCACCTTGTCTATAATAGTACAATTTTACTAGAAACAATACTCGTGTCTCTGGCTGGTCACGGGGCAGCCTGTGGGAAACTGGAAATCAAGCCATACACGTGAAAGACACGTGAAATAAACGAGGGGCCTCCCAGGCGGTGCTAGTGGTGAAGAGCCCACCTGCCGATGCAGGAGACGTAAGTGATGTGGGCTCAGTCCCTGGGTCTGGAAGATCCCCTGGAGGAGGGCATGACAACCCACTCCTGTATTCTTGCCTAGAGAATCCCATGAACAGAGAAGCCTGGTGGCCTATAGTTCATAGGGTTGCGAAGAGTTGGACATGACTCGAGCGACCTAGCATGAACAGGTTGAGCACTGGGCCTTGGCAGCAGCCTCACCTACATACAAGTTTGTAACTTGGAATCCCTTCTCCTTGGGTCAGCCCCTTCTACAAAGTGTTCCTCAGTGAGTATGAGAAAAACCGACATTTACTTTTGACACTGAGAAGATCTGAAGCAGAGGAATTCTGATGTTTAAAGAGCCAACTAGAGAGCAGACGGAAAGTTTTCTTAGTAAAAATTATGCAGCCACATGATGTTGGCCTGGCTCTTTGTCCCCAGACCAAAACCAGGCTGGAATTATGGAGCCAGATAGACCGCCCATGACAAACAGAGCAGGCTGACTTCAAACCAACCTAGCTAAGCTCTGTGAAGCTTCGGCCACTGTGAGACGAAGACCCCAGTTCAAATCCCAGGCTCCACTTACCAGCTGTGACCTGGGGCAAATGATGCCTCGGAAAGGCCTTTCCTCGTACACAAAATGGTAATAATAATTATATCTTTTGCATGGTGTCTGTGAAAATTATATGAGGCACTAGGTGTAAACATGACCTGATGTATCTCAAGTGTTTCATACATGCTAATTCTTTTCTGGGGGCTTTCAGAAGGAATTCGGTAGCAGAGGCTAGGACAACCTAAGATGGAACAGAATGAGTGTGGGGTAAATTTTTGGGAAAAGTTGGTTTTTTGATAGAATTTATTTTTAATGAAGTCTGGCTGCTGAACTATTTTTGAATGGAACACTACTCTAAGACTGAACTACATGTTTATGCGGTTTATCTGGTTTATGCGGGCTATTCATAGCTTATTTCTGGAATGAACGTAGTGATCATCTGATCAAAGCCCATTTCACAAGTTGTAGGAAGGTTAGATGCCCAGATCATATACTAGTATCTCCACTCCTTGCTATCTTTCACCTCCCTTCATGTGAGAGAAAACCGGAAATTATCTCTAAGGATGCAAAGTCCCTCCAACCATTCCTCCTATGACAATGAGGTTTCCTGATCATCTATTACCCTTCCAACCCTTCTTTAACCCTCTCTGGTTTTACCACATTCCTTTTTAAGTGCGATAATCAAAACCAAATAAAATGTACCAAATGCTTCTGACTATGGCAGAAAAAAGAACAGTGACCTCTTTGGCTCTGGACACGTCTGTGATGAAAGCTGTCTGTTGGCAGCCACACTGCATTGCCCTTACAGTCAAATGAAATCCCAGGACTTTTTTTTTTTTTAACACCTGAAAGGATGTTAGTCAGTCTCTCTCATCCTGTAGGTGTGTCGTTAGTTATTTATCCTGATCACAGAACCTTATGTTTATCACTGTTAAATTCAATGAGTTTGGGCTATCACTTCAGACTGTCAAGATGTTTCTGCATCATGATTCTGTCATCTCGTGGATTAGTTTTACTTCCCAGTTCAGTGTCAGACTGTTATCCTGCCAGTCACACATCTCTCCCTCTGGTCTTCAAGGATAACATGATGGAGTTTGTCAGAAGGTTTACTGAACTCAAATATGCATCCCCTTTAGCTCCCTGTTCTTCTGATATACTGACTCACAGCCATACCATCTCAAATTCCAGTGTCTCCAAGGGGTTTAAGACCTTTCAAACATTGAAGGATACAGTAGAAAAAGATGATCAGGAACAGCTATTGAATAGTTTCATGATCAGACAACCCTTTAAGATGAATTATGAGGAATGAAAGTAAGAAAGGGTCTGCTATAGACATGCATCCCTCTCAAATGCACATTTCAAAACCTAGTCTCCAAGGTGATGGTGTTAGGAGGTGGGAACTTGGGGAGGTCATTAGGTCACAAGCTCAGAGCCCTCATAAAGGGAATCAGTGCCTTAGGAGCCTGGCAGGCTACAGTCCATAGGGTTGCAAAGAGTCAGACAAAACTGAAGCAACTTAGCACAGAAGTCTTTATAAAAGAGAACTTGGGACTCCCTTGGTGGTCCAGTGGTTAAGAATCTGCCTACCAATGCAGGGGACACGGATTCGATGCCTGGTCCAGGAAGATTGCACATGCTGTGGGACAACTAAGCTTGTGGGCCACAACTACTAAAGCCTGCACACTCTCGAGCCCGCATGCTGCACCTCCTGAGCCGACCACAACAACTACCGAAGCCCGAGCACCCTAGAGCCAAGTTCTGCAGCAAGAAAATCCACCTCAATGAGAAGCCAGCACACCACAACTAGAGACTAGCCCCTGCTTGCCACAACTAGGGAGAAGGAAATGGTAACCCACTCCAGTATTCTTGCCTAGAAAATCCCGTGGACAGAGGAGCCTGGTGGGCTGCTGTCCATAGGGTCGCACAGTCGGACGTGACTAAAGCGACTTAGCAGCAGCAGCAGCAGCAGCCACCACTAGAGAAAGCCTGCATGCAGCAACAAAGACCCAGTGCACCAAAAAATAAAAATAATAACCTTTTGTTTTTAAAGAGAGCACTTAGAAAATGTCCTTGCCCCCGTACCATGTGAGGACATTGCAAGAAGACCACCGTCTGCCTATGAACTAGGAAGCAGAGCCTCAGTAGACAGCAGATCTGCAGGCACCCTGATGCTGGGCCTCCCCAGAACTGTAGGAAATAAATGATTGTTTATAAGCCACCAGTGTATGGTATTTTGGCTATCATGACCAGAATAGACCAAGGCAAGGCCCTTGAGAGAAAAAAAGAGATGGAGAAAGAAAAATCCAAAGTGGAAGGACATGGACAAACGTTGCCTACTTCACACTTTTCTATGCTAGGGAATTAAACAACATAAGAAATGACTATTAAAACGTAAGAGAGCATGAGATAGTTTTTATTATTATTATTATTATTTTTACTTTACAATATTGTATTGGTTTTGCCATACATCAACATGCATCGCCACAGGTGTACACGTGTTCCCCATCCTGAACCCCACTCCCACCTCCCTCCCCATACCATCCCTCAAAAAATATTCAGCGTAGTCAGAAATGAAAACGGGGAGGGGTGCATCTCTGTCCTGTAGGTCAGTTCAGTCTTTGCTGTTTAAAATCTGAATCTTTATCATGCATATCCTTATTACGTCTGAAAATTACGCTTTTAAGGTTTAGTTTGAAAATATCATGCATGTAAAAGGAATATCTGTTACATAGAGTTCAAAATCACCTGTGGTGTTAGAAGTCAGGGTACCAGATGGTGCTGGAGAGAAGGGTGGGAAAATATTGACTGAGAAAGCCAGATGGGCTGGACCATGTGCTTTTTGATTTGATGGTGGTCACACAGGAGTCACTCACTTTGTAGACATTCATCCAGCCATACAGGTGTGAATTGTTCATTCCTCTCTATGGAAGTGGTAACTGGAAACCAATTTGCAATGATCAGAAAGTCTTTTTTTAAAGTCTCTTTATTTCTTTCTGAGCACAAAGAACAGACCATATAACTTAGTTCATTCATCAAACTGGTCAGGTGAACACCTTCTAGGTCCAAAACACTGTACTCGGTAGAGCACAAAGCACTGGGACTCTGGAGACAAAGACGATGCAGGCGCAGCCCCTGCCCACAAAGAGCTTACAGGTCAGTGAAGGACGAATGTGTATCAGACATTGATGTATTCCAAGGGAAATGGCCTGAGGTCCTAAGAGGGATCAGGGTCTTCATGAAAAGCCATTTGGAGGGCATTTCATATATTCAAGAATCATATGCAATTTTTGTTTGTGAATTTATATATAGTGAATGACACTGTTTTCCCACTCATACAATGAAAAACTTCTTAGCTCTATTTTTGTCCTATTTTGTGGCAAAGTCTGTAAGAAATTTATGCATACATAATTAATAAGAGATGTGTGATTGTTGTTATTGAAAATAGTAAAATAACATACTTTAAACCATTTTTTCAAAGACCTAACTTTAAAATAATTCTAACAAGTTAATGCCTGAGGAATTAATTTTAAGGTAACTTTTGAATCTATAGATGAAATTTTTAAATGAAAAATTGACCCAATCAACTAATGAACAGATAAACAGAACATGGTATATCCATACAACCAGATGTTATTTAGCCACCAAAAGGATGAAGTATCAATACATGCTGCAGTGAAGATGAACCTTGGAAACATTATGCTAAATGAGAGAATTCAGATACAAAAGACCACTTATTGTATAATTCCATTTATATTGAATATCTACAATAGACAAATTCATAGAGACCCAAGGTAGATTACTGGTTTCCAGGAGCTGAGGGAAGGGAGGAATGGTGAGTGACTGCTAATAGGTATAGGGCAGAATAGGGATGGGGGTTGGAGGGTTTCTTTTTCAGGTGATGAAAATGTTCTGGAATTAGATAGTGGTAATGGTTGTTTGAGGCTTTCCTGGTAGCTCAGGTGGTAAAGAATCCACTTGCAATGCAGGGGACCCCGGTTTGATTCCTGGGTCAGAAAGACCCCCTGGAGAAGGGATAGTCTACCCACTCCATATTCATGGGCTTCCCTGGTGGCTCAGATGTTTAAAGAATCCGCTGAAATGTGGGAGACCTGGGTTCGATCCTGGGATAGGAAGATCCCCGGAGGACAGCATAGCAATCCACTCCAGGATTCACACCTAGAGAATCCCCGTGGACAGAGGAGCCTGGAGGGCTACAGTCCATGGGGTCACAAAGAGTCGGACACGACTGAGCGACTAAGCACAGCACAGCACAATGGTTGTTTGACCTTGTGAATACTAAAAACCACTGAATTGTAGACTTTAAAATGGTGAATTTTATGATATGTGAATTATAACTCAATAAAATATATAGGAGGCAATTTTCAAACATACAGATTGAAATTTTGAAATCATAAAATTTTTTTTCACTGAGAAATTCTCCATACAGTTTTATGATACACCTAATGAATGAGTACCAAAAACATACACAGAAAGATGGGAAGCGATAAAGACCAAAACGGGGGTGGGTTTCCATTTGTGTGAGAATTAAATGAGAACCTAAAGCAAACTCTTCACACGGGGCTATGGAAGGATTGAGACATGACTTCTTGCGCCAGTGTTTTCTATTTCTAATTCCAAAACAGAATCATTCAAGACTGGATCAGCCGCCATCAGTAGATACTTTATTAGCTCCTGCTTTTCTTAACCTGCTTAACACCAAAATTGCTTTTGGTTACTTCTCTGATAAGCAGCTCTTTTCCTGATCCCTGTTGGTAGAGATTAAAGCACAGTTTGTGCAAATCAGCATTTACAGGCAAGATGAGCTTTCCAGGAGAGAGAAGGAGAGGATTCAAAGCAGTCAAGCAAAGGGCTCTGTGGGGGAAACCCAGGTAGACCCCCAGTAATAAATACATTTATTGCCTGGACAGTAAAAAGTACTGGAGAGTTTAAAATAAATTCAGAGTTATTTAAACTTAATTTATGACCAGGAAAATAAACCCTCTCTTCCACCATTAATGTTTTTTATCTGGGCCATCAAATGTCACACGCTACTGATTTTGGATGTAAGGTCACTGGAAACAACATATCAGAGGTGTCAGCACCACAAATCAAGTGAAATTCCCTTAAAAATAAAAACGTCAAGAGTAAAATAATAGGCAATAGTTATTTCATGCTATGAAAGACTTCTAATATATCAAAGGGTTCACCTTTTTCTACCTTTATGATGTATCACTTTGAACGCTAAATATACTTCTGTTTAACAGATAAAGTAAAGAAAACAGGCATCAGAATGCTGATGATAATAAGAATGATGACATACAATAAAACTATTTGCAGGCATATAAACATTAGAAGGCAGAGCCCTGAATATACCAAAAGACAAACAATGACCCTGATTATAGGGAGGTCTGCTGCCTAGCATGTCAATTATTTTAAGAGGTCATCTTAAAGGTCAACTATAACGGTGTCTTTGAAATCAGAATACAGACATATTGGGTTTTGGTAAGAAGAAAAAAAGAACGTCTTAGCGCTAATGTGGATCTATTCAGAAGTCTAAATCCTGAAGCTATCCTCTGGTCTTTTATTCAAGGATTGAATAAAGCAGAAGAAAGTGCCAATGTGCTGGGAGGAGATGAAAGATAAAGGAGACTTGGAGCAGACGTTCTTTATGATCCTGATGTTTAACAACTGACAGGCAGTGGCATTTGCCATAATGTGTCGTTGCTAAATGCGTGAACTTCTGGCAGGGTAAACTCAGCCAGGATTATACTTTATGCTAAAGCATCTGACTGAAAAGGTTATCAAAGCCTCAGGTAAAAATGACTTTGTTTCATCCTTGTGACATATCTTGCAGCAATTTTCTAGGACGTTAAAGGTAAAATCTTGCTTTCTGACTCAAGGACTCATAATCCAGTGGATGAAATGACTCCAGGGAAGGATAAAGGAGGATGGAGCCATTCACGTATAAGCACAAATTTCACCCAGGATGGTAGTGAGCAGTTAGAGAAAAGCCATAATATTTTAGTTTAAGCCTCCCAAAGTCCTTTTATCATTGGGAGTAGCAGGGAGGGGAAGAGGAGGTCATATCTGCCCATCAGCAGGTACCACAGGGCAGGAGATGGGCCAGTGTCATCACCAAAGTGACAGCACAGGTGCTCTGCGTTTCAGAAAGATCAAGTGTGAATGACTCCAAAATGGAGTATCCTTCCAGCTGTGGTGGCTATAGAATTTTAGGATATAGAATTATAGGAATCAAATGCCAAGGATTTGAGCATCTATCTCCCTTCATAAAACAGAGGAGGCAGTGCTTGGGGGCAGAGCCAAAATAAGAGCCTCTACTGTGGTCACCAGCTCTGGCCAGGCCACTGGTATGACTGTCCCATGCAAGCCCCGCTTGCGGGTAGCAGCTGTTTCAACTGGGAGAGAGGCTCCCTGGAATGATCGCCAGTCTTCAACTTGATATGTAAGTGTTGCTACTAAGTGAGTGAATTCTCTGTGTCTCAGTTAACCATAAAACTAGTTGATATCTGCATGCATTGAATTTTCAGAATGACTCTATAAGGTCTGGGTATCTTAGAAGAAGATTCCATCAGAAAATACCCCTACAATCTAGCAGATAATAGACCACCAGATTGTTTAAATTGAAGACATGCTTTGCCATGGGCTAGCAGTAGAATATTGTACAAGATACTAGGCCTCTCTAACTCCTGGTTTCCTTATCTACAAATAAGAGTAGTAACAACTATACTTACCTGGCGTGGTGTTGTGGGGATGCAATAGAAAACTCTCAGGACCATAAAGAGTGCATTTACACGACAGAGAATAAGAAGTCCCTAGAAGCAAGGAGCTGGAGGTCTCAGGGGTCCTGGTCCAATGCTGTCCCACCACCCACTCTACCAACCTTCACCTGCAAACACTGAGCTGTGTTGACTGTGAGTATAGACTGAATGGAATGGCTTAGGCGTGTGCAAACTCCGTAACAGCCCAGGGCTTCCCTAGCCCAGGCTCTCATCCCTTGAGCAATCTGCTCAAATGATGGATGATTCTCTGGTCAAGAGGGGGTTCGATTCAGAGCCACATAGTGAGAGACAAGAACCTCAATGTCAGTCAGCACCCTATTTATTTGTGGATTTGGCTTATTAAAGACAAATGATGCTGAGGCAGTTCTATGGATATCAAATGAATTATTTATACATTTGATTACATTGTTTCATTGGAGGGCTCAACCCTGTTTAACTCTTGAGTTTTCAGCCTGGCCTGTAAGAGTTCTATTCAGCATTCTCTAATCACTTTCTGAATTTGACTTTGGGGTACCACTTGGAAATTCATGGGCTATGTGACAAAGAGATGTCTGTATTCAAGGCTTTCTAAAAAACAAATATCAAGACAAAACTTGGGTTTGAGAAAACCATCAGTTTCTACAAAATATTTTATTGGAGAATCTGTTCTTGAACTGATTAGACCTTTGAAAGTCTAGAGTGAAAGATATTTAAACTCAAATGCAATGATACAGCATTTTCCCTAGCTTTAAGGGGCACTTTCTCTTCCTTCAGGCACACAATTTCACTCAAAAGTAATTGCTAAACCTGCCTCATTCTATTACTTGCAAATTCAATATAATTAGAGACATATTCAGTTCATTATTAGATTGAAATTTTGCCCAGCTTTTTTTCAGCTTGTTGACTTTCAAAACACTTTATTAAAAACTTGTCTTAGTATCACATTCTCTAAAGGAAAATAATAACTCCCAAGTACATTTTATAGAAATCACTCAAAATACAGGACCCAGTGCCAGAAGCTAATAAACTCAAATCACAGAACTCACATCAGACGGCTGCCATAAGCTGCTTCAGAGCTGCTTGGACGCGTATTTGACCTGAAAATTGAAATGTGTGTGCTCTCGTACATAGTTTCACTGGAGAAACTGTTACCGGGTCTTATAATTTAAAACTCGTGTTCTTATTCCATTCACTGGATTGCAATTTAGACCCTAAATATACTTTTTCCTCCAAAAACCTCCAAACACTTTCCCGTGGCATTACCCTTAAACATCAGCCTTGTGGGCTGGCATGTATGTTAGTCTTATTTTATGACATGAAATGCTTGGATAAGCAATAAATGGATTTCCGGCGAGACCCTTGAGATGAAGAGTTTTGACCTTGCTGCTTCGAGGTGCTGCCTTCATCCTGAGGAGAGGAAATTTTAAAGGAGAACACCCTGGTGAGGGACTGAGCCCATGTTGACACCTGAAACCTAGGTGTCATCAGGCCTCATGGCCTTTGTGTTAAATGGCCTGCAAGATTGAGAGCTTGAACAAATGAACCTGTGGGTACACAGGGAGCACAGGGCTGGTAATTTTCTAGGTTAGCTCCTCAGAGAGTATCGGGGCAAAGCTGGCAGGCCTTCCTGGAACCAAGAACCAGGAGAGAGAGCCTGGTCATTTGCAGAGGCAGGACTAATGGGGAAAAAGAGATTTGCTCCAGGCCACCTTGTTACCTGACAAGCTGAGTGCCTGCCAGTTGGGAAAGCAGTGTTGACATCACAGTCTAGACAGGATGGTTCCTGGGGACTCATTTCTTAAGTCTGCTGTTATTTCAAATGGTAAATTCTGGAGGGCAGTATTTCAAGTAGATTATTTAAAAAAAATAATAATGAATCAAAGCATGAAAATGTGCCTATCTGGAAATGTGGAATCCGGGAGGTGTTTCTCTGATGGATGTCACACCATGTCTGGTCCACTTCCCAGATCCGTAGCATTTAAGCATAGCGGTGTAAGAAGAGTGACTCTCCACTCCCCAGGTAGAAAAATTGGGGCTGAGATGTGTGGCTGGATGCTTTCTTAATTTCCAGTTAAGAAAGCTTGTAATTATCTTGATTTCCAGTGAAATTCAGAAATTTGGGCCATACAAACTAGTTTTCAATCCTAAAATCTGAGGTCTTTGTTGGCTGGGAAGGGAGTGTTAATTGCTCAGTCGTGCCCAACTCTCTGCAACCCATGGACTGCAGCCCACCAAGCTCCTCTGTCCATGGGATTTTCCAGGCGAAGATACTGGAGTAGTTTACCATTTCCTTCTCCAGGGGATCTTCCTGGCTCAGGGATTGAACCCAGGTCTCCTGCACTGCAGGCAGATTCTTTACCAACTGAGCTATCAGGGAAGCCCTAGGAAGGGAAGGGTCCACAGAAGAAATAACATTTCCTCATTTTTCTTCTGAATTCCATTGGTAGAAAATATGGGATCCAGTACCCAGGGAAATATTCTGACCTGAACAATGCATTTTATTTTTGATAACAAATGGAAATTCTGATTTGACTTCTATTCAAATTTGGGGATCTCTGATCTCATGAACATGCAAATAATCAAAACTAGAGTGTAGCTGGTACTTATTCTATATGAACAGAATCATTAAATATGAATAAGAAGAGCCGATAGCTTAAGTATATTTTCATTTCTACAAACCAATTTGGCTTAACTTGCAAAATTAGTAGAAGAAACAGTCAAGCTGTTTAAAGAAGAATATAATGACTCCATTTGACTTATTTTTAAAAAACTGACTTGGTTTACATTAGTGTCAATAAAAAAAAAACAAAGTTCTTAGGTAAAAATCTAACAAATCATGTATAAGACCAGCCTATATGAATAAAACTACAAAATTTTGGTGAAAAAAAAGTCAAAGAATCTCTAAATAAATGGAGAGATAGTCTATGTTTATAGGTAGGAAGATTCAATATTGTCAAGGTATCCCCTTTAGAGCTATAGATTAAACTCAATTCCAATCAAAATCTCAGCAAGTTATTTTGTGGATATCAACAAATGGGTTCTAAAATTTATATGCAGGGGCTTCCCTGGTGGTCCAGTGGTTAAGGCTTTGCCTTCCCATGTAGGGGGTGTGGTTTGATCCCTGGTTGGGGAGCTAAGAACCCATATGCTTTGTGGCCAAAAAACTAAAACATAAAACAGAAGCAATGTTGTAACAAATTCAATAAAAATTTTAAAATGTGGTCCACATCAAAAAATCTTTTAAAAAACTGAAAAAAAAAAAAAAAGTTTATACATTGAAGCAAAAAACCAGAATAGCTAACACAACATTGAAGGCAAACTAAGCTGTAGGGCTGACACTCTCTGACTCCAATATTACCATAAATAAAGCTACAGTGGTCGAGAGGGTGATATTAGTGAAAGAGCAGAAAGATGGATCAATGGAACACAGTAGAGTACACAAATCCTGTCATTCATTCGTCTTTGACAAAAAGTAAAGACCATTCTAACTCTTGGAGCTAAAAAAATGAAACAAAATTGGGTCTATCATTATGTCAAGGTCCTCACACAGGCTGGCAAATTGAAGGTACTCATTAAATACTTGTTGAATGAGTGAGTGAATAAATAGTCTGTTTCTAGCACTGGGTAAATTGGGGTATTTTTCTCACATACAGTATGGGAATGTAATGCCAGTCTCCCAGGGTTGTGATGAGAGCTCTATGGCAAAACTATGTGTATATATATATATCTCCAGCAAATCAATAACTGAAAAAAGTCTCCTTGGAAGGAAGATCCCTTGAGATGGAAGAAGGCATGGAGATGGGGAAAGTTAGCACAGTTTGGGCATGGTTTTCAGTGCAGTAGGAATGAGAGACTGGCGGAAGAGGGCAGGGCTAGCAAAGAACAGTTGTACAGAAGCTTAGGAAGCAGAGATGCCCAGGAGCCAGCTGGAGGAAGGGGACCAAGGAGGCACACCAGGAGTGAGTTAGTGATTGAATGTGTGGCTATCTTTGATGTTTTCTGTAAGGTCGAACTCACTCGGCACACAGTACAGGCCAATCAATAAGGTTGCTTTCAATGCAGGAATCATAGTTCCCATCCACCCTTCCCAAATACCAACCCTGTTACTACTTCTCCTGATAAGGACATGAGGCCTTGGAAAGCATATTACACTTTGCAAAATGACTTCACACTATTATCACTGTTGCTCCCCATGGCCACTCTGTGGGGAGCTAGAGATCTTAAAGGAGGTAACAGATTTGCCCCAAATCAGAGATGTATTTGGAGCCCTAGCCTTGGCCACACAAGCTCAATTTCTCCCACTGCAACACCTGTTCCTCTGCTGGAAATTTTATCACCTGAGCCATAATACCCGCCCCCTCCAGTCCTCCACCATGGCCCCCATTCACCTCTACTTTGACCGTAGTGATCATGGTCTCTTTCAATTACCCACCTCCCTCAAATTCAGACAAAATATTGTCTTTAACTTTTCTCCTATCTGAAAGCTTTGGCTGACCATCTCCCTTCCTCTGATGAGCTCTGCCTCCCCTAGGAGCGCCTGTGGCTGCTTTCTCCCTCCACTACTCTCCACCCTGATTCTTCCATCCCCTCTTGGTGCTTGGTGATGTGCTCAGTCATGTCCGACTCTTTGCGGCCCCATGGACTGTAGCCTGCCACACTCCTCTGCCCATGGAATCTTCCAGGCAAGAATACTGGAGTGGGTTGCCATTTCCTGCTCCAGGGGATCTTCCTAACCCAGGTATTGAACCAGTGTGTTCTGCGTCTCCTGCTTTGGCAGGCGGGTTCTTTACCACTGAGCCACCTGGGAAGTCCTCCTTCTACTCTGCTTCATCTCAAATTGCTGCCCTGAACTTCTCCCAACATGTATTTTCTCCTTGTGCTAAGAAAACAAACAAACAAACATAAAAGAATCTCAACTTCTCTCTCAAATGGATTTTACCATGAAAACTCCTCAATTAGTTGCTAAGTGAAGAACAGAGGAATATTCAGGAAGGAACCAGGCCCTACCCTCATGTGGACAGGACAGTGGAAAGTACATGGAGCTGGGAGTCAGGAAACCTGGGGTCTGAGTTCTGCTCTACCAGGATGAATGATGTGGCTTTAGTCAAATGACTCCCTCTGTCTGGGTCTCAGGTTCCTTGTTTGAAAAGCACTTCATCAGGATGAGATGCTTCCTAAGTTGTGTTCTCTGCTGATGGTCTGGATTCTTTAGAAGAGAGTCTGAAGGTCCTGGGTTTGAATTCAGATGCTGCCACTTTCCAGCTGTATCATCTTGGGCCAGTTGACCTCTCTGGCTCACGCCTTACCTGTAAAGCAGAGATAATGGTAGTCACCTTGCAGGGTTGGTGGAGGTTTAAATGAAGGATGCAAAGTACTTAGCCAACGCCCCCCACCTCGGCAGAGTGCCCTAAATGCTCATCATTTTCATTTTCTGGCAGGTGTCAGTTTATACTGGGCATCCTCCCACCATTCTTGGCCTGCTAGCCTTCCCTGACATATAAATTTAAGGTTCTCAGGAGGATCCATTTTCATCCTTCGCCTGCCGTGCTGTGTGTGGAAGGCTGCTAGCACAACAGCCAGTGTCAATCCTCCTCTGGCCCGTGGATGCCAGGTGGCAATGCTGCAGTGACCATGTGATGGAGAATGGCGGCTGGGCAGGAAGAGGGTGGAGAGGCGGGATGACGTCCCAATGTCTGCAAAGAACAGAGGGCAGGACAGACGACAGCAGCTGCTTCGGTTCGAATCATCTAACACACGCTGAGCGACACAGCTGTGTGCACAAGGCAGGGGCTCAGCACTGCACTTGTGTCTGCAGTGTGTGTGTGTGTGTGTGTGTGTGTGTGTGTGTGTGTGTGTGCATGCTCAGGAGCTCATTTGTCCATGAAGGGAGAAGTATATAAATGTTTAAATAAAGAGAGTGTTTCTCTCTCAAGGATCTTACAATGTAATTCAGTTCAGTTCAGTCGTGTCCAACTCTCTGCGACCCCATGGCTTCCCTGTCCATCACCAGCTCCCAGAACTTGCTCAGACTCATGTCCATCGAGTCAGTGATGCTATCCAACCATCTCATCCTCTGTCATCCCCTTCTCCTCCTGCCTTCAATCTTTCCCAGCATCAGGGTCTTTTCCAGTGAGTCAGTTCTTCACATCAGGTAATTAACAGGCCAAGACAAATAGCGAAAAATGGAATTTAGTTCAGCCTATGGTGTGTGAAAAGATAGAAACAAATGAAATGCAAAGAAGGACATCCAGTTCTGGGGACGGTGCTGTTGACTGAAAAAGAAGCACAACTTGAGAGTTGTGAGTTAAGTTTTATTTGGGGGAAAATGAGGACTGCCGCCCAGGAGGCAGCACCTTAAGTAGCTCTGAGAGACTGTTCCAAAGAGGTAGCAGGGGAAGGTCAAAATATAAGGTTTTGGTGAATAGGAAGTTCAATACCATCAAGCACTCATTTTACAAAAGGTTTTCTGTTAGTTGTGAGGATCTGATGTCACCATGAAGGGATTTAGTGCTTTTCTAGATATGAGGTGCAAGGATTGGGCTCATAAAATCAGTTCCTAAAAAATATCCAACTATCTAAAGACCTGTCCCACCAGATTCCCTAGAGCACAGAGTGCCTCACTCCACCCTGAACTCCCTCAGGGGTGCTGAAGTTCAGCAGCTGCAGCAGCACAGGGTTCAATCTCCACAGAGGCAGAGGGCTAATGCCCTTGTTGTTCAGTCACAGGCAATGCTCTTGGCAAGTTCCCGATGTAGTTGATAGTGTCGAAGACGGTTTCCTGGCGGAGATTGAACCTTAAATGATAGAAAGGTTTGCCACGTTCATTCACTCAATAAAACTTTACTGTGCACCAACTCTGTGTCCAGCACTGTGCTAGGTCCCAGGGAGGTAATGGCAAACCAAAACAAAGATGGTTCTTGTGGGAAAGTGGAAGGAAACATTTGAGATAAAAGAAATAATAAAAGCAAAGGGACAGGAGCATAAGTTTACAGAGCAGGACTGTAACCTGCTAGAGGGAGGCAGTTACAGGCATGAGTGGGAAGAGTCAAATGCCAAGCTGTGAGCTTGCACTTCACTCGAGGAATGTGTGTATACAGAGGCACGTCTGTAGAAACGTGGGGAAGTGGGGGAAGTGGGGAAGGGGGTGCCGTGGTCAGTCTGTGACAGAGCAATCCTGACCTGGCTGCAGCATACAGAGGACGGATAGTAAAAAATATAGTAAAAATGGCAAATGAGAGAAGATTTGAGAAGACACCACTAAAAAGATCTCTCTAGTTTTGAGTCTCTGTGACCAGGAGTATGGTGGAAATCATACAAAGAAAAAGGGTAATCTAGAGGATTGCCTTGCCGGGGACAGGGGTGAGGGGAGTAAATGGAGAGATGGGTTGGTTTGGACACCTCGAGCTTGAAGTGTAAGTAGACACTATGTTGAGTGGCTCAGATGGTAAAGAATGTGGGAGACCTGAGTTGGATCCTTGGGTTGGGAAGATTCCCCTGGAGGAGGGCATGGCAATCCACTTCGGTATTCTTACCTGGAGAATCACCATGGACAGAGGACCCTGGCAGGCTACTGTCCATGGGGTTGCAAAGAGTCAGACATGACTGAGCGACTAAGCACAGCACAGCATACATGTTGAAGACAGCCCAGCAGCCAAGGGAAAGTGAGGCAGGAGATTGGGAACGAGGCTGGCATAGCTGAGACCTGAACAACAAGACTGAGCAGAAGAATATTCCAGGCAGAGGGAAGAGGGATAATAGACTTTCTGAGGCAGGAACAAGCCGGCATTGTCAAGGGATGAAGAGGTCCTCGTGACTGTGCATATGTAGAAGCCATGTCCAAGAGGATCCATGAGGGGCAGGAACATGAGTGGGGCTTATAAGCATTTTCCCTAGAAGGGTGTGTGTGTGTTTATTAAGAAACAGAAAGTCAGCAGGCAGAGGCACTCTCTCACTGACTCAGGTGTGTGTCCCTCTGTCCCAGGCTTTCCAGATTTAAGATATCAAGTGGATGAACAGACTGGAAAGTCAGGTATAGCAGTCGATCATGCTAACAATTATAATAAAATGTCTGCTACTCCATGCTGTGTTCCCTCCTCCCCATCAGCTCTCGCTGGGATCCCAGAAAATCGTTGCTGAATGGGGGACATGGGCTGTAGGATGTCGATCACATTGCAGCATTTCTGAGCAATCATCGTGCTCTGATCCACAGTCTTTTTTAGACCTTGGGCTCCTGTAGGCCAGAAACCAGGACCTAAACTATTGTTCTTGTCCCAAGCAGCTTGGCCAGAAGATAGAGACCCTTTAGAATTGCACTTCCCCAGCTGGCACTAATAGTAAAGAATCTGCCTGCCAATGCAGGAGATGTCAGAGACATAGGTTGGATCTCTGGGTCAGGAAGATCTCTTGGAGAAGGCAATGGCACCCCACTCCAGTACTCTTGCCTGGAAAATCCCATGGATGGAGGAGCCTGGTGGGCTGCAGTCCATGGGGTCGCTAAGAGTCGGACACAACTGAGAGACTTCACTTTCACTTTTCACTCTCATGCATTGGAGAAGGAAATGGCAACCCACTCCAGTATTCTTGCCTGGAGAATCCCAGGGACGGGGGAGCCTGGTGGGCTTCCATCTATGGGGTTGCACGAAGTCGGACACAACCGAAGCGACTTAGCAGCAGCAGCAGCAGCAGCAGCAGCAGCTGGAGCTAATAGTAAAGAATCTGCCTGCCAATACAGGAGACGTTAGACAGGTTGGATCTCTGGGTCAGGAAGATCTCCTGGAGGAGGGAACGGCAACCTACTCCAGTATTCTAGCCTGGAGAATCCCTGGTAGGCTATAATCCTTAGGGTTGCAAAGAGCTGGACATGACAAGTGATTTAGCAACTAGCAAGCCATAATTGCACAATCATTCCACTTGAGTTCAGACAGTGCCCATCTCCAACAAAATCAAATTATTTTGCAGCTACAATATAATTTCATTCTCACAGCAACCAACAGCAATAATAATTCCCACTGTAAAGGTGGAAAAAAGGAATTGAAACACAGGAAAAGTAATGGATTGACCTAAGGTGAAGAAGCAACTTGACAGCCACACAAGACTCTAGACACTCCGTTGTAAATGCTTTGTCTGCTCGACCACTCAGCCTCTCGAACAGGGTGGCTCCTGTGTGATCCAAAGGTCTTCACTCTGTCTCCAGCTAGGGTGACCCATCATCCCAGTTTGCTCAGCACTGGGAGGTTTCCCAGGCAGGGGAGTCCAGGGCATAGCAGGACAGTTGGTCCCTTTGTGGAACAGAATGGGGACATTGAACAAAATACTAATTTAAGCACAAGCGGCTGTGGTGGATGAAGAGGAAACTGGTCTCAAAGACAAAAATTTTCTCAAATGCTTTATGATTTGCTTTGAAGACTGAACAGTTCATGGAGAAAGATAAGACTCACCGTGTCTAGAGAGATAATTTTTCCCCCAAAAGGGTGAGTTCAGAGTGAATTCAACCAAGCTTTCCTCTCCCTGGGCTTGGCCTGAATGGATCCTCGGTTGTCCCCAGCTGTCTGCCACCTCTCCCCCTAGGAACATGCCATGTTGTCAATGCAGGGTGTAAGGAGTACGGAAACCAAAATGGAAATGACCCTGCCGATCTCATGCATGAAATTCAAGGCCCAACTCATGTGTAGGGTTTTGAGGCCCTGCTGTGAAGCCTAGGTCATGGCCTTCACAAAAGACATTGGAGGAGATTAGAGGAAAGCACCGGGAAGGCTTTGTTGACAGTTAGATTCTCATGAATATTAAATTCTCTGGCTCCCAGTTCTCCTCGGAAATTGTGAATGACCCACTAAGTGACATCTCTCATTTTGATAAGATGGGAGAAGAGAGAAGAGATGATAGGCACACCCCGCCCCTGCCCTCTGCCAAGAAATCAAGGCCCCTGCCCTCCTCTTTGGTCCGCCTGTTTGAGTCTTCCTAGAAAGCGAGTGTCACCCCATGACTACCACTCCCAAAGTCACCTGGGGGTCTGCTTTTTTGTTTTCCTTCTCTTTCTTCATGTGAGGCCATGGAAGCTGGCCTCCAGGAGCTAACTTCTTGCTGTATCCCTGACTTTCCCTTTGCCAATGGTGTGCTTGGCTTTGGGGGAGCAGAGGTATAGCCATGGTGTGGAAAAGGTTAAACTGGTAAGCCTGAGGGTTCTGATTTACATCAGGAAAGAGCAATGCTCAAAGGAAAATTTCCAGCAAGAGCTCTGTTCTGAGAAGGGCTCGATTTTGAGGCGACTCTGCGATCCTGTTCTTCTCCTAGTTATGGCTGGGTCAAAGATAGGGGGATGGGGAGAGCTGAGCAAGCCCATTCAAATCTCGGCTGGTAGGGGGCAAAATAAAGTCTGTTACCTCATTGGGTACATGGAATTTTAGCCGAGGATTAAAGGATATGGATGTGAAGTAGAAATTCATGAGTTTCTTTCAATTATGTTTCACAAAGTTGCTCCAAGCTGCATGCTTCTCTTCTATTGCTAACAAAAGGGGATTGCGCTTGAATCCTTCCAGTGTCTGCTGTTTTTTCCACCTCTACAACAAACATTCTGCTCCCAGCTACGCAGGTGCAGGGCCCTGCACCGACAGCTCATAAAAATAGCTCCAGCGGAGGCGCTCGCAGACACCATGGCTGAGTTCCTGAGGCACGATTGGCTCGTGCCTGCAGGGGCAGGGCTGGCTCAGGGGCACAGGGTGAGGGACTCCTTGCTCTTCGTTACTAGGTCAAAGTAAGTGCTGGCCAGTTGCCCCCACAACACATTCTCCTCAAATAAACCTGGGCTAAGTGTTCAAAATTATCCCAAGATCTTGGGTCAGCTTTCATCAAAGAAGCAATCTCATCAAGAGCATGAATCTGCCAAAATGCCAAGACTGTCTTAGCAAGGACTCTGGCTCAATCCACCCTAGTTGCAGGTGTCTTTCTAGGCCAGGCAGCAAACACACAGGCCAAACGCTTGTTTTGCCTGAGATTAAGCGTAGAATTCTATCACAGACAGAGGCCAGAGCCCCAAGGTCATAACCACTTTGTGTGTTGAATAGGAGGACGACTTGGCTTTGGTGTGAGGGAGAAACTGGGCTCCAATTCCAAGTTTCCTTCTTTCTGGCTCAGTGACCTGGGCTGTCACTTACCATCTCTCCTTTTCTCTGTAACACAGGGTGGGTATTTTCCCTTCTCGCACTGGTGTGAGGATGGAATAAGACAGTGTATATACAGTCCTTAGTCTGCAGGAAACACACATTGTTATAGCTACTGAGAGTACTGGGCCTGAGAAGGAGAGCACTGCGCATCAATTGGCTCTTTTCCAAGCAGTTCTTATAGAAATCTCAAACACCATAGAGCAGAGGGAGATGAAATCAAAACATGGTTTCCAAGCCCTCTCTGGTTCTCTGGAGTACACCCCTTTGTGATTCCATCTCCTAGGGCAGCCCCCTCCCTTAATGAACTCATCCTCCCCTTCCAGGCTCTGCTGCCATTGCTAAGGCTTTCAGCTGGACGTTGGCTGAGCCAGTGACTTCTAGAACAGGCTCTGTCCACAGAGTCCCATGAGATGGGGCTCTGTTTCCTGACTTGTACTCCATTCAATGCCATTTTTGGAAGAAAAGCCCCACGGTGGCCAGACATAGAATGCTGCTGTGCACAGGACTCTGAGAACCATGCACATAGTGGGCATCATCCTGGGGAGAGCAGACAGCCCTAGGAAAGCGCTGGACGTGTTCATAACTTGGAATGAGAGAGACCTAAGAAGAGGGTGCACAGGATGACTGGCTTATTACATCAAAAAAAGCATTAGGAAAATCAGTTAGAAGGTAAAAGAGAATGAAAAGAAAGAAACATGGCCACTCCCTCTGGCCCAGTCCTGTTTCTTGGATCCAAGAAGCTGTGGATGTGACTTATCATGACACTTGAAAGTGCCAGTTGGGTTATAAGGCACCAAGCAATTTGGTGGCTCTCTGTGTGTGTGTGAGGTTACCCGAGGCAAACGCATGTCTTTTTATCCAAAGCCAGGCTGAATCGACAGACACGTAGAGGATGAAGGGGTCTTGCTGCATCCTGCAAGTGTGAACAGGGGTGCTGGGTACACCGGCCAAGAGGAGAGAAGGCCCGTGTGAGCTGACCTGGCCCCTTCTCTGACTTCTCACAAAGAATCGTGTTGCAGATAGAATACCTTGGAAGTGCTGTTCGCACACTGGCCTTTCTTTGGACTTTCTTCTTTAGTGGCTACGTGAACTGTGAAATCAAAGAGCAGCTCCCCACAGCCTGTGCCAATGGAGAGACATTATGTTGTTTACTCAGCCTGACTGGTTGCCTGGGTTGCCTACACTTTCTGGAAACTTCTCAACTCTGAACTCTACAGAACAGGGGTAGATGGCTTTAAGGAGAATATTTCCATGTGCTGAAATTACAGAATTAATACCACAAATATTCACTAGAGGCCCGCTATTTGCAAAGCTCTGCTGAGTTTGGCTGGAGACAGAAGGAACCAGGGGATGGGAACACACCCCACGGAGGGGAGACAGATACACTGGGTCAAGATCCTCAGAGGTTTTAGGTCCAGGGAAGGAAGACACTGGTCTTCCAACTTGCTAGACTGTCTCTACTTCTAGAAATATCCTGCTGACCATAGAAATTCCACATCTCGCCTTGTACTGCCCTGTCTGGCTGTTGCAAACACTCACGACAATGGCAGCGTGAGTACTATCTGGAGGAGAGAGCAGCTGGGTGTGGAAGGTAAGTGCATTGTTCAAAAGGAGAAACTGATTAAGCCACGACTCACCAGACTTGTCAGGAAATAGTAAATACCAAGTATTCTGCAAGCCGGGGTCCGGGCAAGTGGTGGAGGGGAATTAACAGAGATAAATGTAGAAGGTGGTGAAGGTTCTGGAGTTTGGGGGGCATATTAAAATACACTCAGCAAATATGTTCTGAAAGAGCTGGTGAAGGTGACATCTTGCAGCAGGCAATTTAGAAAGATGTTAGCTGAGCCTTCCCGTGCCTTCTTTGCTCTCCTCGTGGCCTCGAGCCCAACATTTCCTGCGCTGTAAGTGGATCTGAAGCACTGAGAAGCCAAAACAACCACAGTCAAGCCACCGATTTCTGGAACCATGTACGTGGCAGTTGTTGGGGTCAATTTGTGGAAGAAAGAAATTGTTCCCACGCATATGCTTCACAGTGGATTCAAAGAGTACAGGCTTTGGAGCCAAATGGGCCCAATTTCAAATCCAAACTTGGCAACTTTCTAGCCATGACCTTGAGCAAGATACTTTTCTTTGCTGAGCCTCAATTTCCTCCTGTTTAACTCTGAGAAAACAGCTCCCATCTCGTTTGGCTGCTGTGAGGACAGAGGGAGGTGACGTGATGGTGCCTGGCCCTTAACGGAAGGTGTTCAGTTTGTGTGCGTTCTTCTCCCCCTCCTTTCTGTTCAAAATCTGTTTTCATGCTACCTGCAATTAAAAGTTTACGATGTTCTAAAACTGATTTTCCAATTTAGGGGCAGTAAATTGTACGTCGCTGCTATTTTCCTAAAATGACATTCTTTAGAGTCTGTTGGATTTCTTTTCAATCGCATTAAATTCTATTTACTGCATTTCTAATAAGATACCAGCGTGTCTGGGAAGAGCCTACAATGGCAGATTCCAACTATTAAAGCTATGGGAATAGTAATATGCAGATCTCCGTCCACTCACTGGGCTCCACGGACTCAGAGGGGGACATTTTTAAGCAAACGTTAATATACCTTTAACACCACGATGCACATTGGTTCCGTTAAGCTGGTCTTGTCGAACTTCCACAAACACTGAAACTGGGCACTTTGTGGATAAACGGAGGTGGGTGCCCTGAGGTGCTCTGTAGGGTTCCCTGGCCTGCCTGCCCGGCTCTGGAGGGGGAGGCGCCTCGGTCTGAGCACCCTCGACTATCAACCAGCGGCCTCACTGAGGCCTGTGGCACCCTCTCATTTATTAATACCCCAGGTTGTGATCTCAAGAAGGGAGGAAGAAAACAGGCTTGTGTCAAGGCCCATGTTCTTTAGACTGACTAGAAGAGTCTGTCAGGGACTGAGCCCACAAGGGGAGGAAAAGCCCTGTCCCTGCACCCCTGGCACCCACTGCCTGCCTTGATCTTGGCCAGGCCAAAATTCCCCTTACCTCCAAAATTAGCTGTCTGGGCATTTTTCTGGACTTTGTTATATGGGAAAGCTCTGTAACCAGTGTAAAATCCAGTTACGGTAGGGAAGGTAAATAATCCTTGAAAACCTGTTTAATTTAGCTTCTTCCTCCAAAGACTCACATCAAGCCTGAGGAAATTGCCTTTTAACAATGGACTGCCTCTGCATAGCTCTCCTCAGCCCCTTCCACCTGAGAGCCTCTGTGCCCTCTTAAGTTCCTGGGGTCCTCTCTTTGAAGACCTGAGGGTGGCACAGGGTCCCCCAGGGCCACTGAACTTTGTGTGCCCAAGAGAGAAGCAAGCATGAACAAGCTTGAAGCTGATGAACTGCTCAGGCTGTTTATTAGGAAGAAGGAGAAAGAGAAGTCTAGCTAAACAAACTAGAAATTCACCCTCAGGCTACAAGGGCTCACAGCCCTGAAGCTGCAGACTGGGGTTCATCTGGGTGGGGGGGAGGCGGCTGCCAGAAGTGTGGCCAGGTGGTCCATCATCTCATAAACTGGTGCCTTTTGGAAAGTTCGTCTTTGTGGGCCCTGCTTGTTCTCTTCTCCCTCAGCTGGATGTGTCCCACACCCGGTGGAGGGAGTGAGGGGCGGACAGCAGAGGGAGCTACCGCACACCCTCCTCCACCCTTCCAGGCAGAGGGGAGGGCTTGGGTCAGAAAGAGGGATGGGCACGGAGAGGATGGACTTGGAGGAAAGGAGACCCTGGGGCCTGGTGCAAAAATCCTCTTTGGGGAAAAAGGCAAAAATGAAAGAAGTGCTTGCACCTGAACAAGATTGATTCTCCGACGTCTTGCAGGTTTCAGGGGCTCTGGACATTACAAGGAGTGATGGGGAGAGGCAGGCCATGCAGGGCAGATCCAGGGCGCATGGGGGAGGCCTGATGACTTCCTGTGAAAGGAGGTGCCCTTTCCCGAGGTGACAGTTTCAATGGGGGACAGTCAGAGGAGCTTTCTCTCCAGAGCAGAACTGACTCCAGGTGGCTGTGGCTTGGCTAGCTGCAGGAAGTTTCTGGATGGCTGCCCGCAGGTCCTGCACAGAATCCTCCATATGTGGACAGTTTGTGAAAAAGTCTCACTTTCTCTTGCCATGGTACAGAGAAATGCTTAGAAATACTTCCTAAGAGTAGAAAAGGCTGGATACCTGATCATCTTTTTTTCAGAAACCAATAGAATTTACCAGTGACCTACTTCAATGAACTGCAGAGCAGGTTGGCTTAAGTTGTGTGGTTGAACGAAATTGAACTGGGCTTTATGGCTCGAATTAACCTGGGTTCAAATCCTGATGCTCCCCAGGGTAAGGTGTAGGCTTGGCCACACTGCTCAGCTGCTCTGGACCCCTGTCCCCTCACCTGCCCCAGGTAATAACATGCCTTCTTGTGAGAGAGCCTTGAACAGTGGCTCCCAAACCTTGTTACATATCTGAGTCATGACACCTGGGGATCTTTGGAAAATCCAGTGTCTAGACATTCTGACGTCAGTGGTCTGGCATGTGTCTGGGGCAGCAAGAGTTTTAAAGGCTCCCTCAGGTGATTCAAGGACTTCCCAGGTGGCACAGTGGTAAAGCATCCACTTGCCAATGCAGGAGATGCAAGAGATGCAGGTTCGATTCCTGGGTCAGCAAGATCTCCTGAAGTAGGAAATGGCAACCTCCTCTAGTATTCTTGCTTGAAAAATCCCATGATCAGAGGAGCCTGGCGGGCTACAGTCTATGAGGCTGCAAAAAGTCAAACACAGCTGAGCAACTTAACAGGAACAGGTGATTTAGACATGCAGTAAAGTTTGGGAGCCATTAGCCTAGAAAGGATCAAGTCCTCAACAAATGTTTGTTCTCTCCAGGACCAGAGACATAATTTGTGGGGCCCTATGTTTGAAACATTTTCAGAATTTCAAGATGACAATAGCAGAGCATTAAATCAAGCTCAAGGTCCTTCTAAGCAGGAATCAACCCTCATTTTTCTCCCTTCCTCTCATTTCTATTGGAGCCATTCCCACACTAACTTATAAAGGAAAAGAAATCACGTAATGGTCAAAAGGAACAAGTGAGGTGACTCAAGGTAGTTCTGGCAGGATCTCCTGCTGGCTGGGTTTGCAGCATTTCTCTCCAAGAGCCTGAGACCTCTGCAGGGGAAGCTGCCTTGGGTTGTGAGGCTCTGAGGATGGCACTGAGAGATGCCACTTCCACAGACCTTGGTGCAGGACTCATTCCCTCCTCCCACCCATCCATATCAGCTCCTGTCCATCCCCATGTAGAAATATGAGATACACTGCAACAGCAAAGCAGAGGGGCTCTGTTTATTATATGGGAAATAATTTTTGTCATCTAAAAACACAGGTCTTACAAGAAAGGCAGGAGAGCAATGAAAGTATATTTTGCAACAAGGATGGGACACATTGTATCTCCAGAGAGAAGCCAGGTGAAAAGGATGACTTGGAAAATTCAACCCACCTGCTCAGTCATCCAGCATGCCCTTGGTGGTGTGGCCTCACTCATTTTGGGGAAGTGGCTGGGGGAGGATGCTGGTTTCCCTTCTCAACTTTTTCAGTGGGATGCTTGACCCCTTTATGCTGCTGTACCAGAATAGGAGGAAGCATGATGGGAAAGGGCTCAATGGGCAAAGGATTCAGTGGGGGAAAGGATGTGTGTGCTTGTGATCTCCTTAAAAAACCACCCTGGGATGCTGGGGCTGGAGCCTCCTCCAGCCTTGAGCAGTGGTGATATAGTGAAGGGTCCTTGTGACCACAAGTCACAGACTCTGTAAAAGCATTGGAAATGGGATAATCTTACTCAGAATTTATGGCTGGCTGGTCCCCAGCCCACTGTCTGGTCTGGGTCCTTAAGCAGGTTCGTACAAAGGGTTCAGTGACTTCAGCTCTGTCATTAGAAACCCGGGACATCTGGGTTTGGCTCTGGCTAGCGGCTTGAGCCTGATTCTAAGCTGCCAATCACAGAGTTAGAGGAAACTATTTGGAATGAAATGTTTTTTTAAAAAAAACAGGGATGATGAAAAAATCTGGGGATTCTTCCTAGTTTCAAAATGGGCAGAGGAAAGTGCTTGGCTCTGAGGACACCCCTGTGGGCATTTTATCCACCAGTGGGACACTCAGCTTTGACCCTGGGGGATTCTACCCTCTGGGGTCCAGCTTTCATTTCTAGCCCAGACCTCTGAGATTTGGAAGAGAACACAGTGAACCATTTTCCAGCCCATTGTGCTCAGCCCTTCACAGTGGCCCTTACTCAGGCAGCTCGCTAACCTCTCTGAGTGGTGGTCTACCTCTGCAAAATGGGATATTCAGAAGTTTGGTCCATGAATTAAATGAGATGATGCACTCACATCAGCACTTCTTTGAAGCACAGGAACAGAGCTCAATAAACATCAGCTCTTTAGGCATTTGCGTATCATCCTACAGAAATCCTATGAGGCCAGGAATAGTAGGACTTAGAGGTTAAATAATTTCAGTCGATCAGCCGAAGTTCTAAGATCAGATTCCAGGTGCATCCAAGCCTTGGAGCACTCCACGTGCCCCTCCAGCACGATGGGTCCACCAGCTGCGGTTTCCATCCCAGGCTCACCTGACCTAATTCCAGGGTTGTGTGTGTACACCTGACAATCTAAAGAATCTAAAAGGCCAGATGGAAGAAGGAAGATGTAATGGAAAGAAAGGAAGACACATATCTCAAGGGGATCACCGCAATAACTGGAAAACCAAATTCAAGCATGTGGGGGGATAATTTTGCTCTCTGTAGGGGTGATGGGGGCCATTGTGAGGAGACAGCAGTGAACATGGCCAGTTCAAGGAGTCATCAGCATCAGACATTCCAGGACATCCACTCAAGGGCTGATCTAGCCAGGCTGGCAGGCACAGCCTGCCCACTTCCAACAAAGTGTCTATGCTCAGTCATGTCCAACTCTTTACAGCCCTATGGACTGTAGCCCACCAGGCTCCTCTGGGCATGGGATTTTCCAGGCAAGAGTGCTGGAGTGGGTTGCCACTTGCTACTCTAGGGGATCTTCCCAACCCAGGAATTGAACCCACATCTCCTGTATTGGTAGGCAGATTTTTACCACTAGCACCACCTGGGAAGGGAGGTCCTGAATTCTATCCTTCGTCTTGGGGGCAGAAATAACAGACTATGGGCAGAAAGTGCTTCCACACTGGGCTCTCAACCCTCCCAGTCCAGGAAAGCAGAGATGGATAGGTGGTGTAGGCTGCGTGTACACAGCACCTAGTTGATCACTAGCAGCCAGGATGGCGGCCGAGCTGAAGGAGCTGGGCCGATGCGCAGTGGCTCTGAGAATGATGGAGTGGCCTTTAATTGTTTATACTCTGGAACCTGGGAAGTGTTGGCAATAAAACGAGAATAGAGAGGCTGCTGGCAGCCAAATGACAGGCTGGAGAGGAAGCCTCCACCCACCTAAATGGTTAAATGGCTGGTTTGCCAAGGCCGCTGAGCAAAGTGTGACCTCACCACGGGGCAGATTAAAATATGCATTTTCTCCTAATTGAGCATAGTGAAATCAGCCGGCGGTCCTGTCACAAGTGCAGGAATGAATTGTCACAGCACGAAGCACACTACTCAACAGAGCATCTATTATACGGGAAAAAAAGAGCCACATAAACTGCCTTCACGTTGAGATTTCAACTGATTTGTTGTCCAGTGGGCTTGGGGAAGACGGTGGGACACGGTTGCCCAGCATCCCAATTTTCTAGAACGGCAGCTGATGACCCAGCCGCAGTATCTTGTGTGCCTGTAGCACACCACGTGGCAGGGTCTGGTGTGCAAATTGGGCAAGAGAGTTAAAGGCTTTGGTAAAGATATATGTTTTTAAAAAATCTGTGTCTTATATGGGCTTACCTGGTGGATCTGCTGGTAAAGGATCCCCCTGCAATGCAGGAGACTCAGGTTCAATCCACGGGTTGGGAAGATCTCGTGGAGAAGGAAACGGTAACCCTCTCCAGTATTCTTGCCTGGAGAATCCCAAGATCAGCGAGCTACAGTTCATGGGGTTGCAAGAGTTGGACATGAGTTAGCAACTAAACCACCACCACCACCATATCTGACATACTTATGCATTTAAATGTACATGAGGGCAAATGTATGTCAAGTAAGTTCTATTTTTCCACTGCTTTCCATTATAAAATTGTGTGTCCTTATAAGGAGACAGAAAATTCCATGACAGAATAAGTCCATCCTTTTCACAATTCAGTTGTAGGCCTGGACAGAGCCATTTAGGACAAAGGCCAAAGTAGAAGCCTATTTCCCTGACACAGATTTCCTGGAGGATGCTAAGCCCATCTTGATAATGGGAGCTTCCACAACAGGCTCATTTAGGTCATGCCCATCTGCCACCACTGGATGGCGCTAGTGAGGAGACCCGTCATGCTGAGGTGACATTCACCCTCCAGAACAGACAAAACATGTTTTTTCCATTTTCAACTTTATAATCCTTGATGTTTTTGAAAACATCTATAGTACTTTTGGGCCATTTCTTTTTCTCTTTAAATATTTTTTTCTTATTGGCTGTACGACACAGGGAGTTCAGACCGGTCCTCTGTGACAGCCAGAGGGGTGGGATGGGCTGGCAGGAAAGAGATTTAAGAGGGAGGGGCCATATGAATCCCTCTGGCTGATTCGCGTTGATGTATTGCTTCACAATACTGTAAAGCTACTTCTCCAATTAAAAATAAATAAAAATTTAAAATTTTTAAAAATGTATTCTTTATTTCAGATGTTTACAGACACCTCATGTTCTTAATTCCCCTCAATTTCTCTCATCAACTGAGTCACCCATTTGAACCCAACGATGGAGTCCTTGTGGCCCAGTTCTGACTCGAGAAAAACACTTGAATGGTGTTTTCTGAGCTCACAGCCAAGTGAAACCCACGTGTCAGCCATTGTGATTGCATCTGTGTAATCAGTTCTGTGAACATAATTGCAGAACTTTGCATTTATTCTTAATACTTATCATTAGTCCTCATTGTGGTTTCTGCTGTCCCATTGAGGACATTTTGAATCCCAATTGTGTCACCTATAACACAGCTGTTTCTTCCACTGGTAACTCTGTGAACTTGAAAAGCATTTCTTCTTTGTGTTCAACCAAGTCAAAGATAAAAATCCCCACCAGAGGTGAGCACAGAGCCCTGTGACATCCTCTAGAAACTTCTCCATGTCTGTCAGAATTCTCCTGAGTTACCATTTCAGCTGTTTGCCTGACCTTTTTCTAGAATATATATATAGCTTCCCTGGTGGCTCAGACAGTAAAGAATCTGCCTGCCTGCAATGCGGGAGACCTGGGTTTGATCCCTGGGTTGGGAAGATCCCCTGGAAGAGGGCATAGCAACCCACCCCAGTATTCTTGCCTGCAGAATCCCCATGGACAGAGGAGCCTGGCGGGCTACAGTCCATGGTTTGGGCAAAAACTCGGACACTAAGCACAGCACAGAACAACATATATTCGTGTGTGTGTGTGTGTGTGTATGTATGTATGTACATGGCCTTCTTGGGGACAGAGATCATGGCCACTCAAGAAATACTAGAGAGCACATGCCAAAGAAGGAATCTGAGCTTTATCTTTTATTAAGATGGACAATCAAATATATGCTAGCATAAGTAGAACTTAGGCCTGATTATAGGTAACTGTATAAAAAGTATTGTGTCTAGGATCCTGAGAAAATGCATGACACAGAAAATGTAGCCCATATGTAAAAATGCAAATGCAAAATCTTTCCCCAGAGACACAATGGACCTATAATGACTTCTTCTTTGGTTCTAAGAAATGATTAGAGATAAAAATAGAAGACTAATTAGCCTTAATTAACACATTTGCTTATTATTCTTCCCTGCTGGTGACATTAGGTTATGCTCTGTCTTTGATAGCAACACATACATCTTGCTCTTGGAGTTTAAAGTCAGGGCCTCTGAGAGCAGATGTATGTAAAGGGCCTGATGGCCGAGGAGCCATTGGGGGTCCTCGGGAAGCTGCTGCCATCGGCCTGGTTCCTCTGCCCTTAGGTGTGAAGAGCTCAGCGCCTGGGCTACCTGAAGTTACCAGACTGTGGGAACCAGGTGGTGGGGGCGGGGGCGGGGCCAGCAGGGGCGGGGCAGCCTCTTCTGCACTGGCCCCTGGATAGGCCTCAGCGCGGGGTCTTCTGTCCCTGGCTGTCGGATCACTAGTGCTGACACTACTTGATTTCCAGATATTTCTCCTTTGTCCAGTCCCATGTTAAGCTGCACTAAATACTACTGTACTACTGAGAAACTGACTACATTAATAAAAATAATAGTAATAATAAGGACTTCCCTGGTGGTCCAGCGGCTAATACTCTGCACTCCCAACGCAGGGGGAGTGCCCAGGCTAGATCCCACATGCTGAAACTAAAGACATGCGTGCCACAACGAAGACCCAATGAAGCCAAATAAATATTAGGGGAAAATCATAATTAAAATAACTATTAGATCAGATCAGATCAGTCGCTCAGTCGTGTCCGACTCTTTGCGACCCCATGAATCGCAGCATGCCAGGCCTCCCTGTCCATCACCAACTCCTGGAGTTCACTCAGACTCACGTCCATCGAGTCAGTGATGCCATCCAGCCATCTCATCCTCTGTCGTCCCCTTCTCCTCCTGCCCCCAATCCGTCCCAGCATCAGAGTCTTTTCCAATGAGTCAACCCTTCGCATGAGGTGGCCAGAGTACTGGAGTTTCAGCTTTAGCATCATTCCTTCCAAAGAAATCCCGGGGCTGATCTCCTTCAGAATGGACTGGTTGGATCTCCTTGCAGTCCATGGGACTCTCAAGAGTCTTCTCCAACACCACAGTTCAAAAGCATCAATTCTTCAGCGCTCAGCCTTCTTCACAGTCCAACTCTCACATCCATACATGACCACAGGAAAAACCATAGCCTTGACTAGACGGACCTTTGTTGGCA
The DNA here is from genome assembly GCF_027580195.1 of Bos mutus. Classification (NCBI taxonomy): domain Eukaryota; kingdom Metazoa; phylum Chordata; class Mammalia; order Artiodactyla; family Bovidae; genus Bos; species Bos mutus. The sequence goes on from NC_091620.1 coordinate 49,755,777, forward strand.
AAGTAATGTCTCTGCTTTTGAATATGCTATCTAGGTTGGTCATAACTGTCCTTCCAAGGAGTAAGCGTCTTTTAATTTCATGGCTGCAATCACCATCTGCAGTGATTTTGGAGCCCAGAAAAATAAAGTCTGCCACTGTTTCCACTGTTTCCCCATCTATTTCCCATGAAGTGGTGGGACCGGATGCCATGATCTTTGTTTTCTGAATGTTGAGCTTTAAGCCAACTTTTTCACTCTCCACTTTCACTTGCATCAAGAGGCTTTTGAGTTCCTCTTCACTTTCTGCCATAAGGGTGGTGTCATCTGCATATCTGAAATTGATATTTCTTCCGGCAATCTTGATTGCAACTTGTGTTTCTTCCAGCCCAGCGTTTCTCATGATGTACTCTGCATATAAGTTAAATAAACAGGGTGACAATATACAGCCTTGACGAACTCCTTTTCCTATTTGGAACCAGTCTGTTGCTCCACGTCTAGTTCTATTACTTCCTGACCTGCATACAAATTTCTCAAGAGGCAGATCAGGTGGTCTGGTATTCCCATCTCTTTCAGAATTTTCCACAGTTTATTGTGATCCACACAGTCAAAGGCTTTGGCATAGTCAATAAAGGAGAAATAGATGCTTTTCTGGAACTCTTGCTTTTTCTATGATCCAGCGGATGTTGGCAATTTGATCTCTGGTTCCTCTGCCTTTTCTAAAACCAGCTTGAACATCAGGAAGTTCACGGTTCACATATTGCTGAATCGCTAACAACAGCTGATATTTATTGGCTGTTTACAGGGCTTATATGTATTACCTCACTTGATCCTCACTAGAACCTGGAGGTTCGATCTCTAACAGAGGTCGTGTTACTATGCCCTCCACAGATGGGGAAACTAAAGCATAGGGGGCAATGATCCCTTGCTCCAACCATGAAGCTGAGAAATGGCAGCGTGACTTCACAGGGTCTGCCCCTGACCACTCTGCAACACCCACATTGCCTGCCTGCTCACTGGCGTCCCTGCCTTGTCATTTAACACTGGATGCAGTTGGGTTAAACTTAATTCCACAGATTCTCACTGTGTTAGATATCAGAGATGTTGCTAGTCAAAAGGCAAAATTCCTAGCTGCCTGCAACAACTTCAAAATCTCAATGACTTAAAATATCCAACCTTTATTTCTCATTTATGCTACATGTCCACTGCAGGTCAGCTGGGGGGAGTCTCTGCTCACCATGGTCACTCAAGGATCCAGCCTGACAAAGCAGCCACCACCTCCAACCCTAAAGGTCTTCCAGGAACGGGGAGGAGAGAGACAGAGCACTCACCCAGCAATTTACTGCTCATCTCAGGAGGGACACATATCACTTCTACCCCATATGCATAGTCCACGACAAGTTTATGGCCCCACTCACCCACAGAGGGACCTGGCAGTGTGATCCCACTAGGATGACCACACATGGAGAGTAAGACAAGCCGCACTGACACACGAGGCAAGATGGGGTGCCTTGTAAGTTGTGTGCTATTGCTTAATGGGGAGGAAAATAATTTCTGTTTGTGGGCTTAGGAAATGCTTTGAGCATGACTTTTTGAGATGCATGAGACTACTGTAGGCAAAGACTGGAGGTAGGGTGGGGTAAAAACCTAGGCTGAAGGAAGATCAACAGCAGGGGCTCAGAGGGGGCAGCCACTGAGGGAGTAATAACACAGGACAAGCTCCCATGGGTGCACAAGAAGGACAAGGCGGGCTGCTGTATGAAGGCCATGTGGGAAAGTCTGTTGTCAGTTTGGTGGCCTGTGGAAGGAACCTGAGGTGGCAGCTGGCACAGCAGCACAGAGGGACTTGAAATTCTGGCGTCAAGGGCACACGGAAGACTGTTGCAATAAATTGAGTGAGACAGGAGGGCCTGGGCTGGGAGGACAACGTGGAGAGGGGTCTGAGACACAAGGTGGACACCCTCATACCACAGAATCAGACTAATTATTGGGCTAAAAAATCAAATGTAATCAGAGGGAGTCCATGAAGGAAAGAAAATGCCCCAATTTCAAGCTTGCATGCAGCTCTTGGATGAATCAACAGTACTTCCCTAGAATCCAGGGATTGTGTCTAAAGCCAGATCAAGCCAAGTCTTGCTTTCATAGAAGACAGTATGCTCCAGGTCCCAGAGATATCTGATTTGGGCAAGAGCTTAATGGTAACATAGAAAATATTTTTTTCCCAAGAACATTTGAATTAATTCACTCTTTACTTAGTAAGTGTGTTGTACAGTTTGTGTGCTAACCCTTATACATTGACAGTAACCATGGAAAGTTCTTTTATGTGTACTTTCTTACTATAGGGGCCTGGAGCTGGTGTGAAAAATATGTTTCCTGTCTTTCTTGGACTTAGTAGCACACATATTTTATAAAAACATTTTGAGAGGCATTAAGGAGCTACAGTGTGTGTGTGAGTTTATTTTATATGCATGAACAAGAATTCAATTCAGGAAACCTGAGATAGATGGAGAGGGTTTTGCAAAGTCAGTACTGTGTTCCACACTGATTGCTATCAAGAAGCAAGCCCAAGGTCTAATTAACCCTCCTCAAATGGAACTAAAATCAAAATCCACCAGAAGATAAGGTTCTTTTAACTTCAACCCCATGTTGCACATACCAGAGAAGCTCAGAAAATACTGTGTGGAATCTGCCATGTACAACGTATGTGTGTGTGTTCAGTCGTGTCCAACTCTTGGTGACCCCATGGATGTAGCCCGCCAGGCTCCTCTATCCATGGGATTTCCCAGGCAAGAATACTGGAATGGCTTGTCATTTTCTTCTCCAGGGAATCTTCCCTACCCAGGGATCAAACCCTCATCTCTCACACATTTAGCACTGGCAGACAGATTCTTTACCACTGCACCAACCTTGATTCCAGAGAACACAACAGGCATATCTATACAGGTTTAGGATCTGCTTTTCAGTGTACATAAATCTTTTGTTTTGCAATAAATCACAGGCACTTGTAAACATGTTCTAGTGTTTTTATGTTGTCTTCTCATCTGATCAGCAATTCCACACAGTTTCATAAACACGAGAATGCAAAGCTGGGAGTGTATACGTCAGCTTTTCTTGTGTCTTTTTTTTTTTTTTTTTACATATTGTGGGCAAGTATATTGATTCTATATTGAAGGAACAAGTTCTTGGTTCTTTTTTTTTAATTTTATTACATCTGGTTTTATTATTATTATTTTTTTTACTTTACAATATTGTATTGGTTTTGCCATACATTGACTTGAATCTGCTCCCCTCCCATCTCCCTCCCCATTCCATCCCTCTGGGTCATCCCAGTACACCAGCCCCAAGCACCCTGTCTCATGCATCAAACCTGGACTGGCAATTCATTTCACATATGATATTTTACATGTTTCAATGCCATTCTCCCAAATCATCCTGCCCTTGCCCTCTCCCACGGAGGCCAAAAGACTGCTCTATACATCTGTGTCTCTTTTGCTGTCTCGCATACAGGATTATCGTTACCATCTTTCTAAATTCCATATATATGCGTTTGTCTAGTCAAGGCTATGGTTTTACCCGAGGTCATGTATGGATGTGAGAGTTGGACTGTGAAGAAGGCTGAGCGCTGAAGAATTGATGCTTTTGAACCAACCAATCCATTCTAAAGGAGATCAGCCCTGGGATTTCTTTGGAAGGAATGATGCTAAAGCTTAAACTCCAGTACTTTGGCCACCTCATGCAAAGAGTTGACTCATTGGAAAAGACTCTGATGCTGGGAGGGATTGGGGGCAGGAGGAGAAGGGGACAACAGAGGATGAGACGGCTGGATGGCATCACTGACTCGATGGACGTGAGTCTGAGTGAACTCCGGGAGTTGGTGATGGACAGGGAGGTCTGGTGTGCTGCAATTCATGGGGTCGCAAAGAGTCGGACACGACTGAGCGACTGATCTGATCTGATCTGATACTGTATTGGTGTTTTTCTTTCTGGCTTACTTCACTCTGTAGAGGTTAAAGCATCTGCCTGCAATGCGGGAGACCTGGGTTCAATCCCTGGGTCGGGAAGATCCCCTGGAGAAGGAGATGGCAACCCACTTCAGTATTCTTGCCTGGAGAACCCCATGGATGGAGGAGCCTGGTGGGCTACAGTCCACGGGGTCACAAAGAGTCAGACATGACTGAGCGACTTCACTTTCACTTTCACTTTTCACTCTGTATAATAGGCTCCAGTTTCATCCACCTCATTAGAACTGATTCAAATGTATTCTTTTTAATGGCTGAGTAATACTCCATTGTGTATATGTACCACAGCTTTCTTATCCATTTGTCTGCTGATGGACATCTAGGTTGCTTCCATGTCCTGGCCATTATAAACAGTGCTCCGATGAACATTGGGGTACAGGTGTCTCTTTTCAAGAAATTCGGGTTTCCTCGGTGTATATGCCCAGCAGCAGGATTGCTGGGTCATATGGCAGTTCTATTTCCAGTTTTTTAAGGAATCTCCACACTGTTCTCCATAGTGGCTGTACTAGTCTCCTCCTCCCCACAGCACGACTGAACAAGTGAACCTAAAAAAGCGACCACCACCGCCCCCCTTGTGTCAGGGTTGAAATTAGACACTGAAGAGACCAGCAAACAGAAGAAGCTAAAATAAACAGAGGGAACCACTTTGGAAGCGACAGGTGCAATAGATTAAAACCCTGTAGTTAGCACCGTCTACATAGGAAGAGGCCTATAGCCCTTGAGAAGTAGAAGCCGGACCAAGAAACTATCTGAAAATGAACTGACCCCACACTGTCGGCAACAGCTCCAGAGAAAGTCCTAGATATATTTTTACTGTTATCATTTTTTTAAATTTTAAAGTTCTTGGTTCTTGAATCACAAAGACAATACAAAGTCTTGCGATGAAGAGTGTGGTCCTGGGACTAGCTGCACCAGCATGGCCTGGGAGCTGGTTAGGAATGCAGAACCTTGGGCCCCACTTCATACCTCCTGTGGCAGAACCTGCATTTTTAAGAGAGAATGTGGGTGCACACTGAGGTCTGAGAAGCACTGCCATAAGGGACCCAACTTAGGGAGTGGACTGGAGGAAGTTAAGTAACATGTGACCTGCAAAGACTTGGAAGCTGGATCCGTTTTAGCCAAACCTCGGGATTTCTCCAAATCCAGGAGCTTTCAGCTGCCTTAGATCCTCATTGCTTTGCTCTCTTTCCACTGGAGTTTTCATTGATAAAGTTGTTGCTGTCTGATACTTTTCTCCTGACAGATCAGGAAGATGCAATTCTTTTCTGAAGGCTGACAATTTTTGCCATGCATGCACATTGTCTCCTTAGTTCCCTTGGAGGATCTCTGAAAGCCAAGACCATTTAGTCTTTCTAGACTAGTCTTCTAGACTGGCTCTTTCTGGTCTTCCATGAGAATCTGTATATTTCAAAGTGGTTGAAGACTGTCCAGTCCACCTAGCACCTCTCAACTTTTTGAAACTCATGCCTCATTTTGAAACATGTAAAGATTCCATGTCATATTAATACTATTCAGTGAAAAAAAAAAAGCAAAGCCCCCAAGAGTATTTAGAATATGCTACCCTTTGTGTAAGAAGGGAATAAAGGAAAATACTCAGATGTCTGATCACTTGGGCAAAAGAAATACACAGGGGATAAATCAGAAACCAAGGATGTTGGCTACCTACAGGAGGCAGGTGGGATGGGTGGAGAGAAGAGGGGGATTTGAGAGGATGGGAGGGAGAAGAAGGGAGCCATCCTTCTCTGAGAACATCTTATGTACAATTTTGACTCTTAGGTCATAGTAATGCTTCCCATATTCCCTAGGTGAATAAATTAATAATTCAAAGGAACCAAGATGTAGGGGGAACCCAAACTGGGATACAAGGACTAACACATGAATTAACTCTATTGCATCCAGACTGGATACTAAGGCTAAAGACAAAAAGAACTGTGTATAAATGCTGTGTTTCTTTCTTTTTTTTTTTTTTTGCCTATGCTGGGCAACTTGCATGATCTTAATTTATCAAACCCAAGCCCTTGGCAGTGAGAGTTGAAAGCCTGGAGTCTTAACCACTGGACAACCAGGGAATTCCCTCACTGGTTTTTTCTTTTCTTTTTTTTAATAGTGTTTATTTATTTATTTTTGACTGTGCTGGGTCTTGTTGCTGTGCATGGGTTTTCTCTGGTTGCCTTTCTCAGGCTCCTCATTGCAGTGGCTTCTCTTGTGGGCTTCCCTGGTGGCTCAAACAGTTAAGAATCTGCCTGCCATGCAGGAGACCCAGGTTCAATCCTTGGGTCAGGAAGATCCCCTGGAGAAGGGAATGACAATCCACTCCAGTGTTCTTGCCTGGAGAATTCCATGGATAGGGGAGCCTGTTAGAATACTATCCATGGGGTCGCAAAGACTCCAACATGACTGAGAGACTTTCACTTTCTCTTGTGGAGCACGGGCTCTAAACGCCTAGGCTTCAGTAGTTGTGGCACAAAGGCTTACTTGGTCCGAGGAACGTGGATCTTCCCAGACCAGGGATCAAACCAGTGTCCCCAGCACTGGCAGGCAGATTCTTAACCAGTGGATCACCAGAAAGTCCCAATGCTAGCTTTCTCAGAGGAGTATGGGTTAGCAGGTCTGGAATTGCTTTATGTATATGGTGAAATTGAACAAGTAAGTAAATATATTGTAGACAATGAGACCTGGCTTTTTACTGTTGGAGACTGACACTACAAATAAGAAGAGGAGCCAGTATAAAATCAACCCTGGAGTATTAGCTTGGAATCGTAAGTATCAGTATAAATTCATGGTTTTTAATATATATACAGAAAGACAGAGGCAGGGGTTAGATATGAGGGCCTAAAAGTATACCACCCCAATGATGATGAGTACATCTACAACCCAAAGCTCTATCTCTATACACTAGTCTCCAATGAAAGGTCTCAGGGCTTTTGGAGAAGTGGTTGATTCCCAACCAAGGTGTGCAATACACAAGATGAGCCTGGAGCATCCTGAGGGCCAGAAAATAGGAACATGCTCCAAAAAAAAAGATGAGTCTGTTAAAAAAAGACCACAGGAACTATGAAGGAAACAAAAGCTGAAACAATCTGAGCAACAAAATACTTAACATTAGAACTGAATTCTAACCTAGAATAAAATTAACACACACAAAACAAATATCCACATTAATATGATAAGGAAATAACAAAACATATATACACATAACATAAAGTTTACCACCATAACCACATTTAAGTGCAGTTTTGTGGCATTACGGTCACTCACACTGTTGTACCGTCATCCCCACCTCCATCTCCAGAACTCTTTTCATCTTGCAAAACTGAAACTCTACCTGTTAAGCAGTAACTCCCCATTCTCCTCCAGTAACCACCATCCTGCTTTCTGCCTCTATGGATCTGACTGCTCCGGGTACCTCATCTAAGTGGAATCACATGGTATTCGTCCTTTTGTGCCCGGCTTATTTCACTTAACGAAACGTCCTCCAGGTTCATCCATGCTGTAGCATGTGTTAGACTCTCCTCCCTTTTTAAAGGCTGAACGATATTCTGTTGTGGGTATATACTACACATTGTTTATCTGTGGACATGGGTTGCCTCTAGCCCTTGGCTGTTGTGAACAATGCTGCTAAGAACATATGAGATCCTGCTCTTATATTTACAAATTCTTCACTAAATTATCAGATGTTTACAATATCTCCTGGAACCTGGGATCATTATTACATTCTTATTTTCCAGATGAACATTCAAAGTTTCATGGTTACTTCGTGGCAGAGCAGGGTGTGGAATGCAGGTTTTCCAAATCAACAGTCCTTTTAAAATTTTTATTTATTTTGGCCAGTTTCAGCTAATGATATTCTTTTATTTCAGTTTTTACATTCACGAGTAATTTCAAGCATACAGAAAAGTTCAAGGATAGTGTAAAGTACTCCCAATTCACAACCATTAACAGTTTGTCACTGTGCCAGTTACCAATGTATAGCTGCTCTTCTCCAAAATCCTTGAGTGCGCTGTCTGTTGTCCTGGAACTGGACGCTCTTGATGGTTCTCTGTTGCCAGCTGACTCCATGCAAATCAACAGTTCTTAACTTCCAGTTCCATTGACTAGACAAGGGAGACCACGGATATTGTTCCTTTACTTTTCCTAGGAAAAGAAATACTGCCTAGAATAATCTCCCTCCGGGAACTTTACTGGATAATAGAGAGAAGGACAACCACCCTAGATTTCCAAAACATGGGCGTACCATTACTCTGGCTTTCCAAAACAATCTAAAACATGTTCGGGGGGCCAGAGTGAATATGGCTCTTTTACTGTGAACTCTTTTTTCCTATTCTGGGAGTGTCTGAGGCCTGGGGTGACAAGGTGAGGGGGGTGCATCCCCTAAACCCACAATGATGGGGGATGCTTCAGAATTCTAAGTCAGCCCCCCTAGACACCTCCTTCCATAGAGATCAGGGCATCTTATGCCCACAGGTCCCTGGCTGGAATGTGAGGGGAATAAAAGGGAGACCTAGGCTAGGAGGGTGCAGTGGGACAGCATTCGCTTCTGTGGTAACTGGTACTCAGAGCCACCCCACTGTGCCTGGCCCACAGGAAATGCTGTCTCCAGCCTTGCTGAAAGGCACCAGAAACATTAACTGCCTGCAATTTTGACATGTCAGATATTTAATAAGGAACAAATTAGCACTTGGGTCTTCTTTTTTTCTGAGACAATCCAATTTCTATGCCAGGCACCAACTTCTATATTTCAAAATGCATTTTTGAAGGTTAATTAGAGAAGAGGCAGAGATAGTGTTTTCCAAGAGGGATTTTTCTGGTTCCTTCCAGGTCTGTGGATAGCAAAAAAAAATAACTTTCAGACACTGTAAATTGAGTATGTGAAGCTGTGAGAATAAACCCATCTCATTAGTCATCATGTCAATTACAGTATCTAAGGAACAATTTTGTAGCAATAGCATATTTATTTGATGTTGTGAAAGCTACCTGGACCCACAGTTAGGATGGTATTTGCTCTTAATGCTCCGAGTACCTCTTTAACAAAATGGCACTCCATAAAAATTTAGTGTGTTCCTACTGTAATTAAATGGCCCTCGTCATTTTTGCATTTATGATATAAACTATAATGGCTGTAAAATCCTGCAATTAACTTTCCTTGCGCCAACATTTCATACTTGAGAAATTCTCATTACAAATTTCATTACTGATTCACTTATCTGTAATTTGTCCTATGTAACCTAAAGAATATTAACAAATTTAGAGTCACTTTTGCTCTATTAAAAACTAAATATAAAAGTCTTTCACCTAGCAAGTCAATCTTGATATTGCAAATGGTGAAAGTCTGGTATTGAAAATGGGAAGGGAAAGAGACCACATGCTTGAGAAGAGTGGGGTGAAAATGGAGGGATGTAGGTTGGGCGCATTTGAGCTCACCCACCTTCTCAGCGAGAGGCGCGATTGGCCAAGTCCCAGGGGAAAAGCATAGTGCACATGGGGAAATGGCAGGGAAGGGAGGTGAAGAACTGGGGTATCGTGTTCAGGCCTGAGAATTCTCTCCACTCTGCTCGGTCTCTGTCTCTGGTGTTCCTTTCTCTCTTGGGGGCTGAGTTGGCTGGAGCAACTCCTGAAGGGTTGTAACTGGCTCTTTTGCTCAATGGCTTTGGTAGAAAGCCTGTTGAAGAAACTTTGTCATTACCAGTGGAGAAATGGAAAAAGAGTTCAACAGGGGAGGAAAAGGTGACTGGGAATATGCCACATGCATTTCAGTTTTCCATCTTGCAGGGCGCAGATTGGTTTGCGTTAAGACCTGGAGAAACTTTCTACCTCCTCTCTCTCCACATACCCCTCTGCCCACTTTTTAAAGCAGAAACAAATCTACACTCACCTCGGAGTGAAATGAAAGTTGACTAACCTGGTGTGCCAAAACTGGAATTCTAGTTCTCATTCTGTCACCTCTGCGCTGAGTGACTGGGACAAGCTTTGTGACCTGTCTGAGAAAGAAAGGGGTTTCACTAGAACGACCACTGATATTCCCTAAGGTCCCCCAAGGACAGTTCATTTCCTCATGGATTAAACCCAGAACCTCTCTTCATCCAACAAATGGATGGGTGACCCTTGGACCAGAAGCCCTGGGTTTCTATAACAGTGATCTCCACCACAAGCGGCCTGAGTCAATATTTCCCCCCCAATAACATCCTATCTCAGCATTTCACTGCCTTCCATAACTGCATTCATTTTATTCTAATTTGTAATTAACTTTTACAAAATTAAATTGGAGATAGAAAATTACTGTCCCGACATAAATAATCCTGCTGCTGGATGTGGCAGTGTTAACACAATCAACAATACAATTCATAAATGAAAGAAATGTTGTCATACTTATTACTTCTGTGTGCTCCATCTTTTATAGAATATTACAGTGTAAATTGAAATTTTATATGATTTAATAAACCTCAAAAAGATATTATGGCCAAGTAACCGCATCACTGTAACAAATTGTCCGCCTCCCTCATTACAGAGCTTTCTCCTCACTCGGGGCTCACAGCCTCATTATCAGAGCAGTGTCTTTGACAACCCAGAGCCCATTAAAAACACCTTGAAGAAAGGGTACCCCGTACTGTGGAGTTTCAACATCTATACCAGGCTGGCATCCTTAGGACGGTGTTATAAAATGAGGAAACAGGGCCTTCCATTTTTCATCCAAGGAATCAAGCAACAAGCACGTGATCTGGGACTGTAAGCCAGCCCCGCCACACCCCCTAGGTGACCCAAGCCTAGTGCGGCAGGGGCACAAAGACGCTGCTGTCAAACAATCGAAGGACAAAAGAGAAGGGGGTTTGTTACCCTGCAACTCTTTAGCTGGCTTTATAGGGCTACTACTTTAAAGTTTCTTTGTTTTCAGAGCATCAGAGCTCTGCTTGTTGCTGATTGCCATTTTTCACAGGCTTCTGCCTCAGCCAGGAACTCATTAGGGCGGCGGCAGACAGACAGTGGGCAGAACGGACCAGCAGTGCGATTCCAACCCGGTCTCTCCCCTTGGTGCCCGTGCTTCCCCCCAAAAAACCCTGTTTTCCATTTTGGCACGAGGGAGCTGAGGGATGCAAGTGCTCCAATTATATGCAGTGGTTTTCTCCGCGCCTGGTGTGATGTCTGTAGCTTCCAGCTATGTGTGGGATACACTTGCACTGGAGAATTTAATGACTTGTTTTACTGCTGCCTGCCATCAATATTTATCTATATTAACTGAAGAAAGGCATTACTCGAAATGGCGTTTCACACCTCTGAGCATTATACAGTAATTCTGAAGTCGTAAGTTGTACCAAATTCTATGGGCAAACACAGACATACAGTGCGAATGGAAATAACCCAACTCGAGGTTTTTAAACTTGAATTGTCGGCAGCAATCTGGGAAACCAAAGGCAAAATTATCTGAGTTGCTATAGGTGAGAATGACTGGGTAGAAAGCAATGGAAACAATCTTTTCTCTGCACGGTTTTTCTTGAGTTAATAAGAACACCTCACAAGTATATAAAATAGAGAAGAAAAGTGCAGACAAGGCAATGAGACAATGCAGATGAGATCCGGGCTTATTTCCACCTTTATCTTTTAAGCAAGCAGGCCTGGAAATCTCCCTTCCCTATTTCCCCTTATTCTGCTTCCACCCTGGGTCAGCTTTCTCACTCTCTATCCTCCCTGTCAGAGAGCCTTCTCTGACCCCATCTTATCATGCAAACATTTCCTGGTTTGCTTCTCTTCAATGTATTTGTTGAATGAATGTCTCACTCACATGATGGTTTATGCCCTTGCTTACTGCCTGCCTCCCCACTAGCCTTTAAGCTTCTTGAAGGCAGAGATGAGTCAGACCGACTCACCGTTCTGCCTCCAGGAAGGAGCACATGTACACGGTGGTGGGGGCCACCTTGCACTTGCAGAGTGCATTATCTACCCTAGGAGACCACAGGCTTGACCACAGACCACAGTGGCTATTTCTACTGTCTGTACAGACCACATCATTTTGAGTCAACACCTTTAAAAAGATCATTTCAACATCTCATGCTTGAGCTCTTCTCAAAGACCAGAATTTTCAAGCGTAAAAGGATGTAGAAGACCAGTTGGGCCAATCTTTCACTTTACAGAGGAAAGAACTTAGTTCTGGGGGAACTGGGAGACTCATCCAAGGTCATTTGATGCTTTGCAGTGGCAGGAGAAGCTTCAGAACCTGGGCTTCTGACAGCCTTCTGGTTCCAGCTCTCTCTCTACACAGTTTTACTCTGTCTCCAAAGTTATATTTTCCAGCCAAAAGCTTCTACAATGGCTTGACTTTCACATTCTGGTCTGAAATGTACATCTTATAATTCTCCCATCTTAAGAAATTATGTTTATGGGACATCTGGGCAAGAGAATTAGTCCTCAATTCATAATAGATAAGGTTTACATTTTTAATAACGGAATTTGAACTTCATAGAAACTTTATAACTGTACTACTAGCCCAACATACTTGGTTTTATATTCATCCAAAATTACTCACCCAGCGACTTTCTACACTTTGGAAGAAATACCAGACTTGGAAATAGAAATAGTGAACAGAAGGACACACATTCAGGGGGAGTTTGATTCCCAGTCTCTCTGAAGTTGTAAAAGCCTGCTGCTATTTGGTGGATTCCATAAAATAGGACTGACACATAATTTTTTTTAAGTGTTAAGTGGAATTAATTTATTTTCATTTTAGAGCTTGGAAGCACTCCTTGAATTAACCAGAGATACCCTGGAGAATGAACTACAAGGCTGAGAATCACTGAATTAAGATGCCGAAAGCAGTAGGTAAGACCTTGTATATATCCATCTGCATTCAGGCATGAATCTTAGCATGACTTATAAAGTGATTTATGTTCCTTAAATAAATAGACAGGCATATTTAAAAGGGGTTTAAAAGGTGTCAAGAAAAAAAAAACTTCAGAAAACACTGGTGCTTCTTGCTGTTTACAGAAAACAAGGGGAGATGTAGGTCTAATTTCATGCCATCCTAGGCACTAGTACTTGTAGTAAATAAAATTATATACTAAAATAAAATCTTTTATTTCAATTACATCTGCTTATCAACTAAGTTCTGAATAAAATTAATTTGCTATTTATTCACTAAAATTATTTTGTGCTATTTGCTTATGTATCTTTGCTAAATAAAGAAAAGCATGGCTCATAATATGGGGCAGAATCTTTGAAAATGGAAAAATATGTAAAGCTTTCTTTTAACATCAAATCAATATCTCATTTTCTTAGTGATTAATTCAGAATGAGCATCCAGCTCTTAAGGTTTTAACTAATGTATATCTCAATCTTTTATTTACTCTTCATACCTCCAAAACAGGATCATTTCTGTATCAGTTGATCACGTTATTGATATTCCCTGTATTAGGTCAGTGGAACCTGCAGAGATGAGAAAACAGTTTTAGGTATCTTGAAATCAGGGTACAGAAATTTTCTTCATTCTTTCAGGCTAACAAGCAGTGACAGGTATTCAAAGCATCAAACTGTCAACTCTGGGACTTCTACTGTCGTCTGCATCATAATCTATTTCTTAGTAACACTTGGTCTGAGCGGCAGTAATAGAATTAATTATACTTCATTTTGCTGCCTTTAACAGTATTGACCAAATTTAAGAACAAATGAGAAGTGCTTATCAAGCTTGAAGAAAATAATCCATCAGTGGCACAATTTAAATTCTCTGCAGTTCTCTTATTAATCAAAGTAACACTTACTATCCTATCTCCACTTCCCATTAACAGTCATTAAGCCCTGCTGCTGATTGAAGCAATTTCTTTAGGGATCTCAACCTCATTTTTAAGAGAACCTACTTTAGTGGAAAACAATATCATATAAGCACGGCAACTTAAAAGAGAAGGGAGAAGGTTCTTCAATCATGTTCTGACCTTGATATTTCTCAGTGGTGTAAGTTCGAAAGTACACAGCTGCGAGCTTAGGAACTTCAGGAGTGAATGGCTGCCCTTGCCCAGCACCCGAGAGAGGCACAAATCCAACAAGCAAGGCATGGACTTGGGTTAAACACCTTGCCAGCCCTTCTAAGCTACTGGGCCCCCTGGGTCATTCTTTCACAGGGTCAGCTGCATCTCAGACACAGGGAACACACTGAGAAGGGCCTGCCAGGAATACCTTGGTCTTGACTTGTGGCTCTGAGCAGGTGCATGGTGGAGACATAAGACAAGACATCTGGAGTCGCAGGACGTTGAGTTGGAGGCAATACTCAGCACTACTAACCTGCAGGACCTTGAGGAACTAGTTTGTTCTTTCTGTCTTCATTTTTTCTCTGAATAGAAATAATAATATCATCTGCTAGATGTACTTTTCCAAATTGCTGTAGAAAGCACATCAGAAAATGTATGTGAATATCCTTTGCAATTGATTAACACCTTACAAATGTGAACAAGTCAAGTCCTAGAAGTCACAGACAGTGTTTCGTTCAATGCTCTCCCCAGGTCCTTGCCCAATGCTTATCTGTAGTAGGTGCCCAATTAAGTACTGAGTTAATGCTAAAGAAGATATTTCCAAAAGTGAGAATAAGGGAATTCACATGATTAAAGTGAGGCAATGGTCTTTCAAAAACACCTGTGGAGTGGAATGGGGCCATAGATGTACCACATACAATTGTAGGGCACTGGGTGAAGACAAAGCATGACTAGAATCAAGGGAATTTGGAGGGCAATGTCTTCAAGGCTAAAAAGAACTCTGTGATCAGTATGATTGAGGAAATAGTGGTCACAAGAGGAAAAAGCCGAGAGAGTGTTGGTGATTGGTGAGGTAAAGCAACACCCACAAGCCAGTCTGGTGATGCCAAGGAAGAGGCTAGTACCGAGATGAGGTTAGTACTTCCTCACCAAGGACCCTCTACCTTCTGCCCCTTGGGATTTGTCAGTGCCACTGACAGCAGCTTCAGTAGCTGGGCTGTTACTAGTCAAGCCACCAAGTTGAATGCAAAGGAATCACACATCAGGGTTTGGGGTGGACCTGGGCTTTGGCGCTAGGATGGCATCTTATCCACCAGTGTTACTGTATCAAGGCATCTAGTGCCCTAGACCTTCTCATCTGCATAATCCCATGGAAATCAGTGTTTCCTTCTTGTTATTCACTGTAATTCACTGTAATCCCAATATTTATAAAAGCCAAAGGCACTGGTTATAAAATTCCAAGGTGGTAAAACACTCAGCATTTATCCTGCTCCATCTTATGGAGGAGGAAACTGGTTCAGAGAGGTCCAGTGGCTTGCCTGAGGTCACCCAGCTGGGCACGGTTGGCCAACTTTAGCTCATTCAGAAGTGACCTTGCTCCTTTGCACTGCCTTTTGAGGTCTCTTGTGAAGCCCTTCTATTTTTCCCAGAGAAGGCTGTGTTCCTTTGGAGGAGACCCAAACAGCCCTCTCAGGAAGGACTTCTGCACACATCTGTCCCCTTATTTTTATGATTTAGGCATAGGACCCTTTTGCTTTGGGCTGGCTCCAACATAAGGGTGTCAGAGATTGGACAGGATAGATAGATCTATTATTTTGCTTTAATGGTCAAAGTCCTGGGAGAGATCAATCAAGACTCGGATCTGAATTTGCTCGGCCAGCATAGACGTGAAGACGCTATTCAATAGGCTGTTGGGCCTGATGAATAAAGACAATCAAATAATCAATGAAGAGATGGAACCACCCCAGATTCCGATGATCACTAATGTTTCCAGTTTCAAATCATGTCCTGCTCTTGAGATGCTCCCAGGCCAAAAGAGAGCAGAGTTCAGCAGAGAGTGAATTTTCTTTCCTTGAAGAGATGAAGGGCACCATCCACCACTTAATTTCTGGTAAGGCATTAAATGTATGATTCTCATCTCTCAGAAATGAGAAGCTGAGCTGAATTTTTGGATCAATGGAATACCTACTCCTGTTAAAGCACTTAAAGAGGAAAACATCTACAAAATGTCCCATTAGGCTGACAAATTTATAACACTATGAAAAGTGTGCCAGCAGTTTCAAAGCCGACTAGAGTGTTGTCATTTAAAGAGTATGAATGGATTTGAGTTTAGCGATATCTCATCGACATGAACAAGTTTAGCCATCACATCCCTTCCCAATATTTCCCCCATTTACTTTTAACTAGGCATCCGTATGCCATGACAGAATGTGGACATCATCTTAAAAAATCAGTTGTAAAATGAATGATATTAAATGTACTTTCACAGCATGAAGACATGGAAATATATTCTCATCTTGATGTGCAGGGCTGTACAGACATAAATGCCATTAGCATTGATGGTAATTATGTGCGTAAATCCCCACGCTCTGGATGAGATTATGCCCCTTAGTTTGAAAGTACAATGACGGGCTCATTTTTGAGACTAGAAACAGCTGAGACTCCCCGCCCCCCCCTCACTGGAAGAGAGATCCAGAGTGGCTTAGAGCGTAAAATCTGATCACCCACTTTCCCAAAACATGCAATTCAAGCATTTTAAAACTCTTTTGCCTCAGAAAAGCTAAAAATGTAGGAAAAAAGTCTTAAACTGCTACCTGAGTATTCCAGTAATTTATGACAGATCATTCATAGTTTCCTGTCACCTGTGAGGGTGGGTATACCGCAGGAGCTATAAACTCTCACCACCAATTTTTTTTTATTATGGTCTGATAACTAGCAAGAATAATATTTTTTTAAGTCAACCCAGAAAAGGCTATTTAGCTACAATGAAAATTTGTGGAAAGTGAGCATATTCAGCATCTTGCTCATCAAAGCCAATATATCCTAATCTTATGAAAATAGGCAGCAGATGACAGTGTCAGGGAAAAAGTTCAAGTCTCCTGTTTTTAATTCTTAAATTAATAAGGCAGAACGGCCCAGAGTTTTGGTTAGACCTCACCTTATACTGTAGGGAAACAAAAAAAGTCCTCTTTGCCAAAAAGTCAGAAGACATTGCCACAGGGGACCACCTGGTTTATAACTTTACAAACACTTTATCAGGGGAAGATGGGGCAAGGAGACACATGTAATTAAAATATACTAAAAAAACAAGCCATTGTGGCTTTCAATTACAATGGAACTAAGAAGCAACCATATTATTTCTACAAACTATTTTCACTTAGCACAGTTCAGATGGAATTATTGCCATGACCTTTTAAAAATGTGAAAGAGTGAATCAATACCCTTTCACAGGCAAGATTGCAGGAGCAAAATTGGCCGTGCTGTAATAGTGTGTATTTCTGCATCAGAAGGCAGTTGAAACCTAATTATCGTCAATCACATACAAGGTAGCTCCCCATCTTGATGAGCCCGGGTGGGCAGAAGTGTGCACAGGAGGGTCTGTGCCTGTGGGTCTTCGTGGAGGAGGAACACGTGTGGTGAAGAGGCCGGGGGAACCTCGGATGCCCTGGGCAGGCGGAGTAAGGCTTACAGGTGAGTTATAGGGACTGTCACTCATTTACAATAACTAACACTGGCCTGTCAGAAACAGCCACCTGTAAATGATGTATGAATGGCTGGCAGCCTGCCATCCCCCAATAGACCTTGCAGCCAAGAATCACATTTTATTGTCGAGGTCATCGGAATGCTTACTTGGATACATGCCATATATTATTAAAAAATAACAAACAGCCAATCAGCAACAATTCTTAAGGCTCAAGGGCAAAATAGCCAACCTGCCTTTTGAAAATAGAAAAGCGAACATCCAAGATCCATTTTAGCAGGTAATTTTTTAATTGCTTCTCTCCAGATATAAAGAAGTAATGCTCTGGAGAAGCCTAAGCCTGGTAATACAATGTCAGATAGAGAGCATACATATGGATATTCACTTTTCCTAAGCTCTTTTATCCATGATGCCAGCCAAACAAAAAGAAAAACCAACTCCTCTTCATCAACAATAGTGACAGCTCCAACTGCTAGACTTCCTGCTGATAAGTTCCCAGGCTATGAAAGCCACAGCAACCAGTTAGGGAGGTGAGGAAATAAGGACTTCAGGTTTGACTTTTCTATTCAGTTCCATCTTTTTGGATTCTGCCTGAAACACTAAGATAATCATATATACTATGACACTTTTATTTGGTGCAATCTTATTTGTAAACCACCAGAAGGCTATATCATATTTTTAATTTTATTCAATAGACTAAGTGTGAGTAGAAGTTTCAACATTATTCCAACACAAGAAACACAACACTAGGACTTCCCTGGAAGTACAGAGGTTAAGACTTCACCTTCCAATGCAAGGGGTGCAGGTTCGATCCCTGGTCAGGGAGCTAAGATCTCACATGCCTCACAGCCAAAAACCAAAGCCTAAAAGAGAAGCAATATTGTAACAAATTCAATAAGGAGTTAAAAATGGTCCACATAAAGAAATCTTTTTAAAAACCCACATTATTAATGTTATGGATATTAAGCCATGAAGAAGTGTTTGACAGCCCCTTGTAACTTTGCTTTAAAGCTCCCTCCCCCAAAAAAATCTGTTCTGTAGCCATACACTTTCAAATATTGTCCTGTCTACCTTGGGGCTGAAAAATCTCAGAATCAGCCTGCACAGCCTCCAGCTTCACTTGCTGCCATGGAAATGAAGGATTTGGCATATTTGTTAACATTATATAGTAATTGGACAATCTTTTGTTCAATGCTCTTAATGTTCCTAGAATAAAAACATTAAAAATGCACTTAAAAAAACTGGGAATACTCATTTCACACAAGCAATAGTTTTTAATTTAGAAAAAGAGTATAATTGAAATTACATTTGTTATGCAGAGACTACCAATAATTATCTTGGCTTTAAATATGCAGACACAAAGATTCCTTTGGAACTGATGACTCTTTTCAGAAGTGGCTACTACTGGTTGAGCTCAGTGATCCAGGCCCTGGCCTGCGAAGCAGGTGGTCCTCAGGAGTAGCAGATGGCCTTCCAGAGCTGCCGGGTAGCACCTGTGCCAATTTAGCCAGGACACGCC
Organism: Bos mutus; assembly: GCF_027580195.1. Classification (NCBI taxonomy): domain Eukaryota; kingdom Metazoa; phylum Chordata; class Mammalia; order Artiodactyla; family Bovidae; genus Bos; species Bos mutus. The sequence goes on from NC_091620.1 coordinate 49,774,719, forward strand.
TGCCCCGCAGTAAGCCACAGTGCTGGTCCCAGTCACCCCGCCCAACCACAGAGCTCTTCATTAGACAGATCCTTTTCCCACAAAACAGTGACACACCATTGTTTTAGCCTCTGGTTTCCTAACATGATCATCAAAAATGAGAGAACTTAGACACATGACAAAACTGAAAAGAGAAGTTGGAATCCTGCCCCAGCCATGACTTTAGGGGTTTGGGAAAGGCACCGTTGCTAAAAGCAGTGACCTCCAGGAAAGGAGGGACTTCCACAGGATGCCTTTGGGGGATCAGTACAGCACACAAGAGCCTCTCTCTTAAACAACTCATGGCCAAAGACAACTTTAATACCTCCTCTGGATGAATATGTGACTCTAATAACTACTGTACAGTAACCACTGCAAGGCCTCTGAACAGGAAGCTTCTCAACATACTGATCTCGAATGTCCCACAAGGGCTATAAAGTGATTGTTGTTGACCACTGTCTTGTATTAATGTCCCCTAAATAATAATAAACTTTAACACTAGAAAAAAATTCTCATTCAGGAACGTATTTCTTGTAAAGTACCACATGATGTAAAAAATTAATAAATTTCCCTCTTGGCAACTTAATTTGTAGATAACAGAGGCTGTGTTTAGATAGGAGTCTAACATGAAATTTGGAATCTATGCGACTGTTTAATATCATTAAGGGAATATTGTATTGATTAC